>NC_050727.1:0-1200000 GCF_014133895.1 Torulaspora globosa | reverse complement strand
CTTGGAACATTGACATTGTAGTGTTGGGCGATGGCACCATCAGATCATGAGCGAATTTCGATGGCAACGAGCCCGTTAAAGGTCCGGCTGAATGGTCGCCGGGTGGGGGTGTAGATGCTCGTACGGGATTGCGTGGTGTTTGCGCCGGCAAGTTTGCCTGGCCTTGGTGTTGATGGTGCTGTTGCACGTATTGTTGGGACATCTGTAATTGTTTCAACATGGGATATGGCGGGCCATGGATATTTGCTGAGTGGCCGCCAATGCCGGAAGCCTGCAATGGCGTGGCGAGATATGGGGGGTATGCCGGCGATGCCGAGAACATCGGCGGCAGTCCGAAGGAGTTGCCGCTCGGCGGCTTCGCACTTAGTCTATTCGGATCGTTCTTGTCCGGCATCAGATATTTTGCGCCAATGTCGCTTCCCTGGATAGCGCCAGCAGGCGGCGTCTGCCTCTTTGGGGTCTGTTGGTTCGCTGGCAAATCGTACCTTACAGCGCTTGAATTCCTGGAGACGAGACCAGCCACGCTTGCGTTTGCGTTAGTCGCTCCAACAGACGAACTAGACGAAGATGCGCTCTGAATCGCCGGATTGTACGATGTGTTGCTACTCGGGATCTGGACTCTAAGAACAGGCCTTCTCTTGCTGTCAACTTGCGAGTTTATCCGGCTCGACGGCGTGCTACCCACCGGCACCGCGTTCTGCAACGCTGTAACCCCCGCCGCTTCCGGCACTTTGGTTGAGGTATCAAGCGACCCGCTACTATAGCTGATCTCGGCACGAGCTGCGCTCTCCGGTACCGCTGGTGAGTTTCCAAGCATCGAGGAGCCCGCCTGGCTCGGCGGATTCGACGCTGCCTTATACAGATTTTGGAACTGTCTCTGCACCATCTGCTGCAAAGGATTGAATTTCGGCAGCTGGGCGTCTATCTTCTGTTTCTTGGCCTCCGATTGCTGCTGCTGCTGCTCTCTTTTGAGAGCACTCCGCGTAAGCCTCGCGCCCGCCGTCACGCTGGGCTCTCTCGAGCCCGCACGCCGATCCTCCCGCCTGTCACTGTCCTCTGCGTCCTCCTCCTCCTCGTCTTCCGCCTCTTCCTCGCCGTTCTCGTCCTCCTGCTGCTCGGCCATCCCCTGTCGCTGCTGTCCGCTGCTCCCAGCGCCATAGTAGCCCTTCCGCGACTTCCGCCCGGCATGTTTGTTGAGCGTTATGTGCGACTTCCTCTGGTACGCTCCAAAATCCGACGGTCCCTTCACGTCGTGCGCCAGATCATCCCTCTGGTAGTACTCGATCATATTCTGCATGTCCACGGACGAAAACTCATAAAAAGTGTTGTTCGAACCCAAAATCAGGACCGCCACGTCCACCTGGCACAACACCGCCAGCTCATGCGCCTTCTTGAACAGACCTGCCTTACGTTTGATGAACGTCACGGTCCGGTTCCTCTCCTCCCGGATCGGCTGGATTTCAATCTTTCGTCTACCCATTGCCACTGTCTTGCCGCCTCAATCTATCCTACTTTGCTGCTCGCAACCGTCTCACGGACCTTCTCTTTCCACTCCCCCTCTCCGGATCCCTGGCATCGTTTCTATAATTAAAACTTCTTTGCATCGCCTTCAACCGACCCCAGAAAATAACTATGTACGTCTTGATCTAAGCCCCGGTCTCTCGACGTCAAAAGTTGGTCAACTTCTAAGCCCTTTTAAAGATCAACAACACAGTGCCAAGACGCTCAAGCAGAGCACATTCTAAACCGGTTGTAGTTGCCTCTTGACACATGTGCCGCTCGTCTCAATCTGAGTGTTCTTACTGGCTGCGCAATCTTGCGCTGTAAGCTCTTGTCATAGCGTGCGCCTCGTTGTCGTACAATCAGAGATTTACGATGACGCTGTTGAAACGTTTCTGAAATTAATTGGATTGTGCTGCTCGCGGTTTTCGGTGCTTAGCTCGTACTGTGGAGCGAGCAACGGCAGCATAAGTAGCGTTAGCAGTAACAATGGGTTTCTTCTTGTTAAACGAATTGCATGCCATTATCTCGCGGAAGCGGGCTGCGGAAAACGTATATATAGGTGTGGAGCTGCTACACGTTTGATACTTTAGTTTGAGGCTAGTTGGGCTGTAAGGTAGGAGCAACTCTATGGGACTGTTTAGATGGCCGTATCCGGCGGAGTCTGTGGAAGGTTACTGGGGAGGTGTGACGTCGACGATCGACTGGTGTGAGGAGAACTATGTGGTGTCGAAATACATTGCTGAGTGGTCTAACACTATCACAAACGGTACGTTTGTGATCACGGCTCTGTATTCTACGTGGTGCGCGTACCGCAGCCGGTTGGAGTTTAGGTTTATACTGATCGGAGTCGGGTTTGCCCTGGTCGGAGTGGGTTCGTGGTTGTTCCACATGACGCTGCAGTACCACTACCAGCTGTTGGACGAGCTGCCCATGATCTATGCGACCTGCATCCCGACATGGAGTATTCTGTGCGAGACGCAGGACACGCTGACAAAGAACGGCGCAAGCAGTCCTCTTTCGAGACAGTTTTCCGTCGGGATCATCATATCCGTCGTGGTGACACTGTTGAGCTGGGTCTACCTGGTTTTCAAGATCCCAGAGATCCACCAGACCGTTTACGGGTTCATCACGGTCTCGGTGGTGGTGATGTCGGGGATCCTGACGCACAAGTTTGTGTCGGACGCCGTTGCCAAGAAAAGCTTGTACCAATGCATGAGCATCGGGATTGTCACCTTCCTGCTCGGGTTCCTGTCGTGGAACCTGGACAACGTTTTTTGCTCGTATTGGATCCACATCAGACGGAATTTTCTCCAGCTGCCCCTCGGGGTGCTGCTGGAGCTTCACGCCTGGTGGCACATTTTGACTGGCACTGGTATCTACTACTACATCGTGTACCTGCAGTATCTGAGGGTACTGACGCAAGGTAGAGGCCGGGAGTATGCCATGATCTGGAGATGGGGGTTTTTAGCTGAGCTGGTCAGAAAAGACGCCCAGATTACTACTAAATATTCACTTTCCCTGTTTGGTCCTCTCGTGGAACAGAGCTCGACCGAGAGTCGCAAAAATAGGTAGATTATCTGTGTATATGTAATTGTCATCCTTTCAATAAGCGCAATTTGAGTTTTCCATTCCTTACAGTCCGAAACTTTCTTTGGGGAACAAAACGTAAAAAAACATTAAGTAGCCGAATCCTACATAGGTCAGTAAGAGGGTACGAGTTTCTTCGACATGTAAGGTCCATCAAGTTCGTAGCCTAGCTTACCGTAGTACGTTCTTACTCCAACACCGGAAATGACCGAAATTTTCTCAGAGCCATGCTCTTCCAGGGCTATCCGCTCCGCTTCCTCCATCAAAAGAGTACCGAAACCCTGATGTTGAAATTTGCGAGGATCCCTGGAGTGCAAAGGTACCACGGATCCGTAGACATGCAGCTCTCTAACGATCGACGTTCTCTGAGAGGTGAATTCCTTTCTGTATGTGTATTTCTTCGATGCCTTCCTCAATCTCAGCAGACCGATCAGGATATCCTTCTTGGGATCCTCGTACGACAGGAAAGTCTCCCAACCTCCGTTGGCGTAGTAATCCCTTCTGATCAATTCCACCTGATCGGGTTGAACCTTGTGATGAACCTCCTGGATGCCAACTTCTCTCGTCCTTACATCTCGACATTTGGTGCCAAAATCTTTCATCCTCGCTAAAGCCAACTCTCTTAGGTTACCGTTGTCAACACCAGATGTGACTAGAGGCATAGGGATATCTCTTTGAACACGGTAGATTCTGGTCCAAGGCGGAACAAGCGCCATGATTCTTGCCACGAGATCCACCAGGGCGTTGGCGTTGTACGACTTATATCTGCCGGTCTTCCACAGCTCATACAGACCAGTGCCTCTGATGACTAAAGTAGGGTAGATCTTCAGCCCGTCCGTCCTGAACGCTGGGTTCTCAAAATACTCTTTGAACTGCTCAATGTCCCTCTCCATGCCCACGTTGGGGAGATCAGGCATCATGTGAGAGACAACCTTGTATCCTGCATCCTTTGCAACGCTGAACGTTTCGCAGACTGCTTTCACGGTGTGCCCTCTATTCGTGTCACGGGCCACATCTTCATAAAGCGATTGGACGCCGATCTCCAGTCTTGTACAACCATACTTCAACATATCGTCTAGATGCGTTTGAGTACAGTAATCGGGTCTCGTTTCAATCGTTATACCAACACATTTGGTCAAACTTTGCTGCGAATATTGGATTGCCTCGGTAATGTCGTTGCCATTGAAACCAGACAGCGCGTTGTGAAGTTTAACAATGAAATCTTCTCGATAGTCCTTGGGAAGGGACATAAAAGTGCCACCCATAATAATATACTCAACCTTATCAATCGAGTGTCCCAGCTGCTTCAACTGCTCGATTCTCCCGCGAGCCTGTTCGTACGGATCATAACGAGCCCTGATAGCTCGCATCGAGGTAGGCTCATAACCGGTATACGACTGGGTTGAGTACTCGAAATCCGAATCCGGACCGCCAGGACAGTAGACACAGATGTTACCCGTATACGCGATATGCGGGCAACGATGAGGCTTACACATGACTGCAATGACTGCAATCCCTGATGCAGTTCTCACCGGTTTAGCCTTCAATTTCGGAAGCAGATACTTCTTGTACTGGTCTGGGATGGCATTAATAACGTCCGTGAGTCTTGGCTGCTGCCTCAGCTTGTATTTCTTGGAGTACTTGGTAATCAAGCCGTTCAGGTTTATTTCTCTAGTAGTACCCGAGGTCAAAGAGCTGGTCAACTCTAAAGTGATGTCCGAACAGCATTGGATGAACCTCTCCTTCTCGGGAGCCAGTTTTTGCTTGTTGTTTTTGGGGCCCTTTCCGCTACGTCCCATTCTGGCTTGTATTAATATGAAAACAGCAGTCTAGTCAGCCTGAGAGACCTTTATTCCACCATAGGAAGTGGCATCAGTCGCATTAATCTGCTGCGATGGGCTTCAACTTTTCAATATATCTTGAAGAAATGCACGTATATGATGACAGATATTGGTAGTGATGAAGAACGAAATGCACACAGGATTTACTTCTGGGACAGGAGATCACAAAGAGGTTTAAAGCTTGTACAAAGAGGCCAAGAGCACGCAGGCTGGTTGACGTATCCTGCTGGTTTGCTTGAGGAACTCAACAAATTTATGCATACAGAGCTTGCAGGGGCTCTTTTCCATTGTAGATAGACCACAAACATGACACCTGAGGCCAAGAGAAGGAAGAATCAGAAGAAGAAACAGAGACAGAAGCAGAAGAAACAAGCCGAGAAGCTCGCTGTAGAGGAACCTATCATTGAGCAATCGCAGGATGATTCCGTGGAAAGCGCTGATGTGCTGTCGCAGTCAGTTGACGAAAGCGATATGAACACAACTACCACAACAGCGCCGCTGGAGAATGAGACCGAGAATCCTGATGCAGCGGAATGTAAGGGTTCGCCCGAGGATATGGAAATAATAAGGAGCCTTCAGATCGATAGAGGAATTAGCATCCAGGGACAGCTAGAAAAGAAGCTGTCCAAAGAAGTCACGATAATTGATGATATACCTAAAAACGACTCCTCAGATGATGTTAATATTGTTGAGGCAGACCATAATGTGGCAGTGCCCTCTGATGCAGCACGGCGAGAGACAGATCTTCCTATCGAATCATTCAAAGAGCTAGAGAGCGATCCACAGTCTGTGGAGGTAAACACATATCCTGACGTGTTGAACACTTTCACATCCAGTGATTCAATCGAACCAGAGGCAGATACGGATAGAGTTGAATCCGTTGCAACCATTGCACCGAAGGGCAATGACGCAACGCAGGGAACGATCACTATGACAGCTGTGACACCGAATAATGGAGAAGAAGCCAATGGAGAATCATTTGGGGGCAGTTTTCAGAATGCAGATGATGAAAGTGTATCTCAGATGGCTTCGCAGCCAGCTGAGCAGGTCCACGAGCATGAAGAGGCGCTTGAGAGCGCTTCAGACATATCTGTAGCATCCAGCTTCATAGATCAACAACCACAGGCGCTAGGTGAAGCTGAAAACCTATCGGCGGGAATTCCGTCTGAAGCTGAGCATTCGACACGCGCTGATAACGGCGCCGATCTTTCGCCAGGCGTTAACCATGAGTTTGGTCAAGCGACGAAAATGTTCCCCGATAACAATAGCCAGACGGATGAGGTAATGCTATTCGGAGTTCAGAATGAAAATATGAATTCTAGCAACCCTTCGCCATCAGATGATAAGCAGATCGAAGATTTATTCATGCATGACGACGAAAGTAATGAAGTGATGCCCTGGGAGGCAGTCAGTGCATCAGAAACTAGAGACTTGGAATTAGAAAAACGCATGACGCCCATGGATAAGACAATTGGAGCTCCTAAACCTACCAAGCTAGAGCATCTCGAAACCAGTAATAAAACGATTGAAAGGAATGAAAATAATGGAAAAATTACCACAGAAGACGAACCGATGCAATTCAAGAATATATCTGCTACAGCGCTGGATGAGAAAAGTGATGACATGCTGTTTAGGACACAGGCTCCTTTATTGGGGCAAGTAGATGATCATTTCATCAAAGCCGGTGAAGAAAAGGCCTTTCTGCAGAACGAGCTTAATTCATCGGAACCAGTTGAAAACTTGAAGCAGCATCAAATTATTCCGAAACAAGAACAGAATACCGACAAACTGGCCGCTATTTTTGGTGCTGACGATACAGCAGATGATAAGTTCTGGTTGAACGAGCATTCGCAAATTGATAGATCTTCCCACGTACCTCAACCAGAGAATCGGCCATCGGAGCAAGAACAAGGTAAAACTAAGACGAAATTCTCTTTCCTGCAGGAGGATGATGACTTGTTGGATGAGGAAGATGACGGCTTTCTATCCTCTGATGGCGAAGAATCCATCGCCCAAACTACGAACAACGAAAGTAGTGGTGCTTTCGATGCCGATTCAGTATCCCATGTGGCCCCTACCAACGAGCGTCCTAGCCAGCCTGTTGAAGCATCCGACTTCACTTCGTCCATATCATCTCTGCCAACGGATGGGGCCAGATCTAGATATGAGCCGGTACAATACTCGAAGAATCAAGATAGTGCGCCACCACATGCAGGTCGTAGTGTACCGTCGCAATACGGCATTGCAACTCCTCAATTCGCTCTACAGACTAATCTCCCGGCTCAACCCCAGAACCTCGGAGGAAATCGAGAAGCCGTTGAGAAGATTAACGAAGAAAAGAAGAAATCGGACGCTTATGATTTTCCTCTTGACCTCTTCCCCGAAAAGAAGAAAATTGTGCATGCCAAGCCTGTCAAGATTCCCACTTTTGTAGCAGGAGCGTCGCAGCAGGGGCTGGATAGAATTACTCCTGGAGCGGTGGGCCAGACTGATGCGCGACGCTCTATTGGCAACAGGTCAACTTTCGAAGCGCCACTACCAAAAAATCCTTATGCAAGCTTAGTGACGCCGCAAAGCAAAGTCTCAACTGGTTATCAGATGCCAATTCAAGGAATTATCCCCCCAGTTCCTGTATCATCATCTATTGCTCCAGCAAAGTCGCTGCAGGACAATTCTCCGTCCGTGAGCTCTCAGTATCCAGCAATAAACCCTTATATGCAAATTTCTAGGAGTAGAGGTCACAGCAATGCATCTGCTGGCGGCCGTTCCTCGAAAGGTATTGACAGAGCTGTACCCGATACTACTCCGTTGCCGTTTCCATCTGCATCCAGAAAAACCTCTGCAACAAAATACGCGCCAACCTCTCCATCACAAGGGTCATACCAATATGCCCCCGGCAAAGGAAACGGACTCAACGGATCATCTATGAACCCACCACACTTCGGCGGCTTACCAAATATGAATCCAGAGGTAAACCTGCAACCCGTTCCTTACCGCGGTGTATCAAGCACGAACGCAGTGACGAACCCACCGCTTATCCCTTATGGCAGTCTGCCAAGTGCAACTACGCTTCCAGTTCAGGACTTTGTGCTTCCAGCACTTAAGGTTCCTGATTCGCTGCCTCCAACTAATGTGCTTTCACCCACTTCAGCTTCCACGACTAGGAGGTTTCACGCTCGCTCGAACTCGAGTGTTTACACTCCGAACCAGAGTGAATATACTTCGAAATATGCTCCCACGGTTCATCCGCAATACCAAAACAGTTATCCTATGCCTCAGCAGGAAGTCCAAGATCCAAACTTTCCGCTTACGACTGGGAGAAGTATTCGCACCGGTCCGCCGATCGACAGGCCAGTTCCAGAAGCTTCAGCTTTCGACAAGCCTGTGGATAATCAAGCTTTGCTACATCGCCAGTTTCCTTTGATGCACTGGAGCGCGTCAGATAAAATTGTTTGCGCGGTACCAGTAGAGACATCTCCCAACTCATACATTATGGGACCAGGCTCTTCTTTACAATCGTTGGAAGTCAGCCACCTTGAATCTAAGATTCCTGGCACTAACCTTCTCAAATCATTCCCAGGACCGCTCATAAAGAATAAAGTAAAGAAGAAGGATGTCGATAAGTGGTTAGAAATTAGCTTAGGTGACTACGCTGACTCATCTTTGGAATATACCTTGCTAGCAATATTGAAACTCAAACTCGCAGACTCCACCGGCTGGAAGGATATTTCTCGCTGCTTGTATGACTCAGATGAGTTACTGTCGTACCTTTCCCAGCCATTAACTGATTCAAAGTCCAAGCCAGTCACTCCGAAGCTTGATGGAGCTGATCAACTGAAAGTATTAGCATATCTGCAGACTGGAGGACGCGAGATGGCGCTGGCCATTGCTATGGAAAAAAGAGATTATGCGATGGCACTTTTGATTGGTAGTTTAATGGGCAAAGACAAGTGGACACAGGTAGTCGAAACTTATTTGAAGAATGAATTTTCGGTTGAATCTAATGTCTCCAATTTTTCCACTAATTTACTGTCTTTGATGTTTCAAGTTTTCATTGGTAATTCAAAGAGAGCCGTACAAGAATTTTACAGTGATGGCGCGAAAGGACGGTGGGCAACGGAGAACTGGAGAATCGTAGTTGCCGCTGTTCTAAACAACATCGAAGTGACTTGCGAGAAATCAATGAACTATGCGGTCCCTCCGATGATTAATGAGTTCCTGGTGGAATACGGCGTCTTTTTAGCCCAAAGAGGATTAAGTGCAGAGGCCTGCATTGTGTTTGTGATAGCCAATTTACCGCTATCTTCTTCGCCAATTGCTGATACATCGGTGAAATTCGAGCATATTGGTGGCCTTTTGTCGTTGGAAGGTTGCATATTTTCTGAAATTTATGAGTTCGTAAATTGTTCGGATGCAAAGGGCTATGGAAGCTTATACTCGCATAAGTTGTATCATGCTTTCTGCCTACAAGAACATGGCTTTTTCTCGGCTGCTTCTCGATATGTGGATCACCTCACCGGTGTGCTGAAGCAATTACCAAAAAAGGACCCAGCTACTTGGCAGATGGCGCGTGGTTTAAACGAGTTGTCCAGTAGGTTGGCCGGCTCGTCTACGGGGTGGTTAGGCAAGCCAACCTTGAGCAGCGTTTGGGGACAATTGGACAAATCTTTCAATAAATATATTGCGGGTGATGACGACTCTCTAATAAAGAAGCCGCAGGGGAAAAAGGTTTTTGATGGCTTCACACCTGTTACGTCTAGAAACTCTTCGATGCTGAATGTCAACCAATACCAATTTACTCCAGCTCACAATCAAGCTCAACATTCGACTTTCAAACCAGATCAGCAAGTTCTTTTAGCAGCGGGCACTGCCAATCCGATAGAAAATCCCGTTCAAGGGTTAGTGAACAAAAATCCAGTTTCAAAAAGTTTGACTGATCACGGCCCACCTACTACGTCTCCATACAGCGTGGCTTCATCTCCCCAGCAGCCCAAATATCAGAGAGTGCATAGTACCGTTAGTCCTGCTCACTTTCCGCTGAGAAGAGTACAAACTGAACAAGCAGGAGGTACAAACGTCACTGATCTTCATCCGCTTAAAACTGGGACAGAACAAATTGAACGTAAAGATTCTTGCATTGTGAAAAATGAAACCGGTTATTATCCTGGTACCGCTGCAGCTCCTTCAGCTTCGATAGGTCGCTCCTCACCATACTACTGCTCTACGCCAGACTTACTTCAAAACAGATCTCTGGAGCCATCAGATAACTTATCACCAGCTGAACCACAGCTTGGAGAACTTAGCGGTAACAACCATCCATCTGAGCCACTCGATGTCCATTCGGCCCCGCAATCGAATCAAAACGAATCCTCCAAAATGACTTCCTTCAATGGTGCTGAAGATCACAAGCTGTTAATTTCTGATAATGAGGCTCCCTACAAGCAGGAAAACTATAGTCAAGTTTCCGTTGCGGGTTTTGAAGTAATGGTTGAAGGTCGACGCAAATCTGCAAGTAATGAACCGCTTGAAGGCCCCGCCAAGGATATGGTTGACACGTCAGATGTGAATGCTGATCGACGCATGATCAACTACGAAAGTGACCTCACAATTGGTGCAGCTTTCTCTTCGACGTCACACAGTGGCGTATACAATCACAGTCATGCACCTGAAAGTCTCACTGCCAAACTTTCTGAATCTGATATTGGTGCCGCAGGGGTGAGTGCTTTTGATTCGAACGGAGATATGCGCCAGAGCAAGCAAGAAAGCCTAGGAGAAACAGTAGATCGTCAAATGTCCAATGCAGGCTTTGTTGCTACTGACCGCTTCAATGACTCGTCCTTTGATAAGCAAGAGACTGTTGAAGGAAGAGAAGGCGAAGTTCGCCAGGTTGCCAAGGAATACAGCGGCAGTACTACTGATGTATCTTCGCCATCAAACGCAAGATCGGAAACCTCAGTCTCCGGCCTGATAAATCCTTACGCTCCCCCGCTTACTTCAAAATCATACGAGCCGCATCCCCGCAAAGAAGTCTCTCCTTTCGGCGATCCAGCGAACACAAATGGATATATCGCTGATAGCCAAGCCTATAAACGTGAGCAAGTCTCGGTGAAAGCAGGCGAGAAGCCTCCGCTGGTCATCTCTTCCCCTGTTGAACGACCCGCTGCTAGCGCATCGGCTAACAGATTTGATCCGATTAGGCCAGCCGAGGCCTTGACGGCGGATATTTTCGAGCCAGTCATCAAGAAGTCATCAGCTTCAAGAGCTTTCGCCCCTCTAGTTGTTCAGTCCTCAGAAGATCAATATGACGATATGGTCGAGGATGAGTCAGACGACGAGGACGAAGAAGAGCGGAGACGCCAAGCGGAGCAGGAGAAGAGGAAGAAAGAGGAAGAAGAGAAGAAGAGAAAGGAGAAAGAAAGCGCGGAAGCGAAGAAGAACAAACAGAAGCAAGATGAAAAAGCTAGTGGGTGGTTTAGCTGGTTAAAGAAAGATCCCAACGAGAAAAAGCCAATCAAAGCCAAACTGGGGCACAAGAGTACATTTTATTACGATGAGAAGTTGAAGCGCTGGGTGAACAAAGATTCTTCTGAGACCGAAAAAGAGAAAATGGCCTCTCCTCCTCCACCCCCACCTGTCGTTAAAAGAATGGACAATGGTCCCAAGACCAAACCACTGCCTGGCCCTGAAACGCAGTTAAAAGACACTGGTGGAGCAATTCTCCCCAAAAATCCAATAACCGGGGCTCCTCTGAAATCCTTGTCAACAAATTCTCCGGACACAGGAGACAAACCTGCGATCCCACCCACGGCGAACCATTCTGGTATCAATCTATCCGGAAAAAAAGCGAACGGTCTTGACGATTTACTTTCGCTAACTGGAAACAATGGCGGTGCTTCAAAACGGAAAAGAAAACCCGGTAGAGGATACGTAAATGTTATGGACAATAAATAATCGTGCTCATAGGGCGCCTTAATGAATGTTGAAATAACGAAATTAGCTGCTTATATCTATTTACAGATTGGCTCGGCGGGAGCTTACTACTGAGGTGGGAGCCTGAAAAGATCCCCACTTGTCTTCATTCTCCGTATGGCAACTTGGTTGTCATCCTCGTGGCTCTTAGGCAGCTTGTCGTGTGGCTTATTTTCGAAAACAGAACCCAGAAGCACCATGTCGTTGGTCGTAGCGTCGCAAATGAACGCCACGTAGTCAACAACATTCCTATCGAGTTTTTCAGCCTCGTTAGTCTTCTTATTCAGTTTGACCAGCCTCTGAATCGTATCGAACTTGTACACAAGTTGGATATTCTCCAGCGGCTTGCCGGGTATCATCATCGCCTGAACAGACACCAGTTTTGGCACTTGGTTGAACTTGACCAGTTTCCAATCCAGCTTCACGTATCTAGGCAGCTGGCGAGATCTAGCCTCCAGAGCCTCTTCTACCCACAACGATACGCTTGGTTTTACCTCATCGAGCTTGCGTTGTGCAAACGCCGAGTTCACATTCACGTAGATTTCGATCGCTTTGTTTTTCCACAGCAGGAACTGCGGTTTCAGACCCGATTGGTACCGGAAGAGTCCAACCTGTACAGTGTTAAGTCCAAACGTGTACACTCTTCTGATCAATGCATTGAAGAAAGTGACAGGATGTGCAAAAACATTCGGCAAATTTTTGTACGACGTCGGGATGTAGATTTGAGATGCAATACCAAGGTTTCTAGGATTAAAATCCACCGGTTTCTTCTTCTTTTCGGTTTTCTCTTGCAGAATAGCACGACTTGTGCTAAACGAGACTATCTGGGGAGAAAAGCCCAACGGTCTCAATGGCCTTAGAGCAGTCCCAATAACTGATCTCATCAATAATGGATATCAGATTCTCTGCCTACAATGCCTCTTAGATCTTCTTGACCTCTATCAAGCTTATATAGAAGGTCTGCAAAAATCAGGCGTCAAATTATCAACAAGTCACGTGCCACGTCAAAGCACTTTAAAAGCGACCCAACTTTGACCCTCCATCCCCAAACTGGGATGAACAAGAGGCATCGGGAGGGATAAGAAGTCTGGTTGTTGTGGTTAGATGAGAACGTATCTGCTGGAGCTTAAGTCGAAGGACACCGAGCCAATTGACTGGAAAAAGGGGCTTGCTTCCTACCTGAGGAGGTCGTATGGGTCAGGACAATGGTCACAGTTTTATAATGAGAAGCTAGCGGATGAGTTTGATCGGCTGCGAAACAATGCAAACGGGGAGCTTGCACCGGAGGCGCTCCTTGAGCAAAATCTGGTTTACTACGCGTTTTTGGAGCATCTGCACCTGCGACTGGGAAATAATAGTGGTCAATTAAAGCTGGATTTTACGTGGTACGAAGCTGAATACAGTGGATCTGGAAACCCCCAAAAATGCTCACAACATAACCTCGTTCTGGAGAAATCATGTACTCTTTTCAACATTGGTGTGCTGTACACGCAGGTGGCAAGAGCGAAACTGAGCGGGGATCTTAAAGAATCGGTTTCGTATCTGTCTAAGGCCGTCGCATCTTTCAGGTTCCTGTCAGAAAACTTTCTAAACTCGCCGTCCGCTGATTTGCAGGCAGAGAATACCGAGTTTCTTGCAGATGTCGCTCACGCGGAAGCTCAAGAACTGTTTGTGTTGAGACTCATCAATGGAACAGATCCCGCCAAACAAGCTTCGTTGATCAGCAAGTTGGCTTATGCGGTTGCTAACTTGAACGAGAGGTGTTCGCGGTTTTACGAAGAAGCAGAAGAAAATGCGACTGGCTACGGTGAGACGAAATGGCGCGCCATTCTCAAGTGCAAGGTTCACTTCTACAAGGCAGTGACAGCGTATTACTATGCGATTTTCCTGGAGCAGCAAAGCAAGTATGGAGACGCTTTAGCCTTTTTGAAAGTGGCGAAAGCCAGTCTGATATCGTCACTCATCTACAAATCGCATTTAGCGGACTTTATCGATTTCCAAAGCTTCAAGGAAAGCGTAGAAATCAAAGAAAAACAAATCAGCAAAGACAACGACTATATTTATCACGATATAGTTCCACAAACCGTCGAGCTTGAAGCAGTCAAAAGCATGGACGCTATCAAGTCGCCGGACTGGCCCAAACAATTGGATCCGTACATGGAGCAAGTGGCGTCAAAATGTGATGTCTTGTTCAAAGGCATAGTACCTATTGAGATTTATGAGCGAGAGAGCATTTACTCTGAAGAGAAGGCCACCTTTTTGAGAAAGAAAATCGACGCTTCCGAGACCGCAAACTGGGAGTATGCCTCGTTTGTCGAATTCACCAACTTGCCTAAACTCTTGGCTGACTTGGAGGCAAGATATAAGAGTGGTTCTCTTCAAGGAATGAACAACCCCGAATTGGACTTAATGAAGGAGCAATTAGGGTCCTGGTCTAATGCTATTAAGAGCAGCCCTTTCAAGAATATTGACGACCAAATGGGTCTGATTGTTTCTAAGAGGCGGGAAATTTTGGATATGTTACCTCTATTATCAAGCGCCCAAAAAGAAAATATTGTAAAGTTGAAAGCTGCTCTTGTGGAAGCCTCAAAGTCAGACGAGCGATTATTTTCGTTGGTCAAACCTTATGTCCAGGAAATCAACCTTTTGAAGGACGACGTTGTGCTTTGGAAAAAGTTCAACTCTTTTTCAATCAATAAGGAAGATCAACCAAGCCTCCTAGATGTAGATGACTCCAAGGTGGAAAAGATCCTTGAAAAACTGAGGTCAATCAAACAGCTTGCTGAGGATTTGAAACTATTGAAGGAAGAGCGCTCAAGAAATTTGGGAGAATTGAAAGAGGCATTGAATAAAGATGACATCACTAAAATCCTACTGCTTCATGGTAAGAAAATGGACACTGAGCTGAAGCAGGTTTTTGAAAGCGAAATGGAAAAGTTTCAGCCATTCGGTTCCAGGATTGAAGCCACCATATTCAAGCAGACCTCGACCATAAACGATATCAAGTTTCAACTCGATGAGGTTTTCAAGCTTTCCGGATTTCAAAACACATCGAAACTTGAAATGGAGTCGTTTGAAGAATGCAAAGGATTTGTTGACAAACTGAATGTAGCTTTTGAAAATTTCGGAACATTCTGTAATGACCTTCCTAAAGGGTTGGCTTTTTATGATTCACTGCTAAAGATGAGCAGAGATCTTTTAGTGATGTCACAGGCAGAAGCGAACAATAACCAAACTGGCCCATCGAATGAAGAGCTCCTTTCGACAGGGCACAAACTCCAGAAATTATCTATCTCTGATTCACAACCTGAAATCCCCCCTCGTACGTACGCGAAGGGTATAAGTAGTCTGCCGGCTGGTGCTACTCCACTCGGCTATCAAAGTCCGGGAGCCTGGAGCTCCAATTCGCCACAAAGCAGGCCATCAGTTCCCCCGGTTCCACCAAAGCCGCCCGCATCATTTGTTTCGAAACCATTGGATTACGACGAGCAAGAATTGCAAAAGAATCCAACATCATTTTACAATAAGCCGTCAGTATTCGACGAGAACTTGTACTCCAAGTTTAGTGGTTAAAGTTACACAATCATTACACAATCAGTTATGTCATCACAATTTATTTCAACGAGGTTGTATGAATGCCTTTGTTGCCAAAAGAGTCTTTGGATTTATTGACCTCCTTCCTATCCCTAGGTCTCTTGTATGGGATGAACCAAACGTCCTCCGATCCGAAGTCTGCTTCGGATATTTTGACGAAACTGATCAATCCATCGTCGATGATGGCAAGCAGAAAGCTCCGATAGCCATTTTTCAGACGACGGGCTTGCTTTACATGTGCTGCTACATCCTTCTTTCCACCTTTTTTCGATGAGTTGCATTCGTCGGTTTGGCCCTGTTTTGGTTTTGGAATGTTTGCAGGTCTTCCTCCTATGAAGGTGTTATTAATCCAAAACTCCTCATCATCAGTTTCTGAGAGAAATTCAAATTTGTAATCGAGGGAGTAAAAAATCTCCTGCAGGTCAACGTAAGAAGGAAATGTCTGTGCGGCATCGTTTTTGCTGTGTATAACTACCTGGAAATCAGGCAGACCAGGGCTTTTCTTTCTAAACCTTGTCTGGGGCTTCCAGACATTGAATGCGATGGGAAACCTCTCTTTTGAGCGATTTGCTTGTAGGCGTGCTCTTTCCATACGTAGAGCTTCTATAGTCTTTGGCGGTACTCGGTGCGGTACCAGTCTTTTCAGATCTTTATAGATTTGTGGGCTTGATGTGTACCTTCGCAGTAAGAAGTTCCAGGATGAATAAAAGAATACGTTCATCAAAGAGTTGGTCTCCAGCTTCAGGAAAGCAAACATACTACCCCATATGGCGCCGACCGTTCGACGATTAGGATCATCTTCTAAATAGAAAGATGCCGTCGCAGACCGTTTCTTGTCCAATGTAGTTACGATGAAGCCAAGTCTTTTCAGGTGAGCAAACACAAAATACAAATCCATCTCTGCCTGACTCCTGAAGAGAGAGTAGACATCCTGCATACTCAGAGGAACCTCTACAAACCTTCCCGCTTGTTTTTCCGGTCGCTGGTTGCAGTAGAAGGGAAGAACTGTGCCTCTCTCAGCCAGATAAACGAACTCGTGGAACTTCAACCAACACCGTCCCTTTTCATCAACGTTTCCCATGGTCTGCAGAAAATTTCCCTTCGCATGCGGAATCACAGCACCATGATAGTCTTGATCGTAGTATGCTTTCACTTGATTGCTCACTACCGACCCTCTGGGCGAATTGGCCAAAGTGTCGAACATAGCTTCCCTTGCTCTGTAAAGTAACAATTCCTGCAAATTGGTGCCATCTGGTTCATAATCCTTCTCTCCTCTCTTCGGGATAGAGGAAGCCATAGATTTAGCCGAGAGTTTGGCAGCGTGAGACCAGTCTTGGGCAACCTCATCTTCATCAACGTCATCGCTCTTCGAGGTAGTCTCTGTGGCCCTTTCTGGCCTTTGTGGATGATCCTCAGTAGACATCCAATTGAATTGACCCGGCTGCAGTTCAACGGTAAGAGAACAAAACCTGCTACCAGTCTCTTGTCACTGTAGCGAGCCATAATCTTGGCGATGATTACTTGAAAGAACTTAATATCTAGCGCGACAGTAATTATTCAAAAATATTAGAATATAAGTATAAAGGATAAAATGACGGAAATCTAACCGAGCCAAGCGGTTCAATTTCTTTGCTGAAGGAGATCAGTTTGCAGTTCTATGTCCTCAGCGGTCGGTGTATTATTGCGGCGCATAAAGCGCGATAGCCAGGAAGATGACGGTTTATAGGAACGGCTGTTGTCCACAGTGTTGAAATCCACTGGCTTCCACCTTTTCAGCGCTAGGGAACTCATGACAACGCTCACGGAACTCAGAGCCATAGAAAGACCAGCGGCCATTGGATGCAATGAGATGTGCCAGGGCGTCAAAACACCCATTGCTATTGGTATCATAAAGGTGTTGTAGCACAAGGCCCAGAACAGGTTCAATTTGACACGACGGAAAGTCTGTTGGGAAATGTCTAAAGCGTCCACTAGGCCTTTCAAGCTCGCATTCTTAGCCTCAGTATCGCACAGAACAACAACGTCAGCAGCCTCCATTGCAATATCAGTTCCTGTAGAGATTGATATCCCGACATCGCTTGTCACAAGAGCGGGCGAATCATTGATTCCGTCGCCGACAAAAACCACTCCTTGATTCAATTCATCCCTCAGCTGTTTCACCACGTCCGACTTACCATTAGGAGGGACTTCACTGAATATATTATTCATATCGATTCCGACTGCCTGGGCTACTTTCAAGGCAGAGCTGGCATTATCTCCCGTGACCAGGTAAATGCTGAAGCCTCTCTGGGTCAAGTATTCAATGGTGTTAGATGCATCCTTTTTAATGTCATCCACTAGTTCAAATTTTCCAACAACCACATCATTGACAGAAACGTAGCAGAGCGTGAAGCCATGCCTATTTTCAGTTGCCGAATTGCTCGAATTTTGAAATCCTGAGGGCATCAATGATCTGCTTCCGATTTTCAGCTTGTATGTGGTACCATCTAGTTCACATTCGCACGAAAGGCCCTGTCCCATATGAATCTCGCCCTTGAGAGCTTTAGCTGTCACAGACTTTCCGGAGAGCAGCTCATCGCAGTATTGGACAATCGCTCTTGCCACAGGGTGTTCACTGATCGCTTCAGATGCTCTAATGCAGGCCAAGAGACCATCGCCGTTCTCAAAGGAACCATTTGGCAAGAATCGTTCCACCTTCATCTGACCAGTAGTCAGCGTTCCTGTTTTATCGAAGATGAAAGCCCCAACGCTGTTGAACTTTTCCAGTACTTCACCACCTTTGATCAGAACCTGATTTTGTGCGCCCACTCCAGTCCCGACCATGATAGCAGTAGGAGCTGCTAGGCCAAGTGCGCATGGACACGCCACGATCACGACAGAGATCGCCTTCTGAAGACACTCGTAAAAGACTCCATTTTCGGAGTTTTGCAAGTTTGCAATGTTGAGAGCTTTACAGAGAATAATCCAAACGAAGAAGGTGATCAAAGCCAAAGCTAAAATGGATGGCACGAAAACCGAAGCCACGAAATCCGCATATCTTTGTATTGGTGCCTTGATCAACTGAGCTTTCTTCATGGTGCGGATAATCGCAGACAGTTTAGATTCATCACCTACTCCCGTAGCTCTAAAGTAAAAGTGGCCCGGTCCGTTTACTGAGCCCGCGATCACCAGAGAGCCTTCTTTCTTATGAACGTGCAATGATTCTCCGGTCATCAAGGACTCATCTACCTCAGTTTCTCCTCGTAGAACAACGCCGTCAGCTGGGATTCTCATGCCTGGTTTCACCTCTACGGTGTCTCCAACTTCCAGAAGATCTATAGGAATATCTAGCAGGCTCTCGGAATCGCCATCCTGCAGTATCGTGCAAGAAGAGGGCGTCAAAGATATAAGTTTGGACAGGGCAGTCGAAGTGGCCGACTTCGCTTTGGTCTCTAATAACTTTCCCAATGTAATAAATGCGATCAACATGACGGATGTGTCAAAAATGACGTTGGGCAGCTTACCGTTGGCTCTTGGGCGAACGATATTGTGGATGATAGAATAAACGGAGAAGAAATATGCGCAGGAAGTGGAAATGCACACCAAGGTATCCATGGTGCCGGATCTGTGCTTTAGAGACGTCCAGAACGCAGTGTAGAAAAAGCGACCCACAAAAAACTGCACGTACGTTGCTGCAACGAACCCGATCAAGTCACGGTAGTAGAATCCCCGTACCGGTGTTGCACTATACGGAAAACTGTTGCTTTTCACAAGGCCCGGAATCAACATGGGCAGCCCCATGTACAAAACCATTGTAGTGACAGCGAAGAAGCAGGCCCGTAGACACGCTGAGGTCCAGAAATGGATCTCCTGCACCTTAGACAGCAGCTTGATCTGCGCGTTATTGTCTAGAGTAGACGCCACCACCACTTCGTAGCCCAGCGCTGATATCCGATCGACCACCTCCCGGATCCCGACGTCGTTTCTGTCGTAACAGATCGTAAGCAAGCAGTCCCCATCCCGCTCAGCACTTATTATCCCAGCTCCGACCAGCGAGCTGAACCTCTCTGCGTCCTGAGCCGGATCTGCATCTGCAGAGACCGGGAACACCTTGAACACAATGCTCTTGCAGTTCGCCTGCGGCTCGGAGTCCACCACGGATACTATCCTGGCGTCGAACCCGCAGTCCTCTATCGCTTCCCTTATTTCCTCCATAGACACCCTCGACGCATCAAAATCCACCCTACACTCCTCGGTCAAAAGCGCCGTGACAGCCCCATACACTCCCGCCAGACCTTCCACCTGTTTTGTCACAGTCGCCACACAGGCTCCACAAGTCATCCCGCTCACGGTAAGCAAACCCTGCTTCAGCAACCCGCTATTCGGCACCTCGCTATCCCTCACAAGCTCGCAATCAAACCCGCAATCCTCAACCGTCTCCTTTAGTTCATCCAAACTGCATTCCGAACTGTCATACCTGACAAAACACTCACTAGTCATCAGAGAAACCTTGCAATCCTGAACCCCGGTCACCGACACCGTTTGCGACGTAATCGTGTTCACGCAAGCGCTACAGCTCATCCCACCGACAGTAAAAACAGCTTCTCTCATCCTCAACCCTGCCGGTACCAGCCAACTTGCACAGACTCCACAAGATGCAACTTTAATTTAACTTTAACAATGATTTACTCTTATATTTGTATATCGGTAAGACTGCATTACACCCGCTTTTAGCGAAAAATTGCACCGGTAGCTCTCTTAGATGAAGAAACCAGCTGAAAGCGCTGCTGAAGCTGCCCGTCTCGGGTCGCAGCGCTGCGAGACGGCTCAATTGGGCGTCGCGACCACATCAATACCATTAGTCGTAGTTTTACATTACAGAGTCGGTGCTCGTACCCGGTCTGCTATTTTCTGTAGCCACCTCTGGGGAGAGCACCGAGCCGGGCGGCGAGTTTGCGCCGCTGCAGCTCCTGCCAGCGGGCCAGCTGCGCCTGCCTGTGCAGCTCGAAGCCGAAGATCTTCGGGACGTATCTCTTGACCGGGTGTTCGGGCACCATCTCTGGGAACGCCTGCAGGAACATGCCCGGGAAGCTGGTGCCGAAGTACGCCCCGTCGATGCTGCTGTGTCTGGACGACTTGGGGATGTAGAGGTCCTCGCACGACGCACAGTACAGCTTCACGCAGTCGATGCCCGGCACGTCGTGCAGCCCGACCGGAAGCAGCGGCTGGAAGTTGCAGTACACGCGGGGACACCGCCCAAAGTCCGCGCTCTTGTACTTGGTCAGCATCTTGGACAGGCCCTTCACCGTGATGATGTACCGCGCGTGGATCAGCCCGTAGAACTTGCGGGCGTCGCTCTCGAGCTGCTCCAGCCGCGACTGCGACATCCCCTCCAGCACAAACTCGTCCAGCTCGTCGACGATGTACTGCACCACCTGCGTGAACTTCGACACCGTCTTCTGCAAGTTGATCAGGTTGAACCGGTCCGTGATGTACTCCGGGTCCACGTCGCAGAAATACTCGTGTCCCTTGCGCCCCAGAAACAGATCAATCCACATCTCCACGTACTCCGAAGAATCCGTAACTCCTCCCATTGCATCATCCACATCCTGGCCCTCGTTGCGCTGCGCTGCTGCCGCCTCTGCTGTTGCGCCATCTCCCGCTTTATTGGCCATTTCGAGATCCCAGTTTCTCGCCAAGTACTCCGACTCTCGCTGCCGCCGATTAACACTACCGAACGAGCCCTCAAACAGCTCTCCTGTACCAAAACCCTGCCTTTCCTGCTAGTTCTCCCCGTGAGAATCGCTGTTCTCTACTAAGGTTAAAAATTTTGATACTACAGAACACCTTACAAAACCGCCAAAACTGGGACGCAAAGGTCGCTGGTCGCTGCCCAACTATGAAACTGCTCAAATACCCACTGGGGGAACACAACAAGACCGTCACAGCGCTGGCGAGCGCCGGCTCCAGGCTGGTATTAGCGGATGAGCGAGGTCACGTGCACGTTTGGTCGCAGCAGAGGCTGGCAGAGGCAGCGTTCGATGGGTCCAAGATCCAGCAATTGGGCGTTGATTCGACGTTTGCGGTGCGGTACGGTCCCGGGCAGGTCGACAGATCGGTTGTGTTTATGGTCGGGGACGAGCGAGAGCTGTTTCTTGGCACCGAGCACTGGGTAGCCCGGGTCGGCTCGTGGCTGCAGGGCAGCGATATGAGGTGGGAGACGGTGTTCGAGTGCGGGAGCGCGTGTACGATCACTGACGTGAAGCTGGAGCGCAGCGGCGGGGTGCTTTTCGTTCTGACAAGCGGTCCGAACGGCGTGAATCTGTTCGACTCGCGTTCGCTCAGGTTGTTGGGTCGAATTGCGCTGGACTCCGAGGTCAAGCCGATCACGGGGATCGTGGACCCTGTGGGCCAGATATTCACGGTGCTGGCGTCCGACAGATCGGTGCTGGTTTACCAGTACAGCGCGACGGGCGCGTTCAAGCAGCTGCAGAGGCTGGCGCAGTGCGTCAAGGTGGACCCGGTCAGGTACAAGATATCGATGCCGCCGCAGGGAGACGTGCTGCCGGTGGTCAACGCGGTGAAGGGGAGCGGCGGGTCGTCGTCGGCGTCGATTCTTCTGCTCGACCGGAACGATAACTTTCAGGTGGCGGCGACACTGGTGGCGCCGCCTGCCAACGAATGCGTGGCTCTCAAGTTCTCGCCGAAGGTGTACGTCAAGTGCAACGCCAAGAAGGGGACCAAGAGCAACTACAACCTGCTGGCGACGTCGGGGTCGACGCAGAACTCTGTGGTCGTGTGGAACACGAAACGTGTGAAGCCGCTGTTTGGAGCCATTCAGCTCTCTCAGTCTCCGATTGTCGATATGGTGTGGTCTGAGGACGGGCTCAAGCTGTTTGCGATTTCCGGCGACAACGTGTTGTACACGTTCGCCTTCCAACCAGACGATCTGGGCGAGACTCTGGCGCCGGGCGAGGTTGAGCTTTTGCAGAGGAACAACAAAAGCCTCCCTCCATTGGCAGATCCGGTGATCGCGGACGATTCAGCCACTAAGGTGTCGATCAAGACCGAAGGCGAGAACCTCTGGCCGCAACAAAAGTCGGATGTCGCCAAAAGTAATGGTAAAAAGAGCGGAAAGAAGAAGCAGCCTGCGCAGGTTATGAAGAAAACACAGGGAACAACGATGGAATTCAGCGGTCCGTCGTATGCAGTACCGAAGGATCTCAAAATAAGACCGAAGAACGACGCAGCGAAAGGAATGAACGGTGTGAAAAAGCAGAAAAAAGACTTAGATCCAATTGACTTTCTCGATACTAGTTTGATTCTGCCGTTGGTGGCCTTTTCTAAAGTCAGATTGGCAACACCCAAGGTAAGGCTCTCTTTCAATTACAAGCCGGCTCAGAACCAAAGCTTAACACTAGAAGTCAAGAACGGGTCAGGCAACGAACAAAAACCTTCGATTGTTAGACTGGTTTCGAAAGAGGAAGAGGGAGAGAAGGTCCTATTTCAGGACCTTATACCCAAGTTCATCACGATATGCACATCGGGCAATAATTTTTGGGCGCTATGTACCAATGATGGCTTCCTGTACGTGTATTCGGACACAGGTAAGAGAATTCTGCCGCCTTTGTGTCTTGGAATGTCCTGCAGTTTCCTGGAAGCCTGCGCATCATACCTCTTGTGTCTGACCAGTATAGGGCAGCTCTACTGCTGGGATATTGAGAAGAAAAAGCTTCATTTCCCGGTAAATACGATATTTCCTTTGTTGAATCCATCGCTACGTTACTCAGACGACATTTTAACCAGAGCTGAAAACATCACCATATGTGCGGTCACAGAAAATGGAGTACCACTAGTCACTCTCAGTAATGGCGATGGATACATGTTTGACAAAGATTTGGAGACCTGGCTTCTAATCAGCGACGGTTGGTGGGCCTATGGGTCCCAATACTGGGATATGACCAATACAAACAACCTTCAAGGATCCATATGTCCTGGAGAGAAACGAGATAGTCTGTGGAATTCCGGAAACGGTCACCAGCTGGCTTCAACAGTGAGAGAAGACAAGAAGAGCATTATCAATTTCGTTGAGCGCAAGACGAACGATGAGTTGAACCGTAAGGGAAGGATAAAAAACCTACAAAGGTTCGCAAGAACCATTTTAATGAAGGAGGGTTTTGAGAACATGGAAGAAATCGTAACATTGTCCCATCTCGAGAATAGATTACTCGTTACTTTGAGACTGCAGGAAAATAGCGAGTTTTCAAAAACGCTAGTAATATACTGCATTAGACTCAGTGAACTTGGGTACACAGATCGTCTGGACGACGTTTTGTCATGGCTCTACAATGCTGGTGACTACGAAAAATCTATGTTGGCTGGCAAATCCAGAAAAGAGCACTTAAAGGATGTACTGATAGCGTGTGCTGATCAAAGGCATGTACAGAGGATAACCAGTGGCTATGCCAGTGCTCTAGGTCTCCTGGATAATATACTTTAATTTCGACGCGTGCCCGTATATATTCCATCGCCATCTGCAAGAGTCTTTGCATACGTATTTACAAGTCTCAGCTGAGCAAACCTAGAGTCCCATGACTTCCATGACCTCTTTGATGTTTTTTTCTGCTATGGCGGCTGCTTCTTCAGTGCCTTTTCCCACAACTTTCTCCAAGTAGCCTGGTTCACTCATATAACGCTTAAACAGTGTCCGAGGTTCTCTCAATTCCTCGACGATCACCTCTGTCACATATGACTTGAGATCTTGAAAATTGTTGAACCGTTGTATATCTCTCTCGATGTCCTCAACTGGGCTTCGCAAGACGCCGCTTACGATGTTAATTAAATTCGATACCCCAGGTCTATTCACAGGGTCGTAATGGAAACGATCAGTCGTGCTGTCAGTGACGGCTTTTCTTACTTTCCTGCCGATAGTTTCTGGTTCGTCATTGAGATATATGACAGAGTCCTGATTGCTGTCGCTCTTTGACATTTTCTTTGCAGTACAGGTTAGGCTAAGAATCTTCTTAGTCGGTGCCAGTATCGTCGTGGGTATCGGAAAAACTGTAGTATTGTAGAAATTGTTGAACTGCTCAGCTAGATGTCTTGTCAACTCCAGATGCTGGCTCTGATCGTCACCAACTGGGACATGTGTGGACTTGTAGATGAGGATATCAGCCGCCTGCAAAACAGGATAAGAAAACAATCCTAGTTTAACTTTGCCCAATGACGCAGAGTCTGAATCCGAATCTCTAATGTTCGATTTGGCCTTCCATTGGGTCATTCTGTTTAGGTATCCCATGTTAGCAAACGTCGAGAGCAGCCAGTGAAGCTGCGAATGCTGAGGTATACTCGACTGGTGCATCACAGACGCCTTGGAAGGATCTATTCCACAGGACAATATACTGGCAATCGCCTCCATTCTCAATTGTCGAAATTGTTCAACCTGGGGCTTTGAAATCGTAATGGCATGCAAGTCAGCAACTCCAAACAACAGTCTCTGCCCATCTTGCTTTATATCACACAAGTCTCTCCATACTCTTGCAGCACCCAAATAATTGCCTAGATGGAACCTGCCTGTTGGCTGGATCATACTGAATATAGTGGCATCTTTTGGTACATCCTGCGACCGCACTTTGTTCTCTATCCTTTGGACAGTGCTAGCATATCGCCGGAGAACGTAAACCCTTCTCTGTAGCATGTAAGAAGTTTATTAACTGATGATCTTTGCTGCTTTTACTGCTCGATGTTGTAAGATAGTGTCTTTGACATAGTCTTCATCTTGGACGCTTAGATCGCGAATTGCAACATATCCGGCTAAACTACAGCAAACCGATCTCACTGCATCTTTATGGTGGGTTTATACAATCTAGGAATGTTACAACATCTCCAACCTTGCCTCGTACCATGAGCATCTATGAAAGTTTATAAACATTGTCGCTAGTCCACTGCTTCTTCTCAAGCAGTCCAAGTACGGGCCCTTGCGCCGGCTCATATTTGGGGCCTGCTATCGCAGCCACGTAGCCTTCGGGACCGCACACCAGTGATAATACAGGCTCGAGGATCGAGGATTTTTTGCCCTTGTAAGGGACCTGCCCAGTATACGGCGAGGGCGGCAGGATAGACTTAGAAATGATCTTGAGATTCTCAGCTCTCGAAGATCGATTGCGGGACTCAATTACGTGAAGCCGCACTCTATTGCTCCTTTCGAGGGTCCTGAGAATGGTCCCTAGAGGCCCAAGTTCATCGTAGGAATGGCACGAGTAGAACAAATCTATGGTTCCTCTGAAGGGGTTCTCCGTCAACAGCAGCTGCAGCGCGGTAACGACGCCTGTGCCAGCCGTAAACATGGCAATATCGAACGGTTGGAATATAAATGTCTCCTCTTTACCTTCATCGTCAGAACCATTTGATCTCAGAAAGCTTCGATCTCTTTTAATCTCTGATTTGTAATGCGGGAACTCGTAGTCTATGAAGGGCCCACGCAATTCCACAATATGATTTTCTGGCAGCCTATGCAGCCATCTCGCTACTTCACCTTGCTCATATTGCTTGATGTAGAAGAGTAGCTTACCACCAGCGTGTTCACCGTCTTGCAGAATTTCCAGAGACTTGTTATCCTTGTTCATCTGTAGCGGAAGTGGTGTATAATTTCGGACAACCATGACCTCTGGCTGCTTAATCTCTACAGACCACAGCTTTTCACAGCCCAGTTTTGCCCATAGATTCTGTTGCTGCTCAACAACTGGAGTAAGCTCCAGCAGAAAGTGTGAACGATCAATGTCCTCCTTGAACGAAATTCTATAGGGCGTAAAATATTCAGGAGATAGCTCTCTGGCTTCCGATTGCCTCCATTTGAAATATATCGCAGAACCAGCTGCTGCTGTCGTCACAGCGACCGCCCATCTGGGACCTTTGAATGACTTCCATGGGTCTGAAAGCCTTGACGTAGCATACGTTCGTCTTATAGCGCCCCCAATTATCATAGGAGGAGAACCTTATGTATAGTTTAGCTGGTTGTTCGATGGTTCATTAGCATTAGTGTCTTTCTGGAACTTTAATATGCAATTGTTCATCCATCGGCAAAAGACAAAGGACTACAGCGATAAAAGGTTTCCAGACGCCATGATTGAACTTGTCGAGTCCTTGGCACTTCATAAGGATAAGGTTTGGAGTTTGGATGACTCAAATGGGTTGCTTGCGACAGGATCTACCGATCGATGCATCAAGATAGTCAACCTGAAATCTTCGAGACAGGTGATAGATGAGCTGGATGATACTGTGCATAAAAAGACCATTAGATCTGTGGCATGGAGGCCAGCATCCTGTCTCCTCGCTGCCGGCTCTTTCGATTCTACGATCTCCATCTGGGGCAAGGATGACTCTTCCAATGATTACACATCCACGATGGCAGACTTTGAAATGGAACTTCTTGCGATAATCGAGGGACATGAGAATGAGGTGAAGAGTGTGGCATGGTCTTACGATGGAACGTACCTGGCATCATGCTCTAGGGATAAAAGTGTCTGGATATGGGAGACAGACGAGATGGGTGAGGAATACGAATGTATCAGCGTTCTGCAGGAGCATTCTCAAGACGTTAAGCACGTAGTCTGGCACCCCAGTTTGCATTTGCTTGCCTCCAGCTCTTATGATGATACGATCAGGATATGGAAGGAATTTGACGATGACTGGGAAGCGGCAGCTATCCTCAACGGCCACGAAGGGACTGTCTGGTGCTCAGATTTTGAGAAATCAGAGTCTAGCATAAGACTGTGTAGTGGTAGCGATGACAGGACAGTACGAATCTGGAAGTTCGCTGGCGACAGCGAAGATGATGAGCAGGAATGGACTTGCGAGGCGACTTTGCCGCAAGTTCATACAAGAGCCGTCTACAGCGTAGCATGGGGTCCCAATGGGTTGATTGCCAGCACAGGTTCTGATGGTACTTTGGCCGTCTATCAAGAAGTCAACGGAGTATGGAACGTCGTTGCCAAGACAAAGCAGTGTCATGGTACACACGAGGTGAACGTTGTCAAATGGACAACCGTTGACGGTGTCACAATGCTTATCACCGGTGGCGATGACGGCCACGTAAACATTTGGAAGTATACTAACCTTTAGATAAAAACGATTAATAGCAGTACGAAAAAGATCACGAGAAGGCCTAGCAGTAGATACAGGCACCACTTGTTGGCGTTTTTTTGATATCCTAGCGCTTTATTTAGTTCCCGAGATGCCATTGCCGCATTGTCAGTTGTCGAATATATGTTTGCTTCGATATTGTCAACCATTATGCCCTGTTGTTCCACAACCGCGCCCAAGTCTTTGAATATTTCGTTCAACTCGATTATTCCCTGCTCTATATTGGATATCTCATCGGCTCTCTGCCGAATTAAGTTCTCCTGGTAAGCGAATTCTTCGTTATTGATCGGTTCTCGTTCGATAGTTATCTTGACAACTCTTGATATACCTTCCTCACGCTCCGACGCTCCACGGTCCTCCTCCTCTTGTCTCAAGGCACTAATGTTCTGGCGATTCTGCTCCTCCTGCTTCAATGAAGCTTCTGCCTTAGCATTTACATCCTTCATCACCCTAGCATATTGCCGTTGAATGCTCTGGAACTCCTGCACAGAATAGCGAACATCACGAATAATCTTTTCTCGAGCAATGAGCTCGGGTTTATCCAAAGCTGACTCTTCTATCGCATCAATCTGTATCACCAATTCGTTCACACCCTTTATTAACGAACCCACTTTGCGAATATTGATCACCGATTTCTTGTCTATCCTGTCCACAACCTTGGCCTTGACATCTCCCTTAGCCACTAGCGACTCCAACGTGGAGATAAACTGTTGTAGAGTGCTAATCTGCCCGTTTATCTCGAACAGCATGCTGGCAATGTCATCCTTCAATCTCTCAAACTCAGGAGAGTCAGCAAAACCCTTGGCGGTGTCTTCCTCATCTTCGAAGTAAGGAACTGAGCTCGACATGGCAGATTAGTGGTTATCCTGTTTCTAACGTAGCTACTGGGGGGACGTCGCTTGAGATTCTACAAGTAAAGGCGAACAGATAAGGCAGTATAGTAATAAGCTTACTACAGCAGATGCTAGTGAAGAGAGCAGCCTCCAGCCGGCTGCTAGCAACTTCGTAGAGTTGTGTTCTAAACAACACCCTTTCAGAGAGCTTCAGGTTTGTCCTTGAGCGAACTTCGGGCAGGATCATCGGCCAAGACTGCGGTCACTTATTCCAATGGCGTAACTTCCCATCCAATTGCAAATCACCTACCGTCGTCTTACTTGTGATGAATGTGCTAACGAGTAATGTGCCGGAGGCTAGCCTTTAACTTAAGCAAGGTAAACTCTACTTTACAGCTACGTTCTAGGACAAAAGCTACCATACTGGTGGTGCTATCAGTAGTACGAGGCTAGAGCTGGATCCTCTAAATCCAAATTTCTCGAGCATTGCTCGTCGACAAGCCGGATAAGCTCTTAGATCGCTTTGAAGTCAAGAAAAAATGGCCATGCTCACTGCTTTATATAAAGTCGACTGCCAGAATTTGGTGGTGATAATGTCAGGACTCAATGGCGCCTTGACGAAGCTCTTTATTACCTTTGATCTTTCGACAATAATACTCATTTTGCTGAGAAGACGTCGCACCGCGTTTGCAGCTTATAATATTGCAAATCTTTTCATCAAGACTTCAAACAACTATAGAGCAGGTCCAATAAGGCCTGAAAGGGGGATCTGACTTGTTGAAATGAGTGCTGAATCGAAGACTTTGCCACAGTCAAACTTTAGGCGTGCTCAGGGCTCACAATTTACTGCTGGCTCGAAATCCCGAAAGCAAGCTAGAAACCGGCCATCAGAGGGTAAGAAATCCCATGAAGGTGGCGATGGAGTCGATGAAGACGGTGATCTTTGCTTAATATGTGCCGACAAACTGACTTACGTTGCCTTGTCAGCCTGTTCCCACAAGACTTGTTATAGATGCGCATTCAGACAACGTGCACTCTACGAGAAGAAAACCTGTCTCATTTGTAGAACTGAGAACGATAGCCTGACATTTACGGATCAGCTTGACAAAGAGTTTGTGGATATCAAGGTTTTTACTGACCACGATGAGAAATATGGGATAAACTTCACCAGCCATGAGATAGCGGAGACCACGTTGGGACTGTTAAAATACTATTGCTCTCTTTGTCCGCAAGGGGAGAGGGAAGATTTTGGAAGCTTCAAGAAGTATAACGAGCATTTGAGAGTGAAGCATAGCAAGAACATTTGTATGATCTGTGCGTCACATAAGCACGCGTTCCCCACGGAATTGAAGATCTATACTCCTAACCAGCTGCGCAATCACCAATCCAAGGGCGACTCTAAAGGGTTCAAAGGCCATCCTATGTGTGCTTTTTGCTCTGGGAAAAGATTCTATTCGGATGACGAACTGTATTTGCACATGAGACATCAGCATGAGAAGTGCCACATTTGTGATAGAATCGATCCATCCTCACCGCAGTATTTTAGGGACTACGATCAGCTGTTTGACCATTTTAAGAACTGTCATTACATTTGCACGGTGCAAACATGCCTGGATAACAAGTTCGTGGTCTTTGCAGACGAGCTGGAGCTACAGGCCCACATTCTGAAAGAACATGGTGACATTATTAGAGGTAAACCTAGACTTTTTCAATCAGAGCTGTCCACGTTTATGTCTGCACCTTCTCGGGTTATTACTGAAAACAATACGCTCAATAATGGCTTTTCTTCGGCTTCATCAGTTTCTTCGAGAAGAAGTTCACCAGCAGTTCCAAACGAAGGCGTGCGAGAGAAGAAATTGAGACTGGAAGAACGAGCCAAGTACTATCTTGGCAACTCCCAATCAGAATTTGAGACTTTCGAAAGGTTCAATGAAGATTATGATAAAAATCGTCTAAGCGCTCGTGGTCTTTTCGACGCATACAAACGTCTGTTTAGCTCGCCAGAAGCCGATGTCTACCTGTTAGTTCATAACCTTGCCGAGACGTATTCTCCTAATACATCAAAATTCAAGGAGCTGAATAGCATTTACGAAGCCCATGAGGCCCGAAATGCAAGAAAGAATGAGCTGCCTAGTTTATCAAGAGATCCTTCCTCTTCTACAAATATAGTGAACGGCGTTTGGAGTGCGAATAACAACTCTGTGTCAACGAGTCACGGCAGAAATGTTAACACAATGAATCTACCCACTTTAAAATCGCCCCCAGCGAATCATGACCCATTCTCTCTTCCTTATAGAACGCACTCATACAAAAATCTGAGCACGCCAAAGAGAAGTTCACCACTTCCCGTGGTGAAGAAGGCCCCTGCAGACAGTTCAGTTGTGGTCACCCCAAAATATTTGGAAAACAGGCAAAAATCCTCCTCCAGTTCGTCGTTATCGAGCGGTAGTGCAAATAAACTGGCAGGCTTAGATTTACCAAGCTTACCGACTCCCAAACCAAAGGTATACATACCGCCTGTCAATAGACCAAATCTACCAGATCCAAAGAAATGGGGCCAAAAACCAGAAAAATCTCTTGATGCTGCTGACAGCGCTTCAGAACTCAACACGGGCTCATCGTCTACCAAGAAGAAAGGAAAACAGAAGCAATTGCTGTTCCACATAGGTATTTAGATGACTAATGTCTGTACAATACACCTATCTCCGCCTCGGCTGTCACTCACTACCTTAGCAACAGCACCTGCTGCGTCTTACAATTCTGCCGGCATAGAGGGCACTCAGGTCTTTCTCTGGTCCAGTTAAGAATGCAAGTCCAGCAGAAAATGTGACCACACGGAGCACAGCTGGGATCCATCATGACACTCAAACATAATATGCATGTTCTGGACGCTTTGGGGATGTACGGCAGCTGGGACTCGTCTGACAGATCGACATGAATGATTTGAGTCTCCGAAGGTACGTTGGTAATAATATCGCTGTCCGTTGGCATTTCTTTGCATTCGCTGTCATTACTTTCTTTTCGCCTCGTTAAAGAGCCTAGCTGCCGAGTCATCAACGGAATCCACTTACCAGCGCCTTGCAATAGCAAGATGTAACCCAGGAACCTGTAATTACTGGAGCTAGCTTTTCGAAACTTTGCCTCACTATCGTCAACCTTATGGCCCAAGGCGTATTTAAGTCCGAACAATCTCTTGGATATATCGTGGTACGCGCCTGTGAAATAAAACAAAATCAAATGTACGTTCACTAACGCATTCAAGATGTTCTTAACAGAGTACGCAGTCTTCGGGGAGCCATCTTCGCTGCCTCTGGTGTATCGTCTTAGCGTTTTCGAGATCAGATAAGGTCCCAGACAGTAGGAAGCGATGAACAGCAGCTTCTTGTAACGCTGCACCAGCATCGTACCATTTCGATTCACGTAGATCAAATCCACATACTCCTCTCCCAATGTTCTAGCTCCCTTCAGCGTCGTAAAACACAAATATATCAACTTAACGGCAATTGAAATCTCCAATGAATGCGTATTAGCGAATAGTTGTCCCTTAATATTCTTCACCACCTCAACAATCTTGCCAGACAAAAAAGCCTCAATCTGATCATCCTTCTGGTTGGCTTGCACTAGTTGCAACGGTCGATCGGTCAGTATTCTGGTATCGACAACCATCGGGCTTCAACATACATACCTATACTCGGAGCGTCAGCGAACGGCAACAACAGCGATGACGGTTTCGATTTTTCAAAGGCTTCATCTGCCTTAATATCACTGACTTCAGAACTCATGGCTTTCAGGTTCCAGATTCGCTACTAGCACCATTCTTCGCAGCTTTGTTGTTGCCATTGGCTATTGTCTTAACAACAACTTGTCCCTTGAAAATCCATCCAGTAAGGTATGCCTTATACACAACACAAGAGACATAGGTTCTCAATGGTGATCAAAAGTGAAGTCCAGGGTACGATGAGCGAGTCCTCAGATGCTCAGACGGCGGTCGAAAACTTGTGTGCAAGGGTTCAGGAACAGTTGACGGTGGTCGATGCTGAAGAATACAATCAAGCGCTGGTAGAGATTCTGGGGTCTAATGAAGAAAAGAGGAAATTGGATAAGTCCCCAGAACAGGTTGAGGAAGTTTTGGTTCGATCTTTTCAGGACCATTTTGAATCAAGGAAACTTTTGATGGATTTGGTCGCATCCGATGTCAAACAAGCGTTAGATGTGTTTGAGAGACTTCCGTTGAAAACAGTGTCTACATTTGTGGATTGTTTTCCGAATGCCGACGATACTTTACCGCTTTTGAAGGAGCTGCGGACCAGGATACATTATGGTGAAGACCCTCACGTACAATATTTGCTAAATGTCGTTCTACAGTTGCTGAACAGATTCAATTACAGTTTCGAGCAGGTGGGTTTCCTTGTTCATGAGCTGTGCCTTCGTATTAAAGAGCCAGATGTCAAGTCACTGATGTTGCTTATCTTCTCTGAGCTGAACAAGAGGTTTCCTGCAAAGTTTAATGAGAGGCTGCTTGACTTTACCGACTCCTTGGTGGTAGAATCGGAGGTAGGCATTGGCAGCGATCCTATTTCAGAGATTGTTGATATCTTAACGGAGCTATACCCGGTGCTAACGACTTTATGTTCGAACATTCTGCTTGGCAAAAACCTCAAGGCTCAGCTGGAAAAGAAATTGATGGCGCAAGATGACGACGATTTTACCATCAGCCTGCTCAAGCTTTTTTCTATCGCGTGTATTGATGAGACGGTGAGAGCGCATCTCGCAGAGAATTATATGAGTGTTTTGGAAAGATCCTTGAAAGTTGAAAGGTTTAGAATATATTCCGCGCTGGTTCTTATCAAGACATGGAGCTTCTCCAGCATGCAGAACATTGATGTGAACGCGTTGGCGGAGTATCTTATCGAGGGGTTCAATGGGTCTGAATTTGAAAACGAAGAGGACATGAACATCTGCATTGAAGGGCTGGCCTACTTGAGCTTGAAGACATCGGTCAAGATAAAGTTGAGGAACAGTCTGTTTTCGTGTGAGAAATTGGTCAGATTAGCCAAGTCTAAAGAAATCACCTCAAACTTTTATGGTGTTCTCGTCATTTTGGCCAATTTGAGCGCTTCACCCAAGCAAAGCAAAGGCAGCACAGCCTTCGATGCAGGAGCAATGAGGGACTTAAAGTCATATTCGGACTTAAAAACACCCACAGAGATGGAGGCGGATAACACTATTGAAAGTGAGGACGATGTTTTCAAGTTCAATCAGAAATACCTGTTGCAAAATAACCTCCTTTCCGATTTGAACTCCCTGATCGGTTCCATAACTCATGGCTCCAAACAGCAGTTAATCCGGATCATATACAATATTAGCAGCAACAAGAAGTTTATTCAAGAATCCATTAAACAAGGCAGTGTCACGGCGATTTTGCAATACATGACCACGAAAGAAGTGGCCAAAGACCCAATAAGAGTGCTGGCATCCAGGTCTTTGGCGAAAATGCTGGTGTACACAAACCCGTCGATAATCTTTAAGAAGTATTCCCCCGTGAATGCTATTTCTCCTCTTTTTGAGTTGCTTCCACGAAGCACAACAACGCAAGAAGAACCTTTCTTTGATGAAGACGTATTAACGGTTAATGACTCCTTCAATGCCCTTTTGGCCCTCACTAACCTAGCTTCGCTAAGTGGCTCTCAAGGTGAGGACGTGTGCAGGCGCATTGCAACAAACGAACAATACTGGTCCACCGTGGAGGCCTTGATGTTAGACGAAAACATAATGCTACAGAGATCGACACTAGAGTTGTTGAGCAACTTAATGAGCCATCCCAAACCCATCGCCGTGAAATTTTTCAATTTCGAGAATCAACGTAGTGTGAGAAACTTCGAGATTCTTGTTAAGTTACTAGAGCTCGATGACGTGGAATCTCAGAGGGCCGTGGCAGCCATATTCGCAAATATTAGCGTATCCGTACCCTTCATCGCTCAAGAACTGTTGAAAAGGCAAAATTTACTGGCAAAGGCTGTAGAGGTTCTACACAATCAAACAGACGATGTTGAGCTCAGTGAGCGTCTCATCCTACTGCTGCACGCGCTCACTGACGTGATAACCACAGACAATCTAGAGTTGGGATCATATCTGATTGGAAACAAGAAGCTAATCGACGCTTTGAACAAAGCATCTCATATGGCAGACCTAGATCCGCAGTTCTCCGAGTTAATTCCCATAATACTTGAAAGATGTCAGTGTTAGAGCTCACATTATGAAATGTGGTCCAACAGAAAAGTTGGATTATACTAATGGTTAACTTGTAATGATTAAGAATATACTTATGGATTCCAGAGCTATATAATGTTTAAGATTGCTTGAATCTTCATCAAGCGGCTGACAATATATTTTCTAACGGTTGGACAGCATAGTGTACACTAAACAGCGCCTACCGCTTGTCAACAGCATAAACTAATAGGTATTGACCGATTAGTTGACCAAATTCTGTGCTAGAGACCGCAATTATGGTTGATCCCAGCGAAAGTGAGGCGCTCTATGAGGAGATTTCGCTAGAGAATATGTCACTGAGTTCGGTACAACCTGTGTTATCTAACAGTGCTCAAGATGATGGGAAAGGGGGAGATCAACAGGTTGAGGATGCTCAAGATGAAGGTGAAATATCAGGCGAAGAATTGGCAAATCCCGTTTTGGATCCATACTTTGTTGCCTGCCAAAAGGGTGATCTGAAAACTGTGAAAGAGATGATTGAGAATGGGCTTGTAAACATTAACGAAGATCATGATCCAGTCGAGAAAGTGACTGGGCTTCATTGGGCCAGTATAAATAATCGACTTTCTGTAGTAGCTCATCTGGTTGCCTGCGGTGCAGATGTCAATGCAAAGGCCGGAGCATTGCGCGCCCCACCGCTACATTGGGCAGCTCGATATGGCTACGTTTACATTGTGGATTATCTGCTGGAGCATGGTGCGGATCCTACTTTGAAGGACGAGCAAGGTTTTAATCTGTTGCACCTGGCAGTCACCAGCTCGAACATTATGCTTGTGCTTTACGTGCTGTTCTTCGTTGTTAGCAAGGGTATCATAGATGTCGATTGTCAGGATCCTAATGGTCGTACACCGTTGTTGTGGGCCGCCTATCAAGGTGATTCACTCACAGTGGAGGCTTTACTGCGGTTTGGTGCCTATCCAAAGGTGCCCGATTCGGGTGGATTCACGTCTTTACATTGGGGCACTTTGAAGGGCCAACCGCATGTGCTTATGTATTTGATTCAGAAAGGAGGAGATTTTTTCCAAAAGACAAACGATGGCAAAGACTGTTTTGCGATAGCACAAGAGATGAACACGACTTATTCACTGAACGAGGCATTGAACCATTGTGGATTTGATTCTCAAGGATATCCCCTGAAGAAACTATTCGAGAAGAGCTACCATGCTAAACTGGTCACTTTTTTTACGCCTTGGGTTTTCCTTGCCGTGGTTTTTGGTCTGTTTACCCAAATTCACCCGCTCCTGGCTCTCCCAGTGACCATAGTTTTTGCTCTTGCGACTAGCAAAGCACTCAATAAATTTGTATTAACATCATTTGAAGTGGATGGTGTTTCGCAATTGACGCTTTTGAAAACGCCTTTATATGCTGGAGTATTTTCGGGCAGCCTGTTTTTGGCGACCGTTGTATGGATACGAAAGATACTCCCCTGGACACTACTTGAAGAATTTTGGGCCAATGTGATTCTTGCTATGTCGTTGCTTGCCATCACTTATCATTTCATCAAGCTGCTTCAGGCAGATCCCGGTAGTATTCCACCAGAAAGAGACTATGAAGCTGTTAGACAAACCACAAGTGAGCTTCTCAAGTCAGGGAAATTTGATACGAGACATTTCTGCATCGAAAGCTGGGTTAGAAAACCGCTTAGAAGCAGGTACTCGACTTTTAATAAGACACTCGTTGCCCGTTTTGATCACTATTGTCCTTGGGTTTACAACGATGTCGGTCTGAAGAACCACAAGCGATTCATATTTTTCATTGGTCTACTTGAGATTGCGATTTGCATCTTTGCAAGTTTATGTATGGAATACTTCGATGAGTTGGAAGACAGCAAAGAGGATTATAACGGCGAACTGAAGTGTTTCTGGTTGATCGGCGATGAGCTCTGCGCAGGATTGAACTTCGATTTATTCACGACATTAGTTTTACTATGGGCAGTTTTCCAGGCAATATGGGTTGGATTTCTCATCCTAGTGCAGGCGTTTCAAATATTTAAAGGCGTCACAAACTATGAATTCAGCAAAGTAATGAGGGACAGAAAGCGCATGAACATGAGTAACGCAAACTTCAACGAAGTTTTCAGCACAGCGCCGGAGGATCTTGATCAAGATTCAAACAAGAGCCCGTCGGACTCAATCCCAGCCACTGACTCTACTAACGACCAAACTCGATTGGAACCTCGTAATAGCACTACAAGGAGATGCTTTGGCACTTTCTGCGCCATCACCGGCATGGACCAATGGCTAATCGTGCTGAAAGAGGCTATTGGAATCTCCCGTAACGCCTTGGGAACTCCCAACTCCTCGGCCCTCTCCTTACCAACAAATTACGGGTGGAGAACAAATTTGAAGGATTTCTGGCTCAATAGTGACAGGACAGCACCTTTGTGGCAGAGAATATTCTATACGCCCCGAACTTCCAAAGCATTGTTGGCAGGCAAGGAGGTCGATTACGACAAGCTATATTCATATCCAGAGAAATAAACAAGCCCAAGATAGCTCTGAGAGCCCGAAAAGACACTACATAGATGACTTTTAGCAGTTTGAGTATGATAAAAGCATTGTTGACGTTTTTTATTTGGTTTTGGCGTCCGGATCTCTGTGACGCGTCTCTTAAGAGATCTAAATTTCAGTCAAGATGATCAACTGAACAACCGTAGCATTTAATACCATTCGTGGTGAGTTTGGGATGGGTATTCAAGGGCTGCTTCCACAGTTGAAGCCCATCCAAAATCCTGTCTCTTTGCTTAGGTATGAAGGATTAACTTTGGGGATTGACGGTTACGCCTGGCTCCATAGAGCAGCCTGTTGCTGCTCGTATGAACTTGCAAATGGCCTGCCGACTGCAAAGTATTTGAAGTTCTTCATTAAAAAGATAAGCATGCTTAGATCTTTCAAGATTGAACCTTTCTTCATCTTCGACGGGGATGCGATAGGAGTGAAGAAGGACACTGAAGTGAGGCGAAGAGAGAAAAGGATTGAGAATAAAGCTATTGGTGAGAGGCTTTGGAATATGGGTGAGAAGTCAAGCGCCATGGATTATTTCCAAAAATGTGTTGATGTGACGCCCGAGATGGCCAAATGCATTATTGACTATTGCAAAGTCAACCGGATACAGTACATCGTGGCTCCTTTTGAGGCCGATGCCCAGATGGTATATCTGGAGAAACAGAGAATAATTCATGGAATCATATCCGAAGATTCGGATTTATTGATCTTTGGCTGTAAGAGGCTTATAACGAAATTGAATGATTTTGGCGAATGCATTGAGATCTGTCGGGACGACTTTGATAAATTGCCGGAAAAGTTTCCATTAAGTCAATTGACAGATGACCAGGTCCGACTAATGGTCTGCCTATCCGGATGTGATTATACGGCAGGTGTTCCAAAAGTTGGATTGATTACGGCAATGAAACTTGTCAAGAGATTTCACACACTGGACCGCGTCCTGATGAATATACAACGAGAAGGAAAACTCAGCATACCGGCAAATTTTGAGCACGAAACTCGATTTGCCAACTTTGCATTCCAGTTCCAGAGAGTGTTTTGTCCCATTAGAAGAAGGCTAGTTACTCTGAACGAGGTTCCCGAACATCTGGCAAACTGTCAAGAATTATATGATAGCATTGGTCACGTCATAGATAGAAACACTCAGGTTAAGGAGTGTGTGATGGACGATGACAGGATTCACCATGATTTGCATTTGAAGATCGCAATTGGAGATCTGAGTCCCTACGATTTCCGTAAAAGGTTGGTTAACAGAGAGCACAAATTGCAATTAAGTTCTAAATCTGATCTCCAGGTAGAGCTACACGATAATACTCCAAAGAAGAGATCAATTGACTCATTCTTCAGCAAGAAGAAAGACAGCGGTGCCAAAGAAAACGTACTAGATCGAATCATAGCGCTCAAGACACCCATAGTCGACAAGCTCGAAGAAACCATCAAGCGAAGGAAACTAAGCGACAACAACACCGTCATATCAACAACTACCACCAGTAAATTCTTTTCCTCTACACAGCAGGATGAAGATGAAATCGAGACTGAAGTGCCGGAATCTCAACTACCCACGCAAATCTCGAGCTTGTCACCTGCGCAGTCAGATCTCCAAGGAAACCGCTTCAACGACGACGAAGAAGAAGAAGAAGAAGTGCTAAGCGAGCTCGAGCCTGATAACCACACAAACAGCCCCTCACCTGCATTATCATCACAGCCGACCGCCAAAGTCTCCGCAAACTACGCTCCGCTTCAAAGATTCAGATACTCCGGTTCACGCGAGCCTCTGCAAGATAAGAACGTGAACCAGGTGGACCGCATCGTTTACATTTCCGCGAAACGAACCCCATCCACCGTTGCAGAGCAACAGTCTGCCAGACCGTCTTTGAGCCGAAGACCAACGACTCAGGCTGCACGTCGTATCGTTGTAACTGCTGCCTCTACTGAATCTACTAAATCTGCAGCCGGCCAGTCAAGACCGGCGCTCAGATCTCTCTCGCTGTCTTCAAGATTCTCCTACAGTGCTACTACGGCGAGCGGCAACCGCCGCCATAACTGATAGTCGAAGTACCCATGTAATAGGAGTCTCCTCAATAAAATACATATAGATCTTCACGTCGGCGGCTATTTTTCTTAAGACTATCCTGATCGTTCTGGACGAAGTCCCCGGAATTTAATTCTCGTACGATCTGATCCCGGGAAACCCGGGAATTTCGATTGTTCGTGAGAGCCGATAATCTCGAGTAAAATTTGTAATATCGAGCTGGAAGGAGAAGGCATGCGATTTGGACCACAAAAGATAAACAAGTCACAAAAACGATTGTTAGAGAGATCAGTACGGATTCAAGCCGAAGGATGAGTAGCACCATTGCAGATCTCTTCTTCAAGGACCAGTTTCACGGTCGTGATGGAGAGGATCTTGGGCCTTTTGTCAATAACCGCAACGCCAACCAGGACCCTTCGCCAATGAACCAGAGAGTCACCGCCAGTATCACACCAGAATCGTTACAATCATACCATAATATGTCTCAAGAAAGGCAGTTAGCAGAGTCTACAAATAAGGAAGGTGGTTTGCTGGAGTCTCCGTTTGATTTTAGTGATTACGACGAGTCGATCAACTTTGGCGTCGCACCAGTATCCCAGGAACAGCCACAGCAGCAGCAGAATCAGCAGCGGGATCCAGCGAGTGGGGCAGTATTTGATGCTTCCGAAAGTGCCGTTAAATCTGAGTATTCGCCCATCTTCCCGATCTCTGTAACTCCTTCCGCTTCTCAGTCGTCCTCCTCAGCTACTAAGAACGAATTCGTTGACTTTTTAAATGATGAATTAGTTCGTGACGAGAGTGGCATGAGCATGGGATCTGTGGAAATGCATGAAACAAGCTGCAAAGTTGGTAAGAAGCGTAAGGAGAAGATTTCACACAATATTATCGAGAAGAAATATAGAACAAACATTAATGATAAGATATTTCAGCTGCGAGAGATTGTACCCACCCTCAGATTTGCCCATAAGAACTGCCGTGGAATGCCCATATTGGCGCAAGACGCGGAAGATTTAGATGGATTGGAGCCCGCAAGAAAACTGAACAAAGTTTCAATTCTGATGAAGACTATCGAGTACATACAGCATCTCGAGTCTAAGTGTGCCGCATACCGATTTGAAAATCAGCAGTTGAAAGATAATATTCCCAGACAAGATAACTTGTATCAGCAAACAACAGCACCAACAGCAGCATTGGCCGCTGCTGCACCAGCAATAATACCAGGTAGCCAGCGCGCTACAAATAACAGTAATACTATTCCCTCCCACATCGCTGGCCAATTCCATGGTCAATTTTACGGGTCGCCCACGTATAGTGAAGCACCACCCTCATCATCGCGACAGCAAGATGCTGTTCCAAATAACAACAGCTACTACAACAGTGATTACGCCTCCAAAATTCTGATGGGTGGCATGGCTCTGACAATGGGGGCCACTTGTTTTGGTGAGAACGGCGGAGATATGGGAGCTGCTCGCGCCCTTTTCGCAATGCCTGTGTTTCGCTTTTCTGCCCAAAACGGGTTTGTAATATTAAACTCATATGGCACCATTGACTTACAGTCTTCAATCTTTTCATTGTTAAGGCTGTCGCTAGTTCTCATCACTGGTGTTTACCTTCTTAATTGCTTGCTGTTTGCTGGCAAAAACAGTGGAAAGAAGCACGATTCAGAGACCTCTTCGATATTTGCAACCAAAGATACAGTTCAGTTCGACTCGATAGATCACCTAAAGCAAACTTTATGGAAAACGCTCGTAATCAACAGGCTGAAATACAGGTTGAATTCGATGGAACGAATCGAATCAAAGATTGCTAAATGTTTTGCCATTAGAGTCTACTTTCAGAAATCCAGTCTTCCGTGGTCGGCTTTTTCTGAGAAGTATGTTGATAAATTATGGAAAGGATTGAGAAATCAAATCAATGCCGCAAACGTCAAAAGTAAAGGTTTACTGAGAATGGGACTGGAGTGGGATATGATCACCAATATCACTACTGTCGGAAGGGAAATGACCTTGGACAACTCAAAACTTTTGAAAGTATTGTCAAGCGATGAAAAAGAATACGACTTGAAAGAATTCATCTCTCTGCTAAATTCATACATCTTGAAGGAGCAAACTGAAGATATGCTGTCTTCTCTTCTCGAGAAGCTGGTTAGCAGTGACTTCAATAAATGGAATGGCATTATTGGCAGTTTCAGAGGTGATGAGTTTCGCCACAACGAGATTTTGAAGTCTATACCTGAGAAGTACCTTGCTCTCGATTGCCTCCTCAGACCTGATAAGGAAAGCTGCGATAAGCTTTCGAAATGGATTAGGGCGAACAAAGAAGAAACTTTGGAAGATCTTTTGAATGAGAAACTAGTCCTTTACGGATCGATTGTTAGGCGCTTGATTGAACTGAAACAATATGATCAATGCGAAAAGCTTTTGAAGAGGATGCCCTTGCAGGTGCTGGAAATCTGGAGGAATTCGATATCTATGGTCGGCTTTACTTCAATGTACTTGATGCTGAACTCTGTCTTTGAAAATATATCAAGCTTTAGGCAACATTCGATGATGCTAGAGACTGCTTGCGGTGAGGTCAGAGTTTGGTTAGGGTCTTCTCCAGGTGATATAGTGAATTTCTCGTTGAGATCCAGAATGATTGCCTACTGCATAGAAAAATCGTTGTTATGCGACTCACTAACGCAGTTCGACGACGACACTGAAGAGTTGGACGATGACAAGCTTGATGGCGAAAGTATTGACAAGGATGACGATACGACGGATTTTGAAGAATAGAGTGCCTATTCTAGCGAAAAATATATCTGTAATGGAACATGACCGAAAATCACTATAACCTCCCTTTCCTCTTAAAACAATATACTGCTACCCTAAAAAGCTAACTTAATTTATGAAATCATGGCTTCTCTAAGCATGAGTCGATAACCAGCACAACACCGTTGACGGCAGTCTCGACCTTTTGAACTTTGTGAAAATCTTTGGACACTACAGAAGCCGCATAAAAAGAATCACCTTGTTTCTTCAATAGGATATCTCCCTTAGTGTCTTGATTAGATGAGTTTTCGAATTCCAGACTCTTAAGCGTAATGCAACCAGGTCCGTATTCATCGAGTGAATGACTTTCATCGTAAGCAACCACATGAGATCTTACAAATTGCAAAATGTTCCGTCTGATGGCACTGTCGATTTCCCTTTCAGTGGCTTCACTGGCCTCCAAAGATGCCACATCTCGAGGAAACCCCCAAGGCTTCTTGCTTAATTTAGAGATAGCATCGTTTGAGGGTGCTATAATGATCAAGTCTTCGTTCTCATCACACAACTTGGCCGATAACTGTACATCATCTCTAATATAGCTGAAGAACACTGCTGTCTCCTTCATAGACGTCAGCTTAGAATCCAGAGAAACGGGAGCGATATGCAAGTTCTTCGATCCAGCGCTAAAATCCTTTTGGCTTCTCATTTGATCTCTTTTTGCAATCCTCTCCTCCTCCTCAATGATAGCGTTTATGTCAAGAGGTAGCCTCTTGGGGTCACGCTTGAATAATCTGCTATTCTCTTCCATAACCTTGTCAATGTCTAAAGGCAGTCTTTTAGCATCACGAGCCTGCAGTATTGAGTCATCTGAGGAGAAACGACGGTGCAATCTGCCGCTTTCGTCGTGAAAGTTCTCAATGCCCACTATATTCTTTGCCTCAGTCAAACCCAGCAGCAAAACAAAGCGTAAAGACAGTATCACTGAAAATGAAAGTAATAAGCGTGTAGAACCGAACATGAACAGCACCTCAGATATTCTTGGGATTGTCTGGTTTGTATACAAGTTGAATGAAACCTATCGAAGGGGTCCCATTAAACTTCGCCTTTAACAAAGTCCCTTACCCGGATTCTGAGAAATGTGACGTGAAGCAGTGCTAAAGAACGTTAGTCGAAACAATGGCGAAATTGGTTATGTCGAAATTGCGGTTTTTGAAGACCTTATGAGTGCATTACGTCGCATCTGGTCGCAGCACACTGTCTTCTCCGGAAGTCAAACCACATTGTGGTTGCAAAAAATGCGCAAGCCCGGAATCGAACCGGGGGCCCAACGATGGCAACGTTGGATTTTACCACTAAACCACTTGCGCTTATAAGACGTTGGAAGAAAATTTTCTTTTCCACCTATAAGCAAGAGACCTTCTCATGCCTCCCACCCTCTTCGCTTCCTGCAATATAACGAATCAACTGTTTTAAGCTCATTGACATTTGAATATTAGAAATGTTTATATAGATCATCAGGAGCACGTCGAGGTCATGCGAAAGAGAAAATTGGCCCTTGACACCGGATTGAGAACGAGTGCCCGTTAAAAAATCAGTCGTTATTATCATACTCGTAAATGTAGTTTCTCGCCAATTCTGTCTCAACGCTAGCTCTTTTTCCCTCATACGCTGATTCCAGGTCGTGAACCGTGTCATCGGCAAAGGCCATCTTATCGCTCGCATCACACTGGGCTGCGTTTCTGGCTGTCGGGACCTGGGATTCTCTATTGCGCCCATAGGCATCGACATTTATTTCGCTGCCTGCTTTGGTAAAACCGGTCAACGCGTTTAGAAAGCGTTTGCCTCTGATTCGACCAAGTTTCCTAAGATTCTTAGCTCTTTGCATTTGAGATCTCCAAATTTGTTTTGGTTTTCTTAGAGATGAACCGCTTCGACGACCCTCCTCAGTATCCTCTACTTCTCCGTTATGAGACCTTCCAGAGGCGTTTTCATCGTAGTCCTCGTTTGTATCACGCTGAGTATATGCTAATTTTGGATCAAAGAAATATTCATTGTTATCGTTTATTTTCCTTCCCAAAACAGTCTGTTTGCTCAATATTAACTCTCGTTTCTCTAACACGCCGATCAAACCCCAAACGCTGACTGTGATGATTAATTGAAGAAACCTCACAACCTTAAATTCCCATCTGTGCTCTGAGGTGTAAATGATTGTGAAGTACACCTTAGTAAAGAACAACAAGCCGAATAGTGTAATGTTGTAAACAAGCAAAGGGATCGTTTCGTGGTAGTCATTCCAAATAAGCAAGAAGGTATCTTTCACTTCGCTGCCCTTATTAGAATGCATACGTTGCGGTGCCAATATGAACCTAAAATCATGCCAAACAAAGAAGGAAGTCAGACCACAAAACAGAGTGTAAATTATGAAGTCCAGTGTTGTTAGAATAATTCTCAAAGATGTTGTCTCATAGAAGGTTACCGCAGCGTAGAGAACAGTGTCCACCACGGTAAGAAGCATACCAACAACGATTATCAGTTTATTTCTGCTGGTGAAAAGCGGCCAGAGCCAACCGGTAGTGATCTTCCTCTTATCGTGAAACATGTAGTAGATAATCATCGTCCAATTCGCATAGAGTAGAACGTTACTAATGATGGAACCGACCCTGAAAGCGGTTCCACCGACGATACGATGCTCATAAGAGGTGAAATCTTGCACGTTATCGCGGTATTGCTCCTTGAAAATCGTCTCAACTGTCTTGGCCAGTATTACAGTATCGTAGAAGGCGGAAAACAACACATAAAATGGTACCAACAAGCTCGAACTTAACCGGCTCTCTGACGGTAAGAGCATTAAGACCAGGTACACCATCCACGTACCAATACACACGGCACAAGTTGCAAATGCAATTATCAAAATGCTATTTTCAAAGCAGTCTTTGCCTAACAGTTTGTTAAAATCGTATTGGATTGAAGGCGAACTCAACACTGCCGCTAGATGTCTCAGCATTAAAGAGTTATTTTGGCCCGGCACACTGTCATTCGCACAAGTTATGAATAGGTTAGGATAGTTCAATGTATAGTTGCTCCGTGTATCATTCCCTAAGGTAAGAAATCCACCATTTAAAACAATCGCTTCGCATTGATTATTATAAGGAATCAGCAATTGCTCTTCCAAAACATGAGAAAGGAGAAACTTATTATCCTCTATGACATCCCTAGCCTCGATCTTCCGAAGACCAATGACCAGAAGTATGAACCACAGAAATGTCCATCCGAGCATTCATCGAGATTTGCTAGCCAACTTAACAAACTGCTAAATCTCCTGACGCCGATAACTTAGTACTTAGTTGCTTAGAAGCCTTTCTACAACTGTTCCATGGACTTTCCACCCAGTTTAACTGTGTGGTTGCAATGCAAATTATGGCTCAGCGCGCGTCGCGCTTATAACACAGATATTTAATATCTAAAGCTTACCTAAGAATCAAGGAATTGCTAGCTTGTCAGGCGGTTGCTGAGGTCAATTAAACCATATTGGCTTAAGAGATACGACTGGAGGAATATCCGTTTTGATCGGTGATTTAATGTTGACAAGATCTTGAGTTGTGACCGTTTAGATCAGCAAGTTAAAAAACGACAAGGAGAAATCAGTGATCATACACAATTAACTTTGTATCATGTTCAATCAGCTAATTACGCTCGCTATTGGAATCAGTGTTGTATTGGGGTCTAATGAAGCTATTTCGCCCGCCCAACTGCAGGATCTGCAGAAGAGATTCAACTCTTATTACAACGGCAACAGCACGATATCTGTGAAGGGTATCACCGTTGGAGGCTGGCTTGTAACTGAGCCGTATATCACGCCATCTCTGTACGAGCAAGCTCTTTGGTTGGCTGAGAATACGACGAACCCTACTAGTATAGTTGATGAATATACACTGTGTGAAGCGCTTGGATATGAATCGGCACTTTCGTTGCTGCAGGATCACTGGGATACATGGATCAATGAGGAAGATTTTAAAAAAATCAGCGATGATGGGTTTAACCTCGTCAGGATTCCAATAGGCTATTGGGCATGGAAGCAAGATAATGAAACAGATCGTTACGTGGGGAACATAACTTACCATGATCCTTATGTGGGTAATGGCTTGCAGTTGAAATATCTGGAGAAAGCATTGAGTTGGGCTCAAAAATATAGTCTGAATGTTTGGATCGATCTGCACGGCGCACCATCGTCACAGAACGGTTTCGACAATTCGGGCCATAGGGACTTGTATGCAACAGAGCTGGGTTGGCTTGCAACCTCTGAATCCAGACGCCTAACTTTAGCCGTATGGAAATCGATTTTCGAGTCATATTTGAGCAATAACAGCGAAAGTCCCGTAGTTGGCATTGAAATTATGAACGAGCCTTTGAGTCCCAAACTCGATTCTGATGTCATGACAAAGTATTACTACGAAGCTTTCAAAATGTTCAAACAGCAGCAGACCTCTGATGATAACACTACTTTTGTTATTCACGATGCCTTCGAAGAAATCGGTCATTGGAATTTGCATTTCAATCCTCAATTTCAGAACGTATCGTCAAAGTATCTGAACATCAGTAATTTAACCTACAGCCAGCAGAATATCTTGGTTGATCACCATCACTACGAAGTGTTTACAGACTCGCAACTAAACAACACCCAATACCAGAGGATAATCAACATTATAAATTACGGTGAGTCTGTCCATCAGGAGCTGCCATACCATCCGGCCGTGGTTGGCGAGTGGTCTGGAGCTATCACTGACTGCGCATTTTGGCTGAACGGCCTTGGAGTCGGATCTCGGTACGACGGATCCTACTACAACACCACTAATTTCACAGCATCGGGCCCTCCAATCGGAAAATGTTCATCTCAATTGCCCGCCTCCGCCTGGAACTCGCAATATCGGGTTCAAGTAAGACAGTTCATCGAGGCCCAGTTAGCTACTTACTCAATGAAGACTTCAGGATGGATCTTCTGGAATTGGAAGACAGAAAACGCCACTGAATGGGACTACTTGAAGCTGAAGGAAAACGGTCTATTTCCAAGTCCGTTTGACAATTATACATACTTCCAAGTCGACGGAACCCTGAAACCTTCGGTTTCAAAATCACTATCAAAGGAAGCCACTGCTACAAGCACCAAAACTAAGAATGCAGCAGTAGCCCTGCGCGCACCATTTTCAGACCTTCAAGTTCAACCTATCAGTCTCACGATAAAAACTCTAATGCTAGCCCCGATGCTCTCTGTGGCTTTGGCATGCATCTTCCTATAACTGTGAATTGATACTCCCACAAATATAAAATTTTATACACTTTGCAAGGGGACCCTTCCAATAGTATAAACTATAGCATTTTACAGCTAGTGTGTCAGTAATTTGTGACGCTATAAGCCATTCTTCGTAAAATGTGCTGTAAGTATCGAAATCAAATGCCACAAAGACTATCACTGTCAAAGGCGATAGGAGTTTCCACTTAATCACCACTTTTCACATTGGCTATGAGCGGCTATCGTGATTCATACTTCCAGTACCATCATCTTGTTGATTCACATCAGGTTCTGTACAGCGAATGGAACGAGGATGAATTGCCGCCGCCAGATGAGCAAGGGATCGGTAACAACCACCTGGTGAACAAGCAAGGGAGCCGTTCTAATGGCGCCAATGGGGCGGATCAAAAGCTCGATGCTAGTGACGGCAATTCAAAAAGTTACAATGGTGCAAAATCCACTATAAACACGTATTGGGACTACTTTCACGATGAGGACGATTGGAACCTCTTTAAGAATGTGCAGCTGGATAGCAATGGTGTTGCCACTTTCCAACGGCCGATGGACATGAGAGCTAAAGATATGAACGGTAGCCTAGAAGATTCAGATGAGACCCCAACTTTCGAGGGTTCAAATTCAGTTTCGGGATCAATTTTCAACCACAAGATTACAAGAATGGCAATGGTACAAAACAGCAATTGGCATGATTTAGCAATTCCAAAACCGGAGTGATTGAAAGTTAGCTTATCATATTATTTCGTTCTGGGCCTGTTCTCTAACTATTGTCCGGCCGGACAAGCGCATCATCGCGAAATTTCCAGAAGTACCTGGGTCTTCAAGAAACATAAACCTGCATCCCTAGTCTGGAGTTCAAGTGATGGGATGACTCAAAATCGCTCATCTGATATAAGAGCAGTGTCTCCAGTGCAGGTCGGTGATTAGGACCTCAGTTTACGAGAAAAGCTGGGCAATAATGCTAAAGTTAGTCAAAAGACCTACTGTCGAACGACAGTTGAAATCAAGGATCGATTCGGTTGTGAAGCAATCTCTTCTTGGTGCGAAGTGTTGCGACGTGCAACCAGCCCAATCTCCAAAGTTTGCGAACCCCCTCGCTAGAAGCTATGGGACTATAGGGGCTCGACAGCAGAAACAACCGTGGCTCTATAATGAGTGCTCGCTACAACCGCTAATTGCCAAGAGAGGTATTCAAATGAGAATGAACCCTAACCAAGGAGAACCTGAAAAGCCTGCTTTGGAGCAGTTTGGTACCAACCTGACCAAGCTTGCCAAAGAGGGGAAATTGGATCCAGTCATCGGGCGTGATGAGGAAATCGCGCGTGCGATCCAAATCCTTTCTAGAAGATCCAAGAATAATCCAGTTCTGATCGGAAGGGCAGGTGTTGGTAAGACGTCACTTATCGATGGCCTCGCTCAAAGAATTGTGGCTAAAGAAGTTCCTGACTCTTTGAAGGACAAGGAATTGGTGGCGCTGGATTTGGGCTCGCTGATCGCCGGTGCGAAATATAGAGGTGAATTTGAAGAGAGACTAAAGAAAGTGCTGGACGAAATTGATAAATCGAACGGCCAGGTTATCATCTTTATCGATGAAGTTCACATGCTGTTGGGATTGGGTAAGACCGACGGTAGCATGGACGCTTCGAACATTTTGAAACCTAAATTAGCTAAAGGTTTACGCTGTATATCAGCTACGACGTTAGATGAATTTAAGATCATCGAAAAGGACCCTGCTTTGACCAGACGGTTTCAGCCCATCTTGTTGAATGAACCGTCAGTATCAGATACAATTTCGATCCTAAGAGGCTTAAAGGAGAGGTACGAGGTTCATCACGGTGTCAGAATCACTGACACTGCATTAGTTTCTGCTGCGGTTCTATCCAATCGTTACATTACTGACAGATTTCTACCGGATAAGGCCATAGATTTGGTCGATGAGGCTTGTGCGGTTTTAAGGTTACAGCATGAATCGAAACCAGACGAAATACAAAAATTAGATCGTGCCATAATGAAAATCCAAATCGAACTTGAGTCCTTGAAGAAGGAGACAGATCCGGTCAGTGTGGAGAGAAGAGATGCCTTACAGAAAGATTTGGATTTGAAAAACGAGGAACTAAGCAGATTAACTAAGATCTGGGAACAGGAGAGAGCCGAAATTGAAGCTATTAAGAACGCCAAAGCAGATTTAGAGCAGGCAAGAATTGAACTAGAAAGGTCACAGAGAGAGGGTGATTACACGAAGGCTTCCGAGCTCCGTTACGCCAAAATACCAGATCTGGAGAGAAAAGTGGCTTTAAGCGAGAGAAAGAATGATAACCAGCAAATCAATCTGTTGCATGATTCAGTGACTTCAGATGATATATCCAAAGTGGTCGCCAAAATGACAGGTATTCCAACGGAGACAGTCATGAAAGGTGATAAGGATAGACTGCTCTACATGGAAGATTCGCTTAAGGAAAGGGTTGTGGGCCAGGATGAAGCTATTTCTGTTATATCAGATGCTGTTAGGCTACAAAGGGCAGGATTAACAAGCGAAAAGAGGCCTATTGCAAGCTTTATGTTTCTTGGTCCAACAGGTACCGGTAAAACTGAATTGACCAAAGCGCTGGCTGAATTTTTGTTTGATAATGAATCAAATGTTATTAGGTTTGATATGTCTGAGTTTCAGGAGAAGCATACAGTGTCACGTCTAATAGGTGCTCCTCCAGGGTACGTTATGAGTGAATCAGGTGGTCAATTAACGGAGGCTGTTAGAAGAAAGCCATATGCAGTGGTTTTATTTGATGAGTTCGAGAAGGCTCACCCTGATGTCTGTAAAATCCTGCTACAAGTTTTGGATGAAGGTAAGCTTACGGATTCTACGGGTCATCCGGTGGACTTCCGTAATACGATTATCGTCATGACTTCCAATGTAGGCCAAGACATTCTACTGGCTGACAAGGATGTCGCTGAAAGCGGTAAAGTGAGTGCCAATACGAAGCAAGAAGTAATAGATGCCATGAAGAGGATGTATCCACCGGAATTCATAAATCGGATCGATGATATTGTTGTATTCAACAGATTATCAAAGGACGTTCTGAGGTCGATAGTCGATATTAGAATTGGAGAAATTCAAGAGAGGTTAAATGAAAAGAGAATGACAATAAAACTATCAGATGAGGCCAAGAATTGGTTGACTGACCGTGGCTATGATCCATTGTATGGTGCAAGACCCTTAAACAGGTTGATTCACAGAAGTATCCTAAATCCTATGGCAACTTACTTGTTAAAAGGTCAAATTAGAAATGGTGAAACTGTAACGGTAGATGTTAAAGGAGATCAGCTTGAGGTCGAGCCTAATCACCAAGAGGGCGAGCTTCTTGATGAAGAGCCCGAAAAATGATTCGACCTTTCCCTATATAGCTTTACGTATGTGAAAAAAGACCTGTAAATATAGCCGCCAGCTCGGGAATGGGAATAGTGCATCCGCACGGGAACCGCCTCCTGCAGAAAGTCACAATAATTAAATAGGAGCAAGCCTAAGGATGATAATATTAGTGGGCATTCCATTCGTATACAACATAAAAACAGGATCAAATTATTATACTAGGAGATAGAAGAAACACGTTCAGCGTGGGCCCGTACGAATGATACCGGCAGCGATCAAAGTTTGAATCTTTCTAAAGACTTCTGGGTTTTGCATGTGCTCTTGCAGAGCTGCTGGGTTTTGCTGAGCTTGTTGAAGTATGCTTTGCATAACTGGGTCTTGCATAATGGCAGCAACTTCAGGATCTTTCATGGCTCTTTGGTATGTCTGCTCTGGCGTTTCATTGGCGTCCCCGGGTTGAAATCTCTGGCTGTTAGCTTTGATGAAGAGCTGATCGATTTCTCTAGCGTTTGCGCCGTTGTTCACTTCACTGTCCTTTGAGCGAGCCGCATTTAATGTCTCTATAGCAGCTGCAAATTCTTTGACAGCTATTTGGGCGCTTGCCTTTCTAATGTAAGCCCTGATGAAGTTTGGATCTTTCTCGATGGCTCTGTCGCAGTCTGTAATGGCCTCTGGGAAAGACATTAATTTGGCCAAAGCTGCAGCTCTGTTCGAGTAACCTCTGGCGTCCTCTGGTGCTCTCTTGATCATTTCAGTATATGCTTTAACTGCGTTTGGCCAATCGGCATTAGAGAAGTATTCCTTACCTTGCAAACGAGCCTCTTCAGCCTTCTCAGGATCAATATATTTCTCTGCCTCTTGCTTCTTCAACTCCTTCTCTGCGTTTCTCAGCTTGTTTAGAACATCTGCGTTTCTGTGTTCAGTTAATGATTTCTGATAGAATTCAATCGACTTCTTCAAGTCTCCCAACTTGTGGTAAGCATTACCAATACGAGCGAATGATTTTGCAATGATCTTGTAATCGGCTCTCAATTCCCTACCCTCTTCAACAGCCTTGGTCAAAGTTTCGACGGCAGTTTCATATTCACCCTTTTCGTACTCTGCAGCCGCACGGTTGTTTAGGTAAGTGATGTCCTTGTGCAGTTCCCAGGCTTTGCTATAGTGCTCGATTGCCTGATCGAACTTACGAGCCTTGTATAGCTTGTTACCTTCTGCCTTCTCCTCTTCTGCAGCCAGTTGGGATCCGTTTTCGTCCACTTCCATGGCCTCTGGTTCAGTCTCCTTCTTCTCTGGCTCTTCCTTCTTGCTTTCTGGTTCGCTTGAGGATGTGGTCTCCGCTGGCTCAGCAGCAGTGTTCATTGGTGCTTCTGGAGCAGATTGCGCATCGCTAGCCGCTCCCATATTCAAATCGATCCCCATCAAAGCCGCCATGATGGTCATCAATCGCGTATCACTGAACAGGTCCTGGCTGATGGCCTGTGGGTTCGTTCTGTATTGTGCCAGCTTTGCTACCAACTGAGGATCTTTCATCAGCTCCGCTGTCTTTGGGTTGTTCTTCAATTTCTCGATCAAATTCGGATCGTTGAACATCTGTCCCAGACCCAAGTCGGGCATCTGCTGTCTGGACTGCTGGCTCTTCTGCACCTGTTCCAATCCATCCTTCGCTGCTTTATTGCTACTGTCTAGTTCCAAAGCTTTCTTGTAAGCTTTCTCTGCATCTTCCAACTTCCCTAATCCAAACTGCGCTGCACCCACACGGTTGTAGCCTTTAGCCCAGCTGGGACTGATTTTGACACACTCCTCAGCGTCTTCCAACGCTTCCTTAAACTTCTTCAACGACGAGTAACACGCAGATCTGTTAGAATACAACACATGATTTGCTTGTTCGGAAGCCTCGATAGCCTTTCCGAAGAGCTCCACGGCCTTCGCATAGTCCTTAGCAACAAAAGCAGCGTTTCCCTGCTGTTTAAACTCTTCAGCGCTTGACATTCTACCCCTGTAGGCCTCGTCAAACCGATCTTTGGCCTCTTAAAGGTCCAACTCTATGCCTCTTATATATCCTATATCTTGTCTTTAACCCTTCATATTCTGGAAAGTTCCACGTTCGTGCAGGATGATTTGATGAAAAATTATTGAAAGCTCATCGCGGCAGATCAAGGATAATACGCTAAGTTTTGGGCCAAGAAGAGGTTCAATTGAGCTATCTGAGGCTGTCGGGAGTGTCTTGCCGGGGATGGATGGGTATGGGCAGGCCACAGATGCGTTTGGCTTGTGGTTGAAGGAGGTTGCGCAGGTGCGAATGTCGGCCAAGATCGCGATCGCAGATTTGAGACATGCTAATCAAGGCCGCTGTGTGATCGCCAGGCAAGCCATTGACAGGCAGGAGGTACTTTTTGAGATTCCTAGGTCTGCGATCTTCAATGTGTCTACTTCACGGCTTGCCTGCAGGTTTCCGGAGCTGAAAAGCAGGCTGCTGAATGAGATTGGTCATTGGGAAGGGCTAGTGGTGTGCATGCTGTACGAGATGAAGGTTGTGAGAGAGGGCAGTGTTTGGTGGGCGTATTTCCAGGTGCTGCCCAGGCCTGACGAGATCAATTCGCTGATGTACTGGAGCGATGAACAGTTGAAAGGGTTGAAGCCTTCACTTATAGTGCAGAGGGTCGGGGTTGAGGAAGCCAGACAGATGTACCAGAGGGTGGTGAACTATATCAAGGAATTTGGCCCGTCTGTGAGTGACGAACTAGGCAGTGTTTCATGGTCTGATTTTGTTTACGTGGCAAGCGTTATCATGTCGCACTCGTTTGACGTTCAGGTGGTAGACGCCAAAGACCAGGATACTGAGGGGACCACCAACATAGCCAGCGATGGGTACATGAAGTCTATGATTCCGTTGGCGGATACTTTGAATGCGGATACCCGTAAGTGTAACGCCAATTTGATCTACGACGTAAAGTCGCTAAAGATGTGTGCGACGAAACGGATTTCCGCGGGCGAGCAGTTGTACAACATCTATGGGGATCATCCCAACGCAGAGCTGCTGAGAAGGTATGGCTACGTGGAATGGGGCGGTTCGAAGTTCGATTTTGGAGAACTGCCAATGGAAACAGTGCTGAAAGTACTGCAGGAGGAATACCGAATAGATATGGCGGAGCTCACGCGGATCATAGATTTCATAAAGGCTAGCAGCCTGATAGCTGATGCGTTTGAAGGCGAGGAAGTTGTGCTGGGTGCGTACGATTGTTACTCTGATGGCCAGATTGTACCAGAATGTGTGGTCTTTCTACAGATCATATGCGTTCTAACACAGACGCCAGATGTGAAATCGCTGGACGTCGAAGGGATGGAAAGAATGCTCTTGCGAATTGCTAAGAAGTGCCTGCAGTTGGTAGAGAGCGGAAGGATTACAAAAAGCTGCGCTAAACTGAGCGAGTGTGTCATCGAAGCTCGTCTGAGAGAGTACCCAAGCCATGCATTTCGGGAAATCTCACCGGACCATTATGCTATCTCAGATATCGATTCCCTGCGGCAAAGAATGGCTGAAAAGGTTCTGCAAAGTGAAGTAATATCGCTGCAGAACTGCGTCAAGTCGCTGGAGCATAACTACAAAGTGATACCCGATGCAAAGCTACTAGATAGCATCACTAAAAGGAAGCTCCCGGAAAATGACAACAAGAAGGTAAAGCGAGTCAAGCGCTGAGGGAAGGCACTGCACCATTGATAGATCATACTCACAGGAAAACTAAATAGATTCTACTCGATTGTAAATTAAATTTTTCATCTTTGGTTGCGCTTGTCTTGAAGGAATCGTCTGAGGTGGCCACACAGAGTACCTTGTCATTGCACTCCATTCTAACGACACTGTTCTCGTTAAATTTTGGCAGCTGCTCCAGCTTCTTCCGGGTGTGCAGGTTCCAGCAAGAAACACAACCATCGGAACCCCCAGTGTAGAGTATTTCTGTTCCAGGACGAAAGCTCAGCGCGTTAACAGGGAACACCATATTTGTATCGACCAGATTCATCCTGTGGCACCTAAAGGCGAATTTTCGAGACTCATCGTCAAAATACTCCACGGCCACCCGCCCATCGAGCGAACTTGTGACATACCCGTCGCCTGCAGGCGTTAGTCTGATTTTTCTTGCCTGATATTTCAGTCCAGATTCAACCTCGGTCCCATCGCTGGGCTGCAACGGCAGCGGAAACCATCGCACCTTGTTCCCGGTGGTAGCTACTATCAGCCTGTCTTCATTCAAGTCCATTGCCAGGATCTTCGACCGATCACTCAACTTCCAGTGAAGATCGACGCTGTTTTCTGCGCAATTGACCACCTGCAAAGAGCCATCCCAGGACCCACACAGAAGTTGCTCCCGGAACGAACACATGGACGAAACTCCTAACTCTGCAACATTCTTGCTCACTGGAATAAACCGCTCAAGCTCAAAATCGGCCTCCAGAACTTCGCCTTGCACGCTACCCACATATATCTGTCTTCCGTGGCCTCCAGCAACATAGCAGCAGCTCAGCAGCGGGAATTGGTGTTGCAACCGGGTATTCAGAGCCACCTTCTGTTCCTTAGTGTCATAATCGTATATGGACAGGGACCCGTCCCAGCAACTAACTGCCAACTGTTCGCCCAGCAGCGAGATATCGCTAATAAAGTCTGATGGCGATTCTGGAATCTCAACTATTCGATCTCTGGCCGTCACCATAACTTCAGCATCTTACCAGGAGCCACCTGAACCCACCAATGATACACCATCTCATGAAATGAAATGTTTCACCGTAAGCCTCCTTTTGCCGAACAGCTTGTTCTAATTTATATAGGTGATGGTCTCAGCTAAGAACAACCATCTAGCGACTAGTCCTAAGAGAACACTTACTCAGTTTCATAGGAAATACTTAGCGGAGTCACTGCCAGTGGTTTGGTTCGGAAGATGGAATCAGTAACCAGTTTCTTCTGGCATGAAGGGCAGAAGGTTAGTGGGTCATCGGTAATGCCAGAGAAACGTGGCTCTGGTAAGGAACAGTCTGGGAAGGGCAATAATGTTGAAGCAGGCATCCCGGGAGCCGTTGCAGGCTCAGGTTCAAGCGTTCAGAAGCTGATGACTGACACCTTGATCGAGAAGATCATGAAGATGGCGCTACCACCAACCACTGAAATGGGCATGGAAAGCCTTGAGACAAGAATAGCAGCAGCCAGGGAAAGACCAAACCTGTCAGTGCAGATTATGAGCCGAAACTTTGTGCTGATGAACTCACGGCTCAGTTTGCCTTTCACAATGGTAGACGAGGTGAACAAGATATTCGGGTGGTCTAATCCGGCGTACACGATCTCAATTATCTTGATTTACAGCTACGTGGTGTTGAAACCGATCCCAACGATAACGTCCATTCCGATCTTTTACCTGCTGTTCGGCGTAATGGTTCCTCAGTTCCTCTATATCCACAAGCCGAACGGGTCGCCATTTCTGGATACGAATATGCGGCCAGCGGAAGGTCCTCCACTGAGAAAGGCTGAAGTCCCCAAGCCGGTGCCGGAATTGAGCCAGGAGTTCATCCTGAATTTGACCGATCTCCAGAACCGCCTTTTGTTATATGTGAAAACCTACGACTTCCTGAATGCTTTCCTAGCGAAGTTTGCCTTCTTTACGGATGAAAAGATCTCATCTGTGGCGTTCGTTCTGCTATTGTTGGTCGGCCTGGTGAATGCCCTCTTCATGGACTTTTTCGCTAGATTCATGCCCATCAAGGCGACCTTGTTGCTTCTGGGCTGGTCCTTCGCAATACTTATGCACCCGCATAATCGAGAGAGATTCTTCTCAACAGTATATTCAGAAGAGACACGGCTGAATTTACTGGCGCTAACGAATAGATACGAGAAACTTGTTAATGAACAATTACGTTACATGGAAGCCAGGGAGCATCGCGTGGTAGCGGTATATGAAATACAGAGCTTTAAGCAATGCAAGGAATGGGTGCCTGTCGGGTACTCAAGTGATGATTTTACTCTGTTTTCAAAATTGCGGTTAAGTCAGGAAAAGATCGAAGACCATTGTGCACAATCCTTGGACGAGGTAAAGCCGCCTGTTGACTGGGACTGGCTCGACGGCACGAATTGGGCATTGGACTTGGATCCGACCGAATGGCTTGAAGATGGATTTGTCGAATATATTGACGTTGACCTGGGCACCAAATGGGTCTATGATCTCAATATCGACGGTACGAGAGGTGGATACCGCAGAAGAATGTGGACTAATTTGTGCGTTCGAAAGATAGAATTTGAATCTGAGGCGGGCATACCAGAAGATTCCAAGACTCCCACTAATACATCCGCTAAACCGGAAGCCATTGCTCGCGGCTCTCCTAGGGTAACGAGAGGTTCTATGTCCGGATCAATACATTCGGATGATAATCTCAAGGCCGGAAGACCAAGCATGAAGAAGAGCGGCTCTAACCTATCGGTGAACAGCCAACTGAGTACCGCGAACAGCATTCCTTCACTGAGTAAGGAATCTTCAAAAGCCATCGACAGCTTGACGAATGTCCTAAACTGCGATTGAGCACGAAACAATATTCTTGACTTACCTTACATACTACACAGAACTACCAGACATGTACAGATGTTTATTTCCGTTGCATGAAACTCTCTAAGCTTAATGATGATGAACTGCGTTTCTCCCTCTCTTCATTCTTCTTGGAGAGAAGACTAGATAAAGAGTTCATTTTCCTCTTCTTGGCTCTTATCTTTGAGCTATTCTTCTCAACTTTGCCTGCTACTTTCTCCCGTCGTGGCCAAGTTGCTGTAAACTTCTCACTGGTTGGTTCCTGATCTGGAACAGATTCCTTCGAGAGCTCTACAAGCGGGAACGTAGCCGCATGTTTGCAATGAAGGCATGTGTATTGAAGCTTTCTTGATGGCACATTGGCTTCTACTTCCTCGATGACTGATAATCGGGAATTACGCTGGGGTATTCTCACACAGCCGCATGATCCACAGAACTTAGCCTCTGATTCTCCAATAAGAGACGGTAGTTGTAACTGGTAACGCTTCGTGGCAGTAAGGAAGCTCTTCAAGTACAGTCCCGATAATTCTGGTACATTTAGCGTCGGCAGCAAGTGTATGAGGTTATATTTCTGGGAAATCTGCTTATCCCTGAACTTCTGAGCCTCCACACGGTTCATCGAAGGGCAGATCGATGCTCTATGTATCAATTATCGCTATTTCGCCAGTTGCGATGAGCTCTTACTGATGCCGAGTTTCGAACCATCGCGAGGTGAAGAAGCTTAAGAGCTAATGACTATATCATGATAGAAGCTAAAATATCGTCCTTATAGACTTAACTGCTGGTCTGTATCATTCATTTGCTTGGCCTAAAGACCGAAACGTGGTTATCGTAACATGCTAACATTTCTTGTGTTTCTTGGCTGGAGACTTTGTAGAAGTGAGAATCCGTTTTTTAACGTTTTCGAGGTTTTCCTCAGCCTTTATGTCTTGGGATGAATTCACCTTGACGGGTGTTGCCGGTGGAGTCTTCATTGATGCCAGTAGTCCATAGTTCTTTTGCTCTTCAAGGGCTTTCTTTCTTAGGTCGCTGGCTTCCCTTTTCAGTTGCCTTAGTTTATCTACCTGTTTCTGGGTATTGAAGAAATCAGGGATTTGTGCCTCCAGGTATGTGACCCAGTCGTCACAATCGCATAGGATTTGGTAATCTATAACTCCATTCCATGAGGAGTCGCCGATCGTCGTCTTGTTTATTAAAATTACAATACCACCACGCTCATGTACTTGCCTGCTGATTTGTCTCACTAGTCTTTTCACACCATCTACTCTCAGGCTGGTTCCCATAACAATGAAGAAATCTGGTCTCCCCCTTTGTACGTCTAGGTTGAGGCCCTGCGCTATGAACTCACACCCTGGATGGTTTTCACCATAGAGCACGACGTTCGGTCTCAGGAATCCTACGACGCCGCTCTGCCTCTTTCCCTGCTGCACTCTTTTGAAACTTTCTTCCTCGCAGGTTGGACATGTAGGAAGCTCACCTCTTCTGAAAGAACGGCACCAATACCTGCTCCACTCGAAGACGTGAAAGCATCTTGTACACGCCAGAGATTTTAAATCTCCGTGCAATTGAACGACGTCATAATTTTTCCAACGAGAATTGAAACCCGCTATCGCTATGCCGTCTTTGTCACTCTTGGACATCGCCAAACCCAGATCCTCTTCCAAGCCGTCAATATTCTGTGTATAGCATCTCAATAACTTGTTCCTATCCTTGAGATGCGCGATGAATTTATGTGTTTTAGTAGGACGTGCCATTTGCACACTGGAATACAGCCTTTCCATGAAGGTCGCAAAGGCTGATATCTTCAATTCATCTCGAAACAATGAGATATCAAACATCTCCTGTCCAGACATGAGCGGAAGTTCAGGAAACTGCTTTTTTACTAAATCGTACAACCCGGATGATGATCTAAAGTCAGGAATCCCCGCATTGCACGAGATGCCGGCCCCTGTCAGCATTATTATTCTTCGTGATCTATTCAGCAGTCGGTTGATCTGCTGCAGTGTCTTGTTCTCGGTATTTAGTTCACATATTGCTGTCAGTCGCTCAGTTCTCAGCTCTTGTTGCAGTAATTCTAATGAAGATGGAGACCTACTAGCCTTTGGTGAAGGCGTCTGTTCACATCCATGATATTCGTTCGAAGAAGTCCCTACTGGTCGGGCAACGGAAGACATTATATTCTGGACTGGATCTCGCTCTTGCACACTCATCTAGCCACCTGAGTGGTATTAAACAGTCATATTTTGTGATTAGTTCAATAGTTGTTAACTCTTACCTTTGACCTTATTGTTTTTATTTTACCCAAAATGGCAAAATCACCAAAACCTGGCCCTGGCTGGGAGGGTAACAAACAGTAATACATAGAATACATGCAATATAAAGGCTCCAAATGTACTTTCGCGGTGCTAGCCTCCTTGGCTGTTAACTGCAAGCTCCATGATGAGCCTAGTCGTTAGGTGCAGGAAGGGGTAGGCGGAGAAAGTGCTCATTTCGTCCTCCGAGAGGTTTACATTCGCCGAAACTTCACCGTAGCTGCTTTCCCAGCCATCGAACTTGAAATCCACAAGGTAGTTGTTGGTTTCGATCTGGAAAAGCTGAATGATCATCTTCATGAGATCTGGAATTTTTTCGTTGTTTTTATTCTGAGCGACTTCGTATTTCCACCTGACTCTAATGGTCCAGAGGTCTTCCTCTGAGGGCTTGGCCCATTCGGCACCAAGATTCTTGAGAGCGATGTAGATTTCGCCCATGACATCGAGCGGGTAGGAGCGGGATCTGATCCCGAAATGCCATCTTGTCTTGGACTTCTTGTTCACGAGCGGTGAAATCTTCGAAGCCGCTGGTAGTCCCTGGGCCAGCATATTGGCTCTGTGAATTTGTGGTAGGGACGTTGGAAGAATCGATATGGTAGAGTCTTCCTCCTTGGACGGGTCACTGAAAGAAGTCTGGTGGTACGTTCTCTGCTGTGCAGCTATCTTTCTCGAAGACATCGGTTGCGAGGCTGTTGCTGCACCGGGTTCACCCTGGCTGTTTACCACACTCGAACTCCTTTGTTGAAAAGTTGGCGGAGACTGTGCCAAGAACGTATCGAGCTCGTTGCAGGTGCTTTGATCGGATTTGAGGTCTTTGATCAGCGATCTGTTTTCCTTGATCAAATTATAGGCATCTCTTATCTCGCTTAAGGCGGAGTTATTCTGACCAGATTCCAGCGATTCATAGATCTCATCTTTCTCGTAACCCATCGTTTTCGACAAGACATTGACCAAATCGTCATCGACTTCTTCCTGTTGTGAACCGTCAGCGGTCGTGGGTTGAGCATTGGTATTGTCGCTTTCGTGATTTTTCAGTTCCGGTGGAATGAGGTACTCAGGCAGGTCGACCTTGAACCACTCATCCTGCATGATCTCCAGTATGCTGATTCTGTTTAGCGGATTCACGATCAGCATTCTCTTGATCAAACTGGCTGCCCCGGGCGACAGAAATTTGGGTAGCGTGTAGACACCATTGCTAATGTTCTTAAACAGTACTGGAATATTCTCGTCGTCAAAAGGCAACCGGCGACACAGCATGACATAGAGTATAACACCCGACGACCAAACATCAACTTCTGGGCCAGCATACAGTTTACCGCTAATAACCTCAGGCGCCGCATAGTTAGGTGAGCCGCAAGAAGTCTTGAGGAAATTGCCATCAGTCATGATATTAGACAACCCAAAATCGGCAATCTTGACGTTCAAATGTTCATCCAGCAGCAGATTCTCCGGTTTCAAATCTCTGTGAACAATCTTGTGCCTATGACAGTATTCCACTGCACTGATGATCTGCTGAAAGAATCTCCGAGCCTCCTTCTCACTCATTTTGTCCCTCTGCACAATGTAATCAAACAGCTCATTACCAGCGTACTCAATAACCATGATGATATCGTCCTTAGACTTGATCACATCGTAAAGCTTAATGATATGCGGGTGTCTCAGAAGACGCAGATACGAAATCTCCCTTTCAATCCTCCCTTGCATGTCGCTTTTAGCCAAAACCTTCTTATTGATGATCTTCAGCGCCACTTTCTGCCCAGTAGTGACGTGGTACGCCAGCTTTACCTTACCAAAGGACCCCTCGCCCAAAGTCTTCACAATTTGATAGTTTCCAATCCTAGAGCCATCGGCCAGCGCCGACCTTTGGCTGCTTCCATGGCCGTGGTGGTGATGGTGGTGGTGGTGGTGGTGACGATGACCGGATCCACTGTCCACCTTACCGCTGCTACTCATAATGTCTCAAATCCACACTCAGTACAACAAATTCAGAGCTTCAAGCTGCTTCTAAGAGCCTATATTACGGGTCTTTTCTGCTTTAGTTGTTATAAGATAACTTTATGAAGGGGGTTTGTTCCGCAAGGCGAGTAAGGCTTGAAAGAACCATACTTAATGAAGAGACCGCTCTGTAACTAAAATTCTGATTGGATTATACTGCTGAGCTGCTAGAATCTGGTCGATATGGTTGACAATGCTCAAAGGATCATCACGCATATGAACAAGGACCACAAACTGGCTTTAGAAGATTACTTGTACGTGTACGGAGGCGTGCCCATCACAGAAAAGATCAAACATGTGAGGTTGCATGGCATTGAATTGGAGTGTATGACGTTGCAGTTCATGCATGAGGACATCGACTGCGACGTCGAGAAGACAATTCTGTTCAAACCGCCTCTGAAGGACTGGTCCGAAGCGAAGAGCAGGCTAGTGACGATGGCTCACGAGGCTGCTGATAAACGGAACCTCTCGCACATCCAGATAAACGATATGAGCTACCCCGACACGGCAATCGAGTATATCGTGATAATTGGCGTTTTTCTGCCCTTTATCTGTTACAAATGGCGCAAGGTGTTATCATGGTTGCCATTGCCCTCGCTTGTTATCGAGTTTCTGGACAATGACAACGTGCTGCGAGGAATAATGGCACTTGCCATCGTAACGCATGTTCTTGAGACTTGGACGCTTCTGAGACCGAGATTGAACTACTACAGGGTGCCAACCGACTTCCTGGTGGAATGGTATCTGTTTGGGCTGTTGGAAGGCTTTGCCCCCGTCAAGAGACTGGAACGTATGGCACGGGAAAAACTCAGGGAGAAGAGATAACCTAGACTAGATCATATAGCTAGATTGCTTGTACAGTATGGCCGGCGAGTTTTGTCACTTGTCCCGCATAAGAGAAAAGCGACCCACTAGGCAGCGAGTTTACACAGTCGAGAGCCCCGGAGTCCAATGGTTTGGGAGTTGGTGCGATCATGGTTTGATTCGTTGTGGTTCAAGATCTCGTCGGTCTTCCTGTTCCAAAAGGAGCTCAGTATAGCCATAATCGGTTTGCAAAACTCCGGCAAGACGACATTGATTCGGTTGCTAGGTGGCAAGCCCTTCGAAACGGACACTGTACCGACACTAGGCATCCAAGTGAGCCACTTTTCGCTGGAGAATAACCTCATCAAGGTGTATGACTTGGCAGGGCAGACAAGGTTCCAGCCGTTATGGGAGCGTTGCTTCGACAAAGTTGACCTAATCATATACATGATTGATCTGAGTGACACGATGACTCTCAACGAGTCCCTGCAGAAGCTGGTGAAGGTGATCCAGATGGCTAACGGCGACCGCATTCCGCTGCTGATCGTCGGAAACAAGACTGATCTCGTAGCAGACCCCAAGGATCCGCTGCCTCTTGGCCCATTGCAGGCTTACAATCCCGATAACTGGGAGAAGTTGAAGCTAGATTCGACCAACGCCCATCTGCTCAAGAACCCTGACATTCTCTCCCGGCAAATAGGCGTCGACCTCGCCGCTCGAACACTTCATGTCCCCTTGCAATCATCAGAGCCGCCAGCCAACGAATCTAACGCTCAGGGTCCAGCCAACGACACGAAGCAGCTACCGCTACACGGAGATATTGCCGTTCTTACGGTCAGCTGCAAGGACGGGTCGCATATAGCGGATGTCATCGACTGGATAGTGCAACTTTGAGCACACCTAAAAGCAAACCGTAGCTGTAGAATCGCATTAAGATACTACTTGATAGCATTAAGTAAGAGGATCATCGCAAGCTTTGGCTTTGTCCTACTTGTGGCGTGGGCTCATCTCAAGTACCCCGATACTTAAACTTTAACACAGTAGATAATCCATTGATAAAAGAGTCTTCAAAAGATATCATTTGAAGCGTTGTGATTGAGATTGCTACGATATAATAGACGATTTGCCGCAGTTGAGCTGTACTGGATTGATCTGAGAAGGAGCTATAGCGTTACCGTGAACTTACTCCATGTTAGAAGATGGAAGCGTACCGCAAAATGTCTACAAGAATGTGAGGATATACCCTGACTCACGGTTAATGTCGAGTAAGGAAGCTAATGGGTGTCTTACGAAGGGCGATTGGCCGGAGAAGGTTTTCAAACCTTGCGTTTCTTTCAACACTGTTCCTTCATACATGGATAACAAGGATGAGGAGGACGGATTAGACTTCCCGGGAGTCCAAATGCCTCCGGAGTATACAATGGAAGAGTTTTACGATGATGAATCCGGATTTTCGTCTTCCAATGCAGAGTATTTCCTGCGCAATCACTATGTGGCGAATGGTTCGTCATATGGGGGGTCGCCGCCTCCTCGGAATCTTGGCAAAGGATTGGCTTCGATGTTTAGAGTCGCCCAAAATGGCAAGATTGTCAGAGTAGACTATCCTACGACACCGACTATTATGAATGATGCGATAGTGATTAATAGAGCACAGCCAGGCTGGGAAAAACTGTGGTATGAGAGAAAGCGCCAGATCGAAAGGAGGCTCAATGCCAAGCAGACTTATTTTCGATATCCAGATATTATCTTCAAGCAGCAGCAGGCGCCGCGGTTGCGGTTTATGAGCGAAGATGGATATACTCCTTTAACAAAGAACGAACGCAGAAGAGAGAGGATTCTGAATGAAAAGGTCGGGTTTCCGAACACCCCGCGGACTATTCTATGCCACATCAGCGGCAGGCGGCATACCTGGGTCGCCTTAGATTGGACGATGAGGAGGCTCGCTCAGAACACAGACCACATTGTCGTGCTGGCCAATATTCCTCGTTTCGCTAACAGTTCCGCCGGCTCTGGCAATTCTTGCCATCATTCGCAGGCTCGAAGTGGGCGCGGCAATCAAAGATCCTCCCTGTCTGGAGATATTAAAGATCCGAGAAACGCAGAGGAATACAATGATGATGTAGAGTGGACATCTGGCTATGGTGCAGATGCTATTTCAAACAAGCTTGAAGACTTATTCGATTACATCGCAGTAATAATCCCGAAAGATATAACCGTTAGAGTGACCGTAGAGATTGTGATAGGGAAGACGAAAAAGATAATCCTAGATGCCATGAACGTGTACACCCCGGAATTCTGCACGTCAACGACTTTGAGATGGGAAAGAACAGATAAATTGGTGCAGTGGAAATCTAAAAATCTATCAGATGTTCTGTGCACAAAGTATCCGATACCTGTGTTTGTCATACCAGTCAAGAGAATGTACGATCTGGAACAAGAGTTACAGGAGGAATTCCCGCCAAAAGCCAGTCATTTAAGCTATGATTCATTGCAAATTGCGCAAAGCCAGTCGCCTCCTTCTGCTGGTAAGCTCGAGGACAGTAAATCGCAGGTCGGACAATCGCCGATTTTGTTGATCGAGACTGCCGACAGCGAATCGAGTTCGGACTTTTCAGACTCCATAACTGACACATCCTCAATAAGATCAATCTCCAAAAGCAACTTGATTGCAGCGGCAAAGAAGCACAGAGAAGATATATCGCGAAGCTTGAAGGAATTCGAGAATCAAAAACATGACTCGAAAGTTACAAAACTTCTCGAAAAGCTAGATTTGATTCTCAAATCGTCGTTGGATTTCTCCTTGCAGGTCCAAAACATGACTCAAAATGACAGTGAAGCAGGATTCGAAAAGTTGAAAAGAGTTATCACAGGTGAGACAAGCTCTGTCTCTGCTTCCAAGAAATCCATGTTGGATGTTGCGGATGCACCTAAGAGAAATGTCTACAAGAACGTTCCTGACTCAAGGCCTCGTAACAGCCAGATAAAATTCGCGTCAGACGTCACTTCCAAGGATGGCAGGCGCGCACTCGGGAATAAAGCCAAACCCACCTCTGCAGACGTCTCACCTCCACTGCGAAGAAGCATTTCGCCGCTCGAATTGGAAAGGCCACCAAGACGTAGCCATGACGAGCCACTGCGCAGAATGAAGAGTGCACAATCATCCAACACTATCAGAAAGGTTAGAAGTGCGAGCAACATATCCCGCGTCAAATCCAATGACTCTGTGGCGAGTGACAGCTCCTCCTCCTCTAAGAAAAAAGGCGGGTTTCTATCCATCTTCAAAGGCAGTGGCTCTCGAAGCCGGTCCACCAGCAGACACAACAGTATCGGCAGCGATAACGAGACCATCAGCTCTTCCGATGGCGATTCCAAGAAGAGAAGATCAAGGCTATTTGGCTTTTCTTAGACACATTTAAGTAATTGCAAGTTATATATGCAGGATAATATGAATCTTATATTTTACTACTAGTAGTGATGCTTCAATAGAGTATCTAAGCTTGTAGTGACAACCTATACTAACGGGAGAAAACTTTACTACAAACAACACAGCTGCGAAAGGAAGACGATTGAGCCGATGCGGGAAGCTAGGAGAGGTGGCAATGGTCGAGAGAAGGCTCGTGGGCTTCAAACTGAAGTAAATCCGTTGTTACTTTCGTCTAATTTAAACCTTGTGAGAAGACAGTATAAAGATGAGAATCCTTACCTGAGCACGACTGGCATACGAACTGATAGGAAAGTCACCAAGAGATTACAGAGAGGCCTACGGTTTCATACGAAGGGGCAAATAAGCACTCAGATTGAGCTTGAGAGAGAAGAGGAACGTCTGCGACATGAGAGGCAATTAGAGCAGGAAAGGACAGAAGCGATAAGAAGAGCCAAGGAAAAGGCTGAAATTGAAGTCAAGATAGCTGAGGGAGAGGTTCCCGATAGTTCCTTGGGCGAGGAGAAATATATCAAGAAAGCGGAAGACGTCCCGATAGTCGAGTGGTGGGACAAAGTATATCTTGATGAGCATCTAAACATTCTGCCCAAATATCGCGAGGATTTCGAAGATCGAGACGAGGATACTGATGAGGATGACGAGGATAACCACCCGTCGATCAGATATGTCGAGCATCCTGTCCCAGTGAAAGTCCAGGATGTCAAACTCACGGCCAGAGTTTATCTGACAAAGAAGGAGCAGAAGAAAGTCCGTCGCAACAGGAGGAAGATAGAGCGAGAAGCCAAGGAGACCAAGATTAAGCTTGGCTTGGAGCCCAAACCAGAACCCAAAGTGAAGCTGGCAAACATGATGAGCGTTTACGAGAATGATCAGAACATCACAGATCCTACACAGTGGGAACGAACAGTCATTGAGCAAGTAGAACAGAGGGCAAAGGTTCATTTCGAGACCAACAGGAAGAGACACGAGGAGGCTGTTGAGAAACGTAAGGCAAGGCTGCAAGACAGTACGACTGATTCCCAACTTGACAATTACTGTAAGGTGTTTCGCTTCGGAAGTCTAGCAAACCCAAAGATACGATACAAGCTAAACACAAATAGCAGACAGCTATCATTACGAGGCGCATGTCTAAGAGTGAATGACGACGGACAGGGAATTATTATAGTCGCTGGCACCGAAAAATCGTGCCGGTTTTTTGAGAAGCTTGTTCTTCGCAGGATAAAATGGGATGAGGATTTCGAAGACCGTGAGAACGGCACGCAAAGAACGATGACTGGCAACTACGTTACCAGGATTTGGCAAGGCTACTTGAAGACCGACAAGTTTTCCCGCTGGTTTATGAAAGTATGCAACGATGAAGAAGAACTAAGACAAACCCTGCGACAGTTTGATGCTGAACATTTCTTTACGACGCTTATGGCTCGATAAGTTGCGCTATGTACGCTATCTTCCTATTTACAGGCAATGCTTTCACCGCCACCTGTAGGGTGGCACACTCACACATCTGGATTGATCTTGGCCAAGATCTCAGAGTCTCTGAAGAGGATTACTTCTTCATCGCCAGCCAATTTGATGGCGGAACCCCCATACTGTGGAATCAAGACATTATCCCCAACCTTGACCTGAGGAGTCACCTTGTTGCCATTAGCATCAGTGAAACCCGGTCCGACGGCCAAGACTTTACCTTGGTTTAACTTTTCCACGTTCTTTTCTGGCAAGTACAACCCAGAGGCGGTTTTTGCCTCAGCTTTGACACGCTGGACAAGCACACGATCAAGCAATGGAACAATGGATTTCGCAGATTTCAATAGCCCAGACATGGTATATCAATCTCGGTCTTTCAGGACAATGCTCGCCTTCCAGCCTTGAACAGCTTACTGATTAAACCTTCTTATAGTCTTAAGTCTATTTAAATGCCGAAATTCTGGAATGTTCCATCACCTTGTACGTTGTCACGTGTTCGTGTCGTTTTATACGTTTATCACGTGATTTTAAAACCATGCCATTTGTCCGCTGCATGCAAATTACCCGCCCCCACCGGCAGCCGATTGGTCAGATACAGCCAAACTGCACAGTGAGAGGATTCTTTTCGCGCGGCTTCCTTCTCTTACTAACCGTCTGCCTCTACCAACTTTCCTTCCGCCTTTTCTTGTAACAGTTTTAGAGTTGGATGACTCTCTGATACCCAAAAACAGATATAAAAATCGGCCACTGCTTTCCGAGATGAACCTGCTAGCTTGCGCAGTGGGACCTTGCTCAAACAAGAATCACATAGCACCTCCTTTTCGCCGTTCACATTAAGATGGCGGGCTTTACCACGCTGTTCACAGGAACAGTCTCGTACCTTCAAGTAATTATAGTGGTCACGTGCATGTATTTCTCAAGCTTTATAAAGGAAGCCTTCAGTTCGACACTTTAAGACGTGGTAAGTTGATTATAGTAAGCGGAAGAGGGAGGAGTAAAGAATATTGATATTGATGTCTCCCGCTTACAAAATACTCGGAATGTCCGTGAAGCCCCATATATTGGCCATTGGGACACTGGCAGCCACGGGAGCCGGTGTTTACTTTGGACTCGGAAGTAATGGTCAGCAAGAGAAAGGCCCGGTTGCATCTGATTCGGTCAGGGACGGCGAGGAAATCAATGTTGAAGAGGTGTTGAAGGAGTTTCTTGGTAAAGATTCAAACGTTGAAGAGAAATAGGTTTCGTGTCACGCGACTTCGGTTGCTCACATAGATAGGAAGGTAATCTAGAGTAAGTCGTCTAAACTTTGTTCAGAATCTCTTTTGATGAGTGCAAGCATGCCGTCTGGGAGGATAGGGTCTCCTCTGGCGTCCAGAACGTATCTGAAGGGCATCTCAATCGCTTCATTTTTGTTGAATCTGAATTCGGGATAATCGATGAATTTGATGTCTTGGAAATTCTGTTGGTTTTCGATAATCAATTGAGTGGTTCTGATTGCAGTGTCCGTCGTCATCTGTTTGTCGCCGAGCCTTCTGCCAACCACTAGATCAGGGTATGCAAGTTTGATCTCGGTTGTGCGGTCCCTTGGCGGATGATCGCCGAGGATTCCGCCGAAGACGAAAAAGTCAAACTTTGACGACTCGCCTGGCTGAAGGTCCTGGTCCGCTCTGGGGTCCAAAAGGCATACCCTTTGGTTCCTTAGGGGTTCCAGATCGGTAAACGCTTCGGTCAAGTGGTTCAAGTCCTTGGTGGTCCATTTTAGGCCCATGTGAAGTAGCTTTGCTGGGATGTCGTTCGCCGTGGTGCCTTCAGGCAACGATGACAATATTAGGTTGTCCGCACCTATGTCGCGGATGATCTGAGCATACTCTAGAGTAACCCACTCGCTGAACTCCGGTTCCATATGCTCAATGATGTATTTCATGGCCAATAGAATGCTTCGTATGGTTAAATCTGGTGGTAGAGCAATGAGCCGATGGCCTCTTTGAGCTTTGATTAAAGTGACCTCTTATGAAAAATGAAAAATCATCAGACACGAAGTTCTCACTCGGAACCATTCCTACTAGTCAATGGATGGGAGGTTCTCTTTGGTTACAATGACATGGTGCCTTCTATTGTGCTTGCTCAGCATCTCCTTCAGAATAAATCCGGCTACATCGAGATCTTCAAAATATGACACATGAGCCTTCGCCGCAGATATGATGTCCACTTCCAGAAAACCAGGTGTTAAAGAATAATCGAGGCGGCCGGTATGATTCAGGTTCATTAATCGCTGCGCTACGTCTAGTGGCAACATCGACTTATCCTTTTTCGTATTACCACCTTTAATGGCTGCGCCGGGAATGTCTTTTAATATACTTCCTCCAATCTCCATCACCCGAGATGCAATGCCCTCTCCCGTAGACCAGTGACTAATGATAGCAGGTTGATATTGCGCCATAGATAAATCCACCAAAGGCTCTATTCTGTACGATATCGGATCGCAAATGTGAAACAGGTTATACAAGTTCTCGCACTTCGGTTTTTGAACATTTGCAGAGGATTTCCGTTCTTCTTCACAAGCGGCCTGAATCTTTGTTCTCTGGATTAACTTGAAGACACCAATAGGCGAACCAATGCAGTAGTAGTTCTTCACACTGAAGTCTAATCTGTACTTATCCTGCTCACATAAAATGTCAAAAAGGATCAAGCTTCCCAGTGAGTGGCCAATAAGGTGAACGTCGCCATTGAATTCCGGATTTCTTTCTCTGTAGAGACGGTACACATCATTCAAATGTCTGTGAACTTCCGAAAGTATGCGTTCTCTGTAGAATGGTTCGTCATACAGTAAGATATCAAGAGCGATATCTCCCAGAAGCCTTCGTAGTCCCAGTATGCCATTTAAAGTTATGTCTGCTAGAGTCGGTAGTTCAGGGTACTCGTCATTCGGTTTAGTGGCATCGGTTTGGAAACCTATTGTATGTCTCCAGGTAATAGGTAAAACTTGAATACCACAGTTGTTCTTCCAATCGTCTGCTCCCCTTTCTTTGTTCAGGTTTTTCAATTGTTTAGACTCGCTGTAGACCTTCTTTAGGTTGGATCGTAGCACATTGACTGTGTGCGTGAAGTTAACATACTCGTACTTCTTACCGAGAGTCTGACCAATACCATGTACGCAAAATACTAAATGGTCGACCTTGCGGCGAGAAGTAGTGGCTTGACTATCGTAATCAGTCTCGATCTCTCTTTTGAGCACATTTGAGCCATCATCGGTTCCTTTTTCTGTGTCCTTATCCTTCGTCATCCCAAAAACACCGGGCAGTTCCCAGCTGATCAAGTCGGAGATGTTGCCTAACTGTGCAGCCTTGCTTTGTATGCCATTTTCGATTTTCTTCTTAGCAGCTGCAGCAACATCCATTGGAGGACTACCATCATCGCCTGCTCTGGTGATTTTCTCACCTTGAAGAGCACCAATGTTCGCTCTCAGAAGCTTCAACTGTAGGTCTCCACCATCAAGGTGTGGTAGCAAGTAAGCTGTTTTCTGGTCAGTAAACACAACAAGCTTGTATTCCCCATATCTGTGGGAGAGTTTGAACACGTCCTGTGCATTCTCATCATCAGACTTGAAGTTTAGCTTCAGATAGTACAGCTCTAGCTCAGCAGTAACTTCGCTGGGCAAAGGGACATTAGAACTATCAAACCACACGCCGCGACGCACTTCATAAGTAGGGCCGCGCCAATATGTTGACTTGAGTTCCATCTTGGGAACATCAACTTGGAACAGGAAGTCCTCGTTCACTGGAACGCTCACAACATCTTCCAATTTGCGCTGTGATTCCTTCCAACCCTGAAAAGCCCTCTCTAATCTTTCACAGTCACTAACTGAGAATTTGACGAACTTTGAAGCCGGCTTGCCAGGTTTGTAGCTGGGATCGTGTGGTTTGGTAAGCGGCACGTCCGATGCATAATACCATAGAACAGGACAGCGTTTAGCTGTACGAATAACAATGGTGGAGCCAAAGCTTCTTTGAGATCGTATTAGACATGTTAACGGCCTTCGAAGCATTCTAACACCCACTCAGCAGTTGTAGTTCGTCAGCTCAGTGAGCTGTCTCTTCAAGACCCTCAAATGTTCAGGACCTTAAAGCTAGAGACTGTGCACGTGTTTACAACGGACGGAAAGCTGAAGACCTCAGATAGTGCTTTAAGCCTCGATTATATCAGTTCTCGACTAGCTGAGCATTCTTGTTCCTATCCAAACTGATCGCATTGTATTCGCAAGCTTGGCCTTCACGACCAAAACTTTCATGATCGCCGAAAATTGCTTCACGCTGGCTACTTATGGATACTTACAAGAAGTTGTTGTTGCTTCGCAGTTTGGATTTGGCTCGCAGATTGTAGTGCGAAGATCTTTTTTCATGCTCTGGGACGGTCTGCAGAGCCAGCACGTCAGGTCGAACCTTCTTCTCTGCTGGACGTTGCCTCTCCTTCAGGTCTTTCTCGAAGTCTCGTTCCTCATCCTTGCGCTTTCTTTGGCTTTTCCTGAGCGCTATAGTTTCCTTTACTGGTGGCGATGGGGTTGGTGTGGATACTTCTTCATTATTTTCGATTTTGACCTGAGAGGAACTTGAATGAGCCGATTGCGGCTTGAAAGATGAGTCAGAACTGGGCGTTTCGCCAACAGCAGGTGATGCGTCTGCACAATCTGCCTCTGATTCCAGTTTTTTGCTATTTTCGACTTCTTCGCTATCACTGTTGTCGGGACTAGGTTGTTTAAGGACTTCCTCCAGATCTTTGGAAGCGTCTTTTACCATTTCTACCAGATCTTTGAAATCTTCCTTGTTGTACAGTTTCTCCAAGTGTTTCGTGGCGCGAGGTTTATTGACTTTTTCAGGTGCATGTTCGCTCCTTATTCCTGCGTCCTTAGGACTTGGCTCTCTATGGCTAGTTTTCGGTGCGGAAAATGGTATTGCTATTTCAGAGGGAAGATATTCCTTGAGTGGATCCATTCCCATCTCTTTGAACTTCTCAAGCACTTTAGGATCCTGCTTGCTGTCTTCAAGTATTTTCTGATTGTTCAGCACGGCAAGCGGCTGGCTGGAGTAAGTCTTACCATGCTTTAATCTCACATGATTCACGATACCTTGTGCTGATGTGAATCCGCTTCTTGTGCAGAACGAACAGTTAATGACAACTAATATACCGTCATATCTCCTAAATATGGCTTCGTTGTTCTCAGTTTTGCCGACAACACCGCTATTACTTGTCAAGCAAGTGCTGCTGTAATTCCTTCTGTGATGCAAGTTCATCTGGTTCGGTCTGAAAGCGTGGACGTCAGGGTTGGAGTTAGAGTCTGTAATTGACGGTATGGATTTCGAGCCAGCTAATCTCAGGTCGATGATAGCCGAATTAGCAGGTCGCAAGTGAGGAACTTCTGCCACGTTTCCACTACTCTTGCTTCTTGTATGATAGTGATGCGTTGGTATTGTGCTGCTAGCGGAGAGCGGTGAGTTCATGGAATAGTTTGCAAAAGATGACATTGATGAGCTATCCGCCACGTACCCCGATGAACTATATATTGCGTCTGCTCCCGACATTTGTCTCTTTGCTTCATTATTCAGTCGCTCATGATGTTCTTCAATTTTGGATAACAACTCCTTGTCATCATGAAGTGTTTCCAAAAGTTTCATTTGGGCGTCCACCCTCTTGATTTCACGCTCGATCCTTTGTGTTTCCTTGTGACTAATAAGAGTTTGTAGATGTAGTTTCTCTAAGATCTCGCTCTTGGCAGTCTCATATTTCAATCTCTCTGTTTCTTCGCTTTCGCCTGCTAATCTCCCCAATACGGAGCTCCCACAACCGTCATGACCACGGTCACCAGGGTTGTGCAAGTTTCCATGGCTCGCTAGGGCCATGTCCTGATCATCTAAAATGAGCTCGTGAGGAGACTTGGGTGTCGCCACTTGATAGTAGCCGGAAGATGCGGGATGTGTATCAGTCCTAGGTGGCAAATCATGCGTATCCATAAATATAACTTGAGTTGGCACTTCTTTTCCTGAATCCATGTTGTTAGAGGAACCCAATGACTTATGGAGCGTAGCAGCTCTGTTCTGATTTTCCATCAACAGCTAACAACCAGTACACCGAAGGCTGGAGGCCTCTTTCTTGCGTTGTTAAAATGTATAGTTGAAAAGGTGTTGTCTCGCTCTTTGTCTTTTCGTTCCGTCAAACCATATAACAAACAAGGCCCTTCATGAGACCATATAAAAGAACCCATGAAAAGTGGAATTTGGATTCGCCGTGCAATATGGTGATTCGCTGTGACCCTTTTAGAATTGCTGAAGTCGGATGATATGCTGCCTATCAGATAGCCGATGCACCGAATGTCGCACCGCTTGCTCGACGTCTTACGCTACGACGGCCATAACATTATTCAATGAAGTTACGTTCATTCGTGGAAAAGCTCTAGGGATTCTATGTGTTTTAACCCTTATACGCATCTTCCACAAGCGAGCTGGGGTGCCTTTCGTACCTACCTTGGGTAGCCGTAGCAGGACATTCGAGGATTGTTGCGAAGCATCGTCTCATCAAGCCACTGGACAGTCGGACGTTGAATGACCAGCAAGAACAACTCACTGAAAAGCGTGTCGCTTGATGCAATGGGCAGTTTGGATGGGCAGTTTGGATTGGTATGGAATTTAAAGATAACATCAAGTTTCAAATAAAGTATGGCAACTTGGCCGAGTGGTTAAGGCGAAAGATTAGAAATCTTTTGGGCTCTGCCCGCGCAGGTTCGAGTCCTGCAGTTGTCGAATTTTTTTTTCTCACTTCAATAAACAGCACCAATCTGCATTGAATGCCAATCTTTTCAACTTCGAGTACTGCATGATATGTATGCTAACCTGCTGATCAGTCCAGTTCTGAACTTTTAATAAACTGCATGTTTTTATGTCTTGTTCAACGCTGGCCGAATTGATTGTAACAGTTATGGCTGCCGTCGCCAAGCAAAAAATTATGAAAATGCTTCACTACCGCCTCTGCCAGACCTTTTCAGGCTCTGACTGCTATCTGGATATGTAGCTTCTCCGCCGCTAGATTTATAGCTTCCCGTATTGCTGCTGCCTGGGAAGACAGTATCGCGGTAGAGCACAGGCCGAGTGCTTCTTGAATAGCAATGCAGTCGATACGGCTGATATCCGATATTGTCCATCGGATACGTTGTCTGATATCTCGGGCCTTGCTTGCTCATCGATCCCCTATGAGGATCGTATCCGTATAAGTGAGAATCATCCGGCAGCCTTGCCACTGGCGGCGGTTGCGACGGCGTGTATTGAAAATCTCCAGCAAACAGCGGTATTGGGTATCCATTCTGCTCCACGAAGGGCCTGCTGATGAACGGCGAGCCTTGCGGAGAGCCTCCTGGGTAGACATAGGCATTGGGCTGATAAAGAACCGGAGATATGAAACCTGGCTGGTTCACCAGAAAAAGGCTGCTGTTTCCCTCTTCTCGGTACCTGTTTGCGGGCTGCAGCACTGGCGTAGAGGTCGACTGAGGAGGCTGATCAAAGTCCTCTATCTGGAGAGAATTCTCTTCCTCCTCAACCGACGATAGCCGCCCAGGTGGCGACCTCTCCTCAAGCTCGCTCTCAGTGCAGCGGGCGCCGTTGATCTTCTTCAAGTCATTACTAGGATCCATCACCTTGATTCGGACATCCTCAGAATCAAACAACGTCGAGGGACTGCGTTTCTTTCTCTTATCGGGGCCTTGTCCCGAGGCTGCCTTGCGTTTCCTTGAGCTTACAGATATCTTCTTACTTGCAGGTCTTTCAACCACCGGATCCGGCAGTGCCGTCCTAACGTTCGTCGTCTTGGTTTGAAGTGGCTTCTCACCGTCCTTCAACACCCTGAACCTCTTTCTCTGCATTTTCTACTCTTTCATATGTGGTAAGTGGTTATTAAATGCGAGCACCGTAGCCGCTGTGGGCAGCTCATATACCTTCTATCCCGTTAGAGCACAATATGTAGATACACATTAAAGAAAGATCACTGCGGGAATCTCAACCCTTCTCTTTCGAGGACCTGCTTGTCGAACTGAATTAAGTAGACGACCCTGCGATCAAAGCCATCTTGCGGCATGCAATGGGCTGACACACGGCAAGGGAACTTAGCAGTGTTGAGGAAGCCTTGAATGATGCCGCAAACGAAGTAATCACACGAGACGCCGCCAGAGACGAATTGCGTCAGTACTGGCTGGTTATCCACTATCATATACTCGTTATCTCTTTCCGACGACTTGACTAGGTCGTCGCTGACATGGCCAAAGAGATAGGACCATACAGTGCCGTGAACGAACTGCAGCATGTCTATGATCTTCAGATCGCGCGATCTGGTGTTGTTGATGAGTGACGCCAGGGATTCGCTGCCGTTCTCGTGAGTGCGGTTTCCAAGATCTGGTGTTCCCGGAGAGTTAACTGCGCTAGCAGCATTGCTGGATCCAGCGGTATCTACCGCAGAGTTGCTCGTGCTGGCTGCTGTGCTGAGAAAGTTGGAGCTTCTTGAATATGCTGTTGCCGGGATTGACGCCCGAAGATTAAGCAGCTCCAGCAGTTTGGAGCCGATACCAAACCCGTAGGAGCTGAGCCGAGATTCAAACTCAGCTGTCGTCTTGCTGGAGCTGTGAACGTGCACGATCATGCTCTGGAAGAGAAAGGCCATAGCAGAGAGAGATACTTCATGCTTTCTGAATATGAGAGACTCGGAGTACATTCGCGAGGGTACCAGTGCAGCTGATGCCTCGTTTGGTAGCGATTGTTTGGGACCAATTGTGTAATCGTACCCGTCCCTATTGGCCAGTACACGTCCATCTGGATTACTCGGTAGTATGATTCGTTGAGACATGGCTTGATGGCTCAAGTCTGGGTTTTGAAGCTTCTTTTCATATAGTGAACCTTGAAGCAGTTTTCAACTAAGACGTCCGAGCTGCTAAAAAGTTAGCTCAAGATAAACCAAACAACTATATACTCGAGAGCTCCGTGCTACGGTCTTTATAAGCCATCGAAGATGCCTGTGACCATTAGGAGAGCCACCATCGAGGATATCATATGCATGCAAAATGCTAATCTGCATAATTTGCCCGAAAACTACATGTTGAAATACTATATGTACCACATCCTTTCCTGGCCTGAGGCGTCATTTGTCGCCACCACCAGCGACCTGAACGAACCTGAGCTTGATGAGCTGTCGCTGGAGGATGGCAGGGGCAACGAGATCAAACTGGACCCCCATTATGTGGCTCCGGGCGAGAAGCTGGTGGGCTACGTACTCACCAAGATGAACGACGATCCTGACCAGCAGAACGAACCACCTAACGGTCATATAACGTCATTGAGTGTCATGAGAACGTACAGAAGAATGGGAATCGCAGAAAAACTGATGAGACAAGCGCTGTTTGCATTAAGAGAGGTGTACCAAGCTGAATACGTTTCGTTGCATGTAAGGCAATCAAACAGAGCTGCTTTGCATCTCTACAGAGACACTTTGGAGTTCCAAATGCTAAACGTTGAAAAATCCTACTACCAGGACGGGGAGGACGCCTATGCAATGAAGAAAGTCCTAAATCTCGATGAGTTACATCCAAGCAATTTCGCTCACCCAAAAGGCAGCAATGAGAAGTTGGAGGATGACCTCGAGAGCGATTTACTGGAGGGGCTCGTCGCCTAGGCAGTTCCGAGACTTTGCATGTATACTGTATCGATATAGACCAGATTTACAAAGAGAAAGGTAAAATCCATGAATCAGACAAAGAAGTATAGGTAGCTTGAGTTTTTCCACACCGACACGGACAAAAATTGTACGTATCTCGAGCCAAATGCACTCACAGTCATCATCTAAATGAAAAAGAAGGAAAAAACTTCCTCTGGTTCTCTTTCAAAAGGACAATACAGAGTAGTGTAAAGCATAGAAGAAGCTTTCTAACTTGGAGGACCTTTAATCTGGAAAATTTCGGATGTGCTATCACACAACACGGTTGCCATCAATTAGTTAGTTAGGGCAAAAGAGCTTGGTCAGGTCAATCCTGACCAGTCTGAGGTTCTTTCCTGAACACCACTCGGTCGACTTTCACCTCCCCATCGATGTATATGTATATGTAGAGCGTGCAAACTGAGTCTTGAATGTCCAACAGGCAGAAGCTAGGAACATTCGAGCCATTGACATCCAGATCAGAGACGTACAACATCTTCCTCTGATCCTCTGCCTTGTCCTTGGCGTTCTCCTGATCAGACCTGTGATCATTAAGCCCGTCTTCGTGCTTGGGCTCCTCGCTGGGTTTGCTCTGAGTATGATTCGAAAGCTGTTTCTTCACCGTCACATCTTCCTCATTTATGATCGGCCAATCGGAATTAAATGCCCCCGTGCAGCTCCCAGGATTCACAAAGAACTTGTTCTCCAATGTGTAAGCCTCTACATTCTGTGTTCCGCCCCATAGCATCACGTCAACGTCCAGTTGGCGAGCCAGCGCTAGTAAGGATAATGGGTCATTTTTGGGAACTACTGTATAGCCACTACAACATCCTATCTTGAAATTTCCCTGCTTCAGAACAGTGGTTATCGGTATACTTTCCTTTGCTCTGTTTTTCTTGGTTGTTGGCAGATGTGTGTTATCGAACTCACCACGAACAATGGTGATATTGGGTGAGATATCGTTGATAAACTTTAAAAGTGCATATGACTTGGTGCAATTCCCAAGCAACACAACCTGCGATATCTTATTTGGAACGCTGAGGAGCTTTTTGAATTTGGCGGGCAGATCCTGTATTGGTATAGAAGAAAAAGGGTCAGTATCGTCGAAGGTCAAAATTCCTGATAAATTGTCACAATCAACATACAATTGCACGGTCTGGGATATGAGCGTCGCTAAGTGCCAGTACCAACATCCTGAAGCGGTACAATTGCTTGCTTTAAGCCGATCTTGATGTTCTATACCAGTTATATTTCATTAAGGTCTGCCCTCGCTCTTAGAGGATCGACATGCTACACTTAAGGAAAACAATACTAACAAGGGAAAAATGAGCACACGTCCTTTCGGTCATGTTTATATAAAGGTCTTGCCTCCCATAAAGTCTCTTAATGGCTCAGGAATCGCTACAGTTCCCGTTGATGGATCGTAGTTGTTCTCTACCAAAGCTAGAATCACTCGAGGCACCGCCATAGCCGTTCCGTTCAAGGTATGTACATATTCCAGCTTACTTGTGGTCTGATCCTTGTACTTGGTGTTAAGTCTTCTGCTTTGGAAATCCAAGCAGTTAGAAGAACTGCTAATTTCGCCAAATGAACCTCTTCCAGGCATCCATGCCTCGATGTCGTACTTTTTAAAGGCTGGTGCACCTAAGTCATTAGCTGGCATGTTGAGCACCTTAGCGGAGATTCCCAGAGACGAGACAATGTCCATCTGGAGGTCTTTCAAATTTTCAAGTAGCTCATCACTCTCTTCGGGCCTGCTCCAACAAAATAGCTCAACTTTTGTAAATTCATGCACTCTGTAAAGGCCCTTGGTATCTTTACCTCGAGCCCCTGCCTCTGCTCTATAGCTGCGACTCACTCCAACGAGACGCCGGGGACCGTTTGATAAGTCTATCACTTTGTTGATCCCGAGGCCTGCGAGGGCGATCTCAGCAGTAGCCGTCAGTCCTAATGAGCTGCCACCGATATGGTAGATCTGCTGCTCATTATTCATGTCTCTCGGTCTGAAACCGCAAGAATCAATCACCTCATTCCTAACAATACTTGGTGGAATGCACATCTGAAACCCGGCTTCTTTAGCCCTCCGTAAGGCATAAGATACCAATGCCTGTTCCAGCTCGGCGCCCTCGTTCAATAGGTAAAACCACGAAGTACCACTTACGTTGGCAGCAGTCTGGAAGTCAACCATCGATTTCTTCAACATTATGCTGACATGATCGCGGCCCGGATCTGGCTTGTAAGATTCTTTAGGATTTATCCACTGAACAATCTGTGGTTCGCTGAGAGGCGTTGTGGGGGAGACTAGGTTCGGCAGTGATCCGCAGAGATCATTCAGCTCGAACTCAGCAACTTCTAGTTGATCAGCTACCTGACGATGTTGCTCTTTGAAGCGTTTGATCTCCGACGATAGAGTTGCAATATTGGACTTATCTTTCTTGATCAAAGCCTCAACAGCTTTTCTTTCTTTCTGAATGGTAGCTAGTCTTTGGTTCAGTCCCTTGATGGTTTCGCAAGAGAGTGGTAATTGTGCCAGTTTCTGTGCCAGATCTGAACCGGACTTCAGTTGTCGCTTCGCTATGGCATCCTGGTACTTATCAATGCTCTTAAGAACCGACTTGACATTGTATTGCGGCCTCCTCAGTACTCCATGAAGCAGAGCAGCGCTGCTTATCGCTCGTCTCGACGTCCACGACATCCCCGCGTGTGCCCTTGGCAAGAGACGTTAAGGACATGGTTCCCATAGCTATTTTCATAGAGTTATATTAAACTAACAAGAAAGAGAGGGAGAAAAGACATGAAAGCTAGAAATTACATATGAAAAAGTATCCATCCGTTGAATCCCCCGTTTCATTGTTGCAACTTGTGTACATCGAGGTTGAGAACTTCTCGCTTAGAAGTTCAACTTGGAGAAGAACCATTGGTTCTTGCCGGCTTGGTGTCTTTCTTCGAATGCCTTCTTGATGACCTTCTTTGCCTCTTCACGTTGAGATGGTTCTTCGAAAGTCTCGGTGGACACAACTGACTTGAAAGCTTCCACATCCAAAGTGTATCTGGTTGGCAACAAGTGGTTGTAGTTGATGACCTTGATGAATGGCTTGATCTTGGTTCTCTTGGCGACCTTCTTAGCACCATGCTTCTTGGTGACCTTCAATGGGTATCTCTCGATACCGGCGACCAAAGCGTGACCGAATGGGTGAGCCTTAGAGCCCTCATCGTGAGGCTTCACAATGACAACCTTCTTACCGGCGTAACGACCACGAACGACAACAGCTATAGTAAACACGTTGATTGTTAGTAAAACTATTCTCTTTCAAATTGGATCAACCTCGTAACGGAGACCTCGCTGCTCTGTAAATCGTTTCCTATACGTACCAACTTTACCAGCTTTCAAGAACTTAGCCATTTTCCTTGCGGTGATGTGTTATGCTACCTTTCGATTCCTTTCAAGGCTCAGAAGACTCTAATAGCTCCAAGTATATCTTTATTGCAGTTGTAATGGCATGCTAGATTGCCAGGAAGTGCACAGTTGCACCAGGCCCTCCGTACAAGGACCATCGTTCCACCTACCAGGCTCAGTATCCACTGTCCACTGGTGGGTCTCCTTCGGTAGCGCTTCGCTCACCGGCCCATGGGATCCAGTAACCAGTTCCAGAGCGAGAGGCTGGCAAGGGCTCCTAGGACGCTCTGCCCGGGGCGGCCTACGGCCTGCCTGATTATCGCGGCCAGGCGGCCCGCCCCAGGACAGGCTGGCCCCTGCGGACGCAAACGATGACGCGCAGACTTGCAAACATGACGCAAAAGTGGAAAATAATTTTTCATTGGATGTATGGGCGGAAGGTCGCAAAGTCACAATATTAAGAAGGTGTGGGTGGGATCCACAGAACAGTCATAATTGTTTTCATCGTTGTTGTTGTTATATAGATCAAAGGGAAGTCTGCAGGAAGTTGAACTTGACAAAGAATGCTGCAAGGAAGCAGTCAATAAATGACCAAAGGATTTAGCATTGTATATTCGAGTCATTCAGGTTTTAGCTGTTCCAGCCGCCATTAATGCCGCCCTGGGATAGTTTGACCGTCCGTCTGAACCAGGTAAGAGATCGGTATATTCTGAGCAAGAATGGTTGCCAATGGCCCAAGAGCCCTGCCTTATGCTTCAATTCCTTGTTTACATGTGTCCCTGTGTTAAGCTTTGGATAAGCTATGCTCGTACAGGGCAAGCGAGAGCTGAAAACAAAGGGAGACGGCAAGGATAGAGCAGACAGAGATGAGGAGAAAGAGCCTGTAATAGCCCTGCAAGATGGATGGACCAGGTAATAGATCACAGATAAGGCCATACTATGATCCTGACACCTTCAACGCTGGTTATTCCGCGGTTTTTAAAGCAGATGAAGGAGTGGTGGACACCAGCGGTCACTCAATTGCTTCGAAACTTAGCATAGTGCAATCTGCTGGCAAGGGGGTGCGTAGTCGTCTACTTGGCGAAGGGAAATGCTCAAATGGAGGTGCGCTGTCCGGTGGGAAACGTTTGCTGTCGAAGGGGCTCGGTGGGGATAACAGTGATACGCCCAAGAGTGTCTCGGATATGGAGTGGATCGATTTTTTGAACCTCAAGGCATGGAAGAAAGTTCTGGCACAGTTGTTAGACCAATTTCTGAGGAGATACGCGCGCCATCTTGTTCAACAGCCGTTCGAGGTTGCGAGGTGCCTGCAGCAAGTGGGAGACTTTAGCGTTCCGAGTACGCCAGACATACCTGTGCCCGTTGAGCTACGAGACGAAGAGGATGAAGACGAGAATGCGGAAATTGATTTCTTTCCCAGTACAAACGAGCAAGAAGTGCTGCCTCACTTGGAAACCAATGAGATAGACAAATCCTTAGTCAAGGAAGCACACAGCGGTGTCGACAGCTCCTACACTAGTAACTTAGTCCTCCGTCCGGAGTCAAATCACACGGTCGACATTCTGAATTGTCTTATGGACAGTGAAGGTGTCAGGGGACTGTGGAAGGCCAACAACACAACGTTCATCTATAATTTCCTTTCAGTAACGCTGGATGCGTGGTTTACAGGGCTAATATCGCCGTTCCTAGGGATTCCAGATCCATACTTCATGGACATAATCCATTCGCCAGATGTGAAATCCTCGATCCTTCTAACTTTCGCGGCGAATGCGCTAACCAAGATGGTGCTGCTGCCGCTAGATATCATAAGAACGCGGTTCATCGTTACGTCGCTACAAAGGGGCAGCAAGCCCATCAGGTCTCTGAGAAGGCTGATACGCCGCTGGTCCTGGCGTTCCGATGCCGTGAGCATTCCACTTGACATGTGGGTGCTGACCACTCTGCAGTCACTGGTCACTTTGACGTTCAACAAGGCGTTTGAGGTGCTCATATACCACCAGTGGAACGTCGAGAGGCATTCACAGGCCAGGTGGTACCATTCTCTAACATTTGCTTCCCAAACAGTCGAGCTATTTATCAAACTGCCGCTAGAGAACCTGCTGCGCCGCTCCCAGGTGAACTACCTCGTCAACAACAAGCGCAATCCTTGGGCCATCGAGAGCGAAGATCTGATAGTGACGCCCGTAGGCTACCCCGGAGTGTGGCGCTCAATCAGGAACAAGAGATACTCTGCAGGGCTCTGGAACGGCTGGAGAGTCGGGTTGATGAGTCTGTTCTGCGGCTACGGATTCGAGATAATGAACACCGACTCTGTAGACCTGGAACAGGAAAAGTTCTGACGCCAAATTTAGACACATAGACACATCTGCACACTACTATGTAAATATCCAATTCAGTCCTTCGAAGACTGCTCGCTCTTCTTCACCAGATACTCGCCCAGCACTCGCAGCGGATCTCGAGGCTTCTCAGTCGCTATCAGTCTCATGCCCTTGAGCAGCTCGGGTACGACGTGCTGGTTCAGATACCGCCTCGTCTCCGAGCCACCCACCGTCTCTGGCAAGTTTACCAAGTCCAGATCCTCGTGGTAACGGGGCTCCTGCTGGTCGTTCATCTGGTCTTTTATCTGGAGGCTGTATAGTTAACAATAGTGATAGTAAGCTGAGCGAGAAAGGAAAGGTGCCCTTTAAAGACGTTACAACCACTGCAGCGACAAGCGATAGAGACAAAATAGCCCCGTTAGCAGCATGAGCATCGAACAGGATCCCTTTGAGCAAGTGGTCAAGGACACCAGAGAGCAGATCGACAGACTTTCCCATTACCTGAGCGGCAATGGGTACCAGCGTGGCGACGAGGTGGCTGAGATCATACAAGATGTGGCAGAGACGATCGAGGATCTCAACAAGAGTCTGGTAGTCATGACGAGGAACGGCCAGGACACTAGAGCCCGGGAAGCTGACGTTCGCGGTCTCGAACGGGCGTTACAGCTTCTGAAGGACCAGAGACCTCTACCAGCAGATGTCGAAGAGGCTCCTGCCGCAACAGCCAACGAGAACCCGTTCGAGAACGCTATGCAAGAGCAGCTACTGAGAGAACAGGACACCCATTTGGACTCTATCCATCACACAATGGCCAACCTACATCTACAGGCGCAGACGATGGGCAACGAGCTCGAAGACCAAGGACAGTTGCTCGATGAGATGGACTCCAACATGGACTCGTTGGGAGGCAAGTTGGCAAGAGGTCGCCGCCAGCTCGAATGGATATACCAAAAGAATAGCGAACGCTACAACGACTGTTGCATCGTGCTGTTGATTGCAGCACTGATTGTGCTTCTAGTCCTGGCATTTGTCGCCTAGACATCTATCCGGCCTTCCAGCTGGCTCGTGCAACACGGCTCGTATAGGCAGCGGTCAGTGCCTCTTCATAGGGCCATATCCTGCAGGCGAAAAGAAAAAGAGATCGAACCACTTGTCGCTGCCGGCAGGGAAGCCATATCTGTTCATTTACTGCCTAGTACGACTACAGGCCATCTGTCCAAGAATTCCGGGAAAATCCGTTTCTGCGAGCTAACCTTGTGCTACTTTGACCACTCGGCCAATACTGTCTTCGCAAAGGTTTTCTGCATTTTTGAAGAAGCAGAAGCTGGACAAGAGGGAGACAAAAAAAAAAAGCTTCCAACTTCTTCATAGCCCAGTCTCCAGGAGCACCGGAAGTTGGGATTGACGGCGACAATTAGTTTCATTGCATTTGCCGTAGTCTGGAGGCCGCTTTTGTCACAAAGCTACTTTTTTTTCACTGGAAGGAATTGTTCCTGTACTCTGGAGAATCATTTTTGAGTAACTAAGAACTACTCTTCGTCAAAGCAAAAGTTATTGAATAAAGCTAGAATCTAGTGGAGAAGCACCCGTTTTCATTGTCGATGTCTACTGATTTCATAGATAAGTTGACGTTCCTATCGCATCCCTCTGGCAAGGGCCAGGAGAAACACCACATTGTCATCGTTGGGGCAGGGATCATAGGGGTGTGTACGGCGTACTATCTTACAAAGCATCCTGATTTTCATCCTTCGACGCATCATATAACAATCCTGGAGTCGAAAAGAGTCGCGGGCGGTGCCTCCGGGAAGGCTGGTGGGTTGCTTGCCTCCTGGGCGTTTCCACAGCAGATCGTTCCGTTGAGTTTCCGCTTGCATCAGGAGCTGAGTGACGAGTACGATGGCGAGAACGTGTGGGATTACAGGAGGCTGACCACTGTTTCGTTGGAGGCAGACTTGGAGCATTTGAACGGATCGAACGACGATAGCGGTTCTTCTTCCTGCTCGTCGTCTTGCTCTTCGTCGTGCTCGTCGAGCTCCTCCAGCTCGCAGAAGGCGTATGACCTGGCAGTGCCAACACCCAGGAAGAAGAGTGGTGCCACTTCAGGTGAAAGTAATGGCTTAAGCGATTACGATGCAGAGGCAGAGGGGGATGACGAGGGTGATGGGAGGTCGAGTTCTTTCTTCCATAGTGATACAAATCTTAAGAGCTTGAACATGGGCTCCAACAGTAATGACAAGACATTGAAAAACGAAACTAATGACCGTGCAAATGATGGTATTGCCGCAAAACAGCTGATAGGCGAACACATGATTGGGAATCCAGTGTTGACTGCTGACTACATGGGCAGTGTAAACCCCTTCGATGACGGCGCGGAAGAAGGGTCAGGTCCTGCTGTGCCGCTTCCGGGAGATTTAACCTGGATTAAAAAGCATTTGGTTAAGGACTGGTCCTCGCTAGGTGGGACCGATTCCACTGCCCAAGTTCACCCCTATAAGTTCACTCACTTCTTACTATCCAAGGCGGTAGAATCCGGTGCAGTCGATTTGATACTGGGGAAAGTCAATCAGATTCATTTCAATGACGAAGGCGCTTGCTGTGGCATTTCATATGTGCCAACGATTGAAGGCGACTTTCCCTCGAACGCAGGTCATGAGAAGACGGTAAAGATTACTGATGCACAACAAGTTGTCCTAGCGATGGGACCATGGACCTCCAAGATTTTGCCGGATTGTCCCATCTCTGGTTTGAGAGCTCACTCAATCACCATTAAACCAAGCACCGGTACGGTCTCGCCGTACGCGATCTTTACCGAATTAAAAATCGATAACAACAAATATTTCTCACCAGAGATGTATGCCCGGAAAGATGAAGTTTATGTTTGCGGCGAAGGCGACACGTTAGTGGACTTACCAGAGACCTCCGACGCCGTTGAAGTCGTCAGAGAAAAATGTGATGAGCTGTACCATTACGTTTCAAAACTTTCCAAGAATCTATCGAACGGTCACATATTAAAGAGACAAGCCTGTTATTTACCGGTTCTGAACGTTCCAACAAGTTCAGGCCCTCTCGTTGGTGAAACTAATGTCGACGGGTTGTACGTGGCAAGCGGTCATTCTTGTTGGGGTATCAATAATGCCCCTGCTACTGGTAAGATCATGGCTGAGCTCCTACTTGAAGGGGAAGCGAAATCTGCTGACATATCTGCTTTGAATCCCGGTCTCTACTTCGATGCAAGCATTGTTGATTAATCACTGACAAAATTTAGAGAAGTCACTGTAACCATAGACATATGTCTGGCCATCCGCACAACGTGAAAAGGCGTTAAGATTCTAATACGTATACATATTATTTGCTTATATCAAGATAAAAGGGGAAGAAATAGCTTAACTACTCAAATGACTTCTTTTGTAAACTTTTAAATGCTGCGCTTGCACCGCTACTGGCGTCGTCCTTGGCGGTGCTGACCCTTAGCGAGTTTAGCACTTCATATCGACTACTACTTATGACCATGTTTTGCGGTGCAGCGTATTTCTTCATCGTTGGAGAATGGCCAAGGGTTGGTGAAGTTATTGGAGATCGTGTCACACTTGCTTTCCTTTGGGTTGAAGCTGAAGAACCAAACGCTGGTGAAGAGGCCACTCTTGGCGAACGAGCAACTCTCGGCTTGGCGGGCCTCTCAGAACCTGAGGGACGCGATGGTTGTGTTTGGCCGGCTTTCTTGCCTATGCTAACTTCCCTGAACTTGTCATTCAGTGCCTTTTGTTCTTCCATCAATTGCCTTGCTCGGAAGAAACATGCAACCCACTCTTCGTCGCTATTTTTACTAGTGCCTGGGGCCATAGAGGCAGGTCGATCTGGAATCGAAATAAACCATATTTTGACTTTATATTTCTCTAGGATTAAGAAGCCTGTACGCTCCTTTTCGTTGAAATCGAAATCGTACATCGATAAGTTGGGATCACCAATGTTGATTATATGCTTTGAGCTGCTATCTGATCTGTAGGATAGGGTGCCATCTTTGAAAAGGGTTAAGAAGCTTGGAGCTCGAGATTTTAGCTCCAATTCGTGTCGCAGAACCAGCTGTGTAATCAGTTCATTATCTACCTTGCTATAGGTTTTAAGTGACATGTCCGGTCCATCCAATCGGTACGGAATTTCGAAGATGTTCACGCATCCTTTTTTCAAGACTAAAGAATCTTGTGCCAAAATCTCATCGCCGATGCTATTATCTGGCATATCTATCGGCGATGCACTGCTGGGAGGCGTGGAAATTTTACCTTTAGTTGTACCGTTAGCATTACGAGTATTAACCCGCGGCAGCGACGGCGTTGGTTTTCCAAATGCTGGTGATGAAGCCCGGCTAGCTGCAACTGGTTGTGACGGTGGGGTAATTTCTGGCTGCACCAGGGAGTCGCTCACTGAAATTCCTAGCCTCTTCCTCCATTCCACAATGCTGCTTGTTGTGTTGGAAATCTTTGCTGGCTTTTTCTTCTTTTGCTTCGTGACAGGTATATTTCGCAGTGGAGTGTCGATAACATGCAACTGTCTGTTGCAGAGCACCATCTGGCGGTTGGGCCTTGAGACAGGCTGTTGAATTTGCCATATGCCCCTCCAAAGCAGCTCCTTGTTGTCCCAATCGACCGTCTCAAGCCATTTGTCCAGCTTTATCTCCGGCAGACTAGGTCGCGACGCTGGGTCTACCACAAGTATCCGCCTAGTGAGCCTTACAATCAACGGATTGACAGTCTTGGGGGTTGTACTGGGGTGGTTCCACGGATAATCCAAGGCCACCGTTTTTTCAAACGTCTGTAGCTCATTGTCGCCCCTGAAGGGCGGCTTCCCCTGTACAAATTGATAAATCATACAGCCCAATGCCCAGACATCTGACGAGAAATCGCACCGGTTCTGCAGCAGCAGCTCCGGGCACACGTATTCGGCGGTCCCGACAAACGAAGAGCACTCCGAACCGCCTGCCGTCGTAGCAGTGCCAAAATCCGTTATCATCAATCTTCCCTCGCTGCTCAGCAGCAGGTTCTCCGGCTTCAAGTCTCGGTGGATCACTCCCTGCGAATGAATAAACTCCACCGCGTCGATCAATTGACAGATGAAATGTCGAGCCCAAGCCTCGCTAAACGTCCCCATCCTATGCAACAGCGACAGCAGTTCGCCGCCAGCCGCATACTCCAGCACGAAGTAAAGATTCTTCTCGTCATGGAATGTAGAATGCAATTTCACTATGCCGGGATGTCTAGCTCTCTTGAGCAAACTCAGCGTGTTCTTCTCGATCGTCACATACTTCACTTTGCCCTCCTTGATGATATGCTGCTTCGAGCAAACCTTGATAGCGTATACCCGTCCCGCATCGCTCCTATCGATCGCCTTGAACACCGTTGAGTAAGAACCACGGCCCAGCTCCTGCTTAAACACAAAATCCTGCGGTGACCGTTTGCAAGTCGGTAGCGAGCACATCGATCATTACAAGCTGCCAAACTGAACCTCCAATTGGCCTCCTACGCTCCACAATTGCTCAACAATGGCCATCTTCGCAGAACTTCAAGGGTCAATCGGTATGCGTTACCAGAAACCGGTCGTTTCATACGTCATTTTTTTCACCTATATAAAATCGATGCTCAAGAAGCTTTCAACATGAAAGAACACGCTAACAGGCGACTGGCGCGTCCGCTGCTGGTTCCTAGCGCTCTACCGGGTCTAGAGACTGTGCAATGCTTCAGCTGTCTGAAATTCCGGCATCGGAACCGAGTTTTGTCGCCTCGTAGCACCTCTTGGCTTAAGCCGCACTGCGATCACCACTTTGCTGGACTCCAAGACGTCCAAGGGCACGTTCTTCTGGGCAGACGGTATGACTAGCTATCACAGCAAAGTGGTCGGGCAGCGTTACCCGGGTTGCGGTAATTAGAGTCCCTTAGGTGAAGTTCAGTATATAAAGGGGACTTGAGCAGCTTTATGGGTTCTATCGCAACAGCCACATAGCCAAAGCAGCTAGAAGGAATCGGAATCAGGATGTTTGCCAAGAATTGCGTCGGTACAGTGCGTAGGGCCGGTTTGGGGGCTTCCTTTATGGCGAGAAGAACCAAGGTGACGTTGCCCGAGCTGGACTGGGATTTCAACGCCTTGGAGCCCCACATCTCTGGTAAGATCAACGAATTGCATTACAGCAAGCACCACCAGACGTACGTGAACGGGTTTAACACCGCGGTGGAGCAGTTGGAGGACCTGTCGTCGCAATTGGCCAAGGAACCGTCGCCTTCGGTCGCCAGGAAGATCTTAGGCGTGCAGCAAAATTTGAAGTTCCACGGCGGTGGTTACACGAACCACTGTTTGTTCTGGAAGAACCTGGCTCCCGAGTCGCAGGGCGGCGGTGAGCCACCGAAGGGCGCGTTGGCCGAACAGATCGAGAGCCAGTTCGGCAGCTTGGACAACTTGATCAAGTTGACCAACACGAAGTTGGCCGGAATCCAGGGCTCCGGATGGGCGTTCCTGGTCAAGGACTTGGACAACGGCGGCAAGCTGGAGGTGGTTCAGAGGTACAACCAGGACACCGTTACTGGTTCGCTGATCCCAGTGCTAGCCATCGACGCCTGGGAACACGCTTACTACCTACAGTACGAAAACAGAAAGGCAGAGTATTTCGGCGCGATCTGGAACGTCGTCAACTGGAAGGAGGCTGCTCGCAGATTCGAGACCTGCGAGATCAAATAATCGACTCTTCTCTTCTCTCATTTATATTCTTTAGCCGTAATTTTCATTCACTATGTGTATACTTGGAAAAAGTGAAAAGTTGGCCATCTCATCGCACAAGAAGGCCGCACAGGACCCCCAGGATGTCTCAATTGCACCATCTATTGACGTTTCCGAGTAGGCCAGTCACTGGAGACTATGTTACGAGCGTGCGGAAGCTGCTGGCAAGCGGCATACCGGCCACTTACACGCTAGAGCAGGTCGCTGCTTTCGAGAAGAACGGCACAGATGAGATGAGCGAATCGGCCTCCAACACGACCCCGTTGCACATCCTGGCGAGGTCGCTGCCGCTCGACCTCTCAGAAGACGAGACCAGCGTCGTGCTGTCGCTGATGGACACTCTATTCGAGTACGGTGCCGGCTGGAACTTTATCGACTACGAGGACAAGACCGTTGGGGATCTTCTAGTGGAGAGAGGCCAGAAGAAGACCGGGGCTCTGTACCAGAGAGTGGTAGACGCAGGAGTAAGCGCGGAGCTTCTGCTGAGGAAGCTCAATGGCGGAGAGATCGAGTTCCTCGAAGACCCGCAACACGCAGAGGAGCAGCAGCAACAGGAAGCCGACAGCACCGCCGACAACCAACAGGTCTACCTCAGCACCAAGCTGGAGTACAATGAGAACGCGCTGGTCACCAGGGAAAACAGAGACGGCGTCATGATGGACTGGGAAACACACATCATGGAGCTCGCCGCCAACACAATCTGCCGCAAAGACGCCGCCGAGCTGACCGTGCTGAACATCGGCTTCGGCATGGGCATCATAGACAACTTCATAGCCTCCCACTCCCCGCACAAACACTACATCTGCGAGGCGCACCCCGACGTGCTCGCAAAGATGCGAGCCGACGGCTGGTACGACCGTCCCAACGTCGTCGTCCTCGAGGGCAGATGGCAGGACTCCCTAAACGCCCTCCTCGACCAGGGCTCGCTCTTCTTCGACGGAATATACTACGACACCTTCAGCGAACACTACCAAGACATGCTCGACCTCTACGACGTGGTCGTCGGTCTCCTGAAGCCAGATGGCGTCTTCTCCTTCTTCAATGGCCTCGGCGCCGATAGACCCCTCTGCTACGACGTCTACAACAAGATAGTGTCGCTCGACCTCCAAGACTACGGGCTACAGTGCCAGTATACGACCATCTCCGTTCCGACCGACCAGCAGTGGCACGCGGTCAAGCGGTCCTACTTCAACTGCGACTACTACTACCATCCTCAGATCCGGTTCCGCTAGCCTGCTGATCACCAGCTGCTAAAACCGATACGTCTCAGTCCTTTTACTAATATCTATCTCATCTCTCGTATAGATCCCTCTTCTATTATACTTTTTCTATATCTCGTTTAACCTATACGAGGAGTGTGCTATACGAAATGACGATAATTGCCTATACAGAAAAAAAAATCAGCCATCTCGAAGAGATTAGCATTACTGTTCAGTTCAATTCAGGATATATAAGGTGAGCAATTGCTTGGGCAAGGTAGGAGTAGTATCGTTGAGGGAGACAGGAAGCTAACAGGATGTCGGAGTCGCATTCTATTGTTGGAAAGGTTGTAGAATACGGTCAGGCAGCGGTTTGTCAGTTCTTGGCACTTCCAGTGACACAACAGATATCTATTGTGGTTGCAGCGCCATTTATCTATAATTTGGTATGGCAGTTTTTGTATTCGTTCCGCAGTGACCGTCCTCCATTGGTTTTCCACTGGATTCCATGGTTTGGTAGTTCGATTCCATATGGTACGAGACCGTACGAATTCTTTGCCGAGTGTCAGGCCAAGTATGGGGATATCTTTTCGTTTGTTCTACTGGGTAAGGTCATGACGGTGTATTTGGGGACCAAAGGCCATGAGTTTGTGTTCAACGCTAAGTTGGCAGACGTGTCAGCCGAGGCAGCCTACACGCATTTGACCACGCCAGTGTTTGGCAAAGGCGTGATCTATGACTGTCCAAACAGCCGTCTGATGGAGCAGAAGAAGTTTTGCAAGGGTGCTCTCTCCAAGGAGGCGTTCCAGTCATACGTGCCGCTGATGGTCGAGGAGGTTTACAAGTACTTTAGGACATCGAAGAACTTCTTGATGAACGAGAGAAGCGGGGGTAAAATCGACGTTATGGTGACTCAGCCTGAGATGACCATCTTCACGGCTTCTAGGACGCTGTTGGGTAAGGAGATGAGGGATAAGTTGGACACCGGATTTGCTTACTTGTACAACGACTTGGATAAGGGTTTTATTCCAATCAACTTCGTGTTCCCTAACTTGCCTTTGGCAGTGAACAAGAGGAGAGACCACGCTCAGAAGACTATCTCAGAGACATACATCTCGTTAATCAAGGAGAGACGCAAGAATAACGATATTCAGGACAGAGATTTGATCGACTCGTTGATGAAGAACTCTACTTACAAGGACGGGGTGAAGATGACTGACCAGGAGATCGCAAACCTGTTGATCGGTGTTCTGATGGGTGGTCAACACACGTCCGCTGCTACTTCCGCTTGGGCTTTATTGCATTTGGCTGAGAGACCAGATGTTCAACAGGAACTGTATGAAGAACAAATGCGTGTCCTAGATAACGGTAAGAAAGAACTGACTTATGAACTGTTGCAAGAAATGCCTTACTTGAACCAGATGATCAAGGAAACCTTGAGATTACACCACCCATTGCATTCCTTATTCCGTAAAGTTATGAGAGATATTCAAGTTCCAAATACTTCTTATGTTGTTCCAAAGAACTACCACGTTCTAGTCTCGCCAGGTTACTGTCATTTGCAGGACAAGTATTTCCCAAATGCGCACAGTTTCAACTTGCACCGGTGGGACAACGACGCGGCTTCTTCCTACTCTAGCGGTGAAGAGGTCGACTACGGTTTTGGTGCTATCTCAAAGGGCGTGTCTTCTCCTTACTTGCCTTTTGGCGGTGGCAGACACAGATGTATTGGTGAACACTTCGCATATTTGCAACTTGGTGTCTTGATGTCCATCTTTATCAGAACCATCAAATGGCAATTTCCAAAGGGTAAGACCGTTCCACAATCTGACTTCCAAAGTATGGTTACTTTGCCAGTCGGTCCGGCTGAAATTATGTGGGAAAAGAGGAACCCAGATCAGAAGATTTAATGAGGTCCCAAGCGTAGCACTTTCTCTATATTATTCGTCATGATAAACTAAATATGCTATTTTATTGTTGGGTATCCATGGGAGGATTTTTTCGGCTTGACATCACTCCTCAGTAAGCAGACGTGAATTTGATCATTAATGTTACAATTGATTATATATTGTCTATTTATCGTCTTGTGTGCTTACGTACTTCGGCCTCTTTACAAAAGGAACTGTTACCGGTAAATCGTCCGGATATGGTCTCTTTGTGCTACTTGGCTCCTCTAAAACCTCTTCGTTATCAGTATGAGGTTCCTGCCCATCATATGACACACGCTCATCGTAGGATGCTGCTTGGCTCTGTAAATTCAATTGTTTGGTCTGGTCAGTATGCTCCACGGCAATTTCCGCTGGAGTGCTCATGCTGCATTTTTTGTTTTGTCTCTGTTCTTGATATCCGGCTGCTTCCTCGTTAAGCTCTCGCTCCAGAATCCGAGCGACTTCAAGCTTATTTAAAGTCGTTGCGATCATGTTTAATACCTCATTATCACTTAAATTCGTGGAACCACCCGCTTTCTTATCAGGTGCGTTGTCATCCAAGTTGTAGTTCCCTTCCTGTTTCACTTCTCTCTCAGATAAACTCTTTGAAAGCTGATCGTCGTACCACTTTGTCTTCTCAATAGATTCGTGATCACCAAACTTAGCATTAGCACGCTTCCTTAATCTGGCACGCAGATCATTTTCCCAGTTTTTTTCAACATTAGCCTCTCTCCACTTTCTCTTACGTTCCTTGTTTATTTCTTTCTTCAATATGGTCATTTCTTCTTCGTTCAAGTATTCCTTTGTTCTCTTTAGAAGCATTGTTCTTCTCCCTTGCAGGTTCTTGAAGTTCGGAACATTGAAGGTATAAAGAAGCGCCGGTTGATCTGCTTTCTTACGCTCCTTCCTAACTTTAGGTGCGACTTTTTTACCGACCGACGGGCTCGGTGAGCTCTCGATCTTCGGTATCACTCGAAGATTGTTGGGAGGCACAAGACCATCCAAGTTTAACACAGGTGGAGGCCCTTTTCTTTGACGCTTAGGTCTCTCTTCACGTTCTTGTTGGTGGACATCCATTACTGGAATTAACTCTTCAATCGTTTCCGATATAATGTGACGAACATCATCTGTCAACTCAATTGGGTCATTCTTCGATTGTGTGAAGTGTTCTTTTACAAGATCATCCAAGACTTCATGGATTCTCTGCTCCTCGCCGCCACTGTCTTTATTAACTACATCTTTCAAAGATTGAAGTGAATCTTTCGTGACGCTAGAGCCACCAGTAACCGCTGCTTTGAGAGCTGTAAGTTGCTTGCTGCTCTGAGACAGCTTCCAGTTTCGTTCTGATAAGAGAAAGTTTATTTCTGAAGAGGTGATTAAACCATGGGTTTCAACAGGAGGCCGCTTATATTCCACATTTTGGCTCTCAGTCCTGTTATTAACGTCTTCCACGCCAGCGACGCTCTTACTAACGCATGAGGACAATTTGGACTGCTTGGTGCTTTCTCTGGCTTCCTTTATCTCAGCCTTCATGCCCTCCTCCGCTCGAATTTCGATTTTTCCCAAAATCTCACCTTGATCCTTGATCAGCTGCTTCCCGCCTTGATCTTCCTCTGAAGCCACTTCTTGACTGAAAAGCCGTTCCTTGTGCTCGCCAACTGAGCCTTTGATGGAGTCAGAAGGCAATTGAGTTGTTGTTGTAATGCCATCGGTTGCAACTGGGGTCCCGACATTATCTCTACTCTTCCAATCCCATGATGTTACTGAAGCAGTCTCAAGTCTCGAAGGTGTGATGTCAGCTGTTTCCTCGATTTTCACTATTGGAATTGGCAGAATACTCGTGGTTGCAGATTTGACCGAAGTATCTTCACTAGTATCAAGCTGCTTGATTTTCGACAGACGAAATATCGGTATTCTGGCAGCTTTCCTACTCTTTATCTCATTCCAATGGTCAAGATCGTTCTCAGTTTTTATGGCAGAATAGTTCCTAGCAGCTTGTCTTCTTGCTAAGCTCAAAGACTCTGCAATCGATTTCTTCGTATGTCTTATGATGGTCATCAAAAGCTTATTAGTTTCTTCAGGAGAAGCTCCAGAAGCAACTTTGGCCCTAGCTGCTGCTTTCAGAGTACTAATAATGGGGCGTAAGACGGCTGGAATAATTTTATTTCTGATGCCAGGAGAGAAAGATGGTCTTTCGGCTCTGCCGCTTATTTTTTGACGGCCGCTGGTAGAGAATGGAAAATCTCTGGGCTTTTCTTTCCTCTTTCTTCTTGCTAATGGCAAGGCATAAGGAACTTGAGTCGGTAAAGCCCAAGGTGGATGAAACGGAATCTTTTCCCTGCGAACGACCGTTTTACGCCTTGCATCGAACGCAAAAGATGTCATCTTTCTTGCCCTATCAATTCCTGCGCCCTCCTCCTCAGGCTCCAGCCTCTCCCAGCTGCTCGGAGCAATGGTCTCCGGTGGAGCAAGCTTCGAGAGTTCTGGTTGATACGATTGAAGTGGTATTTTCTTTAGGGTCTCGTCAATGCCGTTCAACTTGGTCTTCACGTCCGCCGGTATGCCATCTCTCGCAAAATTGAATAACGGAATCTTCTTCAAGGTTGAAAGCGGTATTTTTTTCAGTTTCTTTGACTTCTTCTTTCTTTCCTTCTTCACCCTCTTTGGCTTTTCGAGTTCCTCTGGCGGCATTGAAGCCCTCTTTTCCATTTCCTCCTGTGTCCACCTTCTGTAAGGCTTCTTCGGCTTACCGCTCTTCGTCAGTCTCAGATCAGAAGGATATGGGGGACCTCTTGCAACAATTTCTTCCAGCTCTTTTCTTTCAATCTCCAGCTGCTCTTTCGCTTGTTTCTTCTGCAGCTTCTTCTCTTCACGAGCTTTCTTACGCTCAGTCCTCAGTTGCAATCTCTCCGCCTTGCTTCTCGCAGCCGCCCGCTTTCGAGCTGCTGCTGCTGCCGCCGTGGCAGCTTGAGAGTACCTTTTCCGAAGAGCCTCCTCAGGTGATAAAGATGGTTTGGAACTGGTCTTTCTTTTTTGCATCACCTCTTCGTTCTCAGTTCCCGCACTAGCCTTGCTGCGAACTGCTTTAGATCTCTTAGAACTTGATTCAGAAGGGAAAGTTTTGGACAAGGATTTCTTTTTGAGAAGGGATGAGCTACCACTTAAAAGGTCCGACACAGAGAGATATCCTAATCCACGGTTGAATTCTTCCATAGCTGAACTATCAAAAGCTTCGTGACTCTGATCCTGAAATGCCATAGACATAGCCTTTTGCATGATTTGATTCAAATCAAATGTCTCCTCTTCCGGCTCGCTCTGCTTATCTTCGATGGTTTGCTCTACAGTAGGTGCAGCTGCATCTGGGCGTGTCTCTGGTGGAGGCAATTCATGCGCAAGAGCGGCAGAATCAGCCAATGAAGCATTGACCACATCATTAACCATTGCCGCCAACGCTTTGGAGAACTCATCTTCATCTGAACCTTTCTCATCCTTTTCTGCGGCTTTTCGCTGCTTTCTCTTCTTGTCCTTCTGCTTTTTCTTCTTCTTCTTCTTTTTCTTCGATTCTGTCGACGATACTTCACTTTTGGAGTAGTCTTCCGCTACCATGCTAGTGGCTAAGCCAGTTTCTAGATTAATCTTTCCGTAATCTGCATTTCTCGGACCCAAAATCGCCTTTGTCACTGATTTTTCATTGGAGCGAACTTTGGGAATCTGCGATGAAGTTGCACTTGTCTGAGAACCCAATAACTCACGTTCAAAAGCTCTCAGTGTAGCCTCCACTAGCGCTTGAGTCTCTGCATCGCCGATAACCTCTGGCTGTGGCTTTGGGCTTACTCCAGTATTTGCCTGCTCGTTACCTTGACGCATGAATCCCTTTATAACATCTTCGAAGTCCAGCAAATTATCCTCACCACCTTCCACCTCTTTTTCTTTATTGTGATGCTTTTTTTTCTTTGCTGAATTATGCTTGTCCTTGGCACGCTCTTTATCTTTGTTCTTCTTCTTCTTTGAACTCTTCTTGGGCCTTTCCTTTACCTCTTTCACATGCTCGTTAGCTTCCTTCTCCACATTATTGAGTTCGCTAAGAGACTCCAAGATAGCTTGTCGTAAGGTCTCGTCATCCTGGTCCAGCTGATCCTCAGTATGACTCTTTCCTGCTTCAGTCCCTTGCGAAACGCTTTGTTGAAGCATGTTAGCCCAGGGACGATCCTGCTGATGTTCTTCATTTTCCCGATCCATTCGTGAGGTATCCTCTCTCGGTACTCTATCTGCTTCTCCCTCCTCGTTCTGCTCTTCATGATCCATGCTTTGTATAGCGCTGGCAACTACAGCAGCTAGCGCATCGTCTCCTTCTCCGTCACCAAACTCAGGTAATTCCTCCCCCAGATGTTGTTGCTCGCTATCTTCACCTGTATGATCTGCATCCTGTTGATGATGGTCGAAACTCGTAACTACTTCGCCAGCATCCACATTCTCATCGACATGTTGTTCGCTAGCGTTGTGAGAACTGAGCAAGTTCCCGACAAGCTCATTGAAATTTATCTCATCAGCATGATCCTCCGACATACCTACCGGTGAAGACCCCCAGGATGAGATAGCCTAGCTTCTTCTACATGGTTCTAATTAGTAGTACCAGTTTATGCGATGACTTTTACTTAGATGTCCGTAAGATACCCGTTACCCGGCCTTGTTCATGGCGTCGTGAGATTGTGCTATATGCGTGTTAGGACTAACAGATTAGCTTCATTACATTAAAATGATATTTGAATTGAATAATAATGACCAGCAATATTTCCTAATGAACTCCGATTATCCTTCTACACCTAACCAACTGCCTGAATCAAAGATTAGAGCCAAACGCGCAATTGTAGAAATTCGTAAATTGTTCGTTGTCCCTGAGCATTTTTTGACCCAGGAAAACTGCATCCATTTCTGCTTCCAATAGATTGTTTATAGGGGATGGAACTTCTTGTTTCGTGTCCCTTCTGCTGTTCGAAAAATCTGCTATACATGTGCCGTTAGCGAGAGAGCATTGTTCCATGTCTAGTGGGATGCTGAAGGGATCATTGAAAATAACGGGCTGGATGCCTTTAGTGGCCAAAATTTGATCTTCGTGGGAGGATTGAGATGATGCTGAGGGTATTGGTTCTAGGGCATGATGGTCATGAGGCGACAACTTTATCGAAGAGGAAATTTCGTTGAGGGCGGTTTCATCATCCATGAAATCCGATACTGTAGACTCTAATGGAGTAAAGTCTTGCGCTGGACGTTGTGAAGAATCATCCTCGTTCTCTTTTCTCAGTTGTGGAGGACTCTTGTCCCTCGCTCGTCTCTTCGACTTTACACCAGAAAAGTTTGTCGAGCTCATCATTATCTTGTTATTACCGTATTTCGATAAAAGATCGCTTCTGTTGGTGTCCTGAGCGACTATTGCCATTGCCTCTAACGCGTCTTTGTTCAACAACACTTTGGGTTCTACAACGCTCTGGGCCGTGGAGATAAAACGAGAATGGCCCGTGGATACTTTGATCATCCTCAACTTCCCCGACTTCCTCTCACTCTTGATGTTCTTGAAATAGCCGTCTGGCAGGCCCTTGCATTCCCCGTTTTCAATATGTTGCTCGACCCATTTGTCAGTATTCTCGAAAAACTGGCCGCACTGACTGCAATGGCCCGAGGACTTGCTGCGATTCTGTGGTTTCACGCCCTTTGGATAAACAAAGTGTCTGGCTCTCAAATGCGTCTTGTATGTGTCTCTACGACTAAAGCCACCGGAATTATGACAACGTAGCTCCGACGGAGCTGATGCATTGAAGAAGGGACAGTGATATGCTTTTTGAATCGCGTGCTTCTTGATGTGACGGGTCAAGTAACCTCTAATTCTGAATTTTGCGTCACAGTAGTGACAAACAAAGATCTCCTTCTCTTCTTCAACCTCACTCCCGGAAGTCGCATCACTTGTCGGAGTCTTTGCTTTGTTACTCTCCGGTGTTATAGGAACCACCGCACTTGACCCTGTCATGTCCTCGGCAAGCTTGCAGCTCACTTTCCCATCGCTACCCACTGACACCGTCATTGGGTTCTCGGAACCCGTGATATCCAACGAACATGGTATAACCGAAGAATTTGTAAAAACTGACGTATCCAAATTATGCTTTTCGGGGAACAGACTCACTTTTTTAACGTCTTCCACATCATTTTCGTCTCCTAAACTCACTGGCTCGCTTACAACAACCGACTCCACCACTTGCTTGAATAACTGAACGATACGAGCAGTAAAATCCTTTACCGAAATGCTTCCAAAACTTAAGAACGAAATGCTGGGCATCCTAGCGAGAATAATATAACCTTTCTAGATTAAGCAACGATACTAGCGTTAATAGATTGACATACAATACTCCCTGTTTGATACTTATCGTCACTAGCGAACTTGACCGCTCGAATATCAGACTTTCTCCTGGAATTTTATCTGTGGTACGAGATATTATAACCTTGCTGTCTGAAAACTTTCACCCGAGCACCCAAGAAAAAAAAAAAAATTGAAAACCACGAGTTCTCTTTCGGAGCAAATCTCATTATCGCCTATATCCGTTATTGGTTACCCGGCTTTATTTGTAATTCCGTCTTTGTGGCTTAGTGCGGGTAAACAGGAATTTTAGCCGCCCAGGATACCATCATAAAAATTCGCTAGTTCCTTACGGGTCAATCGGTTGGTCTTCCGTAGAGTCTGGAAAGCTTTTGGCCTGTGTCTGCTCATCAATCTTCTCGATATCAACTTCTGACTCCTCCTGGGGAGCTGTTCTGAACCACTTGAACCTGCAACACCATATAAAATGGGAGATAAATATTCCGAGCTCCAAGGCGGCAACCACGCAGTACAAGGCAATGCCCATCACGTCCATATTGCCCAGAATTACGCTGACAATGGATAGCCATGCGCCTAGTGAATCCACAAATAGGAAAAGAAAGTTAATCCCCACGACTCTTCCCTGTCTCTTAGCCAGCTCAAAGTATGGCGGTAAAAGACCAACCGCTAGTAAGACGGAAGCAAGGATGCCGAAGATCAATGCGGGCCAGTGGATACCTTTACGGTACAGCGGGCGTAGCCACAGTATGAATCCCACCTCCATCCCGACGCAACAGACTGAAAAAGCCAGCAGGATTGCCGCTATTTTCTTCCTGGCCATCCTGACAGGCGGATAGTAGCAAGACTGTACGAAACTTATGGCACAGAAGAACATGAATAGGTGAGGTTGCACTTGCAAGGTTATATTGCCTTCGCTGACGCAGAAGTAGATGGCAAACGGGATGGCCGACACGACCCAAAGGAACATCATCAAGGGCGGCAAGCCCGTGCAGTCTTTACGTCTCCAGTTGTACCATATTTGGGGAATCAGTTGGATGCACCAGCATACGGTTGCAACAGTTGCTAACGCTGTGGCTGCTCCTTCTGATATCATTCAAAGCTGCTCTAATATGGATCGGTGTCGAAACGTAACTGGAAAAACTACTGATTTCCAGGTTTTTCTTCATTTTTATAGCTGGCACTACTTTTGCTCGCGTTGATTTTCCGATGCCTATATGCCCTGCATGAGAAAGTCGATAATGGTCGAAATGTCACATGCCGCGCGCTCCAGTCAACGCCGTAAAGGTATTAGTCATTGAATGAAGGGCGCTTAAAAGTTTGACCAGGACCAATAGCTTGGTTGGTAAAGCTTGAAGAGTCACAGGGGTAATACATGGATGGATAATAACCTGTCGCCGGAACATTTCCAACTGATAAGGAAGGTTTTACGGGAAACCTCACGAAAAGAGCAAGACAGACCATTAAAAAGGAAAAGGCGAAAAGTCCATGAAAACAGCACGAAAGATCCTGAGCCCAAGGTTACCATATCTATAGATTCCTCCGATTCAGACTCAAGAGTTGAAGATAAACCCGAAGTTGTTGATTTACAATCGGCTTCGGATGCTGGGAAAGAAGAAACATATGAGGACGAAGGGTCGGAAGATTATGACGACAGCGATGAATTTGAGGACGTCACAGAACCCGTCACTTTCGATGCAGCTGGAGTTTTGTCGGTCACCATAGCTCCCAAGCAGGAAACAAAGAAAGGATCTGGAGCAAAGGCGAGAAACATTTGTTCTAATGAAGAACGTCAAAGAAGAAGATACTACCACATGGCTTACTTACTATGTTTGATGGTACATGGAGCAATAGTTAATGACTGGATCAACAACTCCAAACTGCTGCGGAAGCTGAGCAAACTGATCGATGAGAATCTGTTTAATTTATTGCATCCTGAGAAAGATGATCAGATGCCCCTACGGAGTACTAGAAAGCTCCTTGATGGATTAAAGAAGTGCATGGAGCTGTGGCAGAAACATTGGAAGGTGAAGAAAAGGTACTCTGGTTTGGAGTATTACATGCGGAGCTGGCAAGAGACTGACGGACCGATCGATTTGAAGAAAACGTTGACGGAGAATGAATTTGTACGACGGGTTTTAAAAGGCCATGGCAATTGTGATCTTGCAACTCAAGGCTTTGTTGCACTTCTCAGATCCTGCAACGTGAATGCAAGATTAGTTATGTCATGTCAACCGCCAGATTTTACCAATTTAAAGGAGCAGGAATCACCAACAAGCAGGGCGGATACGTATTCAAATTCATTTAAGTATCCAATCTTTTGGTGCGAAGTATGGGATAAGTTCACCAAGAAATGGATAACGATTGATCCCACCAACCTGAAGACCATTGAACAAGTTAGGAATGGTTCGAAGTTGGAGCCTCGAGGGGTTTCGGCCTGCCGAAGAAATATGATGAGGTATGTGATAGGGTTAGACAGGAAAAATGGCTGTAAGGATATCACCAGGCGTTACGCCTCTTGGTTCAATTCCAAATGCCGAAAGAGACGAATCACCAACAGCGCACCGGGGTCTGAATGGTATGATAAAGTAATCTGCGCCTTACATAGAAGGAAAAGAACTAGGATAGATGATTATGAAGAAGAATACTTCAATCAAAGAGATGAAGATGAAGGTATGCCCGATAACCTACAGGACCTGAAGAATCATCCGAAATTTGTTCTAGAGAAGGATATAAGGATCAATCAGGTTTTAAAGCCGAACAGTAAAGAATGCGGGTACCTAAATGTCAATCACGGAAGGCAAGTTCTTAAAGTTTTTGATAGAAAAGACCTGATAGATCTAAAGAGTGCGAAACAGTGGTACATGGAGGGCAGGATTTTGAAAGTAGGTAGTCGAGTTAGGAAAACGATAAAAAAATCAAAAGGAAGAATGAGATCGATGACTGGCATCGACGGAGAAGTCGAGGAGGAAAGATTATACAGTATTGACGATACAGAGCTGTATCATGCGCCACTAGCAAGTAGCCCCGATGGAAAGATTGAAAAGAACGCATATGGTAACATCGAAGTGTTTGTTCCATCCATGATTCCTGCCAACTGTTGCCTGATTGAGAGCCCTAATGCAATCAAAGCAGCTAAGTTTCTTGAAGTCGAATATGCTCGGGCTGTTTGTGGGTTTAAGTTTGAGAGAGGCAATTCTTCCAAGCCCATCATTGGTGGTGTTGTTGTGGCAAAGTGGTTTGTCGAAGCTGTCGTTAGTGCTATAGATGGCATTGAATATTCACTTGAAGTAGATGAAAGACAGAAGCAGGAACTCAAAGCACTGGAAGATTGGAATGTGCTGCTGCTGAAAATTAGAATCAAGAGCAATTTGAATGCTACTTATGGCCAAATCCAGGAACATGGAACTGCAACCAACAAAGATGATATAAATGATTCCTCTGCGGATGACTCTGATTTCGAGGCGCCAGCCGGTGGGTTTTTACCAGTTCCTAATGCTGATACTGAAGCGGCGCAACCCACAATGACCGATTCTGATGAACATGAAAAGTTAGAACCTCAGGAAGAAGGAGGTTTTGTTGTTGCTGCGAGTGAGAGCAAGTTGACTTCAGTCAAACATGACAGAACTGAAGGAACTTGTGCAGCAAAGAGCCAAAAAAGTCTGGATCTCGATGAGAAATCAGAAGCGGATGAAGAAACGGATGGTAGCTACGAGCAGTTTATGGAAGAGCTTGATTTCTCTGATCAAGACAGTTGAAACGAATTACCGCATATCTATTATAAATTGCTATTATCTAGAGACAATGATATCCAGCTCATACTCCTGCATCATCGAATCTGTAGTGACTGAGTACGGTACGGATTCTTCTCCATCTTTTTCCATGAAGGAATTCTCCTTATGGTCTTGCTGAAATCTAAAGTAGTTGTAATATGCAACATCAAGTAAAATGATGCACATACCAGCCCAGTTATGAATCCCTTTGAGCCTTTCGCCTAACAACAGCATGCCACATACGATTGTAAGCAGTTCTTTTACGATTCCAGCGATCGATAGAGTAAGCACATGAGCTGTTTGAAGTATTCCAAATTCGCAAATTGTCATAAAAAAGACTTCAATTCCAGGAATCACTAACAGCAACAGTCCTTTCATTACAGATTTGACAGTAACCACTCTCACTTCATCACCGGTACTAAAAAGATTAGATTGGAAAATGCTGGGGAAGGGTTTGTCGACTATTAGGGACGTGATGAAGAGTGCAAGGCCCATAATAGGCGCCAGTTGATAGATTGTGTGAATTGGGTGTGGTTTCGTACCCGAAGCTGCTCTAGTCCTGAGATCTGGGACCGCAGGTTCCGTAGATGCCACGCCATCGTAGTGATCCTGCTTTTTCAGTGTCAATTGTGTATAAACCCATCTCAGGCCCGACAGGCAGCTGCTTACCAGGACTAAGCAAGACCCCAGCACCAACGTAGACCGGTCTTTGACTTGTTCCGTTTCGTTTGACGGCGCAAAGATCATCATAACCACGCCGGCAAACATGATTAGCACTATAAGAGCCAGTTTCCAGTGAAATTTCTCCAGTCCAAAGAGGCAACCAAACAGTAATACGAAGGCGATACTAGCGGACTTTATTATGGTGTACACTGTCAAACTGATATACTTGAAAGAAAGGCTCCCAAACCCGATGTCGCCCGCTGCAGCAATCGCAGTTGGAATGAGATACTTCAGATAGAACTTCAGGCTCGGCAATTTGTGCCTGATGGTGGTTGATCGACTGCCCTCGTTCAATCTTAAATATTTGATGTACAAGAATGACAGAAACCAAAGAACCCATTGGTGGAACGAAGTGACCAGAATAGGGGAAGCGATTTTCAAACCCTTTATGGGATCAAACATCCATTTATTGTAAAGAGACAGCGTTATGGAGCAGAAATACCATCCCAGTATCAAAATGGCCAGGTTATGCATCTGAACAGGGCCAGAAAAGCGATTGAAACGGAAAGAAGGCGGAGCACCCACCTGAAGATCAATTGGACTGAGCAAAGGCCATCAGCAGGCTCAAGTCGAGTCTCTTGGCAGTGATGATGAGTTTCGCTGAATCTATATACTGCGAAGACCCGTTCAGAATGACTATGAAGCACTAATCTGGACCGCTAGTTAACGTCATATATATACAGGAGGGTCTCAATGGTTGCACGGTTGCCCGGTTTGGGCCGCTGCGGCGCCTCTACTTTGCTAGTCCTTCTTCTTGTAGTCGTAGTGCCATATTTTTCTGGGGGGAAACTCGGTGGGCACTTTCAGCTCCATTGGAAACCGTTTTGCGTGCTCTGGGGCGTTTGCTGCTTGAAAGAGCTCGGGGCTCAGCTCCTCGAGTATATCCATGGCTTTCTGAGTGCTCTTGTATTGCAGTTTCAGCTGCTCGTTGCGTTTGGCACGCAGATCTGCCTGATACGTCGACCAGCATCGCTGTATGGTCTGGTGTTTTATCAGATCCTCGCGGGAAAGCTTCAAAAGTCTGGGCTGCTTTCTGCTGGCAGACATGACACTCAATTGAGTGACGACTCTCTGTGCTGCCGGTGGGAGACCGCCTTTACTCTTTGTTCTCACGCCTCGGATGAGAACAGTGACAGGTTGCGCAAGCTGGCTGCGCATAGCATGATGAGATAGCATTTAAAGCGACCAGGGAATCTACCGGTTGCTAGAGACACCTATCGGCAATACTTATGCAGAAGCTTCCCAGCTTAAAGTTGGTGAACTTGAAGTGAAAAATGAAAAATCATTGAGAACGACTAGCCTAATTAACAACCATAAGACAGCAAGTAGCCAGCTCTTGGTGCCTCTAAGCGCGCCTGAAGGCCCTTTCATGAGGTCAATTGCATCCACTGTATGCTACTCTAGCTTCTCGCATCGTTTAGAGCCCAGTGACGGCCCCACCTGGCGTTGCAAGCGACAGCGACGAGCGTCGCAAGATTCCAGACCTTAAGGCTGCGAATGGGGACCTGAGCCAGCCCTGACACTTCTATAACCGCTACTCTGCTGTTTTGGCAGCTCGCGAAACAGCCCGCTTCTTGCAACTTCTACAAGATGTGTTGCTTCCAGCACGAAAATGTTGCTGGCCCTTGGGAGTAAGTGAAGCCAGAGAGCCAGAGCTGCTTCGTACGGAACTGATGTCTGGCAAGGATGGGAAACAGGACCGTGGCATTGGAAATCCGCCTTCTTACGAGGAAACTATGAGACAGGACGCTGCTGCCAGGGATGCTCAGCGTGGTTACAGCCACACCCCCAGGGTGAACAGTAAGAGAGGGTTTCCAGGAGGCCAGAAGTTGACTTATCATGTCTCCAAAAAAGAGTCGTCGGATTAGTATGCAAATTGTATAATGGTAGCGCTAGTGCTCACTTCTTTTTAGGTTGTAAGGGAATGAACGAATTCAAGTTCAAGGCAGTGTCGGGCAGCTGTGTGTGGTTTTCCAGCGCCGGCCGGCCGGGCTCTGCCTCTTCAGCTATGCTGCTGGCTTCGATGTGATGTGATTGCTCGGTCGAGTAGCGACCTTGGTTGGGCTCGGCTTCCTGGGTGGCCTTGCGATCCTCCTTCCTCTTGTGGGTACCTCCGCCCCAGAAATTCAGCAGACTACGTCTTTTAACCTTTTTCTTCTCGCTGTGCTCCTTCTTGGAAGCTCTAGGTAATGCCCTGGCTACGAATTCCTGCAGCGGATCCACATGGAATTCTGAACTGGCCCATTGGTGCTTGCTTGCGCTGCTCTCGGATCTTCTGGAGCCGTTTTCATCCATGGGTCCATGCTGCAGTGTCTCTCTCTGCCTCGCAATCTCGGTTAGCCTGGCAGATATAGACTTGAATAGCGTTTGATTGGTGGTTTCTCGGGCCGCAGCATGCGGTTTACTCTTCTGAGGACTCGTCTTTGCCGCGGCAGCTTTCTTACTCCACGAAAATATGACAGGAGCATCAAGTTGCAGCGCCGCTGGCAGGGCCTGGGTGCTGGCCCTCCTCTCCTCTTCATACCATCTATCAGCTGTAGCTGACGCGGCTTTGTGCAGATGGCCATGACAGAGATCTTGCTCATTCAATTGCAGGTCACTCGCTGAGGAGAGCAAATGATTCATCAGTTTCCTGCCATGCGGTACCTCGTCTAGTAATTCATAAAGTATTCTTGGCTGTTCTGATTCCGCATCGGTAATTTGGCTCAACGGGAGAAGTGCATCTAATTGTTGGTCTATTTCTCGTCTCTCCGGGCTTGAGGCAGACTCCTCGTCAGCTTGCATCATCTTCAGATCACTTGAAGGCGCTTAGAATGGTCTAGAGTGCTGCGAGGCCGCATTTCAGCAGTCTTCTTGAAAAGTCGTCACAGAGCGGAAGCTATAGAACTGACACTTTTTTGTCAAAGTTGACCAACTTCTAACAGAACATTGATTAGTATAGCCAATCGGACCATGTCGTCGATCAATAGGTGTTACACCGTTTTGCCACAGTTCCCAGATTACACAGTGTCGATTTCGCTGTTTGAGGATGTGTCTAACGCTCAGGAGCTTCGATCAAAAGTTGCTGAGCTGCCATTCGCTTTGATCGATGCTAGGGCTATATGCTCGAGAGAACAATTGCTCTCAGCAATCTATCGAGCACTTGTTGAGGTTTCCTATAACAAGAGGAGAACAAAAAGCTTACATTCAGAGTGTCTGCTGTGTCTGTCACCGTCATCGAACATTGGCGAAGCATTCAAGAATTTTGGGCTGAAGGATGACTGCAAGACACTGATTGCTGTCCAAATACTGGGGCCAAATGACCAAAATGCAGTAGAGAGGCTTGGCGAAGAGATCCATGGTCGGGAGGTCGAGTTGCTTGATCAAACACTTCAACAACACTGCGACGAGACCTTTATAAGGAAGGTATGTGGTCATCAACGTTAGATTTGTTCTGTGTGGGGATATACTAACTTCTATTGACGATATGCAGGTTTACAAATTAGATCAGGGATTTCAACCGAAAACCGTGGAAGGCCTGTCAAGAGCCCTGGTCAATGCTATTCAGTTAAGAGGTTTGTAGTTCTTCGCTAATGACACATCCGAGACCCATGAACGCCTCAGTAAGCATTCGCTCGTAAACATAATCTACCCTGAAGCCCGAGGCGACGAAATCTTTTCTCTCTTGCAGATCTTTGATGAATGGGTCGCTGTAGAGCGACTCCTCTAGTGTGTATCGTTTCGAGACATCTCTGTCACCATTGAAGGGCGTGAAGGGGACGGTGTCCTTTCTGGGTCCACCACTGTTGGCCGCTAGATATGGGTTATTCATCATAACCCTATTCAGCTCCTCCAACTTCCTTCTGGCTGACGATTTTTTCAACTTAACTGTATTCTTAACGCCTTCTATAACATCATCGACATCTTCTGCGCTCGATAGCCTATTCACGATTTCTTTCTTGGCCCATTCTTTATTCATCCTGTCTTCCTCTTCAATTTGCTTGAGCAACATCCGCTTCTTCATCTTCATTTCCTTCTCGAACTGCTGTCTCTGTTCGAAACTCTCCAAGTCTTGCTTGTTACGCTCTATATTGGTCATGATCAGCTGCCTATTGAGCTCCTCATACGCCCGCAGTTTCTCTTCTGTCGTGGCAACGTCAACCCCATTGTCCAGATTGTAAACTATCTCCTCTATTTCCTCCAAGTACTTGTTATACTCCTCTAAGTTGTCCCCAAAATCATCCAGCTTCTTATTGAACACAGAAAACACCCGTTTACGAATATCGACCTCTTTCTCCACCGCCACATCATCAAAGATCTGCGTCTTAAACTTATTCTTCCTCAGAATCTTATCACAATTCTTGTAGGGGCATTGTGCAGGTCCAAGACTGAATATACGATCCACACATGACTCACAAATCCTGTGGTAGCATTCGGGATTCACTAGAAACTTCACATCTGGCGACAGATATCGGTCTGTCTTGCAGATCGGGCACATATCCTTATTGTCATAGTAATCGTCCACTGAACAGCTCATCGTTAGTGAAAATGCTTGCGCAACCTTCTTGAGTTAATAGCCGTTGATACTCACTCTTTAGCAGTCTCAGAGATACTCCCTGAGGTCCTTTGCAGGCTTTTATAGTTCTGTTCAAGTCATTAGTAATTTTCCACACTGCAAGAACCTTTGTAAGATGATATACAACTAAGTGAACAACACAAGATGAAGGTTTAAATGGCAGCACTGGTCTGGAAACTGGTAAAATATGGGGTTCTATGTTCCACGATGGCAGCCCCCATCGTGGGTTAAGTATTCTGCGCCTTTCATGTTGCTAGCTCTGATTACATATTGCACCTGGGGTTTTGCGCATAGGCTGTGTTATGATCAGCTATTCAAGAAGCTAGGTCGCCAATCAGTTGCCATTGGTCTCATTTGCGTTGTTACATTTCTAGATGCTTTATTGGTAGTTCTATGGTGTCAAATCAAAATTATAGGGCCAGGTAGACTGCCTAAGGTACCGCCTTACATGATACTTCCAGAAGACTCGGTTGATTATCGAAGCAGTGAGACAACGACAATGATTCCGTCGCTGATACCGCCTTTGTGCTATCAATCAGGGCCCAATGGGCAGCCAATCTGGTGCAATGATTGTGCAAGTGTCAAAACCGATAGGGCACATCACTCTACGGATTTGAACTATTGCGTTCCACGGTTCGACCACAGATGTGTCCTGCTGTGTGCCGTTATTGGGAAAGATAACTATCGTCTGTTTCTGCAATTTGTGATGTACATGGCTCTTTTGGCCGTTATCGTAGTGGTCTCCATATGTGTGTTTCTCAGGCAGATTCGTAAGGATCTGGACGACAACTTGATAGCTATCCTAGCAATTACAATTTGGGGATACGTGATGAGCGCAGCAATGCTTTCTACTCATATTTTGTGCATCATGAAGAATAGGACGACAGTCGAGGTTATGGCTCGAAGAAAAGCTCATAGTAAACTCAGCTATTGCTGCTACTATAACGTTAAAGATGGCTGCCGCTATGTTGTACAGTTAGAAAGGGATGAAAGCAGTGACTTGTGGCGTAAAAGACCACTATGGCGTAATTTCAGTGACTTTTTGGGCCCCAATGTGCTATTTTGGTTTATACCTATAGGCTTTCCAAACTCAAAGCATCGGGAGCTGGAGGCAAATAATGATGGTTATCCAACTCTGCCGACGATTTTGGGTCGCTACTACGAATCATACGGTGACGAGGGCAAAGAAATGATAGAAAAGAAGATCGCAGAAAATCAATATGTTACAAAATTCTATGCTTATGGGGATAGGTACCATCTAATTAATTAAAAATCCATTGTGGTTGTCCTAGGCTCAGTTCTAGACTCTTTATGAAATATTCTGCGGCTCTAAAATTTGGCAAAGTGCTCGACAAGCTCCAGCTCTGTCGAAAGCGTGTCCCATCTATAATTAACTCTGATGTTCGGTACGTTAGTCTTTCCCACATCGTTGCCTTGAACACCATCCTTTTCAAAGTTCTTACCAATCCAGTGTGCTTTGATCGAAGCTTCCCAACCACTTTGCAGGACCGAGTTCTTTGCTAACTCGCACATGTCAACATTTGACAGCTTGTAAATTTGTGCAGCAACGGAGTACTCTTCAATCAAAGGTTCTCTGGTGTAAGAAAACTGCAATGGGTCATCTGTCGATAAGGAAACGTTCAAGCCTCTTTTGAAGTACCTAGGAAATGGATTCTTATCATAAGTCAAAAACAGCGCATTGTTCGACAGAGGAGACATCGCGATACCAATTTGGTCAAGGTAGTATAAGTATTGGACGAATGGAACCTTCCTCAGCAGAATACCGTGAGAGATACTTTGGGCAAGCAGATACGCCGATACCAAATGCTCTGGGTCACCGGCTTCACCACAATGTGGCCTTAGTACTAACGTATTAAAGCCACGTTTGCTTCTCCATTGATTCAAAGAGGCCAAGCTTGAGTAAAGGTAGTACAGGTAGTAGGAGTAAGGAGGATTTTGAGAAGACTCCCATAAGGAAGGCTTGGGGTATTTCCTGTGAAAACGGCGGTCAACCTTGGATTCATCGTCAACTGAATCGAAACCAATGACTCTTTGCAAAAAGACATGTAGCTTTGGGTGAGACTGAGGGTTTTTGGTCACCTCAAAAAGTGGTCTGAATAGATTTGTAATGATTTCCTGGAAAGTATTTATCGCGCCTGTCTTTTTGTAAATATCATAGAGGCGAGGAATTTGGACTAACCAACGCACGTTGTGTGAAAAGACTTTATTGTCCACAACCCAACTGGCTAGCTTATCCCACTCGTCAATGGAACGGCCATAAATCGATATTCTATACTCACAATTTTGATACTTGGAGTTCTCTAGATCTGAGATGACTTGTTTCGTAATCTCAGCTAAATACGAACCCCTGATGTAGTTATCTGTTTTTAGGAAAATTTCTCTCAAACGAGATTCACCAATGGGATTGTACTTTAGATTAAACTTATCGAATCTGTGAAAAGTGTCCTTGTGGGCATGCATATCCAGCGTATCGATGGATAAATCATAACCAGACAATTGTAGCGACTTGAATACCTCGTCCAAAGTCAAAACCTTATCATCCCTGAAGATGACCTTTTCATCGCTGCAATGCTTCAACTTATGTTTGATGAAACGCAACAGGTGTTTTTGATTCATGCAAGCCGAGTGGTGAACGTGAGTGTCCACCTTTCTGACATTGTAGAAATCTCTATGTGGGTTTCTTTTGGAGACGCTGGTCTCTTGGTATTCATTCAACAAATAGTATAAGTTCCAACGAGCCTCCAAGTATTGTAATCTTCGGAAGGCGAACGACTTCGCTGGTCCATCAGAAGAAATCGACACCAACTTTTCTAGATCCAAGTAGTAATCTCTCAAGCTCGGGACGTCAGAAATCAGGTCTTTCTTATTTCCCACGCGATGAACCACATAGGAATCGTCATCGTTTGACATAAAATCCCATTCCGTGTCTTCACCAGGTATCTCACATTGAGCAAATTCAAACACCACTGAGTCCGGCGGGTTCGCTACCTTGACCACTGTCTTGGTTACCGCATCGTAAGTAGGTTTAGGTGGTGGAGGGTAGATTTTCCAGCCGGGCTTATTCTTAGGATTCTGGTCTGATCTTTGCAAGGACGAATCCTGATACTTGGCTCTCAAAGCGCGGCACTCCGCAACATTCTTGTAAAGCCCAACCAGCTCTGGTGAAGGTTCATCCAAGAACTGCTGAGCCGCGTCATCCGCAAGCATCCCCATCTTATAAGCAGCCGTCGTGTCCTGCTTCTCTTTCGAGTCCCACATTTCACCGCTAGGAGGATAAGGAACCGTATTCTGAGCTCCTGAAGACAGAGAGCTATCTTTTTGCAACACCACTGAGCTAGAAGGGGTGCCCTTACCATTCTTAAACGACGGTTGATCCACGAGCGGTGAAGGAGCTGATTTGTCATCCAGCGCAATCCGTTTCGACTCATTATCAAACAGCTGCTTGCTCTCATGATATGAGAAGTGGGCATCCTTCATTGGCGACTCATCGTCTTCAATGGCAACTTTCTCATTAGCTTCTTCGCCGTCCTGATCAAACGCTCCAAAATCATTGGATGGAGCTGGCTCCAACGATAAATCGGTCAATTCCTTAGCGCTCTCTTCAATTTTCATATCCATCGAGCACGGAAACCTATTCTAGTCGTCTTTAAGAGCATTATAACAGTGGTATCTTGTGTATAGTATCAGATCAAAGGCTTATTACCTTGCTTAACTATGTCGTTAAAAGTGATGACAGCTTACTTAAGGTCTTTGCGGCCCTTGTAAACAACTAATCATCACTATGAACTCCAGGGTTCAGGAGAGGCCACTTAAGGCGTTGGTGAGGCCAGATTGTATCTGCTATGATGGATTTGGAGTACCTGAAACCTGGCTTTGATCCGAATAGCCTGAAAGTGGCGCAACTGAGAAGGATTTTGATGGAAAATGGAGTCGAGTTCTCACCGCAGTCGAAGAAGAGTACGTTGGTAGGGCTGTTTGAAGCGCGTGTGAAGCCTGAGATACCTAAGTTGAGGAGCAGATACGACAATTTGTTGCCCAGTGATAAGGGGATTGTGAAAGTGGCAGTGAACAGCAGTAAGAAAGTCAAAAAGAGAGAGAAGCAGAAGAAGAAAAAGGGTAAGATTAGCAGTGCAGAATCTGCAGCTTTATCCGGATCAGAGAACCACGAGGCTGATAGCAACAGCGGCGCTAGCGCCAAATCTGATCGCGCGGTGGATCTCATCGCCAGCACAGCGTTTAGTGACGTTAACGAGTTTCAGCAAGGCGGTGCTGCCAAGAGAAAAGCTAGGAAGAGAAAGATAGTAGAGAAGGAAGGGAATGAGGATCGAGAGGGGCTCTTGGATATGGGAGTCGGTGTGGAAGATCAATCGCATGGCGGAGCCTTGGATAAGAAGAGGAGACGCAAGATTGGCGAAGGTGAACATACTCCTATTACGGAAAAGGTGGCTCAGAAGTCACCTAATAAATCACCACACAAGTCCTTGACTATCGATAAGTTCGAATCTTCTTCATCTTCGGAATCTTCTTTCAATGAGTCTTCGATCCTTAATGTATCTCGCCGGGGTCATGCTGGAACCGAGAGATCCGACGATCGGGATACTATCAAGAATGATTTCAGTTTTGAGCGGAAAACGCTTGTGCCTGATCTCAATAGCCTGAACGTTTCGCCTGCTTTTGCGGATGAACTAAAGGTGGCCTATAAGGATAACTCCGTCCCCGTTCTTGCTCGGCCGGAGTCGCATTCCGAACTGGAAATGAACTACATATCCGGCCCGGCAGAAATAAGCGTAGGAAAGGAGACATCCACTGAAGCGTCAACTAACGTACCCCATGGAGATTTGACTTCAACTGCTAAGTCTGAATCATCAGATGATAACAGGGAATGTCAGCTCGACACTGAGAAAGATGTCAGTCACCATGGAGACATCAACGTCGAGCAACCCTCGATGATAAATACATCTCAACTGCCTGCGGAGGTCGATCTTGTGGGGACGCACGATTATATCGAGCAAGTCACAGAGAAAGAGCATAACCTTCGTACGAGGGCTTGGCCGGCTAAAACATTTTTCAAGTCGCTTGGAAGAATGCTGCGGGATATCTCACTTTTCCTTATAATTGTCATGCCTATCATTTATGGTCTTTGGTATCGTGAACAAAGAATTTTGATAGGTTATTGTGGGCATGAGACAGAAACAGGCAAACTGTTTGATAGCAAAATAACAGCACTTTCCAAAATTGATGAATTTCTGGAGAGTCAAAAGCCAAATTGTTTGCCTTGTCCGGATCATGCCATTTGCTACCCATTAATGCAGATGAAGTGCCAACCTGAATACGCACTGCATAGAAATAGGTGGAGCTTACATCATTTGCTTCCACTTAGTGATAGTTGCGTTAAAGACACGAAAAGAGAAAAATTAGTCTCCGAGGTCGTTAAGAAATCTCTGGAGTTTCTAAGGATGAAGAATGCTCAGTACTCTTGTGGAGCGTCTAATGATTACTCCAAGAGTGGAATGACGGAAAAGGAATTATATCAAATATTTTATGAATCACGGGCTCCCTGGATCAACGACGATGAATTCGATGAGCTGTGGTCTCAGGCCGTCTCAGACCTGATTAAGGAACCTGAAATAACTTGGAGGCAAGTGAGTAATGACTTTTTTTCATCAAGTAATTCAAAAATCATTATTACTAACAATCAAGAGAAGTGGGTTCAGTTACCAAACAGTAAACCTTCAGCCATTGACAGCACCAACGACCAGCTTACAATCGATGGTGTTCCGGCAAAGACAGGACATTTTTCAGAGACAGACAGAGGGAAAAAGACGAGGATTCTTCGCTCGACATCCAAGAAGTACGTCGGGCTTAGATGTAGATTCGAAAGGGAGATCTATCAAACTTACAACAAGTACGCCTATTTGATTTGGTCAACCGTCATTCTCGTCATTCTGGTAAAATACACTTCATACAGGATCAGGAAATTCTATAAACAGCGTGAGGTTATAGAGGAATTGAGTAAGAAGGTCGTGAGTAAACTGAAGGCTGTCAAGAAACAGGACCAAGTGCCTGATTTTTTAAGTGTGGTTCAGTTGAGAGATGTACTGCTTGCTGACATCACCGATCTCAGTTATAAGAACAAATTGTGGCAAGCTGTAGCAAAGACTCTAGAAAGGAATAATACCAATGTTCGCTCCACCCTCATGGAAATTCACGGCGAAATAATGAAATGTTGGGAATGGATTGGACCACTTGACAGTAATACTCATGATAGTCAACAATAGCAGCATCGAAAGGAGTAACCAACTATGTAGCATAATTATCATTTTTATAATTTTAATTGAATATTGGATTCCGTCTACAGTTGCTGGATGAAATCATTCATCCAAAAGCTTCCATCTTCGGTCAGCGACATATACGACATCTTTTCTGCTGCGCTGAACTAGCATAATGGCGCTATTATTGTCGAACAACACTAATAGTCACCTCAAGGCCTTAACTAAGAAAAATGTAAGTAGCTTTATAGTAGCCACATAAATTAAACTGGCATATCAGGTTTAGCAGTCTATCTCCCTGGCAGCTTAACAAGGTGATCATGACTGTATGTGACATCTGCTCTGTTTAGCCTTTTTATGTTTAGTAAAGGAATTGAACACATTTCAGTAGGTTTACCCATAACTAATAATTACATAGTCGACAAAATAGCATTGCCTATGAATAGAATAATGCACAAAGGTATATACGATGAAGAATCAACCGCCTTATGTCTTAAGCAATGCCGAATCCTTCATGGCCTTCGTTGATAGAGAGCAACAGAGATCCGCGAAGCGTCTCGTATGAGCTGTAGGCTGGGAGGTTTAGTTGATTGAAGCAAGTATGAGACGACGGCAATCTATCAGTAGATCCATAGTCCCTATGAATAGAGAATTTGCAAACTCCAGTGACACCTGTTAGTTCCTTGAAACCGTTCAACGGAACTTTGCTGGTACCGGTGACGAATTGCAGTAGCTTGGCGCGTTCTTCTGCGTCAAATGATCTCACTGCTCTCCAGAAATAGTTGATCTGCTTACAGTTTGCAGTGTAGTTAACGTAAGTTGTATTATTTTTCCAATCATCCACGTCGATGTCTGGTAAACCACTGACCAGAAGCTCCAGCTCCTGCTCATCAAAGATGGAGATAAGCTCGATTGGTATTAAAGCATAGAACCCTTGCAGAAAGTTATCCATCTGCTCTTTCACTGAGGCATGCAGTTTGTACTCAACAATCTTCTTAACATAATCTTGTTTGTTTGCCTCAGTAACAGGAACATTTTTACCATTCTCGACTAGTTCGATGATTTTATGCTCACCATAATCATCGGTTTCAACTGAGAAAGTTTCTTCTATGACGTCTGTAATATCATTCTCGAGAATCCACACTAATGATTTGTAGTAGTCTAGGTCTAGAGATTCCATGTCTTTCAATGACACTGGTCTGCCAAGGATGTTCTTGTAAACCTCCCGACTGAAGTGGCAGTCCAGGAAGCACTGATCGCGAATAGCTTTACCAATGATCATACCAATAAACTTGAAAAATGATAAGTGCTCCGGATTGATTCCAGATGTTCGATTTGGCCTGAAAGTCGTTTTGTCTGACTCCACGGGTAAGAATAAAGCATAATCAGGGTTAAACATCTGCCTCGATAGAACTTGATACCATTCTCTGGTTAGCCCACCCGCATCCACACCGCTTTCACCCTTGAAGGTGATCTCAAGCTTGGATTTCTTGATATCATCGTTAGATTTGAAAAACAAAGCTCTGTAAGAATCCAAGAATACTTGTTCACGACGCACCGTAATGCTCAATTTAGGCCTGTCATGGGTTTCCGTGCCCAACTTCGCAATGAAGAAATAACGTTTGTTATCAAAATCCAAAACTTTGGGATTCTTGACCAATAATGCAAAAGGCCCGCTCATCAACTTTGGATTCGACCGAATCATCTGGTTTAACAGTTTCTTGTGGGCTTCGGTGAAATGAAAGAACAATTGGTCGACAGGCAGCTGCGCAATTTGAAGCTTCTTCTCGTCCTCATATTTCAAAGTGACAGCCTTATTTTGAGGTGCTTTACCGTGCTTGAAAACCACCATGAGAGACTCAATAAGAGGTAGAAGCACGGTTGCCGAAGTACTCAAGTTTTCTTGCCTCTCAAATTCAAAGAGACACTTACTTAAAGAGGACCAAACTTCCCCAAGATTCATTTTCTCGTAAACTACCATCAGTTTGCTCACATCTCCCTCCGACATCGTCTTCTTTTGACTGTGTATATAATCAACAGCCGTCAAGACCTTAAGCAATCTCGCCTGATCAGAACTAGGGACAGTGAACTTTTGGACAAGCTCTGAATTAATCTCGTTACCGGTTGCCGCAGAGGCACCTTCAAGAGTGAAGGCCTCCAAATCAGGAATGAGGGTCTTAACAGTTTCAAGAGCCATAGAAATTAGCTCTTTCGTGAAAACACCAACGGCACCATTCAAAATTGAAAGATTCTGCATGATGTTCAACGTCTGCTGGAATACTCTTGTATTACAACTTTCTAACTTTATGATGGAAACGAGTTTCTCGAAGTCGCCATCATCAAAAAATGGGATAGGAAACTTGCGCTTTGAATTCCCATCGTCCGAATTCTTGGCTATTGCTCCAATGGGCTTCGTGCAAACCTGAAGTATTCTTGTCAATAAATCCATCAAAACGCTTTCATCCGTGATAATCTTCAGATCTAACAGAGCAAATAAATATTTGACCGGCCATTTCAAGTTTTTATTGAATACATCCCTCTTATTCTTGATGGGTGCTTTGTTGACCATCAAATTGTCATGCTCTGTAATAAAGAAGTATTTGAGACGGTTATCAGCATCAATTAAGCTTTGCAACACTTCAATGGCTTGATTTGCAACAACCAGAGGAGTGCAATCAGCGGGCAGCAGCCGTGTAGTACCGCCCGCTTGAGCTTTATTAGCTCCATGAGCTCGGGAGCAGATCAAATTATAAACCTTTTCCAACGAATGCTGATCGACCACTCCTTCTGTCAAAATAATCAGCAATATATTGATGATGTCACTTCGGTTTTGTTTGCTGGAACACAAACGATACAACAGTTCGTGGTAAATTTCACGGTGGACATAAGGCTGGGATATGAAGATAGATCTCATAATTGCAGCGATGCCCACGCGATCGACAAGCGGGGAGAAATAAACACGACCAGACTTCTTTTTCTCCGTCTCATTACCACGATCCGTGGTAGCGGTTCCTGGACCATTGGTGCCTTCATCGCCACTAATCATCTCCTCGTCCATTTCTTCATTTTCGTGCTCATGCATGGTTCGAACAATAGTTGAGAATCTGGATTCTGCTGCCTCTTGGCCCAAAATTTCCTCTCTGAGATTTTCCGGAATAGCATCCAAGAAATCTGAATCAATTTCTCTCGAGTGTATTTCATTTTGCATGGCTTCTGCTCTCCGTTCCCTAACATGTTGTGCGAAAACTTCCGCTCTAATATCCTCTGGGAGAGCATTTAAGAATTCCGCGTCTATGTCAGTCCCGCCAATGTCAACTTCGGCACCATCTATAATCACATAAACAGGCTCATGATCAGCATGCTCTTCTTCCATTTCAACGGACAGAGCATTATGCTCTTCTGTTGATGACGTACTTTGATTTTTTGGTTTGACAGCAGGGCTTTTCATCTTGGTGCGCTCCTTCTCTTCTTCTTCCCTACGTCTTGCTTCTCGGTACGCCTCCAGACTCGGTTTGTACAGCCTTGATATGATTGTCGGCACAACATAAGCTGCATAGCTTTTACTATCATAGAACATATCAAAAATATCCTTCCATCTCGAGACTGTTGGTTTCAGGACAATACCATCGGGAGCTCTCTCATCGAAGAACTCACCGGAGAACAATACACCAGCAAAATGTGTATTCTGTGACCTGTAGCGAGAGCCCGAACCCACGTTGACTAACTGATCCGATAGTCCATTCTCAACTTCTTCCAAGCTTGATGGCCCTAGTGGGTTGACCAGGTTGCTCTGGTGCCTGCGATCACCGTTTAGCAAGGTGAGAGACGGTAGACCAAGAGATTGATGCCCATGTCCGCGAAATGAACGTTGGTGATGACGTCCATGGCTCCGGCCATCCTGTACCCTGAATAACGGTTGTGCCTCACTATGGAAGACATGCTCAATGCCCTGAAATGTCCCGGTCGCTTCTTCTTCATCGGATGCGTCTTCAATGACATCAAAACCGTCGGTTGTCATCCATCTACGCCTTATTACTCCATGACCATAATCGTCATTCGTTCCACCTTCAATATCCTCACCATCCTCATCTGAAGCGGAAAGTTCAGAGAGCCCGGATTCCCAATCGGATTCCTCTATCCCGTAGTCAGCAAGATCGATCTCTAGTTCCTCCCCGTAATCGCCTCCTTCGAGACTAATCAGCTCTATGTCATCACTCTCATCGTAACTAGTGTCAGCCCCGCTCGACGAACCATCAGAACCATCTTCATCATGAGATATTTCAGCTCTTTCTGATGAGCTTCCTTCATTTTCAGAGTCCATACTTTCATCGCTATCAGTCTCGTACTCTGAATGGCTAGCATTAATATCCTCAGCTCCATTCTCGTCACTAAACACAACTTCAAATTCGTCGTCATCTGCGTCGACAAAGGCAATGTCTTCATCATCGCCGATCAACGAGTCTTCATCATCTTCATCCTCCTCAATGTCAGCAACATCATACATTCCCAAAGCCGAATTTCTAAACATATCAGAAGGATTCTCTTTGTCTGAATCCTCTTCAACCTCCACTTCATCATCATTACCTTCCACTTTAAAAAGTTCAGCATAACTGTTTCTCACAGAGTTGATAGAGTTTAATGGATCGACAGCGTTGCTCATGAGCTTTTTGCAAAATGGATAATTTAAATCAAGTAAAGCCATGCAGTCAGTGATAGCAGTCGGCACGTTCATCTCAATCATGAGCTTACAGATTTGATACTGGTCGGCATCGATTTTGTTTGTGTCCAAGATGAGCCGCAGATATGGAGCTTGCACGAACACCATCGAAGAAATGATCTTGAACCATGTATCTAGTTTACTGACGTTAGCTTCCAACAGTTTCGTTGATGTCGTAGCATTTTTCAACGCTTTAACAATCGACTCTATCGTGAATTTTCGTATGAATGTCATATCAGGATCAATACTCTTTAGATCACTCTTCTTACTCTTGTCGTCCTGTACTGTTGCTACGAAGCCCACTATAACAGATCTAGCCAACATGCTGATGACTTCTCTCCTCTTCGCCTCATGCTTGTTCTGCTCTACACCTGTCGATTTATCAAGTAATTGATACAGGAAAAAGTTGAGTGCTGTTGATCTAGGCTTAGGAAACTCATTGTAGGAGTTCCGCCTATCGAAAGTCAAAAACTCGAATTTGCTTTGCTTATAGCTGCTTACCAACTCAACCAAAACCTTCAATAAAAACATCATATAAGCGCAAACTGGATTCCTAGCGGGATACACCTTGTCATTCTTCCTCTCAAATTTTTCTCCATCCGTTGATGCAGGCTCAGATGTCCAATCTTTCTTGGAAGCTGCTATGAGTTGCGTTAATAGCAAATGAACAATGCCGGTCCTATCAGAGACGCTTGCTGTTGGCGAATGATGGTTTTTGCTTTCGCTTTCTTCTGTTTCTTCTGTGTTAGGGCTTCTGAGAAGGTTATATTCAGTTAGTTTACCGTCGTCATTGAAAGATTGAAAGCGGGCGCGCTCACATATAATATCCACAAAAGTATCAGGGTTTCTCAATACAACGTGAGGCTTTTCCTCAACAATGCCTGTCAAATCGCGCTCTTTTTCTTTATGATCGCCTATTATTCTTGTCGTAAAGCTCCTGTTTAGCTCATAGCGGATTAGCAGTTCCACAACCTGAGATGTTTCAAAGCAACGCCTTGCAAGCAATAAAAAAGAGGACTCCAAGTAGTTGATTTTCTCGGACTTCTGAAAGACACCAATAACTTTAAGAAGCCTTGATAATATACCAGAGCGTGCGATCTCTCCTGCATAGATCTCATCTCTGGCATAAAAGATCAAGATACGACAAGTAGCGAGAGCAGAATAAAAGCTTGATATTTCCCCTGCTCTTATTAAAGCGTCGAAAATCGATTTTTTAGCATCCGGAGAGATTCGGTATACTGGTGTCATTGGGGGCAATCTATAGCGGATGTTAACATCGGGAGGGATAGGGTCGACCGCAGGAACTTCCGATTTAGCCAGTATAATCTCGTAAACGTACAAAGCTTTCGAGAACCATGGACTGTTGATGTGCTCAGGATTCAATGACTGCTGCAGGTACGCCAAAAAGCGATGGATCTGGTCTTCAGAGTTTTCGTAAACATACTTCTCGTTCAGAAAAATACCAAAAAGATGTATTAAAGAGGAGAGCGATGTGCATTGATGCAGATCCGTTTCCAATACTTTATCCAGCACCTTTGCTGCAAACTTCTCACATGGTTTATCGTAATTTTCGAGCATCTGTAGGAGTGTCCTGGCAAACGCATTAACGAGCTTTGGATAGTTCGGCAATACATCAAAAACTTTCTGAACCAAGTCGCCGGTAAAAGAATCATTTCGCATTGTATCAAAATCATCTTTAGAGCTTTTCTGCTCATACTGGGGTTCCAAGGGAAGTGGATGGAGCTGCCAAGTATCATTCTTCAGAATAGACTGATATTTTAACCATTGATCTTCATTGAAAGCGGCAGGCTTCTCATGCGATGGAAGCTCATCATCATTATCGAGCAGATATACACTTGCTGCGTCTTCGGACATGCCGCACGCCTTTAAAAGCTGGATTTTTCGTCTTGAAGGCGGTATCAGGTCCCAGCGCAGTTCAAAGAACTCTTCATCTTCTTCGTTCGTATCAGAAAATATATTCTTCAATAACGTAAGAACTTGCTTGCATGCAGCGTAAGGTACTGAGCGTCTCTGCCGATTGAAAATTAAGCCGGATTCACTCAATTCAAAAATCAGTCCTAGCGCCAAAATTTTAACAAGTACCATGAGCGCCTTGGTAAGATTGTAGTCATCGAGCATATGGGGATAAAATGACTCAACGCTGCTGATATTCTCCATCGAATCGAATTGCATGGACTTATTAAAGAAGTTGAGCATGTTCAGCAGGCAACTGAGTGTCAGTATGTCCTCTGAGTTTTTCAAGTAATCCACCTCCTCAACTGCGGACATATCCGTGAACTTCGACACCTTGTCAAAAAGTACCTTTAATGCTTCGAAATAGACTTTATAGCCCCCGTTTTGGTAAAATAAATACGCAGGAACTGTTTGTATCATCCCCATCCCGGCGACTGTTGTCCTTGGGAATGTAAAAATATGGTTATTGAAATCTGCGAGCACTAAGAAATATGGAATGTTATTCTCGAGCTGAACGGCCTGCATCATGCTAACAATCTGTTTGGTTGTCTCATCAAAGATATGTACCTCAAGCGCCCTGTCGGAGCTCTCTAGCTCAATATTCTTGGCATGGCTTAACCTCAGCAAGCACCTGAATAGCATAGCAGTACAGCTTTGAGCTTTATTTAGAACAGCTCTTACCTCCAGGGAGTTTTTCAGCTTAGCTGATGTGTAGTTGTCCTTATACTCGCGTGTTGTAGGCTTTGTCACATGAATCTGAACAGGTGGGACATTACCGATTGGAGATGGCTGAGTGAGTGTGATGGCCTGGTCAGGCATCTGCCTCGTCAAATACATTTCTTCTAGAGCGCACTTTTGGAAGAGCAATCCTAAGTTCTCAATGAGACCAAAACCGGCCTTTTGGAGATAATGCATGATTTGCAAAATGCGCTTTTCGGACAGCGACGTTATGCTGACATAAGCGTCCGTCACTATGTAAAGGAGAGTGGACAAACGGTGAAGCTTCGCCAACAATTCTTCTATGTCTGTGTTATCTCTATCGGCCTTGGTCTGCAACAAGAAACTGGTTTCATTATTGGAGGTCAAAAATGATCTGACTGATTGTAGGTCTTCATCCAGAACCTTCATTATCGCAGGAAATGCAAATTCGCTCTGCTGTTCGTCGAATAACTGGAGAACATCGGTAAAATTTAGTAATGCCTGAGAAGTGGTGTAATCGAAAGGAGGTCTCTCCATTACAATAATGGAGAGCAAACTTTCGAAATCTATCTTCTCTACGAATCCCTCTAGTGTTGAGTTTTCGAGCGTCATTCCATAGAAAATATCGGCAAAGCAATCAACGATAGGAGTCGATTTTTGAACGTCCCAAAAAGCCAATTCCTCGGCATTCTCCTCATATTCTATTACAGGTTCATCCTTACTTTGATAGAAAAGTTCTCCACCGTTTGCAGAGGTATAAAGGTAAGGCTGATTGAACTCAACTTGGCGAGGAAGCTTGTTTACAATCTCAACGAAACAATCTAAAATACTAGACCGCAATTCAGGGTAGTGCCTTGCCAGTTCATCAACAGAGGCACCTAGATCAGTAGCCTCTTCCTTCCAGGACAAGATTCTCGCATATTCGGGCTTTGTCACAGCTTCGAATAAAAATGAGATCATGTTTTTTTCTTTCACTTGTTTCAGACCGTCAGTGTTCAAGCATAGGGCGGAGATCACATCTGGAAGTATGGAGATCAGACCAGAATATGGTCCCATAAACTCTGAAAAATGATTTATGATATATGGAACGATCCCCGCTTCGACTAATATTGGATAGATAGTTGGCTCACTGTTTATAACTCTCTGAATGATATCCAAAACGTAGGTTATTAGGGTGTAACCAAATACTGGTCTATTTTCTAAAATTTTTCTCAAAGAAACAAGGATTGGGGAGTCGATGAGATTTCTTATCCTATCACCGGAATCAGTCTTTAGAAGTTTCAAAACCAGCTTCGACAGGCTTCTGATATAGGCTAGCTGCCTGAAAGAGACTGAGTAGTAGACTAATGAGTACTTGGGAGGGCTACCGTAGTCTGGATTCTCCAAAGCGAAGTTTACCTCGTCCGTGAAGGAGTTGATCAGTATATTGAACCCATTGTTATTTATGAACTCTGCCGTCGAATCGCCGTCGTTGATAACAGCCTCCAAAAGATGCGTTGCGGAAGCCAAGGTCCGTCTATAATTTGATCGCTTCACAGATATGATATCCAGGAGACTTGATATTAAACCTGCAGATACAAGGCTCTCATGTAATGTCTTGACATCGGCTAAATTTGAGATTAGATAGAAAAACCGAACGTTATATTCTTCATCGACCTCTGGGGAGTTTTCCCGCAATATTTTACCAATGTAACGTAGAATTTGAGAAAGCAAACCATGAGACATATTACCACCCATATTTCTGACAATATCTGAACACCAGACATGCTTCAGAGAGACACATTCCAGGGCAAATAAACAGTCCAGCCTCAGCTCTTTAGGTACTTTAGTTTCAGAAAGAGAAATGAAATCCGTTAAACTATTGAATGCATATGGATCCAGCTCAAACATCTTGGAACTGACTTGCGGTGGTATGAAAATTGTATTAACCAGAGCCATGGCATTGAATTTGGTTCTCAGAATTATATTCCTCAATTCTTTACTTTCATAAGTATCATCACTGAACGCCTTAGATATAGTGACTCGCAAAGAATATTCAAACCAATCCTCCGCTGGCAATATCTCCATGCCCTTATCGAATAACTGTTGTAAAGAATGGCTGCGCAATTCATCCTTTGAAAGACTAAACTTTTTCATTGGTGACGATAGCCCTGCCACATCCTTGGTTCCAGAATTCGCTGCTTTTCCGGGCGACGTTACTGGTGTGTAATACGTGTACTTTAATTTTGACCACTTACTTGGGTATGTTTTCTTGCCAAAATATAAATCTACCAACGAGAAATGGTCTCCGTCATCATCCATCGTTGACGATGGCAAACATAATGCCAGCTTTAAAGCTTTTTTCTTGAGGTAAGAATCCCCGAGGATATTGTCCGATTGTATTCTCTCACGGGCTATGATATATCTTTCTCCCATTATAGCCAGTACTTTCACTGCACATAATTTCACCTTAAAATTGGGACAGTTCAGCAGGCTATCCATGTTGTCCATCGACGAATAAATGTACCTGTTTTCCGTATTACATAGCAGCCGCGCGGTAAATTCCATCAAATCGACACACGTAGCTTCGTCCTCCTTTGACATTTCGACTAACTTGACTGGATACTTCTTAAAATCCGAAGTCTTGTACGAGTATTTCTTCACAATCTCAGACATCATATCATCCATCCTGTTTAGGACCGGAGTCCACACAAAAAGGTCATCTCTGGACCTATCCCATTCTTGAATATTTCTCAGCTTCTCTAAAAAATCCGCTTCATTACACTGAGTCAGATCGTCCAGCAGTGGTTTGTAAGTTTCAGCATTTTGCACCTTTTGCAGTTTTTCGTATCTGCTCAACCTCACCATACCGAAATTTCGATCCAGCAAACCAACGAATAGCACCAAACAACCAGGAAAGAGCTATAATTCGCTCCAAGGAAGGATTAGTCTATCGTTTCCCGGTCGTTTCTTCGTGTGTTCTCCTATGAGGATCCCTTCTCATCACTCTTGTATAGCACAAATCGTAATACCCAACTTCGAGGCCGGGTAACGGGCTTCAATACTACTCGATGACTTACTAGTACTTAAATATTTAGGTATAGAGCGTCACTGGGCGCTCATTTGGTCCAGTGGCGCCTCGAAATGCATTAATAATGATGCGGACGATAGCAGGACCATTGATCAAATTAGCAACCTTACGGGCTCAATTTGCGCTGCATGGAAGGATTGATTTTGGGCCTGCCAACTTCCCTTCTTGTAGCTTTCGCCGGCTGAGGGATTGCTGAGGACGAGTTAGGATGCACTACCGTGTTTGGAGGAGCGAAGCGAGAAGAGGCTGCCGCGACGGGCTGAGAAGTGCTATTAGAAGTGCGGTTGTCGTTGCTGGGCTGTGATACGGACGTATCCACTCCGATTTGCTTGCCCTTGGGTGCAAACTTGTGGTACGCAGATTCTCTAGAGTCATCGATTCCCTTTTCCTTCAGCAGACTCGCCGGTATATGCATGGAAGTTGTTTGGTCAACGGTGTGTTTGATCGACTGAGCCTGATATTTGGGATCGAAGACGTTGTCCCGCGTGACTGGCCTTTTGTTCTGCACTGAAGACGCTGCCTTTGCGGTAACGAATGTGATGGGCTCGGTGGCTAATTCTGCTACTTTCTGCTCCGGCACCGCGATCTCCGCCTGCTGCTTTCCCATGTTTATCAGATCGTCATCTTGGAAGTCGTCGCTAAACATAAGTGAGTCGTCCAACAGTTCGTCGTGTTCTGCGGGAGCTTCTGCCGCTTGATCTGGCGGATTCTCAGGATGTTGAGCCCTTCTTTGCTCCACGGGCCGCGCTAAACTCTGCTGCTGATTATGCATTCCGTTGGAATCCGAACCCTTCCCTGGCGCTGGACCCGGTCGCGTCACACGCCTCCTCTTGCAACTCCCATCGAGTTGATGATCCAGCGTATTCGATCTGGAGATTTCGCTTATCTCGTCTGATGGACGAAACAAATTCCCCTCGTCGAAGTCGGGAGGATCAAACTGAACTTTATCGATTCTCGCTAGGAAATCCTTATCATACAGACAGTTACCGAGAGCATTCCCGAAACCTCTTAGAGACCTCTTCAAAGCGTCCGTGACGGCAGATTTCTTTGCCCTCTCGAACGCCGCTGCTTTCCTTCGTTCGTTTTCCACTGTCCCATACCCTATGTCTTCCCTATACGTACCATTTTGCAGCGTTACACGAACAATCGCAGTGCAACCTATGCTGTATTTCCCCTGTCGTTCATCCAAAAAGTCCACAGTCACGCTCTTGACCTCTGTCGACCAGCCGTTGTACCCAAAAATCTGGTTGGCAAGGTTAATGGCTCTCCAGCCTTCAATATATGCAACTCTGCTGCTACCAAACCCTACTCTCTTAGAGATATACTCCGGTCCCAGCTTCTTGTCCAGCTTGGCCTGGATATCATCGTTTGTCTTCGCACGAAACGCGTTCTTCTCCCCCATCCCTTCCCCAGATGGCTAATAGACTTGTGTCAGCGTTCGCAACTCTTCTTGGCGCTCAAATACCTCTCTCATCGTGAGATTTATAGCTCTTTTAGTGGCAAATTCATCAAAGTTAGCCTAGAATCGCATGTTTTGGTGCCTTAGAGAAAATTGAAAATGGGCTTTAAAAAACGTCATCTAAACACATCATCAGAACCGTATATAAGAGGGCTTTGGTTTGTTCGATCGATCTAATCGTTGATGATGTTGGATGCGCCGATTCCATTGAGTTCAAGATATAGCTATCACACGATCTTTAGCGACATATGCAAGACAAGGTTTAACCATTTAGCGACGCGAATGTGCTCTACATTCACTATATTCCAGGCAATTGCTTTGGCTTTGGTGTCTGGTGGGTCCGGCTCATATCTAGAGAGTGCATTGCTGGTGCCACTGCGATTTTTACTGTTGTATCTGTCGTCGCTGCTCGTTATCGTGACTAGAAAGAATTACCTACATGTGCAATACAGAGGATATTCGAACTTGTGGAAACTAGTTTTTGGACAACTGTTCTGTGTGAGGTTTGTCGTTTATGAAGTGATACATTTTGCCTGCAGCTTCGTCGTCTCGCTGGCTTATAGTGGACTTTTGGGATCTGAGGGTGCCGGTTCCTCAGCCGTGTTCAAACAATGCTACATGTCTTACGTTTGGGTGTTGATTCCCACAATATACACGTTGCAGCATTGTCTTTTCGACTTGGATAGACTTTCTTTCAGCTTCGATACCCATTTTCAACCTCCACAACGGTATATCTCTGCCGGTTGGAGAAGAATCATTGTTAAATGTGCAATAATGACTCTGTCGGTCACTTTTGTCTCGCCGTTCTTCTTTGCCCTTGCTGTGTCGCGCTGGTGGATTGGATTAGTCAGTAATTTGCGGCTGGCGCTGCTATCGTTCGTTGTGTTTATTAATCTGGAGTTCATCAACGTTGCGTTCAACGCGAACATGTCTATCGGATGTCTACACAAGGGGAAGCCCATATCATCGCTGTCATCGACACCAATTGAAACTTTGGTTACTGGGTTGAGTTCTCATAAACCATTCACAAAGCTAACCGCATTCCAAGAACTTTCTTATAGGGCAACCTCGTCGGATAGTTCTCTGCGACTTCCAATTTACCATACGCGTTACAGAAACACGCATATATGGCCGGTGATACTGCGGGAATGCCTGGTTACTATCCAAAACACAAATGAAAGCGTTACAGGCTATTTGAAATCCCTCGAGAATTTGAAGTTACAAGACAGGTCAAACAAGAGAACCAAGAACTTTTATGAGAACGACAAAGAGAAGCTGTTCGGTAACCAAGTTGCCGAGGAGCCAGCTGCGTTTTCTTCTTCGCAGCTGAGGTTTCCGGGTTCTCCTCCTGTGACATCTCATGAAGCCCAAAATCGCAGAATCACTCTCAAGGATGATGATGTATTAATTAGGAAAAAATTTCAAAGCAACGATAGAAGGCAGTTTCCTTTTGGCATCAAGAGCCCTCTCGGTGCTGAGCATGCATACGACGAACCTATCATTACACATGAAACTACCCTGTTGAAGCTAGCTGGCATGCTGTTGCGCACAGTAAGAAATTACATCAATCTATTTTTCTTTCCATCGGCCATATCTTCCCAACAGGATCAACCACAGGTCTCTATTATTGAAGCCTGGTGCATCTCCAAGAGAAGACAAGCAGAGAAGTTGGTGCCGCAGCCTGTTTGTCATGCTGAATGCATCATTTCCTTGATGGGTCTTTTGATAAACGCCATAGAGGAGGATCCCAAAGGCGGAGTCGTCTCATCTGTAGGAGAAGTGCTAAAGTGCCTTGAAAGATCGGTTGGCGCGCTAGGTAGGTTTGCTGATTGGAGCCCTGAAAGTAACAGAAAAACGGACGACGAGGATGAAGATATGCCAGACGTCGTTTCAATTCTTTACGACTTATCCGTCAGTGCCTTTCTGGAGATAGTGCTGAAGTATAACATTCTTCTTGACGAATTATATCTTGATGAGGACGTCGTGAAACTAAGCAAATGGGTACTAGATATGTGCAGAAATTAGACCCTACTGCTTCTCTGCCACAGGAATATGCATCTTTCACCCTCCCCGACCTCATGTCAGCATTTGTCTGTATAACTAGAGATATGTACAGTCTACTGCATTTCGTCCTCGGGAACGAATCGCAAATCATCACCGTCATTTACTGACCACTGCTAGGATCAAAGGTCGTCTGAGATTGATTACCATCTTCCTTGAGTGGTCGGAGATTGCTGTCCAAGAAGACAGGCTTTAATACCTGCTCATCAAAATTTTGAAACCATTGAGAATCAGCGTTGAAGAAAATATTTCCAAAAGTCTCCCTCAATTGCTGGGTATCCAGTGAAACGCGCGATGCGTTAGGATTAATCGGGCTTGGCGTGGGCGGCTGGAAATCTGATAATATATTGGCACTTGTAACCGGAGCTTTTAGAGCTATCGATGTATGCGCACGGGAATCATCATCGGAGTAAGGCTGTAGCATGCTGTCGAAACCAGCAACCGGAGCGGATGGCCTAGGGGCCTCGATATCAAACTCATCATCGCTGTTGTCATTTTCATCGATGCAGCCGGTCTTAATATTCAGAACCTCCAGCATACCAGCAGTGGTGCCACCAAATATGATGACTGTGAGAACAACCACGACCAGGACAGTCGCCAATAAAGTAAACTTGAATTCTCCCTGCAAACCCATAGCCAGGGCCACTCCGACGGCGCCTCGCAGACCAGCCCAAAACGTCATAGCCTGATAGTTATAAGGAATCTCATCTGGGATGGAAATGCTGTTACCAACAGATCCTCTCATCGATCTGACGGTTTTCATGCGGTATAGCCAGTTGATGAATCTCGAAAGAGGGAAAACGGAACACCACCGCGCTACACAGATTGAAATTGCGGTAACTATGATCAAGACAGGCTTGTACACGAGCTCCACCTCCGTGAAAAGTTCCAATCCCAGGTAAATGAATATGAAGTTTTCTGATAGTCTGGCCAGCAATTGGAATATGAACTTGATCGTAATCTGCGTTCTTCGGGACATATTATAGTAGGCATAATGTTTCAAGGTGATCCCGCAGAAAAGCAGTGACACTATTCCCGACATGTGGCAGCCATTCGAGAAGAAATAGGTCTCGTAAGCGATCAACAAGACGATGCAACTCTCGATCTGCGGATACCTCCTGATATGGCTGTGTTTCAGTATCAACGCCACCAATACCCCAGTGAACAAACCTATCAGCAACGAGACCATAAAAGTCATCAGAAACAGACCTATACCTTCGAAAAGAGAAGAAATCTTGGCTGGAGAGCCGTGAAACTTCTGACATGTCTCGAACATAACAATCGAGATGGCATCATTCAGCAGTGACTCGCCGAAAATTATGGTATACAGTTTGGGATCAACTTTGTAAGCATTGAATATCGACAAGATAGTCACCGGATCAGTGGCTGACAGCGTGGCACCCACTGACAGAGCATCCACGAACGATATGTTAATCCCTTCCAGCCCCAGGGCGGTCCAGATAAAGATGATGATTCCCAGCACAACAGCCGAGATAAACGTTCCTGGAATCGCAAACGTCAGAATCGAGAACATGTTATTGAAAAAATTCACCTGGTTCAACTCGTATCCGGAGTTCAAGATAATCGGCGGTAGCAATACGTTAAAGAAGTACGATGAGTCGAACGTCACAGCATCTTGAATGTAATGGCCTGGTGATAACCTGATAATCAGTCCCACAATCATACCGTAAAAAATCGACAGCACCGTCTCGTGTACCGCAGTGATTCGTCTCTGCGTTAGATAGTAACTCGACCACAGGGCAGAAATCAACAAAAACAGTAAAATGCACAAAGCCCATGACGAAAACATCTCCTCGGTAACGGGATTCACATCACTGACCGGATCATCGGCAATGCCACCGCTCTTCCCGGGCGAATCCGGCATCGGCAACAACTCATCATCGTCGCCGCCAGTCCCTCTAGCAACACACCACGCCAGCCTGAAAGCCAAAATCAGTAGCGATCTCGCGAACACCATCCTGATCCATCTACCCAGCCTCCCAGAAACTTCCACGGTCTCCCTCACAACAGCTAGAACCTTGGATTATATGCCCCTTTCATGGGCTAGACGTCTAACCACTTCTTCGTCCAGAGCGATATATCGCTCTTATGAAATGCGATGAGCAGGCTGTAGCGGTTGATATCCAGCCCTCCAGGCCGCTACACTGGGGCAGTCGGTCGCCAACTCAGCCAGAAACGCACGGCAGAAGCATTGAGTCGCTGGCCACGCTAAAACGGCTGTTTTTCGACCACTTTGATTGGAGGGACCTTCGCGACCCTCAGTTGAACAAGGACGCCTGAGTACCGACGCCAATGGCCATCAGAGAGGCCAGGCGATGCTCTTCGGTTGGGCTATGGGCGTTTCTCTCTATAAAGCGTCGCGATGAGATCAAGGCTCGAGCAGTGAAAAATATGACGTATAAAAAAAACAGGTAAAACCAACAAACCATCCTAGACCCGGTTGCTCTGTTTCTGCATTGGTCAAGCTCTCTAAATGCCACGTCCTATCGTTCTGTCTGGTCCCAGTGGTGCGGGAAAGTCCACCTTGTTGAAGAGACTTTTCGCCGAGTTCCCAAACAAGTTTGGGTTCAGTGTGTCTTCGACCACCAGATCCCCAAGACCCGGTGAGGTCAACGGGAGGGACTACAACTTTGTCAGCGTCGAGACGTTCAAGACCATGATCTCGGAGGACAAATTTGTCGAATGGGCGCAGTTCTCTGGAAACTACTACGGCACCACAGTGGCATCTGTCAAGAAAGTGATCGAGTCTGGAAAGACTTGTATCCTGGACATCGACATGCAGGGAGTGAAGTCCGTCAAGTACAAGACCGATCTCGACGCCAGGTTCCTGTTCGTCGCACCACCTTCGTTGGAGGACCTGGAGAAAAGACTGACCGGCAGAGGCACCGAGACTGCTGAGTCGATCTCCAAGAGGCTCGCTGCGGCCAAGGCAGAGATGGAATACGCTGAGACCGGCGCTCATGACAGAATCCTTGTCAACGACGACCTCGACAGAGCTTACAAGGAACTAAAGGAGTTCATCTTCGAGGAATGATTGTCGCTGCCTAGATAGCCTACATACCTCTCTAATCCGCCTCAATGGCTCATGAAGCGAGCATTAGCGATCTTGCTGTCTTCTGAGACCTTATAGTGTTATCCCCGATAACGCGAAGTAACAATACAAGCATCTACAAGCAACTTTGAGCAAGAAGCAGCTAGAACTAGACCAGTTGTCGTCGAGATCAGGAGACCTGGAACCCCGTCCCGCCATACAATGTCGCGTATGCCCTCAAGTTTCGATGTGAGGGAGCAAGAACTGGACGAAATGCCGTTCTTGGATAAGATCGTCTTCCACTGCAAGCAACAGCCATTGGTTCCGTTAGGAGCTTTGCTCACCACTGGAGCTGTGATATTGGCTGCCAAGAACGTTAGAAGTGGTAACAAGGTGAAGGCTCAGGTGTACTTCAGATGGCGTGTTGGCCTGCAAGCGGCGACTTTGGTCGCTTTGGTAGCAGGATCTTACATCTACGGCACGAGCGTGAAGGAGCAGAAGGCCAAAGAGGAGCAGATGAGGGAGAAGGCCAAGATCAGGGAGCAGCTGTGGATTCAGGAGCTTGAGAGAAGAGACCAGGAGACCAAATACAGGAAGAAAAGGGCTGAGTTGGCTCGATTGAGGACCCAGAAGGATGAGGAAGCCATTGAGAGATTGCAGAAGGAGTTGAAGGACCTGGAGTTCCAAATTAGAGGTAAAACCGACTAATCGCATCGCAATTGCCCCGTTCGAATCGCGAAATCATGGTAAGAAAGCCGGATGCAGGGGCAATGGAAGAGATTAGGCTCAAAGAGCTTATGATGCACCAGAAATGCGCCAAGATAGGAACTGTGTGCTTTGCTTAAGTAACTTGTATATATAATGAACAACCGTTTGCAATGATGGAAGCTAAAGGTTAACGTACTGCTAAGCAGTTAAGCCAGGCTCTTATGACGCCGCTACCTCTACTGGGTCTCTATCAAGTTTAGGAGCGGAATAATGGAATGCTTGGCATTGGCACCTCTGAAGTTTACCGTTTGGTCTTCTGATTTCAGCTTGATTCGGACTAACCTGTTCGTCAACGCTCACCCTAAGGCAAAGGTGGCAAGGCTACTGCAGTATGTGCACTCCCGGCTGTCTGCAGAGTTAAATGCTAGCGGGGATGATGCTATGTCCAGACTTGCCCACGTATCCGAGTACTACTTTCACTATAAGCATCAAGAGCTGTCATTGGATACTTACCTGCAAGATGTGGAGCCGATGCATGGCCAGGGCTTTATCAGAGTGCGATTCGAGAGGAAGAAATCCAATAGCGGAAGTGCTCAGAACCTTGATTACGATCTGGATTATGAGTTTGCCACGACAAACCTTCAGTTGAACGTGAATGTATTGTCGGTGGATAAGATAATGTCAGTTTACGAGCCTAGGGTCTCAATGGGGATGACTATGGCCAGATTAGAGAAGCTGGCCGTTCAGCGGCTTCATGAATACGAAGTTCAGGATAAGAAGAATCTTTGTGGTTTAAAAGATCGGCATTCGCCGTCTGACTTGGTGGGATTTATCTTCAAGGGTAAGCAGACACCGATCCAGTTGGATGCGCCTAATAGTTTAGAACTTTACAATGATATGACATTGTCAGAAGTGCTGGGCTATGATTTTGCTCCAGAGAATGGAAGCCATTTTACCGTTATGTTCAAAGTACGGCATAATCTCGACAGTGTTGATGGCGAGGACAGCTTGAAGCTTGAGTTTGTCTCAGATGCCACACTCTCGGCTAACGAGATGAGAGTAACGCCTGATACTACTGTGGAGGAAGTGAAGGAGTTCATCTGTTCCGTTTATACCCATTCCCTGAGCTTATCAACGAATGATATTAAGCTGATATACAAAGGGCAGTTAGTTCACGTAGCAGATTTCGCAGGCAACGCATCGAAGATAATGGAGTACATCAATGAACCCGGTAGTGCGAAGATTCACGTCCAGATCAATCAGGATTTTAATGAACCGGGTCCGGGCTTTTGGAGCGAATTGTTTAACAGCCCCGAAGCCTTTGATTTTATTCATCGGAGAAACCAAACCGAGGAAGTCACTTCACAGCCAATGATGCACTCAACATCGGCACGATCACAGGCAGCTTCCTTGCCAGCTAATGAAATGCCCGCCTCAATACAAAGAACCGAAAACCGCAGATACCGTTATGTGACAAGATCTGGACTAATTGTACACTCAAGTCACGAGAGCTATATCAGATGCACGGTTGACGGTAAAGAGGTGTACGTTCCAGCTCAGGAGCTGGATCCCATCACCTTCAAGCTAGAAGCAGGGGAGCATTCAATCAGCGCTTCTTCAGCGGACTGCATCGTAGAGAATGGACTAATTAAGCTGTCGCCGAATTTGATAGCGAGACTAGAATCGCGACTAGGTACGAGCATCCTCAAAGATATATTCATAGCACAGGAACTGAACCCTAGTAACGGAGGAAATATGGGAAATTTCTCCACTGAATCTGGACGAGGTCAACGCGCGTTTAGGATCGTCTCTTCTCTGCGGAATGGCTTCCCGATCGTTCTACTGTTGGTGAGAACCCTGTATCTGATCGGAAATTACTCCATCATCCCACTCTTCTTTCTCATGAGGTTATCGGAGCTGCTTCCCAGGAAGTACATCATATTGATTGCAGTACTATACATTCTCCGCGCAATATGGAGTACCCGTGAAATCTGGGATATGTGGACAAGTTACATGAACAGTAATGTTGTGAACGAGACCAACTACCGCGAAATCAAAGACTATATCAGCTCAGGCTCGCTTTCCAGCGAATTTTACGGCGATTGCAGAAATCACCCGGCAGTTATCGACATTCTCATGGCGTCGAACCTGCGCGAGCTGAGGTCTGACCTGTACGACGCTTACAGCATTCCAAATGCTGTCGAGCAGGGCAACGGTGCCCTCACGAGCCTCTTCGAAAGAGTGCACGCGCGCGAACTCAACAAGCAACCCATGGACGCCTTCCTTGTCAACTGCCTGGACCTTTACGAGACCAACAGAGACACCACACCCTCCTCCTACCTGGACTCCTTCAAAGAGCTGCTGCTGCTTGCCCACAGAGACCAGGACCGAACCCGCGCTCTACACGACCTGCCTTGGTACAAGAAGTTCGTCCGCGTCACTTCGAGTCAACTGCGTAGATTCAGACGCCGTCAGCTGGCTACCAAGATCTTCGAGCGGATCGTCCCCGACCCGGCAACGGACAACTTTTTCCTCGCTGTCGTCAAGAACCTGTTACTGTTCGTCTGCATCCTGTTCCCACAGACCAAGAGCCATGTGGACATCGTTCTACAACAGCGCTCCAACCGTCGAGCCCATCAAGAAACGTCCTTGCGCGATCTAGAGCCCGCGGTGCAGCCCGAGCCCGAGCCGGTGCCGGACCAGCCTGCTGGAGCGTCAGGCCTCCAATTGCACCCGGAGCAAGCCCAGGATTAGTAAATACACTACGTAGAATCCGTTGCCAAGCTTAACTAAGCTCAATGGCCTCTTATTACACGTCTCGAAGGCCCTGCCCGGCCCGATGAGCTCGATGAGCATTGAGTTCGAGACTCTCTATTCAATATGACAAATCAGCTACCTTCCGGGTAATGACAAGAGGCCGTCTAATAAAGGTATAAAAGGGGACCAATTAAGACTAGATGATCTAGTGAACTGGTATATGTCGTAGCAAGTCAATCGAACAGATAGATTTATCCAGAGATGGTCGCTCAAGTTCAAAAGCAAGCTCCAAAATTCAACAAGACTGCAGTCATTGACGGTGTCTTTGACGAAGTTTCCTTGGAAAAATACGCTGGCAAGTACGTTGTGTTGGCGTTCATCCCATTGGCGTTCACTTTCGTCTGCCCAACTGAAATCATTGCTTTCTCAGAGGCAGCCAAGAGATTCACCGACATTGGTGCTCAAGTGCTGTTTGCTTCCACCGACTCTGAATACTCCTTGTTGGCATGGACCAACGTTGACAGAAAGGACGGTGGTCTAGGCAAGGTTGACATCCCATTGGTTGCCGACACCAACCACTCTTTGTCCAGAGACTACGGTGTTTTGATCGAAGAGGCCGGTATTGCTCTAAGAGGTTTGTTCATCATCGATCCAAAGGGTGTCGTCAGACACATTACCATCAACGACTTGCCAGTCGGTAGAAACGTTGAGGAAGCTTTGAGGTTGGTCGAGGGCTTCCAGTGGACTGACAAGAACGGTACTGTCTTGCCATGCAACTGGACACCAGGTGCAGCCACCATCAAGCCAGATGTCGAGTCCTCCAAGGAGTACTTTGCCGCTGCTAACAAATAGAAAGCTGTATAGAGATAATGAGCTAGGCTGCTTAAAATTCTATCAACGTGAAAATATAGTAAATCATGATCATGACACTCTTCTCCGGCCGTTTTTGCCAAGGCATGGGGGATTAGTCCGTGTAGCCTGTCGACATGAATGCCCGTTCCATGAACTTGGCCCAGCTCTTCTTCTCCGTGGCTAATTCGGAGGCCAGCAAGACGAAGTCTTTGACCAGAAGGCCCTTCATTGGGTACGGTCCATCTTCCGACACGTATTCGACTTCATACTTGAAAGCCTGGCTTGCCGCTTCCTCAGGTGTCTTTCCGGCTTCCAAAAATGAATAATATTTCTTGTTTATCTGTTTCAAGTCAGCGTAAAACTGCACGAACCTGGTCGGTGAAAACAGCTGAGGTGTGTATGCTGGGCCAGCTGGTAAAGTCTTTGGTTTTTTCCTCGGTACGGTCTTATCCTCCTTTGGCTTCTTTCCACGCTTCTTCTTCCTTCTTTGAGTCTCAAAACCTTCTTCAAGTCCATCCAAGTGTTCGTTCTCGATGTTCGATGAATCCCGTTCCATGATGCTCTCCAAGGTCTCGTAAAATCGATCCCAAGAGTTACTCTGCCATGTCTGTGTTTGTGTGTCCAGGTCTGTGATGTTGTATTCCCAAATGCGGAGGCTCGGATTGAAAGTAGGTATAACTGAACCGGAAATTGATACGATTGAGTAATCCTCACAAACTTCCTCAAAGCTCTTTAAGGATTTACGTTTCCCCTCATAATCATCACTCTCGGCATCCAGCGGCTTTGACTTCTGAATCTTTTGGTGGACTTGTTCGTATATCTTTTCCCGGATCCGATTCATATAAGCTTCCTTACCAACTGGCTTGGCACCCATCAGATGGGCTTCGCGTCCTGCCACAGCATGCGCTGTCATATCCAAATCATCATCTCCTTCTTTCTGGTTCTCGTAAGCGTTACCTTCTTCTGATGCCTTGATGGCCTCCCACGAAGCCTGGCCATCTACGGGTATAAAATGATCCATGTTCATATGTCCATATAGTCCTCCGATTATAATGTCCCTGTATTCATGGGTCCACAGAGTGTATTTGTCAAAACAACCCTCAGCAAAGTTCTTCTCGATTGGGGGAACGTGTCCGGAGAGCCAGACTTTCATCCCTCTTTGTCGTAGCTCTTCAAGAACGGCCCCCAACCATAGCAGCATTTGGTATCCCGGTTGTTTCTTGGAACTGCAATTGTCTACCAATGGGTTTGCTTTGAAAAGATACAATGTGTTGATGGATAAGACTGCAAGCTTGCCAGGAATAACTTCTGTCACGAAACTAGCACTTCTGTCAAAGGTCCGTTGTTGCTCCTGCGGTACCAGGTTGTTCCAGATTCTGTGATATTCTCTTGTCTGCAACGTGGGTCCTAAAGCAAACATGTTGTGGGGGAAAACATCGTTGTTCCCAATGCTGGGTACCACTGACACATCGAAATCCCGGGGATTTTCACTGTTCGGGTTGGAAAAGAGCTTTTGGACCTTCCCAGAAAGAATTTCGTTCATATCCAGAATTTGGAACTCTGTTCTTGGGATCCTGCGGTCGTTATCGTGACGAATATTATCGCCTGTCCAAATGACAAAATCAATTTTGTCCCTCAAATTCTCCTTGATCCATTCCAGCGTGTAGTCCACGAGATCAGGCGGCGAATCGCAACCGCCAGTCGCATACCCAAACCTTGGCGCCCTGTCCTTTTTACTCTTGGGCTTACCTTGGTGACATACGCTTTCAATCGAACTTCCCTCCTTGTAAAATGCATCTGGATGCATGTCAGTGATGTGGAGAAATCTGCCATGAATCTTCCTTTCCTGACCCGTGGCAGCATCCCGAATGACCACAGGTTTCGTCGGAGTCAGTTTCAAAGCTCTATAAGACTCCATTCTTTCTTCCGACAGGGCTTCAGCTACCGATACTACTTCCATTGTCGTCTTGCTCCCATCGCGAACTCCACACACTGATGGTCTGTATCTCATCGAAAGATAGAATACGATTGCCAAACTGCAGGCTGCATAGACCGCCATCCTGCGTAGACGGTCTCCCGAGGAACGATCCCTCAGCTTATCGGTGACTTTCATCGACACTCCTAGCCCTCGGCTCTGCCAATCTTCTATGTAACCTTCCTGCTGCAAGTTTCGATTCTTGAAATCTCAATTGGCCACCAAACTTACCAGCTAGGCTAAAGATTGAACAGGAAATCCCACACGTCATATGTAAACTTCCAAACCGCTGCAATAACCCTGCAACTTCACCTGGGCAACGTGCTAGTGAGCATTGAGGGAAGTAGGTCACGTGACGTCTTAACCCACAGAACCATGGATATACCAACTCGAATGCTTCTGGGGCCATCGCTTATTGTTTGAATGCTTGAGGAGAAACCATTGAGAATGTCATGGGAGAGAGTCCCTTCAATTGGAACGCGACGCTTCTTTTAGAGTAGTTCCCTCGGCCTTTGTCCAATTTGGGTATAAACGCGACCAGTGTGTGTTGAAAAATGAACCATTTGGTGCAGCAGATCAATAGAGCTGGCACTCAGATGCGCACATGAGGAAGCCGTCTCTATAATCTGTTATCCTGTTCGAGTCAATGGTATTGCTGGAACGCGGACAAGATGGAGGTTGTTTTCCCATATGCATCATTCAGCAGCTTGAATCTTTGCAAAACGTAGTTGTGAAACTGCAGAAACGCGACTTTGATCATTTGAATGCTCAATTAGGATACCATATGATCGGGCTCTGGAATGGTGGTTTGTTTACGTATATAAATCGCCATGGATCCAGATACTGGGGTCTTCTTGTAGTCATGATAGTGCAGTCTTGCCTTCAAATCCGAAGATCAACCAGCATAATGTCAAGCGAAAAGCGTCTCTTACCATCATTGGCGGTGCTTTTGAATGACAGCAGGCCAGCCATTGCAAATCTGAGACCAAGCTTCTGTAGCGGAGAAGAGGGATACATTCGTCTGCCACCTCTGGGCGACAGCGGTATCAGCGGAACCAGGGCGGTCGAAAGCGCTGTGAGGTATACTGTAAGCCTGCCAATGTCGTCTGCTGGGTCGAGTACGCCTGCTAGAGCCACGACAGTAAGCTCACACACTGTGTCGCAGACCGAACCGTTGAGCGTGGCAACTCCTTCGACGCCGGTCGTCAAGAGGAAGAGCTTGGTCTCTTCTAGCAGGAAAAACGAAATGTTGACACCACTTTCTGCTGCCAGGGCGGTAATAACGCCCTCGAACAGTGAAAAGAAGAGAGCTTTTGCTTTTATAACACACTCCCAGGAAACGTTTCCCACAAAAGAGCCCAAGATCGATAATGCACCTTTGGCTCGCCGGAAAAGAAGGAGAACTTCGACTCAGGAGCTCAATATCCTCCAGGCCGAGTTCAATCAATGTCCTGCTCCAGATAAGCGCAAAAGACAGGAGTTGGCAGAGCGCTGCAACATGTCTGAGAAGGCGATCCAGATCTGGTTCCAAAACAAAAGACAGGCCACGAAAAGACAAAAGAATTCAGCTCAAAAGGCGCTAGTAGCCGCTCAACTTGATTCAACACCTCTGGCTTCGAAACAGCTAACTCAGATAGATAAACATACAAAGTCCAAACAGCCTGTTGAGGAAACAACTCCCGAGATTAGCAGTGGCGACACAACGCCAACCAAAGCGGTACCTTCTGTAAGCAGGAAAGAACAAGCGCTTACCTTTCACCTAACCTCAGACAATGAAGTTCTAACTCCTGTCAGAACATCGTCCAACAGCAGAATAAAGAATTTAAGAGACAGCGATGACAGACCGCGCTCAGCGGCTAATTCACCCAAAACTAAGCCAACTGAATCTCCCACAGAACGGATCCCTCTGAATGAGCTGAAGATCAACGCTCTGGTCCACTAATTAGCATACGAAACCTGCATATTTACAAGTTTGTAACTCGTCATAAAACTCTTCATCTAGCTTATAGGAAACAATCGCAAGTGACTAAATAATTGCTTGACAATTAAGACTATGTAGTTTGGCTACTAAAAAATACGTGTACAAATTTGATAAACGATTCCTTAATTTCTTAAGCTCTTCTTCTACCGGTAGTCTTTGTGTGTTGACCTCTAACACGCAAACCCCAGAAATGTCTGATACCACGGTGAGCTCTGATCTTCTTCAATCTTTCCAAGTCATCTCTCAACTTGGATTCGACACCGTTGGCCAAGGTGTGGTAGTCCTTACCATCGTTGACGTCTCTTTGACGGTTCAAGAACCAGGCTGGGATCTTGTATTGAGTTGGGTTTTGCATGATTTGAACAATTCTCTCCAATTCTTCCTGGGTTAATTCACCAGCTCTCTTGTGCAAATCGACATCAGCCTTCTTACAGACCAAGTTGGCGTAACGACGACCAACACCCTTGATGGTGGTCAAAGCGTAAACGACCTTGATGTTACCATCGACGTTAGTGTTCAACAAACTGTAATTCTCTTGTTAGTAACTTGATTTCAGATGCACCTGGAGTCACTGAGCAGTTCACAATCTCGCTGATACCACGGGTTCGCAAATGTTTCATCAATCAGTCAATATTTCGTATCATCTTCTGTGCTGGTACTGCAATGCTCCAATATTCCGTTTCTGGCGTGAACTCTCAACATACCGCAAAATGTGTTGGAAGGAACCTTGTTCTTGGACAACTAAAGACATCTTTACCCTTGTGTGCTATGGATATGCTCAACCTGAACTAACAAGCCTGCAGCTTTCAATAGTATTTTCAATAGGCCATCTTCCTATTTTTGCAGAATCGATACAGTGGAACGGGTGATTCGTGTTTCCGGTGCAGGCGCCAGCAAGGTCCGCCTGCCCGGCAGCATTCGCCAAAGGAGTTGCCTCTGTCCAACGCTCGACTCTGGAAGGAAGGAAAAGGGTGTCGCTCGGGGCAGCGTAGAAGGAGCGAGCCTAGCCGCCACTCCCGGATGTGCACACGCACGCGATGAAAAATAACTAGGAAAGGGAAATTTTTCAGAAAGATGTACGGATTTTAAAGAAGTGGGGATGTACGGTTGCAAAGGAACAGTCCAGAGAATTTATGACTTTTCTGTATTCAATTTTACACAGATATATACATGACGGTGCTTTAGTGGGCTCCATTTCACAAAGAATGGGTTACCGTTAGGTATTCGAGTGCCTCCAATTCTATGAATATCTTCTTGGCCTTTAGTAAATCGTTCACATCAACAAGCTCTTGCTGCACAATATCTACGGTGTCTTTAAACCGCTCGGTATGCTGCATTAATGTCTCTCTCGGTTCGCTGACAATGAAAAGTAGCTTCTTCTTTATGAGGTCGTATTCTTCGAGAAATCTCTCGAAGACAATGTCTCCGCTGGGTGAGTCTGGGGATGTAGGTACTATCTCGAGTTCGTTCAGGTCGAGTTCATTCGTCTGTGAAAGCGTGTTAGCGCCTCCAATAACGAATAAGTTCCCGCTTCTGTACTGGTGACTCAGTGCGTTGGTAATGGCCTGCGAATAGATCTTGGACGGCAAAATTGTGCTGTAGTCGTTGGGAGCGGTTCTGGCAAGCGCACGCGCACCGTTGTGTCTTGTGGGGGAGTTGGCATCACCTGCTCTGGCTCTACCAGAACCCTTCTGAGGTAGCAATTTACGGCGGGAGTATCCGTTCTCACTCCGACCGGGTGGGTTCGAGGATCCGACACGTTTGTTATCATTCTCGTAGACGACTGCTCTCCACAGTATATCTCTCCTCAATGGCGCAGCAAGCACAGATGCTGGCACTGGCGCAAATGTGAGTGGTTCTAATGAAGGAAATGCCCTAACAGTAGCTAATGTGTAACGTGGTGGGGCCGCAGCATTGGGTAGGGCAGTCTCGGCAGCTCTTGTTGATAGGTAACGAATTGCATGCGCGAACTATAGGCAAACAGCGTTAGTAAAAGGACAAATGCACAGTATACAAGAACATCAAGTGAACATACTCTCCAGACCCGAGCGTGGTTAATCATGGCTGGGACTTGCTGGCCTTCCTTAGCCTTCGATGGCTCATTAAATACAAGCTAAATCATCTTTTAATCTTTAACGATCTGCTCGTCTAAGTGTCACAGGAGGGTAACACCGCTTTGAAAAATTTGAAATGACATATTCAAAACAAAGCATAGTGCTCATCTCATCATGATGCCAATCGGTTTTTGGCTGTCGGCATCATTGCTAGTCCAATTGAGTTGCCAGTATGTCCTCCAAGACTAGATACTACCTTGAGCAATGTATTCCGGAAGTGGACGATCTGGTCGACAAGGGACTCTTCACCAAGAGGGAAGTCTCGGCGATAATGAGCAAGAGAACAGATTTCGAACATCGTTTAAACTCCAGAGGTTCGTCGATCAATGATTACATGAAATATATCAGTTATGAGAAGAGCGTGGATAAATTACGTCAGAAGCGTGTGAAGCGTTTACTGGAGGCCTCGAAGACTAATAGTATCTCGGACTGGTCAATCCAACAGAGAATTGCGTTTATATACCAGAGGGGCTGCAAGAAGTTTCCGAAAGATCTGAAATTCTGGGCCATGTATCTGAACTACCTGAAGACACGAGGTAACACTACATCTTACAGAAAGATCCACAATGTCTACAACGAGCTGCTGAAACTGCATCCAAACAACGTCGAAGTGTGGATAAGCTGTGCCAAATACGAGTATGAGGTACATGCCAACTTCAAGAGTTGCAGAGTTGTATTTCAAAATGGCCTCGCGTTTAATCCTGACGTGCCCAAACTATGGTACGAATATGTCAAGTTTGAATTAAACTTTATCACCAAATTAATCAACAGAAGGAAAGTTATGGGGCTTATTAATGAGAGAGAACAGCAGATGGACATGTTGAAGGAGCAGGAGAAAGGAAGAGATGTCAATGACGACGGCGGAATCACAGCGCCTTCAACCGGTGATGCTATGAAGGATAAACTGAATGAACTACCTGAAGCTGACATGAATATGTTGGGCAATGAAGAGACCAATCCAGCTCTTCGGGGTGATATTGCTTTAACCATATTCGATGTCTGCATGGACAAGCTAGGCGAATGCTATATGAAGAAGAACCGGGGTTATTTTGCCGTTACTGATGCCAGATTGAGCAAAGATTTGTCAGTGGAAACAGTGAAATACCTCTATGATATTTCGAAAGATTTCATTTCCTTATTTGACCAATTTCAAGATTTACAAAGAGAGTATTTGATAAACCATGCTCTCGCGTACTGGAAGCAATCACATTACTCAATATCGCTACAGGATGAACTACCCGAGCTTTACATTAATATGATTATGAATGACATAACGCTGAACATCAGATATATGTCGCTCGAGTCGCTAGAGGTGGATAAATTACAGCTTTCAGTTAAGAAGTATTTCGCCTATAAGAGCAAGATGGACGGTGGGCTGGCAAAGGACCTCCAGAAAACCTACAGCGAATTTCTGCGAGAAAACTACACGGATAAGGTTGAAAAAGATTCCGATCCTAGGTATAATACCTTAATGTTCATTATTAAGAAACTGTAGAGATGCATTATGTAATGATTAAATCCAATTTTGCGATTCGAAAAAATCATAGATCCTGCTGGCTTTCGCGGGCTCGATGTTGAGTAGGTCTTGACAGTTTTTTTTCTTTAAGGCACCACCCGTTCGAAGAAGTTCCCGAAACATGAGCTCCTTTATTGCGAAATAGGGCTTGGGCAGGATCTTGAGTTGTATGCATAATTGTTGCTCATCGGGCGACAACAAATTGAAATCGGCGCCATGCTGTATGTCACTCATTGTCATAATTTTCTTCCTTCCTCCAAAACTTTCATTGTAATTCTGAGAATAATCAGCATTGCTTCGATGTGCAGAAGTGGCTCTATGTCTGCCGTTGATGCTATTTCCGTTAGCGCTCAATTGAGCGGAGGTTCCAAGACGTTCAATAGAGGATATTCTCAACTGTTTATCACGCTCGTATTTCAAGCCAGCTTCTAATGTTGTGATTCCATTGCTTCTCCATTCCTGTAATTGACGAATCCTTGATCGGCAACGAAGCTCCTCCAGAATATCCTTACTAAATTCGTCAAAATCTTGAGCCGTCATAAGCATTGCTAGTGGCTTTATCCTATTAAACAACTCTTTGGCCTCTTTGCTTCTTCTTTTATCTATGCTTTGCAATCTTCTGTACTCCATTAGGTTGTTCTCGAACAGTAACCTTTTCTTTTCTGCCCTTGTCGTCAGCCTCGAGTTGTAAATATCCAAGATAACAAACTTGAGTTCTATATCCAATGGCTGGTCATCCGGCTCGAAAACCATGTCCTTTACAGGGCCCTCCGCTTCGTTTTCAAATTCAGTCTCGAACTCAAGTCTTCCTGGCATAAATCCTTGCACTTCATGACAACTAGGTACCGACGCCATAGGTTTCCTTGAGGGTTGCAGTGGCTTTTCCCTGAATCTTTCAATTCTTTCACGTCTCTCCTCCAAAAACTGTTCCTGATCAACTTTGATATCCTTGGTTATATCGGGAATCGGATAAAATTGACTGTAAACGTAGTACTTCAAGTAGTGCTCGGCCACCTCTTCTTTGTCTCTGCTACCAACATGGTCCGCCACGTCCTGCCAATTGCCCAGCCCCAGGCTTTGGCTTCCCTTAACCAGAGCTAACTCCTCATCCGCCCCCCAATCCTCGCAAAGGATCGGGTATGACTTGGTCTCTATGATCCTGTAATCATGATATGGTCGATGATTACCATTGTAAGAGCCTTGCGAGAAACAGGGTACGCATAGATCGTATTCGGGGCATTCCGCACATGATATTCTCACTCTGTTGGTACAATCCGAGGAGCAAACATCACAGTGAAACTTATTTGACATTCTCCTCAAACTGCAGTGCCACTCTCGCTACCAATCGCACCCTAGCCTTGAAGCTAGCTCCTTGAGAGCCTACCTATACTGAGTCAGCTCGTTAACTGCCTTAGACGATTAGTCAACGGAGATTGAAGAAACGCCAACTTTCGTGTTAAATGATAGAACATTTTGTATGACTGTCTGAACTTCTTAACACCCAAACATTGTATGATTTCGAATTGAAATTTTTGTTCACCAAACATTTTTTTCTGCGTCACTCGATGAGTCGGTCCTCTGGAAGGACTCCAGGCTGGAGCTAGAGGCCTCTGGGCAGAGGCTTACAGGCTCAACCGCGATGGTCTGCCGCTGGTCCTCCCAGGGCTGGACGGGCTTAGGCTAGAGGGCATCGCGGCCACGGGCTGACTGACCAAATGATGCCAGCTCGCGCTGGTAGCAATTTCACAACCTTGCCGTGATATTGTTGATCAAGAGGCAAGTGTGCCAAGTAGATCGTAACTCCTGCATTCAACAACGTCGAAACTAGCAAAACAAAATGGTACGTTAATGACAATATTAAATTGGTTGATTTCCTACTCGTTTGAGCGTCATGAGGCACTTGGAAACTACGTCAAGAATGGGATATATCATGATGGAGTGTAACATATATGAGAGGGGAAATCAGCTTAATATGTGCATTTGCAGAACAAATTTACTAACGAGTTCCTTCATTGCGTTCTCGTGATGAATTTCATTCCAACAGGGTAGAGTTAGAACTAAGACCGTCAAGCGTGCTTCCAAGGCTTTGATTGAACGTTACTATCCAAAGTTGACTTTGGATTTCCAAACCAACAAGAGATTGTGTGATGAGATTGCCACCATTCAATCCAAGAGATTGAGAAACAAGATTGCTGGTTACACTACCCACTTGATGAAGAGAATCCAAAAGGGCCCAGTCAGAGGTATCTCTTTCAAATTGCAAGAAGAAGAAAGAGAGAGAAAGGACCAATACGTGCCAGACGTTTCTGCTTTGGACTTGAGCCACTCCAAGGGTGTCTTGAACGTTGACAACCAAACCGCTGACTTGGTTAAGTCCTTGGGTTTGAAATTGCCATTGTCTGTTACCAGCGTCTCTGCTCAAAGAGAAAGACGTTTCAGAAGAAGAATCTAAACGCTCTTGCACCGTGTTTCTTTTTTGTGTACAGTTAAATAACCTCGAACAACGAAATAATCATCGATTAATCCATACTAGCAAAAGCGCTGCACTCTAGCAGCTTGATGGGACCTGTGTTGGTCAAATGATATCCAAGATCTCCTTCCCTAGATTCTCGATCTTCCTCAATTTCTCGTCTAGAAGCTGACCTTGCCTGTTAAGGGCCTCGGCCCGGTCGTTGATAACCGAGGTTATGGCTCGGAACTTTCCGCTCAGTTCGATTCTCTCGCGAACCAGTTGACCAACGAGGCTAGTATGTGCATTTAGCAGCATCTGGCCCTGGCTAATCCATTCGTCGAGCGACCATTGCCCAGCCTCACGGCAGAACTTTCTCTCAGATTCTTGGTCTAGGTCCTGGAACAGTGGCGCTTCAGACTCGTTAAGCGATTTGCTACTGGATTCGTAGAGCATCTCAGTGATCGGACGGTAAGGACCCGGCGTTTTCAACGGCTTTTGAACGGTTTGAGACTCCCGCTCCTCATTTTGTGTCGCCACCTTCTTCAGCTTACCAGCTGTATCGAGCTTCTTCTTCTCCTTATCCGCACTTTCTTCCGCAGCGGCGGTCCTCTTGACAGGTGTACTGTAGCTGCTAGGGTTTGCGTTCTTGCTAATATCTGGCTCTTTCTTGATCAGCGCCCTGTCGCTTGAGAAACCGGTCTTGAACTCTGCGGAACTCAGGTTCGCTTGCCTGCCTCCGCCAGCATTCAAGAGAAATTCCTCGAACTTATACTTCGTCAGATCTTTCGTGGGTTCCTTTTTACCGCTAACAACGTTCACCTTCTTTGAGCCCAGAGCTGGGCGGCTATCTGCGGAATCCTTTGATTTCTGAATCCCGGCTATTTTACCGTCCAAAAGTGATATCGAGCTGTCAGTATTCGGTTCAGACTTGATGAGAGTCATTCTAGCTGATCCTTTTATATCCTGCTGAAATGAGTGTGTCAAGTACTTTAACTTTTAGGCCGCCGCTTTGTACTTTCTAACAAGATAGATGTCAAATTGCCAAGCTAAAGCGTTATGAATGAATACGTTAATGGATGATATATGTGGCCTTAACATGGCCAGAAGAACTCAAGAGAACCTTTTATGCCATGGTTTGTCATCAGTGTGGGCAGCTTCAGGATCGTAACTCAAGGATCTTCTCTCGGCTGGTAGCCAGTCGACCGACTTCCATGGCAAGACACCTTCCTCGTACATCTGGTTGACCTCTTCCAAAGCCAGACCTTTGGTTTCGCAAACGAAGAGGAAGACATAGAAGTAGGAGAAAATCAGACATCCCATGAAGACGTAACCGTAGTAGAAATTGATGGCACTGGTGATGAAAGGTGTGAAGAAGGCAATGAGGAAACCCCAGATCCAGTTGGAGCCAACAGCAATGGCCATGGCACGGTTCTTGACACGCAGAGGATAACTCTCAGCAACAATGACATATGCAATGGGAGCCCAGGTGGTTGCAAAACAGAAGATGAAAATACAGGTGAAGACAATCATGACGTCTCCGGCAGATTTGGAGGAAGGCGCCTGACTTCCCTGTGGCCACAGGCTGGTGACACCGACAGATGCAAAGACGACGAAACATACCGCCATGGAAGCAGAACCCCATAGGAGACATTTACGACGACCAAATCTTTCCACGATCCATAAACTGACAAATGTGGAGGCGAAGTTGACAGCCCCAAGTATGATAGCCGTCTCGAAAGAATCTTCTAGCCCGACAGCCTTGAAGATTGTGGTACCATAGTAGAAGAAGTAGTTGTTGCCGGTCAATTGCTGCAAGGACTGAATCATCACCCCCATGATGACGCGTGGTAGAACTTTACCTTTAGCAGAGAACAGTTCGCCCCAGGTGGCATTGCCTGCTTCTCTTTCAGCTTCCACACCAGCGGTAATTGCACTCAATTCGCACGTCACGCCCAAGTCGTCGACTGAGAGTTTGTTTGATCTAGCCAAGGATCGTCTAGCATCGCTGAATCTACCTTTCTCAACCAAATATCTTGGAGACTCAGGCACCATCAGCATACCAGCAACCATGAAGATAGCACAGGCAAAGCAGAGACCCAATGGGACCCGCCATTGGACAGAATTGGAGTACTTTTTCGTACCATAATTTGTGCAATAACCCAAGAAGATACCCAAAGTGATCATCAGTTGGTAGAAAGACACACAGGTCCCTCTCAGGTGTTTAGGAGCAATCTCAGAAATCAATGTTGGCGACAGGACAGCAATACCACCAACTCCGAGGCCAGAAACGATTCTTCCAATGAAATATTGGTACCACTTGTTGACAGAAGAGATTTGAATTATAATACCAACAACATAAACCATGACCACGCCCATTAAACCAATACGACGACCATACATGTCACCAAGACGACCCAAAGTCAAGCCACCAATAGCACACCCAATGTTGAAGATAGCCACTATAAGACCTGTTCTGACATCGGATAGATAATAAGAATCAGTATTTGGATTGTACTGTCCAAACCTTAAGATGAAATCCGTGTGATTCACAAACCCTGAGATCGTACCCGTATCCCACCCAAAAACAAATCCACCAAAAGCGATCATCAGACACATGATAATAACCGTGGCATATTCTTTTAGCGGTTTCTCTGCCAGCGGAATCTCCTCCGGCTTTTCCAGTTCGTATACATCAGAAGCAGCCTTGTTAGATGGGGTTGAAGCATCAGAGATCCTGGATAGCTCCACCGCTTTTTCAAGCGACGGGACCAGCGAAAGATCGTTATTTGGTGTTATTGTTTGCGACATTGTCTGTAATAGCAATTTACTTTGAATTCAATAGCTACTGGCTCTAGGAAGAGTAGTAATTGAACCATTTAATCCTGCGAATGATCAAAATAATGACCTTTTATATCTTTCTACCTTTTCTCTACTTTCCCCATTGTGAATTTCTGCCGTTCTTTCTGAAGAAACTATTCACGCTTCGCACCTCATAATATGGGCTTCTCACAGTTTACCACGAAGAACTTCATACCTCATCGCATTCTATAGAACCTTGAAAGTTGATCAGGCGAACCTTATGCAATGGTGGTTTCGAACTTGCCTTGTTGCCATGGATACTGACTTAAGTGACCTACAGCCCGATAACAGGCAATGGCTTTTTTCAGTCTGGCATGGAGGTGGTCATGTGACTGAAGTTATTACTTGTATAATTATAAACATAATTTTTTTCAACAAATTAACAAGCCTTGTTGGCGCAATCGGTAGCGCGTGTGACTCTTAATCACAAGGTTAGGGGTTCGAGCCCCCTACAGGGCTTATTTTTAACATTATCTTGCGTCTACTCGAGATACAACTAAGTAACCATCTGCCTAGCAGCTTTTTTATTCAAAGATGCTAGAAATTATTCTTATATTATAACGTTGCATATTTCTCACAAGCTTGTACGCCAAAATGAGTCTCGACCATGTTATGTACGACTACATTGCCGAATAAGTTGGTAAACCTTCTTCTCACACATATATTGTTATGCGAGTCAGGTTTTAGGTCAACCAGGACCTTTCTCCACGTCATGGTTTCTTGCCAAGCTCTGGCTATACGCTCCTGATGTCTGTTGTTCGATTCGTTGGGATAGATCACTTTCTTGATAAACGGCCTATTCATATAATGCGCCGGCGGCAGCTCATCCGGGTGATATACCTTATCATGAATTATGGCATCGGTACGCAGGCTCGGGTCCTTGATGTATTTTTGAGTTGGTACCGGGGAAGTGATGACTGAAATTGCAGCCATCACGGTGGAAGCCGCTGGCGGTGGTACAAACTTTTTTTCCTCTTGATTGACATGCAGCGTTCCGACCAAGCCAGTATCGCTTTCAGAGGATTCTGAACTGACATCCACCGTCTGAGTACGCATGTACTTGCTATACTTTTTCCCTTGAGAAATGCCTTGGGGGATAAGCCACTGCAAAGCAGCTCTCTTATCCATACTTTCCACTGGAATTTCCCCCATGGTGGTCTTTTCTTTATGGCTGTCGCCGGTAGCACTGGGCTCCTCAGACTTTTCCACTCTGCTGGAATTGCCGCTTCTGTTAGCGCTCTCACAAAGAGGTTCCTCCTCATTCTCAGCTAACCCATCCTCTCCATTTTCGACAACCCCGCTTGGCTCATTGAAGACTGTACTGGCAATTTCAGAGGATGCAGTATTGTGGTTATCATCTAAAGATGAACTCGGATACACTACCGCAGATTCAGGAGCTTGACCCGCCTCAGAGGAATCCTTCTTCATAGCGAGTGATTTTTGCTTACGAATCTGGTGAACCTTTGATAAACTGTTCCAATCCAGGTACAAAAGCGCTGCAGTTCTTAAAGGAACAATACCATCGTGCAAAACGTTCGCGTAAACTGTTCGATGAACGAGCCGCTGTAGGACCTCCAGTGCAGGTTTCTGTGGTAAAGCTTCTAGTATCAGTTTATGAAGACGACTAGGACCCCTTGACCCACCCAGCCCGTTTCTGGAAAAGATCGGTGTGTGTCTAAGAGTGAGATCGCGGCCTGTAATGCCAAGTGCCCCAACGTCCAAAGCCAATGAAACATACCTTGGGAAATCGCCGACGACGCCCAAAAATGGGCTGGCAAACGCAATGAAATTTATCGGCTTCACCCCGGTATTCGGATCGAATAGATCTGGTCTCTTGACGGCGATATAGTGGATGGCCATGGCCTGCACGGGTCCTCCCAGCGAATGACCGATAAAAGAGATCTTGTCCACCTTGTAAGTTTCGTTCAACCTTTCAATCTCAGCGATGACATACTGACCCACTCTAGTCCCCAAATACCTCACTCCCCTAGCTGACTTACCCACATTTTCCATACAGCCCCTTAGAACGACGTTGGGGTTGATTCTTTCCTCCATTGCAAAGCATTTTTGTTCGATCTTATCCTTCATATAAAGCATGTCGCAGCCGATGTTGGAGAAGATTCCGTGGGTCAAGATAACCAAATGCACCGGCTTTTCGGGATACTTGGGCGGCAAGTTCCAGAGGGATTGCGTATCCCACTTTTCCACCGTAAACCCCTTCATCGTGCTCGTTTCCGCAACGTGTTTCGCCGCTGCCTTAGTAGTACCAATCCTAAGCCTATATTCCACTTTAGGAAGCGCACTCACGCTCACCTGAGATATCACGTCCACAATCCACGAGTAGAGACCGCTTTCCATCCTGGCATTCTCGTTCAAATGTAATTTCGCCTTGAAATGCTCATTTGGTCTCAAATCACTAGTGAACTGAATTGTTTCACTCGAGTCAAACTTCCTATCTTCATCATACTTGTGAGGCCTGACGTCAACGTAACAAGCATACGGCCCCGTCAAGTAGATAGGCCTCAGTAACGGACTCTCCTCATTCTTCACCCTCACAAAGAGATGGTCAACGTCAATGCCCTTTTCCTCTAACTGCGATTTATCGGCAGTCACCCTGTACCGGCACAAATCTCCAATACCAAGGGATTGTCTGTCGTCAAACAACAGTAGACCGCCATCCGCTCGAGACCTCTCCAAAGATATCATTATCATATAAGCAAACTCTCCAGCTCCTGAGAATTCAAAATGCAACTGATCCAGGCCAATGGATCGACCCTCCTTCTCCTTATGTAATAACCAGCACTATGTTTTCGTGTTGCATCTCTTAAACTCGATAAAAATCTATGAACCGCTTGAACCACACAAAACTGGTTCAGCCTCACTAAGCCCCTGGGATCCTGTCTCTCGTCTTCTGCCACGTCAATTGATCGGTGAGTTTCCTCTCGCAGCTTAAATCTGCAATTTCAGCCTCTCTGTAGGTGTTGTATTGTTCCGGCCTTATCCTAGCTACGCTTATTAAGCTTTGTATCGGCTTACTCATAACAACTGGTTGGCAGGGATTGGTATAAAGGATCAATTGCGTTTGTATTAGCGTCAATTAGAGGCAATTGAGTAGGTGAACGATGTCAGAATTCTATAAGTTAGCTCCTAAGGACCGCAAGGGCGAGCCATTTCCCTTCTCGCAGCTCGAAGGTAAGGTAGTACTTATCGTCAATGTTGCTTCGAAATGCGGGTTCACACCGCAATATCAGGAACTGGAGGACTTGTACAAGAAGTACAAGGACCAGGGACTTGTTATTATCGGATTCCCCTGCAACCAGTTTGGCAGACAGGAGCCAGGGTCCGACGAAGAGATTGGCCAGTTCTGCCAATTGAACTATGGAGTAACATTCCCAGTGTTGAAGAAAATCGACGTGAACGGGAGTGACGCTGACCCTGTGTACGAGTTCCTGAAGTCGCAAAAGGCTGGTCTGCTTGGGTTCAGAGGCATCAAGTGGAACTTTGAAAAGTTCCTGGTTGACAAGAAGGGCGCCGTCCATCAAAGATACTCTTCGTTGACAAAGCCTTCTTCTTTGGATGCTACCATCGCGGAGCTGGTTAAGGCCTGAGGCGTACGTCTATACGCAGCGACAGAATGCCTCGGAAAGCTCTATGGGCCGTGAAGATGCAAGAATAGTCTAGGTTATATACAGTGCTCCTACTAGAGCGTCGTTACTTGGAAGCAGAGTGACCAGGCGTGCTGTAGACCGGCATTCTGGAAGCACAGGATGCCAACATAAAATCATAGCCTCTTTGCAGGTTCGAAGCGACCTTTGACAGCCGATACTGGCCTCGCTCAGAGCCTGAATCGTGCCGTGAAGGTCTTACCTTGATCTGCTGTCATCCGAAGATTGGAAAATGCAAAGGGTTCCTGCATCTTGATCTTACAAAAACGATTAAAATCGTAGCTACAGGTGGACTAAAATCAAATTGGACACTTGAATTGGCTCTGAATGCTGTCAAAACCATCACCACCTCCAATGGCAAATGATTGCTCGATCTACAGGCTCGAAGAGCTGCTCTCGAGCTTCTACAAGATCGAAACGATAGAGAAGATCAACTATCACCAATACGTGCCCAAGAAACAGGACGACCAGTGGTCGATCCAGATGGAGCTTTATCTGAGGAAGCAGAATCCAAGAAACCTTGTGGCTTTGCTGTCAAGAGAACTTTGGTGCTTCAGTATTAACGACGATCCAGTACCGACTCCTCCCAAGCTATCTGCCGCGGGCAACGACGTCACGACGTTAGATAAGAGTGGCCAGTTTACTGCTCAGTACTCCAAACCAAATTTACCGCCTCATTATGCCTTGTTTCTGAAGGCACTGCGAAGAATGATCTACATAAACTTGGCAGCGAACTCCCAGAACAAAATAATACCGTATGGTAATGCTTGTTTATTTGTTGAGAAAGCTAATGAAAGCCAAGTGCTGCAGCTTGAGCCACATCTGTTCGAAAACGGTGACCTGTCGCTAATAATATCAACACGCAACCTAGTGCTTGTACCGCTAACGCCTGGCCGTATTGAAGAAGCGTTTTTGCGTTCGCATGCCTTGTACCTTTCCCCGTCAGGTATAAGGATTTACTTGCCTTCCAGCAATCGACAACAGTGTATTGTTCCGCCGCCTAGAAACGCTGATGTGTTATTCAAGACCCTACTTGTTTCTCACGGTATCGATTTATCCGCGAGACAGAATGTTCAGTGGGTCAGAGTGATCCCACATCTCGGCCATCTGAATGGCTACACTCCGAACGTGGCAGCTTACATGGATGCCCCTACGGAAACGAGAACTATAGTTTGGCCTCTAGACTTGTGCTTTGCTCAGCCGGCGTCAGATTTTGATGAAAAATCTCAGGATGAGTCTTCCTGTCATGACTTGGTCAAGACATTCGATATTATTGACGATTTTATTCAATTGAAGCAAACTTCTGCATATCGCACACCAACTAGCTCGAACGGGGCGGCCGGTAACTCGCTAGGAACTAATCCTGTGAGCTCTGGTGGAGCTTACACCGAACAATTTCAGCATTTCTACAAGAATACGGGCGGAAATCCTGCAAGCGCCTCCTATCTCCCGGCTAATGAAAGCCTGAATCCAAAAGCGAGTCCAGAAGATTCATCTCCATCGGTTTCTACATTTGAGAAGCCACTGCATAGCTCTAACGACAAGATTTCTATTGACGCATGTCTTACCACACCGAACGTCAACGAGAATGAATTCAACTATAGAAGATCGTTTACAAATGATTCAGAAATAAGCCCCACGAAGTCCGATCTAACTCTCAATTCTAGGCGTGACGAGCACAGGCGCACGTCAATCATTAAGCCGCCAGCATCAGCCGAGCTCAGTCCAAAAGCTGATGGCCATGCCAGTGAGGCCATTACGGATGACTTGTTCGGAGATGGTGAAGAAGAGGCTGGAAGCGATGACTTCGATTTGTTTGGCGAAAGTAAAACTTCCTCTTCTAGTGGCAGGACACAAAACTTCACACCGGAAAAAGTCGAATCGGATGAAATAACGGAAGATATGTTTGGTATGTCTGACGACGACGATCGAAGCCGAAGCGCAACCTCCAAGGTTAAAGATTATTATCTGGGAGATGACAATGACATGTTTCGAAGCTCGCCTTCGAAGCGTCCTTCAATGAAAAGGAAATATCTGGATATTCCTATCGAGGAGATTACGCTTTCTACGAGTCCTCTATACATGGATCCCGGCGCTCCGCTTCCTGTGGAGACACCTAGAGATAGGAGGAAAAGTGTCTTTGCACCTTTGAACTTCAACCCAATCATCGAGAACAATGTCGATAACAAGTATAAAAATGGTGGCAAATTCTCATTCAGTCCCTCTCAACACGACGGATCTTTGAAGTTTGATGTATCAACTGCAGATATCTCGAGCTCGGATGACGAAAGCGATTCCTCTGCCGATTTGGATGACTTGAATATCAAATCCGAGGTTATGTCTGCCGACAATCTCCCGATGAATTCTCAGTACAATATTTACTCGTCCGTCCAAATTCCCTTGGACTCTATTCCGCCAACTTTAAACAAGATCGAAATCGCCCCATCCAGTATATCGAGCAGTGTTGAGCGGGATTCTTCGAATGCCATTTGGAGATTATCCCATCAAGAATTAGCTAACGGCGACTCTTCGCTAATTTCATCGAACGACACAATACCGTCTGAACAGGCAACTGTGAAATCAGAACTGCATACTGACCAGCTCACATTTTCGAACAAAGCTATGGCAATTGGCGGCAGCAACACATCTAATCTCCCAGATAGCAACAGCGGAGTTCCAGAATCAACGCCGGCGACTGGTTCTTTGGCGCCTGAATCATCCAGCAGCTTACCATTTTTATTGCGACATATGCCACTTTCTTCAATCCCTGCCGCTTTTTGGTGCTCTAATCCAACTGTAACGATTAAAAAGAACGATCAATATATTCTGAACTTATTATCTGAGCAAATTGTTTTCGATCACAACATGTTCAGCAATATAAGCAAGCCAATAATTCGCCATGCCGGTCTACAGAAGTGCAATGAAGGTCTCATTTCCAAAACCATTCGCGGTCTTTTCAAGAGCTTCACTAGGTTAGACGGTTGCCATCTAATTTCTACAATGTATCCCATTAAAGAGCCATCGATTTATGTGAAGAAGCATAACAGTGTGATAAACATAAGCGCTGATTCTCAAGTGTTTAGCAAGTTCCTGAATGTGAGGCCCGCAAAGGGAATAAAGAATTTTAGACTTTTGATGTTAACAGCCTCATATTGCGATGACTGTGCATCGTTTGTCTCCACGTTGTATCAAACATATATTGGACACGAGTTCGGCTTTTGTGAGCTGCTTAAGCTAACCAATGATGACAGTCCCGGACTAAGGTGCCTAGAGAACTTTGACAAAGGGAGGCTGTTTTTACTAGCCGCACAAATTGTAACATACTGCTCAACCAACAAGAATGCCGGTAAGGATGTGCCTGTCATGATTCTTTTGCCGGTTGATTCCTATAATTTTGAGGAGCTTGTTTTGAAGGTAGCAAAATTCAACATTATACGCAACGAGGTAACGTCGAAAATCCCCAACGCTCAAATATTCTTAAAAGTCGTCATAATGGATTTTATCAGAAATCCATTAAGCTCTGTTGATGAGTACAGCAATCTATGTGTTGGAATCTACAACCTTTTAACGCCCAAGAACATGAAGTTCACTTCCATCGCTCGAAAGTTGCCAGAAAAAGTGACTTTCAAGACATTGCAACAAAAAATTGGCACTTCTGCCATAAATTATGATGCTTTTATCCACTTAGCCTATGCACGTAGTGTCGATAAGGAGTGGGTATTTGCGGCTTTGTCTGATAGCTCTGGCAAAGAGAGCATGATAAAATCATGGTACGTCGGGACGTCTAAGACGAAATTTGATGAAGCCTGCAATGAGATTTGGAACTTAGCCCTCCGACTCTCTTCAAAGAAGTTTGGAAGAATATGCTTGATTTTGACAAGACTAAATGGCGTGTTGCCTGATGACGAGCTGATGAACTGGCGACGTCTATCAGGGAAAACAATTCATCTCGCCGTGGTTTGTGTCGATAATGATACGAAAATATCATTTTTCGATGAGGACAAGATCTATCCTACTTTCAAACCCCTCTTGCGAAACCCTGAATTTTCAAAGAAGATTGATCCAAAACGTCTGGATTCATATGAAATCAGAGACATATCTCAGGATATTCATGCTGTCATCTTCGAAGGCTGCTTTCCTTTAACTAACTCCCAGCACAGATGTGCCATAAAGAGCGGTGCTCTGATAAAATTCAAAACAAGCGCTGGTGATTCGATAGTTGATAAATTCGAAGTTAATCTTCTCAATTGTCCTCATTCCGACAGCACAAAGTTATTGAAAACGATCTTAGAAGAGTTCAGAAACCTCGGTGCTCTAAGTTCCTGGTTTGGAGTTTCCAATGGTGAAATGGCACACATTCCATGGCATGTTTTGGCTGTAAAAAAAATGATGCAAGTTATGATACACACAAGAGTCAAAACGGTTGATTGAAACTGATTTATGATTTACATTTTTAGGATTTTCAATATAGGTGGTCGTAGGAGAGGTAAACTCAGGTCCAAGCTGCTTTGCATAAGGGCTTTCTTTCTCCGCTTGTCGTTTCTGTATACAGCGGTCGTAAGCTCATTGCATCTCGGGTTGCTCTTCATCTCAGAAGCACTATTCAAATAGATAGCATATTGAAACATTACCAATAGACAGATATCGCCCTTCATAATGTTGGTTAACTGGTTCTCGTGTATTTCTTTCTGCTGTGGAACGAAAAAACCATCTCTGAAGAGCGAGGTGCACTCCCTCAAGAACTTGTCGACATCATCAAGGTTCTCAATGAGAGCCAGCGGCAATCTGCCATCAAGCTCGCGAGGCCCGGATTCTCGAAAGTCCTCCAGCAGGCGGCCGAGCGTGCCCTCCGCTAGCAGCGGCATAAAATACAGCGCACTCGATAGGTCCCCGGTTATGAAAAATGCCCTAAATTCGTCAATATTTTTGAACTTCGCCAAAGAGTTCGAAATGTCCTCCAGAAGCTGATCTGCAGTGCATCTGGGTTTGATCAGACGTCGACCGGCGGGAACTTCGGATAGCAACTTGAAATATGAGCCTATAATGCCTCTTCGCAGAGACATCGATCTTTTAAGCTTATAACTCTTGCAGTAGGTAGTCCTTGGAACATAGGTCTTGCTCAGGACGTTCTCATTATGAAAAACAGGATGCACTTCTATGTCGCCATATGAATCATCATATGAGTAGTCACAGGCCAGTAACAGACACCTGCAGAAAAAAGCTCCCGAGTGCGAGGAGTCGATGATATGCAGGAAACTGGCCAATGGGCTTTCTGAGAGCTCCTGAGAAACGACTCTGTCGTCTGCAGACTTGGACAGTTCAAAGTTGACGTAGAAGTCATGTCTCAGCACAATCAGGTCAACCAGTATCTCTATGAGTGGCAACCAGATATCATGGCTTGAGATGTATAGCGCCGTGTTCTCTTGCAGCGAGTTGGACAAAGTCCACAGTATCATGTTGATGAACTCGCCGGGCGCCTTCAGTTTGGTGCTAAGCAACTCGTTGCCCAAAACCCGCTTCTTACGCTCCAGGCAGCTCATGTAGGATCGATAAGGATTGTCAACAGAAGACTCACCTGCGGATTCAGAGTCGCTACTTTCCGACACAAACGACGTGTAAGACACTCCGTTCTCCGTTCTCCGGCGTTTCACGCGACCAGTTCGTCCCCACCTGGTATTGCCAATCAGCGAGTCAACGATGATGAAGAACTGGCACCTTAAAAGCTCCAATTCGTACTGTCCGCCGCTTTCCGCGTCATACTGTTTCAGCAGCTCGGTGTAAAACCTCAGTACCTTCAAAGATCGGTGGCTCAGCTTGCTCCTGGAGACATTGTAAGGGTCATTGGCCCTCGACGCCGGTTCTTTGTAATGTTCCGACACGGTAGCTAAAGTCATCAGAACTAATAAAACATCAAATGGTGGCACCACGACGCTTCCGCTGCTAGATATCTGGCATTCCAAAGCAAATAGCAAGTGATCGTAGTTATCTAGTAGACACATCGAATTCAGCATCTCAAATGTAAACAAATGGTCGCTAGTCAGTTCCACCAGGTACGGAAGAACTCCGTCTTCGTTTCGACCCCGACAAAATCTCGATACAGCTGTGCCAGCCATCAATTGTGATCGTTATGGTGACATGATCCCACCGCTAGCAGCGAGCTTCCCTTCCTCTGTATGGCTAACAGTAAGAGATACTATGGGCTAAAAATTTTCTGACCAACAGTGAAGCTTATAAAGCCAATTACACACTTCGCAAGAAGGTAGATCCGTCAAGCGAAGCTTGCAATGTCCGTCGAAGCTTATGCCCAGGAGTTGAAGGCCGCTCTGCACCAGTACCCAAATTTCCCGGAGAAGGGAGTGCTTTTTGAGGACTTTTTGCCCATCTTTAGATGTCCAATACTGTTCCAAAAGTTGATTGATGCATTCAAGATGCACCTGGAGGAGAAGTTTCCCAGCGGCCAAATCGATTACATTGTCGGGTTGGAGTCCAGAGGCTTCCTTTTCGGACCGTCGCTGGCACTTGCACTTGGTGTCGGGTTCGCCCCTGTGAGGAAGGCCGGCAAGCTGCCTGGTGAGTTGGTGCAAGCTGTTTACCAGAAGGAGTACGGGACCGATGTGTTTGAGATGCAACGGGAGGCGATTCCTGCCAACTCAAACGTGGTCATTGTGGATGATATCATCGCGACTGGTGGCTCTGCGTTAGCGGCGGGGGAGTTGGTCAAACAGGTGGGTGCCAATGTGCTCGAATACTGCTTCGTCATGGAATTGGACTTTTTGAAGGGTAGAGAGAAGTTATCTAGCCCAATTTTCACGTTGCTGAATGCCCAGCAGGAATCTCTGAAAAAGTGATTATTTTGGACAGTTAAGTATGGCGAGTGTTATATTTTATAAACTGATTATTGACTGGTCACTCAACGGGTGTAATGCGTTGGTCTCTTCGTGTTCCTCTTTCTCATGGCCGGATCAAATAGCGAATCGTCGACGTCGGGCAGTACTGTCGATATGAAGTACTCGCCGCCGTTGTGTGTCCACGACACGCTTCCCTCCTTCAGCTCAAATCGTTCGACCCGTAGCCTGTTCAGTATGCTATCGAGGTTGAAGAAGTTGATGGTATAACCGCACGGCCTCAGATTTTTGAGTGTGATAATCTTGCAACCAACTTTGACGTTTTGTATTATTTTCTCCACTTCCCTGTTCATGTCACTGTCGAACAGGAAATTGTTGATTAGAATGACATCGCTCTGGGGTATAAGCTCATCGACTCGATCGTTGTTTACAAAACTCTTCCTCAGGGAGAACTCGAGAGGCGACAGCTTCAAACCCGCTAACTTGCATCTTTTGATGAGTTCTTCGTTTTGTAATTCCGTGAGAGCACTTGCATTCGACATTATTTCGCATCCAAAGCTCAGTTTACAACCATACTCTAGGGCAGCCTGCACAACGCAGTTGCCGACGCCGGATCCCAAGTCCATGAAGACCGAATTAGAGTTCAGACAACATTGTGAATATACATTTGATAGGAAATTAGGTAGCAACTCTCCATAAACGTAATTGCTGAAGGCCTCGTACTCTTTCAATTTCTTGTAATTCGGATGTATGCTTCTGGTGTAGACGATGTGCAAAAGATCGTGGATAAACGAAGGAGGAAGAGTCTTGAGTTGTGCCAAGTGCTCTATCACTTCGCTTCGCGGTACCTTTTCGATTATCTTATTATATTCATTAACTTTAGCAGCAAACAGAATATCATCTGATGAATCAAACGCAGCATTCAATTGTGGTATAACACTCCTTTTCAGTTCGTTGGCATATCGCACCGGCAGATATATTGAAGCTGAGTATTCAATGAGCTTGCCAATCTCGCTCATTGGATTGTAAATGCGACTGTCCTTGGAGAAATCTACATGGTATTCTTCGCAGTACGTGGGATAGAGAGGCGATCGCAGGGCCACTTTCAACACGCTGGAGTCATCTTTGTACCGCTTACTCGTCAAACTAATCGAGGGTACTGGAATGTCCTTTATATCTTCATCAATTTTCAAATTCGCAATGTCGAAGATGTCGTACTTCAAATCGGTAGGCACCTGGTTCCAATCAATAAAATTGACCTCTTTGCTATGCGAAACATGACGCTTCACATTATCCTCTGTCGTACGAGAATCTAGCTCATCAGATTGGCTCATCGGAAAAGCATCATTATCCGCAATAGGGCTTCTAGATGAGGACCTGGACCGGTCTCTTTTGAATTTGCTAGAAGGCGCAGTTGAGCTTCCGGTCTCGGTTTTTGAAGCCTGTGACTTCGTCTTCACCTTTTTTGGTTTTGTGGCAGTCTTTCTAACCCCTTGTGGTTCCAATTGGGACTCCTCATGTAGCTTCTTATCCTGGTTTCGATCTCTTAGGAAGCCTCTTGGAAGTGCATATTCATACTGAGAATTGTAGCGATTGGCCTCGTTCAGCAGTGCCTCCAAAGCCGACGAATGACGGCCCCTCTTCTTACCATTTGCTTTACCATCTTTTGGAGCCATGTTCTTGGAGCTAATGTCTTCCAGTAAGCTAGAATCGCTAGCATTTAATGACGAGGTATTCGTTGATGCTGTCTTAGGGGAGGAGAATAGCGAGGAAGTCTCCTCACCAGAGTGCTCATTCGGCAGCACAGACATTGACCAGCTATTAGTCGACGAGCCTTTCTAGATTTCAATAACCGGTAGGTTCAACTGAAGCAATCTTTCTCAACTGGAGAAAGACGTTACTCGCAACGCGATCCAAGAGAAGTAGCCCGTGAGGCCCCAGCGGGTGAGAGTTGTACTTAAAAGTTTATAAGAGTCTTGCTTCAGATATCTATTTGGACTTCTGGGACATTATCAGTTTTGGACGCTTCCAGGGTCGAATTGGCCCTCTGGACTTCCTCCAGGTGACAGCCTGGCACTATGCTCCAGTCAATCATCTTTTCTTTCCTCTCGTTATATAGCCAGTCGTTAATCTGCCTGAAGTGATTGTTACCAAAGAATCCACGGTTGGCGCTCAATGGCGAAGGATGCACCGATTTGAATACTTTGAGATTCTTCTTCTGCGACAGGGAAGATTTACTCAATACCGATTCGACCATCTTAATCGCATTGCTTCCCCATAGCAAGAAAGCCAGACTCTTCCCGTCTTGCTCTCTGTCCTTCACAAGTGCTTCGACGACCTTCCTCGTGAAAACCTCCCAGCCCTGTTTTGCATGAGAATTTGCATTGTGTGCCCTCACAGTGAGGGCTGTATTCAGCAGCAGAACTCCCTGCAGAGCCCAAGGCGTCAGATCACCCTTTGTATTATCGATCTCGAAATCCGGATAGTTCTGTTTGAGCTCTTTGTAAATATTCTTCAACGAAGGAGGCGCCGGAGTTGGCGGTCTAACGCTGAATGCCAGCCCATGGGCCTGGTTGTGGTTGTGGTACGGATCCTGGCCGATTATCACCACTTTCACTTTATCGAATGGCGTCAGCCTGCTCCAAGAGTAGATATCGCGCGCTGGAGGGAACACCGTATGGCCCTGCTGCTCCTTGGTAACGAATTGCTTGAGCTTCACGAAGTACGGTTTCCTGAACTCCCCTTGCAACTCTTTAAGCCACGAAGATTCCATAGATTCGATCTCGAGAGTGAGTAAGTTCCGTAAGAACGGGCTCAATGACACCGTAAGTTTGTTGCTCATCGCATCAGCACCTTCTGAACTCGAGCAACTTGCTAGCTGCTCTTGGCCAGCCCTCTGAACCTCAGTTTCGATCTCAACTGACGCGTCAACCCCGGCGTGTACCGTTTCTTTCTTCTCCACCAGTTTCACCTTCTTGGAGCTCTTTCCAAAAAACTGCTCGATCGTAGATTGTTTCCTCTTAGCATCAACACTCATAGCAGGTCGACTGGGGCTGAATTGGCCATTTCTAAGGTAGCTGTCACATCAATGTGTTTTGTCTAAGGCTCGCGATAGCTTATTACACTCGCGTGTAATGGCTAACAAAGAGCTATCAACTTCACAGACGACATAAGTTTGGAAGCCAGTCTTTCTGAGCTTGTTGGGTGACGAATAATAGTGTACAGATTTGTGGTTGTCAAAGTGGTGGAACACAGGGTCTCCTTCTTGTGAAGAGGGCCATTGTGAACAAGAAGCGATGGGATCTGGTACCCCTTCATCGCAGGGAAGTTCCAAATCATCGGGAGGAAATGGCAAAACGGAGGTTACAACTTTGCCGAAAGAGGGAAGACCTATCAGTCGCAGGTCTTCTCACTTAGTTTCGAGTCGAGAAGACAATGGTGAAGAGACGAGAATGAAGGGGAATGCTGAGACCCAAGGTGCTTCAAGTGATGGTGGCGATGTAAGGACTGCGGTATCGCCACGAGATGTGAAGCAGGATAATGCTGGGTCTAAGGAGGATGCTGTTAAGGCAGAGAATGGGAGCGAAGCGAAAGGCCGAGTTCGCTTCTTTTGGGGAAGACAGTCTCACGTTACAGAGCAGGTTACAGATACGGGAGAAACGGAACGAGTGGCAGCTGCTGCTTCCAGTGTTCCCTCCGTGACGAATGAGATTATACCTCATTCTGATGATGCGATTCTGTACAGGAGTAAGAAAGACACAGAGATAACAGAAGAAAGAGAGTCGCAGGTTTTGCAAAAACAGAATCCCAATATTGTGGTGCCCAACTTTGATGTCTTACCGCGCAAATCGGCGTGGACTTCGCTGAGCAGCTCTTTAAGCACGATAGCGCATAGTTGGCACATCGCGTCGGGCGAGCGTAAGCGGCAGGCCTGTCTTTATCAGAGGGGTCCCGAGGAAAGCTTGTATAAGTTGTCAAGTGGTGGAAAGTGCCCTATTAAAGTTTTAATAGTTGGGGTCCATGGATTTTTTCCAACTAAAATGATAAGACCATTCATCGGCGAGCCGACGGGGACTTCGATGAAGTTCGTGTCAGAAGCTGAGGAGGTTGTCTTGAAGTATTTCCATAAGCATGGAAGATCGATTGAAATCAGTAAGATTGCTTTAGAGAGAGAAGGAGAAGTCTTGGATCGTGTGAATTTTTTCTTTGATGTGATGAGGAATTGGCTCAAAGAGATCAATGAAGCGGACTTCATTTATTTCGTGGCGCATTCCCAGGGCTGTCCCGTAACAATCATGCTACTCTCGCAACTGATCGACGCTGGCATTATTAACCTAGATAGCACCAAGTTTTTTCAAGGCGAAGAAGTGCCATTATCGAGGAACAAAAAGATCATATCGATAGTGGCTATGGCTGGAATCAATAACGGTCCTTTCTATGGCGCTGACCAAACCCTTTTTGTTCGTGCTTATCAAACCATTGAAAGGGAATCATTAAGGGAGCTGTTTCAGTTCCAAAAGTTCGACTCGATGCTATCTAAAATGCTAATGCGAAGTATAAGGATTATTATCGGAAGTGGAGTCAAGATTACGTTTGTCGGTTCAATCAACGATCAACTGGTCCCGCTATATTCTTCGATATGCCTCTTCGCTAATCATCCCAACATGTTTAGGGCCACGTTCATCGACCGAGGATCCAGAACCCCAGCATTTTTAACGCGGCTGCTGAACATTGCCGGAACACTTTTGAACCTTGGATACGACGATCATGGTATTATTAAAGAGATCAGTTCCTCTTTGGCGGGGACATTAACGGGAGGAGGGCACTCAACTGTGTATAATGAGGAGCAGGTCTATGAGCTGGGTCTAAGGTTTGCCCTTGAGACGACTGACGTCCCCGCAGATGTTCCAGTGGAGTTTAGGCCGTTCCAATTGAAAAATCTGGGGTCCAACCCGTATCACCTTCCTTGGTGCATGAGAGGTTTGTTATATGAAACGAACGCTCACCTTGACCCAGGCGAAATCAGCCACTTATTCAACGAATTCGAGGATTGGCAGCCTGACACCAAGCAGCTGAAAGACGTTAAATACAGGTTGAATGGTCTTAGGTCAAGGTTGTAAATAGAAGAGTGCCGGTCGCTCTTCCTGGTCCAAAATATGCCGTGATCTCAAAAGCAATATTTATAGACTTATTACGACAAATGATCTCAGTCATCATTATCAGAATTCGCTGTTTGAATGCGTTTACGGATGAGTTTTCGTTTTCTCTTTGAAACATCCACACCACCAAGTGCTGGCTGCGATTTCTTCAGCTTGCCAGGCGCCTGTGTCCCGTCATTGTCCGATAGAGCATCAGATGGTAAGACTATGTTAGCCAACTCATCCTTATGCTTTAGCGAATTAACGAATATCGCTTCCTCACTGCGATCAGCACTTAGATTTTCCATGGTTTGATCTCCGTCGAAGAGAGTCTGATGGCCGCCCTTCAGAACGTAACGCAACCGAGTAGGCTGGGATGTTGCTTCATTGGCATTGTTCTGTGTCCGCCCATCAAGTTTTCTTGAATTCATAGGCGACAAAAGATGAAAAGGCGCTTGTTTCTTCCTGAGCTTTGCTGGCGGAGGTGTAGTAGCTGATTCGTTAGATGCTGCAGCCTGGTCGTTGCGCTGCTCCCTCTTTAATTTCTCGATAATCTTTTTGGAGTTATTGAGCTTAGATTCCATCAACGCCTTGTGAGTCGCTTGAAGACTCTTCAAGTCATCGTTCTCCCTGCGCAACGACTGGATCTCAGCTGTCAATTGGCTAACCTGGCGTTGAAGCAGAAACATTTCTTCTACGACCCTCGAAGATGAATCGGAACCTGATGAATTTGTGCCTGTCGAGGGAGAAGCGTATATGTTCACATTCTCGTAATAGATCCTCTCGCTCTCAAGCACTGCCTTGTAGTACGTAGCAAGCAATTGAACTAGGGTACTCATTTCGAGGGCTTTATCCTTCAATCTGCTGAACAACTGTTAGTACAATACTGAACCTTGTCCGCTTCCTTTACCAAATATTGCCAAAATGTGATGGCTAAAAGGAATATAGCTATAAAAGAGCTCGGTGGGGCGTGAGTGAATCAGCAATTGAAATGAATCTCGGTCAGATATGGTTCTTATGGGTTACAATACTCTTGCAAGAGGTTTCTTATGCGTTTTTAGATGCTAGCGAGGTGCTATCGTTAGAGGATTCTAATGGTGTAATCAGAGTTACCGAAGACAATTATAAGGAGCTAAGCCAAGGGTTGCCCGATTACTATGCAGTTCTGTTCATCACTACTTCGAAAAGCAACAAGCAGGGTTTGATCTGCGATATGTGCAACGGTTTCGACCCAATCTTTCAGAAAGTATCGGCAGCTACTCATCAGCAAGTTCCTGATTCCAAGGTGCTGTTTTTAAAAGTAGATGTCAGTGAGAATAACAAACTGGTCCAGGATCTGGGACTGACTACGATTCCGCATGTGTTAATATTCCCGCCTCCTGAGGAGGGCGAGCCGTTTAGCTGGCAGAAGTCGGCCTTCTACCAATATGAGATGTCAGCAAATAGCGTCAAGACGCCTCTTCATTTTGCCGACTTTCTAGCCAAAGTGCTGAAGGTGTACATTGGGATCAATGAAGATTTCGAGTATCGAGAGTTTGCACTTTATTTTGCCGTGTTCGTTGTTGCGTTCTCACTGTTCAAGCGTAAAGTGCTCCCGCTGATTCCGAATAAGGCCAAATTCTTCTGCATGTTATTGTCGTTTGGAATTCTAATGCTGAGCATTACAGGCTACAAATTCACACAGATGAACTCTATCCCCTTCATAGCCCGCGACCCTAAGGGCCAGATCATGTATTTCAGCGGTGGCATGGGCTGGCAATTTGGTATCGAAATATTCACGGTGTCGATGATGTACATCGCAATGGGCGCTCTCACGGTGTTCCTCATCGTGAGTCCGAAAAGCACACAAGAATCCAACGGGGCAAGCCTGCGTACCACGGTAATCGCCTGTGTCATATGCTACACCTTCTGCTACTTTATCGGATGCTTCAAGATCAAAAACCCAGAATACCCATTTGCATATTGATAGAAAATATGTAAGATGACTTATTAGAGATCTTTATCACGAGAAAGATGCGTATTAGGTGTCAGGAATGCCAGAAAGTAGTTCATGCGGTCGCCACAACATTGGAATGTCGGTCTGAATCTTCTATCAGAGTTTCCAAGTTCTCCTCCTCCGAACTTCTATTTATGATGAAGAACGCTCCCAGTATCAGCATGGCTCCGGTCAGATACAGCAAAGTCATCGGCTTCCGCTTGAAGATCACATCGCCAAACATCGCGAACGGAATAGTGACGCTCAACCCCACGGTGACCGTGAGCGGGCTTGTCAGCAGCATGGCGTTCGCCCAGCAGAAATCGGACACGAAAGTGATCAGACAGTTGCAAACTATCACAACCACCACTCGAGTCGAACTGGGCCATTCGAAAGTTTCCCAACCCAAATAGTCCAACACGACCATCGAAGGCCACAGGAAAAGCAGCGTCAGTAACCCCACGCAACCGAAGAAGATCTTCATGTTAACGCGAGACTCGTCCTTCACCCTGCGCTTCAAAAGCGTGCTATAGACACCGTACAGCAGCGCGCCCGACAGCGCCAGCACGTTGCCTATCAACGTCACCAGCGGCTCGTTCGACGCGCCCTGCTCGACACGCGCTCCCGGCAGAGGCTTCACCTGGCCCGCCCTGGACTGTGTCGAGTCCGACCTGGTCACCAGCAGAATCCCAACAAACGACACCACCGATCCAGCGACCTTGACCTTGCTGACCCTCTCGACATGGCACAACGCCCCGACAAACAGCGTGAAAAACGAAGAAGTCGACGACAGAATGGTCTGCGAAGCTACAGAGGTGTACGCCAGCGACGCATTCGTCACAAAGTTCGCCGAAAACCACAGAACACAGAACTCCGCACTCAGTTTCACGGTCTCCCGCAGCGAAAGCCTCTCGACACCACCCTCGTCCTCGTCCTTGCGCAACAAACCACTCCCGACCTCTGCTTCCTCCTCCTCCAGACGCAATTCCTCCCGGATCTTCAGCTGTCCCGTTCTCCAGTACTTGGCCACCACCGCCCTCGCCGTCGGCAGCAGATACATGGTGAACGCTGCTGTGTTGACATATGTGATGAAAAACGGCTTCCTGTACGAATTGTCCTCAAATATCAGGCTTATCAAGAACGAAGACACCACCCAAAGCACAATTACCAGCCCAAGCATCATCAGCCCGAGACTCCATCTCTTACTGAACTTCGAGATCATCCTAGACAAGCTGCTCCGGTCTTCCCAATCGCCAATGCCACCTCCCCAGCACAACTGATCAGATCCAATGCTCAGCTCATCGCCTGCTTATAGCTCAACCTGGCCTCGTTCAGCGTGCGCCGCAACTGTGGCTTCCAGGAATTTTTCACCGCCAAATAAGCGTTTTGGTCACGTGACGCACCGTGATAACTTCGAATCGACCGTTTTATGGCCCAGGCAGCGGTTTGAGCAGGCTGAAGGGCAGGTTGGGCGGTCCCGGTGGCCTCCAGAAGGGTGTCGGCGGCAGCTGGGAGGTCAATCGCTGCCGTGTGTGCCGCTGGAGGCTCTTTTGCCCGGCGATGAGGGCTTTGGCCGTAAGTACGGCAGTCTGAAATTTGGCGAACTGCAGGACTATACAGGGATTGATGAGCACAGGACGGAGAGAATAGAGGACTGGTGTCGAGTTAGGGATCGGAATCGCTGCGGAACAGGTTGGAAAGTGCGGATTATGAGTATGTGGAGTTTTTTCGGGGCTGAAACGGGCTTTGGATCGTGTTTGAGCAAGATTTACTGACGACGGTGATTGTTCAGGTGCTAGTAACAATGGTGGGATCAAGAAGATGTCGTTGGAGGAGTTTCTCGGCGACGATAGTCTGGGAGAGTCAGTCTGGAACGAGGAGGACATTAACCTGGATGCTATAACCAACACGACGAACATTGATCTGTTGAAGGGGAAGAGAGGAGTGGGAAGAGCGGAAGGGGAGTCACACCATGGAGGCGGATATATGGCGCATGGGAGCGGGGATCGCGGCGAAGGTGGCGGGTTTTCCAGCCGGGGTCCGCCATATATTGTGAAATTCTCGCTACTGCCTCCTCGGTTCTCGGACGCGGATATCGAGGATCTGTTCCACGAGAAGTACACCAAGTTTGTGAAGTTTAAGCTGTTCTGGGAGCTCAACAGGAACCCCAGTATCGCGACGTTGAAAGAAGGTGGTGTTTTTGAGCAGAATTTCAAGCGGACCAGCAAGGTAGGGTTCGTGGAGCTTTACTCCGGGCGGGATATGGACAAAGTGCTCAAGTACTGGACCACGCCGCTCATGAAGATCCACAACATCAAGCTGGAGCCGGCGCAGTTCGAAGATTTCAAGGAGTACAGGCTGAAGGGGGAGCTGTTGAAGGATCCGAGGGACAGTGCGTCCAGGCCGTACTTGGAACCCAGACGCAAGTCCAATCCGTTCGGGTTGGCAAAGCCGGTGGATACGCAGTCCAAGATCCTCGAGATAGAGGACAAGGTTGCCAAACTGCACATAGAGGATACTGCGACGCTGAGGAGACTCTCGGGCGGGGGAGAGCAGAGCAGTCTGCTGCAACCGGGAAAAGTTACGCTTTTGAAGAAGGCGCCCGAAGAACAGGAAAAGAAGAAGCCATTGAGCTATTTGGAAGTGGTCAAGAAATCAGCAGAAGAGAGCAAGAAGCAGGGTTCCAGTGCTCACAGCACCGCATCTCCCTCCCCGCTCCCAAACCGTGCTACGTTGGCCGCTGCAGATATGGACAACTCTGTTGCAGCAACGTTGGCGCAGGATGAGCTTGATAACAACAACTCAGGCGACGAAGAGTCGAGTAAATTCACTTTTAAAAACTCGGAGAGAGCTGGCGACGCCGTTGAGCCCCAACGTGGCTCGTACCAGCGCTCACCACGAGGGGGCCGTGGAGGTCACTCTAGAGGTCATGGCTACCGCGGCGGCCGCGGCGGCAGTCGCGGCGGTGGTCGAGGTGGGTCGCGCTATCAGGCCAACCGTGAGTATAACGAGAACGAAAACTATCAGTCCCGCAAGCCTAATCGCTCACAAAGCTCCAATGATTCAAGAAACAACCAGCCACAAGGTCAAGGATCTGGTGGCGGCCATCAGGATGAAAAACGATATTCCATGTTCAAACCTGCCAGTGGATTCTTGCATGAAAGCACGGGCGACAGTTCAAGTTACAAACACAACTACAGAGGTGGTTCTAACAATCGTGGGCGACCAAGCCAGCGTGGACGCTTCACTCCTGCATAACTTGTGATCTCATTGGCGGCCTAGAAGAATAACTATTGTAGTATTATCATTTCATAGCTCTTTCCTTCCATATTCTTCCTGCTAAAAGACTGTTCACTGAGAGTATAGCCGTGAGTCTTGTGCAAGTAGCTACTTATGCTCATGATACGGTAGCATTGTCCTTGGCATACAGGATTTCGCATACATCCATTATGGGAAGATCAATGATGCCACCAGTCTCCTTGAATGCGTAATTTTTGAGCAGTTCAGCATCGTTGGCACAAATAATCGTTTCTCCCCTGGAGTCTGTGATTGTTCGTAGGTCGTCCAATGCCGGCGTCAGCACATCTTCATTGTACATTAATATGGCAAAGTATGCATAGAGCATTCCCATTAACACTAGGCATTGGCTGTAGATTACCCATTTCCGCTGTGGTAGGACGTCCAATACCGCTTTAAATACGCTGTTGTTCCATAATCCATTGGCATCATCTTCTGGCAGCAGAGACCATATAATTATCAGAACCAGCACAGATGTGACAGAGATATAGTAGGAAAACCATTCATACTCCTTATCAGTGCCATCGTCACCCTCTTGCATCTGCGATTGCTGTCTCCATCTCGTCTTCTTTGCTTAAAAGTTGAGTAAAGAAGCAAAGTCTCGTTGAATGATGAGTCGGCGACAGAGCCAAAGGCGGATGATAGTGTCGTCCATTCTTCAGACCGATAGTAAACTTGGTTATCAAGATGAACTACATTTCTATGTACAGTAGCCTATTGTCATGCCACATAGTTGTCTGAAAATCGTTAGTGGTATAGTACTTAATTGGGTTTATGACTTACTGTTGAACTTGCATTTGTTGTTGATTTGCCAATTTTCTTTCTTGCCTTCCCTTCTTCATTACCTGTTTGAGAGCTGGCCCATCCAATGGATCTAGCAGCTCGAATGAACATAATAATCCCTCGCTGACGCTCATTACCGCGCCCCAGTTATCGAATTCTCCGCAGTAGTTCGGAGCCGAGAATACTGTTACTAAACTTCTATCGTTGAAGAACTCGTATCCATCTTCGACGACCATGTGGGCCCTGCAAACGAGATCGAAACCAAATTTGTTCAAAAATTTGTTGATGGCGACCTTATTGTAACAGTAACTTACGCCTCTTTCATTATCTTCCCACTCATTCGGCGAGTCGGTGGGGTCTGACCACAGCAAATCGTTAATCAGCCCAAAGTCTGGAACGTCTGTCGGCCTGCTAACGTGCCGGATCTCATCCATCGAGTTCAAAACCGGTGATAAACCACCATGAACGCAGAAGATCTTGCCAGCCACAATGGCTGCCAGCGGCAGGGTGTTAAAAGTGTCGACAAATATTTTCCACGTTTTGATGTTACAGCGACGCTTACATTCGTCGTAGAACCCATAAACTCTTGTAACGTTAGCACATTCGTGATTTCCTCGCAGAAGAAAGAAGTTTTCTGGGTACTTGATCTTATAGCAAAGTAGCAGAAGTATTGTTTCCAGAGATTGCTTACCGCGATCCACATAATCTCCTAAGAACAGAAAATTCGCTGAAGGTGGGAAACCACATTTGGTAAACAGTCTGAGAAGATCTGCGTATTGCCCATGAACATCGCCCACGATCTTGACCGGCGGCGAAAGTTCCAGAAGGGAAGGTTGTGATAGGAACATTTCACGGGCCATATGGCAAATCCGTGCGATCTCCGAATTTTTGAGGCAAACGTTCTTAGTTCTTTTGCCAGCGTAACCTGCGTCCAATAGTTTTTGTATCGTTTCGTCTATATCTAAAGGTCGAACGGGCCTCTTTTTCTTACCGATCGATTGACGAGTATTATCATTACTTGACGACTTGTCATCAACGAAACCATCCGGCAGATCTGGATCCATCGGTAAGCTGGTGGGATATTCATTAGTTGATTCACGTCGCGATAAGTTCTTGATATCGGTTCGATGCCCGCGTGCTCCTGATGTTGTTGTATCAAGCGAACTGGGCTGTCCCAGATTACTGGCGCTATCTGCATTGGAATCTTTGTCGATATTAGATGCTGTGACTCCAAAATAATCTTCATCCTGGTCATCAATGCCATCAACGTTTTTCCTGAATACACCAGGAGAATTCATCGGCGTACTATATGCGGTTGTTCCTGCCGACCCGGATGACTTCCTGCTATGTATCGACGACGCGTGTGAATTGGATCGGCTCATGGGGTGCTGCCCCGGTGATAGGCCCGTCTCTCCATCAGATCTCCTACGCGCCTTTGAAGACGACCCGCTTCTCACGCTCGAGGGACGAGGTGAATTGTTGTGTCTCAGCACGTCTAGCTGATTCCTGCCACCCAAAACGCTATTCCTGATGGTTTCCGCGGTCCGGTCGTCATCGTCGTCGGTCAATGCATTTTCGTTATAGTTCAGAATGCTCGCCGACGTGTAATTGCTATTTTTCAGGATCGGCGACTTGGGCTCCATTTGAATCATCGAAGGTGGCAGGTCCGCAGTGGTAAAACTCGATCTCTTTGACGACGAAAGTCTCCTCTCCGAATGCGGAGTTCCCGGTTGTAAATGGCTATTATGGTTCTCGTTCTCCAACGCCTCCTCCGATCCTTCATATCCCTGGGCGTTGTCCTTCCTGTTTGATGGTGTCCCCGCGTGAGCTGTGCCAGCAGGCTCGTCAACAGCCGCCGCGCTAGAGCCTCCCTCTGCACCAAGCGTCTCCGATCGCCGCGACCGCAACGATCTGGATGATTTCGCCGATCTCACCGATTGACCGGTGTCCGTTCTAGTGAACGGTTGTGTTGTTGATGATGGCGAACTTCCGCGAGACTTGCCCGACGAAGATTTCTTGCTAGATTTCGATCCCGTATTACCCATCCTGTTTCTCTAACCTCTCTGGCTCCTACTGTCCTCTCCAAACAGGCTTCCGATATTCCAAATCCGTTGCTGTCCTAACTTGCACAGATCGACTTGCTGAAAGCTTCAAAAAGCTGCTCCCGGATTACCAGTTTATCAAAGAAGCAAATTATCACTCCAACACCACCTAGCAGCCTTTGCCTCTTGTCCTTTATGCCAAGATTCGTCTACTTTAGAAAACACAAACTGAGTTTGTCCTATGTTGTAGGGCAAAGGGGGTCCTTTTTACGTTGCCCGCTCTTGCAAAAAGACGATATCAAGAGCTAATCGAGAAGAATGAGCCCAAATGTGCTCGACTCGTAGCTCAATGCTTTCAGCAGAGGGCATTGTAGTTTCCAGCTCACTGACAGCTTTCTTTAGAGACTTTTAGAGCCAAAAGCGGTCGAGATACCGGTATCGAGCAAGAAATCGTCTAATTGACAGCATTGTGCGTCTGAGAGTCTATATTGATGGCGTAGAAAGCGCTGGAATGCGTTCGTCTTGTTCTTGTTCAAGCGTAGATCGTGCTAAGAGGTTGTCTTGAACTGGACTATCGGTTTTTCAATCAGTTGGTTGAAGAAGCAGAGATAGCTGGAAGATAAGCTGGTAATGGAGAGGATCGTTCAGCAGACCGATTACGATGCCCTGTCATGCCGGATATCGGCGATCTCCAAGGGATATTTGCCGTCGCCGTCGCTACAGATAGAAAGATGCCACTACAATGGGTACCGCGAGATGCATGTGGAATATCTGAGGGCTCTGAAGAATGTCAGTATGAAAATCCATTCCAAGGTCTATCAGGTTGCGAAGACGTCCTTCCCGGTGATGAATTACGGAACGTATCTGAGGACTGTTTCGATAGACCTGGCACTGGACGAGTTTCTGAAGCTGGTTGGCGAAGATCGGAAAGTGCAGGTGGTGAACCTGGGGTGTGGTTCCGACTTGAGGATGGTGCCTCTGCTCCGAAACCATAGCAATTTGTTCTATGTCGACGTGGACTACGAGAGTTCGATTAGCGTCAAGCGTAAAGTGTTATGGGAGAGTCCGATGTTGAGGGAAATGCTGGATCTGAAGCGGGAAGATGCTACGGGAGAAGTGTCTTCAGAGAGATACAAGCTTCTTCCGTGCGACTTGAACCGACTGGATCAAACCATGCGAGGTCTGGAGGCGCTGACAGGTCCCGATTGCCCGACTGTGATCATCAGCGAGTGCCTGCTTTGCTACATGGCGGACAGGGAGTCACAACAGTTGATCGATAGTGTGAAGGGCTTCTATAAATCAGGCAGCTGGATCTCATACGATCCTATAGGCGGCTCTGCGCCTGGCGACAGATTCGGAGTTATCATGCAGAACAATCTGAAAGAGTCCAGGAACCTGGACATGCCTACTTTGATGGTATATAACTCTACGGAAAAATACGCTTCACGGTTCCACGGGGCTGACACAACCGCGAGTGACATGTGGGAGGTGCTCACGTCGCAGATTAGTAACGAAGAGTCGGCGAGGCTCAGATCCCTTCAGTTTCTGGACGAAATTGAAGAGCTCAAAGTCATGCAAAAGCATTACCTGCTGCTTGTAGCCAGATGGTAAGAACGTGCTCTCCTCTGCCGCTATCTGAACATGCAACCGTTGCCCTCGCCCTGAGTTCGCCATTGAGCCGATGGTAATGTGTCCGATTGTAGTTGGTACAATCGCCATGCCTCTCTGATGTGCTCCGGCAGAATCGGACTGTTTGCAAACTTCTCGACACTTACGTCTATAGCATTGAACTCTTTAACGAGCTTGTTGTAACGAGAGATCAGGCCGGCTCTGATATCTTGAGAATTGTTTTGGCTCTTGAGTAGCTTATTTCCTAGCTTGACCTGTGTCATTTGCTGCTCGTCATCATCAAAATATGAATCGCTCTCAGTCTCGTCAACGCTATCTTCGACATTTTCATGATTGTTCTCCATAAGTATTGTCAACTTCTTTAGAAACTTCTTCAGGCTCTTGGCCACCGACCTACGACGGTCGAACTCTATCATCATCCTTCCGGCCAACCATTTTTGCCTCACGTCAAGTGCCAGCTCAATGATCTCTCCCGCATAAAGCTTGCCAATGGCCTGCAAGAACACACGAATATTTTCTGTCACACTCTGATTTATTACCATACCAGCAATTTTTTTCACCTGGGTCTTGTTCAGTGAGGTCCGATGGAATACTTCAAATCTGTTGGTCTGCTGCTCGTCTAGGTTTGTGACGAGTAGTTTAAATTGTTCATCCTGAGCCAACTCTCGAGGCCTTGGATTCCCCTTCAACATCTCCTCGTAAAAATCTCTAGGAAACCGTAGATTGCTTGGAACTTCATTTATCTCACCTTTGCTGCTAACTTTCGGTATCTGACCATCCAGATCAGTATCATAGAATGATGCTTGGTTCGTTAGAAACCTGCTGTCTTTCCTGTCGCCTTGCATTTCCTTTATTCGGTCCTGCATGTACGAGTTCATAGTGCCTCCTGTCCTCAAATTCTTCAATTTCCATGATACATATTCCTGATCTTCACTTACAACCTGATCGATCATCTGCTTTGTAGAAAGGTAATTAGCAGCTGTGAGCAGTGGTGGGTAATTCACAGACGGAATCAAATCCAAAGGACCATCATTATCTGCCATTTCATTCGACTTAATATGGAATTTCGTGCTATCGAGGCTCTTCACCCTCTGCTCATAGCTCTATTAGACATAAAGTTGGTTCACTTTTTAAGGCGAGCTATACTATTTTTTCCTGGAATAATAATCTGTAAAATTCCATACTAAAGTATAAATGCTATGCTGGTATTATAGGCCGCTACGAATTTTGGAAGCACTGCTGGACTCTTGAAGTATTTAGTCCCTATCGCCTTGCTTTTCATCTTTTTCGGCAGCCTCTGGGCTGTCTTGTTTGCCTTCCTCGGCATCTCTCTCTTTTAGTAGTTTCACCAGTCCGAGGAAGATTACCACTGAGGTTGGACCTAGCAGGGGCAGATAGACGGCTATCTTGTGTTCCTGAGGGAAAAAGTTCTGCTGTACCATTTCACCATGGAAGAAGGCTGTTTCAGATGCCTTGACAAGTTTATTGCTCAAGACCAGAGCTTGATTCCAAACGACGTCGCCGCCTTTCTCAGGATTATTCAGTAAATCTATAATTTCTAGTCTCAGTTTCAATGCTTGATTGACATTATTCAAGACATCCTCTGGAACTGCCATCTGTTTGAACGACTGGGTCAGTTTTACCAATGACCACAGGGTTTCTTCTGCGTTGTCGATATTTCTTAAAGTTGTTAACCTCTTGAACGAGTCGATAGTAACGTAGGGCGACGAAAGGTCCTGGGAGCCTTTTGTCAGTCCAAGCAATTGGAAGAGATCGGTCGCGAACTGGTACATTATAGGGACCAAGTACGACTCTTTCAGCAAGGCGTTGGGCGGGAGGGGATTCTTGTTGATGATGAGATTTCCCCATTGCGGAACAATAAAACTCTGCCAATCGGCTTCCGACCCTGTGTTGTTCGATACGCCATGGATGAAGTTCAAACCAGACGGACTGCTCACGTTGCTGGGGAAAACGATTGCTAGGTTCAAAGCACTCGATTCGGAGAGATAATTCATCGAGGAAAGCTCCGAGAGGTCGATTGTGTGCGATAGCTCTTGAGGCGTCACAGAGTCGCCATCCTTGAGAGCGTGCACATTCAAATCGTTGTAGTAGATGATGCTTGTGTCAACAGTAAAGTTTACCAGCGGTGCCAGGAACTTTCTAAAGGGCGTGAAGTAATGCTGCAACGTCTTTTCAATTTCCCATCGCACGGGTGACCCGTCACCGCTTAGTAAAGATATGCTCAGATGCATGTTGGGGTTGTAAGTGACAACCATGTTATCATCGTGACGCGAAAAATCAGATGAGAGCTGCTCCCATTCGAGCGCAAAGGTGTGTTCCACCAGTGATTGGGCCACGAAGAACGGAATGTCGTTGCTTACCACGGCTGCGTCATCAAAAAACACCGTCGTCTCCTTAGCATCGTACGCCACGGAGTACCCGACGAATTCATCCAACACTAGAGAAACCACATGGTACTCGTCGCTGTGGCCGTACTTCGATCCGGTCGCGTTGTACTCCTCGTAGGGCAGTATTTGCAGAGACCAGGGCACATATTGCTTCTTCGAGTTCAGCAGATGGTTTACCTGGACCTGAACTGCATCATGGATATCAGGAAACCTGTAAACCTCAGATTTGATGAAAACTGGTATCACCATGTGAACATCCTGAAATTTGCCTTCGTGTAGCGACCGTATGTACTCCACAGGCAGCGGTGCCCGATACACTGTAGTCAACTTGTACCACAACGGAACCCCCAGTAGCACGTAACATGCCAAAAAGCACAATCCCACGATTTTTCGAAGCCCACTGTCCACCATGCGGAACACCTTGCAATATAGCTACCACTAAAAAGCGTAGCGACCACCTTCAGCAAAATTCTCGAGAAGAAGCTGCGTCAATTGATGCGAGCAAGTAGAGACGATCCAATGGCAGGCGTTACCAGCTTCTTCCTAAGTAAACAGTCGTCATACTAAAGGCTTACGAACTTCGACTACCAGAGGGCTAATTGTATGATGATCCCTTTGAACGAGGTGTAAAATCTTCATAATCCATATATATATGAGCATTACGAGCACAGCCAGAGGCCAGGATATTTGTGAGATGGCATTTTAGATGCCCAACGGGTCTTCAGAAGCTCTTCTAGCAGCCATTGGCATTGCTCTGCCCTGCTCTCTGCTTGTAGTCCTTGTAGTTAAGTAAGGAATCTGGCGAAAAAGTTGATGCGATGAGCTACAAGAAGAGGCATTAGGCAGCTAAGAAGGTTGATCCAGTTGTCCTGAGGTACCGTGCCAGCACGATGGCTGAGTTGAGGGAGGAAGAATACGTTCATAAGGTCTACAATGAGATAGCGGGTCATTTTTCAGAGACGAGGTATAAGCCCTGGCCGATAGTGACACAATTTCTTGAAAGTCGACAGGTTGGCAGCATTGGCATCGACGTCGGTTGCGGCAATGGGAAGTATTTGAACGTGAATCCGCAGATTTTTCTAATTGGCTCCGATCGTTCATCAGGGCTCATACAATGCGCTCGCGAGATCGATGGGCGTCACAACGTGCTGGTCGCCGACGGCATGAGGCTGCCTCACAGGGACGGCACGTTCGACTTCGCTATATCGATCGCTGTGGTACATCACTGGACCACCCGGGAACGCAGAATAGCGGCCATTGGCCACATTTTGAGCAAGCTGAGGGCTGGCGGAGAGGCACTGATATACTGTTGGGCGCTCGAGCAGCGCAGCTCCAGAAGAGGATACCACGAGGGCATGGAGCAGGACGTCCTGGTGCCGTGGGTCCTGCAGGAGAAGGGAAACAAGAGCTCGTTGCAGACAAGACAGGCGGCGGAGAAGCCCGATCTGACAGACGTTCCCGCACAAGAAAGAGCTCGCTACATCGCTAACTGGAGGAAAGAGATGGAGGCAAGGAGGATCGCAGAGCAGGAGAACGCCAGGAAGCGCCAGCTAGAAGAAGAGAAGAAGAACACGAAGTACAGATTCTACCACTTGTACCGCGAGGGCGAGCTGGAGGAAGATTGCACCAGCGCGGGCGGTACCGTGGTCTCGAAGGGATACGAAAAGGACAACTGGTACGTAGTGGTGAGGAAGCCGGCACTATAGAATGCAATTGGCCGCTAGAATCCATCATTTGTAGAGTCAGAGTATAAATCATGTGATCGAGTCATAATAAGGCCCTGTCAGTTCGTTTAGACCAGGCTATAATTGACCACATCTCTGCTACTTGGTCAATAAGCAAGCCGACAGGATCCATATATTAATCGATAGAATGCCGATAGTAAGGCACAACGATGAGGAGTACCACTTATCCCATGAAGAAGAGGAAAAATTGAATGAATTCCGTTCAATTACGGATTTCCCGGAGGACGACCTGCCCCTAATAATACGTTTGTTGCAGAACTACGGCTGGCATCTGGAGCGAGCGCTGGGCTTGTATTTTGACGGTGATTGGAAGCGTTCGGTTACAACTACGGACTTGCCAGCGATTCCCGTGCGGCCTCCTACGCCGGCCGCAATTAGAGCCGGAACAGCGCCAATTGGGCAAAGGGAGCCGTTTGTGGCATCGGATGCTCATATGATTCCTTCTTTGCACACTGTCCAGCCACTTCCGGAGAACTTTAGGGACCACTTCTCGGTTGTTGGTCTTGGTGGAAAACGCGGTGACGTGTGGAACATTACTTCGCAAGAGAGTCCTTTCCTTATAATACTGATGTTCATACCAAGAGTTTTAATGAAGTTGGGGGCTCGAATACTCTTTCTGCTGTGGAGTCTGATCACCTTTGGGTTTCAGTCGCACATCGATGAAAGGACAAAGGTCTGCAAAATTCCTGACGCTCCCAAGAAGAGGTCTGGATCGTTGAAGGAAGTACTACCGCAACATATGGATGAAAAAAGTTTGGCTCGGCTTAATAGACTTATTTCCGACCTCTCTTTCAATGAAGCATTAAAAGTATGTCAAGAAGAGTTCAAGTATCTCCTTCTGATTGTCATTGGGGATGTCATCGATGTCGGAGCCCCAGACTTCAATTCCCGGAGGTTTTTGTCTAAAGTTCTAAGCAACCCAGCAGTAATTTCCCTGCTTGAGAAGTACAAAGACGAACTTGTCATCTACCTGAGAAGTGCTGACGAACTTGAAACTTGGCTTGTTGCTCAGCAGCTTCATGTTAAATACACACCGGAGTGCTTATTGATTGCTAACGTTCTAAACTCAAACGGATCACTAAATGGCATCACAAGATTGTCGGTTTTGTCGAAGGTAAGAATAAGTTCTCCCAAGAAATTTGAAAACTCGCTCAAGGTTTCACTTGAGAGATTTCATCCAGAGCTTGTGGTGAGTAGAACAGAGCAAGCAGAGTTGCGATTGGCTCGTGAAATCAAGGAAATGCAAGACGCTGCCTATGAGGCATCATTAGAGCAGGATCGTTTTAAGGAGCAGGAGCGTATTTTGAAGGAACAGCAAGAACGTGAGTTGAAACAAAGCGAGCAGGAACGTGAGAAAGAGAGGGAAATGAAGGAAACTCTAAAGCACTTGACTTGGCTTCAATGCTGTATTGAAGTGGCAAACCAGGAGCTTTCGCCCTCTGATACCAAGAAAAAAGCTACTCTGCAAATAAGAACCTCTAACGGGCAAAGATTTGTCAAGAAATTTGCTAGCACCACCAGCTTACGCGCACTATACGTCAACATCGGTTGCCACTTATATTTGCAGACATACACGAACGATTCAAAAGAATGGGTGTCAAGCATGGTTAAAAAAATAGAGTCTCTAACGCAGAGCAGCTCCGTTCATTGCTTCAAAGGCAGTTCAATCTCATTTAGCAATACCAACATCGGTGATCTAGCTGAAATAATTGAGGACGAACTGAACAAATTGACCATCGAAAGATCCACAAATCTGGAGTTTGATTTCGAGCTTGTTTCACCCTTCCCAAGAGAAAAAATATCAGTGGACGAAAACCTAGCCCTAAAGGATGTCTCTCAATTATGGCCCAACGGCAGTCTCCTGGTAGAAGATATCATTGAAGAAAGCGACGTCGATGAAGACGATGATGAAGCAGAGTCTATCGATGAATAGTGAATAATTCGGAAATATACAGCTCCGAAATCGTTCACAGTATGCATGGATGTATAGAAATAGAGTGTTAAATAGGCTCTAAAATAGAAGGATACCACTTTTAGTTCGTTGAGATAGATGACACTATCATACATAGGATATTATCTTAATGCTAGTAAAATTACAATCATACTTCGGAGGTCATGAAATGAAAAGTAGGTTAATTTAACCGCCAAATTAGTAACAGAAATGGCGATCTAAATGCAGTAATGGTAAGGTCTATCATTGCAAGAATAAAGGATGACGCCAGATTCAGTAGTATCCACGAATAAACGCTAACTCTCACAGCCGAGTGCCAGTGACATCACGCGGTGATTGCCGCCCGAAGGCAGGATAAGATGCGCCTATGCAATACGGAATATCATTATCCAGGACTTTAGAATCACTTTCAGTTGTCGCACCACATGGGGTCGTTGTGTTTCGCCTTGCCTGGGAGATTTATTTAAAACTGGAGAAGGGGCTTGATAACATCACACTAGGATGGGAAATAAGTAAAAATAAGATCCACTACAAAATATTGATTTTTCTTCATCTTTTTCGATATGAATTCATTCATCGGTTTGGATGGATTTACCTCAAACAAAAGGGGCCCGAAAAAATGGAGATTGCATATAACTACAACGGAATCCACACAAATGACCCTCTTGTTCGCCAGTAATAGCGATGAATAGCATGTTTTTATTCACTGTCTGGTTGGTGATCTCTCACGTGGAGGAGCATCTCTGGTTCTGTAGGAGTCCCTTGGTGCGCCGTAATCACCACGAGGAGCGCCATAGCCACCACGGGGAGCACCGTAACCACCACGGGGAGCACCGTAACCACCGCGTGGAGGACCATAACCGCCACGAGGAGCACCGTAGCCGCCACGAGGAGCACCGTAATCGCCTCTTGGCGCGCCGTAGCCGCCTCTTGGAGCGTTGAAGCCGCCTCTTGGGGCACCAAAACCGCCTCTTGGCCCGCCGAAGCCGCCTCTTGGACCACCGTATCCGCCTCTTGGCCCGCCGTATCCGCCTCGGAAACCGCCGCCAAAGCCGCCTCGGAAACCGCCACGGCCTCGGAAACCACCTCTGTTAGATCTTCTGATAGGAGGAGGATTATCGTCTCTCTCGACGCTGATCACAGATCCTCTGAACTCAATGTTGTTCAACTTTTCCAACGCATCGTTCATGACTTCCTCGGTTGGGAACTCAAGCGCACCGGTGCCGTCAAAATCCCTCGTGTTAACACTAGAGAAGGTAGTCTCCAAGTTGTTTTCACGCGCCAAGTCCTTCAATTCCTGCCACGAGCAGCCCTCGGGCAAGTTTCTGAGTACAATACGGTATCTTTTTGGTGGTATTTTCGAGAACATAACCTCCAAAGGCTGGTTCGCGAACGTCTTCCCGTTAACCTCTTCGATGGCCCTTGCAGCAGACTCAGCTTCTTCGAACTCGACAAACGCAAAACCGTTCAAAATTTTCACCTCCTTCATGTTTCCAAATGGAGTGAAAATTTCGTTCAACTCAGATTCTTGCACATCGAATGGAAAAGGCCTCACAAATAGCCTAGTCGTAGATAGCTCGCCCTCCAACTGAGGTGGTGGTGGGTAATACGGTTGAGGACCTGGGTAGTGGTGGTGTTCTTCCATCATTCCGTGATCCATGGGGTGTCTCTCATGTGGCAACTCCTCTCTTTCCTGTGGAGGTACCTCGCCATGTTCTTCTGGATGGGGAGGTTCTTGCAACTCTTCCGCAGGTGGCTCTTGCTCCACTACGGGAGGCTCTGCCGGTGGAGCAGCTTCCTCTGTATATTCCTCCATTGGTGGTTGTTGTTCGTGTGATTCAGACATCTCGAAATACCCGAATGAACCTCTCAATCTTGCTCCCTGGGAAGACTGAAGTGTTGTTGAACTGTCTGCAATGGTCTTCTTTTGCCACCATTGAAAAATTGCACTATCTTTTCGTGTCCAGTGACTTTCTCGCTAAGATCTCCAAGTACTTAAATCTGCTGGCTGAAGCATCAGGATATGGCGTCCAGAACCGTCAATTGCATAGCTACTATTCTCTAGGTCGCTTGGCCGTTAGATGAGTTTCTTTCCCTCGAGCTGAGAGTCTGGAAGAAGAGTTAAAGTTGTTTTGCACCCGTACACCACATATTAATTCCATTAATAAGTCGCCATATAGGTGGAGTTGACTAGAACACATCTACAGAAGAGAGCAGAGGCAAGAAGAAGAGTCGTAGGGTGCCATGCTGCGGTTCCAGAGGTTTGCTTCCACGTACTCCCAGAGACAGGTGCTGAGACGGTACCCGGTCGGAGCTACGATCCACGGCTATGAGGTGCAGCGAGTGATGCCAGTGCCTGAGTTCAAATTGAGCGCCGTTCATCTGGTACATAGCCAGACGGGCTCAGAGCACCTCCACATTGACCGAGAGGATAGCAACAATGTATTCAGCATAGGGTTTAAGACTAATCCGCCGGATTGCACGGGAGTGCCGCACATCTTGGAGCATACGACGTTATGTGGGTCATACAAGTATCCGGTGCGCGATCCATTCTTTAAGATGCTCAATAGATCGCTGGCAAACTTTATGAATGCAATGACGGGCCCAGATTATACGTTTTACCCTTTCTCGACGACAAACAAGGCGGATTTTGAGAACCTCATGAGTGTCTATCTGGATGCGACGTTGAATCCGTTATTGAAACCGGAAGATTTTTACCAGGAAGGCTGGAGATTAGAACATAGCCAAGTGGAGGATCCCGAGAGTGATATTGTGTTCAAGGGCGTGGTGTATAACGAGATGAAAGGTCAAGTATCGAATGCTAACTATTATTTTTGGATCAAGTTCCAAGATTCCATCTACCCATCGCTGAACAACTCAGGTGGCGATCCAAAGAAGATAACCGACCTGCAGTACCACGAACTGGTTGATTTCCATCAGCGGAATTATCATCCATCGAATTCTAAAACCTTCACGTACGGAAATATACCCTTGGACAGCACTCTGAAACGCTTAAATGAGCAGTTTATCGGCTACGGTAAGCGGAAAAGCAGCAAACGGCCGCTCTTGCCGATCGAGCTTGGAAAGGATGTCGAGGCGAATTTCCACGGACAGGTAGATCCCATGTTGCCGCCCGACAGACAGTTAAAAACTTCAATGACTTGGATATGCGGCTCTCCACGAGACACATATGAGACTTTTTTGCTTAAGGTCCTCGGAAGCCTTTTGATGGATGGCCATTCTTCTGTCGTTTACCAAAGATTGATCGAATCAGGCATTGGGCTTGATTTCTCCGTCAACTCTGGAGTTGAGTCAAACACGTCCGTCAACTTCTTAACCATTGGTGTGCAGGGAGCATCTGACGTTTCCAAGTTTAGACGGACGGTTGATGAAATATTTACGGACGTTTTAAAGAAGCCATTTGATCGCCAGAAGGTAGAAGCCATACTCCAACAACTGGAACTGGGTAAGAAAGATCATAAGTCTAATTTTGGCCTGCAATTACTTTACTCTTTGTTGCCTGGTTGGACGAACGAAGTGGATCCATTCGAAGGATTACAGTTCGATGAAACATTGCAAAGGCTTCGTGAGGACTACGAAACGAAAGGTGATAGATTATTCTATGATTTGATTAACAAGTACGTTATTGATAAACCATGTTTCAAATACTCGATGCAAGGTTCCGAGGACTTTTCAAAGAATTTAGAGGAAGAGGAGAAGAAACGTTTACAAGCAAAACTGAGCCACTTAGACGAAAATGATAAAGAGGTGATTTATAGACGTGGACTATTGCTTCAAGAGAAACAGAACTTGAAAGAGGACCTAACCTGTCTGCCAAGCCTAAAAATTAGCGATATATCCCGTAATGGAGATTCTTTCCCAGTTGATAAGCTGAGCCCCGTCATAACGAGCCGTATAACCGATACAAACGGAATCACATACATTCGTGCGAAAAGGAAATTGAATGACTCCATCCCAGCGGAGCTTTACCCATATCTAACATTGTTTGCCGATTCCCTGACCAGTTTAGGTACATCCACCGAAGACTATAGCGAAATAGAAGATGCTATGAAGTTGCACACAGGCGGAATCTCAACACACATCGATGTGACCACTGACCCGGTCACTTTGAGGCCACATCTTTACTTTAAATTTGACGGATGGTCTTTGAACTCAAAGACTGACCATATTTTCGACATATGGAAAAAGCTTTTAGTTGATACCGATTTCCGCAAGCACAGTGATAAACTGAAAATATTGGTCAGGTCTTTGGCCTCTTCAAACACCTCTGCCGTCGCAGAATCAGGGCATAGCTTCGCGCGAGGATATGCAGGAGCTCATTACAGCGCCACTAAAGCTATAGGTGAAAGCCTGAATGGTATCGAACAGCTACAGCTGATAACCAGACTGAGTAACACGCTGGACGACGAACAAGCTTTCCAGACCAACCTAGTCGATAAACTGATTGAACTGAAAGAGCATGTCATAAGATCAGAAAATCTCGAATTTTTCGTGACCACTGACTCACATCCTTCTGCTGAACAAGTTCAAACCCAAATTTCCAAGTTCGTTGAGACACTTCCACGGGGTGCCACCCACGGAGGTCTGGAAGCAGCTCAATATCCACTATTGCCCATGCGCGCGGGCATAAGCAACACCCTGATTGATTTCCCCTTTCAGGTTCATTACGCGGCCAGCGTTCTACCAGGTGCTTCCTACACACACGTCGACGGGGCTCACCTGCAAGTGCTCGCGAGCTTGCTTACCTTCAAGCACCTGCACCGCGAAGTGAGAGAGAAGGGCGGCGCATATGGCGGCGGAGCCACATACAGTGCCTTGGATGGCCTCTTTAGCTTTTATTCCTACAGGGACCCACATCCACTACAGTCTCTCGAGACGTTCAGCAAGAGCGCGTCCTATGTGTTGAACAATGCGAGATGGACCAAAGCCGACCTCGACGAAGCTAAGATGACCATTTTCCAGCAAGTTGATGCTCCTATAAGCAGGAAAAGCGAAGGCATAACCAACTTCTACTCTAATGTCACTGATGCGATGAGGCAAGCAAGGAGAGAACAATTGCTGGATACTTCTCTATCCGATGTCCAGAACGTCACTGAAAAGTATCTACTCAACAAGCACCCTGCCAATGCAGTGGTCGGCCCTATCATTGACGGCAAGACTACGGAGGCTGGTTGGCAAGTCGAACAGCTGTGAAAGACCAGGACACTTAAATTCGTGTAAATATTTAGTTTAGTCCTACTAAGAACTTGCTTAGCATTTTTCAAAGTGACACGCATCAAATAGAAAGACGACTCTTAGAAAAATCAACACTATCGATTGCAACAGGAAAAGGGCCATTAATCGAGCTTTAGAGCCGGATCCGTTCCATTAAGCTGTTATTGAGATGCAAGTTCCACTCTGGAGATTTTTCCTAGCCTTTTCTGCCTTGCTAGCGAGCGTGGTCACCGCACTACGCTTTGATATCCCAGCTTCGACGAAACCCGAACCATTCTGTGTTCGTGACTTCGTGAATGAAGGCCAACTGGTTGTCATAGACATATCTACTGATGGCTCTGCCGGCGACGGCCAAACTCTGAACCTCTACGTACGCGACTCTATTGGCAACGAGTACCGTAGAAAGAGGGATCTGGTTGGCAACGCTCGTGTTGCCTTCACAGCACCTTCTACTACTTCTTTCGATGTGTGTTTGGAAAACGTTGCTACGTACTCTGGCAGATCGATGAGCAGATCTGTCGAATTGGACATCGAGAGTGGTTCAGAGGCCCGTGACTGGAACAAGATCAGCGCCAGCGAGAAGTTGAAACCGATCGAAGTGGAGCTGCGCAGAATTGAAGAGCTGGCAGATGAGATCGTCGATGAACTGACCTATCTGAAGAACAGAGAGGAGAGACTGAGAGATACAAACGAATCCACTAACAGGAGGGTGAGAAACTTTTCCATCCTGGTGATCATCGTCTTGATTGCACTAGGTTTATGGCAGGTAAACTATCTGAAGAACTACTTCAAAGCTAAGCATATCATCTGAAGCTACCGCAACCCCGCTAAAACCTTAAATATCCCAATTTACCCAGTACATAGGCGAAGTCCAAATATGTCATATACACTCTTCTGCCATCCGTGGCGACACTGATCATCTCGACGATCCCGCTGGACTGCTCGACGCCAATGTAGTTCCTGATCTTCTGCAGATCCTTCAAACTCAAGACGTGATTTTTCAGCTGCACCTGGGGAAAGTCCCGGTCTCTGCCGCAGCCCTCTACTAGCAACGACCACATCTCCGAGATAGTCTTCTCGTTGTTCATAAAGATCAACAGATGATACGTACTTGTAAGCAGTTTGGCAAAGTCCACAACGTTGGTCCCCTCTATGACCAGTTCATTTCTGGGAATAATCTTGGTGAGCTCTCGCGGCAGCTCCAGCTGCTCAAAGTACTTCTCCAGCTCATCCAGTGTCATGTCATGCTCCAGACTGAACGCCGCATACGTTGCGAGAATTTCATCTTCGATTTCCTGCGGAACTTTCACCTTCATGAAGGCTTCCACTTTCTCATAGCTCAGTTCCATCCTACGCAGCTAATACCGCCATCTAGCGGCCCAATTAGCCATCTAGACCTTCATTTAGCGTTAGAAACGCTTCATAGAGCTCATCGGCTCTTTATATACTCTATAATAATGGGTTACCCTGTCTAGTGAAGCCGCTAAGAAAAGTTTTCCTGCCAGACCTTTAAGAGATTAACAGGTTTATAAGAAGGAAACCGGTGTTATTGTAGGTGGCAACGAAGAGGAAGGACGGTTTGCAGGCAGTCAGGATGTCTGAAAGTCAGGGAGACGATAAGGTTGCTGACAAAGAGGTAAAATCCGATGAAGTAGTGCCGGTGGTTACGACAGGAGAGGAACAAAAAACTAGTAATGATACCACTGGGGAAGATGGCAAGCAAGTCGCAGGCAGCGTTGAGAAAGCTACTGAGGGGTCTAGTAAGGAATCAGAAGCGGAGAACGCTGTTGCGTCGCTGAATGGGGAGAAAGATGAAGCCAAAGTTGAAGCGACACATAAGAGGCCTCGTGAGGAACGGACGGTAGAGGAGCCTAAAGAGGAGAAAGAACGTGGGAATGAAGAGGAAGAAAGGGACGACAGCGATGGAGATGACGATGAGGACGAGGAGGAGGAAGAGGAAGAAGGAGGACCATCGAAGAAACGTCGGCAGGAGAGAAATAGGTTTTTGGATATTGAAGCTGAAGTTAGCGACGATGAAGACGAAGAGGAGGACGAAGAGGAGTCAGAACTTATTCGAGAAGGTTTCATTACAAGAGGCGATGATGATGAGAGCGCTGAAGCTCAGAGAGAGGACAGGCTGCATAGACAGCTGGATCAGGATCTGAATAAATCGTCGGAGGAAGACGCTCAAAGACTGGCCAAAGAACTGAGGGAAAGGTATGGTAGAAGTAGTTCGAAGCAGTACCGTGCTGCTGCGCAGGATGGTTACGTCCCACAGAGATTTCTCTTGCCAAGTGTGGATACGGCCACGATCTGGGGTGTGCGTTGTAGGCCCGGCAAGGAGAAAGAGTTGGTTCGAAAGCTACTGAAAAAGAAGTTTAATCTGGATAGGGCCATGGGGAGTAAGAAGTTGAAGATTTTATCTATTTTCCAGAGAGACAACTACACCGGGAGACTTTATATCGAAGCACCGAAGCAATCGGTGATCGAAAAGTTTTGTAATGGTGTTCCCGACATTTACATCGCTCAGAAATTGTTGATTCCGGTCCAAGAATTGCCTTTGCTGCTGAAGCCAAGCAAATCGGATGACGTGGCTCTGGAAGAAGGCAGCTATGTCCGGATCAAAAGGGGCATATATAAGGGTGATTTGGCGGTGGTTGATCAAATTAGTGAGAATAACCTGGAAGTGATGCTGAAGATTGTTCCACGTTTAGACTACGGTAAATTTGATGATATCGATCCTGCTACAAATCAACGTAAAGCTAGAAGGCCAACTTTTGCCCATAGACCTCCACCACAGTTGTTTAATCCGACTATGGCGCTGCGGTTAGATCAAGCTAACCTGTATAAAAGAGACGATCACCATTTCACTTACAAAAATGATGACTATGTTGATGGTTATCTATACAAATCGTTCAGAATACAGCATGTGGAAACCAAGAATATACAGCCAACAGTGGAAGAGCTAGCACGTTTTGGCTCCAAGGAGGGAGCAGTTGATTTGACCTCGATATCGCAAACAATCAAGAAGGCACAAGCCGCTCGTGTCACTTTCCAGCCTGGTGATCGTGTTGAGGTCCTAAACGGTGAACAACGTGGCTCTAAAGGTATCGTTGTGAAAACCGCGACGGACGTTGCCACCGTCAAGGTTCCTGAATTTCCAAGCAAACCTCTAGAATTTTTAATGTCCAGTTTGAGGAAAGTTTTCGAACCTGGTGATCACGTAACTGTCGTTAGCGGTGAACACCAGGGGGATGCCGGTCTAGTGCTTACGGTCAAGCAGGGCCAGGTTACGTTTATGTCGAATCAAACGAGAGAAGAAGTGACCATAACCGCCAACAATCTAACAAAATCTATCGATTCTACGCCAACGTCAAGCCAGTATGCGCTTCACGACATCGTCGAGTTGAGTGCTAAGAACGCTGCCTGTATTATTCAGGCCGGTCACGACATCTTCAAGGTTATCGATGACTCCGGTAAAGTGTCGACCATAACCAAAGGGTCTATCTTGAGCAAGATAAACACTGCTCGTGCCCGCGTAGCGGCAGTCGACGCCAATGGAAATGAAATAAAGATCGGCGATACGGTCGTGGAGAAAGTCGGTGCTCGCAGAGAGGGTCAAGTGCTTTACATTCAGTCTCAGCAAATATTCGTCATGTCTAAGAAAATTTTGGAAAATGCTGGTGTTTTCCTCGTCAACCCGATGAATGTCGAAGCCATTGCATCCAAGGACAACCTACTGAACAACAAACTGGACCTGAATAAGATCAACCCGGATGTTATCTCAAAGATGGGTCCGCCTTCGAAGTTAGGACTACAGCAGCCGCAACAGAACCAACTTCGACTGGGGCGCGACCTGGCTCTGGGCAAGACCGTTAGGATTCGCTCAGCTGGCTACAAGGGCCAGCTGGGTATTGTGAAGGACGTCAACGGGGAGAACGCTACCGTCGAGCTACACTCCAAGAACAAGCACATCACCATCGACAAGCACAGGCTCACCTACTATAACCGCGAGGGCGGCGAAGGTGTCACGTACGATGAGCTGGTCAACCGCCGTGGTAAACTACCGCAGGCAAGGATCGGGCCGAGCTACGTTAGTGCTCCAAGACACATGGCCACGGGAGGCAACGTCGGAGCACCACACGCGCCCGGCCAGCCTCTTGCTGGTGGCATGACGCCCGGCTGGAGCTCCTTCGATGGTGGCAAGACGCCCGCCGTCAACTCTCAAGCTGCCGCAGGCAGCGCCTCCAACTGGGGCAGCACATCCACATGGGGCGGAGCCTCCGCCTGGGGAGGCCAGCCGGCCGGCGGCGCCTCTGCCTGGGGTGGCCAGGGAACCGGCGCCACCTCCACCTGGGGCGGCAACAGTGCCTGGGGCAGCAAATCGAGCTGGGGCGGAGCCTCCACCTGGGCCTCCAACGACGACTCCAACGGCGCGTCATCTGCATGGGGCGGCCGCGGCGACCGCTCCTCCTACGGCGGCACCTCCACCTGGGGTGGCAACAAGAACGCCGGCGGCGCTTCCTCCTGGGGCAACACCGCCCAGGCTCCCGGCTCCACCTGGGGCGGACACGACAGCGGCAGCCGCTCCACCTGGGGAGACCAGGGCAACCGGTCCGAATACGGCGGCGGCAGCAGCTGGGGCCACCGATGATCTCTAACATCTGTTGTGTGTACTTAAATAGCATTAATTCTGTCACGAGCCCGGACCCTGCCTATTTCCTACACACTATCTATTTACAAGTAAACTCGCTCATTTCGAAGTACGCAAAAAGTCCAGCGGTTTCCGCTCCGCAATCTTCCTCTTCTTGGCCTCGGTGAACAACACATGGCGCTGCGCTACCGGGTCGTATCTCACCTGCTTGACCAGCGGAGCTCCCCGGCTCACCGTGACGTGCCGGCTGTACCCGGTAGCTGCCGACGATATCAGTTTCACAATCGTATTCTTCGACTTAGCCTTCGCCATGGCTCGACACCGCCCACCAATCGCCTGCTCTTCAACTGTCCTGAAGCTTATATAGTTGGCCTTGATGGCCTTTGTAGGTTGTTGATCTCGAGATCACTTTGTACGTGCTGAAAAATTTTCCCATACTGAAGCAGCTCATCACTTTAAGACTAAGAAAGGACCAGATTGATAGAGGAAGTAGGCCCTGTTGAGGATCCTAGAGGTGTTTAGACGGTGATGACTGAGACTCTTTTGCCGGAGGTTGTTGAGAACCCAGATGGTTCGAAGTCTGTGATCAGTTACAGGATCGAAAACGGTCAAAAGTACCGGGTGACGCAGAAAGTGAGGGAGATCAAGGTTACAGAGAAGGTTCATAAGTCTGTGGCAGCGAGAAGACAGTGGGCCAAGTATGGAGAAGAGAGGAACGCTCCGCCGGGACCCAACCACTCGACGACGCAGCTTGGCGAGGAAGTGCAGCTGAGATTGAGCAGAAACTGGAGACAGCTGGAACAGGAGGAGACTAAGAAGGCCAAGATCAGCTCGGACAACGTTATCAGCTGTCGGTTGTGTGGCAACGCGCATTACACGATGAACTGTCCTTTCAAGAGTATATTAAACGACATTGCAGCGTTGGAAGATCCCGGCAGCACGGCAGCGCAGGGCGTAGAGGCGCAGGAGGAGACGCCGGCAGCGGCTGCTGCCGCAGCCGTCGACGGCGGCGCCAGATACGTTCCGCCTTCACTCCGTGCCGGTGCTAAGGACCCCTCGTCAGACGCTTACAGGGACGCCAGGGAGCGTGACGACATGAGTACTTTGAAGATAACGCAGTTGAACGAAAACGCAGACGAAAACACATTGCGGGAGGAGCTGTTGTTCCCCTTTGCGCCAATCCCTAAGGTTGTCGTGGTGAGAAATAGAGAAACGGGCAGGTCGAGAGGTCTGGCATTTGTCACCTTTGCCAGCGAAGAGATCGCTGAACAGGCTCTGCAGTTCTTAGACGGAAGAGGTTTCATGAATTTGATCTTGCGTGTCGAATGGTCGAAGCCAAAGGTCAAAGAGTAGTAAACGTGTGTAGAAAAGTGAGTTGTATAACAATCCCATGCATTTGTCGAAAACCAACCTTACAGCTGCAACGCACCAGGTCTCAAGATGGGAACTGACGAGTCCCGTTATGGTCGGACAGAAACGTTCTACAGGCCCCAGCCGTCCAGTGATGCTGGGAAAGCACTGGTATTCATCCATGGAGGCGCTTGGATTGACGAAGCATGCACTCCCACGGTCTTCAAGCAGCTATCTGCTCTTCTGGCACATCGTTCCGAACAAGAGTTGGCATACTCTCTCTTCAGCATTGACTACCGCCTCTCGCCAAATGTTCGCCACCCCGTTCATGTGCAAGACGTTGTGGAGAACCTTTACAGGCTGGTCGAGGACCATCGGTTGACTTCCTTGCAACTTGTGGGCCACTCAGTTGGCGCAACGCTAGCATGGCAAACTGCAGTGGCTGATGAGAGCCTTTTTCCGTCGTTGGACAGGCTGAACACTGTCAGATCGAGACTACAGGGTGTTTTTATGGTAGATGGAATCTACTCACTGGCACAGCTTCTAGATGAGTACCCAAACTACGATTACTTCGTCTCCCAAGCTTTCGCGGACTATACTAGAGACTTCGAAGAGTTTGAGCAATCAACTGATAGGTTGCCTGAGACCTTGAGACATATACATCTCATCCACTCGTATGGCGATGAATTACTATCGCTTCGGCAATCCAATTACATGTCGTCCGTGTTGCAGAAGGCTAGAATATCGTTCAGCAGCTACTTTGACGACATGGGACTGCATGACGAAGTGCCTAGGAATGCAAAATTGGCCAACTATCTATTACATAACGTTAAATTCGCTTGAACGAGTATTCGCTGCCGGCTTAGACCCAAATGGCTCTACCATTGGCATCGATTTTCTCACCCAATGCAGAAACTTCTTCACTCCATTCGACCAACTTGTCTTTCATCCTGGCGATTTGCTCGGCGTTGATGATTCTTGGCTGCACCCAGGTCACAGAGACAAGTTCATTGACTTGATCGATGGAGCCCTTGATCAAATTCAGACTGATAGCTCTCATGACCAAATGTTCGATGTTGCTCTTCGGCAAATGTGTTGCTTCGGCAATGTCGTCGAATGAGAGGGTTCTGATGTTCTTCGCAAACACACTTTCGACTAGGGTCATCAGACAGATCTTCTGTCTCAGGAACGATTCATGCTCGCTCAGTATGGGGACTTTTGGTATCTGCACGCCAATTAGGCTGTCAAATTGGTCGAAATCTCCTACGGTCAGAGCGTTCAACAGATCAAATAACCACTTGTATGCCGAATCGTTGATGATGCTTTTCATTATGGGATGACGAAGAAGCTCTCCAAAGTTGTAAATCTTGTCTCCCAAAAGAGCTGCAATGCTTAGATTGTAAGCTAATTCCTTGTACTTATCTGCGTCCTCCTCTGGCTGCTTCTCTTGCTGTGGGATGGTGGAAAGGTACAAAAGACTCGTGTAGTAGAAAGAGTTGAAATCCTGCTTCAATCTGTAGTATTCGGCGTTCGCTAAATAGAATGCGTTTGTTACTTTCAATGGCATTGCATCCCTTTGATCCAGAAGTTTCTCCAGTTCGTCTAGCAGATCTCTGCTCTTAACCAATTCATTCTTGGAGAGATATATCCTTGCAATCTCAATCTCTATCAATAGACATCCGTTTTCGTGATCTTTCAGGCCATCATTTCTCTGCTTCTTTGCATCAATATCCTTAAATGACTGTTCTAATTCCGTTAAAAACTTCAGAGATTCATCATGATCTTCATGAGTCTTGAGCGATTGCAGTAAGAACTCTACGACACTCAATTGATTGATCTTGTCATGGAATTTCGAGACAAAGTTACAATAAACTCTTAGTCTCAATGGAATCGACCTCGAATCGTCAAAGAACACCGTCAACCGCTCTGTCAGCTGATGCCATAGCTTCTGTTCGTATAGTTCTTCGAACTCTAAAAACAGCGGAGCGAGCTCCGGATCCGCTTCCATTTGCAGGGTGGTGAGAACAGTGTCAATTTCATGTGATGTAGGCATCGTTAGAAGAGTACGACTCGTCGCTTCAGTTTAGTTCGACCTTTCATAAACTCTCTCTACAAGGGAGGTGGCAAATTAGTACTTTTCAGCTTGAAGATCAGGCGACCGGACTGTCCGAGAATACCGGGGACACCGGACACTAATTTCTGACCAGAGTAAAGCTTCAATACGCTCAATTCGAGCGGAATAGGCAGCGTAATGAGGGCATCGAGACCAATAGTGTGGCATATTCAGGGCTCGATGCCACTGACGATCTGCCTTGCGTTTTGCCATGCGTTTAAGCACTCTCTTAGCCAGCAAACCATAGCTTTTGCGAAATCTTTAAGCATCACAGTCCATTTCCTGTCAATGTATTCGACTAGAGCAGATAAGCTTCGTAGCGAGGATTGGTTAACTTCGTCCATGTCTTTCTTAATAAGCGCAAAACAATCGTTTAGTTTTTCAACTTCTTTGTATAGCCTTTGTATCTCTTCTTGTCTCTCTTCTTCGGTCAACAGATGAGGTTCCATGTCACTTGAGCGAGCAGATCTTCTGGCTTTGTCTCTTTTCCTCGGCTTCGGCGGCTGCGTATGGGAGGATTGCGTGGGCCCTAGATTCTGTTGTTCAGACTCGGCATTTTGAGATTCAATCTGGTCTGCATTTTCGCTGAGGTTACCAGATTCTCGATGCTTGACGGCTTTGGCAATCGTTGGAGATTCTCTTGCGTTTTGCAATAAGGCCTCTTCGAGTCTTTGCAACTGATGTTGAGTCTCTTTCAAGCTCTTTATTCGAGCCTCTCTTTTAGCCAGAGTATTTTCTATTATTTGATACTGCAACTTCTTCAGCTTCCTGAAAAGAAGTACCCTTTGTGATTCCTCAAGAAATTGCAGTATCTCGCTCGCTGGCTCTTCCAGCACTGTCAGTAATTTCTCAACCAAGATTTCGGAGCTCACATAATTAACATCAAATCCGTGTCCTATCTTCTCTATCCCGTTTGAGAGCGGTTTTATTTGGGCGGCTGACAATTTCGATGTGATGACATTACCTTCCAAGCTGAACGCATTGTAGTAGGCCCCGAGCTCAGAGAACAACGCCGATAAATTGCGAAAATGAAGTCGATGCTGTCTAAGAATCCTGTGCAGAGGCTGTAGCGCTTGTTTGTATTTCGCTAGATACCCTTCCAGGTGAGCAAATTTCGTCTCCAGCTCAATGCTGCTCCCATTGTGCGCTTTCGGATCCAGCCTTGATAACGCCGTTTGAGCTGGCAGCAATAGATGTAGCGGGCTTGGTTTCGTCGGATTCAAAGGTGGCGCCAGCAGATTGTTCATTGGTAAAATCACGATTGGTGGGGAGTTCAAGACATTCTTCCACGAATACTCCGGATTCAGGAACTTGGCGAATACTATATGGTCCCTGATTTCGCATATAGCATGGCAGTTATTCAGGAACGACCCCAACATCCTTTTTCTCTTCTCTATGATCCTCGAGTCGTTCTCGACTGATAAAGGACTTAGAAAGTACTTGATCAACGGATGTTTCGAGGGAATAGGCGGAACCACTATTGTCGGCAACAATCTTATCAATGCCTGTCGCAGTGTGTCAAATTCAGAATATCTTCTGATAATCTCCTTGCCCTGGTACTTGATGACGTAGCCAATGGCGTGTTTCCCCCAGGGATCCTTGTAATCACCAGCTTCGGGGATGCTAATCACAGCATTATCCTCTGGTAAGGCAGCACCCGCATTCCCGTTGGCCATCGACATAGATAGTGACACATAAGGCTCAAATGGTGCATTCGCAGTCAAAGAACTGGCTCCGAAAGACTCGTCATGAACTTCGTCATCTTGCTTGTGGCTTACAGCACTTTTATCGCGACCACTGTCAACTTCACTGACGTCCTCCTCCTCCTCTTCCACAAAGATGCCCTTAGGGATGAAATCATCTTCACCATCAGCTACGGCAGCAATGCCAGAGGCATAAAGATGGTTCGTCCCGCTGAATGGGTTATTGTCTTCCTCCTCAGAATCTGCAAATATATTCATGAGCAGTCGAATCGTTTCCCTTCCGTTGCTTTCACCGTTCTTGCTTGGTCTCTATTTCTTAGCCTTTTAGCTAACGCATCGCGAGCTTTAAAGCTATTCCCCTTCCTTAGACAGCACACAAGACCTAAAGGAGTCCTTTAAAGCCATCCGAAGATCCAAGATGAGTAGCCTCAGCAGTAACCGTATGTTCTTTTCTGTGGGAGTTTCGCTTGCTTCAGCTTATCGCCTACAAGTTTACTAACAACTTTCGTTACCACGACGAATGAATCTAGCCATATTGAAAGCATCGGATATTGTAAGTTATTTTGCTGATTAGGTGTGGTTCGGAGTTTTGCATGGTTTACTAACCTCCCATGAGAAGTCGGAAGAATTGAAAGAGGACGTGTTTGCCATTAGTTCTGAGGCAGTGGATAAGTTTGAATTAGAGCGAGATATAGCAGGTTCTATCAAGAAGCAATTGGATGTCAAGTACGGTAGCACATGGCATGTCATTGTGGGCAAGAATTTTGGAAGTTATGTCACGCACGAGAAGGGCTACTTCATGTACTTCTACATTGGACCATTAGCCTTTTTGGTGTTCAAGACCGCTTGAGTGACTAGATTGATATATCAATTGTCTGTAAGAAGACTTGCCAGCCGTTGGAATGCCTGTTGGCCCGCTGCAGCGTTTAACTAACTTGTCCGCTGATGAAGGTTCCCTGACTGGTTAGAAAATTATATAATGGCAAGAGCATATGTACTGTCATTAACATTGTTCAAATCCGATTGGGATCATCGACGTGCGGACAGATCCAGCAGGCAACCGAGCGCTTGGAAGTTTATGTTTTGCTTGCAATTTGACAAGTTTAATGTGGAAGATATCCTCATGCTAACGCGGTCCAGATGTGACAAGTCTAAAAGATCTCCTCAGTGTGGTCTTTCTCCTTGGTCTTCCAGTCTGCATCAGAGGAGGATTCGTGGCCAAATTCGACCTTGGAGTCCTCGGGGTAGCCCAATTGGATGATATCGTAACCAGTACTGCTTAAGTACTCCAAAAATTTGCGGTCCTCTTCATTACTGGATTCCTGATCAACAGGAGGTAAGAAGAAGTATCCTAGCAGTGCTGAGAAGACACACAGCGACGATGCAACCCAGTAAGGTGCTTGCAAGCCGGAAGTGGTATCGTAGCCGCCCGCATTTCTGATAATGTCAGGGAAGACGTAACTGCCAACAAATGCACCGACTTTACCAATAGCTGCGGCGACACCATAAAGCGTGCCTCTCACTGGAACGGATATAGTCTTTGAAGCCAGTAGACCGACGTTATCGCCAGCAGAAAATTCACCCATCGTCATAAAAATACCATAGACTACGACAAAACCTGCGATGTGCTTACGCAAGTGCTCCAGAGCTCCAGCCATGACGTAGCCGAGTGCAGCTTGCACGATTAATCCAATCGTCAAAGTGTTACGGGGGCCCCACCAATCGGCAAATATAGCGCCCAAGAAGGCACCGGGGATATAGAAGAGGTTGAGAACCACGTTCCAACCGAACCTCTGAACCAGGGAAGCATCCTCGCCTAGAACTATACTAATGATGATGGAGGAATAAGTACCAAAGGCATAAGCAGAGAAATCGTACAAGAACCAGATTATGGAGACAACGGCCAACCGGAACCAGTAAAATTTGATGATCGTCCAGTAGGGCATTACTTTTTGAAACTTGGTCTTTCTGAAGGCCGCGCTCTCTTTATATTTCAATCTCAAATAGAACAAGCTGAGAGGCGGCAGAGCACCTAAACCAATGGTAATTCTCCAAACGGGAGTCAAGTGGTCAGAGCCGCAAATCCATAGCAAGACCAGCGGAACGAATGAACTAACGACAAACCCTGAATCGATCATAAAATTAGTAAACCAACAAAAATATCTGTTTCTTTTACCTGCAGGCAACAGATTAGAAGCCTCAGCGGCCGCTGGCGAACTGCTACTGTACTCGCTACCGATGCCAATACCTAGGAAAAACCTATAAGCAGTGATAGCAGCAAACAGACCCCCGGCATTCGTACCAGAGGTGCCCACACCCCAAGCACCAGCGCAAAGAATGGTGAACAGAATCAACATCGTAGTGCCAATCAACATCCCAGCCCTACGGGAATAATTATCGGCAATATAACCAAAGCCCAATTGCCCCACAACAGTCCCTGCAAATGCAATCGAAGATACGTTCTGAATCGCACGAGAATTCAGATATTGATCGCCATAGATAATCGACAGACACAGTGACACAGTACTAATGGAATTATTGATGTACCCATCGGAGAATAGACCAGCGCCAGTTGTGATAATGGCCCAATATTTATTCCGCTTGTCGTCTTCCTCGGCAGGACCACCCTTCGTATCTGGAGCATCCGTGGCCATGATATCTGTATCCCCTCCAGACTCATCCTCAGCTGCCTTTTCTTTCTTAAACCATGTAACCTCTCGGAGCGGTTGATCTATAACGCGATGCCTCATGTCGGCTAGTGATGTAGGAAAGTCTCGCCATACTGGATGGTCAATATGCTTAGTGTCGTATCTTACTGGCATCTCGGTGTTTTTCCTCTCTTAATCTGGGTATTTTTTACAAGTGTTAAAAGCTAGAATTGATGAAATGCCAAGCCTTTTATAAATGGTTCGCCAAGAAGTAATTAAAATTGCCATACGTAATTAAAAACGTGCAAATTATGTTCAGAATATAATTGATTTCTATGGCAGCTATTTCAGCCTTATTTATATCCCTGAGAAACATACAGAAATTCCATGGTAACCTTGTCGAGGGTGCCATGTGCGAAAATTAGTTTATTATTTAACTGCGCGACGGAGTCTGCGGGACTGACGCGGCGATGACAGTAAATGATTTTCTTCTGTAAAATGATTTGAATATACATAATCAAGACAAGTTTTGCGAGGTAACATCGTTACACACATATGAGAGACATCGGCTTAATCGGATGCGTCGAGTGGTTTCTTGGCGACAAACAGCATCATAGGAGTGAATAACTTTTCTCTGCCACCGGCAACCAAACCGATCGCAGCTTCTTCCAAGGCGTTGGTGACTTTTGAGGAGCCTTCTGGGGCGATGCCGACTTTCTCCATCAGTGAGACCATGGCGCTGGTGAATTTTCTACCAAAGAAGGAAGTTCTGAAAAAAGTTCCGAGATCGGTTAGTGTTTGAACGTATTTCCACTCGCCGGTCAGTGGGTAGTACCACGGAACCTCATCATCGTTGTCGGCAAGATCCTGGGCAACGGAGACCTCGAAGCCCACGTTAGTCAGAGCCTGTTTGGCGACGTCGACATGGAACATCTTTGGGATACCGTCACCAATTTCGATTTCGTAGGCGATCTTTCTGTGTTTAGGGTTTGATTCGTCGTATCTCTCGGTCATGACCCATTCGTACACGGCAAAAGTACCGCCAGGTTTCAAGACCTTGTAGATCTGGCCGTAGACGCCCTCCAGGCTTGGCGCATGACATGTAGCCTCGATGGCGTACACCTTGTCGAAGGTGTTTGGTTCGAAGTCCATGTTCATGAAATCGCCCTTGACAAAGTCCAATTGATCTTCCAAATGGTACTTCTTCGAGTACCACTTGGCCTTGGCGATCTGGTAGTCGTTGTTGTTCAAACCGATGATGTTGCACCCGGTGAAACGCGATATCTCGCGCGCTGGACCTCCGACACCGCAACCAACGTCAAGAACTAAATCGCCCTTTTGGATACCAGCTTTGTAAGCCAGGTAGTGCTCATGTCTGGCCATAGCGGCGAAAAAGTTCTCACCCTTGTAATAACGAGAGAAATGGAAACTAGAACCCCAACCATATTCGTAGAAGTCGGTCACAACGTTGTAGTAAGAGTGCGTAGATTCGTTGTAATCCTCCAGACGTCTGTCCTCGGCATCCTTGTCCACCTTGCCGTCCCAATGTTTTAGATACTTGGTCACCGCCTCCTTCTGGGCAGACCTGTTTTTCGACAGGAATGCGGAAACGCCTGTTTTGGATCCAATGTCATCACCATGCAGCTCTTTAGAGAATTCCGCCTGTCTGCGTCTTAACTCAGTAGCATCTGACATCTTAAACTATCTTTTCTCTGAATGGGGAACCGGATTGTAGCTTAGCAGAACTGGCTACCGTCTCGTTACAGCAAGTAATCAGACAAGAAAGCTAATTGCCAATGGCACAGCATTCCCCATGTATAAACGTCAAGGCCCTTATTAAAGCCGTCAAGAACTGTCTCGAGAATAGCGACAAGTGAAAAAAATGGTCTGTGAAGCTCGTATAGCTTTGAGCGATAGCGCTAAACGAGGATTTTTTCGTTTTTCGATGTTTTGATTAAACGAGCCAACACGCCCTAAACGAAGGATTTGCATCTGCTGTCCGGACCGGAGTTAAGAGAAGTGGGTTCCTGTCCGGTTTCTTTAATTCCGGGTGTTTAGGGCTCTACCTTTAGGGCTTGTAGGGCTCCCGTTTTCAGGGCTCGGGTGGTTGTGTAGAGCGAAATCGCATTTTGGCCACTGAACAACGATTGGTAATTCAAGAACCTTGCCACCGTCTACAAGGAATGAGTCAGCTTCACGGACGGTTGAATATCAAGCCTTAGTTCAAACGTTGAGCCTGACTAATATACTGGTCTTGAGGGTGTTGGGTGTGTTAACTGTTTGAAGGCAAAAATGAGTATTCAAACTGTCAAGAGGCCTTTGGAGCTGGGAAACGATGCAGCGTATTCGAATGAGCTGGATTCAACGGAAGTGGTGAAGCGTGCTGAGACTAAGAAGAAGGGAGCCAAGCCTGGAAGGAAATTGTTGGATGACGAGGCCAAGAACAAGAGAACGGCGCAGAATAGGGCGGCGCAAAGGGCCTTCAGGGAGAGAAAGGAGAGAAAGATGAAGGAGCTGGAAGAGAAGGTCAAGAACTTGGAGCAAATGAATCAGAATAGTATGCTAGAAACCGAGTTCTTAAGATCGCAGCTGTCGAGTTTAGTGAGTGAGTTGAAACGGTACAGACCAGAGAAGGACTCCGATGTTCAAGTCTTGGACTATTTGGCTAAGCATGAGGAGGCGGAGAAGGCTGGTGAGCACGGGGAGCCGTACGGTTCAGTGAAACGTGATTCAGATGACATTGAGGCAAACATACGGAGGAAGATGGATTTCACGTTTGCATTTCCTTGGAAAGGCCGCAAGGATACGGATGCCGCACAGTTTCCGTCACCGGGATCCTCGATGGTTTCTTCTTCATCGACTTCAGTGAACTCTTCGTCCTCGATGGGCCGTAGGAGGAGCAGCCAGCGCACTAATTCGGAGAACAGTGCGAATAGCAACAAGAACTCACTGAGCCTGGGTTCGGTGCCCATTATCAACCAGACTCCAAGCTCTAGGTCTAATTCATCATCGACATCAGGCACCGGGTGGATGGATAATATGTTTTATAACGACGATGCTAGACAGCTGCCGCAATTCGCTTCAGGTAGCGCTAAAAACGAGAGCGTGGGAGCGCCTCTCAACTACGATAGTACACTGTTTTCGAATCAGTTCAATTTCGACGACCAGTTCGATGAGCAAGTGTCGGAGTTCTGCTCAAAGATGAACCAAGCGTGTGGCACCAAAGAGTGTCCTATTCTTTCTAATAAGAGCCTCACAGGGCTTACGCCCGTGTCTGTTGGGAACGACGCGACCATGAGGACTAGAGACTTGGTGTCGCCCAGCCTTCTAACGAACTCATGGGACACAAAGACGTCTCCAGCTTTTGGCCAGACAAGTTTCCCGTCAGGGGGACTGACACCAGGAAAGCTCACTAACGAATTTCCCGCCGGCGACGGTTTCACATTCGCTTACGATGACAACGACAAGAAAAAGCAAGATTTACTGCCATTTATCGACGCAAATATAGCTTTCCCCAACGAGGATGACGAGGGTCTCTTCTTTAGAGAGAACCCAGGCGAGAACAATCTCTTTTCAGAGTTTTTGGACGACACAGAGGCAAACGACGCTGTAGATAACTTTGTCAACGACAATCTAATAAATGAGGAGCCTGCCGCTACATCGCGACAGCAGCAGGACAAACAAACTCCCGAAAAAGATGTGGTTCCTTCTCGAGACGGTAAACTGTTGAAATGCTCAGAAGTGTGGGACCGTATAACGGCTCATCCCAAATACTCATCCATTGATATCGACGGGCTGTGCGGAGAGTTGATGACGAAGGCCAAATGTTCAGAGAAGGGTGTCGTCGTGGAAGCCGAGGACGTTCAGTCCGTGCTCGACAGGCATATGAGCAAGAAACAGCCGCAGATCAATCTCTAAACGGGTTTTCTAGTTTAATTTTACATTTTTTGGGTATAATTCGTAGCGTAGTGCAATACCTATGCGACAGTCGTGGATCATAGTAAAATATCCGCTGCTTACCTTTAAATGCGTCGTCGAAGTGTCAGTATTTTATTTACTGACGCCGCAAGAAGTCCGCGTCGTGTCACCCGGCCGTCAAGGGGTTCCAAGCTATAAGCCATCAGTACGCTGACCATTACTACTGCTATCAGATGGTCTCAGCGGCATTCTGGAGCTCTGGTAAGTATTTAATTACCTGACCGGAAGTTCATTTGAGTTGTGAACGCTGTCCTAGTTGTGATTCTTTGAGTTTTCGGTTTTAACAAGCCGTACGGTAAGCAATGGGTAACACGCCTTCGGTTCAGCAGCAGCAGCAATATCAGCAACATGCTAATGCTGCTAATGGTCAAGCCGATGCCATCCCTCCGTTTAAGCCAGGAAATTACGCTTCAGATATTGTTAACAGCAGACAACAGAGTATCACGTCGCAGCTCTTCCCCAGCAGGAATACAAGACACCTGAAATCCAAGAAGATCGGCAGCAAGCGGGATAATATTTATCATTCTCACACTCCCTCTTTGTTCAAGTCCGATTATTCAATGGAAAACACAGTAAAGGAGGCCAGAGAGAGCGGGGGATCTACGGAGAACATTAATAATAACATGGCAGGATTGTCCTTAAAACCTTCCCATGATAATGGCCAAGTGCCTTCTTTCTTAACTCCCGGCCATTCTACCCCGACGGTTCAGCCAACTAGACAGGATGCAGTGCCTGCGGCGGATTTGCAAAATAGACTGAAGAATAGTTTAAAGAGCCCAAGGCAGTTCCAGGATGCTGCTACTCAGAATAGACCGAGTGTTGTGGCTCTCAAGAAGAATCTAATGAATGATAGCGAGGCGAGCTCTACGAGTCCGAGATCCCCATCTGCAGATAACAGTGGATCAGAGTGCGTCGATATCTACAGTGCTCTGCATCTTCAGTTACCAAAGAGTCCGGCCAGCAAAACGAACGACGAAAATAACGATGCAGATGCGGATACGTCCGATCTGGACGACATCAGTGACGATGGCTATTTACAATGCGAAGATGTGGTGTTAAACCAGTCGTTTCTACAAAATGTCTTAAGAAGGGATATGAAACGGAAGAGGCCAAAGAATGCCAAAGAAAAACTAGGTAATACAAGCCTCGTTGAACAATCGAAGATTGATAAGAATGCATTTTCCTACGAAAGCCTAGAAAATGGGAATCTGCCTGAGTCAAAGAAGCTAAAATCATTAGGATATGGCACTGATTTGCCCTCTTTTCAGTCTACTTCCAATCCGACCACCAAAGAAGCAAGGAATGACAGATTTGATGGTTTTGACCACCTGCACCACGATTTAGGCTTTAACAGAATCGATTCCTTTGAGAAAGGTTCTATTGAGCATAGGGAGACTGAGCGCATGTCACCAAAGAGACATAACTCGTCTTCGATATCACCATCTACCAGCTCTGTACTTTCAAATGCGGAGCCGGAAAAGGTTCATGTTATCCTGAAGTGGCGAGATCCAATCGAAGATCCTTCCAAGTGCAAAATAACGGTGATAAGCACTGATATTGCATCCGCTTTGAACTTCGATCCATCCGACAAGTCTTTTCATGGTACGTTTTCAATGGAGTTTGATGAAAATGACAGGACATTTTACGTCCCTGATTTGTGGTTGCCACCAGGGATTTATAAGTTTCAGTTCATCATTAACGGTGAAATAAGGCATTCCAATGCTCTTCCTTCAGCAACAGATTCAGTGGGTAACATAGTCAATTGGTTCGAAGTACTTCCCGGTTATGAGAAAGTTGAGCCTTACAGAAATGAAATCGAAGTTCCCAATTACCCACATCAAATTAGCGAGCCTGATAACAGCCACCGAAACCCTTCTCCCTCTCAAGGAACCTTGCTGGAACCTGTACCCAATAGAGGAGAGAGACCTCTTTTAGCCGCTCGACATACATCTTCGTATTCGAATAGGCCGGAGAGGTCAGGGACACCGTATTCAGACTACACGGGTGTCAGTCGCTGTAACTCGGCAATGAGAAAATCCCCAATGATGCAACAAACATCAAGCAGCATAGATCTCATAACAGCTTTAAAGCCCAAGAAATATGAATATTCCAATGAAATACCCGAACTATTCAAAGCTGGTAATTTCCTAGGTCAGAACGATGAAAATGAATTTCCCACACCGCCACAGCCACCTGCGGAACCACCCTCATATGATCAGCCCAGCTTCTTACAGAACGTAGTGGACTGTAATCAAGATAATCTTTTTGCAAATCTCCAGCAAGGTGGGCTTTTGGACGCGGAAACTGCTGAACAACTATTCCTGGATAAATATCCAGTACCAGACCTTCCTGTATATTTGAATTCCACTTATCTGAATAAGATATTCAATGAATTCCAGAAACCCAACTATTTAAGCGGGAATTCTAACGGTTTGAATCATATCATTCCTCATGTTAATCTGAATCACTTATTAACTAGCAGCATCAGGGAAGAGATGATCAGTGTGGGCTGCACGACCAGATATGAAGGCAAATTCATTACACAGATAATATACGCACCTTGCTACTACGCAAGTGGAAGTAAGAAGGAAAGCAATGGGAACTGAAATAGCAGGTTATTTCTTGGTAGTGTATAATTGAAGTGACAAGCGTCCGATGTGTATCACTAGAAACAAATTAAAATGGATTCATTAGTTTTTCATATTATGCTACATTATTACACAATCCCTTTCATTCCCGTGTCCCCGCTGGGCTTTCTTCCGTCTGAATGCCGTTATTTTATCCTTCCAATGTTTACACTCGCCATCCATATCGTTGAGCGACCCAGGCAAAGGCGTACTCTTTGACCTTTCGACAACGTTCAAAGATCCAACAGTGCTGACCTTTGATAGACGGTTTCTTGAGGGTGGTTTATTGAGCGATAACCATTGTATGCCCTGCTTGTTAGACTCTGCATGCGTATCAATGCCATTAGTGTTATGTCGTTTCTCTCGATCGCTGATTCTCGGATCGCTATTATGACTAAAAGCCCAGTCGCCTATACTGTTGACTCTACGAACAGAAATATGACCTGCTGTGGCGTTGGACTGCACCCTTGTGGCAGCATACGTTTGAGGGCCCGACTGTTTTGAGAATGACGCCTTAACGTCATCTATGCTAGCGTAAAACTCTTGCGGGTCTTCGGATACTGAAATAGTGGAATTCACTCTCGGTACCGCGGGTGTCGCGTTTGTTGCTCGCTGTAGAGTCATTTGAGAAGACGATTCCAGTCCATTGTGCGTGTTGCTGAGGTTTAACAGCTCTTCCTGCTCGTCAGATACAACAATCATGCTGTAGAATATAATTTTTGGGAAAGACCTGTTAGCGTCAAGTAGATCTTGCAAAGTAAGCATTTGAAGGTTATTCATGGAGAAATGAGAATCGTATAAAAGCCAGTCATCTTCCACATCCGCTACGGCAGGCTGATTGTTGGACTGCCGGATTGCTGTATAAATTTCTTTAGTCTCAGGATTCTGCAATAACGTGGATTGCAAAACCAGCCGAAAGTGTCCCATGGCATCACTTATCGAGATTGACGGTAAAATAGAAAGCACAGAGTAATCTGACGACTCGCTTCCATTATCAAGATCGCAATCCTCACCGAAAGAAGTAGCAGACTCCAAGCTATTCATCGATTCACTAATGCTTGATACGTCTGACGTTTTCTCTTCCTGAGACTCATCAGAACTCTCATTATTTGTTTCTTCATTTCTGGTTATTGTGAGAGATATCGGTTGACCTGAGTAGCTCCTTCGGTCGTTTATGCTCTCTTCGAAACTGTTAATCGAGACATTTTCTGAGATCGGCGGGCTGTAAATGGTGCAACTGCCGTCTGGCATCGACGAAGACTGTTCATCGTCCTCGACATTTTTTGTTCGCTGTTGTTCTTTTAATGCTGCAAGTTTCCTCGCTTCAATCCGCCTTCGCAGCAACGAGTGAGAAAAATTGAGGACTACCGACGCACTGTCACCATCTCCTATGTCATCCTCAGCGCGGCAATTCGAATCAGCCGGTTCAGTCGTGCTTTCCGACTGTATGGAATTCACTTCCACGAATTGCGGCTCTCTCCTGTACCCGTAGCCGAGATTTCGAGTGCCGTCCGATGACGTCGAGTCTGAACTCAAACCACTGCGCTCCGTGACCGTACCACAGAGTTTCTGATCCATGTCAATGCTGGAGGCAGGGTTCGAAAGCTTGCGGGCCCGCTGATGCGACAGCTGCGACTGCCACTTGGAGCTCGCGAACTGCAGAAAAGTCGGGTCACCAAAATTATTCACCCTATCGATTAAAACGTAGTGGTTTTCATGGTTGTACACCCTCGATTGCGTCAGCCTGGTGATCTCGATATGCTCCAGATGCTCCAGATGGAAGTAATCTCGCAAAAAATTCTCCAGCAGGGGGAGGTCCCGGTGAACCTGGTCGGGGATCGACACAAACAGAATCTTCGTATTCTGCTTGCACTGCCCGCGGCTTGCCGGTCCAAAATGCGTGTTCAGAAATCTTTTGAGCAGCGAGATCTTCAGCTCATTCCTGCTGAACTCTTCAAAATCGCCGCTCCTAATGTGACTCAGATACCACGACCACACCCCATTATCGTCATTATCGAAACAATCTCCGACTCTGATCGACCTAGGCATGCTGCAGTACGCCGGCTGCTCTTGACAACTTGCAATTTTTCCAAACGTCAAATAGGTCTTCGCAAGAGTATCTAACTCACTAAAGTATCTCTTGCAAGATGGTACGAGTAAAAAACCGCACAGCAAGGGGAAATCCACTGAATTGCCTTCCTATGCTACACTACACTCGTTCTTCGAGCTCCCAACAAAAGAATCCGCCTGCCTCACACACCGACAGAACAATGATACCGTGATCTGCAAGGAAACCACTCAAATTCCGACACCACCAGCATCAACAACCATCCAATGCCGAGATAAATTCAGTTAAATCCCATCGCCAATCCATCAACTGGTCTAAGTCCATCAACGTCAATCGCCGTGCCAAGCGATGCCCTCGGCAGGCCATCGACGAACTTCTAGTGCGCAGCTTTCTACAGCACACTCAGTATAACGAGGAATCAAGCAATCAATTGATCCATTGACCGGCACATGCTGCCTGGTCATTGTGATGTAACTCACAATAGCGGATAACGGGCCGTAGTCTTGCAAAGATATCCCGCTTGCGATTAATTCGCGCAACGATAGCCGTATTGCAGGTTGTGCGTCAACGAGTGAAAAATTTGAGCATTCTTGGACACGCAGGGCGATGTATAGGGCATTGGGAGCTCGGGTTCAATGCTTGTGGGGGCTGTGCAGGGAGCTGGAGGAGAGTTGATCGTAGAAGCTGTCTAGCAGCTGTTCCTTGACATCTTCGCTGTTCTGTAAGTAACGCTGTTCGATCATCTCGGTCCAGGACTCAACGAAATCGAGTCCAATTTCGTCGCTGGTGGTGAACCAGTCGAGTACCTCCGCGGGGAGCGAGGGAGTGCGGTGGGAGTTCGGACAGTCGTTTAGGAAGGCCGTTGTGGTGTCTTGCGGCGTGTGCTGAGGTCTGGAGGTTTCTCGGGCCGGTCGTGGTGGTTGCGGCTCTTTGTTGTGCATTTCGGAGCACAGGTACATGAGTATGGTGGAATAGCGGGTGCAGAGATGCAGTTCGTCGGGGCTGGCCTCCCTGAGTATGATGGCCGCGGTTTGTATTGTTTGTAGGAGTTCTTCCGGGGAGATAACGGTGAGCTTGAGGATCGTGGAGGTGAGCGGGTCGTTGAGGGCTGTGTTGCCCATGAGCGTCAGATAGCATTTCACGATGAAGGCGACCGATCTGACGATCCTCACGATCCATCTCACGGGCACGCATTTCAGTAACTGGAGCCGTTGCAGTCTTGTAGCAGACGCGAGCAGCTTCTTGGCGGCGTTGTAAGCCAGCTCTACGTATTTGGCACACCTGGTGATGTCGTTGGGTTTCAGCTGGCTTTCCCTCACGTCGACCTGCAGCGCGAGGGAGTAGACGTAGAGTTGGCAGTAGTTGTACTCGCATATTAGGCTCTCTCCGTCTATTGTTTGCACCAGCGACAGAGACTGTCTTCTGCTGTGGGAGGGGTTGCTGCCGCTGTCGTCGAGCGAGCCTTCCGCTGGCTTTTGCAGCGCCTGGTAGGTCTTGCCCCAGCTTTCAATCAGCGGAGATATGATCTGCAGCAGTGCTAGGTTGCGTCTGGGATCATTCAGGAGTAGCTGCTGTCTGTCCTTTCCTGAGTATATCGACTCGTAGCCGATCGATATAATACGTAAGAGCTCGATCTTTGCTCTCTGAACCTGAGTAAATCTTAAAGGATAAGGCAGCGTGTCCGGAGAGTTCCTGGGACGTGAATCATCGCTTGCAGCGTAATACAGTACGTACTCGTCATTCAGAAATTCAAGCTCAACGTCACTCAGAGGTCCTGCCCCGCAGTTCGATGAGCTTTCTTTGATATCATGAAGAAATCCAGTCCACCTGCCCTTGCTCTCGTCATCCTGCAAGATCTGCTCTAAGTAAAACTTCTCGTTTCCACCAATACGCTCCGCAGATTCGGTGCTTCGGTCGGCCTCCAAGGCATCAAAATTGATTTCACTCAAGGACTCGGACAATGTCGACCGCTGTCCAACGTTCATTGCTGTGTATGTCTCCGCTATGTGTGCGGCGGTAAATATCTTGCCGCTGATCTCCAAGAGACCCATATCCTGGGCCAGCCGCACCGCAGTGCCAGTAAGCATCCAGTTCATCCTGTCACTGCGCCTGATCGCTGCCATGCCGCTGAGTCCGCCATCACCTTCCGTGTTCGACCACTCGGACACTTCCATCCTGGAATTCTGTGCATCATCACCTTGATTGGCGTAGTCAGGCCAATTCCAATGAATGGCCCTGGGGTTCCATTCAGTGAAGAGAAGAAATGCAAGCACAGTACCTATGGACCTTGTACTAGCCTCGGCCCATATCGTCTTGGATATGAGCTTTTGGCAGTTAACCCACAGCTGCTCATGAACCTTGATGTGACGGCGATGACTATCGTCATCTTTCAATCCTATTTCATGGAACGCATGGTATCTTGCCGAGATGGTAATTATTGCACATAACAATAGCGGATACCTAACCAGTTCTCTAGGATCATGCAACTGAAGCGGGATATGAGGAAAGAATGGATGCATAGTTAGAAAAAAGACCTCAATTAGCTTCACCGCTTCATCCTCAGTTATAAGTTTACCAGGCCCAATGTACTGAATATCTGTAAGCCTCCTTGAAGACTTTGGTCTCACGCTACTGAGCTTCTTGATGAGTGGGGCAGCTCTCTCGCTTGACGTATCGATATCTTGCAGGGAAACGGCAGTACTATCATCTGAAATGCTCAAAGAAACGTTAGAGATTAAGCTGCCCTGCTGAGCACCGCTGGAAGCGCTCGACATGGCTTGGCGATCCAATTGCGTCATTGAATCATCCTGCTTCGCGACTGAGCCGGCAGCTTTCGCCAGAAACACTAAAGCACTCTGCATCGAATTGGTATCGAACTTCCATTTGAGACCAGAGCTTGATATATTATGTGCATTATTCGGAGTTCCTCGATTACCGTTTATCATACCAACGATCGCTGTTCGCCAGCCGTCAGAGTCATCATTAGTCTCCGAATTGATAAGGTTCATACTCTTATCACGTAGGGTTCGTTTACTAGCCTCTGAGAATTCACATACTTTGCCCTCCCTTCTACATCTCCTACATGGAGGGTCGTTCGGGGCATCTAATGGCCCTAGGTCACATTTGACCTTGCGTGCCCGGCAGTTTAAGCAGGCTTTAAAGCTTCTCCGCCAATTATTCTGCTTGCTGGTCCTTTGTGAGCCTGATCTGCTCATTCAGTCAATGGCTTTCTTGTTATTGCGATTAATGGCTTGATGGCCTAATGCGACACGCCTTATAAAAGACACTTCTTAGAAAGGTTCATCATTACAGACATCAGTGATGATCTCTCAAAAGATCAAATGTTTCTATGCTAATTATGCAAAAGTTAATTTACAACGAACAATGGGTGTTTCATTGTTCTGCAGAATAAGCGACTTATGCTTCTTCTTAAAATTGAAAGTCATTGCGTCTGCCACTGCTTCTTGGCTTTATCTCACTTCTTTGCGCTTTGGCCGCGATGACATTCGAAATATGGAGATTTCCGCTCTCATTGTTTTGTTGGTGTTCCATTAATTTGGATAGTCTTCTGTACATCTCTTCGTCGAGCTCGTCCAGGTCGTTTACGTGAATATCAATAACATCATCGTCCATTTCATCAATCTGCACTTCGAGGGGACCGCTAGCGGAAAAGTCATCGATCAGCCCATCATACAGGTATTCGTCGATGGAATCGCCGCCAGGCAGGTATTGAGCAACATTGTCACTATTGTCTGTGGAATATGTGCCATAAGCTGCTCTGCTTATAGAACCGTGGCCGAAACGTTGGATAGGCCAAGAAGGATCACTGGCCTCCCGGGTATCAGTTGGTTGAGCCGCTTCGTTTGAGCTTTGGTATGAGTTCGTAGTCTCAGTCATTTTGTAGAGATTTCTATTGTTATAGGACTCGACGGTTTCTGAGTTATCGGTCTCGAGTGCAATCGGTTCGATCTCTTCACTAGGGTCAGATACAACGAAATTTCCCTCATCATCAATCTCAAGGCTTCCAATGTCATAGGAAGTTTCGTTCATGGCCAGGCTTGAACGTTGCTGCTCGGCAGAGTATAAAAAGTCGTCAATGTCTTCCATATCGGGCGAAGTATGTTTAGTACTTTCATTTCCGTCAGTAGTGGAGTCCAAAGCGCCGGCATAATAGAAACTGCCATCCTCAGCAACATAATATTCCAAATCATGAGAAACACTGTAAACAGTATTGTCACCTGTTATTACAAGATCTCCTGGCAAATGTTGATCTGAAGCAGCTTCCTTGTTGATTCTTTGAGTGATATTGCCATTGCAGTTTGGTGCACTGCTAATGGCAGAATGAAGGCTAGTCACATCAGCTGATAAATATTCTCGCTTTTCGTAATCCTCGATGATAATGGGCATATTTGCGCCTCTGTTCCTGACATTTTGAACATACCTGTGCATCAAAAGGCTCGCTACAATCCATAGCAGCGTGCCGAAGACAAGGCAAATGAGATATGCTACTAGCCTCTTCGTTATGGCGAAAGTGATTTGCGAATTCACCGTACTCTCTAAGCTCCCCGATTCTCCATCGCTAGATGAAGCTTTGGAAGCATCTGGTTGCGAATGGCTGTGTGGATCCTGGGAGGAAACTGGAGAGGAACCGCCTGCTGAGCCATCCACCAACCCCGTAAGCGGTATTGAAGGATCAATCAGCTGTGCAAGGGCGTAGAGAGTTGGATTCGGGTTGTGATATAAACCAGAAGTCGTATTGGTGATATAGCTTTGGAGTTCGGACACGAAATCGTCTGGAAAATACACGACTGCTATAGACAGCAGATAGTTCCTCTGTTTAAGAGTCATTGGCTGGATTTCAATGACTGTCACATCTGACACATTGACAAAAGAATATTCGTTGGTTTGTTTGAGGTTAATCCCAATTTCTTGGAAAGAATAAGAGTCGGGTGCAACTGTCGTTGTACCGCTTTGGACACATGTTGCTATGAATTTGCCATTTCTGTTTTTAGATCCATTGAAGTCCTTGATTTGATTTGCGCTGAAAGGATAGACCAGGACAGACGGTAGGAAAGCGAAAATCTGGGCTGAACTCTGAGGATGATCAACAAGAAACTCGAAGTTCAATTCTCGATCAAACCCTATAGTAATTTTCGTCGTACCTGGTGCAGGAATAACAGTGCTTTGTGGCGCTATAACATGAGGTAGGATGGCGGTAACGCTGGGGTTGAACGACGAGGTGCCTGCATTTGAAGTTTGTGATTGAATTTCAATTGAGCTTGGTAGCCACCATGTTCCTGTGGTCATAGAAGCGGTGCTACTGGCGGCAATTGTAGTCAACGCACCCATAGACTCGGTGGTCATACCCAAGTTTTGCGTGACCGTGGCTGCCTGTGAAGATTTTGGATATGCCAAGTCATCCGAGCCTTGTGAGGAGCCGACCGGCGAAACTGCGCTTTCACTTGAAGGTTCTGACCTGGCGTTAGTCGATGTCAAACTGTAATCACCGTTTTGGCTTCCTTGGGTTGAAGCGGTAGAAGGAGTGGCGCTGAGTTTCGCACTTGAATGAATGAGGCGGGTTGGTTGCAGGCTGTCGAATGAATCGACCGTTTTTGATTCCTGCCCAAAGCTACCGGATATCGAAATTGGTGCGCTCGCCTGAATGTCCGTAGTGGCACTGCTGCTAGTTGATCGTGGCTCAGAAACTTGGTAGGAATTCACCTGTTCGATCCCAGAGGCTGAGGCGGTTGGTTGGATGGTACTTTGAATCAAGCTCATTGGCTCACTTTTACCAGTATCGTGCAAACTTGATGCTTGCGGCTTTGTTGTTAAATCGGTAGTTGGCAAGCTTTGAAGTGAAGAGATACCAGGCGTCACTGTTAGCGCAAGGGAAGTCAACGATGAGAGTGTTAAAGCTGCAAACGTACTAGGCTGTTCTGTACTTTGCGAATCCAACTCCATTAAGCTCTCTAAGGAGCTGAAATGGTTATTCACTTCGGTTAATTATGGGGTAGGAGAAACCGTCGTTGTTCCCACGGTCATCGATGAAGTGTCGCCATCATTTGAGATGAAAGAAGCCTCAGTCTGTCTTATTGAGCTTAAAAGCGTAAAATCTTGAGAGTTTTCGCTGTAGGTAATTGTACTCTCTGTTCTGTAATCTGAAAGTCCTGTAGGATGATCAGTATTCGGAACTGGCGATGAGTGGATCTCAATTGTGGATGCCAAATATTCTGATGAAGTTGCTTCTGTGGTTAATTCCACGCTTGTCGCTTCGGGCCAGTTCGTGATCGTAGGAGAATTCAATGTGGGCGAAGAAAGATATGATGCGGTGTTAACTGTCTGCTCAATGATAATTGATGAAGGTACACTGCTTGTGTCGCTCAAAGAGACAAATTGGGGGTTAATGGTCGCTGATGTGTCGCTAGTAGCTGAAGAAGCTGTATCAGGTAAGTCCTTGGTAATCAGAAAAGTGGTATGATCTTCAGATGATTGGCTAGTGATATCTGTTGTGGCAAATATAGCGTTTTCTGTTGTTAAGCTTGCTGAAGATGGGACTGGCAGTTCATTCGAAGACGCGGTAGCTATGAAAGAGGGCTCTGAACTTGGAGGAACGCTAAAATACGTAGTTTCACGGTAAGGTTCACTTGCTGAGTCTGTTGTTATCAGGAAGATCGATAGTTTCTCATCGCTAGAAGTTCCGCTCCCCGGTACACTTGAGTATAGAGTGAATTCCTCAGTTTGCTGTGTGGGACTGCCTGCTGTCGCGAAATCACTTGATGGCGAGCCTGCGGTTCGATACTGATTGCCTTCTTCAGTCGGCTGTAAAGGGTTGCTTGTTGTTGGTTCCATGACGGATGTGGTTGTTGGCTGTCTAGCTTCAGTAGTTTGGACTGTTGAAGTGGCACCAGAGGAACTCTCCCATGGAGTTATTTCCGATGCCACAAGATCAATTGTCATTTTAGAGAAGCTGCCTGACACTGGCTCGTCACTTGTTGAGGTCGAAGGCTCAATAATCGAACTCTGCTTAGAGGAAGATTCAGGTATGTACGAAAATTGGCCGCTAGTTGTGTCGCCCGCCAGTGAAGGAAGAGTGGTTGACTTCGAAGTGGATGGAATGCTAGAAGTGACTAGGGGGGTATCATGAGTGGATGTAGAAATTAATGAGTCATCAAGAGATGAAAACGCTGGAGCTTGAGCTGTTGAGCTGGACGTCTCGCTCTCAGTTTCTGTAAAATCGTAAAGCTCCTCTATAACGACCTGGCTTTGAAACATACCAGTCTCAGATGATGCATCTGCTTCGGATTCAGTAAGAGATGTCGTCGGAATTGGCGTCGATTTACCAAGTGAGAGAAGATCACTTGCCCTACCCACAACGGAAGACGTCTGTACTGTAACCGTCGATGAAGTTGAATAGGCCATCGCTGCAGATTGGGTCGGTTCCGGACTCCTCGTCGAATCTGCACGGGAGATGAAGCCTGAAGAGACAAAATTTGCCTCCGTGGATATTGCAATCAGAGATGAGGTACGGGAAGAGCCGTCATCGCTTTGCGATGAAGGAGGCTCTCTACTCTCGAAAGAAGGACTAGCCCTAGAAGTCGTCTGAGAAGATTCAGTAGTTGGTACATTGGGAGGCTTGCCTGAGCTCGATGTAATGCTGTCTCCGGGCGGCGAAGACGTTACATCAGGAGTCGCAGTGCCCTGTTTTGACGATACTTTGAAAGACTGGCTGGCGGCCTCTTGAGAGTGCGGATTTTCTGCCATACTGCCGGGCAGCGTTGTGTCTGTGTATGACATTGTTGGTGAAGAAACTAGGTACACTGGAGTATCGGAGCTTTTCGAACTAACTGGTTCTCCCGTAATTGCCAAAGGAGTTGATTGCTGGTCATGACCCTGTAAACTGTAGTTTTCGGTCGTACCTGAGAGACTTGCTTCATTCGAACCTGTGACAGTATTGACTGTTGTTTCTTCATTGGAAAAGCGGTTAACATCAGAAGACGGCAGCCCTTTTGCCGTAGATATAAGGAATAGAATGAGAAGTAGAAGTTGTGTCAACAGGTAGTTTTGCAACATGCAAACGCCTTAAACTACCCTGGAACAACTTTCCCGTGCCAATATGAAGCAGTCCTCGACTTTGCTGGCTGATTAAGTCACGATGATGGTATGCGAGCTGATTGCAGGACTTCTTCTGGCGGTGAGGTACTGGGATCATCGATTTTTTCGAGATACGGCACAGCTATAGAGATCGCCTTACTATAAAAAGAACCTTTAAGTGAAGATCGTCAAAAGATGTTGAGATGGTTCGTCAACTTCTACACTTAACCTCGGCCATTAATCTCTGAAACTGTCAAGGATAATAGCATTCCCATAGTAGTTTCGGATCTAGATCTGAAAGTTGTAAAAATGCAAAAAAATTCGACAACTGCAGGACTCGAACCTGCGCGGGCAGAGCCCAAAAGATTTCTAATCTTTCGCCTTAACCACTCGGCCAAGTTGCCTAGTAACTGTTAGTTTTAAAAAAATACTTTTCCGTATTATTGGTGGATTATTCGCGCATTGATAGGCTTCTTTAATTCAAGCTTAATTCTATACAATGAACGCTTACTCTCTAACTAGGGTCCATTGGCTCCTATTTATGCCTTTCGAATGGGGACTTCCATGATGACTTGAGGTCGTGATCTCCGCACTTCTTGGTGCTAGCTCTTCCTAAGCTGTCTCCTCATGTTTCAGACTGCACCTCATCGTGGCTAGTGGATATGTCTGATACTAATGTGAAACACCGCATCAGCGTTAGTATGTCCAAATCGTTCTCTTACATGATTTATAACATATTAAAATGAACATACAGCTGTTGAAATACACCACGGTTGAAGTATGGACGCCAAATAAGACACCAGATCTGGCCAGGCTCGAGGCTGAGCAATGCCTTAGAAGATCTAGCCCATCGGACCGACATCGTCAGCATTGGTCTAAAAGGTCCCGACTTGACACAGTTCAGTAGTTGAATAACTGGTCTAGAGAACCAGGATTAATTGAGCTAAAAACTAGAACCGAGTCACTTAATATCAGAACGTATTATTACATGATTATTTTTTTGGTTGCGGACAATTCCAGCTCAGTCATTTAAGCATACTGTCATGCTAATATATGTGGTCAGTTATATGGGTTCTAACCATTTGGTTGCGATCCACTTGAAGTCGAGATGGAGCACGAAAAGGATCTAGTTGGGTACTGCTAGAGTTGAGGTCTGAGAAGGACAAATATTCCATAGACTGATGAACTGTAGGCTAAGTAATAAACGCCCAACGTACTATTACCCTTGGTAGCGCATAGTTACGACTCCCAACACCGGCTCCAGACCTAGCTTAAGTTCATCCGTCGAACAGGGACCCACTAGGATGTCCGGATTCCACGACGCTCGCAATAGCCATCAAATGACTGTTGGAGGAAGAGGGCCTTTGATAGTTATGATATTACTCCGCAAATGTGTGACCGCTTGAACGGTTGCATTTCACAAGACCTCAACATCTTGCCAATTTCCTGGAAGACGAAGAAGCCAGTAGTACTTCGCCACTATTCGTGGGCACACTTAGAGTACGACTGCTAGAGATTTTGCGGAACTTCACCAGAAGCATTGCACCAAAGCGCCATCCACGACTTACTAGACCAAGTGAATGGCTGCTGTAAAATGTCGAGTTTCGAAGGCTCCAATGCCAGCTTCAAAGAGTTAACCGTCGCTATTCTCAATCTTAGATTGAGGGATCTCGAACGCATCTTTATGGGCTCGGGCCAGATCTGCAGAAACTAATATGGGAATTACAACCGGAAATTTGGGAAGAATTCATGATCACACCTGTCTAAATGGCGGGTGAGCCCCGCAATCCCAAAGTTCGCGAAGGTAGAGCTCCTGCCATAAGGTACGAACCCATAAATATCGATCAGGCCGGGTCTGCTGGTGATCGAAATCTGCTTCAGTTGTACATTGCCCAGGTTCAAGTTGGAGATGGCTGTCCACCACAGGACCGAGTAGAGGAGAGCGTCTGTACGTTACTAGCGCCACATCTTCAAACAAAACACGGGCGAAATGGCTTTCCAGCACTGCTCTCGACAGGAGGGACATTCTCCGTGAAATTGAGACTAAACCAGATACGCAGCTGTCGAGGATGCCACCAGTCTCCAAGTGAAGACGAAAAGATTCTGAGAATAATACACGGTCTACTCCAGAAGAGAATAGTGAACCGTCCAAGAATCTCTCTAGCTCATCAATAGTGTTAGTCGAAAAATAAGATGGTTGACACCGCTTATCGGCGGACTGCCGGGTTCTAAGCAGGTTGTAAGATTAAAGCAAAATTCCCTTGCCGAGATTCAAATTCAGTGCAGAAAAGAGAACACCGCTGCCTTCTCAACAATTGGTCCCCATTCTGGCTATCACTATATTCCGTTCAAAAAGCAAATATGCCCAAAACCGTTTTCACTATCTGGTACCGAGTGATGCCGTCAGTCAACGCACCGTCTGCCTTCTCGAGATATAGCGGTCATCTTTCCATGATCTACCATTTGTTCTCGCATATCTCGATGACACTTTGCCAATGTCAGCAACAAGAGAGAGACACCAACCATTTGGACCTGGCATTTATACTAGTCGCAAAAGAGGGTTTTTCATGCCTAGCCACTACACCATTAGGTTAGATCAGTCACGTCATGGCACAACGCTCCCTGGCTAGAGCTCCCTCTTACCTCTATTTTAGTGGATTAGAAGATAAATTAAACATGACCAAAAGCCATTTCGGCCAGAAGCCATATCGCGTATCATTCCTCATAGTCTGTGCTCAAGAGTGCCACTAATGTGATCCGCACGCCCACTTTATTCACGATGAAGGCTAGAGGTTTGCGTTGTGAACGCGGTCCAAGTATTTGACAGCTCAGGATCCTCATCCAAATTGGCATAGAACTCAGCTAAAGGCCCAAAGATTTGATAAGTAGCTCGGTCAACAAAAGTCTCGTTTTCCGTACGCATTTCAATGGTGATTTGAGAATAGTCGTCAGATGGAAGCCATAGTTCGTAGGTTGTATTAAACGTGGGCTGGAATGACCATTCGAGGTAAGCCGAATAGTTAGGTGGGCTGATGAAGCTGGATAAACTCATAGTCAATATCGCATACAACGGAGCGTCGTCATTATTTAAGTCCTAGCAGCATTCTAACGCAACTCTGCTGGGTGCTGGGTGCCTTTATATGTTTCGTTTGGGCTTTAGTTTACTCAGATCCCAATTACATAAGATCGGATAACTGACCAGCCACTTAGCAGGTATTTTTGGCGCCTACTTTTGTTAGTAACTTGGTAATTTAGCCCGGCCATCTCAGCTTGATAAACTCATAAATATGTGACTTGGGCAGTTCATAAAACGTGAGTTAAAATATAATATATGAACGGCTCGAAGTTGAGGTCTGCCATCAATTGAAATAAACTTTAATAATCTTCCCTTCAAAATATTTGCGAAAATTGAGTCATTCTTTCTTGAAATACTTGAAGATATCACTCGAAGACCCAGCGGTCTTGCTCTTGGGTTTGGATCTTCTCTTACTTGGTGGCTCCGGGGCGTTTCTTCTCATCAAAAGCCGTTTCTCGCCGAAGGTTAGACGCCTAGAGCAGTCGTTTGTGCCGTTCATTTTCTCAGAGAGGGCTAGAGCGATATGATAGTCTGCATGCTCCTGAAACTCCCGGCTCGTCTCGAAAGTTTTATTACACTCATCGCACCAATTTTCTTTGAAGGGTTCATTGGCAAGCGAAGCTGACTGATTATTCCCCACATTTGCCTTTCTTTGTCGACCCTGAACGCTTGCTTGGTTGCCGAACATGTCGATCACAGATTTCCTGCAGTCAACAACATCCAGATTGGAAATAGACATATTAATGTTTATTAACGGGTAGAATGAATGCTCCTTTCCTCGAGCGAACTTAGCGTCCAACTCTGCCACAAGCTTAGCTCCCGCTTTTAGAAGATCTTGACTGCTTATCTTGGCACCGTTCTGAACAAATGGACCTGATTTGCTATGCGTGTCGCCCGATTTCGCTCTAACCAAAATGTGAATAGTTCGCGGTCGTATTATCTTATCGTATTCTTGCTCGAGCTCGTGAACTCTTCCAGCTAGCTCGCCAGCGAAGACTTCGAGCCAAGAAAAGCAATCAGCCAAACCACTGCATGCCTGACCAGTCATATTTTTATTCGACATCATTGATTTTACAATCGTCTGCGGCGTCACCGCAACCCGGTACTGTCCCCGAACCAAATCATAAAGCTTGTCGGCGATTTCATTTGTTCTTGATGCGTCGATTATGGTGCTCGAAGTAGACGGAGATTCTCTGACCGCTCTACTCAGCGACTTTCTGAGACTATCTCTTGTGGGCCAATTTTCTCTTACATAGCCGTTGCTACCTTGCTGAGGCAACTTCAGAATTTGGATGAGCTCCTTGCCCAGTATTCCCCCTAGCGACCAGAATGTTGTTATTTCGAATTTACCGTTATCCAGAAAGGTATTCACGCAGCTGTTCTTGATTATAGTCTGTGCATCGGGCTTCTTGAAATTGGACGCTAGTTTACACACATTCTTGGTGCTTGCTAACCCGCAGGAAGTTGTGTACCCAAGGGTTTGTTTAATTTCGTCTCTAAGCTCTTGTGCTATTCGCGATCCAAGGGCAAAGAGAACATCATCCCAGTCCTCGATTAATGGTAGGTCTTCGGGATTATACACGTCTCCAATAAATGGTAACTCTTTAAGTTCTCCGGGTACAGCCGGCAAAAACTGGTTTCCGTCGTAACTTTCGTCTTTGAATTTCGCCTGCATGAGCTGAATTGTCTCGGGATTTTCCTTCCCTGGTATGAGCTGCTCGCTACACATTAAGCTCTGTAAGCAAAGTCTTGCGATATCCAAGAATACCTCATCCACACTCGCCTTCTCGGCCAAATCGCAATACTCTGTGAAGATCTTGAAGATCTTCCGGCTCTCTCTCCGGTATGGATCTAGAGATATCTTGTAGTCTGAAGACGGCAGCCTTTTATCCTTGTCAGGGTTCCAAGGTCCCCATCCATCATGATACTGCCAGAAATCCTCGCCCTTCTTGAAAACAGCAGTGTGAATGGGAATCAATTTATCAGTCTTTTTCATAGCTTCTTGAATCGTAATCATTCTGCTGATACCGTATTTTCGAGCAGCGTATGAGACAGCCACTATGGAGTTCCACTGAACACACACAACAGGGTCCTCTTTCGTATAACCACAACGGATAGCCTCTACCTGGGCATAAAAACAGTTTACATCTATATGACACAGCACTGAAAGCGGCGAGTCATAAGCCATGCTAGGTGACTTCAGTTTCGTCAAGTCCTTCCATTTGTATTTGGACATGGGACACTCTAAGCCTTTCGAGTAAAAGTTTCAATATGCATCAATAGAAGGAATGAACATATGGCTAAGACCAACGTTAGATAATCTTTAACCCTAAAGTAGTAGTAATCGCTCTTCAAAATAGTTAAGATACAAGAATTATGAGCTCAATAGTCGTGAATTTAACATTTAGTAGGACAAAGTATCAATTGGAAAAATACACTTCTTGGAAATGCCTCCGGCAAACTACACTCAAGACCCAACTTCTGGCTCTCGGAGTCTAAACCTACTCGTAAGACGATCCATTGATGATACTATTCGATTCAATGGAAGCGAGCATGTACTCATACTCTTGGTAGCAAGAACTGTTATGGAAGAAAAGAAGGTTACGATGAGATGTATGACATTGAAATGGACCAATAAAGACACGGAGTAACAGTCGATCTTGGTGAGTAATTGTCATGAAGTTATAATCTTGTTTGATGATAAAATAGGGACAAAGTACGAGGTTTATAGGTAAACTTTCCGAAGGAAAATAACCAATTCAAACTAGGTCCCAGAGTGTGTCAAACGTGTCTGTGGATTGCGGCCAAGATAGGAAAACAAGCACCAATTTGTAGCAATACCATTGGTAAAATTAAGCATGCGTTAGTCGTCCAAGGTTGCAAATCGAATGGGATACAGTGTGAAGCTTTTTTCAATAAAAAAACCCTAGACTAAAAAATACAGAAAGTGAGTATGATGTTTGGATATTATACCGAATGAAATGGGAAACAACCTTAGTTTTCTGGAATTTCAATTTCACCAGCGTTGATGGCGTCAATGATGTCATGTGGGTTCTTGAAGTCGACACGGCAGCCAACGGATTGAGCAGTACCCAGGATTTCCTTAGTAACAGAAGCCAAGTTCTTACCGAAAGATTTCTCCTTCATTTGCTTGGCGATCTCAATGATCTCATCCAATGCGATGTTACCGCTGTGCTTGACGTTCTTCTCCTTCTTTCTGTCTCTTGGTGGCTCCTTCAAAGCAGTGATCACCAAAGAAGAAGCAGATGGAACAACAGAAGCAGTAGCTTGTCTGTTCTGGATCTTTAGTTGCACAGTAACCTTGATACCCTTGAAGTCCTTGGTGGCCTTGGCGATATCTTCACCGACCTTCTTTGGGGACAAACCCAAAGGACCAATCTTTGGAGCTAGAGCAGCGGAAGCACCAATTTCACCACCGACAGCTCTCAAGTACAAGTACTTAACTTCATTTGGATCAAACTTTGGAGGCATCTTGTCGTGTAATTTACCTGTGTTTGGGCACTGTGACTTTCTTCGAGGCAAAGATTACTTGCAAAGGTAAACTTTCAGTATCACAAATCCTTCATCTTCTATAATTCTTCACCAGTACAGTGGTATCTCGGTGACTAGCTACCAGCGGTGTAAGCAGGCGGCCGCCAGCTCGGCAGCGCAGCTTGTGCAACGCCCTGCCGCCACAGGGAGACGACCCGCCTGGAGCTAGAAGGACACGATGGGATTCCGGCCTAGCTGGCGCCGCAAGCAGACGACGCGCTCCGCCTAGCTGGTGGTACCGAGCGGCCGCGCGTCTGTGTAGCGAGATTTCCTGGAAGGTAGACGCAGAGAAAGCAAATCCGCGGGCCCACGCAAACAGCAAAGGTGCTGCAAACGCCTATCCGTAGCCCAGTGTACGGTCGAATCGAGCCTCCAGTGTAGATTCTGATGTGAGCCATAAACCCACACATCATTCCTTAGTTTCCGAGGATGTACAGATGTTGGTACAGTCAAACATCAATGACAGCTTCACGTGACTAACAGTCAAGATCTAAAGCGATTTCGGCGGCTATTTAACGGTGTATCATCTTCTATCAACTAATCTCATGCTATTTATACAATTGGTTGTCTTTATGTACTTAACAGATCAATATCACTTTGCTCGCTTGGTCTTTGTCTTGGTCAGTTCTAGTAGAGGGAAGAATCTTGAAGCATCCTTGGGCACACTTAGTCGTACACTAAACTTGTCGCTTGTGCTTGAAGATTTTGATCTACCCAATTTACCGGCAATGGTGGTGCTGTTTAGTTCGATTGCTTTTGCGGAAGCTTGCAATTGATCGTAGTATTTTAAGGCCTGCTCCTTGACCAGTCTAGTACCAGTGACGAGAAGGCCGTTATTATCGCCTGCATTTATGCATTTCTTGATCGTGTCAATGGCGGTGAGGGCACTACTGACTTCTTTACTGATACGTTGTAGTGCTTTGTCCAGTTTAGAAGAAAACATAGGCTCTGTGATCAGGAAATCATTTAGAGTGGATTCAAAGGCTTCGTAAGTCAACAGTTCGGGAACACCAATAGAAGAAAAGGGCTTGAGTCTAAGTTCCAGTAACAATCTATCGCTGGAAAAGATTCCGCTTGCAGATGTTTTATTATCGATGACACCGAAAGACTTGAGGATCGAAAACTGAAGAACCTGAGCCAAAGATAGTGATTTTACAATCGAGCTGTGCATAAACAGATAACTCACGTAGCGCTTATTTGTTCGCAAAGATTCCATATTATTGTCCATAAGATGGCGGTATTGGGCTTTCAGCTCAATCTTCTTTTGGGCGTTTTTCTGTTTCTTGATCTTTTTGCCCAAGGAGTGGATAGAGTTTATCTTCGTTTCGATAACTTCGTGAACCTTTTCCAAACACGACTCCTGTTGATATGAGAGGTAATATGAATACCAGAACATGGCGAAGGCCTCGAATGGTTTATAAACTTCCAAATCAAAGCCTTTCAACACATATTCGATCATGGCGGTAATCTTCATCAAGAATACCCATGAGGAGCACGCCATGAATATACCCGTTGTGGTGGCAAGCTCGTCACCGGCGGTCTGAGATGCGATGTCATACTCACAGCTCTCCATTTGTGCGTGCAGTGCATCCCATAACAGCAGTTGCCTGTTGTATCCTTGCCTGTACCGGGATGTATTTTGAGCCATATTTTGGTACCATTCGAAAATTATGTTCGTAGCTTCTTGCAGGACAGGCCTCATCTGAGGAGAAAGTACTGTGGTGGAAGCTGTAGCTGTGGCACAAAATTCCTTCAAATGCAGACTGATGCAATCAAAGGCAGAATATCTACCTAGAACTCTTTCATCATCCCTGATGAAAAAGAGAGGGAATAAGGCTCTTGCAACCACATGCCTTTGAGTTAACTTATTGAAGAAACTGGCAAGTTGTGCTGCTTCCAGCATACTGGCGGCCTTGTCAACCATTAGGACCGCCTTTATGTCTTCGGCCATGACCACAAACCCTCTATAGTTCCAAGTCGGTACCACTAAGTGCTTGGGAGGAAACTGATTAGATAATCTTCTCTGAATGCCCATGGAGAAGCAACCAGACGGGGGATCACATTCTGATGAGCGCTGCTGCTCCAGATATGTCGCTTCTGCAATGAGATCATCCAATCCTGTAGTATCCGCCGAGTACGCCGTCAAATGGCTTTCTAGGGACACCAGACTGCAAATCAATTTCAAGAGATGCTGTAAAAAGGCGCTTTCTTGGCTCTGTAAAGACTCAACATAATCGATACTGCGATGCAATCGCGCCAAAATTAGTTCCCGATCTTCCACATAGCTCAAGAAGTCCAAACCCATGTGGTTGAAGTTCAGGTCCTCTTCTTCAAATACCACCCCAGCCTTTAGCAGCTTTTGTACAAACTTGGCGAAATAACAGATACCGTAGATTGCATCACAGAGGACCTGGTCATATAACCGATCTCCTGTTCGCAAATAGCTCAATTCCTCTCGCTCGGAAGAGATTGTTAGAAGGAACTCCACATACCGGCAACTTAGTACCGTAGTCGGTAACGTTTGGTACTCATTCAGCCAGCACACAAGAAACCTCGCAAGCCTATCCAAGATAGCCGTAACATACGTCAGTCGCTCCACAGCGGTATCACCACACGCTACATCGCAACTGAATCGCTTTTCTTCACTGGTTAAACTGATCAGCGAAGAATCCAGTTTTGCATTGTTGACCTCCAGCGAGTGAGTTCCCTCAAAAGAATTAAACCCTGGGTCCTGTATAATGGTCTGCGGAGATAAATCTTTTCCCAAATCGAAGAATAGCTCAGTAATGTCGACAAGATCAGTCAAAGACTTCTCATCAGGCAAATCATTTCTGGTGCTGCAATTGCGAGACAAGTGTAAATTCCCAAACGTCCGCTCCAACTCCATATTAAAACTAGGCAACTAGTATTCCGTGAACTGGATCAGTTCAATATCTATCACTATCACTGTCTTCCTTCGATCCTTAGCTACCTCTTGTCTTTGCAGCCCACTGCCGGCTAATCGCGTTACGCTCTGGAAAAAGTGTCAGCGGTTAAAATCAAGTTGCCTGTTACCATAAGAATGTTATTAGTTAAAAGTATAAACTGCTAATAAGCCCTAATAAGCGAGAAAAATTATCAACACTTTTGTATAATTAGACCTAAAAACTTTAGAAGTTGGGGAACTTTGATGTACTTCTGACAACTAGCCCCACTTCACCATGAATGACCAGCCAATCGCGTTCCGCGCTTCCTAAGCCGGGTGTCACGCAATCAACCCCGACCGGAGAAGCTTCGGAGACAGTGCATATAAGAGCTACCGGCAGCAGCTAGGAATCTGAATGGCTTTGGATCTATCAGACTAGCTAAAGGTAAGGACCGTAGAGAGCTTGAACGGTCCCAGTGTCGAGAAAAATTTCACATAACAGGTTTATATGGTTTGGCTATGAGAATAGTTAGCTTACGGTTACGAGGCCTACAGATAAATGATTATAGAAAATTTGCGAGATACTTGTGTAGCACTACAATTTGCAATCATTCCACTTCCAAACCCTATGATCTGGCGACAGAGCTGCCAACCAAGAGCGCCAGAGCCACAACACCGTTGGAAGAGTACGATAGGCTAGTTAAAATCAAGAAACTGAGAGATGATCCATATCAAAGGGGAATTATCCGGTCACTAGGTTCTCTTTACGATTCATTGTTGCAGTACAGCCCGCCGGAGATCCAAGCGCCTGACGCTTTGGACCAAGTAGGCTGGAAGTCCTCTTTCCTGGGCCGATTGATGGGTTTCAGGGTTCAAAAGAATGAGAATGACTTTTCCGGCATCCCAAAGGGAATTTATCTTTATGGGGATGTTGGTTGTGGCAAAACTATGTTAATGGATCTGTTCTACTCGACTATACCTCATTATCTCTCCAAGAAGAGGATACACTTCCATCAATTTATGCAATACGTACACAAGAGGTCGCATGAGATCATAAAGGAGCAGAATTTGGACGAGCTCGGGGCTGCAAAGGGCAGAGACATAGATCCCATTCCCTTCCTAGCAGCGGAAATTGCAAGTGGTTCTAGAGTCTTATGTTTCGATGAATTCCAAGTGACGGACGTCGCAGACGCCATGATACTGAGACGTTTGTTAACAACTTTACTATCCAAGGATCACGGCGTAGTATTATTCGCCACTTCAAATAGGCATCCTGATGAGCTTTATGTGAATGGTCTGCAGAGGGAGTCGTTCATTCCATGTATTGAGCTTATCAAGAACAGGACAGAAGTCATCTTCTTGAACTCTCCAACAGACTACCGTAAAATTCCACGGCCATCATTGACTGTGTATTACTATCCCGAGAAAGGGCTGAAATACAATTCCAAGGAGTGCCGCCGAAAGCGGGACAACCACATTGATCAGTGGTACACTTACTTCGCTCAAACGGAGAACACGGCTTCAACTGAGCACGAAGTTCTTACCGATTTTACATTGACCACATGGGGCCGCCGATTTGCTGTTCCCAAGTGCACACCTTTATGCGTTGCCCAGTTCACTTTTAAGCAGTTATGTGGGCAGCCTCTGGCTGCTGGTGATTATCTATCGTTGGCCAGCAATTTCAAGGCGTTCATCGTTACTGACATTCCGTATCTTTCAATTTATGTCCGAGATGAGGTTAGAAGATTTATAACGTTCTTGGATGCCGTTTACGATACTGGCGGAAAACTGGCTACAACCGCTGCAGCAGATTTCACGTCGTTGTTCGTGGAGCCTCAGGACCTTTTGAATGATTTTGAATTGAAGAGCAATTTAAAGGAAAGCGAATCGGCCGTTGAAAAAGTGGAAGAGGAAGACTCTCTCGTCAGCCAACACGGATTCTCAAAAGAAATTGCGAAGAAATCTCAGATATTTGCGCTTGACGAAGAAAGGTTCGCCTTTGCCAGAGCATTGAGCAGACTATCGCAAATGAGTTCGGCAGAATGGGTTGAACGTTGAAGCATAGATATTTGAGAGTAAGCGACCGCAGATCACAAGTCATAAATCCAACTCTATTTCTTCTGGATTAACGGCATTAGGTTTTGAGGCAGCAACAAATGCGATATTGCCCTCTATTTGGCTTTCGATTTCAGTTTCTATCCGCATTTCCTTTTCCAGCCGCCTTTTGAGCTTAAGCATCTCTTTATAACTTTCTCTGTCCCCATAGCGTACTTCAAATTCGTCCCAGCTTTCCCATAGTAGTGCATTTCTCCCTGGAGGTAACAGTTGCGCAGCGCACTTCATAATTCCTCTTGCCCTCTCTATTTCTCCCAGCGTCGCTTCTGTATCTGCAAATTCGATGGCAAATTTAATTACCTTCGAGTTAGGCAGAGATTGAATGCATTCCTCGTAAAATCTACGGGACTCTTCATTTCCTAGAAGTTCTTTGACTTTCAGTAAGCAAATTTGCCATAATGTTACTTTATCCTCTAAATCTGCAGTCTTCCTGCAGCCTTCCAGTAGGATTTCGACACACCTATTAGACAAGCCACATCGCTCTTCAAAGTCACTGTACAAAATGAAAATGGCCTTACAGTCTATCCCGCTTGGTATCAAAATTTCCAAAGCTTGTTCAAAAATTTCACGGATATGCTCTTTTGCAAGTAAATTCTCCTCAGCTGTGCTCTCAGCCAGATAAAGATTCCAAAATTGAAACTGCGTTTCTGGTGGGAAAAGCCCAATAGCACGCTCATATACTTGAAAACTTGCTAGTTTCTCGCCTCTATCTTGGAGAAAATGAGCGTAATCGACAAACATCTTTGGTGTTGCCACTTTCAAAGCTATTGCCTGCTCATACAGGTTGACCATTTTTTCAACGGCCTCCGATGTTTGAGCACATAACGATTCTGTGAAGTCGAGGTAGAGCTGCCAAAGTTTTAACGAACTGAAAATTACTCCTTGAGCAGGAACCTTTCTATCACCCTCGTTGAATTCTGCAAGCAGCAATTCTGGGTTCTCCGGTACTCGTAAAGCGGTTTCGAGCAGTTTCAATGCAACTTCCAGGCCGGCTTCTTCCATTTCATTCTCCACCCAAGAGCTCCATATATTCTCGAGGTCCTCGATGTATGGATATGGTACCCGTAGGCCTCGATCGTAAACTTCTCGAGCGCTCTCATAGTCCCTTGCCTTCCAATATAGATTAGCGTAGTCGCACCACAGCTTACCGAAGGAGCCGGGGACGTTCACCTTGAAGGGATCTATTGTCAAAATTGCCTGTGAGTAGATACTGCACTTATCAACGTTTGTTCGAACCAAAGCGGCTCTCTCGGACCAGTTGGCCACCAGATTTGGGTTCTGTCTGATCTTAAGGTCGTTTAATCTGAGCTCATAGGTCTCCACGAGATTTTGCAGACGATCCATATGGTTGTCTAACTGGCCTTTCCACTTCTTTTCGCAGACTGGTTCTGTTTTTGTCTGCAATTCCTGTAAAACAGTTTGAATATACGATTTCTCATAGTTAAGGTACGTTTCATAAAGCACATGAAAGTCCTGAACAGTCGCAACTTTTGCTAAAGAGTCTTCCAATAACTGAACTACTTTTTCATGCCCACCGTTTTTGACATAGAACTTTGCTAGCATTGTCGTCATCTTGATTTCCATTTCAGGGAAGACTCTCGCCATCTCAGTTGCGAACGCTTCGTAGTTAGGACCCTTATTCAGGCAATCCAGCGCCCTAAGATATTGGAGATTAGTCTCTCTGGGCAGAGTCTTATCGGGCAGACAACCGTCATTGCTGTTAAGGGCTTTGTGGAATGACGCAAATAGACTCTCATAATCCCCAGTACGAGCCAACCTACCAAGAGCGTCCGGCAGCTTATCGCGCGGACATACCTCCAAGTATCTTCGTACAATGCTTGACGACCAAAGATCGACCTTGCTTTCATCCTCCGCTGCGGTAGAAGGACCAAAAAGTGACTTATAAATAAGAACGCTAAGCTCCTCCTCCTCGTTTTCATACACGGACTCGTCTTCTTCAGTCAACGGCGCCAACCTCTCGTCTATGAATCGCAGCATTTTATCCCAAACGCGCCCGTGCGAGTCTCTCGGTACTCTCTCGAGCGACATATCAAAGGCTATCCTAATGGCTTCTAAATCCGCTTGCTCGATGGCGAACTCCAAAAACATCAAACACAATTCATCACAATCCTTGCTAAAGTTACGCAAGCATCTCAAGAAAAGGTCTATTACAAACCTGTAATGAACCTCCTCTCCGCATTTTCCTGCTAACCATCGAATATATTCTTTCCAAACATCAATGCTATCATTGAATTCTGCACAAAATCTCTCGTAAAGCCAAATAACGTGCTTCAAAGGTCGCTCTGACCTGGGCTGCGACTTCCAGTCTTCTAAATACCGACCCCAGGTAACCACACTTTGCGGAGTCCTCTGCAGCTCATACTCGTAAGCGAGGTCGTCTTCCCGGACAATATACTGATCAAGCCACTCCATTTGGCACCAAACGGGGATCTTGAAGTGTTGAGATAGCATCTGAGTGCAATTTAACCTGTTCATCGACCTTTCTCAGCTTAAATCGATGAGGGGTTACCCGTCTTGACTGCTTGGCTGCAAGCGCACCAGGGGTCCATACACTTTAAAGACGTTAACTAGTCAAGAGAGCATACTGGAAGTAGGAAGCAGGCCCATTGGCTCTTCTTGAGGGCTGATTTGAACCGGTTTGCTTAGATATAGGGCTGATAAGTGCAAGAAGCGATGTCTGGCACAAGAGAGCAGGTGTTTCCAACGCGTATGACGCTGGGGTTGATGAAAACCAAGCTGAAGGGAGCGAACCAAGGATATTCACTGTTGAAGAGGAAATCTGAGGCTTTGACTAAGAGATTTCGTGATATTACAAAGAGAATTGACGACGCCAAGCAGAAGATGGGACGAGTGATGCAGACGGCAGCGTTTTCGCTGGCCGAAGTGTCGTATGCGACTGGCGAGAATATCGGATATCAGGTCCAGGAGAGCGTATCTAACGCCAGATTCAAGGTCAAGGCACGCCAGGAGAACGTTAGCGGTGTGTATCTGCCCCAGTTTGAATCATATATTGACTCTGACATCAACGATTTCAAGCTGACAGGGTTGGGCCGTGGCGGTCAGCAGGTGCAACGTGCAAAGGAGATCTATTCAAAGGCGGTAGAGACGTTAATTGAGCTGGCTTCACTACAAACTGCATTTATCATCCTGGATGAAGTTATCAAAGTGACGAATAGGAGAGTCAACGCCATCGAGCATGTCATTATTCCTAGGACAGAGAATACGATCGCTTATATCAATAGTGAGTTGGACGAACTGGACAGAGAAGAGTTTTATAGGTTGAAGAAGGTGCAGGAAAAGAAACAGCAGGAGACAGCACGGTTGGATGCTGAGATGAAGCAAGCGAAAATGGCGAGGATGGCCGAGCAGCAGCAGACCAGTGCGGAAGGCGACGCAGTAGCCCAGGAGGCAGAGGAGGACGAATCTGATGCCAGGACGAGTGCGGAGCCGGGAGCACTGGTAGAGGAGCAAGAGGAAGATGTCATTTTCTAGAATGTATAGACTTCATAAGCATCAAAGACATCATTTTTCTTGGCATTGTCGAAGCTTGCGGACTTTCAATGGATCAACTGGCAACGTCATCTGAAGAACTGAAATTGAGAGGGTCAATGTCGCAGCATGAAGGCGTACCGATTTGTTGCAACGTTCTCACTAACTTTGCAAGTCAGCAATGCGATTCTGTTCAACGATCCCTTGAGAGTTTTGGAGATTGGACAGGATGAAAGAATCCAAGTGAAGGAATCCGAAAAGTTATCGCTGAAAAGAAGAGGTGTTGGATTTATCGATGTTACGGATCACATAAATCTACCATGGGGTAAGAAGATCAAGAATGCAGCGCCGGTTCCAGACTATGACTATCCGCAGACGGCCTCACAAGCGGGCATTGTTAACAAGCTAATTACAGAAATTGATCAAGTTGCCATGCGTGATGATTTGGCCAAATTCTGCAGCTTCTTTACCAGATATTACAAATCGGCAAGTGGATATGAATCAGCTCAATGGTTATCATCGAAGCTACACAATCTCACTAGCGAATTGAGAAGCGATGTATTCGAGATTGAACATTTCGACCATGTGAAGTGGAAGCAGTTCTCCATTATTTTCAGAGTGCATGGTATTGAGACAGCCGATAATGTCGTAGTTATTGGTTCGCATCAGGACTCTTTGAACATGATATTTCCTTCTCTAATACCGGCGCCAGGTGCAGACGACGATGGGTCCGGCACAATCACTAGCATGGAGGCCCTGAGATTGTACGTGAAACACCTACGGAATGGCCATTTACCGAAGAATACTGTTGAGTTCCACTTCTATTCCGCAGAGGAAGGCGGTCTTCTAGGATCGATGGATGTGCTTGGATCCTACCGGGAACAGGGAAGAAAGGTGGTCGCAATGGTACAGCAAGATATGACAGGATATGTCGCCAATAAGAACGACGAGCATATTGGTCTTGTCCTCGACGATGCCAATGAGCGGCTAGTGGATTTCCTCAAAGTAGTCATCGATGCCTATGTCAGGATCCCATATAGAGAAACAAGATGTGGATATGCCTGTAGTGATCATGCGAGTGCTACGAAAAATGGTTTTCCGTCGGCGTTCATCTTGGAATCAGAGAATGCTAAGACAAATCGGTATATTCACACTACCATGGACACTTTAGATCGACTAGATTTCGGTCATATTAGCGAACATGTCAAGATCTCCCTCGCAACCGTTATAGAATTATCAAACTGGAATTTCGGAAAATAAACGTAGCTATACAGTCCTATTTACATGCGTTGGACAAGACCGACGACCCATCACAGTCTAGTGTCCTTACCTCTTGGTCTGTCCCTTACTTTCATCCTATTTTGATTCTTCCCCCGTCTGGTCTTGAAACCCTTGGCCAACTGGCCCCATGGGGACATCGATAGCTTTTTAGATTTAGACTTACCACGGCCACCACCATGGGGATGGTCGCACTTGTTCATTGCCACACCTCTAACGGTTGGTCTGATACCGAGCCATCTGGATCTACCGGCCTTACCGAGAGATCTGTTCTGATGGTCTATATTTGACACTATACCGATTGTAGCACACGCTTCGAGGGAAACGTAACGGTGCTCACCGCTTTGCAGACGAACAACGGCCTTTCTCTTCTCTGGTATCTTCGAGATGATACGAGCATAGGTACCAGCAGCACGGCAAAATTTACCTGGGCCCACAGGCGTGATACCGACGTTATGAACAATACTACCGACGGGGATCATCGAAATCGGAAGACAGTTGCCTCTTTGCGCCGTCCTCACGCTTAAAATCGCAGGGTCTACTTTACCTCCCATTTCACGCAACAAATCCTGTGGGATACCCTGTCTATAGGACTCAACAATGTCGCCGGCTCTCAGCCCATCACATGCAATGATATACGACAGCTTGCCCGTCTTGTTATTCTTCAACAGCGCAATGTGCGACGTTCTTCCGGGATCGTACTCAATTCTCTGGACTGTTTGCTGACCTGCTTCCGTGCGTGAAAAGTCCACTAACCTGATACGCCTTTTATGGCCACCACCTCTGTGACGCACAGTTATCCTACCGGAGTGGTTTCTACCACCTTTACCCCTTTTGGCCACCGTCAACGACCTCACCGGTCTCCCTTTGTACAAATACGGATAAATTGGCGATCTATACCACCTCAAACCCGGCGACACAGGTTTCAATTTCTTCATTTGCGTAATCTCCTTCGATAGCTTACGACGTCTCTTGATCAATTCATCCTGTTTCTCCAGCGTCGCAATGTCGGTCGTATCCGGAACAATCTTCAATATCTGAGGTGAAATAAACCCTGATCCCTCCTTAGCGCTGCCGGTCTCCAACTTCTGCCATACTCTTGTTCCGGCTGAGAAAGACCTATGTAAAACCATCCCGGAAGATGCATTTTGGCGCAAAAAAGCAGCAGACACTGCTCGCCTTGTCAAAAACTTCAACATCAGCGTTCCACAACGCTCCAGTCTGTCCAATTCTCGACTTATCGCCTCTACTACAGCTTTTGAAGCTTCTGGTTTACCATCTTTTAAGACCTCTTTGAAAAAACCCAAGGTTACCCGGAATCTTTAAATTGTGAAAAATCACCAGCAAATTTGTATATAAAGAGCAAAATTTTCAATCTGTGATGAATCTATGTCTAAAGGCGAAATAAGTTGTGAGTTTAATCGCAATCACCAGCTTTGGCTTAGTCGTGTAGTACACAAGAATGCCTCAAGAACAGTAGTTCTTGTTGGACAGAATTATTTCTCGCTATTCATCCTGCCATGCGACTCCCAGTGGCTCAACGGGCCCCAATGACATGTTATGCTCACGAAGTTTTTAGAATGATGACAAGTTGTCGCCCCAAGCGGATCGACTATATCTTAATTGAAATGACTGATTAACACAACACATTAGCCAAACACTGAAAATTCTGATCTAAAAAACCATTATGTGAACATGTTTATGGGCTTTGCCATGTAGGATGAGGGTGAGAAGATTGATTCTATCCAACAGCGCATTTTTGGGTTTCTTGATGATGTGATTTTAAAGCACCCTTTCTCTCTTACAATTATGATGATTATATTATATACATTTCATGCTAATCATGATTGGAAGCAGCCTTGCTGGCTGCCTCTCGAGATTATACAATATGAACTGAAGCATCAGGAAGGGTCTCACATAACACCTATATCGGGCTTTTTCTGGTTGTTGACGTATTCCTGTCTGAACATTAAAACTGAGCGACGGCTTATAACACTAACTACAGCTCAGTAGAAGCACTTTGGGGCCAATGGAGGGAGCAGAGATTCCCCCTGACGTAAAGAGCGGTTGGGGGATTTATATACTTGCATCTCAACGAGTGAATGTTTTGCTTTTGGTCGCCATTTGGTTGTGGCAGTGGATGTTGAAACTTCTGTCGTCGTGCCAATTGGATGTCTCAACCGTGATACAGTCCAGGAAGCCCAATGAGATGGTCCTGCCGTTGTCGCATGCGCAGATGCAGAGGCTCTCCAGGCAATTTGCGGTAAGATTATCGCGGATCATCGTGCCCTTGCAGCTGATCGGTCTGTTGTGTCAGAGCTGGGCTGAAGCGACTGAACGAAGCAGTAACTTGGCTCAGTTCGCGATCCTACTGTTGCCTCTGATACAGTTCGTCATCATCGTCGGCTCAATAAGCCGCAATTGCCAAATCATTAATTACTGCATCAAGAGAATACTGCTGATTGAGACGAGTCCAAGACCGATGAGGAACGTGTACATCTTACTGTCGGACACGCTAACCTCATTTACTAAGCCCCTGATCGATTTTACACTATACCTGACCACTCTTTTCCTCTCTAAGGACGTATTGTGGACCCATTGTGATTTATTGATCTCGTTATTCCCGCTAAATATAAGAATATGGCAATGCTTTAGAGAATTCTACCTCGGCAGGGATAAGTCGCTGCTGGTCAACGCGTTGAAATATATCTCCAGCATACCGATCATGGTGTGCGTTTGGCATAGCAGAGTGGACCCTGAGAAACACAACTCCAACGTGGTCCATTGGTTCCAATGCCTCAATTCCTGCTTCACGCTTGTGTGGGACGTCAGGATGGATTGGAAGATCAATTCGCTGAGACGGATAAGGAAGAATCACAAGACCTCCCAAAATGTCATATTCCCTAAATTCGTATACTACATGGGTGTTCTTTTTGACTTTTCTATAAAGTTCTGGTGGATTTGGACGCTAAAAAGACCGGACCATACGATTCTTTTCGCAAGCGAGTTGCAATACTTGGAAATCCTCAGGAGATCAGTCTGGGTCATATTCAAACTAGAATCCGAATATGTAACGATAAGAAACTTAGCTACCGAAAAATAAACGTTCATCTCCTTCTCTTATTGGAATTTGCCTTGTACTGGTTCCTCTTTCTTTCGCTCTTGGTCAGATATCTGAATTTCTTCTTCTTCTGTTTGGTCTTTTCGGTGTCCTTGTCCGCCATACCCAGGAACTTGGCATATTTCCCGGCTCTCACTATACTTTGTTTCAGCACTTTATCGCTTTCATTCAAGTCTACGTTGTTGATCTTGGCCAAATATGCAAAATTATCGTTGGCTTCCAACGTCTCTACGCTCACAGAAGAGTTATCCGAGTAAACGGTCTTCAAAATCGGTTTCACCGCGGCCTCTTCACAATCAGATTCAAACCCATTCCACTCTTCAGCCTCCTCTTCTTCTTTCCCCTCAGCATCATCGCTATCATCTCCTTCACTGCCCAACTCCAAACCTTGCTTGAAATTTCGTAATCTTTCATCCAATTGTCTCTTTCTTTCATCACGTATATTTTTTCGCTCTTCAATCTTGTTCAACCTCTCTTGCTCCTTAATAAACTCTTTTGCTTTCTTCTGTCTCTGCAACTTACGTTTATGGAACCCAGTCAGATACTCTAACCGACTATCTTTATCAAACGATACCTCATCAGTACCGAATTTTTTCAGCTTCTTATCAGCATAATTTTTGCCCTGAGACAATATCTGTCTATTTGATCGAGCAGCACACATTCTACTCGAAACCCTCCACGCAATTGATCCTACGAGGCTCACAACGACCGTAAATTCCAATGCGATGAGCTTCAATAGCGATGAGCCATTGATCTAATTTTTCAGCTCTGCTAAGTAGCCCAAGTCCAAGGCGGGTAACGGGTAGTCAGAACTATATAAGAGAGCAGCTCACACTATAAACATAGCCAGATCAGCACTGTAAACCCTGGCAAGCGATTGAACGTGAAGCCAATGAGTGACAATATCCACACGTTAAGGAATAGTTCGGGTAGAGGAAGAAATGACAACAGCCCGCTGCAGGTTTTGTTTGGAATTCCGATCGTGACACGCTACCTGATCTCGAGCGCCGTAGTGATGACGCTGCTAATCCGGTTACGGATTGTGAAGACTGGAGCGCTATTGTACCAGTTCAACGAGGTGGCGGGCCACTTGCAGGTTTGGAGGCCGTTCACTTCATGTTTGATTCTTCCCTTCGAAGCGCTACCCGCCATGCTGGAGCTCTACACCATTTATTCGTGCTCTTCGGACTTGGAGTCGCGCAGGAAGCCGCTGGATTACCTGTTTTACTTGGTCTTCTGCGTGACGACCATCTCGTTGACACTGACGCTGCTCTGCGGCGCTAGCGAATCGATGGTTCTCACAAGCGGCATCGTATCGTGTCTCACTTTCACCTGGTCCATGGACAACTCGAACGTGAAAGTGTTGTTCTACGGCCTGTTCCCCGTCTGGGGTAAATACTACCCCATACTGCAGCTGTTCATGGCCTTTGCCTTTGGGAACCGTGATTACGTCGTCTGTCTGGTCGGCTTTCTGACAGGCTATCTCTATGCGTGCCTGGATACGGGTACGCTGGGGCCGTTCTACGGCTGGCTCGTCCGCTCGCCAAACGAATACTACGGTATTTTCCCCAACGGCAAGTTCGGAGCACCACAATTCATCAAAAGCCTACTACAAGAGTCCCAGGACCTGAGAAATGCCAAGTCAAGCGGTCGCCCTCGAGGCGGTCAGAAACTAGGCTTCAAGGATACCCCAGGTCCGTCATCTGCCACAACGTCCGCTTACACTGCATCGCCCTCGTCATCCACAACCCAACGTGCCGCCAATACAGCTACCAACCATCGACCAGCGTTCTTCCCTGGGAACGGTCAGCGACTCGGTAGCTAATCCGTCGAATCGGTATTATCATCGCTGTGTACGAGCTGCCAAAACCTACGGGGACGCGCCGGAGATTATCCGTTGCACCGAGCACTAGTGCATGACTCAATAATAGCGATCTGAGTGACTAGGACACCGATCCTTGTCATATATATACCGGTGATGATGGTCTGGTAGCTGACTTCAGACGCGGTCGATAGTCGGGTCAAGTGCGAAGCTCTTCTTGCGTTTTCCCCTTTTGTGATGAAAGTGTGCTGGAGACGATCTTCAAGGTTTTTAGAAAGAAGTATGAGCTCACATGTTTTACAGAGGTTTCCGTTCGAGACACAGAATGGCGAGCACTACTGGGCTCTGAAGGATAACAAGTCGTACCAGAATGCGAGACCCGGGTACAAGGGTTCAACGTTTTCACAGCAGTCAAAATTGCCCTCCTTAGTGGTTCCTGAGCTTGGTGCTACGTTGAACAAGTATTTGCAGACAATCAAGCCGTATTGCGGCGATCCCGCTGAGTATAGCAGACAAGAGATGCTTTGCAAGGATTTCGCTGAGCATATGGGCCCAGTTTTGCAGCAGAGATTGGTGGAATTCGCTTCCACGAGAAGGAATTGGATGTCTGAGTTTTGGGATAATCAATCTTACTTGGAGTACAACGATCCTGTGATACCTTATGTATCGTATTTTTACTGCCACAAACCGTTGCCTATCAGCCACAAGGCGATTGAGTCGGATCCTTTGATGAAAGCGACGGCTATCATTGTGACGGTGTCAAATTTTATTGAAGCTTTGAAAGATGAATCCCTGCCTCCCGAGGTGATTAGGGGCACCCCCTTTTGCATGAACAGTTTCCATCTCATGTTCAACACAAGCAGGTTGCCGGGGCCGCCACAGGATAATCGTGACACTAACATCTTCTACTCAATTTACGAAAATAATTTCATCGTCGTGGCCTTCAAGGGCAATTTCTACAAAGTTACGACTCATGATCCGCAAACCAATAAGCCTCTATCGCCAAACGAGATTTGGTCTCAGCTTTACTCGATCGTTAATGCCAAGAGCGCTCATTTGCAATGCGAGACAAATTCTGGTATCGGCTTTTTGACATCGTTGCCCCGTGATCAGTGGCGAGTAGCGTACCAGGAGCTGATCAAGAATCCGCTTTCTCAGCACTCGTTGGAGACCATCCACAGGGCTTCCTATATAGTGGCATTGGACGATGCCAATCCTGTCACCTTTGAGGAAAAGTCTAGAAACACCTGGCACGGTAATGGTTATAACAGATATTTCGACAAATCGTTACAGTTCGTCGTCACGCAAAATGGTTCTTCCGGTTCCGTTAACGAACATTCAAAGATGGATGGCACCCCAACCTGCTTCTTAAACCACTACGTGGTGCAAGAAATGGCAAAACTGAATCCATCCGCTTTCGTTGAAGCTGTTCGTAAGCCTTCCGAGCAACGCGGTACTGTCACTCACTTGCCATTCCTGGTCACCCCACCCGTGAAGCAATGGATCAATACAGCTCGCCAAGCGTTCGAAAAAGTCATCGGGGAACACGATTTGCGCGTCTGGCACTACAACCGATTCGGAAAGAAATTAATCAAGAAGCATGGCATGTCTCCAGACGCGTTCATCCAGCAGGTGATGCAGCTTGCGGTGTACAAATATCTGGGCAAGCAGCTACCAACTTATGAAGCTGCCTCCACCAGGATGTTTTTCAAAGGACGGACCGAAACCGGTAGATCTGTCTCTGAAGCGTCCCACAACTTCGTAACGGGCTGGCAGGACCCAGACGTCTCCCCCAAAGATAAGATAATGCTCTTGAGAGAATCTGCAAAGTACCACTCCAACTACCTGAAGGCTGCTGCAGCAGGTCTTGGCATTGACCGTCATTTCTTTGGTATGAAAAACATGTTGAAGCCCGGCGATCCCACGCCGCCGCTTTTCTCAAATCCGTTGTTCAACTACTCTTCGACATGGCTAATATCCACTTCTCAACTCTCTAGTGAGCTTTTCGACGGCTACGGCTGGTCTCAAGTCAACGACAACGGGTTCGGCCTGGCTTACATGCTAAATGACGACTGGTTACACATCAACATAGTAAACAAACCACTGCCCAGCGGCCTCAGCGTTGACAAACTGCACTACTATTTGACACTCGCTGCTGATGAGCTACACGACGCACTGGATGCTCAGGAGAATATCAAGGCCAAATTATGACTCGCAGCCTCTTTGAGCTTTATAGTTCTAGATAACGTATAACGCCTGCTTAACGACTTATAACGAAAAACCGTCAGACAAACCCACCACTGGGGCAGTTGGACAACGATGCTGGTGGAAGAAATCAACAAGAAGACTTATGACCCGAACGTCTACTATACGTCGCTAGACTCCCAGGTTGCCTCTCATGCCAGGAGCAAAGTCACCAAGACATCTAGTGCCTACCGCTCGACCAAGCGTGTGAACTATTCGCTGGCCGACCTTGAAAGCAAGCTATACACCCAGCGACAGGATGCCGAAGACACGGCAGCTTCAAACGAGGGCTCCATCCTCGACAAGTACACCCAGCAACAGATCATCCAGTCCAAGAAGCGATGTATGGAGCTGGACACCGAGAACCAGAAGGACCTGGTCGATGTCCCCTCGCTACTCGGCGCCATAACCGGGATCAATAGAAACAGAATCGACGCCGCCAGCAACACCGCCGGCGGCGGTGGCTCCTCCATAAGACACAAGAACAAGATCGAGATTCCGAAGAACATCCATCTTACCTATCGTTCGACAAAGCCTCCGGTGCCCAAAAAGAAGAACACCAACAGGATCGTCGCGTTGAAGAAGACCCTGTCGTCGAAAAGATCCTTGCAAAGCTACCTGGAGACGCTGGATCAGGTCAACAAGAGTATCATCTACCACAATGTCACCAACAAGAAATTTTTCAAAGTGCTTCCAGTGATAACTACATGTTCCGTGTGTGGCGGATACGATAGCATTTCAAGTTGTATCCACTGCGGAAGCAAGATATGCTCTCTAAGATGCTTCAACTTACACAATGAGACCAGATGTGTTCATCGCTGAACGTTTAGCGTGCGGCGCTATCATTTTTTTCTTCGCTGCGCTGCGCTTTAAGGAATCACTGAAGTTTAAAGCACCTTGACCATCGAGAAAACTGCAGTAGCAGACCTGGAGGGCGCAATGGTTGAGCAAAATGGACGTCGGGTGGCTGGGACGAGTACCGGATACGCAGATATAAGGAAGAACCCGTTGTACGAAGTTTCTAGGACAGCTTTTGGGCTTGGTGTCGTTCTGGGCATCTTTTTGGGGTCATTGGCATTGGTAAGACTGAAGAATTTCCATCTTTACATTGTGTTTCTGTGTCTGTTCCATTTCTTGGAGTACTATATCACAGCGAGATATAACCCGACGAAGGTCAACGTGGACTCTTTTCTGTTGAACAACGGTGTGGAATATATTGCATGCCACACATTGGCTATACTGGAGACATTGATTGAGTATGTTTATGCGCCAGGTTTCAAGACCGGCAGAGACTCTCGTGTGGCATCCGTCGTGGTTGTTTTGGGATACGTCTTCATTTTAGGCGGTCAGGCGGCCAGATCGTGGGCCATGGTTACGGCAAGCAGTTCATTCTCACATGTCCTGGAGAAGGAGAGACGAGAAGATCATATTCTGGTGAAGCATGGTATCTACCGCTGGCTGAGACATCCAAGTTATTTTGGGTTCTTCTGGTGGGCGCTGGGCACTCAGATGGTGCTGTTGAACCCGGTTTCCTTTGTGCTGTTTGCCATCGTGTTATGGAGGTTCTTCAGTGCTCGGATTGCGTCGGAAGAGTCGTATCTGATCGAATTCTTTGGGAATGACTACGTGCGTTACCGGAATGGCGTTCCGGTTCGAATCCCTTTCATTAAATAACCTATTTATCACTACTATGTATGTACCCGGGTAGGGCTGTGGATAATTGGCTAATCTGATGTCAAGTCTATGACATCGTCCGATCGCATCAACCCTTCAGATGCTGAGGTACCCAGCGCGTGTGGTTCAGCACCAAAACTGTTGGGAGAAGGAGGTGAGGTGTTTGCTATATGTCTTTTCTGGGGTAAAAGGTTCAGATACGGTTTTTTCGGTATGAATGGCGATACGATGGGCCTTCTGCCTCTTGGGTGCGCCGGAGGAAGTGGGCCGCCGGTCGGACTTGCTAATGGACCGCTCCCCTGCACAGGACTGTCTAATCTTGCATTGCCTATGTTAGAGGCGAGAGGCCGTGAGGGCAAGGGTGGAAGTTGAGGAACTTCAGCCGCATTTTCATTTCCGTTAATGAGATTATTGTATTCGAGTCCATTGTGCAGACTCCCGTTTGCAGGCCTCGAATCGCCATTATTATTCGTCAAAGGCGGTATGGAACCTCGGATCTCTGGCGGTCTCATTACCTGTCCGGTCAGCCCTAGTATCGACGTCGTTTGTGGGTTGGATGGTCGTCGAAGACTAGGCGGCGATGCAGCCAGTTCATCCGCGCCAGATATCTGAGGATTGCATTCTTCGAGACCCATAGGACTCTCGCTTGCTGAGAGGGCAGGAGTTTGCTGTCCCCTATTGCTTGAAATGGGAGTGGGTGATGCAGGTTCGGGTAAAGAGGCCTCCTGATGTAGCTCACCATTATTGAGTGGAGTTTTTCCGAGTATGTTGGGTATTTGTTGGGTGCGGTTTACAAATGAGAGACTGTTCTCATTCGCTTCCATCATCTGCCGAGGAACCGTTGGTGTATTAGTTCCATGTGCTCTGGGATCTAAAGTGGGACCAGAGATACTGGGTGCATGGTCCATATACCAACCGCCAGACGGTATTGAGTTGGTATTATGTGTATTTTGTACAGTGGCTTTGTTGGCATTTTGTTCTGTTTCATGATTCGTATTCTCTTCAGTATCACTATCAAGTGATATAACTACCGGTTCGTTGGCAGGAGTTCCCGTCATCGAGTTATTTCCCACAAGCTTTGACAAGGGCACATCATTCTCGTCACTGTCTTCGCTAAATTCCTTTTTTACAACTGTGTCTGCTGCTTTTGATGATTCTTTTGGTTTATTCGACTCTTCCTCCAATGGCCTCCATGAGCCGTCCGTCGACAGTTCTACCTGCTCGACATCTTCATTAGAATTCTTTAAAATCTCATCGACATACTCACAAATGGCCAAATCACTCAATTTTATATCAATCTGACAAACGGGGCATTGCCAAGTTGGAACTTGCAACTGTGAGTATATATACCAAAGAGCATCATAGCATTGCAAATGGTTGCACATGATAGATTTTACCGGGTATCGCATTCGTGTATAGGAAACGGGACATTGCAAAGTCATTACTGTCGAAGTAGTTATCAGATCGTCCTCCTCTTCGCTCAAACATTTCTTGATATAATTCAATGTTGCCGCTTTTATTATTTTCGGCCTTTTAAGTACTTCCTCGAGCAGATGCTCTGGTGTCACCACCTCCACGATATAGCAATATATGCAGTATTCGTTCTTGGTGAACGCGTACACAACTTCCAGTATGTTCTGTTGTGGATACGGCCTCAGATATGGGGTCAAATCGGCTGGCTTCGCAGTACCAAGTTTATTCTTCAAACCTCGTACGTTGTCCTTTACTTGTACATTGTTGAATCTTATCTCATTGGGATGCGGGAATTGAATGTACTCGCCAGCGGCGGAAGGAGCATTTCCGTATGCTCCACATAGTAGATATAGTCTATACTTCTTATCAGATTCAAGCATCGTCCAATCTGCCTTCGATAGTTTAAATTTGGCGATGCAAGCGCCTCTAACCGAAGTAATATTGATCTTCTGAGCTGTCTCTGGTATCAGTTTGATCAACTTGTAGAATGGCGTCGGTTTGAAATAGAGACATGGGCGTTTAGCTGCTGCAGCTTTGGGAGCTTCTGATCTCGCTACCTCGCTGGGCCATGCTGCGTATCCATGTCCCACCTGAGACGGTGCTCCAGCCGTCCTAGACGGCTGCTCTAAAGAGCTCACGGGCTGATGGCCCGTAGCCACTGGATGATAATACGCACCCGTCCTCAGCGTTTTCCAAAGATCCTCATATTTGGGTAGAGTCTCTCCCAATTTCAACTTTTCAATCAATATTCGCACTGCTTTGGGTCTCCATGGATCTAAGTTCCCTATAGTGCATGAATCTTTCAAAAAGGTTCTTATGCGGTCTTGCAAATCCGCCTTTCGTCCTGCAATCGGCTGAGACATCGACCGACAGATAGCTTTAAGTTCTGGAACCTTCAGCATTTCCATCTGTGCAGTGACCTCTTGTATCTCTTGATGTAAACCTCTGCCCATCCCAGCTGCCGCATTAGGCGTCATCTTCGTCTCTAGCACCGGAGGAAGCACCTGGAAGTTTGCCTGACGAATAGCTAAGTTCTTCTAGCAGCAATACCGGATCGGCAACCCTTACAGGAGGCTTTACTATGGCAACAGCTGCCAAATAACAGTCTATGTCATCATAATAACCGATTCCAGCAAAGTTCGGTAAATTCAGGCCATTACCCGGATTTGGTGAAGTTCGGTCTCTTCAAAGAATCATCATTTAAAAGGTCTTTCATATTATTTCTAGCCTCCAGTGAGCCTTCCTGTCCATCAGATTCTGAATTCAGGTTTGTCTGCAAAAAATTACATTTTTTGAGCTTCAAAATGATAATGCATAGCTATCGAGACGGTTGAAGTAGGCATTTTTTAGGCTAGATTTTCTCTCTTAAAGCTGAAAAATTATAAAGGCTTAATCGTCGATTCGTCAGCTAGCCCAAGCATTTGCTGATGGCTATAATATTTCGATCTTAGGTTTCAGGTTCTTTCTGTCGCCTGTAATTACTGACGCTGGAAAATCGAAAAAAAATGAGCGATGAGCTCTACCTTTTAATCCGATAATGGGCACTGAAAGATGTATTGGAAAACTAGTACGCAGTCATTGATCGCGTTTCAGGTGTAATTATGACCAAGTCGAGAATAACCGTCCTGATTTCTGGATCTGGATCCAATTTGCAAGCTTTAATTGATGCGCAATCAGAGGGTAAATTGGGCAATGCTGAGATAGTGTCGGTCATATCGTCGAGTAAAAAGGCATACGGTCTAACGAGAGCTGCTGCGGCGAATATTCCTACTAAGGTTCAATCGCTGTATCCATACACTAGAGATATCCCACAGGATAACAAAGAAAAGCGTGCTGAAGCCAGGGTCCGTTTCGAAAAAGATTTGGCAGAGCTGGTACTCTCCGATGAACCCGATCTGGTGGTATGTGCCGGCTGGCTATTGATACTGGGTCCTGAGTTTTTGTCCCGTACCAATACTGTACCAATCATCAATCTACACCCAGCGCTACCCGGGGCGTTCGACGGGACCACTCATGCCATCGAAATGGCCTGGAAGAAGGCCGAAGACGAGGGCAAGCCACTGAAGGCCGGCTGTATGGTTCATTATGTGATTGAAGAGGTGGATAGAGGCGAGCCATTGCTCATCAAGGAGTTAGAGATCATCCCAGGAAAAGAGACGCTGGAAGAGTACGAAAAAAGGGTTCACGAAGCTGAGCACGTTGCCATCGTGGAGGCTACCGCCGCTGCCTTGTCGAAGAAGTAGGCTCTGGGCCCTAGATTTTCTCGAACCGAGTATTCTGTTATGCTAGAGTTAAGTACGTACGCAATTCTATCCCACGATATCTACCGTTTCTTCTTCAATGTCACAGATCTTCACAATGCTTTCCCTGAGCGTTGCTGTGGTGCCCCTGGCGAATTTATAGCTTTGCTGTTTTGGTTCTCTGACGTTTGGAGTCAGATGGTTCCTCAGATACTCTGCATCCTTGCCGATCTCCATCACACAGACATCCACGTTAGAACCAGAGCCCAGATCGTTCCATATACCGGCCTCAATAGCGTCTGACGCAAGCTTGATCGCCTCCTCCTTAGTAAGGTCTTGTTTCCACTTCGACTCGAGGACCGCCATCGCGGCCAAAGAACCGGATCCCAGCGACAGATAGTAGCCAACATCCGTAGAGCCATGTGCATGAATAGAAAACAGATGGGCGCCCGTGGGGTCCACACCGGCCACAATCAGGTACGCCCCGATGTGACCCTGGTACTTGAAAAGATGCTGCTTCAGCATTTGCATAGCAGACACCACACGGGGCTGCCTGTTGACGTAAAGCGAATGTAGCTCTAAATTAGATCCAATCAGTTGAGTCACTGCCTCCGTGTCTGCCGCAGTACCAGCTCCAGCACACCATATACGCGGAGCGATACGATGCAACTTGGCACAGTTCTTATCAGCCACAATAGGACCCTGAGTAGACCTTGTATCTGCGGCAATTACCACTCCATTGTTAAATTTCACACCAACAATTGTCGTACCAGTCGACGTCGCCTTGGGTTGGGAGTACGATTTCGATGTTAGGAAGTTGTTTCTCTGGTAGTTATCGAATGAAAGACCCGCCATTTCACCAATTGATCCGCCAACTCGCACCAGTCCCTCTCTATGATATGCTCTTTAAAGGTGGCAAATTTTGATGGTCTTGAATCCTTTGGAGTTTCTTAATACTGAGGGCTCCGTACATAGTGACCTTCGCTAACGCCTATGAAATATCTAAGAGATTCAGCTTGAAGCTGGAGGACTTTCGGTCACTGAGCAGTTGATCTGAGCGCTTTGGAAGGTCTACAGTGGTTGTCTCTACTTGCTGCTAGGTGGTCAGTCGCTGGGCGAAAGCTGGAATGAAATTACATGTCGGCTGTGCGAGCTTTGTGGATCCTTCTAAGATCCGGACTCTGGTCGTCCCAGTCGGCAAATGGAGACGTGAAGAGTTTCTTGGGGCAGTGGCTAAGCTGCAGAGATTCAGCGAGATCAGACTTCTGGATATCACTCCGATAGAGAGCTCTTTGTTCACTCCTCAGGGGTTTCCAAGCGGCAGACTGTTCTTCACGTTTAGCAGTTCGGGATACAACGACTCTTTGAACCTGTTTCTGTATGATTTTGAGCCATTCAGGAAGATCTTTGTGGTGATTGGCCTGGTGAATGAACACGGTGATCTTGAGTCTGATTTGGCAAAGCTGAAGGAGCGGTATCCTACGGTAATATCGCACAACTTGATCGTAGTATCGAAAGACGCGATCTCGACAGAAAACTCTAATGTGTTCCACTGCGGTCCAAAGCTCGAGGACAAGCTAGAGACAACCCTATGTGATATTGGTAAGAATTTTCTGCTGGCATTGAACCATTATTATTCTTCCTACAAACATGTCACACTGCGTTCGCCTGGGGCAATCGGCGGGAATGCTGTGTTGAAGACCTCTCTGACAAGACAGATCGCAGCGTTGAATGCCGCTACCGCGACTTCTGCGAATGCTTCCAAGAGATTGTCATCGATTGAAATTGCAACGAATGGTATCAAACGATCCGCGTCGCTGAAACTAGCCAAGTCTCTAACGACAACTGAGAATAGATCCCAGAATCGGTCGAGGGGTAGGCAGCTCAAGATTCTAGGCAACTTTCAATTGCTGGCGGGAAGGTACACTGATGCCCTCGCGAGCTTCGGCGAGGCAATCACGCTGCTGCATAAAGTACGAGATCATTTGTGGCTTGGATCTGCACTTGACGGTATTGCTATCTGTTTTTTGCTCTTGTCTTATCTACAGATCTCCTTCCAAATACCTTCCATCATCAACGTTCTTTGTCCACATCAAGCATCAAACGCTATATCGGAAACCGATTCGCCTAGAAATAGTGTCTCTCACACGCCAATGAGATCCCCTCGAGGATCCTCCAGTTCTTTATCATCGGCAGCGGCTATTGATGTCGAATCTGCCAATCTGCCGAAACTTATCAAGTCAATTTCTGAGAAGATAATGTATTATTATGAACTAAGTTTATCGCATACTAGTGATTATGCACCGCAAATGGTTTATTCGGAGATTCTCCTGAAGACGTTGTCTTTCATGGTATGCTGTCGATCAAGCGCTGGGTTATCTTCAGATGACTTGCGACTGATTATAGACGGCACATTGCCTCAGCCAGCAAAGTTCGATTGCTCAACTCTTGAGCCTGCATTTACCAGCCACGAGGTCTATTTCTTTGCCAATAGACTTTTTGACCTACAACTGAAGGAAATGGACGTTGAGTCCCAATGTGATATATACATGCATCTAGCGAAAGTATACCGTTCGCTGGGATTTGAAAGGAAAAGAGCCTTTGTGCTCCGACTGCTTCTAGTCGCAATCGTGTCGAATACTGATGACATACTCCTGACTCCGGATTATCGAGCACACCTGGAAAATATGGCCCAGCTGTACGGCATAAAAAGTTCTTTAGCTTTGGAAGCTATGGTAGACGAGCAGGGGGACATCTCGTGGCTCAATTTACAAAAGAGATGCTTACAACTCTGTTTGGCAGTAGCAAGCAGAGCTAAAGATAGAAAGCTATCTGCGCATTACTCATTATTACTCATTGGAAGATACACTCATCTTCTGACACAATCCGAGCAGGTTAATCTGCTGAACAATCATATTGAGCCACTGATATCAGATGGTTGCATTGACTCATATTGGGATCCGTATCTTTTGCGAGATATCAAGTTTGCACGATTGGAATATACCGGTTCAGCTGTTGATGGAGCGGAGTTCCCGGTCGAAATGCAAATGGCGCCCTTTGAGAAGCAGGACGGTGAAGTTACTGAATTAGACACTCATCAGGTCTTTAACCCGTTTAAGGCAGTACAAGCAGCTTCGAAGACATCAGATTCAAATTCTGTTCAGGGTACTTTTCTAGTTGGAGATAGAGCCATGGTATCATGCATGGTTCAAAACCCATTTAAATTTGAGATTAGTATCAAGGAACTGAATTTTGACGCTGAAGCTGGTAAGCATGTAGAACTGGACCAAAATGACATAACTTTGAAGACGCCTATTTTTGTATCACCTGAATCGACAAGGCTAGTGAATCTACCGGTGAATTTCAAGGCTCCGACAGGGAGCGAGTTGCTGAGCATCAGCTCCCTAAAGATGTCTGTAATGGGATTGCCACCGAGAGCTTTTACTATGGTTCCATCGGAGACCGGCTTTTCAGACCATCAAAAGCTCGATGGAGACCAGACTCTTGGGAATCGCGTCAAGATTAAGATATTGCCACAACAACCAGAACTTCAAGTCTTGAGGACAGAAAACATCACTGACAATTCCTGGATGATGCTTCATGGCACAAAGCAAATAGTTTCCGTTGTTTTCAGAAACAAGTCTCTAAGCTGTTCCATTGATTATCTGCAATTTTCACATTTGACCAATATCGAAAAGTCATTCAAGACTGATTACTGGAAAAAACTGCCGTATGACGACTTGTATGGTGTTGAGAAGCAGCTGGAATGGCTCAAGAACTCGTGCATCAAAATTTTGGAAGCACCTACAAAAATGGCCCCAAATGAGGTTGCGAAGGTTAAAATAGAGATAGACGCTACGTCCGTTCCACTACAATTTGACGGGTTCGATGTAATAGTGAACTACGGCATGCATGCAAGCAAAAAATCCTACATGTACATGAAGACATTGTGCCTACCCTACGAGGTGTCTCTGAAAAGAAGCATAGAGGTACCTGGGATAGAAATCGTTCCTCTAAATGAGCTGTTTGCACCTGAGATGGAGACGGTGGATTGGGTTGAGTTCGTGATGAACAAAAGGCGTTCCGAGCAAAATTTTCGAGTTGGCGACTACGTTCTGCTTTTGCTCGACATAAGGAACTCCTGGATCGACGGCGTGAGTCTTGACTTATCATTCCAGGATTTCCGCAGCCACCAGCACCTGATCGAAGCGGAGCATACCACCAGAGTAGTGGTGCCGATCAAGAAAATTGAACACCAGCATGTACCGTTCAGAGCCCGGCCCATTCCAAGAGTCTTCAATAACAGACAATACATTCAGAGTGGCCTCAGCGAAGATCAGGAACGGGAAATGAGAGAAAAGTTCTGGTGCAGGGAACATATCCTCTCGCACCTGCAATGCCGATGGCACCTTGCCAAGGATTCTTCAATTACTGGAGAAGTGGATTTCCGACAATTCCTGGACAAGCTCGACGACCTAATGGTGAAGAACCTCTATCTGGACCGATCGCCCTACCTTGTGGACCTCGCACTTGATAAAACTAACATCACCAGAAACCAATCTGTGCACGCAAGAGTTACAATTACCCCAGCAGCTGCAAGACACGCAACCAGCGAGCCCTTGCTGCTTTCCTTCATGATATTTGATCATCACACATCCAAGGTTTTGCCAAGTAGCAGTCGAAGAATCCTCTACAACGGAACCTTGACCAGGCACATCGTGGCAGTTAAAGAGACCAAGCTCGCATTGGAACTCATACCGATCGAGCCAGGAACCTACGAGATATGTGCCCTCATAACCAACTCCAACGAGGATCGTCCCATGAGCCTATCCAACCAAGAACCGGTAACTCTCTTAGTAACCTGATCTCTATCTTAGTCAATATCTAGAGCACGTGATCTGGCATTCGGTATACCTTTTCGCCAAATTTTTCAATATAATGCCTAAGACTACAACTAACTGTGAGAGATTGATCCAATCAAGCAGCTGGGAGGCTCAATTGGCTGAATTTCGATCTATTCTTCGTGTGCTTTCAATGGGTAAAGGTCTGGCAAAGCACGGGTTCAAGAGCGGTGTCCTACCGGTGACTAGATCCATACTGAAAAATCCTACCACTAAACAAGAGACCATTGTTGCGAAAGTCAATGCTCCAAAGCCAAAAGGACCTAAGGGAGTAGGCTACGCGGAGGGAGTTGCCCACCCAAAAAATTCTCACAGGGAGCCCAGTCGTGTGAAGTTTTTGGACGTTGAAGAACTGATTCAGAAGACTGCAGCAGCACCATCAGGCATTAAAGCTAGTGTGACACCACAGCAACAGACGAAATTGCGAAAGGCAGAGTTGAGAAGACAGTACCTGTCGGAAGCGTTCCGCCAAGAGGAAGCCAGATTGATAGCGCTGGGCAAACTGATGGAAGAGAAGAAAGAAGCGCTGGAACAGGAGAGAAAAGCGGAGATATCACTGTTGAATCAGAGCAAATCGTCGGATTTAACCATTCCAACGTTGGAGGGCATACTGGAGGGCCCGTTGATGAGACAACGAACCCCTGAGGAGAAGAAACTTCACAGGATGAAGCGCAAGTATAACAGGGAAGTGATGGAATTCAGGGCCAAGGAGCGGAAGCTGGAGGACTTGCTACACCTGTACCACGTTTCGGATGAATTCATCGTCACCGAAGCGCAGCTACTGAAGAAGATCGACGAAGCCTTTGCCAACGAAGGCTCTGACGTACTCAGAACAAGACTAAGCATGGGAGCCTCCAGAATAAGGTCCAGAAACGAGAGCAGCATCGGCGACGCGCTGTTCGGCACGCTGGGAGCCGGCGAGCACGTCGGCCTGCCACCTGTGAAAGAGTTTCTAAGCGGCGAAATGAAGAGCTTTGCAGACCAAGTCGATCTGAAAAGCTCACAGATAATAGCCCAGAAGAAGAGCGACGTCGACACCATCCTTCAGGCTTGAAACGATCCGACCATAAAGTTATAACTATATTTCGTGTAAATATACTAAACCGTTCATTCGTCAACCGGAGTAATGAGCGTTATGTTATCGCCCTTGAGGAGGATTTTTCCCAATTTCTTGCTCTTGTCTACCTCTTCGATTCCGTTCTTCACATTCACCGGTATTTCCACCGCATCTTCAATCACTATGTTCATGAACTCATCAAAGCCACTTATCTTACCTCTCATCCGTATGCCCACCTGTTCATAGAGCCAAATCGTCACAACCGTCTGCTGTTGGAGGTATCCGAAGATGCAATTTATCGGCGGAACCATAGCTCTGACTTTCAAGGTTCTACGATCGCGATACGAGGTCGCTAGAGAGCTTGAGCCCTCTTTAAAGTGACTTTGTTTTATCGATGAGTTGGCCCATAGTGGACCAATTTTTCCCACTATATAGGAAAAAGTTTCAACTAAGCTCTTAACTAAACTGACAAATCGACCCAAGCGTGAAGAAAGGCTAGACTGTGATGTCGTTGCAGGTGGCGGATGTTCAGAAAGCTCTTCAATGTGTCTCTTCGAATGCTGAGCAGGCCAAAAAGAACGAAGCGCTACAATTCTTAGAAGAGTTCCAAAAATCGGTCGGTGCTTGGAAGATATGTCATGATATCCTGACTAACGTTGATCGTTCGTTCTTGGAATTGCACATTTTTGCTGCCCAAACGTTGCGGAATAAAGTCAGTTATGATTTGTCGCAGCTGGAAGGCAATTTGCTGCAATTTAAAGACACTCTGATGCATCTGGTGGTGTTACACAGCCAGAAACTGGTGGTAACGCAGTTGAGCGTGGCGCTGGCTCGTTTGGCCATTCAGTATATCCAATGGAAAGACCCGGTTGTGGAAATTATCAACTGTCTTAATCCGTATCCGTCCAAGCTGCTTTGCTTCCTGAGAATTTTGCCCGAAGAAACGCTGGATATTGGGTCAACTCCCTTGACTGAGGACGAATTTAACTCGAGAACGCATGAGCTGATCAGTACGATTGCCGAAGATGTGTTGAAATTTCTGATCTCCTGCGTGGAGATTCTGAAGAGCCAGCGGCGGGACGACGCCGATATCTCACTGGAGCAGGTCATGCGTTGTTTGGCTTCGTGGTGTTTCGAGTTTCCAGTCGACCAATTGCTTTCGGTGGAACCACTCATATCGATAATTTTCGAGTCCCTGCTGCGCGGTCCTGCGGATTCTCCAGAGGTATTCGATGCAGCCGTCGACTGTCTGACGGTTGTGCTGAGGGAAAGCAGAGATGCTCCTAATGAGCAGTTAGTCTTGGCTCTTTATGAGCAGCTTATGAAACTACAGGCAAATCTGCTGCCGAATCTTCTGGAAGCAACGAATGGTGAGGAACAAGAATACGAAACTATGGAGGGCCTCACGCGTCTGTTTGTCGAGGCAGGCGAGGCATGGAGCGTTTTTATTTCAAAATCGCCGCAAATCTATAAGCCAATCGTGACAGCATTACTGATGTTGACGTGCAAAAACGATGATCTGGATGTCGCCTCTTACACCTTCCCATTTTGGTTCAGTCTGAAGCAAAATCTGGTTTTGCCAAGATATCAACGATCAAAGGAGCAGTATGTGCCCATATTCGAGAGTTTAATTGGTGGTATCATTAAACATTTACAGTATCCCCAAAATCAGTTCACGTCTGGCGAAGATGAAGATAAGTTTAAGGAATTTAGATATCATATGGGAAGCGTGCTCAAAGATTGTGCGGCAGTCGTGGGCACTTCACGAGCATTGCATCAGCCATTGACCAGAATCATGACAGCAGTGAGCAACAATGGGTCCTGGCAAGAGTTAGAGGCCCCTCTGTTCTCCCTAAGGACAATGGCACAGGAGATTTCTCTTTCTGAAAACAAGCAACTGCCACAGATCTTCCAGATCCTATGCAATCTGCCAGAGCATCCAAAAATCAGGTACGCCTCTACTTTAGTGCTTGGAAGATACACCGAATGGACAAGCAAACATCCAGAAATGCTTAAAATGCAATTAGATTATCTGTTTGATGGATTCCGTCAGGTTCAAGAGCAAAATAGTGCTGAGATCGTCACAGCGTCTTCCCATGCTTTGATGTACTTTTGCACCGATTGCTCTAGCCTTCTTAGTGAATATATCGATCAGCTTTTTGATTTCTACTTCCAGGTCGAGAATATCTTGGATATTGAATCCCAGTTCGAGCTTTGTCAAGGCCTAAGCGCCGTGATAAACAAGCAAACAGCCGGGAGAATCTCGTCTGTGCTTCAAAAATCATTGGATCACAGTTCCGCAGAAATCAACGACCTCATTCCTAAGTGGAAGGCTGAACCGGCCGTGTTTAGCGCTCAGATTGCGGACAAGATTGACCTTGTTTATGCAATATTCGAGGAGCTTAAGCCGCGCAATGAATACCCTCAACAGGGCCAGGAACCTTTGGTGACACAGATTGAGTTTATTTGGCATATGTTGAGGAGTTTACTGGTAGACTTTGGCGCAATGTCAGATACCGTAATAGTTGAGAGAGCCACGAAGCTTTTGAGAAGACTTTTCGAAAAGTTTCACTTGTTTTGTGAGCCAATTTTGGAATCAGTGGCAGCATTTCTAGCTCAAGGTTACGCAACCACAGGGATCGGATCGTATCTCTGGTGCTCTGGTTCGATTATTGTTGTCTATGGGGATGACGAAGCATTACCTGTGCCGCCTCAACTCAGGGATGCGGTCTGGCAATTCGCCGTATCCCAAAGTGATACTTTCATGGTCAACTTCAACAAAATCGAAGACGCACGTCTGAATGATGAGTATGAATCGATTATGGATTTTTTCTCCATGATTTCGGATTTGATTATGTTTTATCCAAAGGAGTTCATTCTGACAAGTGTACTACTAGAGGGCACTACCGATATTGCATTAAAGTGTATCACAAAACTCGATAATTATGACGCATACATTCTAGTTTTGCGTTGCTTGGATGACATTATTTCTTGGGGATTCAAAACACCACCCATCTCCACAGCAGCAATAACACTAGTACCAGATGAATGGCGGGAACAAATATCCAAAGCAATTATCATCTCAAGAGGCTCACTACTGATAAATGCGCTTTTTATTGGGCTTGTCACAAATTTCGAGTCTTCAACTCATTCAGATGCCGTAAGTTGCATAGTCAAATGTTTCCGTTTAGCATTCGAAGCGAATAACAACGATCCAACGGTTTGCGCACAGTGGGTCTTGCAGGCCGTTGAGCAGTTAAACTCTGTCACACTTAAAGAGAAGGAGAAATTAGCTGCGGCAGTCACCAATGGATTAAGTCAAAGAGACTACCGCAAGGTGAGGGAAGGGATCAAGACGTTTGTTGCGTGGTACCTGAGGAAAAATGTCAGCCCGAGGTGTTATTGAAAAATCATTTATAGAAATTGCATAGGTGTGCAGAAAGCTCCACACCATTAGATTTACACCGTTAGGTCGGTAATTATAAAAAAATATCTTGATTTAAGGAAATGTTAGTATAATTTACCGCATTTGCCAGCTGTGGTAAATGATAACTCTATTTCATAGTTCTTGGTTGACGTCGTCATCCTTAGACGTCCTGGTGGCTTAGTTTCTTCAAAACGTCAGGGTATGCCCTGAAAATCTCATCGAATCTTTCAGGATAAGACGCCTGGAACACTTCAGGATCGTTACTGAGGGCGACAAAAAGCGTGGCAGTACCTGATCTTATGGTTTCGTTCGCAATGTTGCAGATTTGCAAAGCAATAACAAAGGAGAAAGCGATTAGAGTAGCATTGAAGCTACCTGAGAAATTATAAGCAGGCCTTGTAAATCTCAAGTAAAGGAAAGCTAAAAGAGCTGCCATGTAACTAGCGAATAGCGTGTACAATCCCAGTGCCACGCCGATTAAGTTATCATTTATCAAAGCATCCATACCCTTCTCTCTTAGCATGTACCAAGTCTCCTTTGCAGATTTCAAATACGGGCGACCATATAAGGCGACGAAACAGTAGGCGTAATGGTTAAAGTATGATGCCAACCATCTAAGGAAGCCAACAATCCAGTCGATGAAGATCAATCCTATCTGAGCCATGAATCCGCCCCCACTAGCCGCGACGCTTTGTCTGGCGAGCGTGATGAGCTGCCTCAGAGTCTCGATTATTGAGACAAGCAGAGAACCAAAGCAGATGGATCCGAAGCAATAGGTTATAGCCCTCTTGAAGGAACCGAACGCAGGCCATCTGGGCATTCCTTGATCCGATTTCGACATATAGTACCAGCTACCATAAACACCTGAGACTGTGCAATGAATGACATTCCTTATCACTTCACTGATGTAGTAACCGCAGAAGAAGACGAGAACGAGTAGGCCGATCTTCTTAGAGTTCGAGCAGCCGCCTCCACTGACATCACAACCCCCGTTCGAGCTCTTTGGATCGTACTTGATATAGGTTGCCACGATCACAGCTGAAAACAGCATTGCGAAAGCTCCACCGACCAACGTACCGAGGAAGGAGATCAATAGCGTCTGGGGACATTTTTTCATGGCATCGATGACTGTCTTGAGGACCGCAACGCTGAACGGGATTCTATATCTCATACACCAGTAGAACCAAGCCGTCATCAACGTGAACACCAAGAACACAATCCCGGCAGACCAGTATCTCAGAGCCAGGTACATGACAGCGGTGCCTAGACCTGCTAGGATGTTAACAGTCATTCCACAGTAAATGAAGAACTTTGGGAACATGCGGCACAAAACAATCCCCACAACAGAGAAGACGATAGCAACCACTCCCGCAAACACAAGCAAGATCGCAGAGTTCGTATTCAAAGTCCCCGTATTATTGGCCGTGTAAATCCCAGACCCGGTTTGCGAGTACGTCTGAGCCCAAGCCCTTAAAGTAATACCTGCAATTACAATAAACCCTCCGACACACAGCAAGAAGAAAATTGTAAAAGGCCAATCGTTCCACTTAGGCTTGTCATCTGTCGGGAATGCCTGTTCAAAACTGCCAATAGGAGCTCCTTCCCCAGGGGCATTCAAGTTATAATACTTGTCCTGCCTGAACTGATACTGCTGATTATTTTCACCTTCTGGCTGCTGCCCATAGTAGTAATTGTTCTGACGCTCAACATCCCCACCTGCCTCGCCGCTGCTATGACTCGGAGGTGGCCTACTTGGTGGTTGGAACTGCTCACTCATCTCTCTGATCTCTCTGATGATTTTGCAAACGCCAATGCGGGACCAATGCTCCTTATATGTGTCTTTTATACTAAAATTGTTGGCTTGTTTGTAGTGTTGATATTTGCTTGGTTTTTGCGATGCAACAACACCCTTATTGCACCACCACGCAGGGCTGAACAGCACTTAACCATATAAAAGGAGGCCTTTTAACTGGTTTTCGAGCACCTAGAAGGGTCAAGCTGATGTAGTTGAGCCTTCCTCGAGAGTTGCAGGTCCGCCGGAGTGGTTTGGAGCCGATATCATGCTGGAAGCCGATACAACCGGGTTTGCAAGAAAAGAGTTCTCGAAGATTTAGCCGTGGGAGCCGAAGAGAAGACAAGTCCAGATGTCGGGGGCAGAGAGCAGCTGGATTGGGACAGGACGTTAATGAGAAGAATGGCTGGCATGGAAGTGGTTGCCATGGGATACCAGGAGGGCGGGTAACGACGTTCTTTATAGGAGCAGTTGACAGCACTGGCTGTATATATTGATAATGGGCCCCACGTTTGGTCAGAGACCACCGTTAGCTGTTCTTTTGGACCAGCGAGCATGTCTTCGAGGTATAGGGTTGAGTACCATTTGAAAAGTCACCGCAAGGATGAGTTTGTGGAGTGGATCAAGGGATTGCTAGCGACGCCGTTCGTGCTGCATGCAGTTTCGCACGATGTGGACGATTTGACGACCACACAGAGGGTGAGGTCGCAGTATGCGGAAATATTCAAGGATATTGAGGGCCTGGTCTCGAACAAGATCGATTTTGACTCTAGAAATGGTCAGCTGGAGGAAAACGACGACAGTGAGGTAAAGTACGATTTGATAGGCAAGTCCCGGTTGAACCAGCTGGTTCCAAGCATCGGTAGTTTCTTTACAGAGCTTCCCCTCGAAAAGGCGTTCCTGTGGGAAGACTCCCAGAGGGGAATATCTGAGCGTAGAATGGTGGCTCCGAGCTTTAACGATGTTAGAAGGATATTGAATACGGCACAGCTCTTCTATTTCGCCGATAAGAGAAAAAAATACCATTATAACCAATTGAAGCTGGTCACTTTTGATGGGGATGTCACTCTGTATGATGACGGTGGGTCGCTTGACTACACAAACCCTGTCATCCCTTACATTGTTAAGTTGCTGCAGAACGACATCCGCGTTGGGATTGTCACCGCGGCTGGTTACGATGAACCATCGCAGTATGAGCGCAGACTGGAGGGCCTCATTGTTGCGGTTCACGACTCTTCAAGTTTATCGTTGGAACAGAAACACAACCTGACAGTTATGGGAGGCGAGTCGAATTATCTGTTCCGTTATTATGAGAACGAGGATAATAAATTTGGCTTCAGAACAATTGAGCAAGACGAGTGGATCCTTTCCCACATGACGGAGTGGGATCAGTCAGATGTGGATCAAACACTTGATTTCGCTGAAAAGACGCTCCGCAGTCTCAAGGACAGATTGCACCTCCCGGAAGAGACAGCGCTCGTGAGGAAGAAAAGGGCAGTTGGCATCGTGCCTGGTGAAAGATATGATCCGGTTGCGCAAAGGCGAGTTCACGTAAAGCTTGAGAGAGAGCAGCTTGAGGAAGTCGTTCTCACTTTGCAGGCTACCCTTGAAACCTTCCCGCCGGCCAGACGCATTAAATTTAGTTGTTTTGATGGTGGTAGTGATGTTTGGTGCGACATTGGTGGCAAAGATCTAGGATTGCGTGTGTTGCAGAACTATTACAGCCCTGAAGATCCTATCAGGCCCAGTCAAACTTTGCATGTGGGAGACCAGTTTGCGCCTGTGGGGTCTGCAAATGACTTCAAGGCCAGATTGGCGGGTTGCACGCTATGGATCGCATCCCCCGCGGAAACAGTGTTTTTTCTTTCTCGCCTTGGGTTTTCGTAATTTTTTACTGTCTACGGACCGTACTAACCTCAAACTTCACAGTCTTGGTGTCGGACCCACAATATGTAGCAGTCGGTAACAGCATGCTAGCGAATTGACAACTCCACTGATTGTAAAACCCCCCCAGTACGGGGGCCGAATACATATGGCAAATACAACGGATTTAGTGATGAATACAGGCGCGAATACATCGCTACGCGTTAAATGAGAAGCGGAATGCGTGAACGAGTTCATCACTGCCCTTGTACCATGTCTACCTCGCGGGTCACAAAGCTGGGCGAGATGCTGCCGAGGCCATTGGCTCGTTAGCTAGCTCTCTATAGCGATATAGCAGCCTGGGATTAATCAATTGGCCATTACCGGCATCATCTGACTATAGACATCCTTCCACAAGCGTTGGATTGTACGTCCTTCGGTCAAATCCAGGTTTCCGGAAAGGTTTGCCAACACTTTTTAAGTGGGTTTTATGACAAATGAGTAGCTTAAGCAAACTGTCAATGAAGTGACAAGTGATTGAAATGCAAGCTTTAAAGCTTGTCAGTTGAGCATGTTCGGGTAAAGAGTCATGGGTGCCTTAGCTTTGTCTTGGCAACGATCCAAATTCAATAATAAAACGATGAAACCCAAACGCCTTGGCGAGCACAGTGATAGGTCGCTTCCGCATCAGATGCTGCAAAACGATCGAGGCTTATTTGTCTCTCTCGGTTCTTCCATCAAAGTGAGAGATAGTCGGATGTTTCATCATTATCGATAACTTAGAATAACAGAAATAATGACGGGGCAAAATGGCCTGACAATCTTTCCCTCACGACCTTATGGCATTGTTTGATTTTGAAACAGCGTACCACTACATTGCGCCATCCCTGTAGTGTATAAAAGAGCGACTGATTTCGTCTCATTCGGCCAGTCATGGTTAAATGAAGCAATGCAGACTAATGAACGGTGATCCAGAATTCATTGGTGGTTTGGTACCAGGTACAAAGATTTTCCTAGCCAACTGGAAGACCGTGCCAATTGAAGTCATCAAAGTTGGCGATGAAGTGCTTACATCTCATGGAGGTGCGGCAAAAGTCGAGGCTGTGTTAAAAGGTGACCATGATTTGGTCACAGTTCAACAAAAGACCAATCACCGCGCACACCTGAAAGATCCCTCGGTGGGGAAACCTTATGGCATAATCGAAGTGACATGCTCCAAGAGACAGCAACTGGTCTTGAAGACAAAGCAGAGGATCAAGATAGCCAAGAGTGGGCGTAGAGGTAGGGAGGTTTCCGTGTCTCAGCTGGCTGATCATCAAACAGCGGATGGTCGAATTATCAAGATCATCAAGGAAAATGCAGACGATTCCCTCTGACAACCGAGACGTCGAAGATTATGGACCACGTAAAGCCAATGGTGTTGCGGAGCGAGGGAAGATACTTCAACTGGCAATGTGAGGCAGATGATTTACGGTACGTTAACAAAAGACGACTGGCTCCTCTAAGATGATTTTACACCTATATCGATAGAGATACCAGTCTTGGAGCTTTGAAGATGATCCGGAAGAACAAGACGATGGCACATTGAATTTTGGCACGTTGAGATTTAATATTATCGAAGGTTGTAAAGATGCTGTCATAGGACTGGTACTGTCAGGTACCTCGAACCGGACTTTTGTCACCGATGATCAGATTGTATGTGCAAGTGCCGAATTGAGTACGGAAAGACTTGAATCAAGACCGTATTTCAGAAGGAGGTGCCTATCATGCCGTACAGAAACGACACCAAAGTGGTGCAAGGTTCCCTGGTTGGGGTATGTTCTAGACAGGATATGCCTCGCTTGTTCGACACGTTATTCGCGCACTCATATGCGTTGTAGTAACGATCTCTGCAACTGGGTCTTCAGGCTCAGAGTTCAAAAGGGAAAAAAGCCCAGATGCAAGAAAAGGCAAGTTGCAAAGATCGTTACTCGCCAATGTGAGCGATGTGGAAGTACTCCGTTGCAAGAGGGAAATCCCTAGGGAGAAGTGTTTTTGAAATCCGTTTTTGATTCAAGCCAATCAGTTCCACATACAATCTGCTCATCCGTGACAAAAGGGAAGTTGTTCGACGGATCATCTTCAAAGCTCTACATTATACCTGATAAATAGTCATTGCTTCGTTTCACAAGAGCATCTGATCAGTATCGACCTGAGTGTTTCGTGGGAGGAAATCCCTCGGGAGAAGACAGCCCAAACAAGAAGTACTTTGACCCAAGAGTCTGGGTCAGAGAGGGCGAAAAGACCATGTCCAAGAGAATTGCCGTTGCCTTGGAAGACTTCAGAACCACCAGCACTTTGTAAATGAGTTTTATTATGACTAAATAAGTTTACTTTTGTTAAAATGATTGACGTTTAAGCAAAGGTGTTTTGAGCATGAATTTTCATTCACTTAGCCAGCTTAGCCTTTGAGTTTGGCCAACTTTAAATATTTCAGATGTCAAAGAACCACCAGCGACGCACTGCAGAGGCCGACGCCGCCTTTGTCCTTCCCCACATCAACGTAGGGCGTGTCGAAGCTGTTTACCAACCTACACAGACTCTTATCAGAGTAATCGGAAGTTACCGAATATTTCAAAAAGAAGGCTAATTATTTGTCTGTATAAATAGTAAATAGACAATAAAGAAATTAACAGTTGAGGAAGTAATTTACAGGGGTATTGAAATTTAAAAGGCTGATCATTTTTTCGATTTTTCTTCCTTCTTCTTGCAGATCTTGCCTTTCGATTTTGGCTCTCTTGCTAACCAATAAAAGAAGACGGCGGCAACGTAGTTGAACACAATGAACGATATGAAAATACCATAGTTCCTCCATCTGTGACTGTACTTGCACCCGAGAGTCGCTAAGAAATCATTAGTGTAAGAGAATTGACAAAATTGGCATACGTCGGTCGCATTAGGGTCTTGCAAATAGCCAGTACCTGCCTTTTGGATGTACGGTGCCATATATTCACCGCAAGTCTGTCCAGGAACAGGTGTAAATTTGATTAGTTCGTAATCAGAGCATGTGACATTCACATTGGCGATACCCAGAGCCAAAAAGGCTTCAATCAAGTAAGTCAATGGATTGCATCTGTACATGAAAATCCAGAAACGAGGAATAACATCTTTCGTCACCATGACACCACAGAAGGATAAGCACATCGTGAACAACAGTGATGCCAAGTTTGCTGCAGTTTCTGCGAGCTCCATGAAAGAGATACACAGTACACCCATGGATCCAATGTAAACGTAGAAACCAATCGAAAACAGCCAAAATAGGGCACCTCTTTCATGCAATTGGCCAGCGGCAGAGGCGTTGGAATAGAACCCGACAGCATAGTAGTAGATTAGATATGCTAAAGTACCGGCGAGGATATTCCAAGGAACTTCTACCACTATTTGAGACACAATGAATGCTTTCCATGAGAAAACCCTAGACGAGCGCTCCCTGGCCTCGTACAAATTCCTTTGTTGAACGAATAAAGGCAGATATTGTTGCAGAAGATTGTTGAAGAGAACGGTGAACATGAAGATGGACAACATTTGATTCTGCAAACCCTGAAGAGATCTGTCCGCTTTGAAAAAAGTGAAACCAATGAAAAGATTGTCGAAGATCGTCAATGCAAACTTAGCCCATAAGTACCCAGGAGATCTGTAATACTGTTGGAATAAACGGAGGCAAACTAATTTTATCTGGTAAAATAGAGGTGTTGCATACGATTTATGCTTTTCGGAATCATCCATCAAAGAAGTCGTCTTGTTTGGAAGTTCTCTTTCCATTTGATCCAGTTCTTGTCTGACGGCTTTGTACTCATCAGAGCTTCTCCAAACTTGATGGTAATCTTGATTGGCGTGACTGCCGGGAGCTGCACCGACGACTTCCAGCATCCACTCCGCGGGATTTGCATCGGGTGGGCACTTGTGAGCTCCATTGCGCTCGAAGTAGTCGATCATGGTGTGACATCCATCACCCAATTCGCCAAAATAGACTGTCTCACCGCCACGTTTCAAAAAGAGCAAGCGATCAAATTCTTGCATCAACATAGCTGAAGGTTGATGAATTGTACACAAAATGGCTTGGCCGTGATTAGCCAGCTTCTTCATCAATTGACAGATAGACCAAGCAGTTTGAGAGTCCAAACCAGAAGTGGGCTCATCTAAGAACACCAAAAGAGCAGGTTTAGCGACCAACTCTACCCCAATAGTTAATCTCTTTCTCTGCTCAACGTTCAGACCCTCACCGGCAACGCCGACAACGGCGTCAGCGTAAGTTTCCATCTCCAAGACCTTGATAACCTCTTCTACGTACCTGTCCTTCTCCTCGGTAGGAACGCTCGCAGGTTGACGTAGGTAGGCGGAAAATTTCAAAGATTCTCTGACGGTGGCAGTCGTTAGATGTAAATCTTGTTGTTGACAGTAACCGATGGATCTTGGAAAAGACTCATCACGTAGATTGCCATTAACAAAAATATTACCGGTGATCACACCCATAGTAGTCCTCTCGGCCAAACAGTCTAACAGAGTAGTCTTACCTGCACCAGATGCACCCATCAAAGCAGTAAGAGTACCTGGTTTGACCCAACCATCCACGTTATTCAGAATTCTTCTAGTTTCTTTCTTGATTTGAACTTCGTAACAAAGATCTCTCCAGTGGAAGATCGCATCCGATTTGCTCAAACCAACGTCATCCTCTGAAGAAGTAAGAGACTCTGAAGAGTCCTGTAATAACTTACGATCAGTGACAGTAGAAGCGATCCCACTTCCCTTTTCGATATCACCTCCAGAGTTGGGTTGACTCAATTTCTTCTGCTTCTTCAATCTGCGAACAACAGAGAGTGGAAAGACCAGAATTTCACCATTTTGCTTGGCTCCCTGATTAACTTCAGCGAGGAAGAGATAGACCGCAAAGAAGAAAATAGCATAGGCCATACCTACACCGAATCCACGCCATTTGTGTTTGTTGTAATAGTTATAACTAGTCTTTAGGAAATCATCACCGAGAACACTAGACGCTCCTGGGATGGATCCAACGGCCGAACAGACCCTTTCTGTGCCAGTAATATTTTGGTAGGCTGGTCCAGAGGGAACGAATTGCGCGCAGGGAAACTCTCTGCCATGGAACTCATTCACCATTAGAGATTCAAAAAGATAAGACAGCGGATTAATATACCAAATCCATTTAGACCAACCCAACATCTTTGTTTCTGGAACTGCGAAACCAGTAAAGATTGCTAAAGCCAGCAATAACATAGCGGCGGGAACCATGGCGGCGGATAAAGTCTTGGTCAAGGAGCCAACGCATCTGAACAAATGGGACATTGTAAAAGTGGCCACGATGTTAATTAAGAAATAAAAGAAAAATCTGCCAGCATTCCTTCTAAAGTTAACCATGAAATAAAAGATGATGTTGAAACAGACGGCGGTCATCAATTTGGTTGGGATTTCAGAAAGCACTGAAGCAAATGCGTCTGCACTTGGATGATATAATGAATAAGTTCTATGCTTTTCAGTGATAGGTCTAGCCTCGTAAAGAGAGAAAATTTCCAATAGAGACGAGAAAGCATTAAACAGGAGACCAAAGAACATGGCAGAACCACGGAAATAGAAAGTTGCTGTTGAGTCACCTTTCATAACCTGGTAAAACATGGAACCAAGAATCAGTGCCATTACCGAATTACCGATCACTTGAAATAATGCAATCGCTGAACTGTTTCGTATTCTCCACACGTTTCTGATCAGCAGGTATTTAACCTGCATCATATAACTTACCATGTAAGGAGACGACGCACGAGCTCTCTTCGACTGACTTGCAATGTGGGATTCCTTAATACGAACACGTTCTTCCTCGTCATTCTCAGCCATCTTGGCATCAATCTGCGCAATCAGTTTGCGGTACTCTGAAGAATTTCTCCAATAATCAGACATTTCCTTAGGCGTTTGTGGAACTCTGATTCCTTTCTTGATAAATTCCTCATTAACGATTCTCTCGGCAGGACTTGTCACTGCAGTCAAGAAATCCGCCGTAGTTTGTCTATCTGGGCAAACGTAACCCATTTCTTGGAAATAACGTTTTGCGTCCTTTGCAGGACCGAAATATATTTGATAGCCACCATCCAGCACACAGACTTTATCGAAAAGATCATAAGCATCCTGAGAGCACTGGTAGATGGCCACAGCAGCGGCAGTATTAGCGATATCCGCTTGTGTTTTCAAAGCACGAACAAACTCCAAAGCCGTTGCCGAGTCCAAACCTCTAGTAGCGTTATCCCAACATTGGAACTTGGAACCACAGATGGCCACTTCAGCGATCGAGACACGCTTTCTCTCACCACCTGAGACACCTCTAACGATATCGTTACCAACTTTAGTGTTTCTGGTATGAGATAGACCGTAGGTAGCCATGGCAACCTCGGTCATGTGGTGGGCCCAAGCTTCACGGGACACGCCTTTCACACGGTTCGCTGGCGTCTTTAAACGAGCCACCGTGAGTAACGTCTGGTACACGGTCAAATGAGGCAAATGGATATCTGCCTCTGCATTGTAAACTACTTCGCCTCTGAAATGCTTGTTGATATCCCGTGGCGAGATTCCCTTGTAGGAGACGTGGGACTCCTTCGAGATCTTGAACCCGTGAGTATTGGAAGAAATCGATTTCAACAGCGTTGTGCAACCGGAACCCGGTCTACCAAGCACGACCAACAATTCGCCCGGATTGAGCAGCCCATCCATGGGCTTCAAGATCTCAAACCTATTAACCTCCTTAGCAGGAGTAATGGCTCTGTATGCCTGCCCCAGGTATTTCTTTGGAGCATTCACGAAGGTGCTTTGATACGCCACGTCAGCGGACGCTCCCGATGCCGAGAGGTCACGCCAACAACAATCCAACGAATAAGGCTTGAAATAATCGGGGTCCTCATGCGACAACCGCGACATATTCTTGATCCACTGGGCACTTACAAACTCATCAGACTTAGGATCCAATCTAGCATCGTATTGTGCATCGCTCTCGCCGTCAAACACAGGGTTCACACCCGCCCGGGAGCGCACTGAGAACAAAGATTGTGCGTCTCCCCGCTCAACGACGGCTCCATCATCTGCAGTATGACCACCAGCACCAATAGACCCACTCGCACTCTGTTCGGTCAACGTTCTAGCCAGCTGCCGCACCTTTTCCTGTGCCTTGACGTCAAAACCGTTGTAAACGGGCACATCGGAAGACCCGGACGAGTTGTCCTGCGGCTCTTCAGGTAAACCCATCGTTGCGGATGCTGTCTAAACTGGTGATTCGGATCTCATCGTCAGCAACAATCCCACCATTTGCGATAGTCTTTATATAGACCACCCACCGGGTCTATGATGGTTATAGAAAACACTCTGCTCATTTGCAGATCCATAACAAAGGCGCACCCTGCTTCCGCGGATTGCTTAATCTGCGTCACCAGGCTGTGTTCATTCCGCGGTTCCTCCGTGGAACCATCGGGGTCGTTACCCGCTCTTCGGGGTTCCACAAGGGGCGACAATATCTACAATGGCAGTCCAGTAAAGCAGCGAACAACGATGAGATGAGCTAGTCAGAGCAGGTTCCAAGGGCTTCTAGAGTGTTGCTGATAATGATAGTGAGCTCGCTGATGTATCTAATCTCCGTGATAGTCCCGCTGCTGGTGACCGTGGAGACTCTAACCATGGTTTGTAGGAGCAGTGGCGCTTCTGCGTCCGCGGTGGACACCCTCGTTTTGCAACTCAAGTATTGGTGTCTGTATGCGATTCTGTTCGGAGCGGTGCCGGCGAGCTTGAGCCGGGCGGTGCTCGCCACCGTGCCGCTGGCAGGGCTGGCGCTGTTGGCGGCTGCCACTGCCGTCACAGCCGAGCTGTTGCGAGACTTTACGCGGTTTGCGCAGAGTCAGGACACTCGGTTCATGTTTCTGTTCAATAAGCTTAGTGATTCGAACGTCTCTTGGTGGCAATGGTTTAACTATGCGGGCGCTTATGACGAAAACAACACCGCGCGGCTATTTGTGTTTGGGCAGTTTACGCAGTTTTGCGTGTCGTTGGCGAACAGATTGCCCGTGGCGCGGACGCGACTGCTGGAGAGCTCGTTCGATGCTTTGCAGCAGTGGTTAGTAGCGTTTGCCCAGGTTGCTGGGCGGCACTGGAAGGCCAGGATGCGACATGTCGCTGATCGTAGTGGTAGTGGTCGTGCCTCTTGTAAAAGCTCGAGTCCCGGGAGCTCTAAATACGCAGAGGGTTACGACCTGCTGGAGGATTTCCTCGAGGATACCAAGAAAGGACAGTAGTGATGATATTTTTTTAATGTTTAGTAGCGCGCGCGCAGTTCTGGTAAGAAAACGTATCTATTTACAGGTTCACGTATTTGTCGAGTTGAGAAAGTTGGTCGTAGCGCTTGAGTTTGTTGCGAGTGGCGTGTCTTGTGTTCTCCATCTCACGACGTAGTTGCTTGGGGATGAACGGCTGGGCAACAGGCTGGAACGGTCCGACGGCTCCGCCGAACGCCTTGGAGGGTTTAAAACTGTCGGAGCCCAGACGGAAGGCGTCTTCTCGGTAAAGTTTGACGTTTTCAGTCATAGTCTCGTCCCACATGGCATTGTCCTTCTTCGAGGGTTCTTCGGGCCAGACAAAGGGCTCGGCCATATCAATGGTCATTTTCTTGATTTGCGGAGCCCTGTATCTGGGCAAGGACGGCGTTGCCCTAGTGTATTTGCCGTGGAGGAGCTGCGTGGTAATGTTCATGGCACGCAGGCCGTAGACATGGAACAGGTAGTCTCTCAGGTCCAGCTTGTTGAAGGATTTGGGAACGATGAATTTGGCTTGATACGGGGTGTGCTTCGCATTGGGTCTTAGAAGGATCACGCGGGCCTTGGGGAAATATAGCTTGGTTCCACCGACTTTGAAATGAGCATCTCCGCGCTCGATGGCATCCCTGGACCACTTTAGGATTGTATCGCTCACCCTCTCTTTGGGCTCTACCACGGTAGCGAGCGGTCTGATTCCGACAAGACCAGCGGCTCGACTCAGTATGGGGGAGGTCTTATTCGCAATAACACGCGTCATGGCTGCCACAGACGTCGGGACCACTGTCTGCTGAGGCCAAGGTCTGAGAGTCAGAGTTCAACTTTGAAGAGTAGTAAGATTTGATTGTCTTGAAACTTGACGTATATAGTGACAACGTGTGAAGTGATTTGAAATTTTTTATCAAAGGTGGCAAATGCTAAGAGAAGAAGGCTCTGATGGCCACTTAAAGATAGGGTTTGTGTAGCGAGTAGGATCCTTGAGAGTGGTGGGGGTTTGAATTGGAGCAGTGGGAGCTTGTGAGTGAGATAGGATACGGAACAATAAAGACCATGTCCGCTGGAGACGAAGATTACTACAACGAAGATCCCTACGGGTACGAAGATGAAAACTCGCCGATCACCGCTGAGGACTCCTGGGCAGTAATATCTGCATTCTTTCGGGAGAAAGGTTTGGTTTCGCAGCAGTTGGACTCCTTCAATCAGTTTGTGGATTACACTTTGCAGGATATCATCTCGGAAGATTCGACTTTGATCCTAGAACAGTTGGCACAGCATACTACAGAGTCTGATAACATCAGTAGAAAATATGAAATCAGTTTCGGGAAGATTTACGTGACAAAACCGATGGTTAATGAGTCTGACGGTGTCACTCACGCGTTGTATCCTCAGGAAGCACGTCTGCGTAACTTGACTTATTCGTCCGGGTTGTTCGTTGACGTTAAGAAGAGAACACACGAAGCTGTGGATATCCCTGGAAGAGAATTGAAGTATGAACTGATTGCCGAGGAATCAGAGGATGATAACGAAAGCGGCAAAGTATTTATCGGTCGTTTACCCATCATGCTGAGGTCCAAAAATTGTTACCTGAGCGACGCCACTGAATCCGACCTGTACAAGCTTAAAGAATGTCCCTTTGATATGGGTGGTTATTTCATTATCAACGGTTCTGAAAAAGTTTTAATCGCCCAAGAGCGTTCGGCAGGTAACATTGTGCAAGTTTTCAAAAAGGCGGCGCCTTCACCTATTTCACATGTCGCAGAGATCAGATCGGCGCTCGAGAAGGGCTCCAGATTCATCAGTACTTTGCAAGTTAAGCTCTACGGTCGTGAAGGAAGTTCGGCACGCACCATCAAGGCGACACTTCCGTACATCAAACAAGACATTCCCATTGTTATCATCTTTAGGGCTTTGGGCATTATACCCGATGGTGAAATTCTCGAGCACATCTGCTACGATGTCAATGATTGGCAGATGCTGGAAATGTTGAAGCCGTGTGTTGAAGATGGTTTCGTTATTCAGGATCGTGAAACTGCACTGGATTTCATTGGCCGTCGTGGTACAGCCTTAGGCATTAAGAAGGAAAAGAGAATCCAATACGCAAGAGATATATTACAGAAGGAGTTTCTACCGCATATCACTCAATTGGAAGGTTTCGAAAGTAGGAAGGCCTTCTTCCTCGGTTATATGATCAATCGTTTATTGCTTTGTGCATTAGATCGTAAGGATCAAGATGATCGTGACCACTTCGGTAAGAAAAGATTGGATCTGGCTGGTCCATTGTTAGCCCAACTTTTCAAGACTCTTTTCAGGAAACTGACGAAGGATATTTTCCGTTACATGCAAAGAACCGTCGAAGAAGCTAAGGACTTCAATATGAAGTTAGCTATCAACGCAAAGACAATAACGTCGGGTTTGAAGTATGCTTTAGCAACAGGTAACTGGGGTGAACAAAAGAAGGCGATGTCTTCTAGAGCAGGTGTCTCTCAAGTGTTGAATCGTTATACTTACTCATCGACTCTTTCTCACTTAAGAAGAACAAATACCCCTATTGGTAGGGATGGGAAACTAGCAAAACCTCGTCAACTACATAATACTCACTGGGGGTTGGTCTGTCCCGCTGAGACACCGGAAGGTCAAGCTTGTGGCTTAGTCAAGAACTTATCTTTGATGTCCTGCATCTCGGTCGGTACAGATCCAATGCCAATCATCACCTTTTTAAGTGAATGGGGTATGGAGCCGTTAGAGGATTATGTTCCTCATCAATCTCCAGACGCTACCAGAGTTTTCGTGAATGGTGTTTGGCATGGTGTTCACAGAAACCCAGCAAGATTAATGGAGACTCTGCGGACCTTGAGGCGGAAAGGTGATATCAATCCAGAAGTCTCAATGGTCAGAGATATCCGTGAAAAAGAGCTGAAGATTTTTACCGATGCTGGTAGAGTGTATAGACCTCTATTCATTGTGGAGGACGATGAAGCCCTTGGTCAGAAGGAGCTAAAGGTTAGGAAGGGCCATATCGCGAAGTTAATGGCGACTGAATATCAAGATATCGAGGGTGGTTTCGAAGATTCAGAGGAATACACTTGGTCATCATTAATCAACGAAGGCTTAGTTGAGTACATTGATGCTGAAGAAGAGGAGACAATCTTGATCTCTATGCAACCCGAGGATTTAGAGCCTGTTCAAGAGACTCCAGAGTTCGATGAAGACGACGATTTGGCTAGACGTATTAGAGCTACTCAACATGCGACGACATTCACACATTGTGAGATCCATCCTTCAATGATCCTTGGTGTTGCAGCGTCAATTATTCCTTTCCCTGATCATAATCAATCCCCACGTAATACCTATCAATCTGCTATGGGTAAGCAAGCCATGGGTGTCTTCTTGACCAATTATAATGTTCGTATGGATACGATGGCGAACATTTTATATTATCCACAAAAGCCTCTAGGGACAACTCGTGCTATGGAATACCTGAAGTTCAGAGAATTACCGGCCGGTCAAAATGCTATTGTAGCCATCGCATGCTATTCTGGTTATAATCAAGAAGATTCCATGATCATGAACCAATCATCCATCGATCGCGGCCTCTTCAGATCTCTCTTCTTCCGATCTTACATGGACCAGGAGAAGAAGTACGGTATGTCCATTACGGAGACCTTTGAGAAGCCACAACGTACCAACACCTTAAGAATGAAGCACGGTACTTATGACAAGTTGGATGACGATGGGTTAATAGCGCCCGGTGTCAGAGTGTCCGGTGAAGACATCATCATCGGTAAGACCACTCCTATCTCCCCCGATGAAGAAGAATTGGGTCAGAGAACTGCATATCATTCGAAGCGTGATGCTTCGACACCTTTGAGAAGTACTGAAAATGGTATTGTTGATCAAGTTTTGATTACAACCAATCAAGATGGTCTTAAGTTCGTCAAAGTACGTGTCAGAACCACTAAAATTCCTCAAATTGGTGATAAGTTCGCATCGCGTCATGGTCAGAAAGGTACTATTGGTATCACTTACGGAAGGGAGGACATGCCCTTCACCGCAGAAGGCATTGTCCCTGATTTGATCATCAACCCTCACGCTATTCCTTCTCGTATGACAGTTGCGCACTTGATCGAGTGTTTGCTGAGTAAGGTCGCAGCACTGTCTGGTAATGAAGGTGATGCATCACCATTCACAGATATCACAGTGGAAGGTATATCAAAGCTTCTGCGCGAGCACGGTTACCAATCTCGTGGCTTTGAGGTCATGTATAATGGTCACACCGGTAAGAAACTAATGGCTCAAATTTTCTTCGGACCAACGTATTACCAACGTCTGAGACATATGGTCGATGACAAGATCCACGCAAGAGCTCGTGGACCAATGCAAGTCTTGACGAGACAGCCAGTGGAAGGTAGATCCAGAGACGGTGGTTTGAGATTCGGCGAAATGGAACGTGACTGTATGATAGCGCATGGTGCTGCAGCCTTCTTGAAGGAAAGACTAATGGAGGCTTCAGACGCATTTAGGGTACATATCTGCGGCATTTGTGGGTTAATGAGTGTCATCGCCAAATTGAACCATAATCAGTTTGAGTGTAGGGGCTGTGACAACAAGATCGACATCTATCAAATTCAAATTCCTTACGCGGCGAAACTGCTCTTCCAGGAGCTAATGGCCATGAACATCACTCCTCGTTTGTACACTGATAGATCAAAAGATTTTTAAAGCAAGTGAAGGACGAAACTCAAGATAAAATAATCCATGAATGATAATGACTTTTGAACCTTTGATCGAATCTTTCCATCTATCTCGCAGCGTCGATCTTGTCCATATTCAGATTGCTTTCGTGAGATTCAGCGGAAGATTCTGAAGGTCCCTCATAAATACATGTAATATATAGACTTTTCAAAGGTTTTTGAATCCCAGGGAATCGTTACTATACACAAGATAAACAGTCTCCAACCATCATTCAGACTTCCCATCAACCCTCACCTTGTCCAACTTAGCTTGCACGTATGGTTGCTCGTATGCAAACGCAGTAATGTTCTGCTTGTACGGGTGGTCCGCTCCATCAAACACCTTCAATCTCTCCAACCTAGGTTTACGCAGCTTATTCTTGGGCAGCATACCGCTAACAGCACGCTTTAGTACTTCTCCAAACCCTTTATCTGCAACCACTTTTTCCATCGGAGTCAGCTTCAAATGGCCAGGCTTTGTCGAATGCGACCAGTACTTTTTCTGTTCAAACTTCTTACCGGTAACCCGTAAGCTCTGGCAATTCGTCACCACCACATAATCTCCGCAATCCTGACTTTGATGGTACACCGGTTTGTGTTTTCCAATTAGCGTTATGGCAATCGCAGATGCCAATCTACCAAGCGTCCTTTTGTCCCTGGCGAGATCTACATGGTGCCACAGACGTGCAAAAGCTAAAGATGTGTGGCCAACTTTCTGAGACATCTGCAACTAACACTGGATTCGGTATCGAACTGCCGCTAGCTTGGCTCTTCAATGACTTAATCTTGAAAGCTCTTGATCAGCCATTAATGCTTGAAAAATCGATATCATTTCACACGGAAGTGAAATTTCAGCTGCCTTGACAGAAGTTGACCAAACTCTGAAAGCATTTAAGTTCAACAGCGATCAATTGACGAAGAATAGGATCCATTCGGGGCTTTGGGAGGACAATTGCATCAGCAGGCTTGTTTAGAATCTAGAAATGTTTTTTGTTAAGGATCTTTCGCTGAATATCACCCTTCATCCGTCGTTTTTTGGTCCCCGTATGAAGGATTACTTGAAAACCAAGCTTTTGCAAGAAGTTGAGGGATCGTGTACCGGTAAATTTGGCTATATCCTTTGTGTTTTGGATTATGATACGATTGACATTGAACGTGGTAGAATTTTGCCTACGGATGGATCTGCGGATTTCACCGTTAGATACAGAGCCGTGGTTTTCAAGCCTTTCAAAGGTGAAGTAGTCGATGGGGTTGTTGTTTCTTGTTCACAACACGGGTTTGAAGTGCAGGTGGGTCCAATGAAGGTTTTTGTCACCAAACATCTGATGCCGCAGGACTTGGTGTTTAACGCCGGCTCGAATCCGCCATCTTATCAGAGCTCCGAGGATGTCATCACGATCAAGAGTAGGATTCGGGTCAAAATCGAGGGTTGTATCAGTCAGGTGAGCTCGATCCACGCGATCGGCAGTATCAAAGAAGATTATCTGGGCGCTATATGAGCTTTTGGCATTTCAAACGCGCACCGCAATACTAGCTGTTCGCCGATGGCTTCAGTTCCCTCCGATGGGTTGGGCTCTAACGCCGAATGGACGCGATTGCCCCATGCGCTTACGCTTGTTGAGACTTACGGGTGAAGTTAGAGACCAAAGAGGGGCCAGAGCTACGTAACAGCTAGCTAATTAACGATAATGAAAAGGGTTTTGAAAAAAGAGGCCGACGACTGTCTGAAAGTTAACAGCTCGCAAATATAACAACCATGAACAAAAGTTGGTGAAACATTTATCAACAGAAACACTGCAATAATGAAAAAGAAAACGCCGATTATTCAGGTTACTCGAACTTTCTGATCCTATAATGTCCGCCTTCACCAAGTTCGAGACTTGTCTCGACCCATTGTCCCACATACGAACCATTTTCTAGAGCTTCCTTGACGACGCTTGCCTTCGTCAGAACGTAATGGTTATCGTCAACCTTCACAACACAGTTATGCCATGGCGTTGGAATGTGCAGGAGGTCTTCAAATTTTGGCTCCTCCAAGTCATCCAGAGACTTGACAATGCGACACTGCTCCGAAGAGATAACTTTGATACCGAATTTTGGGCCACTGTTTGTGTGAGCATGAATTGACAATCTCATGTGATGTGGGAAAATTAGCTCCACAAGGTTGGAATAGGCATCATTTCTTCTGATCATATTGAATGCGATCCTAGAAATTGTCTTTTTAAAACCCTTCCTCGAGCTGCCCTCAAAGTACGACAGACGAGAGAGATCTTCCAGCATAAAACGGGAGAAACCCCTATACAGGTGCAATCTTGGATGACCGTCGATGCTAATCTGTTTTCTGAGTCTTCCGTCATCTGTGTCACAACCTCTCATCAAGATGCCCCTGGAGACGTCGGACACAGGGCAAATTTGGGTACCCGTCAAATGGTCGAGCTCCACGTCTGCAATCCATTCAGTCTTGAATTTGGAAGCTGCAGCACCACTGAAGAACAAATCATTCAACCCGCAGAAACCGATGGCGTCGACACCAGGAATTTTAATCTTCTCGTACAGTTGGTGCAACTTGGCTGTATAACTGCTGACAACGTCGTCGTCAACTCCAATGCAGTCAGAAAAAACGTGGCCATCGCTCACAATCCAAATTTTCATTCCAGGTGGATATACTTTTTGCGCATCCTGCGTAGCCTTCATGAGTCTTCGCAATGCAAATTCTTCGCCCTTGTCTGGATATATTCCTCCAACTTTATCAGAATTGGATGACTTACAAGGGAACGCTGGCAAAACACACTCGATTTTCAAGTTCCTGTCGGTGAAATACTTGGCTCGCTTGATGAAGTAATCACGTCCTCCAGCCTCCCACTGGTCATCGATAATAGTGTTTTTCAAGCTTTCTTGAAAAAAATCAGCAAATTTCTCATGATAACTCTGGCCAGCATTTGCGCTTTCGAATGGTACTCCACTGAGCGCAAGCCGTGTTTGATCCAATATGTGAAAGATAAACCAGTCATTAAAATCATTTTCATTCTCTATGGTGGTTATACAGCCCCTGATTTGTGACTCACCTTCCTTCATGTATTCCGAGACTTTGACTGGCAATCCTAAAGAATTGGTGAAACGGTCAGCAACATCTGATGGCACAATGTATTCAACCAAATTTTCACTGATCGAAGATTCGGTTGGCTCGGTACCCTGAAGATATTTGAATAGGAGCTCCCATTCCTGCTTAATTTTGCAATCTTGCTTCTCTTCTATAGAGTAGTAAGCTGCATCCTCTGGGTTCCTCGCATATAGAGCCAAGAATTTGCTATACGTTGAAAGGTCACTCAGATTATGCGGAATTGCGATGTCCTCTTTGGCGCTGAGCACTGCTTTTTTCAACGTGGCACCTGTGGGCTTTCCTTCCGTGATCGGAATGAATTTCTCGATAATTGTCATTATTGTTAATGTCTCTAGCTTTCCAGCTTGAGTATACGCAACATGATAAGAATTATAAGGCACCAATAATTAATATCAACATTATTCGCCGAGTTCCCCTTCAATTTATACGATTCATGATAGCAAACAGAAATGCTCGAATTTGTGCTAGCCAAACATCGTTTCTTCAGAATAGAGAACTAGCCCATCGATAGAAACACGTTGTTTCTGAACTTGTTGAGTGCCAGAAACTAGAAACTTCCTAACATATCTTCAAAGAACGACTGTCAATTGGATACGAGCCTTCCACACGCACAGGGTAGCATGTCTCCAAGGTAAACATACCTAAAATTAGAATTGTTCATTGTGTTCACCGATGTTTCTCTGTTTTTTTTTTTTTTGTTCCTTATGTCAGCTCCAAGCTATTAGACAACCGCGAGAATTTTTCTTGGTTTGTTGGAGAGGACCTTATAATTAAGCTCATACTTTGCGCTAGTCGGGTCCTGACCACAGCTTGTTCTGGCTTTATTCCCTTTGCCATTATCGAGAAACTTCGAGGATTGCCGTCGCCATTATTTTTCGTGACGCACAGACAGAGGTGACAGAAAAATATAAAACGTCACCAAGTAATATTGAAGTACAGTTATCAAATTACAGCAATATCACCGTCGTTGGGGCCTCACAAGGAGCCAAACAGCCAATAAAAAAATGACTTGGGCCGCCGCTCTGATTTCTGTCTTCTTTATCCTCGTCGGGCATTTGATCTTCAAGATCGTTGTTCCGCCGCTCAATTTTCCAAGAAATATTCCAACAATACCATTTTATGTGATCTTTTTACCCTCAATTATGAACATTGATCAAAGGAAACTTTATGATATGTATTTAAGAGAACCTCTGGAAAAATACGGTGCTGCTAAGCTCTTCTTTGGATCGCGCTGGAACATCATCGTAACTAGACCGGAGCTTATGGCACATGTCTTCAAGGAAGAGGATACTTTTGCGAAAAGTGGTAACCAGAAAAAGATTCCTTATGCTGTTATCGCCGCCTATACTGGGGATAATGTTATCAGTGCTCACGGTCAGGTTTGGAGGACTTACCGCTCCGTTGTCACGCATGGGCTTCAGCATTTTGATGAAGCTCCATTTTACAATAATGCGAAATTGTTCTGTGATGGGATCGAGAAGATGAGTAAGATGGATGATAAGAAACGTCAGGATATTCTTATGGGTCCTTTGATCCAGCGTTTGTGCCTCGACAATATATCGCAGGTTGCTTTAGGCTTTGATTTCGGTGCCTTGACCCAGGACGATAATCAGCTCCATAAACATTTGACGAATATCAAGAAACAAATTTTCCACCCATTTTTCCTGACTTTCCCCTTCCTCGACTTACTTCCTATTCCATCTAGACGGAAGGCTTTCAGAGACGTTGAGAGTTTTCGTAAACAGCTTGTGTCAAAAGTACAGGAGCAATTAGTCAAGAATTACAAATTCGAGCAAACGTCCTTTGCATCGAGCGATTTAATTCGTGCCTATAATAATGAGGTTATCGACTACAAGCAACTGACTGACAACATTGTGATAATTCTAGTTGCTGGTCACGAAAATCCACAAGTCCTGTTGACAACTTCGTTGTATCTGCTAGGTAAATACAACGAAACTTGGCAGCGCAGACTCAGAGCGGAAGTGGACGCTGTCAACGGCTCTAAAGAGCTCTCCGAACTTCCACTACTGAACTCCTTTATATTCGAGGCTATCAGGTTAATGCCACCACTTAATACAATTATAAACAGGAAGACAACTAAAGCCTGCCGTTTGGGTCCTGAAATTGTCATACCAAAGGGGACTTATGTCGGCTACAACAACTTCGGAACTAGTCACGATCCTAAATACTGGGGATCTGACGCGGATGAATTCATCCCCGAGAGGTGGGGAGACGATATCCAGACCATCTTCAAGAATTGGAGACATGCTAAGAACGCATACATGATGACCGCTTTCCACGGTGGACGTAGAGCATGCTTGGGAGAGAAGTTAGCGTTAACAGAGATGAGAATTACTATTGCAGAAGTTCTTAGAAGGTTTGAATGGACACTAGCACCAGATTGGCAGGAAAGAATGACTCCTGCCGGTCCCCTGAGTCCGTCCAATCTGAAGTTACTTTTCAAAAGACGTTTGGAGCCCAAAGAGTCTTGCTCTCTGTGACTTGAGGTTATTATTATGCTCAGTGGTTATGTATTATAAGTTCTTTCTAATTCTTAATGCGTTGCTAACGCCCTCGTTCAATAGTCGATGCCTGTTCCGCTTGGTTCAATGCATTGTAAACTTGCTCCCAGAAATACTCGATATTAAGATCAAACCCCACCATAATACCAGCTCCTTCAGAAAGCTCATATTCCTTTTCGATGCAGGTTTTTCCCAAATCTGGGCTGTTTTCATGCTCGACGGCGTAAATGTCCAATCTCCTGTAGCTGAACTGAATAACCGAGGATGCTTCCCAGCCGTAAAACTCTAGCAAAGGCATTAGAGTCAAGGGATCGTGTGTGGGCGGATGGTCAAAGCCCTGGGCATCCTTGTAACAATGCTCAAAAAATTTAAATAGTTCATAAAACAGCTCGCGCATCTTACTTCTGCCATTAGCATGGATGCGTTCCTGTACTTCAGCGGTAGCAATTGCCTTATGTGTGACGTTCAGAGGCAGCAGTATACACTTATTCTTGATGTCAGGATCACTGAAGATGAAATTTGCCGCATGTGGATCAATCCAGATGTTAAACTCTGCTGAATCATGGGAATTACGATTACCAACATCAAACCCTCCACCCATGATGCTGATGTACTTGATCAATTTCTTCAGATGTGGTCGATCGCGCAGAAGGGTCGCAACAGAGGTCAAGGCACCTGTCGAAACAAGGCTTATCTCGCCACCGTAGGCCACTATCGCCTTCTCCATGGCATCCAGATAGCTTTCCTTAACGTTCAGCTCACAATCTGGAACCGGTAGCAAGGTTGTTCCATCGAGACCTGAAGCACCATGCACATCGGAAGCGTATTCCGGTTCAAGTACCCATGGTTTCTTGGCGCCAGGATAAACCGTAACCTCATGCCCCTTACCGAATGCCGTAATCACCGATCTGGCATTATAGGTCGTGTTCTCCAAGGGGGCATTGCCATAAGATGCACTTAGACCGACTAACTTGAAAGCCGGATGGAAGCAGCTGAGAAGGATCGCTATAACGTCGTCATGTCCAGGGTCACAGTCCAGCCATATAGGGATCGCACTGATAGTCATACTGAGATAGACTCCTGCTTGTGCTTTCTGTGACAGCTACTCAAGAAGCATTAGCCTACGATGAGTTGACAAATCAACGCCCCAGCACCTCTTCACGTGGAAGGCTGGATCTCCTCTGCTCTCAGAGGTTCGGCTACGAGTTTGATTGCAGATTTGATTACGGGATCTAATTTACATCTGTGTGAATATGCTCTGCATTGCGGCCAATCAGTCATAGAAGCACCTTGGAGGACGATCCGATTCTCATCAATCTATGGCAGAAACACGTCGTTGCCCTGCTCAACGGCCATCTTAGTGTGATACACGATGTCTTTGGACTCCCAAGGGTATGCCAGCCATACGTCTGGCACTGTTCTGGCGGCGAAATAACGCTTGCTGTCCTCCAAGATCTCCGGAGGAAGATCGGCCCGCTTTGGCTTCTTCTTGTCGTGCAACACAAACACTCCAAAGGTGGTCTTGAACTCCGGATTTTTCTCGACATCGATTCCCTTTGCCTTGGCCTGCTCATCCGCATCCTTTTGCAGCTCGCTCAAAGCATAGTGCAGCGTTGTACGGGTATCGTCGACTTCGTCGACAATCAACACATTCTTGCCCACCAAGTCAAGCTTGCATTGCTCGTAATCGATCCATTGAGTTCTATGCACCTTGACCCCGATTTGCTCGACTGTACCACCCGCAGCAGTCTGCACATTCTCATATAGCGACACAATGATGGCAAAAATCCTGATATTGGGCGTGTTGGGCTCTCGCAAAAACGTACGCAAGATTCTTGCTGGAATGAACCCACCACCGCCGATGGCAATGATGATATCGGGGTTAAAGTTCCTGATTTTTGGAGCGGTTTCTTGACATAATTGGTGAACGTTGTTATAAGAAATATACACCTTCTCCTCAGACATTCTCGACTAAAGCACTATTGCAACCACAACCGACGAGATCCAGAGCTCAAGCAAATTCAATAGCAGTAGCAACCCTCGATGGTTCGAATGTTAATGATAGATACGCTTCGAGATGAGATATAAGATATCAAATTTCGTTCATAATGATAGTTCAGGTCACGTGGACGTGATAGTCAAGAACTGCCAGTATATAAAGGATTCTGTTTGAAGGTCTATTTGGATAGTCTATCACATTTCTACGTCGCTGTAGCCAGCCTCTTCGTTATCTGAGGCTTCAAGATCCTCCGGGTGGTTGCCAGCGGCGAGACCGTTGGGTAAATCATCCTCGCTTGCGTCGCTCTCATCGTATTCGTAGTCGTCCTCGCCGTCTTCTATCAGTCCTGCGTCGTCTAGCTCTTCGTTGTACTCGACGTCAGCTTCGTCATCGTCGTCTTCGTCTTGTTGGTTCGCCTCGTCGTGCAGAGAGGACGTTCTTATTACAGCATCGTCGATATTGTGGATGGGATGCAGTCTGTTTAGTACCGAATCGAGTCTTGTTTCGAGCGCCAGGAGCCGTGGTAGCAAGGCTGAACGGCCTTTCAGAGTGGAGTGCAGTGAGGATAGTGAAGACATGAGGTTGGGGATGGTCACCAGATAGCCACCGTGAATGATCAGACACCACTTGACCCACACATTCAGCGCGCCCTGGCGATGGGTCTGGCGAGCGATGCGCTCCGCCAGCCGCTCGAGAAGGATAACAGCCAACGCCGGCCGCAATCTGAATATGGTGTCCCTGATGACCTTTTCGTCGCGGTTGTTAAGTACCGTCTCCAGCAGGGAATGGTCGCTGGACTGAAGCGCTTGCGAGAGAACGATGGTAACGGTACCTGCCGTTGTGGCATTGCTGCTTTTTTTCTTCGAGACATGCATTGTCGCCAGCTCCAATTTATCGGCCAACGATTCTGTCGCATTGTCGACGTCTTCAGACTCCCGTTGTGACACCTCCTGTTCCCACTGTTTGATGGCGTCATCGACATGCTTGAAATTATCGCCGTGGGTGATCCTGACATTGCCCTCCCTATAGCCTGTCACAGCGGAAACCTCTTTACCATGCAAAGAGCGGTCGTCCTTCCCGGAGCGCCCGTCTGTGGCGGCGGCCACGTCGAAAGTGTACTGTATGGGCAGCTCTTGCCATTTGAGATGTGCAAAATACGGTATCGTAGCGTTTTGCAGCCAAACCAGATTGATAATATCGCCGTTTATGGAAACGTTCAAAACCGGCAGTCTTGACACATTCCCGTTCAGGTTATAGTTCACATTTATCGCCTTCGTGCACTGCTTGGAGATGTTACCTCTTCTCTTCTTGTTCGCCACATTGCTCACGAGGGGATTAGCAAATATCTCCACACCCTCCTCTGTAGTGACGGCTATGGAGTGTTCTCCCGAATGGGAGAACTCCAACACCTCCGACTGCAACACCAGCACGCTCTTCGTAGAGCCGGTGTCCAGGTCGTAAACGTTCAGAAACCTATCATTTGCGGCCCCGGTCACAAAGTAATCCTCTGTCAAACTGACCAAGTGTGTCACCGGAGTAGTGTGGCCTGGAAACGTCTGTACGACCGTCTTGGTATCGACGTCGACAAGAAAGACCGAATGCGATGCGACCAGCACTTTCCTGGAATCATCCCCCAGCGGACAGATACGATTCAACGCGCTACACGAATCCACTTGGAACTGCCGCTTCAGACTCAGATCGTCCAAACCGAACTGATAAATTCTGTCCTGCGCGTCGACGCACCACAGCGTGTCACCACTCTTGCTCACAGCAACGTCGTTCACCTGCGAGCCATTCCCCGTCGACAATTTGTGAACCACTTCGTTGGCTAACGGCGAGTAAATCCAAATCTCACCGTTGTTCAACGCCAAAAACACACACACAGTATCGGTACTGACCAGTCGTCCCCACTTCAGGGCGCACACCTTCAAATTCGAGTCATCAAGATACAATACGTTCTCATTAATCGCCGTCCCACGCTCTGCCAACTGCACGCTTACCCGCTGCTTGTTCAGCACCACTGTCACGTAACAAAGATATCTGCCATCGCAATCGTACTCAGAAGCAACCACAGGCAAATCTAGAGCGGACATCACACGCTCAAACCGCCTTTTCCAGCTCTACCACCCTCCTAGCCGCATCTCATCGCATCTCATCGACTCTTATAGCCTGCCATATACTGAAATTTCTAAAATTTTTCACCTTCGTACAGAACGACCACACCTCCAAGCTGTGAAGAAACCCTTAGCCAGCACCAAGCAGCTATAAAGAGGGCCTGTGGCTACCGCCAGCCCCAGCCGAGGCTGCTCGGCGCTTGAAGGAGGCAGACGCTTCAAGAGCAAGCCGTTCTTGGCGCTTCCCAGCGTCTCTTCTTCACAAGGCCTGCTTTTTTTTGTTCACAGCGCGCGCGGTGCACTTCAAGTATAAAAGGGGCCGCGAAATTCGCAAGAGTCGCGTCAGAACAGATGTCAGGATATCGAGAGATAGGGCCATCTGAGGTGCCGCAGGGATCATGGCTAATGAGTTGGAAGACGTGTCTTTGCCCAAGGCCACGGTTCAAAAAATAATATCCGAGGTGCTGGAACCGGATTTAACGTTCAGCAAAGAGGCGCGCGAGATCATCATCAAGTCGGGCATCGAGTTCATAATGATCCTGTCGTCGATGGCGTCCGAGATGGCTGAGAACGACGCTAAGAAGACGATAGCGCCGGAACACGTGATCAAAGCACTAGAAGAACTGGAGTATAACGAGTTCGTACCGTTTCTGGAGCAGCAATTGGCAGAGTATAAGGGCTCTCAGCGGATCAAGGAGAAGCGGGATGCCAAGTTCAAGAAGTCGGGTCTTTCCGAGGAGGAATTGCTACGACAGCAGGAGGAGCTTTTTAGACAGTCGCGGTCCAGATTGCAATCGAGCGTGAGTGGAGCGAGCAGCGACGGGGGGAGTACTGGGGTAAAGGCCGAGGATGATCATTAAACGCATTGCGTGGGGCGGGTTGTATTGTATTGTGTGATGTATAGTATGTAGGAAGCGGGATAAAAGCATTTTGTTTACCTCGCGAGTCTAGTTCTGGGAGACGAACTCGAGGATTACCTGCAAGGAGTGTCTTTTGTCATCGTTCAGAGAGTTTATTATTGTTTGGTATTTCTCTGCGTCGCTGGCCTGAAGACGCGCGAAGAAAGAGTGGACCTCTTGGAAAATGTTTATTTGGTCGAGCACGGTTTCCTTCAAGTCCTCTTCGTAGTCTTCGAAATAGTCGTCTTCGTCAGGGTTTGCGTCATTGCCGAACATCTCTTCGACGCCTTCTTCGCCCTTGGAGATGGCGTCCCGTTTTCTGATGGCGTCCGGCAGTTTCTCCATCAGCGAGACTAGTTTCTCAGCAAATTGGCTGGTGAATCCCTTCACGCAGCCTGGCAGTTCGGGCAGCTTGAAGAGCGATAGGATGGCCATAATCTGCAGCTTGATGGAGAAGACACTAGAGAACTTGCAGGAGAACCACTTGGTTAGAAGTACCAGCGTGGCCCCCTCGTTCTCGCTGATTTGCAACGTCTCTACCGGCTTGACGGAGAGGTTGGCGAGGAAAGTCTTGACAATGTCGCCGTCGTCAAGTTGGAGCTCGTCATTCGACGATGCCCGTAAAGCTCTGTCGAACAATTGTATGTCTCTCATGGACAGCGCATAGAAGACTAGAATATCCAGGACACTCTCCACGTCATAGTCAATGTCACTGTCCAGTTTCACAGACAAAATCTCTAAAAAGGGCTGCAAAAAGGTCTGATCTTGCGGAAAGCCATGGGTGACCAAAGTCTCAAAGAAAATGAGATATCCTTCAAAATAGTCCATTGCGTATGTTTGGAACGAGTCCAGCAAATCGTGGACCATCTCCCAAATGGCTGGCGTAAACTGATTGAATAGTGCTTGTGAGGATAATGCTAATGAATCCATCAAATCGACTATCTCTGTGAGAAAAGAAATTTGTGCGTTCACTACGACAAATTTTACAACCGGCAGAAATTTGTCGATTAGGGAGACCTTACTCATTGACATAACCATTGTTGTCATGGTTTGCAATAAAGCGCTTGCTTGAATCTCAGAATCCTGGTCCCCGGTTGAGTAGGAATTGCCTGAGTTGTCGACAAGGGAACGTCCAAGCTGCAAAAACTGGTCGGCCAGGTTGGCGGCCAAGTCTTCTGCAAAAATCGTTAGTTCATCGGCGAATCTCTCCACAAACACTTCCATGACTTCCGACAAGATGTCAATTTGGAACTCTTTAGAAAGTCTCAATAACTTTTCCATGATTCCCGGTACTTGGGCAGATATGTGGGAGTGAATCTTAGGATTGCTGACAACCAATGCTTTCAAAGCATCAGCAGCTTCAATTTGGATGGGTAGCACATTGCTGTTCATAAAATGGTCGTAAGTTAATTGAAAAAGCCTTGATAGGGTGTCCATATCTTGAAACTCATTCCCATACACGGATATAGTCTCCAATGCTCTGGCAACTAAGAATGGGTATCTTGACTGTGACAAAAATGGGACGATATAGTGAGAAAAGATAGCTTCAAGGCTTTCCGGAGAGTCTAGAAATGTGAATAAAGTGGAAATCATTCTCATGGCACCTTCCTGCTTGAAAGCCACTGAAATATCTTCGGGGTGTTCATTATAGCTCACAAATACGCCGTTCACAAATGGCAAGACTTTATCCAGCTCCGAAGGACGCTTGTGTCCGATAACGAACACAAAATCACACGATGCTACGTCAGCTGTTGAGCTCTCCTTGTTGAGATCGAAATATCTTCTCGTATATTCTTCGGGATCTTCCTCAAGCAATTGCACGCTCTCTTCGTTGGCCGAAAGGCACGGAAAGATAACTTTCTCGATGATTGTTGACACATGAGGCTGGATTAGTGGATATACCTCTTCTGTAACAAGACACTTTTCCAAAAACTGGATCAAGTAATGCAATGAGGCCTCTCCCAACCAAAGTGAATTATCCCTCCAGGCTTGAATCACTTTAAAATATTCCTGGAGGATCGTGGGAATGATGTTGTTGAAAACGTATGATACGAACTGCTCGGAAACGGACTTGGTGACTCTAGAAAACTTGTGAATAAATCTGTTCAGGTTCCCAAACCCCCACTTGTTCACTTTTACTCTTTTGTCCAGGCATCTGTCAGACGGATCCAGCGCAAATACTTCCTTTGGAAGAGGCTTCGCGCAAAGATACAGATGCAATTGAATCCATGCATTCAGTTTCTCCAAATTGCTGAAATACTGCGGAAAGTTGTTCAAACAGGCGTATTTGAAACATTTGATTATCAGATACATCAGTTCGTTTGCTCTGTAGTCCTCCCGGTTTACCAATTGCGATGCGATGTTTTCCACCGTTGGGAAGACCACCGAGACAACTCTATCAATCTCTTTCCGGTTATCTGCCATATCCCATCTATGGGCAATGCACGTCTGAAATAGCAGTAATAAGCCACTGTACACATATTCTTCCTTACCGCTGTTTAGAAGCTCATTAATAACTCCCGTCAAATCCCAATCATCGTTATTATCCAGAATTCCTCGGACTGATTCAGTCAAATGCGGCCTGATGTGATTATTTTCGGAATTCTTCACGAGGGACTGGATCAAATTCTCCTTGATCACTAGCTGCTCCTCTGGTTTGATCCCATCTTCGCGATTCGGGGTATTCCATGATCGAAAGATCTTGTTTTTGAAGTAAATCGCCGAAGAGAGACGGATGTGTGTCGGAATTTCCTCATTGGAAACCACTTGAAGTAAAAATGTAGTGAACCCGGGCTGTTTCTGGTATTCGAAAAGTTGTTGTTCTGCCTCTTTGATAACCTTCGCATCGGCAACCATTGTTTGCTCTACGCAAGCCAAAATCGCTTGCTCATCATGCATTTTTTATACTATTATTTGCCCGTAGCCGCCGGTCAGTTTCAACCCTCTATGACAGATTATGAATCGCAAATCACTTTCCCAACTTCATTAGCACCTTTGTTATGTTGTCCTGATAAATAGGCTACTATGTCAATTAAAGCCAACCGTCAGCATAGGAAAAATTTGCACATCGTTTAGAATGATCATAATACGCTGATAAAGACCATAATACCAGTAATCATTAAGTCTTCTCGATCAACGACTGGACACCTTAATGAACTTGAGAAGATTGGAGGTCCTTGGTTTGGCTATAGGTTTATTCCTCTCGGTACAGCTTTCGTACATCCATCCTGATGAACATTTTCAAAGCTTAGAAGTGCTCGCTTGGCGTTTTTTTGGCATCAATGGCGCAATACCGTGGGAATTCCAGTCTGAGACAGCCGCAAGAAGTTTTGTGCCCTTGCTTCTTAACTATGGACCCTTGTTTTGCGTATTCAAGGCCACTAAGGTCGATAATCCCCTGGTGATCTTGAGGCTAGTCCGAATTCAAAACTACTTGACCTTCATTGCCACAAGTCGATACGTTATGAAAAGGCTCTATGGTGCATTCAGTGCGAAATGGTGTAACTTTTTCATTGCAACGTCTTATATTAGTGGCTGCTTCCAGAGCCACTCTTTCTCCAATTCATTCGAAACGATCGTCCTGCTTATAGTTCTGGCGCTGTACAATGAATTGTTACCTCATGTGAGAGATCACAAGACACAGGCCTACAAGATCTCCTGCCTCCTGGGGTTTCTTATCTCTTTGGGGTGCTTCAATAGAATCACGTTTCCGGCGTTTATCCTTTTCCCTTCGTTGGTTGTTTTTTGGCGCTTCTTCAGAACTCATCAAGGACCTCTGGCCTTGCTGCTCGTGTCCTCAACGGTTAGTAGCCTGGTCTTTATTCTCATAGACACGAGAATGTATCAAAGTAATGGGCTTACCGTCGCGCCGCTAAGGAACTTGTTGTACAACTTCGATGAGGCCAATCTTGAAAAACACGGTTTGCATCCCAGATATCACCATATTTTGGTCAATCTACCGCAAATGCTTGGTCCGGCTATTCTTCTTACCAATCCGAGGCGACACAACTTCAAAAATAGCAGCAGAGGTTTGGTCATATCAGCGATCGCCTCTGGTATGCTATTTCTCTCGATTTTTAGACATCAGGAGCTGCGATTCCTTCTGCCTCTGGGGCCTCTGCTCTTTGCTTGTTTGAACCCAAATGCTTCCATCGCATCAATCAATTCTGCTTTCATAATAAAGCTGTGGCTCGTCTTCAACGTAATACTCGGCACGATTTATGGAGTGTACCATCAGGGCGGCGTCTTAAAAGTGTTAGGCAGGTTCCAAGAGCAAAAGGCGGTTGGCGTGCATGTATGGTGGAAAACATACTCTCCTCCGACCTGGATGTACATGAATAAGGAACTTGTCGTCTCCACAACTATGTTGGAGCAAGGAATAGAAACTGTTGATCAGATTCCCTTTGAAGCAATTAGCAATCATGTCATCGATCTCAAAGGTTGTGCCGACGGGCTTTTGAACTCCACTTTGCATAGCTTCCTCGAGAACGGGGCGAATGTGAAGCTTATAGCACCTGACTCTTTAGCGGGACGCTTAGATAGCCTGCAGCGCAGCGGCTCGCTGACGCTGACCCCATCAGATCGAATATCCGGTCATTTGGATTTAGATCATCTGGACATTAGCGATTTATCAACTTTTCAGCCTGGGATCTCGGTTTATAGTGTAGAGCTTTCCAGATAAAATGCTGAGGCGATTTATTTCATTCTTTATGCATGCTTCCACTATGTCCCTATGTACTACACAGTAACGACTCAAAGACGACTATTTGTAGAAATCAAATTTGTCAACGTCATTATCGGTCTTGACTTGCGCAGCATAAGCCTCTTCCAAGTCGCTCTGCAAAATGACGTATCTGTTTTTCCTAACAGCACGCAAACCAGCCTCTTGCATGATAGCCGCAATCGTAGCACCTGAAAGGGAGTCGTTACGTATAATCAGGGAATCTAAATCAGTCTCCGGGGCCAAGGACATCTTAGCTGCAATTGTACCGAAGATCAAACGACGCTCACGTCTATCACGAAGCGATGGAAACTCTATTTTCCTATCCAGTCTACCGGGTCTTAGTAGCGCAGGATCCAGTGTGTCCGCCCTATTGGTTGCCATGATCACTTTCACATTGGTGGACTGATCGAAACCATCCATCTGCGTCAGAAGCTCGATTAAAATACGCTGCACTTCACGATCTGAACCTGTCTGAGCATCGAAACGTTTGGTAGCGATAGAATCCACTTCGTCAATGAATATAATAGAGGGCGCGTTTTCCCTTGCTAGCCTGAAGACATCACGCACCATACGTGGACCTTCTCCCAGATATTTGTGAACGAACTCGGAGCCATTAACTCTGATGAAGGATGCGTTTGTACTATTGGCTACTGCTTTGACAAGCATTGTTTTACCCGTACCTGGAGGGCCATACAGTAACACACCTCTTGGAGGATCTATACCAATTTGCTGATATAAATCAGCCTGTGTCAAGGGCAGTTCAACAGCCTCCCTTATTTCTTGCTTCTGCATATCTAGCCCACCAACGTCCGCGTATGTGACATCTGGTTTCTCATTCTCACTCATAATCGATATACTAGAATCCGAGTCTGGTGGCAGGATATCTACCAGTGCATTGGAATGGCGATGTAGTGCCACCGACATCGAAGGCTTCAAAAGTTCACGATCTAATGTGGACAAAATTCTCACAACGTAACTCATGCCGGTGGTACTTGACACAATACCTGTGTTTTCATCAATTGGCTCCAGAAACTGCCCAATTACCAAAGGAACGGATTGAATTCTCTTAACTTCTTCCTGAGCCCTTAAAAGCTCACGCTTCAAATGGCGTTGTTCGTCTTTTATGTATTCTCCCTGCAAGATCAATAGCTCAAGTTCCTTTTCCAGCTTCTTCAGTGTTAGATACACATCTGTATTACCGCTGGAACTGATATTTGTCCCATTATTGTTCAATTGTGACAACAGGGCGCCATAAGATTTCACTGTATTTCTTTCCGCAACCGCTGTTTCCACCGGATTGACCACTCCTAATTCTTCCATTGGCCTCTAATCAACTGCTGGCAATAACCACAGATTCAAAAGCCTTCCTCTAGTCAACTAAAACTTCAATCCTCATGGGTTCTAGTAGCCTTGAAGGTTTTGCCACCGCGAGTAATGGGTTGTTAGTCTATATCACTCTATACGACAAACCTTTCACAACGAGCTTAACTCATAGTATATACTTTATCCGCTATTAACAGGAATCGTCAGGGCATGAACCTAGCTGATAGTGCCCCCAGGAGGATCAGCAGCGTCGAGTAAACATATAGCTCTAGATTGCTTAGTATCGTCTTGGAGTGAACATGCGAAATCGCCGGGGGACAAAATTTGTAAAGCAAATCTTGAATCCACATTCGAAGTCTTCGTACTAGCGATCTGCGTTCTGATATCTCATCTTCTAAATTGTAAGCTGCGGTAACCTCTTGTGCTGGTTCAGATGAGCTCGCCGTTGCCGTGAGTTCCTCGGTGGAGGCATCATCTGCTTGAGCTCGATCAATCTGTTCATCGAGAATAGTCGAGATGGCCGCTGGCTGGGCTATGTTCGCCCTCAATTGCTCTAGCTTCATGTCCTGCCGCGCAGCGTAGTCATCCAGTGCATTCTTAACCTTATCTTCGAAGGATCTCGTTAGTCTTCTGCGTTTCCACGGTTCAAGAAGCAATTGAAACACTAGGAAAAGAATAATGTTAACTCCCATCAGGATGAAGGTGCCCCAGGTGGAAGTCCGTCTGATTTTATCCGACCAAATCTGCTCTTCGTGATAACGAGTCAAGATTGCCCGATAAAGGTCATCGCTCAGCTTTTCCTGCTGCGTTTCCTTAGCGCTAACTTCCAGTTTCAAGGCTTGCTCTCGTTTCTGGTTCAGCGCATCGTCCTTGTAGATTTGAGTGAATCTTTCAAGATCAGCCGGTGACCAGGTGCTTTTCCTTTGTAGCAGTTCGTTCAGCTGTTTCTGTGACTGTTTCCTTTCCTCAATCGCAGTGGCATATTTATCTTTGAGATTTCTCAAGGTCTCTCGACAGTCTTCCATGTTATTTTCCATTATCTCAATGCTCTTTCGCAGTCTCTCTATGCTAGAGTATCCGGTAACGTCGTTCAGGGCCCTGGTAGCTGTAAAGATCGTTTCTTGCAATGAATCAAAATAGAACTCCAGCTTTCGTGACCATCTTCGGCGATGGAGCTCTCGTTGAGAAGGCAGATCCCTGATCGTTTCGCTCGTTTCCATGTCCCTGTCATAGGTGAGTCTCTGGTCAGCTCCCTCTTGCTCTTGCTCTGCTAGCTTCTTGTTAGCTTCCATTATGGACATCCTGGCTTTGGCTACGTGGTAGGAGAATTGTGATACATGACGGCTCAGAATCGAGCGAGTATCCTTCAATTGACCCTTGACTTTCTTCCAATGAGTACCCAGGGGTTCCCATAGATTTCCTGTCACTTTACTCTTCTTGGCCTCTGGTAGGGCCTTCTTTTGATGAAGTGGACCTCCAGAGGCATGGCGTAAATTCACCACCAATCCCCACCTCTGATAAAGGAGAGTTTCCCCAACTCGAAAGGCTGGCCTCTGCCATCTTTGTATCATTGTCAATAGCGATCTGATGGCTTTCAGTATGATATCCTCACATAGCTTCTTTTCAACACACAGCTACTAACAGTGATCTTTAAGCCGGAAGCGATACCTTGGAAAGTCTCATCAGCAGAGTCATTGATAAACAGCTGTAGCATGAGCAGTGGCTTCTCCCTAAAGATTGCCAAGAAACCCAAGAAGGGTTCCAAGCCGACGAAGAAAGGTGGCAGCCAAAAGAAGCAGAGCGTCTTTGGTGGAGACCAGAAGAACGCAACCAGAAGTAAAATAAGCTTAACTCATGTCGAGAGATATACAGAGGAAAAGCCAAAAGAGTTAATTATCAAGCCAGGGATACTACGATCTTCGTTATGGGAAATACCGGCTGGTCCGGAAGAGAATCAGGTCAAGTATGGCCTGACATACAACGAAACCAATCGTGGACAGGGTTTACCAGCGCAAAGCAGTACTACCAGGAAGCCATTGCAAAGCTCGAACCTACGATGGCTTGAGGAGCTTCCTGAAGTCACAAATGAAGATGAATATGAAGAAGTGCCAGTCGAGGAGTTTGGTGAAGCATTACTGCGAGGCATGGGATGGGACGGTACCAGGGAAAACTCTGATTTGCAAGAAAAGAACTATAGTAAACTTCCACACGAACAAGGTAGACCTCTTTATTCGGGAATTGGAGCTAAGGGAGCTGAAGCGAGCCAAGCAATGGGTAAAATCTCTGAAAGCTCATTCATGCCACTAGTAAGAATCAATCGAAAAACCGGAGAGCGAGTGGATTCTACCAAAACTGAAGGTTAAAAGATAATGATATCCTTCAGCCTTAAAGCGTCAATCCAACGGGAAGAAAGAGTTGAATGTGATAGTGTTTACTGCGGCAGCAGCGGGGAATCCGGTAGATCGTAATATCGTTATAGAAATAACTCAGAACGCCATTGATGAATGAACCAAACCACGTAGGCATTATTCAATCGTATGCTAATTTTCCTACTTGTAGGCCCGCATTTAGGGCTATCAGAGCCAAAATCGATTGTAGTCGTTAATTTCGTTATGCTAGTAAACTATATACAGGTGAGACAATTATTTACAGCTCGATCAGACCATAGCACCTAAACCGAAGAGGAGGAGTTGGGACGCTACTGTGGTGCCCCATAGCTTCATCCAGTCGTTTTTCTTGTTATACTCCCATTCTTCAACCATTCTAATCAAGTCAACATATAGCTCCATACTTAAGGTATCGTATATCCCCGTCTCCTGAAACATCACCTTGTCCTTGAGCTCCTGAATGTTTTTGACTATCCGACAACGCAAGACCAGCTCATTACCGTTGTGTTGGGGCTGGTCATGGAATCTTATGATCTCTTGGCCCTTCGGTCCAACTTCATCCTCACTATGAGCCCATTGCGCTGCAGACGGTATCACCGTCACGTTTGGATAAGACCTCGTCTTGCTGATTGATACGTTGGACGAATTCCACACTGAATTCGTGTTTTCTATGCTAGCCATTGAGCGACAATAGCTATTTTGTGTATTAATGTATGAGATTAAAGGCTTCAACTCTTCGAGTGAGATAATCTCTTCACCTGATGATAATCTCGGCGCTTCATCGGGGAAACGTGCTCTAGCATTCTTGAACTTGAACCTGAGATCAAACACCATATACTTCTTCTTATCTGCATCATGCTGTGGCTCGCTATCTTCATGCGGCAGCATAACATCGGCTGTAATCTCTAATTCCCCATCTTCAAACCAGTTAAATGTATTGCTCTTATTGAGACCCAAATCTTTGACATTGATAGCATCTAACCTCAGCCTGCTTATTCTCTTCCACGGAGAGAGATCCTTCTCCATATCATTCAAGTAAACCAATTTATGCTGTCTTTTGTGGATCGTGAACAACGCATGGTTTATTGCCCCTGTGGCAACATCTGCGTTGAAGAAATCAGGAAGTATCCATCGAAATCTCAATTGAGGCATCGATAGATTGTATATTGACACTCGATACTTCATATCAAGCTGCTTATCGTAAACGTTCACGCACGAGTCCGTTAGCTGCACTTTCCCCAATTCATAATCTTTATTGGAGAACCAATCGATAAACAATCGCTGCGGATTCGGTTCATAGGCATAGTCTATGTTTACATCACCTCTCATACCGTAGAGCGATAGATCTTTGATGGCACCATGGCCAAAGAGCCATTTCTTTAACGAAAGTGTCAACTCTATTTGATGGAACTTCAATTGGAACTCTAGATTGGATCCCTCCCTGCATCCTGCACCTTCTACCACGTCTTGATCTTTGCCGACAGTTCTTAATTCCACTTTGTTGAACCTGATACAGCCGTTTTTCCACTTGGGAACCAAAGCGTCCTGGAATTTAATATCGATATCATCCAGAAACGCATTAAGCAATTTCCCAATACATCTGCCCACCATCTCCTTAGCGAATACAGTGTTGAAGATAAGTAAAAGGATAGATACGAATGTAGTAGTACCGAGGATAATCCACGCTATCTGCGAAATAAGAAGCCACGAAAACATCGTACTAATTTCATTAGCTGAAAAGGGCCGATTATTGCGAATTAGGAGCCATTTGGTGTTGACTTTAAATCTTTCATAGAAATTGGTCGCCTCCGAGAGCATCCGTTTTTTATTCATCCTTTCTTGATTCTTCTGCAGTAAGATATTCTGAATGTGCAAATAATCAGTATTTTTGGACAAAAAATCTTCATGATTCCCATTCTGTTGATTGGACTGATTCAAAAACACTTTTCCACAATGGAAGGATCGATTCACTACGATTCCAGCAGATTCACTTCTCCGGATACTTTGAGCACAGAGAGTAGACAGCCGACTTCGTAGCACCAATCGACTCAAGAATCGCTTCATTTCAAAGCCACAAGCCTGCCGAACCGGAAAGCCTACTGAACGGCTATTGAAACACTTTACCTGGCTGATATTTTCTTTTGTGCAGGCATCTGTACTTGTTAGCAAGCTCCGATGAGCAAAGTTTGTCAAGATATTCCTGCCAAGAAAAGCCCTGCTTAAACGATGCACAGGCAGAGAACATCGAGATGGCACCATAAGAGACTTATTCCAGCTCATTTGTACCACAATGGTGCCATGCGATGTTCCGCCACTGAAGCATCTTGGTCATAATAAGATACTTTATGTCGGAAAGTTACGAGCCAAGTCTTGACCGTACGTAGAAGCTTCGAAGCCCAGAGCCAAAAACCGCAATCTTCCAGCCACCACATTGTAGATTATGAGCCAAGGCGATCAATTGCCGCTTCAAAGCAAGCTAAAATAATCACGTTTTTTGCTTCTTCAAGTAAGCAATCTTATACTTATACAGTGGTCAAATTTTTCACTGCTCATCTCATCTCATCGAAAAGATAACAATTCTGTTATCGAGTTGGCAGATCTGTTCTTGTCTATTAGTAGCTGGCTTTCAAGAGTCGATCAGAGGCTTGTACAGATATGGTGGCACCAACAGCTTTGAAGAAGAAAGATACCGTGAGCGAGAATGCTGGTGGTGACGGTGCTAGCAGGATCATAGGAGTGGACAACACTCGGGAAATCGATGAGGACGATGATGATGTGATGGTTGGACAGGAAGAGGAGGCTGTCGCGGATGAATCGACCACAGAGCAAGATAAGGAACAGCAAATCCGCGAGTCAAAAGCAGTCGTACTGGATGAACAAGGGAAACCGCGGTTTGGTTCTGCAAACCTAGCCAAGAACGCTAAGGTTAAGCTGGAGAGTCGTAAAGTTGCAGTCCCACCTCACAGAATGACCCCATTGAGGAATAACTGGACTAAGATATATCCTCCTCTCGTCGAACATTTAAAGCTGCAGGTTAGAATGAACTTGAAGACAAAGTCAGTGGAGTTGAGAACAAACCCTAAACATACAACAGATCCAGGAGCTCTGCAGAAGGGTGCGGACTTCATCAAGGCCTTTACCCTGGGGTTCGACCTCGACGATTCTATTGCGCTGCTTAGATTGGACGATTTGTACATTGAAACCTTTGAGATCAAGGACGTAAAGACCCTGAATGGGGACCATCTTTCAAGGGCCATTGGTCGTATTGCGGGCAAGGACGGTAAGACAAAGTTTGCCATCGAGAATGCCACAAGAACCAGAATCGTGCTGGCTGACGCTAAGATCCACATCCTTGGTGGTTTCACGCACATCAGGATGGCACGGGAAGCAGTCGTGAGCCTGATCCTGGGTTCTCCTCCAGGGAAGGTTTACGGTAACCTACGTACTGTTGCTTCAAGACTGAAGGAGCGCTATTGAAGTTGGGATTTAACTTAGAGTATAATATTTTGTATAGTATAGGAAGAATTATCACAGTATGTCATCGCGTGTTCAGGAAGACGCGAACAACAACACTACTTGGTACAAATACGCGTCAGTATTTGGGAAATTTGCTGGTATAACTGTCATTCGCGGTTTGAGCTGCTCGATTATGCTTGAATGAGATGAAGAAAGCTACCACTTTAACGGAATTGCTCAATGGCTATGGTGGGGCAAGGAAGAGCGGAGAGGAAGCGAGCGATGAGGAAGCAATAGCGTATATAGAGGATCAAAAAAGAGAGTCGATGCGTGACGAAGACGAAACAATGGAATCAATAGACACGTCGATGGGACTGAACTCTTCTCCATCTCTGGCTACTAGTGAAATAGCATCTCAGGAAAAGTCAGGTGGGTCGGTTCAAAGCTTCCTTATGAACAGTCGTCTCCGGAAAGCTGATCCACAACCAGTGAAAGGCAGCGTTGAGAAAGCTGAGGTTATATCGCTTGATGATGACTTCAACGACGAGCAAAATCTCGAAAACGAAGGAGCTGAGGAGTTGCTGACAACGGTTAGTCGAGTTACTGCTCCCTCGAATTTCAAGAAAACAGCATTGAAAGACCTTTTCAATTCTTTTAAGCCCTCTACAGAAAAGCAAGTCAAGTTAAATTCATCTGTCGTCTCCAGCAGCTTCATCGGAAGCGAGAGCAGAAAGAGTAAGCGGGTCGTGGCAATAAATCAAGCACCCTTTCCGAGCCGACAACTGATTGAACCACCAGATGATATTATTGATCGCAAAGGTCTCAAAATATGTTTAAATGCTCGAGAAACTGTTGCGCCGCAGACGATACCTTTCACTCTCGATGAATACAAAACTCTAAAAATTAGAGACGGTCTGAATAGTAGGTTCAGAAGGGTTAAAATAGTCAAAACGAGAAGAAAGTACAGTGTTCTATGGCCAGAACTTCTGAAACCCAAATCGCTGAAAGAGGTACTGCTGGAACCTTCATTAAAGGAGAACGTCAGTGAATGGGTCGCGCAAGCGTTTATAAAACTAAAGAAACCGACTACTAGAAACAAAATGCTCAAGCGTCAGCGCATTGAAGATGATCCTTTAGATTCCTTCATTGTGGATGATGAAATGGATGACGCTAGGCTGAGAGAAGACTTTGTGCCACTCATGATCTTGTTCGGTGATGGAATAGGCAAGAACGTTCTGATAGAGGTACTTATGAAAGACCACGGAGGTCAAATATATGAAGTAAATGCATCGAGTAATAGGTCGAAGAAAGATATCCTGGAGAGTCTTCTGGAATTTTCGACGACACATTACGTAAAAGGTCAAGGATCTAAAGGAATCATTCTACTAGACGACGTTGACGTATTATTCAAGGAACATGACAAGTTTTTTTGGCAAACGATCGAAAAAGTACTTTTGACGACCCGAAGGCCTATTATCATGCTCTGCAGAGACCTCAACTTCGTGCCCAGCAACCTGGTTCATCTGGCTGTAAGCGAGAATTCCCTGTTTCATTGCAAACGAGTTTCCCATCAAACTGTTACCAAGTTTTTGGAGCGGTACTGTCGAAAACTTGATGTCGAAATTGATCAAAGCATTCTGCAGGTGCTTGTAACCTGTAGCAAAAAAGATATAAGGAAATGTCTGATGGACCTCGAGTTTTGTTGTACGCCCCCTGGCGAGCTCAAAGTACCAGAGGCATCTCCTCAACCGAAGCCTCCAAAGCAGAACTTAGCTGAGGCTTTAGAGTGTGCCGAACTCCTCTCGTGGACAGATGTGCTGGAGAGCAAAACCTACTGGAAATCTTCAATTTTGCATGATGCCGACAAAACTCTAATGACACCTCACACCCAAGCAATGGTGGGAAACATGTCCGACGAACAGCAACGTCTCCAGAGTGATTATATGGTAGACTACAGACTTCATCTGGTTGATAATGTTAATCAAGCTCAATTACCATTCGAGCTAAACATAGGAGAATATTTGAAGGAGATATTACCAAATACTGAACTCGCCAAGCTCACAAAGTATAGCAAACTCCAGAGAGCACGTTATGATAAGATGAAGAAAGCAAGCATCAGTTATTTGAGCACAAGAATTGAAAAAAAAGGCTTGGCGGGCGTCAGGTTCCGAAAGACTAGAAACTCTAGAAAGATTCAAGAAATACTTGAAGGTTTTGACGGTTCCTGCTCCTCACAGGATCACAACGAGTCTGTAGTTTTTGATTTCGAAATCAATACTAGTACAAGTATCAAGGAGCAAATCAATCCCTACGTGCTCGAGATTGCCAAGAAAGAGTTTCAAATAAAACAAGAAAACAGGAAGCTATTTCTTGAGCAGTGCGAAGGTGTTGAGAAAGCACAGTATAATGAAGTTGCATGGCGCTTGACTCGTGAGCGATTGCTCAAGCCAATATGGTTTCAAGCTGACCCGAAGCCTGTTATAGACAGTTGGCGATAAAAAAACATTTAGTCTTTTTCAACCGGCATTCCTTATTTGCACTACATAAACCTGCATATTCAATCAACTTTTTACATAATGATCGGTCGAGAACTGAACCTGCCACCTCTGAAGTTTGTCAAAGCCCTATGTTTCATATCGATAGTCTGGAGTGTGCGCCACGCCTCTTCCACATGTTTCCTCTTTAAAGGATTTACAACGTTGTCAGGGCCATCGAAAAGCCTTTTCTTTCGGTGCATTTTTGTGACTTCGAAATTGAAATCCGAGCCATTTTGTTGTAGTTCATCCTTCTGTAATTGCAGCCTTTGCTCATGTTTCTTGATCTTGAGCGCAGCCTCTGTCAAGGAAGACACGATTTCGAACGTCAGAAACCCAAGTATATCAATAACATCGTCGTGCGGCTTACTATCGGTCAGCTGCGAAATACCTGACCAGTCCTTGAATCTTTTTGCCTTCCTGAATGTGAAACTGGCTTGACGACAATCCGACCAATGTACATACTCTTCTTTGGTCATGTTCTTTGTACGATCATCGGCCATCTTCAGTTTCTTCAAAGTCGCTAGATTTGCCTCTCTTTCATCTTCATCAAGTTCCTCATCATCATCGTTATTTTCCAACGGCTGTTCATTGAACATGAATTGAAGATCCCATGGCAGCTTGATCTGCGATTTCCTCACTTTCATCACATTTCCACCGTCCTTGTCATCCTTTTCTGCCGCACCCTTCTTTTCTTCCTCATCTCCCGGTCCACCCGAGCTAGATCCTGCAGCAACAGCGTCCTGGTCCTTGGCGTTTTTTCGCAGGTCCTTCCATAGCAGATAAGTTCTCAAACGATTAACCTTGGCCTTATCGTGCCGGATTAAGAAAATCACATCTTCCGGCAAGATCGTCTTGCTGTTGCGTGCCTGAGCGGTCTTGGTAGCCTGAAGCAGAATTTCCATCACCTGTCCTCGAACAATATCCTCAATCAACGACGTAGTCTCAACCGGCGGATCGTTCGTCTCTCCAAAGACAAACATCATCTGCTGGATCTCTACACGATACTTGTGCTTGTCCATCCTCAATCTATCTTATTCGTGATCCCAACGCTTCTTTCAGGCTCTCTTCTGGGGCTAGTTCTATGCTTCCTGTTTTCTAAGGCTATCTCGAGGTCTAATGTCTAATGGTCTTGAAAACATACATACAGTGAAGAATTACTACAACTTACTGGAAAGATAGTGTAGACACACAATCTTTAACAGCTAACAAGGCAGGTCTATCCCACATGTCAGAATGGTGTAAGGAGAACGAAGAGAGAATTCCCGTCGCAATTGACCCATCAAAGTATTCTCACAGGCTTGACTTGAAGGGCTGCATCAAGCCTGCAAGCAGGACCAGATCTGTTCTGCTGATTTTGAACCAAAAGATCAACATACCGTCAGTTTTTTTGAAGTTATGGGGACTTTTCAAGCTGAAGGTATGCGCCGATGGAGGTGCAAATCGCCTGTACGACTTTTTCGATGGTAATGAACCAGCTAGAGCATATTACTTGCCTGATTATATTATCGGTGATTTTGATTCTCTTAAGCCAGAAGTTGAGCAATATTACAGAAATGCAGGGGTTATATTGATTAAACAGAGAAGCCAGTTTTCGACCGATTTCACCAAGGCTTTGCATCTGATTTCGATTCACTTCAACGATGCAAGCTTCGTATCGCAAATATCACAGTCAAAGCAAGAGAACCATTCAATTGAGATAAATTCTGGGATACACGATTGGTACTATCGTATCCTGGGTTCAAGTGGTCACCGTGAATCGGAGAAAATCAGCCTGCTGGCTATAGGCGCCATTGACGGTCGCTTTGATCAGACGATGCACTCCATCACGCAGCTTTATAAGCTGTCATCTTCAGCGAGCCAATTTAGGCTAAGCTATCTGAGTGCCACCGATTTGATCTTTTTTGTTCCCTCTGGTGGTGTTCTACTCGAGTATACAGCGGACTTTAGAGAAAAGTGTATCGGGAACTGTGGGTTATTGCCATTGAACGGACCCACCGAGATTTATGAGACCGCGGGCCTGAAATGGGACGTAGGACTCTGGGAAACCAGTGTGGCCAGTGGCAAACTCAGTAGCAGTAACAGATTTGCTGGCATCGACAAATGTTACATCAATGTAAAAGACGGTATTGTCATGAACGTTGAGGTTTATATTGATAGACTAGCAGAGTACATATGATAACGATACAGCAGGCGATTAGAAGCTATTCCAGTTCGGTCTGAAGCTACGCACTTGGCAGGCATCTTTATTTCGGAAGTTAAAAAAGATGCGCAAGCCGGGAATCGAACCCGGGCCCCATGCTTGGGAAGCATGGATTCTAACCACTGAACTACTTGCGCTACAAGTGTTCTTAGGAGGAGAATCTAATCCAACATATTTATAGTTGAATCTACTATACTCATTTCGCCCTTTTATACGTTTTATTTGAATTTCTAGCCGCCACCAATGGATTAAAATCGATGACAGACCACTCACGTTGGTATAGCGATATATGCCCTGGGCACCTATTCTTTTCGCTGAAAAGTTCAAGGCGTACCGTCACAGTCTAAACAAGGAAGTTAGATCATCACAGCTGCTCAACATAGATTATCATAGGTCATCGTGAGTTCCCATAATGCCTTCTGATTTACGATACGATGCCAGCCAAATTGGTAGATGAAACTAGACGAACTGTTGAAGAGCACATACCCTAATAGTAACCAGATCGAGCAGTTAATTTGCGGTTCTACATGTTTGTTAGTGATCATCAGTCTCTGTCCACAACATTGTTAGCAAATAGGAATGTTGACCTTATAGCTACACGATAAAACCTAGATTTCCAATATTCACAGTCGACCAACCGAGCTTCACACGAATAATGGTCTAATGGTATTTTAATTTTAGCATCAAGCAGCCCCTGGTAATGCTCTCCGAAGGATATGTTAGGGCAATGATTGGGATTATGCGTCTTCCCTGATAAAGAGCCACCCGTTCCACTGGCGCATGTTGAAGCCGTAAAACTTATCTGATGGACTTCGTTATTCTTACAACATACACTTAGCATGAAAAGGGCACGCATCAGTTGCTAAATCATTTACCAAAAGCTGGGTGTTGTGTTGCCTATTGATAACCATCAGAATTATTAACACAATTGAATCCTGCAGAGCGATACCGCATATGGAAGCTGATAAATGTATGATAGAATTGTAACACTATGAGGTCTTTTATCAATATTATCATAATGCCGAATTCTTTCCAACCGTTATTACTGAGTTTCTTTCGCTTGTCAGCGATTTATTCGACTGAACTACGTTCGAGCTAAAGCAAATCTTGCCATGTTGAATCATGGGAACATATACTTCTTATGGATTGCCCATAACATCTTTTATAGACTTGTAGTATTGCTAATCCGCCAGTAATATCGATGAGCAGCCAAGATTTATTCTGAGGGCCGAAACAGGTTATTGGTGAGTTTGTGGTACTGAAGAAACGCATTTGGTCATTGTCCCGGTGAGTTTTGACGCTACTCGGGCTTGTATCAAACGGCCAGGCCAGATGCAGAATCGCCATTTATATAATTTCTGGGAACTTTATTTCAGCCTTAATACCTGGCAGCACATCCCATGGTGTCAATTTTTGCCCTTGTATCAAACTCATTTGCTTGGTACTGACTGTAATATGATTCGGATGATCCCATCCGACACATAAATAGGCAAGTTCAGTCACAGCCCGATGATATGCCTACGTGACTGTCATTCAGGCGTAGTTGATCTCACTTTCGATGAATAAAAATGTACAAGACGTGATGAATTAATTCTACTATCTATCTAGTTATTGCTATGCAAAACTCCAAAGACAGCCTGAGTGAAACCACAACGTTTCAAAAAGGTATGCGATATCGGAATATGAAGCGCAGCTGCGTTGAGCACTAATTACAATTATTTCAATCTTGCGAATTCATCTAGAAGCGCCTTACCCAAATGGCCAGGGGATTCGACAACGACAACGCCAGCCTCTCTCAAAGCCTTCTTCTTAGAGTCGGCATCGGTACCAGAACCTTCTACAATAGCACCGGAATGGCCCATTCTAACACCCTTCATTTGACCAGCAACGTTACCGGCAATGAAAGAGGCGACAGGTAATGGGTTTGGCTTCGAGAAGTTGTACTCCTTCAGGAACTCAGCTGCCTCAATCTCAGCTTGGCCACCAATTTCACCTAGCATGATGATACCTTCAGTGGCAGGGTCATCCATGAACAATTTCAAGGAATCGATAAAATCTGTGCCAGGGAAAGCATCACCTCCCATTCCGATAACCAGCGTTTGACCCAACCCAGCCAATGTGGTCTGCTGAACCGCTTCGTAGGTCAAGGTTCCCGATTTCGAGATGATACCGATTTTACCTGGCTTGAAGATCTTTGGCGGCTGAATGCCAATCCTTACCTTGCTTCCGGGATTGATGATACCCGGGCAATTAGGGCCCACCAGCCTTGTTTTATCCTGCGATTTCAACATCTCAGCAACGTATAGCATGTCGTGCTGTGGAATACCCTCAGTGATACAAACTGCCAATGGGATCTCCGCCTCAATGGCTTCCTTAATCGCCGCTGCCGCAATTGGTGGTGGAACAAAAATCCCAGAAGCAGTAGCCCCAGTCTCTTTCATGGCATCCTTCACACTAGCGAAAACCGGCTGGCCCAAATGCATTTGTCCAGCCTTCTTAGGATTGGTACCACCAACAATGTTTGTGCCGTATTCTTGAGAAATTTTGGCATGGAAAGTAGCCTGTTTCCCGGTGAATCCTTGAATAATCACCTTAGTACTTTCCGGCAAACTCAAGTTCTTAATTGTTCTATCATTGGGAGTGGCCTCGCGAGAGAATAGACGACGCAATGCAGGTGTCCTGCTAAAAGTAGATCTCAGCATGCTAAATGGAATGAATGTTAATTCTTTGGTTGATTCAAAACACGCTCAATTAGAATTGAACCTTGAAAGATCCTGACCACTCGCTTTCTTTGAAACGGATGGTTTCTTTACGTACTTGTCCTCGACTTTCCGAATTCTATGGCGTTTATATAGCCGTCTACTTTTACCCCATTGAAATGGCGGATTGAAGGAGCCTAGGCGCGTCGGGCCGATCTTGTCTGTTACCCGCCCTGAAGGTATAAGCGGCTATTTAATCACAAAGAAGATGTCTATGTTTTGCAAGACATGCTAGTACTTCTATAGCACTTCAAGTGCTTGTTTAGTCATCCCATTGAAAGCTGCTTCCAGGAGGGAGCAAAGGAACTGTTTCGATCTGACGGTGCTGGAGATCTAAGGGACTGCTTCCTGCGGAAAATGGGATATAGCTGCTATTAGAACGGTCTTTGAAGCATCGGTACTGTATTGATCAGCCTTCGGATACATGTGAGGGCGGTCGGCAGGTGAATTGGTGGCTAGAGTCTACTGTTCGTGGTACAAAATGCCCGCCGAAGATATCCAACGCTGCTGCGCGTTTGGGGAGCATCGATCAAGGTGGCTTTGCTTGGATAGTAATGGTTCGGGGGCGAGATGATTCTGATTTGATTGGAGGCTGAAATTAGCCGCCGAAGTTTGCTTTGTGATTACCCGGCTTCAGAAAGACTGTTAGAGAAGAGCACTTTGAACGTTATTGAGTTTCTTGGGTAGCAGTGCTTGATCTGGGTCTATCTATGTTAAGATATATGATCATCACAGTGGCAAGCTTTGTCTTCTTGCAAGTTGGTCAGCAAACTTTCGAAGTCATGGTAGTGTACGAGGAGGCGATTGAGATACCATTGGTGGACGACGATGAGGATGATGAGGAAGATGACAGTGTTGAAGAGCAAGATCACGGGCATAATCAAGAACAGGACACTGTTAAGGAAGAAGACGATGATGAGGAAGATGAAGCTAATTTGCAGGTACCTGAGATATCCAGAAGCGCTACTGCTACCCCTTTGAGTCACAGAAACACGGTAGACGGTGAGCAAGATGAAGATTACGAAGATGAAGAGGTAAAAAGTAGTGAAAGAGCGAGAAAGCACGCAAGAGCTGACCAGTCGAAGGCGCCCCCGGGCAAAAAAGTTCCATTGCATCTGCTCGAGAAAAGGAGGCTGGGTAGAATCAAGGCAGCCGAAGAGTTTGCGAAAAAGCTAAAGCAAATCGGTATCGAGAAAGTTGAGAACACAACCCTGCCAGCTACCGGCTTATTTCAACCAGTCTTGCTTATCAATCAGAAAAACTACTCATCAGACTACCTAAAGAAGGATGAGCAGATGTTTGCTTTACGAGAAAGAAAAACGCTGCGAAACAACACTCAAGCATCGTCAATCGGCAACACTCCAGACATTGCGGATCTGAAGAATGGTACTGCAGAACCTGCTGATATGACTGTTGCTGCCGAAGAAGATATTGACCTCAGCGATGCTAACAAGACTCTTGTGATACATCCTGGTTCTAGAACCATAAAAGTGGGACTAGCTAAAAATGAGGTTCCGCTTGTTGTTCCCAGTTGTGTTGCAATCCCAAAATCAGAATCGAGCTTTAACACGTCCGAAATACCGATAACAGCTGATCAACCATCAGAATTTGAAGAGTTGAAGGCAACAATACAACAGAGCTTCAAGGAGAGGATGCGATATTATAAGAGGAAAGTTCCTTATAATGCTCGTGAGCAAGTCTTAACCTTCAACAGAGCATCCAAACCTCAATTTATAGAAGATAAAAATGATCCGGATCCTAAGGAATGGATTAATCGGGCGGATAGAAGGTATTATGGTGTCGAAGCCACCAGATGCTCGAAAGAAAACTTTACAGTGAGGTACCCTTTCACTAAAGGAGGTTCATTCAATGTATCATCACCCTATTACGCTTCTCTGCAAGATTTAATGCACGATGTCATAAGTTTACTCGAATATGCATTGTCGTCCGATGGTCTTTCCATCACTCGAGCACAATACTCACAATACAAAGTTGTGTTGGTAGTGCCAGACCTGTTTGAAAAGACACATGTTGAAATGTTCATTAGAACCCTCCTAACTGAGATGCAATTCCAAGCCGTGGCTATCATACAAGAATCCCTTGCTACCTGTTATGGAGCAGGACAGAGCTCTTCAACGTGCGTTGTAAATATAGGGACAACACACACAACAATTGCTTGCATAGATGAGGGTTCCGTCCTAGAGAATAGTCTGATATCTTTGAATTATGGAGGTGATGACATAACGAGGCTTTTTGCCCTTCTACTAATGCAAAGTGAGTTTCCCTATAAGAACTGGGATCTGAACTCTTCCCATGGCTGGTTATGCGCTCAGGAGTTGAAGGAAAAGTACATTACTTTTCAAGATGCAAATGTTACGGTTCAACTTTACAACTACATCAAGAGGATACCAGGCCAACCATTAGAACAATACGAGTTTAAGGTATTTGACGAAGTAATGGTGGCCCCATTGGCTTTGTTTTATCCTGAAATAATAGCGTACTTGCACTCAAAACAATCTCAAGAATCAGGAAATGCTAAACTTGAAGAGCAATTACCTGCTTCTCGTGATATCTTTACGAGTAACTTGAATGACTGGAGATCGCTGTCGCAAAACGAATGCCTAAACGGTGAATTGTACTGTGGTTCGAATCAAGACGAGCGAATGCTCTCCAAACTACTCGATTTGCAAACGAATATAGAAGAATTGCAAAATGAAGATCTCTTGGAGCCAGATAGGAGAAAGAATTATACACCATTGGAAAAAGCAATCATACAGAGTATAACCAATGCTAGCATATCCTTAGACGTTGCAAAAATGATGTCCTTTTATTCGAACATTTTAGTTGTCGGAGGAGGTTCCGAAATTCCAGCCCTGGATTTTGTATTGACTGACCGGATTAGCATTTGGCGGCCACGACTACTGAGCGTCAGCTCTTTTGCTAATTTCTTTAAGAAACTAGCGAAGAAAGCAAAAGATATAAGAACGGCCGCTAAATCGGCAAACCCGGAAGATGAGGACAAATCGCCACAGAAGATAAAAGAGATGATCAAGGAAGAGCTCGAAGAATACTGGGAAGGTGCTGAAGCGCAAAACGGTAACGAACATCTTCTCCCTGTAAATGTTCTTCCGCCACCGCGTGACATGGACCCAGCGGTTTTGACTTGGAAAGGTGCCAGCGTTCTTGCTCAAATTAAGCTTGTAGAGGAACTGTACTTGACAAGTACGGATTGGGACATTCATGGAAGCAGAATATTGCAGTACAAATGTCTGTTTGCCTATTAATAGGTAACATATCTGGTCCAAGGGGACGATGGCTACCGTCACTTCACTGATCGGCCGATCACAACTGAGGAGAACTGAGGAGGTTTGATAATAATTAATTACATAGTGCGATGTCATATGCAGATTGATTTGTCAATGGGAATATGTCAAACATAATAAAACACAACTGATGCATAAATACAACTAATCATTCACAGTTTGGTCTTTTTCTTTGGGTTAGTATCAAGTTCGGTTGATGATCGCGGAGACGCCGCCTCGGTATTCAACAATGAGTAGACCCCACTGCTGGCCCGTCGATTCTGTATGTCAGATCTCGAAGGCATTGGGCTCAAAATTGTTTGTTGAGCAGGCTCCGTCTGATCTGATGCTTCTAGATTTGATTTCTTGAGCTCGAACTGTTTGGGTGAAGTTTGTGTACTTCGCGGTGGAGCAAAACTGCCTGCATTGTGCAACGTCACATATGTACCTAAGCGGGACGGCAGGTTTTCATTTTTTGTTGGGTCTTCCTTTGCTTGGTCACCGTTCGTACCATGACTGTAGAAAGTCCTAAATGGCAAGCCAATAGCGGAAGAATCTCTTGGTCCAACAGTTTCAACAGTGGAAGTAGCCAATCCGCTTCCACTTGTTGGTAGCATAGCAGCACTGTCGCTTCTACTGCTGCAATCACTGTTGACACTGCTTCTCTTGGTACTCAAAGTGCTATTCTTATTCGGCTTTAAGAGAAAAGTGCCATCTTTCACAGAGATCCTGGATGTGCGTTTTGTGTGAGCATTAATTTGTGTTTGTTGATTACTGTAGTTAGTGTGTAGGGGAGGCTCTTGCTTTGGAGGCCTCGATGAGTTTACCAGAGGCGACGGGTTACGAGGAATCTGTGATCCCAAAGTCCCCGGTATTGGGCGCGATGGAGACACTGTTACTCCGCCGACATTTGGCGCGGATGAGAGAGGGTCCATGAGGATACTCATATTGCGCTTCACTGTGGAAGACTGACCAGTGGTCTCGAATGGGTTCATCATAACTATCCTTGGGCTTGAAAAGTGGTCCGGCTGTGAAATTAAAGGTCCTGTTTGCTGAAAAATGGCGCCCGTTGGGGCAGAAGGCACTGAAAACAGGTGCGGCACAAAAGCAGCGGCAGCAGATGAATTAGATGGTATGGAGGACCCTGAAACTGGTCTCATATCTTTGGAAATCGACGGAGTGGCGTGTCCATGCAACATATTAGCGCCATACTGAAGTACATGTGGTGGCTGCTGCGGCACAGACGGATTGTGTTGTTGCTGTTGCTGGAGAGTTTCGAGATTTTTTTGAAACCTTTGCATTAAATTGGCTTTAAATTTCTGCATTTCCTGCTCCAATGCTGTCATCTCATGCTGGTGTTGGCGAAACTGTTGTAACTTAGCCGGATCGCCTTTCAAATTCTTCTCATTAAATATATCACAGTTGGAGCCTTGCAAAGAAACAAGGCTCTGTACAAAATCGAGAAGTTTCGCCACGTCGACATTCATGACTCTCAACTGCTCTAGAAGCCCGTCGTGCCTGTATTGGAGATTCGAATACTCGTAGCGCAATCCGCTGTAGCTTTGACACAACTCGGCAAATCTTGTCTCTAACTGCTGTTGCTGAAATTGCTGATTGAACACGGACTCCGATGAAGGGTAAGCCGTGAGACCCACTTGCGATTGCTGCTGAGCTTCTTCCTCTGCGCTGACAATAAACTGTGACTGCTGCCGCTGCTGGGCGGTCTGCCACTGCTGCTGCTGCGGTGGAGGTGCCGGCGGCGGCGCCGGAGGAACCGACGGTTGCTGCTGAGATCGTTGCTGCTTAGCCGCATCGGACTCTTCTATCTGAGGGTGCGTCGGACCCAGAGAGACGGCCGAAGCTGAATTCTTCCTGCCGTTGAGAGTCGCGATGTTTCTTGACGATCGCCTCTTGATGAGCTTGAGGCCCTCGATATCGCCTCTTTTGAAGATCCCCATGCTGTGTCTAAACTCCCAGATCTTGATGCTTTCGCCCGCAGTCTCGGGCCCCGGCTGCGTCTGCTGCTGCTGCTGCTGCTGCACATCCTTGCTATGATCGTTGGAAACCTTGTGGAAGCCGTACATGTTCAGCTGCCGAACAAAGCTGGCAATGTTGGTATGCTTGAAATAGGTAGCCAAAGCCCTGCTGAACTTCTCCGTGGGCCTTATAAGAAAAGAGGTCCCCGAAGGGGACCACCAGATCAGGTCTTTCAGGTCTTCATCTTCCAGGATATTGTACAACTTGTGAATGAAAACCGTGTTCTGCAGCGGTCCATGAACACCGGAACCACCGGAACTACCACCGGCGTTTCCACCAGCCGCTTGATTGCTCGCCGGATTCCCCGCCAGAATCGATGACTTGCGTATGCTGCCGTTGTTCTCTTCATGGCATTGCATCTGTAACTGCATCTGCTGCTGTTGCTGCCGCTGTGCCATCGAATAGTCGATCAGGACTGGCAATTCAAATAAGAGAAACCGCCTGTATTGCTGTACCAGCAAGCTCCAGGAAAGAAAAGTGGTATTTCAATGTAAGCTAACAACTTTGTTCACCCCGCCCACTAGGAAACTTAAATCTGCTCTAAAGCCGCTTTGAAAACCTAACTCAACCAAACTACAAAGCCTGCGACAGTCACCTGGAGGCACAACAATTCCAATTCCAATGCTGGTGCTACCTGCCTGTGAGTAATGCAAGCTTGGATTGGAAGGAAAGGGAAGGGGCCAGGCTACGTGACGAAAAAGCCCAAGAACAAATTAAAGCCAAAACCACAGCGCAGAATAACGCATAAACTTAAAAGAGACAAACAGAAGCACCGAATCGCTAGATAAAGAACTTGGCATACTAAAAAAGAAAAACTCGAACTTTGCTGGCAAGGCTCCATACGGTAACTCAGTAGCGAGAGCGTAACGGTTTCACTCAGGAGGTTGCCGTCGTTGTTGTCACAAGACAACAGAAACGGGAGTGCCGTAAGATCCAACGACAGCTGTCGTATAAGCCATTGTATGTCGTATGCAGCTTTAGCGGCGCCCCACCGAGGGGTAGTATTTCGTCATGTAGGTTTTTCCGGACGAATTACCTTTCGGGGAACCATCCGAAAAGGGAGTTCAACGGAAAATAGTTTTTCCGAAATCGCGAGGAATTGTGTGCCTTTCAGGAGGTCTGGGTGGAGATTGAGATAGTCATGTGACTGAGGGAGGTCTTAAGGCGCTGTTATGCCTTACTGATACCTATATCATCTAGTGTAGAGGTGTGGCCGGTTCCTAGGGTTTACCTGTGAAGGAGCGTTAGTGGTGGCGATATGAATGATATGGATGCGATCCGGTCGTTGATGGAGATGGGCATTGCCCGAGATGTTGCCGAGGAGGCGCTGAAGAGGACAGACGGTGATGTGGAGGCGGCTGGGAATCTTATCTTTTCTAATGAGTTGCCCGCTGGGATTTCGGAGAATGTTGGTCAGAGTGCTCATGTGGAACTGCCTGCTGCAGCGGGGGATGGCTGCAGGCCCGGAGATGTGGACGCGTATGCAGTGGAGGTTCCACGGTCCGAGAGCGAAGGTTGGGAAGAGATTGAAGTGGAAGACGAGTACAATCAGGATGAAGCGTCGTTGGAGGAATCGTGTCTGAAGTCACAGATAAGTGTTCCGACCGTGGTGGCGCCTCTGCCGCCCAATTTCCTCTTTGAGAACTATTTTGCGCTGTTCTGTCTATTTGTGTCGAACTACTTGCCGCATATAGTGGCGAAACCGGACTTCAAAGATCTGAATTACGACAAGGATTGGTACAGGGGAAACTCGTTGCGGAGCCCTGATTGCAGAGTTGCGTTGGTGAGCAAAGACGACGGCGGTGAGGAGGAAGCGGAGATCGTGCCCGAGGGCCAACTGAGCGCGGAGGAGCGCGAATATACGTTGCAGCCGGAACTGCTTTGGCAGTTGCAAAGATTATCGTGTGTGGTAAATTCCCGAATCTCAGATAGGGCTTTCGTTAGGGCCAAAATGTTTGCGATCGCGCTGGAACCGCAGGTGCAGCGGAAGCTTGGAGATGTTGAGCATCTTTACGAGATACTGCCCTCTTTCATCAAGTCGCTGACTGTGGATCTTGAAATGTGCCCGGGTTTCGACGATAACGATGTGAGGCAGCTGTTTATATCGTCTGCGTTCCATACGCCTCCAAATCCAGACCTTCAACAGGAGCCGACTACTAAGACGTGGCTATCTTTATTCCATTTCTTGCCCGAGGAGTACGATACTAATCTGTATCGGATGTTTCACATTCTGCTCTACCCAGAAGATACCGTTGAGGATGGAGACGAGCAACTCCCACTGCCGGCAGCTGAAGAGAACGAGAACTCACTGTGTGATATTGCGCCAGTGTTAACTATTGTGTTCGATGAGATGGAAGAGAACACAGACTCTGTTCCTCTAGCAGAGGGCGTCGAAATTCCACTAGAGTTTTATCCTCAATTGTATACCAAGCGGTGCAAAGAGAAGCTGATAATGGACATAATTGCGAAGAGGAAGCAAAGCCAGCTGGATTCTAGGGCAATACTGCAAGAGATCGCCAATTTGAAAAGTTTTCAAGGCAAGGATATTCTCAAGTTTATCAACAGCTCGCTAGATTATCTGCAGAAGGATGGTAAACCACAAGATACCATCGATGCTTTGCTCAGCGTCAAGGATTACATAACCGAGCAAAAAACTCAAAAAATGAACGAGTATAAGAAACTGGCACATCGCCTGCAAACAGAATGGAATTTATCACGTCCAGAGATTCAAGTCATACAGACTGCCAAGGACCTCGGGCTCATCGACGAGCCATACCTGCTGGTCATGGCTGTCATAACACCCTACATGTATTTCTCAAGAGACCGTAACGGACAATGGTATTATGTTCGCTCACGCCCACACGAACCAGGAAACCACATCCGCGCATGTTCATCACCATTGGAAGTGCAAGATTCCATCAAGCAATTCACAAGGCAACCCAGCGAATCTCCGCTCATGTTCATATATTGCAAAGAAGGTTTTATACCGAATGATGAGACCGTCTGGAAGGCACTCGAAAACAACCAAGGATGCACCAAATTCGCCAAGGAAGACCAACTGCAACTCAACAAAATGCGTGATCAATCCAGTTCATCGATATCCACCACAAGCGCATCGGCTCCACCAGCTTTATAGATACCCGTAAACCTATCTACCGCTACAAGATTCCTCAGATTACTCACACTGGCTCTTATGCACTAACCCAATGGCCTTCACGCTTGCAATGGCCTTGAATCATTCGTCTTGAGTCTCTTAGCGGTCCAGCAGATGGCTCGCTTCTTTGAATGTGGTGAGAGGGTGTTGGAAGGTCCGCGTTGCTAGCGATATATTGAAGATGCAGGGCAAAATATTACGATCTGATCAAAGATCTGCAACAATCATACTAGCTAGACCTCATCAATTGCTGAGAAATTCGTGTCAATAATTCTGTCAGGTCGGGACCTCTATCTGCTTGGGAGTTTGCGAACAGAAAGCCTTGGGGATCTTGCCAATTGAAGGTTCATGTTTCAGCAGTTCATCGGCCACAGGTTAAGTGATTCCTATGAAACTACGAATCAGAAGAATAGCAAGAACATTGAGAAGAGTAGCTATTCTTTTGGTGCTTCTTTTTTTCTATTTCGCTAGGTCTTCCTTTATTGTTCATGTTAAGAATACGTTCTATGAACCTACAAGCGAAGAATACCGTTATGGGCTGATTGACGAGGTGAGAAGCATTCGATGCTATCGGTGGTACAGACATTGTGGAACTCTTTTTGCTAGACAAAGCGCTTCCAGCGATAGCGTACTTTCTTGGAGCAGGATCTCGAAGAATCTCACCGATGAGTCGCTCTACTCGATTGAATCAACGCTTTTCTATATGACGTTCTTGTATGTTCATCAATGGGAACCATCAAGTGAAAAGAGCCCTATAACAGAACTTGCTATCTCGAGGCATTCTTCTTTGATCCCTATTCAAGTGACACAGGACGTACAGAAATTGATCAAAGTCAGCGATAGTTCTGTCTTTCATGATCATATTCACCGCCAGGAAAAGAATGTTCTGAATATTTTCGGTGGAGAGCAGTCTGATTTGGATATAGTACATTCGTTGGGGGAAGACTGGCAATACAACGGGGGTGGGATCTGGTGCAAACGCCGCACAGACCAAAGTCCTATCACTAGTCTGGAAATTTATCTCGGCTCAGGATTTCACGAATCAAGACCTAATTGGAAAGAAGTTATTCACGAGTACGATAGAAGTCTCGGATCAAGGAGGCTGCCCTTGTCAGTAACCAGGGAAATTAGTGGACCCAAAGAGAAAGCGGATCTTTTGGACTACAATTATGCAGGCATTTCGTTGAACGCCCACGGCGACTCTTCCAAGATACTGCAAGTATCTGACGTTCATTTTCGCTGTTCAGATGAGACTGCCGCGGTTCTTAACGAGTTCCAAACTAAGCACTTCATTTCTGATGTGATCACTCGGGAGTGGCCAGATCTGGTTGTCATCACTGGGGATTTCCTAGACGGTCAGAATTCTCTGGATTATCAGACCTGTATTATGAAACTTGTGCAACCGATGATCAGACTCAAGATACCCTATGTGTTCACCCTGGGAACTTCGGATCATTCCAGATTTGCGACAGGTTCGCAGATACGAGACTTTCTTTCTAATCTACCCTTTTGCATCAATAAAGCATCCTCATCGGATGGACACACAGTCATGACAGCAAGTTTCAAAACGGGTGCTGGTGTTGTTGTTTATGCTTTCGATTCGTTTCAACCGATTAAGCCATTTCTTATGGAGCATGAGGCATACAAGCATTACAAGTACGCGTTGGCGTTTAGACATCTCCCAATACCTGAATACAGACCCGAAGGTATGTTTCCTATTATTGGTCAATACAACGAACAATCAAATTATAAGTCCAAGCTGAAGGAAGAAGAGACGATGCATAAACTGTTACGGTCATTTAACGTGAAGGCGATGAGTTGCGGGCATGAACACAGCAACGATTGTTGCTTGCAATCACTTGGAGATATGTGGCTATGTTACGCGGGCAGCAGTGGAGTGGGCATTGATAGAGCTAATGGCATGGAGCCGAGTGTACGGCTGTTCAAGGTTGATGACGTACACGGATTGATCACATCCTGGAAACGAAACTTCAGAATGATTGATTCTGTTTACGATTATCAGTACATATTTCAAGAAAAGTAATATTTATGATTTTATATACATATGAAGTTCGCTAACGTGAGATACTAATGAATAGAAGTTAAAGCTCTGTCAAGATTCTTACAACCTCTTGATGACAGCTTCGGTGAAGGAAGAGGTAGTAGCAGAACCTGCCAAATCAGCAGTTCTTGTCTCTGGGCCCGCTGCGATAGTCGAAAGAACGGCGTTCTGAATTTTGTTAGCATGCTCGTACAATCCCATGTGGTTCAACATCATAACAGAGGATAGCAGAAGAGCAGTCGGGTTGGCCTTGTTTTGGCCAGCAATGTCAGGCGCTGACCCGTGAACCGCCTCGAAGATGGAAACTTTGTGACCGATGTTACCCGATGGAGTCAAACCAAGAGACCCAGCGCTCAGACCCGAGTTCAAGTCGGACAAAATGTCGCCGTACAAGTTTGGACACACTGAGACGGCATCCGAGTACTGAGCGGGGTTAGAGACAACGTTCAACACAGTGTTGTCGATCAACTCGGTCTGCAACTTGATGTCTGGGAATTCATGTGCCATTTCCTTGGCCACAGTGACGAACAACCCGTCTGCCAATCTCTGAATCGTGGATTTATGGACAACAACCAATCTGGGTCTGCCGACAGCCCTGGCATACTCGAATGCATATCTGATAACCCTCTCAGAGGCCTCTCTGGTGATCAATTTGATAGACTGAACCACTCCCGGTACAATCACGTGCTCAATGCCTGCGTATTCACCTTCTGTATTCTCTCTGATAAGCACTAGATCGACGTTATCGTAGGTAGTCTTGAAGCCTTCGACAGATCTAGCGGGACGAACGTTGGCGAATAATCCAAACGTCTTCCTCAAAGTCAGGTTCATAGATCTGTGGCCCTTACCAATTGGAGTAGCCAATGGCCCTTTCAGAGCAACCAAATTACGATTAATGGACTCCTGAGCCTGTTCTGGGATAGTAGTAACCCCGTTCACCAACAATGGCGTCACCGGACAGCTTTCCCACTCAATTGGCACCTTTGCAGCCGCAAAGATCGTCTTCACCGACTTGGAAATCTCTGGTCCAACACCATCACCTTCAATAAACGACACTGTGTATTTACCAGTCGTAGGGTTGGGCTTACCCGTGAATCTACCGATACTAGGTTGTTTTGGAGCTGTTGCTAACAGCCTGTTAACCGCACGTCTGCAAATCTGAGATCTTAACATCCTGCTTTGTACTCTATCTAACTTGAACCACCTTGGTACGTGAAATGAACTCGACTTACGCGACCGTTTATAATACGTACAGATGCTCGACGAAGATCAACTACGTAACGAATGCCAATAATATAAATACTAAAACAAGAGTTTGCGTCTTTTGGTCGAAAATAGGCTATATAAGGCGCTGCGGGCTTGAATATGAGGAATGACGCCCGCTAATTATGGGGGTTGTTTAGCTGTTGTTTCGCCTAGACGCGCCGTCTTTCGGATTCCCGCTCGCTAAAGCTATTTTTCAGGGGAAAGCGCGTTGTGTACCGGCTCCGAGATCGGGATTTCGAAAGCCGATCATCGGAGAATGGTCCAGTTCGGGTAACGGAGGTTGGACGTTTTCGTGTGCGGTGATTATTCGGGTGTATGGGTTTGTTTTGGGGGATAGGATATATATTGACGATAGCCGCCATGGACAACTAAGTATCACATCAGACATGGAAGAACTGAGTGGCGAGCGGTAAGTAGTGGTTATATATGAGTAGCCGCGTTGATAGGTGAACTATGGGTACCCGGGGTTGGAAAGACGCCGTGTTGGTAGTTGTCACGTGATGGTAGTTGTCACGTGGTTTGAACGAGCACCTAGTGACAGGGCCTTTATGTCGGCAGGACCTGTAATGCTCTCCTGTTGGTCGCAGTGTTCAGCGGTGCTGAGGTCCCATCATTCAACATGGCTAGGGAATCGAATATTGTCAAGATCGTTGGTAAAGAGAATTTCCAAAGGTTACGCTCTCTGAGATGTCTCATTGTGGGTGCGGGCGGCATTGGATCCGAATTACTGAAAGATTGCATATTGATGGGATTTGGAGAGATTCATATCGTTGACTTGGATACTATTGATCTGTCAAATCTGAATAGACAGTTCCTTTTCAGGCACCGCGATATTAAACAGCCAAAATCGACCACTGCGGTAAAGGCTGTGCAACACTTCAATAATTCCAAATTGATCCCATATCAAGGTAATATAATGGACACTGTGCAGTTCCCATTAAGGTGGTTTGACCAGTTTGACATAATTTTCAATGGATTGGATAACCTTGCTGCTAGGCGTTATGTCAACAAGATTGCCCAGTTTATCTCGAAACCCTTGCTGGAGTCGGGAACTTCAGGCTTTGATGGATACATTCAGCCAATAATACCGGGTGAGACCGAATGTTTTGATTGTACAAAGAAAGAGACGCCAAAGACCTTCCCTGTTTGCACTATTAGGTCGACGCCATCTCAACCAGTTCATTGCATTGTGTGGGCCAAAAACTTTCTCTTCAATCAACTTTTCAACGAAGAGACATCGTCAGTAGATGAGACTTCTACTGATTGGGGTACAGAGAACAAAGAGGAGATTGAACGAATCAGACAGGAGACCAATGAGCTTCATGAATTACGCCAAATTATCTTATCTAGGAGTGAGGAACATATCAAGGATATCCTGACAAAGCTCTTTGTGAAAGATATCGAGAAGTTGCTGCGAATCGATAATCTTTGGAAGACAAGAACCAAACCAGCTGTATTGGCCCAATCTCTGATAGAAGATGCGTCGCAAGCTGTCATGAGTGAGGCGCAGAGTTTAAGCTCCCTGTGGGATATCAGAGAGCAGATCATCCAGTTTTTTGCGATCACTAAGAAATTGATGCAGAGAGTTCACAATGGCGAGACTAACATAGAGTTTGATAAAGATGATGAGGATACGTTACTATTTGTGGCAACTGCCGCTAACATTCGTTCACATATTTTTAACATTCCTATGAAGACTGTATTCGACATAAAGCAAATCGCAGGAAATATCATTCCCGCCATAGCAACCACTAATGCGATTATCGCAGGTTTGTCGACTTTAACAGCTTTGCGTGTTCTGAACCTGTTGCCGTATGAACCAACCAAAAAATCGACAGATCTCAACATGGCGTTCACTGCTAAGGCAAGTAACCTTTCAAAGGATCGGTATATTACGAATCCAAAACTGGCCCCTCCGAATCCATCTTGCCCCGTGGGTGGAAAGGTATGTCGAGGAGTTATCAAAATTACACAAGAAGGTCTCAATGAGATCAAACTGTCTAAACTGATTACAATTATTCGTCAGAAGTATCAATATCCCGAGGAAATTTCGGTGGTTGATACTAACAACCAAAGATTGCTGGCAGACTTCGATTTTGATGACCTTATGGAACGTACTCTATCGCAGGTCAATCTACATGATGGTTCAGTTATCCTTTTTTCAGATGAAGAAGGAACGGCTGAAGCAACCTATCGGAAATCACTAGAACTTTACATTGAAGTTATCGACGGCTCGCTAGAAGGTGGGATCCGACTACCTGACGTTGAAGTGCCTACGATTGCGGTACCGCAGAATATTGCTGATATCGACCATGCTGAGAAAAAACAAGAGAAGTCCATAAACGATGAAAGCGTCATAGATGTGGATTTTGATGAGAAGAGTGAAGCACCGTGTGCTAAACGTCGAGCACCCGAAAAGGCCCCAGAGAACGCTTTGAAAAGAGTTCGAAAAGATGAAGAATATGTTGATGGATTGATTGAACTCGATTGAGGAGTAGTGATACGTCTAGTTAATTCATCGGAGATTTGAGTATATCCTCGTTAATTCATCTCTTGAAGGCCTATGATATATAATGGGCAAATAAAAATACGTAAACTGATCAAAATTCACGACCTTGTATTCGATCTTGATCTACTCCGTAACCTTTGAAACCACGAGTCCCTTTTGCGAGATCTTGTCGTACCCTCTTCAGTTTCGCTGTCTTCTAGTAAGGTCGTCCTGGCGAGAGTGGATTCGTTAGCCTGGTTTGCACTTGCATTTTCTAAGGCATCCATCGAGCCGTTTCTACTTCCACCTAATATGGCAGACATAGGCCGTCTTGTGAGAGATGAAGTTGTGCTATTTCCACTGAAAGTTCTGTTCATCGGCGGTATATGCAGATGGTGCCGTGGTAGAGAAGTTGACTGAGCACTCACTGGGGAGCTAACCATGGTCTCACGATTTTCGTCATCGAAGTTGGATTCATCACCTTCTTCCTCGGTGGCAGTAAAGTCACCGCCGTTATCGCTTAAGATGCCTGGTTTTGGTAACCAAGGGAACAGTCGAGAGCGTCTTCTGCTACTGGCGATAACATCTGGAGGAACAGGGGCCGATCCAATAGATCTGGAATGAGGTCTCCTTATCTTCGGTACTTTCAACGGCTGTCTAGTAGAGCTCTTAGTGGGCGACTCGAATGTTGTCGTGTTTGGAGCAACAGTGGTTGATGTCGGAGGGTTATCCTGTGCTGCGCTACTGTCCAACGCAGGAATATCAATAGGGGCCGACGGCGATACTGTTACACTTTCATTATTTTCATTCGTAACGACCAACTTTCGTGGTTTGGGAGCTTCCAATTCCCCATTTTCCCTCCCTTGTTGTATTGGTCGCTGTTGTTCATCTCTCGCAAGCCTTAAGAGGTGCGGTAATAGTTTATAAGAGTACTCTATCAGGAATTCAGTCACTAGTCGCGATAGCTCGTATTCTCTAGGATCCATATCGTGTTGCGGATGCGATAAAATGGAGGGCTGAAAAATGGCTGCCAGATTACGCCCCGACATAAGATTGAACTGAGATTGTCTGGCGAACAAACTCAGAAGGTCCAGCAGGTAGATAGTCAACTGTTTGGTGTCATTGGAGATGGAAATGAAAAGGTTTTCATAGTCTTTAATGGCCGCTTTTATATCTCGGATAAGCCGTTTCCTATGTCTTTGGCTTTTTCTCTTCTTCTCTTCCGCTACAGCAGGATCGTCCTCTTCTTTCTCTTCATCACCATCATTGTCTCTATCATCTTTATCCGTCGCCGTATCTGGACGTCGTAGAAGAATGGTGTCTTCGTTCTCAGCAGCGGGGGAAGGGACTACCTGTTTTGCCATGTGTCTCAGAATTCGCGGCCTATCTCTTAGAGGCTTCCTGAACGCTTCATACAGATCCAAAGGTATCAACGGCTCTTCCAGATTATTCAGGAACCGTCTGAGCAATGATGCCACATCGTGGACCGTGTAAGCGTCCCAATCGACAAACTTTGATCCGTAATCTGGAGGTGAAGAGAAGATGTACTGCAATTCCTTAACTCTCTTACTGTTACCGGCAATACGAAAGATACCTGACGTCTCCAGCGCGTTTGCCTTGAGGTACGCCCCACACTTTGCCACGACGATGGGGATCCTGCCAAAACTGACCAATTCGCTCTGCACTATCACTTCCGCACTGGCGACGCTGAGCGACTCTGAGAGCGATACCCCAAACACCCTTCCTGTGAACCCGTGACGATTGGAAAGGAAGTTGTCACGGTACATCCTGTACTCATTGGAACTTGGCGACGAGGCGCCCCACACGCCCGACAGTCGCTTATTCGAGCTGCCGAACTCCCCAGAGTTCTCCTTCGGCGACAGCACTGGCATATGTACTGCTCCCATCTCACTGTTCAAACGATGATCCGGCTCCACTGGTGACGGTAAGCTCAACGAGTCTGTCGACATGCTCTTTGGGTTCCCACCCAGCTGCTTCCAAAGCTGAGATATCGGGGATTTTGTAGGGGCAACAGCCCCACTGCCACTATTCGTCATAGCCAGTCCCTAGATGCCGATTCTCGAATTTTGCCCGACCCAGTACCCCAAATTAACCTTTCTCAGGGTAGCTTCTCGACTCTTACACAAAACAGCTTATCTTGACGCGCTGATTTGATCTTTGAGCTTGATCAAACTGCTCCAGATCACCTCTATATCCCTATCCTTCTCACACCTCGTATCACAAAAGAAACGTAACGGCGAAACCTGCGATGTAGTCTCGACTCGGCGAAAGAGAAATCAATCGCCTGAATCCACTGCTCTGGTCCTGTCTGATTCCAACACCGTAGATCTGGAAACCGCTCCCTGAGCGACCTGTCTCGTTTGAATCCTATAATTACTCCCTTTGTCGAAGGAGCTCGTAACAACTGCTAGAACAGCAAAAGGGGTCCCAGAAGCCAGATAGTATTCCTGAAGCGTCTCTGCTATGAATCCCAGCAAGATCAACGCACCGATGCTCGACTTTCGTCTCTTTGTGGCGAAGTTTAACTCTATCAACTTATGGCGTTCGTGGTCTTTTTCCTCGTAGTTTTAAGCCCGTAAGGCTACTTCGAGCATAGATACCGAAAAGGGCAAAGTGATTGATAGTCAAGAGTATGAACCAGAGTATATAGAGCGTCAGTTCTTGTTGACTTGGACGTAGTTCCCCGGGAAGAGGCCTTGCTGACCGTTGTATCTGCCGGTCCACCACCCGTTCGAGTCCGCTGTGCGCTGGACGACCTCGATGACGGCGCCCGCTGGGAAGGAAAGGTCGCCGGCAGCCTGGGCTTGGTAGTCGTAGAGGGCGGTGACGGTGTCTGCGGATGTGGCCGGCGGCCCTGCGGCCAGCGGGGCGGCGGACGCGGAGGAGACGGCGGCGTACGCGGGCGGTGGTGCGCCCGCGTGCTGGTAGGAGTCTGTCGTGACGGGCGATTGCTGGGCGGGCTGCTGCTGGGCGCCGTAGGCGCCGTAGCCGCTGGCGGCGGCAGCCGACGTTGGACTGCCTGGGTACCCGGAAGCTGGCGCGGCTGTGGGGGAGGTCGGAGACTGCGAGCCGTAGCGCTTCCTCGTCATCTCCAGTTTGGCCTTGGAGTAGCCCACTTTGAAATGCGTGATCGTGAGCGCGTCGCACTGCTCCTCGACGTTGCCCCTCTTGTATTGGAACGCTTCAAGGATGTCGCTGTCGAGGTCGAAGTAAGGTATCTTGATGTCCTGGAACCTGTTGTACAGCGTGTAGAAGATGTTCAGCTGCATGAAATAGAACGACACGAAAAGCGGCTGCACGAACTGCGCCTCCAGGCCGAACAACACGGGGAGCTGGTTCTTGAGCATCTCGTTGTAGTAGTCGTACTCCTGCTGCGCGACCTCCATCTCCGCCTGCGCCTTGAACATTTTCTCCTCGTCCTTGGGGTTGGTCGACTCCTTCTTTTCGTACTTCTTGTACGTGTTGTAGCGCCGGTCCAGGTCCAGCTTCTTGTGATTTCTCTTCGTCGCCATCTTGCGGATGTATCCGATCGTCTTCAACAGGTCCGAACACGGTGCCATGATTTTCTCGTCGATCAGCTTCAAATCGGGCTTCAAAGTCTCCTGCAGCTCCGCCACTATCGCTCTGTACTGCTCACTTGCCTCAATGCCCTCCGGATTGTCCTCAGGCACCGTCGCGTTCGGGTCGCTCATCTTGCCACTGATCGGCCTGAAGATTTCTTCCATCGCCTTAGCAAATCCGATCTGGTGCGACAGCATCCCGTTCACCGCACTCGAGTATCTCTTCGACTCTTCACTCAGCTTCTTCACCTCGATCTCCAGCTCCTTGAATCGACGTTCCGCATCTTCGTAAACCGGGTCCTCCACCTGCTCCCCCATGTTAAACTTCTGCCGAAAAGACTGTGGCGCCCTCGCCATCGCCTTGGTAAATCCCTTGAAACTCATATCCTGCTGCCGATACCCTTCTGCCCGCTCTACGCCTGCTAGATGGTCCCTCCGTCCAGTTCCTCCTTTCTTTAAACCGACCCTGAAGCCTAGGCTTAGGTTAAACATGGTCACGTGACTTCAACCCAGCTCATCAGTGCTAGTTGGGATTCGATTCTGGCACTCGAGCCAGCCTGGATCGTGCTGTGGGTCGCCTGAATTGCGGTTCTGTTTGCGTATTGTTCATGTTCGTCGTATGCTTCTGTACAGTAGGTATGCTTCGAGGCCTCGGGCGGTGAAATTTCACCAAGAAATCTTCAGGAGGGTCCTGGTGGCTCTGCTGGTCTGGTGTGTGCCTGGTTGCGGTCATTGATGGAGGCCGATCAACAGCAGGAGCAGCAGCAGCAGCGTGCTCGTTCTTCTGCGACTCTCTGTTCAGATGTGGAAGATGTATACTCGGATCTGTACTCGACGTTCTCGCAGCTCACTTCGACTACCGCCGATGATGTCGATCAGTCACCGTGCAAATTGAGTCCTAGGATGCTGTTTATCTCAGCTGGGGCGTGTGTTTGTGGGTTGCTGTTTGGATACGATACGGGCGTCATATCTGGAGTGCTGCTTGTGATGGCGCCGCAGGATATCTCCCAGGAGAAGATCACAGAGTTCCAGAAGGAGGTGGTTACGGCAATTGCATGCCTGGGATCGTTCTTCGGGTCGATGCTGGGGTTTCCGCTGTCGGATAGGTACGGGAGGCGAACGACAATGGCGCTGTGTTGCGTAGTGTTCATCATCGGAGGCGTTTGGATGGCTCTGTCGACCTCGCTGAGTGTGTTGGCCACGGGTAGGCTGGTCGTTGGGATCGCCATCGGAGTGGCAGCGCAGTGTGTCCCCGTGTATCTCAGTGAGGTGTCTCCCGCTAACATACGGGGGACAGTATTGACGCTGAACTCGATGGCAATCACCGGCGGCCAGCTGGCGTCATACATCATGGCGTTGTTGCTGGCGGATAGGAAGCATGCCTGGCGATATCTGTTCGGGCTTTCCGCAATACCAGCGCTGATCTTCTTGCTGTTGTTCCGGTTCATGCCGGAATCGCCTCGATGGCTCGTTCTGAAAGGTGAGTTTCCAAGGGCTCATGCCACTTTGAGAGTGATCTACCCTGCGGCAACCCCCAGTCAGGTAAGCCTGAAGCTTCGGAGGCTTGTGTTGGACGTGTGCAAGCTGCGAAAGTACGAAGACATTGAGCAGCCGCTGATCGCTCGACCAAGCCTGTTTGCACGATGTGCCAGACTCTCAAGCTCAAAACAGTCTCAGGAGGTCAACCCGGATGGATCCACTAATTCGATATTGTCTAGCACACATGTGCCGGTAGCACGGCAACATCAACGGCGGCAAAAGCATAGAATGGAACCTCGCACTCGCAGAGCTCTCATTGTTGGATGTGTGTTGATGTTTTTCCAGCAGGCTTCTGGATTCAATGCGTTCATGTACTATGCCACGCTGATCTTTGCGGATCTTAACGTGCAGAACCCGCTCGTTCCAGCGACACTCATTGCTCTAACGAACTTTCTGTTTACCCTGGTGGCTTTCCAACTAGTTGATACCGTCGGCAAGAGATCCATGTTATTGCACAGTATTTGGATAATGACTTTGGGGCTACTTCTGGCCAGCTTTGCCTTCTCGGAGGCGAACACTCCATTGGTGCTCTTCTGTATAATACTCTTTGTGGCATCATTTGCATCAGCAATGGGGAACATTCCATGGAGCAGTGTGGAGTTGCTGCCGCTCAATCGCAGGTCGTTTGGCGCTTCGTGCATATCATGCACTAATTGGCTCACCAACATGTTCATGTCCTTATCATTTCTGTCACTCGTTGACCACTTCGGCATATCGCACACTATGTGGATCTTTGCCGTCTTTACCGCCCTCAATTGGATATTTGTGTACTACTGGTATCCCGAGGTCAAGGGCCTAACTTTGGAGGAAATAGGCAAAGTCTTCGAAAATGGTATTGACGTGCACTATGTATACAGAAATTATCATTAACAGAAGCTTCATTAGGTCTGATTAAAAGAGACCTCGAAACTAAAGTAAGTCAGAAAGTTCCAAACACATCGGCAATTTTCTCCGACAAGCTCTTGGTAATCTTCTTTGCACCAGGTGCATCTCCTAGCCTTTTGAACATTAGCAGTTTCGAATCCAATTCGGATTGGCATTCGCTGTATGCCTTCAGAATATGGCTCAAGGTTGGGTAAATACGTTGAATTGCAACGGCTTTCTCAATAGAGACGCCCTTGATGAACATTAAAACACGAATCGTTAATTCTCCAACCGTGCTTAATTCTCCCTTGCCTAAGATTTCCTGAAAACATTGATAGGTGTGGCAGCATTCTATGTCACGGCCCCTTTCGAACTCCGAACGAAACTCATCAAGTACTCTTAGATAGTCATCTTGGTTCTTGAGATCGTTTGGAAAAATCACTATGAGGTTCTTCTCCGAGTACTCTTTCGCAATCACGGTTTGCAAAGCCTGGAGTTTTTCCACTGTGTCATCGGCATTGTTGGTCTTCATCATCGAAAATCGGTAATAGACTAATATTACCCATAAGGCTGTCTTTATCGCTTCTGTCATACCATCCATGGACTTTCCCATAGTTTCTTCAATCAAATAATATTTGTTCCGACAGCCTGACTTCTCGAGACGACTTTTTTGCTCCATAAACCTGTTATCCCGGATGCTTGTCGCCAAATCATCCAGTCTCTTTCGTTCAACAATTGTATTTAAAACACATTCCGTTCCAGTTTTCTTGTTCTTCCCAATCCATATGATATCTCCTAAAGCTAGCTGCCGTATCTCGCATTTGGTCCCCTTTCTATCCAAAGCTTTAGAGAAGAAGTCGCGATCGCTCTGCGACCTCACTTCCCGGTAGTCAATTATTGGATAGACTTCGTAGCTGCCCTTTGGCCATAGTTCATATCTGACGCCAATAAATCTCCTCCTCAAGATGCTATCATTGGAGGGAGAGTCATTGGCAACTGCCACCGGTTTGACATTCAAAACCTTTCTAGTTAAAGGTGTTGAGATCGCCAAGGTGCGAGCGTGTGAAATCCTAGACTGATTGTTGGTGGGCATCATGTTACTATCTTGAAAGGTTACGTCCACCAATGATGAACCATGGCTGCCCGGTTTTGATATGGTTTCATATGCTTCACCATCAAATAAGTCCCGGAAGTTGGCAGATGCTTCTGAATCCGCATCCTTAGAGAATTCCAACTCGCTAGCCGCCTTCCCTTTCTCAATCGCAAAAGTAATATTATCAGCTAGCTTTAGCGTCTTGGCCATCGCCTGACCCTCATCAGTTAAGAGATAAATCTTCGGTCGGCCTTGCTCAATGACCAGCTCATGTTTTATCAGAGATTTGATTGAAGACCACGCTCCTCTCAGTTCTTTCGTCATATAATTGGGTTTCATGCTGCTGTTGCAGTATTTCTCGGCCAGCTCAATGATATCATCCTTGCTAATACCTCTCGTTATGGCGTTTGCCTCCAGGAGAGCTAAGAGTATGCCATAGCCACCAGATCGTTTCTTCGGTATATATTTGCGTCGCTTCTTCGCCATTAGGCATTCTTGACCATTTCTATTACCACTGGGCTCAGTATGTCCTAGACGTAGGGCGGTAGATGTCCTATTCGTTTCTCTTTGGGGCGATTCTCTCACTGGCGGTGTCGGGACCTCAACGCCTATTTCTTTGCAGTATCTTTGCAAGCTTTTCTCCAGCTTTCTCATGATAGTATCGCCTATGCCTCTGATCTTCTTGAGATCTCGAGGATAGTAGATCGTGCCCTCAGCATCCAATAGATTTCTTCTAGCCTTGTCATATGTAGCCGCTAATTGTTCCTGACGAGGATTCAGAGCGTTGATGAATTCCTGTAACCATTCTGCATACAGGAGCTTCAGATCAGCCGGTAGTGACATACAACGTATTGATATCCTATTGCTTCTTTTCTATGGTTTCTTCTGGGAAGTAAAGCAACGAGCAGGTCGTTAACTAACTTGGTTCGCGCCATCTCCTCGATGAGCTTCATATTAATGTATTAGATACTGATGTGTTAAACTACAAACAAATTGGCAAAAAACTATACATTATAACGAATGGGAGTAAGAAAAGATTCCATGAGATGCTTGAAAACTTTCTCGTCTTATGCTTATAATTTGTCGTAGTATTCTTGCCAGCCTGGAACTTGTTCTTTCATACCGTGTCTCTTACGGGCTGCGAGAACAATTTCACCGGCCTTACTGGTTGGGTCCAATGGATCACTACCTAGAGTAGACCAATGGTCGAACACCATTTGTGGGAAAGCTTGACCACCAGTGGCTTGTCTCAATTCACCGGTGAAACCGAAGGATTCGTTAACTGGCAAGTAGGCCTTGACGGTGAACAATGGAGTACCTGGTCTTTGCTCTTCGGAGACGACTTGACCTCTCTTCTTGTTCAAGACGGAGTAGATACCACCGACAGCTTGTTCTGGACATTGAATTTCGACCAAGAAGACTGGCTCTTGGATCTTTGGCTCAGCCAACAAGAAACCTGCGTAGGTAGCTCTTCTCATGGTTGGGATGATTTGACCACCACCTCTGTGGATAGCATCAGCATGTAGAGTGACATCCAAAATGTTAACTCTGACGGATCTCATTTGTTCACCGAAGATTGGACCTTCCTTAGTAGCCCATTGGAAGGCGGCGACGACAGAGTCCTTGATTTCGTTCAAATATTGAACAGCCTTAGTTTGGTCAACAACCAAGTTTGGACCGTTACCATCTGGACCGAAACACCAGATCTTTCTGGCGTCAGTGACATCCCAACCGAACTCATCGGCCATGATTCTAGCTCTGACCTTGAAATCATCTCTTGGGTTGATCTTACCGTTTTCGATGGCCAAAGAGACTTCTTCGTCAATTGGTTGAGCCTTTAGGTAGATTCTGTTATGCTTGTTTGGAGACTTGGACAAAGCGACTTGAGAGGACTCAGCTTCGACGGTTTCTCTGTAAGCGACGACTGGAGGAGAGATCTTCAATGGGATACCAGCGTGGTCGTTCTCCAAATCTTGCAAACAAATTTCCAAATGCAATTCACCGGTACCAGCGACGATATGTTCACCAGTCTCAGCAATGTAAGTCAAGACACATGGATCGGACTTGGACAATCTCTTCAAACCTTCGACCAATTTTGGCAAGTCGTTGGCGTTCTTAACTTCGACAGCGACTTGGACAACTGGAGAGACAGAGAACTTCATGACCTTCATGTTGTGAGCAGCTTCGTTAGTGGTCAAAGTACCAGTCTTCAACAAGAATTGATCGATACCGACCAAACCGACAATGTTACCAGCTGGACAGTCATCAATAGCTTCGGTCTTGGAACCCATCATCAAAACAACTCTTTGGATAGCCTTCAAGAACAAATCATCCTTCTTACCTGGGACGTAGTTTGGACCTTGAATTCTGACCTTTTGACCAGATCTAACGGTACCAGCGAAAACTCTACCGAAAGCGTAGAATCTACCCTTATCAGAAGTTGGCACCATCTTAGAGACGTACAACATCAAGTCGGCCTTTGGATCACAGTTCTTGATGGCTAGACAGAATGGATCGTCAGATGGACCTTCGTATAGTTGTTCAGCTCTGTAGTTTTGAGCGGTAACTGGGGATGGCAAGTGCATGACAATCATTTCCAACAAAGCGTCAGCAGCTGGCAAGAACTTCTTCATGACGACCTTCAACAGAGCCTTACCTTCTAGATCCTTTTCTTCACCCTTCAAGCCGATTTCCAATTTCTCCAAAAGAACTGGGATTTCATCCTTCTTGAAGTTCATGATAGCAGCAAACAATCTGAAGATAGGGTCCAAAACGAACATGTTGAAAGCTCTCTCCAAAGGCTTACCATCGGTATCAGTGTCCTTGTTAGTCCACTTCTTTGTCTTTGGGTTGAAGTAAGAGTCACCCCACAATCTTTCCATCATCCTGACCTTGTCAACACCGAACTTCTTGGCGTATCTGTTGGCGAATTGACGGATGGTGAAAGCCCAACCGTGCAAACCGGAACCGAAAGCAACGGTACCTTGAGATGGGTAGACTTGAACGTCACCCAAGACTTCGTCAGCGTAAGTAGAGATGATAACGTTAACGGATTCGACAGTTCTGGAGAAAGATTGGTACAAGTCCTCCTTGGAGACTTGCAATTCCAACAATGCTCTGTCGACCTTGTTGATGACGACAACTGGCTTAATTCTTTCACCCAAAGCTTGTCTCAAGACGGTCTCGGTTTGGACACACACACCTTCCACAGTGTCGACAACAACCAAAGCACCATCAGTAACACGCAAAGCGGCAGTAACTTCAGAAGAGAAGTCAACGTGACCTGGCGAGTCGATCAAGTTGATCAAGAAAGAACTACCATCGGTCTTTTGCTTCATGTCCTTGATGTCCTCTTCACCGATCTCAGCGAACAAAGAAATGGCAGTGGACTTGATAGTGATACCTCTTTCTTGTTCATCCTTTCTGGTATCCATGAAACGGGCTTCACCGGCCTTGGCAGCAGAGATAATACCAGCCTTCTGAACCAAAGAGTCGGTCAAGGTAGATTTACCGTGATCGACGTGGGCAATAACGGACATGTTACGCACATTGGTAACCTTGTCCATCAAGGAACGCATTTGGTCAACAGTGAAAGCAACCATCTCTGTTTGATCCTTACTTGAGCTGTGAAGTTAGTATGATTAGCTTTTCGCGACCTCTCTGAAGGAAATTACAAAAGAACAATTAACAAGAAGTGAATAAGAGAGAGAAGAGAACAGATCCTTCACTGAGACTATCCTAAGAGTAAAGAAAATTTTGTCAAAAGTCCACTATTCCTTGCAACTTCCTCTGCAACACGCAGCATCCAATTTTCGTTCTTCGTTCAACAGGCTTTTTTTTTCAGCGTTCTGCGAAATTCTCAGCACAACATCCATTCCCCAAATTTCGCACTATTTTTCATTTGTCATCACGTGCAAAGCACGCTTCTCCGGTTAACAAGATATATAATAGATTCATTAGAAAGTTGGCAAACCTAGCATGATGGCCGCATGGCGGGCGTCTAGCGACGACTTGTCATGTAGATCTCGTTGGCTGCTTGGTTCTTGCAAGTTCAATGCCTTATCGAACTCTGTTTGCGAGAGCTTATCGAACTGGACCTGGGAGCGACGACGCACGTCACCGGTCCAGTTATCTCCGTCGAGTGTCTGCGAGAGCTGTCTGTCCTGTTTCATCTTTGCGAGAGAGGCTTCACGTCCCAGACGTGACAAGCCGCCTTTTGTGTCCGCCTTGCGGACATCAGAGCGTATCCTCTCGAGTAAAGAGAGCTTCTTGCGTTCATATTCTATCTTGCGCATTGTGTAGTCGCGTATGGAAGAAGATAGGAAATCTTCGAACCATGAGAGCCACAAGTTTTTTTCTATGCACATATTTGCAGTGATCCGCTGTAGTTTGACGGTGAGCTCACTTTCATCACGCGTGGCAGCCTTGAGTTGGCGCAATGCTTCGTCGACCTTCAGTGGGCTTATATCTCTCTTTGCCCTTAGCTTTCTTGCCCGCTCCTGTCTCATCTTGGAGGTTTGCTGCGCTTGAAGCAAATCTCTCATGATCAGGTGTCTGTTTGTCAATGCTTCCTTCACTACGTAGGTGTCCCGTACAATCCATTCCAGCCCGTCGTGCAACGTACCAAGGTCTAGAGTAGCCATTATGCTATCGATGTCGCCGTTCGCCGTCAGCACCTTGCCAAAATTCTTGTACAGCTGTTGGTCTTCGTGCAAGGCAACGAAACCCTGGCCAAGCGCATTTTCCTCCTGTGCCAAGATTTTTCTGCCCTTGCAAACCTTGGCAAGCTTGGCCTGAATATCCTGAGAGACCCAATGTACAGACTTCACCAACGGTCTGAACTCTGCCAACTCCACCACTTCATCGTAGGGCGGACTTAGCTGTTTCAAAGTCTTTCTCCTGAGCCCGGACGCCGGTAACTTCGACTCGCTGATGGGCGAATACGAACCAAAATCGCTCTCGATGAAGAACGCCACTTCTTCGTTCCTCACCACCAGCGGATCGTCGCAGATCCTGTTGAACCACTGCTGGAACCTGCCCATTGTCTGCGTGTAATCCTCCTCGTTATTGATCCCCAAGCTCGTGTAGGTTGGAGGCAGGGAAGCGATGAACGACTCCTGAATTGCCCCGTTCAGGAATTTGAAAAGTTGCCTGAACTCGTCCGCTGTCTTCCTGACCTTGCGGTGCTGACTCTTGCGAAACGTGGGCACGTTCGTCGACACATCAAACACGACTACCGGGTTCTCCCTCTTGCTTGTGACGTTCCCAACGCGCTCCAACGCAGTCACTTTGACAAGCAACCTGTACTTGCCACTCTTTGTCCTCTCCGGCAGCAGATCGATCTGTTCAGCACCGCTCCCCGGTTCCTGCGCCGGCTCCACCTCTTCCTGCCCTTCTTCCCGCTGTTCCTGGGCCTCCGGTTGCTCAACCGGCTCGCCAAACGGATTGTTATCTACCATATCGTCCGCCGGCTCGTATGGTTCCATCTTTGTCCACCTTCCTCGCTCTTACGCACTGGCGACCTGTTTGTCCATAGATTAACAATGCATTTATCTAAGCGCGACGCCGTTTGTTCAAACACACAGTACCACAATACATTGACGTGAGAGCTCTATTTAACAATACAAATGGCGGAATAATAACGTCGCATAATTCCATCTATCTGTTTGCCAGAGATCTGTATAAGCAGCTGGTAGCACTGAGCATGCGAGTGCAATACCTGGAGGAGCTGGCAAATTCGAAACTAGTCGACGATCTCGATATCGATTTAGAAGCGGCTGCAGTGTCATTCACCCGGAATGGAGCTCTTTTTAAGCTTCTACTGCGGGGGGGACGAAGTAGTATCCTGCTCGATTCGCAGTAATTTTATTGAGGCCAGCCTCAGACCACGACATGAGGCGTTATTTCTGGGGCCTGTTAATGAACTAGCATTGAAGTTGAAACATATGGATCAGCAGTAAAACAATTTATTGCAAAACGGAGAACGCGGAATCAGCCAGTACATGACGGTGACACAAATGTATCCCATCAGGCAGCCTAGAACCTTCTCGAGAACTGTATGGTAATATATGGAAGTTATCATCAACATCGCAATCCATATCATCAGAACGCTCACCGTGATGATTAAGCAAACCTTGATAAGCCTGCTAGCCGGGAGCACAACAGCGTCTTGCTCAACATATTTCCAATATTGCGAGAGCTCAAGCCAGAGGATCATACTGATGTTAACAAGGAAACAAAAATGTCCGCTTATATCGGCCGATCCTTTGGAACCCGAGCCTGCTCTGGCAGGCCCCGGCACCGCTGCCCAGTAGCCTCGTAAGTTTGCTTCAACATACCTTTAATTTTAATAGTAATAATAGTAATAATAACCTAATCTTTTTTCAGGAAACGTACAAAACTGCATAAACTCGACATACAAACGTGCACCGGCAGAGTAAATTACTCGGCAAAGTGCTTCAAGATCTCCTCGGCGGCCTTGATACCGGAGACCAACATGGCGCCGAAAGTTGGGCCCATTCTGTTGCAACCAGCCAACTCGGCGACCTCCATACCGGCAAAGTACATCGAGTCGACGGCCTTGTACTTACCGGAGTTCTTGACCACGTCAGCCTCGGCGTTGTTCATGTCAAGACCCTTCATACCCTTCAACTGCGAGTTCTTGTCGATCGACACGATACGCTTGGCGGAGAAAGCGCCGAATGGACCGTCGTGGCCGGTGGTGGACAAGATCACACCGTGCTTCTTGCTCACGTCACGGGTGCCGTCGTTCTTGTAACCAGCAAGTTCGATGACATTAGGGTCCATACAGCTCTGCAGGTCGTGGGCCTGGGTCACCAGCGTCCAGTTGGTCACCACACCGGCGACGGTGAGCTCGCCGTTGGGGCCGGCAGGTCTGGTCACCAAGTCCTCCACAGCGGTAGCGTTGAAGAACTTCACGTTAGGGAACTGCAACACCTTCGAGGTCACGGTCGAGGCGAAAAGCGCAGCGTGCTTAACCACCACGTAGTCTCCCTCGTCCTCGAATGGGATCTCCAGCTCCTCCAAGAACAAGTGACCTGGCTTTCTGACGATCATCGCACTCATAAGACTTCCAGGTTGGATCTATGCATTGGATTACGCGTTTTTGGGGTTCTCTATATTAAGAGCTGTGACGCGTCAATTAGCCGCCGAGCTAGCCGCCCAAATCTTGCATTTCAAACTATAAAGGGGGAGAGAATTCTCGATAGGTATTTGGATTAGCAGTCAATAAACCAACATTTCAATACATTAGATAATTATGACGAAGAAAAAGAGCCTGGAAGAGTTCGTTGAAGAGTGCCGTAAGGTGCACGACGACAAATACAATTACTCGATCACAAACTATACCAGATGGGACTGCAAAATTGAGTATACCTGCCCAATTCATGGTGTACAGAGTCAAAGAGCTGACAATCATAGACGCGGGATGGGTTGCAAACTGTGTGGCAGAGAGAGAATCAGAAAGACTTTCGCTCTCACTACGGAAAAGTTCATCGAAACTTGTAAGAAGAAACATAATAACCGGTACAGTTATCCCGATACTGTATACGTTAATTACGAAAGTGCAGTGAAAATCGAGTGTGCGCGGCATGGCGAGTTCGTTCAAAAAGCTGGCTGTCATCTTATCGGTAGCGGGTGCCAAAAATGTGCTGTCTTTAATAAATCCTCGGGCCCTGCCTTAAAGCCTGCTGACTATGATGAGTTCGTCGGACTGTCTATCACGGTACATGGAGATGTTTATGACTATTCCCAGGTCAAGTATAAAAACCATTATGTTACTGTCGATATTGTATGCAGAGACCACGGCCCTTTCAGATGTACTCCTACTGTTCATTTGAAGGGTAAAGGGTGTGCTACCTGTCAGAATTTCGATGCATTTGTCCAGAAGGCAAAATCAATTCATGGTGATAAGTTTCAGTATGACAAGTCAACTTACATTAGGAGCAAAACAAAGATGCGTATACTTTGCCGGGAGCATGGAGAATTCTGGCAAATCCCAGCAGACCATGCTCGTGTTACTCGCAAAGGGGGTTTTTATTGCCCTTCATGTTCTTTAGAGAATAAGCGCCTCACAATCGATGAAGTGAAGGAAAGATCCAGAAATATTCACGGCCTGGCGTACAAGTTTGATAAGCTCGTTCTGGGCAAGAGCCTAGAAGAAGAGGCAATATTCTATTGCATAAAATGTGCCAAATACTTTTCTCAAAAGCCCGTTAATCATCTTAAAGGCAGTGGCTGTTCGTGGTGCTGTGAATCAAAGCATGAGAAAAAAATTAGAAATTGGCTACAAACGATGGATTATCAATTTGAATCGCAAAAGCGTTTTCCTGATTTACGGTACGAAAAATCGCTTAGGTGCGATTTCTATCTTGAACAGTTCAATCTTATCATCGAGTTTGACGGGATTCAGCACTTTGAGCCCGTGGAGGCCTGGGGAGGATTTGAGGAGTTCCTCAGAGTGCAGGCCAGAGATCGCGCGAAAGACGACTACTGCACAGAGAAGCGTATCAACCTTCTCAGGATGAAAGATGGTCAGGACGTCATCCAAGGAGTTCAAGACCTGATCGAGCTGATCAAAGCCAATGAAACAGGACACGTCCTGCATATGATTTATGGCAAGCTAGCCACTTTCTAGTTTTCCGGCAAAGTATACGCATCTTTGTTTTGCTCCTAATGTAAGTTGACTTGTCATACTGAAACTTATCACCATGAATTGATTTTGCCTTCTGGACAAATGCATCGAAATTAGGCATAATAAACGTTATCTAAAGCGATCTGTACGTAACTATCTACTCGGCAAAATGCTTCAAGATCTCCTCGGCAGCCTTGATACCAGATACCAGCATAGCACCAAAGGTTGGGCCCATTCTGTTGCAACCAGCCAACTCGGCGACCTCCATACCGGCAAAGTAGACAGAGTTGACACCGTTGTACTTACCAGCATTTTGGACAACGTCGGCTTCAGCGTGGTTCATGTCCAGACCCTTCATGCCCCCTAGCTTCTTGTTCTTGTCGATCGACACGATACGCTTGGCAGAGAAGGCCCCGAACGGACCGTCGTGGCCGGTGGTGGACAAAATGACACCATGCTTGACAGATGGGTCACGGGTACCATCGTTCTTGTAGCCAGACAATTCGATGACGTTAGGGTCCATACAGCACTGGGTACCGTGGGCCTGGGTGACCAAAGTCCAGTTGGTCACCACACCTGCGACAGTAAGATCACCGTTTGGACCATCTGGTCTAGTAACCAGATCCTCGACGGCAGTAGCGTTAAATAGCTTGACGTTAGGGAATTTCAAAACCTCAGAGATCACAGTGGAGATGAACAATGCCGCGTGCTTCAAACAACGTAATCGCCTTCGTCTTCGTAAGGAACTTTTAGCTCCTCAAGGAACAGATGGCCGGGCTTCCTAATGATCATGGCGCTCATAAGACACCCTTTGCGGTGACGCCTAAGCCATCTAGGCATCGATCCCAATAAATTTTTTTTTTTTTTGTTTTTGTTGCTGTCCACCACGCAGAACACACCATATGTGCCCGCGCAACAGACTAAAGAGTATCAAGGCCGTCATATTCGACATGGATGGCACATTGTGTCTCCCACAGCCATGGATGTTCCCTGCAATGCGCCAGGCCGTAGGCCTGCACGACAGCTCCATCGACATACTCACGTTCATCGACAGGCTCTCGACGCCTCTCGAGCGCGCCGAGGCCCACCGTCGCATCCAGCAGGTCGAAGCGCAAGCAATGGCTGAGATGCAACCGCAACCGGGTCTCGTGACCTTGATGCGATTCCTCACAAAGCATGGTATCAGCAAGAGCATCTGCACGCGCAACCTGCAGGAGCCGGTCGACTTCCTCATCGACCGCTTCCTCCCCGCTGAATACAGCCATTTCGATTACATCCTTACACGTGAGTTCAAACCCACTAAGCCCAGTGCCGACCCGCTGTTGCACATCGCACGCTCTCTTGGGATCGAACCCGCGCACATCGCCATGGTCGGCGACTCTCGAGACGACCTTCTCAGTGGCCGCGCCGCGGGCTGCACGACGGTGCTCGTCCACCACGCTTCGAACGCGTCGCTGCTCGCTTCCGACGAGGACGCACAGATGATCGACTTTGTTGTCCGCGACCTCGCCGAGCTCGTTACCCTGCTCTCCGTCTGACCGTAAGTGGGGCCCGACACCCTCCGATTTTTTTCTCCTCCGCTGGTAGTCGCGTGAGGAGTGCCACGCATCAGGCAATACATACTACCCATAGTGAGCATCGACCAGCCGATACAGCAAGGTCCGTTGTTGGCATTTTTTTCCTTCTTTCCATCATGTATATAGTAAACCCATGATTGAGATAGATGACGTCGAAGTGCGGGGCCAGCTCCCTACTCCTCGCCTATAAGAGACCCACTCTTGTTTCGAATGAACGCCGTCCAGATGGTAAGCTTCGAGACTAAGCCAAAGATGTCATCGGACCCCAATACTCCCTCTTCAGTATCCTCCACACAGGAAGCACACTACAAGCCCAACGGCGAGGACCAGAACCTCTCCAATGCGGCATCGCCGCGTGTGGTGAAGTCTGTCACCCACGACGGCGAATTCGTGACCATAGGTGACCAGACGTTCCGTCGCCAAGATCTGGCCAATATCTTTGTCAACGACCTGGACTCCGAGACGTATCGCAGGCGACCACGCGTGCAGCGGTTGGCGAACCCGGTACCGTTGGGGCTCGCGTCGTTTTCGTTCTGCTGTTTGGTGCTATCGCTTGTGAACGCGCGCGTGCGCGGCGTGACGGTGAACCAGCTGCTTGTCTCGTCGTTTCTGTTCTTTGGCGGAGCAATCGAGCTGTTTGCGGGGCTTCTGTGCTTCGTGACGGGCGACACGTATGCGATGACGGTGTTCAGTGCGTTCGGCGGGTTCTGGATCAGCTGGGGGTGCGTGTTTCTGGATCAGTTCGGCGTTGCCGCCGCGTATGCGGATGATCCCAAGATGTTCCAGAACGTCACCGGGTTCTTTCTGGCGGGGTGGGCGGTGTTTACGTTTCTGGTGTGGCTGTGTTCGATGAAGAGTACGTGGGGGCTGTTCCTGCTGCTGGGGTTTCTCGAGTTGACGTTCTTGATGCTGTGCATTGGATCGTTTATTGGGAACGATAAGTGTCTGATGGCAGGCGGCTATTTCGGAATCCTCAGCTCCTGTTGTGGCTGGTACTCGTTGTACTGTGGTATCTCGAACCAGGACAACGGGTATATACCATTGAGAGCTTATCCGATGCCCAACGCGGCCACTGTGTAATGTCGTCTAGTTTCGAGTGTATAGCGCGTAATAACGGATTTTGTTTTGGATCTGGTAAAAAAACAGAAAAAAACTCCGCGACGGGGAATTGAACCCCGATCTGGCACGCGACAAGCGCCCATTCTAACCATTAAACTATCGCGGATATTTAACTTGTTGCAAAATTCATTTGAAAAACACATAAACGGTGAAAACACGTCACAACTAACCTTCTCGCTGCAGCTTAACAACGTTGCCATTCTTCCGTTGCCCTTCTAAGATGAGCTGCTCGAGCTTCTATCCATTAGGATATCGTTTTAATATCTTTCACAGAATTCGTCATTTTGCATAGACTCCGGGGCAGCCCAGTGGTAGAATTGCAAGCTTCCACAGTTGAAGCAGGACTGCCATCCACTCAAATGCCCTCCCCTGGATGTTTGTTCCATCACAGCAGTACGGGGCCTAGTATCAAATCTACTAGCATAAGTTCACACACAACACACTGGCAAAGATCAATTCCAACTTACCAAGTCCACTGTCAATGTATCAACAAATAGCGGATTTTATAAGAAATGAGCTGGCAAGACAATCGACCTCCAAAATTGACGACCTCGATGGCCAGGTTCCTTTTGAAGTATTGAGCGCATTAAAAGCAGACTTGCAGAGGAGGAACAGTGAGCGATTCCAGATAACCAAGCAGGATGCTTTATGCAAACAAGTATATGACCTTGAGCGCGAATGGAGAAAGAAACAGATCAAGGAAGTGATTGAACTTATCGGTGAGATACCAAGGTATTCCATCGGTACAGAAATCAAGGAGAAAGAGCACGGTGTTTCAATCGATAAGCTAATAGAAGATGTCTTGAAGCTGCCGAACATGGCTGTCGCTGAGGAGAGCCAAGAAGCTCCGGAAACCGATTTTAGGCTATTGAACGAGTATACAAATCTGCGAAACGAGTTGATCAAGAAATGCAATGCGATCAAGCTTGGAGAGTTGAAACTGCAAGAGAAGGAATATCAGGCTAAGTTGATCAACTCCCTTCTTGACGCAATAAACGAATCCACCACACCCGACGTCTCGGAATATTTCGAGACATACCACAAGAGGGTTTTTGCAGGCTTGCAAGATTCAAGATATCTCCTGGAAGATGCGATTAAATCCCACGGCTCAGATCCAGAGAAACGAACAAAACTGCAAGAACTCATGGATTAGCTCTAAGAAGGAGCATGTCGATTTAATACATATATAATTAAGATATGATATGATTAACCTTAATCGAACAAACCGAAACCCATGTCGTCATCGGATTCCTCCTTGGCTTCTTCAGCAGCTTCCTCTTCGGCAGCTTCAGCACCACCAGCAGCAGCGCCAGCAGCGGCACCGCCAGAGACACCAGCACCACCAGCTGGAACAGTAGCAAACTTTTGTTGGCCTTCAGCGATGATCTCCTCCAAAGAACCCTTACCTTCCAAAGAGGACAACAATTCGTTGATTCTGGCTTCTTCAGCTTCAACACCAACAGCTTCAATGACAGACTTGATGTCTGCAGCAGATGGAGATGCGTTACCACCTTGAACCAATAGCAAGTAAGCAGCCAAGTACTTCATTCTTCTCGATCTTAGAGTTGTTCCTGTGATGAAATAATCAGTTTAAGCGTTCTTAAAAGCGCAGACTATTCCTTGACGACTTAGGATAGAACTAATTAACAAGAACAAAGATAGTAAGTACATCATGAATGAGGCAAGTATTATGTGAAGAGCTGGCTATCAAAATGACGAATTTTTCACTCATCGAGGAACTGAAATTTTTTCTGCTTGTATCATATCATACGTTTAGTGCTGAAACTTTCTCTGAGTTCAGCGTAGTTTTTGGTCCAAAATCACGTGACCATACTGAAATCACATATTACACGTTGTCGATTTGATGCAGCGTCTTTTGCATCAGGATTGGCTCTCTTTTGAGCAACTTGCGGCGCTGTTTCAGAAAGAGTGGTTTTGAATGTGGTATCACGTGACCCCATTATGTCAAATTTCTCGACGAATACCAGTAGTTAATGATCGAGATAGTTAATCAGACATATCGAATTTGAAGTCTTTAGTGATTGCTGGCGCCATGGTTCTGGATCTGGAATCTCGTCATTAACTTCCCTTCCAAGAGCATTGAGCACTAGACATACCACCTTTTGCAAAAATCATGGAAACCGACAGCGTTGTGATAGCTGAACAAAAGGACCGAGATTTAGAGGCTAATGCTTTGAAAGACACCATTAATGGCTCTATTGCCGGTGCCTTTGGCAAACTGATCGAATATCCTTTCGATACAGTAAAGGTTAGGATGCAAACCCAGGATGCCAAGACTTTCCCGACGACATGGTCATGTATTAAATACACATACAAGAATGAAGGGATTCTGAGAGGGTTTTTCCAAGGCATAGGGTCACCCATTTTTGGTGCGTCATTGGAGAATGCTGTCCTGTTTGTTTCGTATAACCAATGTGCTCAATTTCTTGAGAAGCATGCAAAAGTAACGTCTTTGCAGCAAACCGTCATATCAGGAGCTTTTGCTGGTGCCTGTGCCAGTTTGGTTCTAACACCGGTTGAGCTGATCAAATGCAAACTGCAGGTCTCGAATCTTCAAAATTTGCAAGCTGGCATCAAAAAGCCCACAAAGATCTTACCAACGATCAAATTGGTCCTGCAAGAACGAGGGGTAATGGGATTATGGCAAGGGCAATCGGGTACTCTTATCAGGGAAACGTTTGGCGGTGTAGCATGGTTCTCCACTTACGAACTTCTGAAGAATTATCTGAAGAGTTTGCATGATGACGGTCGCGACAGCGACACCTGGGAACTGCTCGTTAGTGGTGCTAGTGCTGGTTTGGCCTTCAACGCAAGTATATTCCCTGCTGATACTTTGAAATCAGTGATGCAAACAGAACACATGGGTCTTCTGCAAAGCGCGAAAAGAGTGATGGCCAAATCAGGTGTTGCTGGTTTCTATCGTGGTCTGGGCATAACGCTTATCAGAGCAGCACCCGCTAACGCTGCAGTGTTCTACACTTACGAGACTCTCTCAAAGTTAATCTAATGCCAATCGTAAACATTCATAACAGTCGATAATTAATAGAAACATTGATAGACCTACCTCTGGGCGCTGATCTTGATTCTGTGTTGATTTAGAGATCTCCATCTTACTTGACGGAGCACTCTCAAAGCTTTCATAGACCATAACACAAGACCCTCTTTGAAATAAAACAGAAATGCAGCGGTCAAAATGCTCTGAACAAGCTTGTACCCAATTCCTTGGTAGATACCTGAAATTCCTTCTCGCTTGATGATCTCCAAGGCAGTGACTCGACGTTCGCTTTGAGCAATTTCTGGTCTCTTATCGGTGCTCCTATCACCAACCATGTGTAATCTTGTCTTTAACGTGATATACGGATATGTGATGCCAGTAGCAACCAACTTACCAATGGCACCCAAGAGGAAGGCCCAACTTGGAGGCAGTACAGATTGACCCGCTTGAACATTTAGAACAAAATTCTTCAGTTGCTCAAACACCGTAAACTGGATTATTGGATTCGCCACTAGAATCAATGCCGGCTTCAGTCCCTTGAATAAAGCCAAGACCCCGTCATCCCGGATGATCTGCAGCATCATCGAAATCGTACTTTTGTTTGATTTTGTCACTGTCATCCTAGTATTCGCGACCCAAATGGGATTCGAAGCTACAGCTGTTGCAGAACCTGCAATCGCACCGCTAAGCATAGCTTCTACAGTATTCAATTGCGTCTTTCGACGTAACCTCTTAAAGCTTCTGCCTGCAGACTCGTAGAAATAATAATAAACAAAATTGGTTATTGCCATCCCCAAGACGGCACTCTCCAAACCGGCATACAACCCAGTCAACCCATCCTTTCCCACAATTTCATCAACGATCTGCCAGAGAGTTTTCTTCTCCTTCTTCGTATCCTTACTTTCTGCCTGAAGTCTGGTCGAAATGGTAAGTAATGGATACGTTAAGGCAATCGAGAGGACACCACCACCGGCCCCAGCGATTGCGTGAACAAGTTCTTCTGCTTCTTGCGGTTTAACTGACATTCTCTGCCCGGTTGGCCTCTTTAATCTTTCTCTAAGCTTGACATTAAAGTAAGAGGTATCTTACTCCAGGTCTTAATCGCATCGCTATTATATATGCCTACAAGAAAAAACACTCAAACAGCCATCAGCCTAATGTCGGCGAATCCTTTCAAGAATCTTGGGTAAGTCTATGAATTTGCAAGCCACTGAAGAAGATGTCTTTTCAGCGAGTTTACTAACGTTTTGTTAGCAAGAACGTCATCTATGTTTCGATAGGAGCTATAGCGTCTGTTTTAGTGGCCAAAAGAGTGGTTAGATCCAAGAAAGAAGCGCAGTACTCACCTTCTGCGTCGGCAAATCATGAAGAACACAAGGCTGGGACCGAAGGATACTACGATAATTTAGCACAGGTCAGACCTGGATTCCCATTGCCCAGTCAGAAACAAACAGAGGCCATCGAAAGGAAAAGCGAGTTTGAGGGACCTGGTATGAGCGTTCTGAGCAGGAAACGAGGCGATAGACTTGGATTCTTGGACAGAAAAAGAGATGAGTAGATATTGCAAAGCTCATTGCAAAGCTCATCCATCGCAACATCTGTAAATACAAACATGTACAAGCTTTTAGATTCATTACAGAGGAACAAACGATTACAATTATACACTGGTAATAACATAAAACAAAGTCGCTAGTAGAGAACGCTTACTGCTTCTCTTCGAAGTAGTCAGCCATTTCCTTGTCAAGGTCTTCCAGACTTTTCTTTGGTTGCTTAGGCTTCTGTTGCTTTTGCTTCTTGGCCAAAGCAGCCTTCTTAGTTGGACCCTTCTTCGCACTGGTGGGCTTCACGTTCTTTGGAGCAACTGCCCTGATTCTCTCCGATAGCGACCGTGCTGGTCGTTGTGTTGGATCGATGATCAAGTTCAATCTTAGTCTGGATCTGCCGCCATCGATTGGCGCGCCGTTGAACTTGGCCACGGCCTTCTTGGCCATTTCGCCATTTTTGAAAGTGATGTTTGCCATACCAGTGGATTGACCTCTTTCATTATAGCTTAATAACACTCTAGCGACACCTCCGACTTGCGATGAAAAAAATTCCTAATGAAAAAGAAATAAATTGTTAGTTGTTGTTCTACGTTTGCTTAGCATGATTGTTTGAGACAAGTCAAAGGAAGTCCAATGCGATGACTGAATCTAGGACGGCTTGAGTTGGTCGCAATTTCAAAATTCCGGCAATGCGATCCAATCCGGTCCTTCGAACCTGAGATCGTACCGAGCAAAATTCACACAAACACGGCCTTGTTCAATCGCGAAAGAGAACGGCTTTCAAGCAGGGTCTATTTCGGACGTGAGAACAATTGTGATTCTCTAAGCTGCCCGACGTCTGACAATCACTGCTAGCTCGACAATGCGTATCACTTTCTCATATCGACACCAAACTTCCGAAGCCCAAAAGGTCTGCTCCCTCGATGAAGACTGCAAAGTTAATTGGTCCTAATTCTCAACAAAACCTTTGTGCCAGGAAATAGCGATCCGCCAGTCCTCTAGATTTCAATCGCGCAAGGAAGTGAAATGCGTGAAAAGTAGGTAAAAAAAAAAGGACCAGGCATTTGATACTCTTTTCGAAATTTTCGATGAAAGCGATCTATAGTCTATCGCCTCTAGTAACTATGCAGGTCGTGAATGAAATCCTTGCTTTTCTCAAAACTATCATCAATCTTATACTACTCGTATCCACACGAGCAAAGTATAATCACATACTTTAACAGCGTCCTGTTTTATGTCTCTAGGTAAACCTTCGACATTCACCTTAGCCTCTCTGGAAGAATCTAAGAGTCTAGCAACTCTGGAGGCTGCTTCTGGAACTCTGATATTCCTGTTACCGCCAACTGCTGGGCGGCGAAGTTGCTTGGACATCCTACTTGGACCTTGAGAACGTTTGTTGATGCGTGCTCTTACGGCCTTCTTGTTGGCACCGATAATTTCATCCAGAGATTTATCCAAGTTTGCTGACATAATTGGCGATTTTTGCTAGGGAAAGTTGAGAAACCTGAGGGAGCAAGTGTGAAGTAATTTCTTGTAGTCCTTCCTCCTAACTGAAATCCACAGACAGCCAAACTCTGTTAACCGTTTAGGAAAAGAAAACTAAGGTTCTTTCGTCGCTCGTCCAAACAGGTCTTCAAGAAATCGACCGTAACATAAACTGTTTTCTTCCCTCCTTTTATACTTGTAATTTGCCACCAAGTTACCCCGCCCTTGAAGTCCGGGCAACTGTTACGTGCAAGATGATTTTGAATTTCAAAGCTTATAGCAGAAAGCATAAGAATATTGGAAACTAGGTAGCATTACGGACCTCTATTTCGATTTGGTGGCGATTAGGATCGTATCGATTATTGCTATCAGGGTCGTACAATGCGCTACGTAATGCGGCAGCTTTGCTGTGTTCTTGATATGTCGATTTCTGATTAATTGACCTAGCTCTTGCTATAGCCGTGAACTAGCAAGCGTCTTTGGCCCTCGGAAACGGAAGATCTATAGAGATCGAGAAGATTGTTGACACTGAAGAGGACATTTACTTGACAGTGGCTCGCCAGTAGTGTATCGTTATGACAGTTCCGAAACAGTATGAAGGTGCCTGCTGGCTCAATGAGTTGCTGAGTGTAGTTTACTAACGTTTGATGCATTGAAGGATAAAGGCATGTCTTTTCGACATGGATGGATTGTTAATCAACACGGAAGATATTTATACATTGACCCTAAATGAAATTCTTGCCAATCATGGTAAGGGTCCTCTGACTTGGGACGTTAAAGTGCATTTGCAGGGTTTACCAGGGCCACAGGCTGCCGCAAGGGTCATTGAGACTTATGATTTGCCATTGACAGCAGATGAATATGAAAAGCTGAACCTTGAGGTCCAATCGAAGCGATGGGGTGATTGCGCTTTCCTGCCTGGGGCTCTTGAATTGATTAAGCATTTGAAATTGAATGGTGTTCCGATTGCTCTCTGTACTTCGTCAGGCAAGGTGAAGTTTGAGCAAAAGACCCAGCATTTGAAAGAGGGCTTCAAGTTGTTCGATGCGATTATTACTGGCGATGATGAGAGGATTCCCAGCGGCAGGGGCAAGCCATTTCCCGATATATGGCAAATCGGGTTAAAGGAATTAAACGAAGCAGACGGCACCAGTTTCCAACCAGAAGAGTGCCTGGTCTTCGAAGATGGTCTCTCTGGAGTGAAAGCCGGACTGGCTTTCGGTGGTTATGTCATTTGGGTTCCCCACCCGGGCGCCTACAAGTACTTAGGTGACACAAAAGGCTTGCTAAATGGGAACGGGGAAGTTCTGGAATCGCTGGAAGATTTGGAATTGGACAAGTTTGGATTGTGAATTCCACTTATCTAGTTGAGAATGTTATATAATGGCTTATCCTACCAACTCATAGCGGGGAATGTTTGAACAAATAAGATATACTTTCACCATTATGCAATCTACGGATGCTTTCCGCTAGCACACTGCTGATATCGATGACATCCAGTTTAGGACAGATTTTCATCTTCTCTTCGAACGGCACGGTGTTGGTACAGACCACTCTGTCCAGTCTGGAGTTGTTGATGTTTTCAATAGCTCTGCCGGACAGAACGCCATGAGTGACAATTGCAATGACAGATTTAGCATTGTTTTGCAGCAGCACGTCAGCAGCTTTCGCTAAGGTACCGCAAGTATCGGCCATATCATCCACGATAATGCAAATTTTGTCAGTGACGTCACCGACAAGGACCATACGGGACACCTCATTGGCACGAGCTCTCTCTTTATGAATCAAGGCGAAATTGAGGTCCAGACGGTCAGCTAAAGTCGCAGCACGTTTGGCTCCTCCAGCATCTGGTGACACAATAATAGACTCTTTAAAGTTGACATTCTCTTTGATATACCTTACGACACTTGGTTCGGCATAAAGGTTATCCACTGGAGAATCAAAAAAACCTTGTATTTGAGAAGCATGCAGATCCATTGTGATAACATGGTCACACCCAGCGGTCGTAAGCATGTCTGCCATCAGCTTCGCTGTGATTGGAGCACGAGACTTATCCTTTCTGTCCTGTCTCGCATATGGGAAGTTTGGGATCACAGCTGTTATTCTTCTTGCAGAGGCTGTCTTGGAAGCGTTGATCATAATCAAGAGCTCTAGAACTCTGTCATTTACAACTCCGGAGCCAATCTGTGTGATGATAAAGATATCCTGATCTCTAACAGATTCTCCGATGGAGAACGACACTTCGCCCGATGGATCTCTTTTTAGTACAGTATCAGTCAAAGGTAGACCCAACCTTTTTGCAACGAGTTCAGCGAGCCCCCTATGGACGTCCGGTGCCAGTAATTTGATAGAATTTGTTGCCATACTTAAAATTTGCCGATTCGGTTTGCCAACGAATGGTTTGCTTGTAATGCGCCTTAAACTTCTGCAAGCCTTTTATCTTAATAATTTTTCATAAGCAGGATAGAAGGAGCGATATCTTAAAACCTTAATAATGAAGAACCCATCAGGCATATCTCTCTCATGGGTCAAAATGCGATGACTTTGTTTAAGTTAATGAAAATTTTCCAATGCGCTTCTTCATCTAACTCCGTCGGGTAACGAAAATTCTCCTGCGCTTGAAAAGACAGTTCATAAATCACATAAATACCAACTCTAAGCGTCTTTCAGATCATCTAGGCTTGCGCTTGCTTTTCGACTTTTTTTTGGGTTTTGAATTATTATCTGTCGAAGATTGTTTCGGATCTTGGATAATGATCGTGCCCTCCCTGACGCTGGCGTCAGCGTCTTTAAACTTTTCCTGCGATTCTAGATAGAACATAAGGTCATGAACTTGCTCTTCCAGTTCCTGCTTCTCTTTTGCTAATTGTTCTTTCTCGATTGCAATTTTATCCCTTTCTCGGCTGATGTGATCCAAATTTTCTTGCAAGCCTTGTATGACAAGTTTGTCCTCATCCCTCTGTCTTGCGTTAGCTGCGTTTTGCTGCTTAAAGGTTTGTTGACACTCCTTAAAAGAAACCTTCAACTCTTCGATTTCTTTTCGGAGGAGATCGACTTCAGATCCCTCTGTGTTTGCGGATTGTGCCTGTTGCAGCTTCATCTCGAAGAATTCTCGCTGGGATTCCAATTGGGACACGAGCACCTGCACGTATTCAAGATGATATTCTTTATTTCGCATAAAACTTGCGGCTGAACTATCTTTTTCCATCGTTTTAGAACCACTATGACCGCTTGACTGCGGCTGGCTGCTTGGAATGGGTCGTTCAGCCTCGACCTCCACCTCCACGAGTTTACCATCAACTTCATTCTGAACAAGCCTATGCACATAGTTATCTCCAGCATAATCCCAGACCCTTTGTGTCTGCATGTCCATAGCGAAGCAGTGCGATGTGTCGTCATAATGTTGTATAGCGTGCTTTGAATTGTAACGGCCGCAGCCTATGTTTCCACAAATCAGACATATCCATAAGTTATCATGACAGCCACAAGTGCTGCAGCCACTGTTTTCACCATTTTGTCGCACAGCGGAGTTTCTGCTGAGCCTTATACTGGAGTACCTGCACACCGGGCACCTAGAATTTTTCCATTTTTCAAGGCACTGACAGTGAAACGTGTGCTGGCATGGTATGGTGATAAGCCCTGTGGTTTCCGAGTCCATTCTCTCGAGACAGACCGGGCAGGTGGGCAGTTCCACCTGGGCGGGTATTTTCAGGTTATCATATCTCTGAGTAGTGAAGGGATCGCTGAGAAGATATGGTATTTCTGTTCCCTCTTTCTTATCAAATACGCTCCTTTCGAAGACAACCTCTTTAATCGAGACTACATGGCAAGTCTCAGGGTCCATCTTGCTGAATCTTTTCCCGTTAAATTCATCTTTGAAACCCTTGGCCATGAGCGGGTCCTTGAACTTCATCAAAACCATGAAATTGAATCCCAATTCGCACTTCTTGTTCCTTAATATGCGGAAATTCGACACTTGATTATTGACTATCTCATCGCCAATGTAATAATGCAGTAAATCGCGAACCGTGAAATAGGTAGGAACAAATAAAATAGACACCATCGTGTCATCACCTGGAATAGTCAAAAGATCATGCTCCGTAGTTGCCGCTGAGTCCTTTTCGTTTAACCGAAACAGTCTTATTATACCATGCCCAAGATACTGCGAAAGGAGCAAATCCTTGTCCTCCGCATCCGCTGCCAAATCCATTTCTTTGATGCTGCTTATCGATAAATCGCCAACTCGCCAGTCCCTTATCTTACAGCTCTTCTCTGCGGGCACAGTGTTGTGAGGATGTGGTGGTTGAGATGCGTTCGTAAATGACCTGTACGCCCAAATGGCCTGCTCCTCCTCTGGGAATTGCAAGGCAATCCGGTATGTGGATTCCATAAGCTTTGAGAACAGCCAAAGTCAAGTCGCAACCGTTCTGAAAGGCGCTTAGTACCACACCTCCTAGTATGGCTCATCAAATAGGTTGATTGCATCATTCATAACGATCGGCCTTGTTTATAGCCTATATAACTTCCATAACTACTTATAGTGCTAATGAACTTTCAACAGGTCCAAGTTCAAAGGATAAGGTTTGAAGGATGTTTAGACGCTCTGTGATCGGTCAGACAAGGTTGTTTTCCACCGCCCGTGCGATTTTGGGCAAGAAGGTGTACTTTGAACCATCAATTAATGGCACCAAAGTTGGCAGAATTGAGTTCGAGCTTTACGATGATGTAGTTCCAAAGACAGCGGAGAACTTCAGAGCATTGTGTACTGGTGAGAAGGGTTTTGGTTACAAAGGCGTTCCATTCCACAGAATCATCCCACAATTTATGCTTCAAGGTGGTGACACCGATCTCACCGACGGTTTTGGAGGCAAATCCATCTACGGCTCTAAATTTGCAGACGAGAACTTCACCAAGAAGCACGATAAAGCCGGTTTGTTGTCAATGGCCAATGCGGGCCCTAACACAAACGGCTCGCAGTTTTTCATTACCACGGTTGAATGTCCATGGTTGGACGGCAAGCACGTAGTATTCGGTGAGGTGTCGAAGGGTATGGATATTGTGAAGCAGATCGAAGCCTACGGTACCATGTCTGGAAAGCCAAAGGCCAAGATCGTCATTGAGGAAGCGGGCGAATTGTAGACAATGCCTCGCGCTCATAATGTAAATAGTTGACCTTACAAAGTATCTACTACGTAGGGCTATAAGAGTTTGGTATCTTGCAAGGACGTTAGTTTTCGAGATCCTTTCAAGATTTCTCAATTCGCTTGAATGGCATTGGAGGCAGCCAAATCAACGCACAGGGTAGCAATCTACCTAGATGGATGCCATCAGAGGCACACCACTAGCGGCTCACTGCTGCCATATGATGTTCAAGACAGTTCTGTTGATACTACTTTGTACTGTTCCCACCGCGAAAACGATTAACACCGAGTTTAGTTCGATGACTAGTCCTGCGAGATAAGGTAACAATACTATAGAAAGGGTGAATGTCAAATAATTCTTCAACGTTTCATGAATTGAGACCTATTTGTATTGATATTTCTCGTTTGGCTTTCCAGCCGAAGGAAGTCTTTAATCCCCAATCGGTCCCATTACGAGATGCTCTAGCAAAGCTCGAGGCTAAGTTAGCCTCATATGAAGATGCGAGTATCCAAGCAAATCTCGCAGATTATATCTTTATCCCGATCAGCAGTCTTTTGAAGCAGGAGTCCCTCGGAGAGGCTCAAAGTTCTTATGTGTTATTGATAATTTCGCATTTGTTGCGAGTTTCTTGGAGGAGAGATGGTATCTTGGCGGAGGAATTGGCTCAGCAACTGCTACCTCTGCTTCCTTTTTTAATCAGTCGAGATCCTACGAATGATAAGCTGGAGAAGATTTCTCAGGATTGCAAAAGAGCTGGTTGTTGTGCTCTTTATGAATATAGCAAGTCTCTGGCTCAACAGTCATACAGCCCACAGTTCTTTTCATCCAAAAACTCCAAAAATCTAAGGGCTTTAGCACATGGCATTAGTGTCCTTCTGACGATCCTAGAGCAGAGCTCCAAGGACTGGCAAACACAACTAATGATCTTGGACACCCTTCGAATCCTGTACTGCGACATAGTTAGAGATGGGGAAGTGCTATCTTTTATTCTGCCTGGAAACATATCATCCTTTGCTAGGATTCTTATGTTGCCAGGTTTGACCACAAATTACAAAGTTGTTATTAAAAGTCTTGACGTCATGAAGCACTTGATTTTACTGGTTTACGATGATCTGTCTTTGAATGTTCATGATAACAGGCTGAGAGACATTAAGGAGTTGAGATCCTTGGATGACCTACACGAAGAAGCTTTGAGCATGGAGGCAGTTTTGATTGAGAAGCCCGATAAAGATGGGCAGAGTACTCATCGCTCAACAGCTTGGCTGAGGGCTACTTCTTCCCAGCTGCGAATGGCTCTCGAGAGAATTATACCGAAATTGCAGAAGAGAAGCAATATAGAGATCTCCAAGGCATTAGTCGATCTCGCATCCGATTTATTGAGCAGATGTGCCAAATCTTTGCATAATTGCGAACGCTGCTTGGTCGAAGTATTACTTCGGTGTAAAATGGATCCCAAGCTTCAACTGCTCCCGCATACCGCCTGTCTTCGCGAGCTTTTGAGAGATGAGCTTGCAAGTATAAACACTAAAATTCAATTTCAGGATGTTGATGCAATCAGGTCGTTAAATTATGGCCTAAAATATTTCACCGAAATCTCTGCAACGGATGATACTATGCTGGTTAGCGACCTATATAAATCAGCGCTAACCTCCATTGAGTCCGGAGTCGAAACTGCAACTTTCAATAAGGTTGGGCGTGCTGTTCTTGAGCAAAGCAGTAACGTCGTCATGGCTGATTTCAGTGATGAACTGGTAAACTCGAAAAATCTGCCAGCAATATTTCCATCGCTTTCGAAGGAGCTGGAGGAAGCGCTAAGTCAGCTCTTTATGACCACAGGACGATTAGCCTCAAAGAACGGGCAGCTTAAAAGTATCATTGAATCACTCCTTTCTGACCAGGTTGGCCAGAGCACGATCACCAAAGCAATAGCACTGTGGCTATCATCGCAAATAATGTTAACTGTTCAAGAAGACTGCTCCGCCCCAGAATACGCTCTTTTGAATTTGGATAGCGCTGAGCTTGATAAGCAGCCATGCTACGACATTTTAGAGTTTGGCAAAGATTTGGCGCAAGAAATAGTGACCTGTGCAGAGGGGAAAAAGCTTTCGAGACTGTCAGAGATCTCGCTGGTTGTGATTGTTAACTCAATTGAGACTGTCTGCAGAGTTTTAGGCAGGGAATTTTCCTCTGAACTAGTTGATTATCTGTATATCATTGTGGAGAACCTGGCGTCTTCATCTCCCACAGTGCGTCATTTTGCCCAAAGCTGTTCGTTAACAATTGCTCATGTCCTGTACAATAATTCGGTCCAGGATATGATCCTGCAGAATGTCGACTATCTGGCTGACTCAATAGCTTCAAGACTAAACTGCGGTCTAACCGAGCGCGTCAGTACGGTTTTCATGGTCGTCTCCAAGCTAGCTGGCTATGAGACCATCGAGTGCTTTAGGGATATTATAGAGACTTTTTTCAAATTTTTGGATTACTATCATGGCTATGACAGCATGTGCCTCGAATTCTTTCAGTTGTTCGAGGTAATTGCTTTGGAGATACAGAAAAGATATTTTACCGCCGACGCTGGCAACCACCACATCGCCTATCATAGCGACAGACATTGCATTGGGTCACCATGGGGCATGTCAAACCTCCAACAAGTCCTAGCCATCATGGACAAGCAAAGTCCAGCGCAAGAGCATGACAGCATGTCGATCCTAGAGAAAGACCCGAAAAGTTTTCAAGAATATTTCGACTCCAAACTACGAGTAGCCGACAGCGACGATGAGGACGATGATGACAGCGATCAAGAATTGGACGAAGATCCAACAGAACTTTCAACCGGCAAACAAGGTGCAAACGACGAGAACAGATGGGTATCGCCCGTTCCCCGCGAATCCTACAGGATCCTGCTCCAAATTCTGGGGTACGGTGACAGGCTTCTGACCCACAGGTCGAAGCCGCTCAAGATTCAGATATTGAAGGTCATAAACCTGGTAATACCGATGCTTGCGTCTCAGTACAATTCTTTCTTACCGCAGGTTGCTCAAATATGGGAAACCTTAGTGCTTTGCTCTCTAAATGATGATCTATCGATCGTGAAACCGGCATGCGACTGTCTTCGAGAACTCATCCGCAACGCGGGGGATTTCATCACTACCCGCTTCCTTGAGCTCTGGAAAACCTGGCAGGAGAAATCGCCACTACTCCGAGAGCTTGCAGTTTCCAATGCAAATTCCAACATTGCCATCAAATCGATAACACTACACAGAAAATTTCCAACAATAACGCAAACCGCTCTGACATCACAGACGCAGGTGCTAATGGAAGGCATGATGGTCGCAGGTCTCACAATCCCTGATCTCACTTCTAGAGAGATGATTTACTGTTGCATACAAGTACATGGATGGAAGTCGGTCGCTGCGAGATCGCTGGCAATTGCGGATACAATCCACGCCATTCTACAGGAGACTCATTAATCCATACATCACTCAGTTACAAATCGCTTGCGGCTATTCATATTGATGTTAATTGCATATTCGACGCCCAGAGCATATATTAACAGATCTTCTGTTTTCATGGGTAGGCTATTTCCTAAAACAGAAGTTGCCGGTCTTTGCACCTAGCGAAGCAAACAGGTTAATCGATGGAAGTCAAAGCAGTTGACTATCGTCAGCTAGCTACGAGGCACGCTGATCTAGTTGGCCGTTGGTTTGACTCACGTTAGTATATTATTGCAGTTCAAACAAGTGCTCTTCTTGACATTCTGTCGAATGATGTTGTTGTATCCTCTCTGAGGCTACAAGAAAAGGATCGGGAGAGTAAAGATTTGAAGCTCAGAGAGTTCCAGACGATCAGTAATGGTTGCTGACGATGCTTACTACTTAACTCCGCACGAAGCGGCTTTGGCTGTTGTTGCTACGGCTATGAAGAAAGCCAGACTACAGATTGGCACGTTGACTTTGAACTCACTGCTTGGTGGAATTCTGTTCAGTGCCGGATCTATCATGGCAGTTGCAGCACATTCAGAGAATCCCACTCTTATGCGAGATAATCCCGGGCTTGCAGACTCTTTTTCCGGTGTGCTGTTTGGGATTGGGCTTTTTTACGTGGTTATTATGGGTGCGGATCTTTACAATTCGAATATTCTGTTCTTTTCAGTGGGACTGCTGCGAAGGGCTGTTTCCGTGTACGATTTGGTAGTCTCCTGGTTTGTGAGCCTGCTGGGTAACTTGGCAGGCTCGTTATTTGTGTCGTATCTGTTCTGCCATGTTTCGAAAGTCAGCTCGTCCGAGCTATGGAAAACTGGATCACGCAACTTGGTTGAGAGCAAGGCCAGCTTTTCCTTCATGGAGACGTTTCTAAAGGGAATAGCGGGGAATTTTTTCGTTTGTCTGGCGATTTATCTTCAACTGATGGCCAAACCAATACACGTCAGGCTAATTCTAATTATTTTGCCGGTCTTTACGTTTGTTTCTTGTGGCTTCACACATGTCGTTGCCGATATGGCTCTCTCTTTCATTGGGATGCTGAATGGTGCCGACGTCTCTGTTGGCGAGTACATTTGGAAACTGCTTATTCCTGCAGCGGTGGGCAATGCCATCGGTGGCTCTGCTTTCGGTCTGGTTGTGCCATTCTACTTGCATCTCGTTGTTGTCGAGAATGATAGGAAAAAACTATCTTTACCGGAGTATGACGCTCGAGATGAACAACCTGAATTAAACACTGATTCCAGAGTGGTAAGGGTTTCACCCTTGGAGGAGAAGGAAGAAGAGTTGGAAAATGAGGAGGAAGAGGAGTCTGAAAGCCTTGGGAAGCGAGAAACAGATGTACCCGATGGTTCAGGTGGGGATTCCTCTGATATTGGCACATCGCTGTCCCCACAAAGGTCGCTCAATTCGGATGAATCTTCTCTGCGCGAGTACTCTCACTCATACCATGGAACTCCTGCATTGAGAACCGTCAGTTTGAAGTCAGTCACCAGCCGGCGCTCGTCTCGCTCACTACGTTCGGTCGGCGCTCGATCTCCACCAGGCGTCTTCCCAGTGAGAGGCATGAGAGAGCCTCTAGGAAGAGAGAGAACCATTGAGAACCCATATTTCGACGCTCTTGAAGAGCCCTTGGACGAATCACACGAGCACGAACGGAAGAAGGTAGGCTGGCAAGGATCGCTTTCGCCTCCGGCAAAGAGCATAGATGCTAAAAGATCTTCGAGCGGTTACAGTGTGCTGGAGGACAAGCCTGGGGCAAAGCTGGAGAAAGCAATAACAAAGTTGGTAGAAAACTCGCACAGGACCAAGACACTTGGTCAATTACCAAGAACTACTCAAGAAACCTTCCCACATAATAGGCCCGATCTGAGCCCATCGTACACCGCAGCTATTGCTGAAATACCAAGGTGGCATAGAACGGGCAAGCATGAGGGGTTATCCAGGCAGATAAGGAGCAGTGAGACCACAACAGATTCCTCCTCAATTGAGAGATCGCTAAGGCGTGCCGAGATTAATCATATTGCTGCTGTGGCAGCAAACTCAGTCGCCGGCGTAGCCGACTTTGACACTTTAGATTTTCCAGTCTCTCATTCACCAAGGACGCTCCATAGAACCCGTCTGCGGCCTCCCCCAGAGCAATTCGAAGGTTCGATCAAGGATGAAGCTTCAATGAAAGCGAATTCGGTCTCAATCGGTGTACTGCAGAATGACAGTAACAACGGTCAACAGTCGATCCAGCGAATAACATGAAGAAACTCTACCTCTAACCACTTGTTATATAAGTCTATAAAGCATTGATATCCCCCGCAAGAAACCCTCTCTTTTGGCTGATGATTCATCATCCCGGTGTATCTGTTGAACTAGCGTAAGACGCGTCAACTCTGTTGACGCGCGAGCTATACTAGTTGCCTAGAGGAAAATATACCAGTTCGAACAAATCAAAGGCAGTCTGTCGTCGCTATCAAGTATGGTCAGTGTTTCCAAATCCAAATTGGGATTCAATAAAGCCATTATTTCAACGGTTGACAATTTGATCCAAACAGATGAACTTTTGAACCGTCTGATAGCTCTTCATCAAGAGCTCTCGATTTTAGAACAAGGCAAAGTTGATTTATCGACCTTGGATAGATATCGCAATGATTTGAATAATCGGAAGCTTCTGAAGCATAAGGACAACGGTGTTAAGGCTTTTGTTGCCTGTTGCTTAAGCGATATATTACGGCTTTACGCGCCTGATGCACCTTATACAGAGTCGCAACTCGTTGAGATCTTCAGGCTCATACTTTCTCAGTTCGAACTGTTGGGGAATCCGGATAATGGATACTACATTCAGCAGACATATCTGATAACGAGGATGTTAGAATATAGATCCATCGTTTTAGTGACAGATCTGCCTAATTCTGATAAGCTGCTTGAGGATCTGTTCAAGATTTTCTACGACGATAGTAGGGCTTTTCAACCGAAACTGTTTAAAGTGATAGCAGGCATATTAGGCGAAGTCATTTCCGAGTTCGACACAGTGCCTACACCAGTTTTGAAGTTGATATTCAATAAATTTTTAACGCACAATCCAGAAGATGTTCCAGACGGCTTGGAAGTTGCGCCAAATTGCGGTTATAATGTCAGTCTCATTCTGTGCGATGCCTACTCCAGTCGGATGAGCAGGCATCTGACCAAGTATTATTCTGAAGTGCTATACCACGTCACCAACGAAGAAAGTAATAACGCCTACGAGATCAGATGGAGCGCGAGCCGAACCATCGAGAAGTTGCATAAACTGGTCTTCAGACTATGGCAGACATCACCGGACCTTACATCTGCTGTCATCGGTTTTGTCTACCATGAGCTGTCAGCTGACAATGAAATGATGAGGAAGCAGGCGACAAAGCTTGTGGGGCAATTGCTCACTGTAACCTCTTCTCTAAATTTCGCAGTAACACATCGCGAATCGTACAATGCATGGCTTTCCAAGATCGCTGACGTGAGCGCCGATGTCAGACTACAATGGACGTGCTCGCTGTCTGCAATACTAGCGACACGAGATGATATTGCTCCAGATTTAAACAAAGGGCTAACAAAAACACTCATCGATTCTGAGTATAGCGTTCGCAAAGCTTCGGTGGCTGTAATTAGTGAGCTTTCCATAGCAAACGTTTGGAAAACCATTATAGACCCTACCGTTTACGAATGTCTGCTACCGTTGACAAGAGAAAAAAACAGAGAAGTAAGGGAGTTGTGCATTTCCACCGTTGCTGACCTATATTCAGATTCAGTTGAGACAATTGAAAGAACTGCCGAGAATGTCAGGATATGGGAAATAATAGATACGATCCCCTCTGTTCTGTTCAACCTATATTATATCAATGATCGGCATATAAGTGAGCAAGTCGATCGGGTTCTTTTCAAATCCCTGCTTCCTCTGGAGGCCGACGACCGAAAAAGAGTTCAGCGGCTGCTTAAGGTGGTCGCACACCTGGACGGAAAGGCACTTACATCTTTCTTTGCTTTTAACAAGAGACAAATGCAAATAGCTTTAGCTCTCTCCAAGCTTGTCGACTTCTGTGCTCTACCGAATGACAATGAGTCCAAATTACAGAAAACTATTGCATGGTTAGCTTCAGGGTTTTCGGATCGGCTGAAGGCCTCCGCCGCGCTAGAGGCCCTCAAGGAGATCAATGACAAGAGGATATTTTATCTGATCAAATCATGCATAACCAATGACGTGTCTTTTGTGACCCTCAAAAATAGTATGGATGAACTCTTGGTAAAGATACGTGATCCAGGGCTATTCAGAAAGAATAATGTTCGCTCTATGTCCACTATAATGCCGAAAGACATCGCGACACAAGTTGAGATTCTTCTTTACAGGTCAGCACCAATCATCTACAACTTCTCCAGTATCCCAATTCTTTTAGACACTGGGGCATCTACAGGACAAGATGATCTCGTTTGGAAAAGGAAATTACTTGATGAGATATCTAAGGTAAACCCAGCTTTATTTAAGGATCATGTCAAGACCTTGAAGAATATTGTCGAGAACGAGCATTATCTCGCATCGGGACAAGAGTCGCTTACATTGAGCGAGGCTTTGAAGACTGTCTACAAAATTTCCAAAACGCTTTCGGATCAAGTCAACCTCGAGGATACTACTTTCTTCTGCAAATTGAAGACGCTTGCTTTAGAAGGTGATCCGATTACATCGAAGTATGCTGTCAAACTGATAGCCCTCTCTCCTTTCGCTCAGGAGAAATTCAGAGAGATCAAGTCCGATATTTTGCCATTAGACAAGAAACATAACAGATTTGCATCGCACATTTTGGTCCTAGCGGAAATTTACAAATTCTGTCCTCATGTGCTTGATAAAGACTCGACTGAAATTGTGAGCTTTCTGATCCAAGAAGTGCTGCTGGCTAATCAGGTGGTAGGTGATTCAAATGAAGAGGACAAGTGGATTGAGGACGCGGACTTAACCACAAGCAAATACTTGCCCTTGAGCGCCAAGTTATACGCACTGAAATTATTTACAAGCAAACTGAAGTCAATCTCGTCTGAAGGTTTCACAGATGAATTGACAGCAGCTTTTACGGAGAAGACAGTAAAGCTGTTTTTCTATTTGATTGCCAGCGGTGGAGAGCTTATTCCTGAGTCGAACGAAGAAAACTATCCAACTCCAAGTAACTATCAGACGAAGTTACGGAGTTATGCAGGTCTTCAAGCACTCAAATTGTCATGCATTCCCTTTTTTAATGACTTCATCAAACCAGCGAATATCACAACCCTCATAAATTTAGTTGAGGATGAGTCTCTGCCGGTAAGAAAAGAGTTCTTAGATTCTCTGAAAAACTGCATCTCGAGACAAGCAATCTCCATTAAATTTCTTCCTTTGGTTTTCTTCACAGCCTATGAGCCCAACGAGGACTTAAAAACTAGTACGAAAACATGGGTTAATTATACCTTTGGCAAAGAATCGTTCAGAAAAAACACAACATTTGAAAGAGCTCTTCCAAGACTGATTAGCGCTATTGCACATCATCCTGACATTGTTGAGGGTTTCGACTCCGAAGATGAGTCTTATTTGGAGGGGCTGACTATAGTCATTGATTATCTTGTGTTTTACTTCGATTCCATTGCGATTCAAGAAAACTTCAGTATGCTATATTACCTATCTGAAAGAGTGAAGAACTATAAGGATGTGATTGCCGAGGAAAATGATAGTGAGGCCGCAAACCAAAGTAAAAACTCCACGATCTCCTCAACTAGAATCTATATCATTGGTGAAATAGCTCAAATGATTTTACTCGCTATCAAAGATAGAAAAGGATGGCAGCATTCTGCGTATCCAGGTAAGCTCAACCTACCAGCCGATCTATTCGCACCCTTTGGAACCATCGAAGAAGCACAAGCATCATTCAAAACCTACCTTCCCGAGAAGTATACCGAGCGACTGCAAATGAATATAAAGGCTAAGGTGGCACGTCTTCTGCATACTTCCCAGACTCAAAAACAGAAATTGCAGAAGAGGATGTTGAATAATGAATACCAAGAAGTGGCCAAGAAGAAGAAGAAACAAAAAAGACATGCTGTGAGCAATCGTGCAATTGATGAGGATAGTGATTCGGAGGCCAACCAGGCTTTTACCGTCGCAGGAAAGGATAATAATGGTACCGTTTCTCCCCTCTCGAAGAAGAGCCTAAGAACTAGGAAAAAGGTCGACTACAGGGATGATGACAATAGCGAATCTGAAAATGAACTTGATTGATCTTTTTGCTAATAATGCTCCGTCTGGTTGCTCGCGTAAGTATTCATGAATATTTACATATAACTTCTCTAATATGCTGACGAAATCACTTATTCAAATTCAAAATCTTTAGAATATCTTCTTTAGGCTTCGATTCTAATAATTTCTTTAGTATTACAAGCTGCTTTAGCTCTTCATTTGTCATTCTATCTTCTTTGAGTTCCTGCTCAATTGACTGCTGCTCTGCCACTTTACAGAGCTCTTTGAAATCCCACAGTTTCTTCAAATTGGGAGTGCCACTTAGCGTAAAGTAAAGAAATGAAAGAACTTCATCAAGGCTACTGTTCTCGTTTTTCTTGCTTCGTTCATGAGATGTTACAAGTTTGTCTATCAGCCGCTCTTGGGATTTAAAGTCATTTTCTCTTTGCACCTTCTTGGCTTGGAGAACTTTGTCCAGGAAATCCAACTTGATCGACTTCTCTCGAAGGATTGAAATGGGTGGAAAATCTCCATCTCTCTTTAGACTCTCCATCATTCCCCTAGAGGCAGGAGCGCTAATTTCATCGAGAACGATATCAATCTCACCATCATTCTTGAAGCCACAACTTTGTTGGGGTTCCACGTACTTCTGAGCTCGGACCAATCTTCTCTGCTTGTGGAAAACTCCCTTGGTGGGTGCGTGCAACGGACACTTCCAATTTGTACCTAAATTCTTAAGCGAAGCGCGAGGTACGTGCGGTACACAATCCAAATGCCACGGCGTTTTACAATAATCACATCTCATAATCAGTCGTGATTTTTCTGGATTGTCCCATGTCCCCATTTTAGAAGTACCACATCTGTAGCATACCAGCAGCTTACCAGTGTCCTGATCGATATGTATGTCAGGATTATATGTATCCTGCTTAGTGATACACTGTCCGTACGGCGAGTCGAAAAGTTGCTTTTCTGAAAGATGCTCTTTCTCTCTTTCGTCACAATATTGCGCTCTAGAGCCACTTTTTACGTGCTGGAAAGTGTCTTTAATGGACTGTGGGAGCTTGAACTGTCGAGGATTGGTGGCCTCCAATTGAAATAATAGTTTTCCAAAAAGTCTAGCGTTGATAGGCAGTTTCGTTCCTATGAATTCTTTCTCGACTTTCTTAACCTGAGACAGATTGGGATGGTTTTGCTTGAAAGCACATTGCGTGCAGGACCAATCACCCTCAGGAAGATTGTCAGGATCTAGAGGTGGATTTAGACACAGAAAATGAAATGACTTGGGACATGTATCACAACATAAGAAGGATCCCGTTTGCAGACATGATGAACAAAAATCATCGTTTTCGACTTCCTGAGCGGGCGTTGAGCCCCTGGAACTACCTCTCGCGGTTGTGGCAGCCAAATGGGTTAAGGAATTCTGTCCAAAAAGTTTCGTTTTCGAGTCTTTCGAAACAGTAGCCTTTATCTTGATATGTGCCGATGGATGATGTTCAAGATCCTTTTTCGATGCGTTTTCGTATTCCGGCTTGATGTACTTGTCTCTTTTATCTTTGTAGATATCTTTGGGATGTATCCTCTGCCTCAGGCTACTTAATCTTGTGATGGTCTCGGATTTTTCAGTCTTCAACTTGGGCCTATAAATTTTCAATTCCAAGCCACTTCTGTCCTCAGATGACGAAAGAGAAACAAAAGAGTTTGGAGAAGATAGAGCCCTTTTATAGTTCCACAAAGACTCCTTCTTAACCTTCTCCGGAGGTCCTTGACTCAGAGGTAAACCAGTTGCACCGTTGATTGCATCTTTAATCTTCTCAGGCTCATTCATCTGTATTACGTTCCCCTCTTCGTCGCATTCTATGACGCTCTTAAAAGTCGCTCCCTCTTCATCATCCACCTCATCTCCCTCGTCATCATCCCTATTCTTCTCCAATGACGAACAAGATGGGTTTCTGCCCCTCTGTTTCATCGAATAGTCATCCGAAGGAATGATTCTCCTCTTTTTCAAATCGTAGTCCACTTTCTGTGATGCAGATCTTCTAGGCCTTCTTGAGTTAGGTCCGCTAGGTGAATTGGATCGGCTAGCAGTGTCATTACTCTCATTTTTGGACTTTCGCACATTATTGGGGGTCTTGAACAAAGATGGACTCAAAGAATCTTCTTGGTTTATTTCATCACCAGCATTCTCACTCCGTTTCGCAGGTTCCAGGTAACTTTTCATGAGCAGGAAAAGACGAACAACTGTGATGGATGTATCACTAAAACAGGACCAACAGCAAAGGGATAATGGTCAGCGAGATCTCGAATCAAAGCCTTTAAATCGACGCTTGAGTGCTTTAACCCAGGTAGCTTTCCGCTTCTACTGTTAAGAACTTTTCTGAATGAAGCCGGGTAATATGTTGTCCGACGCAGCCCCTGAGTTTCCGGACATTTATATTTCCCATCATGTGACCTGTTTCTGGACTTAGCTGAAAATTACTTGAAGCTGTAAGCCTTCGAAGCCTCTGCGATGAGGTGAAACCGAGGAGCTTATTTGATCTAATCTGCGGTTTAACCTCTCGAATTTGTGTGCGAATGGATTCTGAACTGCAGGCTCTGAGAGAAGCCAGGTTGGCTGAATTGAAAAAAGGTTCGCCGGGCCCCAGTAGCGGTTCCGAGAATGGCAGCGGTGGTGCCAACGGCGGCGTTGGACAGCTCATTGCAGGCTATCTTCAACCGCAGGCTCTTGAGAGGCTCTCTAGGGTTTCGCTGGTGAGACCAGATCGTGCACAGGCGGTGGAACAATACCTCGCGAGAATAGTGAGCCAGGGTGCTCTAACGCATAAGGTAACTGAGGATGAGATCGTGCAGATTTTACACGGTGTAGCCAGGGAGCAGAACAAGAAGAACGACACAAAAATCATCTTTGACAGGCGGGAGGCAGCCATAGATGACCACGAAGTGACGAAGAACGGCGATGAGGACGACGACGATTTTTTTGACTAGTCATTGACCGATGTGGCTAGCTGATATCAAGCGTCCTATGAACTCCAGAAAGTTCATGCCCAGACGGGCGCCTCGCATCAGGTTGCTCCGCTGTGTCTGCCCATACATGGCGAGCGACGGATAAATAGACCATTGCAGTGGGTTTGTGAATCTTTAATTTACAGTATTTATAGTACCGACAGCCTCCCAGGCTCTAGATTTGAAGTTTCTGCAAGTATTTATAGTTCTACATACATCATCTTTATATGCTGAAAAATGTGTCATTTCGATGAGCAGCTGCTAAAATCCAAGGAGTCCTGAGACCCCATGACAAACTTGGAGATGGGCGAACCATCGAATCCAATAGCCAAACGAGTTGGGCAGGCAAAAGACGCTCTAAGAAGGCCGGCTGCTCCCGGTGTTCAGAGAATGCTGGCCGTCCCATTGGGATCAAAGCTCACGCCAGAATTGAACCACACAGAAAAATCGGAGCTTGCAATTCAGGCAGGATGTAGCACATTGGGAGCAGGTGGGTACAGGAGCAAAGTTAGACTGAAGCCGGGCCACAGCGCATTGGATTGGCACGAGTTGGTGTCTGGAAAGGGCAAGAAGCAGGGATTAGTCGTTGGGATTGAGAAGCTTCTCAATGAAGACTTTGAAAGATTACAACATCTCAATCATCCTCAGTCTCTTATGCAATTGCAAAGAGGCGTTCCTACTTATATGATTAGACCGCCTCTGCGAATCGATAAGGAAATGCTCCAAAAACATTCATCCCTCGACGACTGCTGGTGTGTGATTCGGGGAAATGTCTATTGTCTAACATACTATTTCGACTTTCATCCTGGGGGGGTTGATATTCTGCTCAAGAATTGCGCCGGTAAAGATGGGACGAAGGCATTTGAAAAATACCATAGGTGGGTAAGCTTTGATAAACTATTGGAGACGTGTCTGGTCGGTGTCTACGTTATTTAGGTGGCATGTCCCCCTGCTGTTTCATTAAATAGATGAGCAATGATATTGAAAGGTTAAGAATTGAACAAGAAAATTATTTGTATTTAACGGCATCCAATTCAGCTTCGAAACTGGCTAGGCAGGGGCTGTTGGAAGCAAATAGAAGGTCGAAAAAAGACGGAACCATGAGAAAGTATTACAATTGTTGCCACTGCGTAGCGTTCCCGTTGAACAATCATTTCTTAAATTCCTTCTCTTCTGCCTCTTCTGGATAACAGCTTTCCCATTCTTTTAATCTTCTTTTGTAATTCTCAGTGTACTCAGCCTTCGTAGCTGGATCAAGATTGCGCCATCTCTCACCAATCATTTTGGTCACTTCAATTAAATTCTTATCCGGATTCTCCTTGACCACAACAGGTCTAATTTCCTGAGTAAACTGAATGAAGGGTCCAGAAGGCCTCTTAGGGGGTAGAGTCTTTTCATATTCGTCTCTCAAAACTCTATATTTTTCCCAATTGGTCCTGAACTCCTCATAAAATGGTTTCTTTTCGTCGTCAGACAATTCTTTCCACTTGGCTGATGCTAACTTGGAAAGTTCCGGTACTTTAGCCTCGGGGTATTGTTGGAGGAGTTCATTTCTGATAGACATGGAAAATAAGAAATAGGCAGATGAGGGCCTCTTTGGACCTTGCTTCTTTAACTGTTTCCTCTTCTCGATTCTGCTCTGTGTAGAAGACATCTTTTTGGCGACAGGTTGAGCATTTTGCAATTGGATCTGCTGAGATGGTTGCATCATAGCCGGATGTGCAGCTTCCATCATAGTAGGTGAAGCATTCATGTTGTTATGAAAGTACCTCTGTACTGGTTGAGTGAGGAACGAGGAACCAGCCGCGACTGCCGTAGCAGGGTTAATGTGAGAAGCAGTGCCTAGAGCACTGCCTAAAGCGCTTGATACTTGCTTTTGAGCCAAGTGGGAGAGAAATGAGTTGTACATGAGTTCTGATAACTGTTGTTGGTTGAATGCTTGAAGACCCGAGTTACCTTGTGTGTAGTTAAATTCTTGCGGGGCCGATCCTGGATTGGGCTGTTGCTGAATCTGCTGTAAGTGCTGATTAGAGTACTGGGGTTGCCTTTGTTGAGCTTGCTGCAGATGCTGATTTGGTTGATTCGCGAACTGCGTATAAGGCTGTTGATAATAAGCCTGCTGTTGCTGTTGTTGTTGTTGTTGTTGTTGTTGTTGTTGTTGTAGCTGCTGCTGCTGCTGTAATTGTTGTTGCTGCTCTAGTTGTTGTTGCTGCTGCTTCTGTTGCTGCTGCTGTTGTTGCTGATGTAGCTGCTGTTGCTGTGGCTGCTGCTGTTGTTGTTGTTGATTAGGAGGTGGTACGTGGTATTGCGGTTGAAAAGCCTGAGTCGGATAATGACTTAAGCTCTGTGCCTGACGCGTCGAAAACTGATGTAATTCTCTGAACTGAGTTTCGGGAGGATCTAGCGGCTGGTACTGCAGATGATCCGTTCCTATGGATAGGATGTTGTTAGTAGAGCTGTTCGAATCCTCTTGTTTGGGGGAATTACCGGAATTTAGGTTCGGTATTTGGATAGTAGAAGACATCAAAGACAAAAGCGACTAGCAAAAAAGGAAAGGAAATAAAATAGTTGTGACTAGTTTTAAGCTGTCTTGTTCGGACTATACCTGGTCACTCGGTTGGCGCTGCTTGTAAACAGATGCTCTTTCGGGAAACCTAGCAACTCTTGTAAAGCTTTCTCTTTGCCTAGGTGAACAAGCAGAAGGAAGCCCAAGAAAAAACCGAGGCCTGAAAAGGTATCACTAACTTCTAACAATAAAGAGGCTTACTAATGCGTAGTTGTCTCTCTAGCGTCAATGTATGCGGGCCGCACTAGCGTTTGTACAGAATTCCCAATAGATTTGCTTCTCAGACTTGTTGTCCGTTGTTCTGGCAATCCACTGGTGGGAGAAAATTTTCAGAGATTTCCCGGCAGGCCTTAGGAATGACCTCAGAATCCACGAGAAAAGCAGCATATTCCCCTAGCCGTCGGAAAAAGGCCTCGCTCTGCGTGCAGCCTTCGTGCCTCAGACACGAACTTGCCCAGTGGCCCACAGAGAGCGCAAGGAACATACCGGAGCCCCCTGAGGGACACGAAGCTTGATGCAGCCAGTAACCTCATTCGTTCCCCGTGATTCTGATCAAAAAGTCTCAAGTCGGGTAATAGCTAAACGCTTCTGCATCACGTGGTTCTGAACCTTAAATTAGCCGCCAGTCGTCATCTTTCTGTTTTCCATAGTAATGACCCCAGAGTCTGCGTAAATTGTCAACATACTTAGTGTGGTAAATATGCCACGTATTTAGACCTATAATCCTATGTTGTTCTTATCACAGAAGTCACAGTGGTAGTTGAAGGTGAAGAATAAACTGTTGGTCCCTAAAAAGTGTAGTTGGATATGATCGTCTGATACGAATGTGTCAAATTCATCGTATATGGACTCAAGAGGCTTTGGATGTAACAGTGAAACTGTTACAATGTTTGTAATGGTTGAACATATCCGTTAAGAAGTCATCTACTTATCTGGGTCGTCGGGACTCGACTGCTGTGGCAAATTTTCTTGTCCGCTGCCACCTTCTTGCCTCCACATCTGAAACACGTCGGTTATTGATCTTTGTACAGGTAAGCTGTCACCTATTAGTTGCTTGAATTTGCCCGTCAGCGAGCCAACCCTGCTCATACCTTGTGATTCCGCGATGTTGGATGAACAGCCATCATTCTCACTCTTTTCTTGTCCGAAGAGGTTCTTGGTATTTATAAAGTCATTGACATTATGACTTTCCTTGTCTCCGTCGCGATGTGCCTCTTTGAAGTATCCGTTCATGTACTGATCGAAATTTGATAACATGGAATTATCCATGTTAATGATGGGAGATATTTCCTCTGTTTGGAAGTGGTCCCGTAGCAAGTTTTCGCTTAGTGAGTGGTTCATTGAGTGACTGAACTGTTCCAATGCAGCAGAATTTATGCGATTATCTTCTTCGCCATTTTCAGGCTTGATCAACTTTACCTGGATGGTGTTATAGCTCAAACAGTGTCCGCATTTTAGGCCTAAAATGTGATAGTTACATTTGCTTCTGCCTTTGCAATCGTTGCATGAAACAATGCACATCCAGTTGCTGTAAGGTTCTGGCAATGGTTGCTCTTCTATCTCTTTATCCAGTACCCTAAACTGAGCATCCATATTGAGAACCGTTACTTGGCAATGTGGGCATTTGTAGGAGTGTCTAGTATATTCGTCGAAGCAATGCTGATGGATGGCATGGCCGCACGGTGACATGTAAACAACTGGCTTTACCGAGGTGAACATGTACTCCCCACAGATTGGGCAGTTTGACATTGTTGCTCGTTCGATACATTTGTGGTTGTCCTGCAGCTCGATGGAGAGACATGCCTGGCAACCGTCACAATGGAAAAAATCCACACCCAATCCCAAACCTAATCTGCAAATCCCGCATTTATCACAGTGGTAAATATCTTTAGCCTCGTCGTTATCGTAAAGTTTACATTTTTCGCAACAATACGATGCAAACTCCTCCAAGCATTTTTCACAGGCTCTTGAAGGCCGTTGAACGTTCTGACATCTCATACACATGATCCAATATATTCTGTCTTTGTCCAGTACGTGAGGATTATCATGCTGCAACTCGTCGTGGCATAACCTGCAAGGAACCCACTTATTACAGACTCCGCATAGCAATTTGCAAGCTCGCTGGTAATGCGGACAGCCCAGTACGCCTGGTCTCTGAAAAACTGGTCGCAAATCATCTGGCGTGGTAATTGACTCTACTGAAATTAGCTCGCTATCATCGCTACTTCCCGCACACCGCTTGTCCACCTGGTCGTTTGCGATTTTAACGTTACCCATCATTAATTTTTGAATCATTATCGCCTTCTGTTTTGGTTGTACTTTGAGATCATTGATTTGCCTTATCCTCGACCGCAGTATCTTATGATCCTTCTTCTCGTGCGATGATATTACAGTCAGAGGTTCCAACTCCGCCATCTCCCTTTCGTTCTCCGTAGCATCTTCGTGGGCCCCGTTGTCTGGATATTTATCCTGTGGGATCACCACGTCATTATACATGGGAATCAACTTTGGCGTTGTAACACGAGTAATACCCTTTGGTTCCTCCACACCCTTATCTTCAAGAGAATCATGCGATGATGCACAATCCTGGAAATCATCCCCGCTCTCCACATTGTTATCGATGGCATCCGACACCAGTTGTTCCATCAGAGCTTTCATCGTTTGTAGTCTGGTCAGCGCATTATTAAAGCTCAATCCATGCTGCAAATCGCTTATGAAGGCGCTGCTCTGCAGTCTCCTCGAGATGTAGCCTAAATCTTTCTTGGTAGGAACAGTTTCGTTCGCGGCAGTTCTGCTCGGGATAGCCTTTCTCAAACTTTCGACTTCATCATACTCATGATCGCTAGCTGTGTGGTACCCTGAGTCGTCTAGATTAGTCATAATCCGGCTTGCCATTCGAACTGAAGTGAAACTTATTGTAGCTCTGTGGTCAATGAGATAACTAACCGAGATGACTTAGCGATGTGTCGCACGATACGGCTTGAGCGTAAACGAAAGTAACAAGGGACAAACGAGTATCAAAGTCAAGATCGATGATTGCTAGAATTCACCAAGATGAGCTATTGAATTCTAACAATCACGTTAGCAAACCGATGGCATTGAGCATTAAACAGTTTATTAACGTTGCTGGAATCGTTAAGGATTTGAAAAGCTTCAATTTCAGCCTTTATGGACAATGGTTTGGTTACATTAACATTTTCCTTTGTATAGCGCTTGGGATTGCCAATCTCTTTCATGTTAGTGCTGTTATTGCCTTTGGGATTGTGGCTATTGTTCAGGGCTTGATCATATTATTCGTGGAAGTACCTTTCCTCTTGAAGATATGTCCCCTAAGCGATAATTTCATCGAGTTTATCAAGAGATTCGAGACCAATGGTTCCAGAACCATCTTTTACATTGTAATGGCGGTGATCCAGTGGTGTTCAATCGCTGTACAAGCCACAAGTTTGATCGTTGTCGCTGTGGGGTTGACCATCTCAGCTGTAAGTTATGCGATTGCGCTTGGTAAACATCAGGAATTTCAAAACACACATATCTTGAAAAATCCCACAGATGACGATTTCCCGCACGAAGCTGTCGTTAGAGAGATGCTTTGAAAATTTATGTACAGAATATTACAATATATGTATGCGAGATATATCAATTATGCGCGTTATTATGCTTATCAATGAGAGAATTTAGAACTTTTTTAACTTCATCTTTGTTCAATTTTCCCTCGTACAGCAAGGATCTAATGTTGTTGCTGCTGCTGCTGGTAGAGGTGCTGCTGCTGTTGTTGCTGCTGTTGTTATTGCTGTTGTTACTGTTGTTGTTGCTGTTTGAAATTGTAAGGAAACCACCATCCACTTTGATGTTGTGTGAACGCAGCTCTTGTAAGACGTAATCCGTATGCTTGAGTTTCATGTGCTGCAAAAGATTGTCCTTTCTTTTGTGTTTGCTCAGGCACCAGGGACATGCAAAATGACGATCTGGGAAATGGGACAGTAAATGACGTTTCAACCAAGACCTTCTCTTGAAAGATTTGTTACATAGATGGCATTTATGGACGGAGCCTTGGTCTAGAATTCTCCTTCCAGATTTCCGATCACCATCCTCGTCGTAGTTGTCGATATCGTCGGCTCCATCAATGCTGTCCTTAATTCTCGGTACATTGCCGTCGGCTCTACGTTCACTATTGTCATTGGTATCGTTAATCCACCCACTCGGGGCGACGGACGGCAGTGGTAGAGGTTGCTGATATGTCAGTCTTGGATCGTCCGCGGGCGCAATCCTCGCCTGGGTATGTGGCGGTTGAAACGGTATGGATAGATGATGTTTGCCGGCCGTCTGCTGTATCAGCGGCTGCTGGATTTGTAAACTTGGCAGCATTCCATTGGAATTAGAGTTATCTAGGAGAACCAGTTGCCGTGACCGTTGTGCTGCGGTATCGCGAGGTTGCGATAGCCCCCCGACCGGCGGATAAATGGGATAGTACTGATGCGGCGGAAACTGCGGCGCTGTCAGAGGCATGTTTGGCGGGTATTGGTAGTATTGTTGCTGCTGCGGGTGCTGCTGTGGGGGCGGGGCTGATGATTGCGGCTGCGTCCCTGCCTGAAACACGTTGCCCTGGTGATACATTCCCGGTAAAACGTTTGGATACAAGACATTAACACCACTGCTCTGCTTAGAGAGTTGGTGTGAAGAATCCTGCTCATTCACGTAATAGGATACGCTGTTCCGTGGAGGATTGTTCCCCGCATACATGACGTTTGACACACTGGGATACTTGTAAGGATATTCGTATTGATAGTTAGGTTGCAAGGGTACCGGGTGCCTTTGCTGCTGCTGTTGCTGCTGCTGCTGCTGTTGTTGTTGCTGCTGCTGTGGTTCGTCCCCTCTGCGGATCCCAGACATGTCACTCCCATGGAGACCATCTTCCCTAGGGTTTGCTTGTAGCTGGCCCTGCTGCTGCCTTATTGGATAGTTTTCCATGAGATGGAACTATAAAGAGGGACGCAGAAGTGGCCAACCGAGGTAACGGAATTGAAAAAAAAAAGGATTGGCGCACTAAAGCCCAATTTCTGGTAAAATCCTGCTAGAAACAAAGAAAAAAAGAATTAAACGCCAATATTGCAATTGTTCAATTAGTTGAAGTTTTGCGATCTACTTTTTTTCTTTCAATGCGGGCCAAATAGAAAGAAGGTTTAAACTTCTTTTAACATTTGGAGTGTAGGGAGACCTCTATAATCTACCAATTGTTCTCTGCCACTCGAAAAGAGCAGAAAGCGGAAAAACGCAAGGTTTATAACATCCCTTTCAGTTTGCAAACAAAGGCATATTTTTCTCGAAAGCTGTACAAAAATTCTTCAAGGAGAATCCACGGTCGCCGCACAGGCACTCAGAAGCACCCAGAGAACGCAACGCAGAGAACACTGGAGAGACCAAAAGGGGGTTGCCTAAATCGTCCTTACACATTGTTCCATGCTCCTCGAAGAAACCTGCGCAGCCCGTCGTTCAACAATGTTTCGAAACCAGCAATAAGAAAAGAAAAAGAAAAATCGTCGGCTTCCCTGCTTTGCCATCTTCCGAAGTTTCCGTAGAGACGCACGAGTCAAAACAATCTTCCACACTAGGAAAAACGAAGTTATAAATATCCCGGTGGCACATTGTCGATGCGCATCACATACAGATAGTACAGCGGTTTCTGGGAAATTACATCATCGTGACGTTCCTCCGGTGAATCCGCCGCTCTCCGCATACCGAGACGGCGGTAGAATCGGATGGCTCCGTCATTTTCGCCAAACACCGTAAGCTCAACACCGAAGAATTGGTCGGCGGTCATCCGGGCCCCCTCGCGCACTGCACGCGCGGTGCCCGCCAGGTATTCGGAGACCAGCGTATGCCCGAGTCCGCGCCCGCGTACACAGGGCAACAGCTGGATCTCGTATAGATACAGCACCGACCAGACGCGCGCAGGGTCGCTGTGGATAAGCCCGTTCTCCTCCGTCAGCATAAACGACAGAAACAACAACGGGGTGCTCCGACCTCGGCGCCGACGGCCCGTCGCAGCGCCGCTGCGGGTGACGTACACCACATAAACAAGCCCGCGGGTCAACATCTCGTCCCACTTGTTTATGCGCCAGGGCCGCGTGTTGTGGTACAGTTCACGCGTCACGCGCGCGTAAACGGACCCCAGGTTGTGGTCGAGCATCTCGACAAGCTCCCACAGAAGTCTTTCGGTGGCATCGCGATCTGCATAGTGACTCAGACAGCCGCTGGAGGTGTCTACTCGATGGTCTTGCGAGTCGATCGCGATGACCTGCCGATGTAGGGTCTGGTCTTGCACACGAATTGTAGCCGGGAAATTCTGTTCTGCTGCCCGGACCACGAGGCTGAGATGTTGTGTTTCCATGGTCGTTGTGTGCTGTGCGTAGCAACTGCCCTGCGCTCTCGCAACCAACGATTTGCATTCGATTTGGAAGCCCGCTTGCTCTGCGTGTCATGTGGTACGAGAACGGGTTTTGATCCGGCTTGTTGGGATCGTATATGGGCTTTTGGGCTCTGGGCTCTGGGCTTTGGGCTTTGTAGGCGAGCTAGCCCCATGATCGATGAATGCGTATGTATATGCGTATGTGTACCCTCCTGTAGTTGGAGCTTGTGTTGATTGTTGGAGAAGAGACTACTAGGTAGGTCATGGTGAGTGATTGATGAATGCACTATCGTACATCAATAACAATCTGGTGGTGCCGCTGGAGAAGCTCAATAGGAATGGTAGTGACAGGTCACAAGACGATGATCGCGATGAAAGTGATGGTACGACAGGGGTGAAACCTGTCAAAGCGGTGAGGCAGGAGCAGGGTTCGCGATTGTCTGTTTATCTTTGGATGGTGGTGCTTTTTCTGCCTCGATACCTTGTTATGAGACCGATCCAGTTTGTTTGGTGGTTGATTTGTTCGCCATTGCTTTTGGTGGAGTATGGTGTCAAGTCACGGCTGAAAAGGGGCCAGAGAAGACGGGATTCGGTGGCGGAGAATGGACCGGTTTTAAGGGCGATTAGCGAGAATGATGAAGATGACTTGGCTGGCGGGGATGAGATTATCTTGCAGAGGGATGCGGTCAAGGGTTCGTTGTCGAAGGCGAGCGGGAGTGCGGGGCGTCGGCATTCTGTGACCAGTAGGAATAAGTCGGGAGTCAGGTCCGAGTGCTCGTCGAACGTGGTGTTTGGAACAAAACGCATGGGCAGGTTCCTGTTCCCGAAGAAACTGATACCGAAGTCTGTTTTGCATGCGGAACGGAGGAAACGGCTTGTTGTGGATTTGGATGAGACGCTGATCCACTCGGCTTCTCGAAGTACGTCTCATAGTAATTCATCGCAGGGTCACATGGTCGAAGTACGATTCGCCGTCAGTGGAGTGTCGACGCTGTATTACGTTCATAAGAGGCCACATTGTGACCTGTTTCTTTCCAAGGTTAGCAAATGGTACGACTTGGTGGTCTTCACGGCGTCGATGAAGGAGTACGCTGATCCCGTGATAGACTGGCTGGAGAGTTCTTTCTCCGGTCGCTTCTCGAAGCGCCTGTACAGAAATAACTGCATCCTGAGAGATGGTGTGGGCTACATCAAGGACCTTTCGACCGTTTGTGGACCGATGGAGAATTCTTCAAATGTCAGCTTGGGAGAAGTTATCCTGGTAGATAACAGCCCGGTAAGTTACGCGATGAACGTGGAAAACGCGATTCAGGTGGAGGGGTGGATAAGCGATCCATCGGATAACGATTTACTAACGCTTTTGCCCTTCCTTGAAGCTCTCAGGCATACCACCGACGTTAGGGATGTTTTGGCACTGAAAAACGGCGAACAGGCATTTCTTCAATGATAAAGAATGCATTATAATCTCAGATAAAATTTAATAAAATGTTGGAAAGGTGAAAGAATATATATTACATTTTCTTAAATCTGATGGGTATGAATCGATGGGTCATGATCAACTTTGATCATTGGTCTATAAACTGGTTCCCACATTTGATTCTTGACCCATGCTAGACACTCGTTGAAGTCACGGGGTACTTGTACTTTCTTACCTGGTTGTCCCGGTACATCTTCCTCTTCAATACGGGCAGAACCTTCCTTCAAAGCCTGCAGGATCACTGCGGTGGCAACCTTGGAGGACGTATCTTGGATCACTTCCAATGGAGGCAGTAAACCAGGCTTCGAGTTACCCTCTTCCAATGGCGATAGAGCCGCCAACTGGTCCACGGCCGCGGAGATCATAGTATCGGAAATGATCTTGGCACGAGATAGCACGGCACCTAGACCGATACCTGGGAACGAGAAACAGTTGTTGTTCTCTGAGATACGGTAACCGTTCACAGGTGGGAAAGGTGAACCTGTAGCAACCAACGCATTGTTGTCTGTCCAGTTCAACAGATCTTCTGGAACGGCTTCATGTAGTCTTGTTGGGTTTGATAATGGAAAAATGATTGGTCTTGGGTTGTGCTTGTACATCTCTTGAACGATAGATTTGTTGAAAGCGCCAGCTTGGGTAGAACAGCCGATCAGACAAGTTGGCTTGACGCGCGAGACGACATCCAGCAAAGACCTGGTGTTGACGCCAGCCCAGTCTTCATCCGGTTTAGCGTAAAGATGTTGCGCTTTCGTCGACCCAGCTTCTAGAGATTGCGTGATCAACCCACGTCTGTCCATCAGGTAGATCTTACTGCGGGCCTCCTCCTTCGATAGACCATGAGTGACCATATGGCTCACGATTTGGTCGGCAATGCCCAGGCCAGCAGAACCGGCACCATACACTATCACAGTTGTGTCCTTCAAGTCTCTCTTGGTGTGTTTCAGAGCAGCGATTAAAGAGGCCATCACCACAGCCCCGGTTCCCTGAATATCGTCATTGAAACAAGGAAGCTCGCTACGATATTTATCCAAGATTCTTCTGGCGTTCTTAACACCGAAATCTTCGAAATGGAGGACAGCATTAGGGAATCTCTTCTTAACTGCTTGGATGAATTTGTCGACTAACTCGTCGTACTGTTTTCCCCTGACTCTGCTAAATCTGTTGCCCATGTACAATTCATCTCTCGCCAGCTTCTTATTGTTGGTACCAACGTCCAGGCATACGGGCATGACACGGCCCGGGTGAATACCACCGCAGAGCGTCATCAACGCCAACTTGGAAATAGCGATACGGATACCACCAATACCTTGGTCGCCAATCCCCAAGATACCTTCCGAATCGGAAACAACGATGTAGTCAACGTCCTTGTCACCACCATAGACGGCCATCCTACGTTCCACAGACTGCGGTTCGGTGATATCCAAGAAGATACCTTCGGGTCTCCTGAATCTATGAGAGTAAGCTGCGATAGCGTCACCTTCGGTTGGAGTGTAAATGATCGGCACCAATTCTCTGATGTGTTTTCTAACTAACGCAAAATACAGAACTTTGTTTTGCACACGCATAGAGGTCATGAAATCATTCTTTGCTAGAGGTGTCTTTAAGTAACACAATTGCTTGTATGCTCTCTCAACTTGCTCGTCCAGGGTGTTTACCTGAGGTGGAAGCAAAGCGTCCAAATTGAAAGCCTCTCTCTCCTCTTGAGTGAAAGCCGAGCCCTTGTTGAAAAGCGGAGAGTTTAGGAGCTGGAAGCTCTCCAAGGGACATTCAATAGGTCCATCGACGGAAAGACGCGTCTTCTTAGGCTTGCCGAAAAGCTTTTTGGCTGTAGACCCGACTGGTATTTTTTGAACATTGGCATCATCATAAGTTTTTTGGAAAGTCGTATCTCTAGTGGTCGTGGCTAGAGTAGGCTTCGTACTGGACGAATATAGACGGGCATATAAACGACCGCGCGAATGACGTGCTATAATTTGCGCGACGTCGATAGATGCTCTCGATCTCATCATCATTTTTTGACTGGAGAACTGGAGGTGCAATAATATACAGATAAATCACCTACTCTCTCACCTGGAAAAGAACCTAATCACCTTCTACCTGCAATGAAATTCCCTGAGCCACGGAGTTGTGTATTTTTATAGCTTCAGGGCCTCTGAAAAATCTGCAAGCAGAAGAAGACGACGTAAATTAAACTGTCAAGCGAAAAAATTACTATTGAAAAAAAAAAAAAACAAGAAGCAAGAAATCTACGACTCTAACTGCAATACAATGGCGCAGTAACATCTCAGCAGTACGCTGTAATATAAAACTGGACTTGGCTTTGGTTGAAGAAAGAAAAAAAAAAAAACTCATAATATGGGTTTTTTTTTAATTGCTGCTTGAAGAATCGAAGAAGACGATGAGTCAGAGAAGTCATTTTGAACACCGGAGAATTTCGGATGGTTTCATATTGACAAAATAACGAAGCAAATCAAATTGCAGTTCCGATTGGATCTCGTAGTCTCTCATAAAGCGGTAGCGGCATGCCATTGAGCAGTGAAATTTATCTGCATCGGGAAATATCGGAGTCATGGAGCTCATCGCGGAAGCTCATCAGCAGACGGCGAAATTAGGTTTTTCCGAGAGCGGCGTCGCCGGAAAAACCGGCGCTTTCAAGCGTCTAGTGGACTTGAAGGTAGGCGCCTGGCGAATCTAACCCTCGACAGCAGAATGTCAGTGCGAGCGCTTCTGATTTTGCAAGCGCTGGGTATCCATGGCGAAATTTTTTGTAATTGTAGTTGAGAAAAGCGTTTCACTTTCTGCTAAGCTTGAACCAATGAAGGCAAGAATCCTCCGGATGGGCCTCTTGATCCTTGCGGCAATGCTCGGTGGTAGATAAGCTGCTTTCACTTTGGGTGCGTTGCCTCACTTTATACGGAGATGTGCATTAATAACCTTCGATCAGTGATTATCATGCCAAGGAGCCGCATCAACCATTAAGAGGATAAAGAGTTCCCTTGTTTCACCTGTGAGCTCGTTGCTGCTTTCGTAGGCGTCCTGGCTCGCTGGCAACCGGAGAATTATGGACAGGCCTATTGATGAGATCGTGAAAAATTTGCTAAAGTTTGTTGTTCGAGGTTTCTACGGTGGATCATACATCTTGGTTTTGGATGCTGTTCTTTTTCATTCAGTCCTGGCGGAGGAGGATTTAAAGCAGTTGCTTGGGATAAATAAAACCGATTTGGGGCCTTTGGTGGCGAGACTGAGGTCGGATGGTCTTCTTTCGATGCATAAGCAGAGGGAATACCCGCCTAATTCAAAAAGTGTGGAACGGGCTTATTTCTACATTAAATTTCCCCATGCCATCGATGCCATCAAGTGGAAGGTGCATCAGGTGGTACAGAGATTGAAGGATGACCTCGACAAGAATTCAGCCCCAAACGGTTACATGTGTCCAATCTGTTCGACAAAATACACACAGTTGGAGGCGGTTCAACTACTTAACTACGATAGAACTGAATTTTTGTGTTCGTTATGCAATGAGCCTTTGGTAGAGGACGACTCGGGTAAGAAGAACAAGGAGAAGCAAGATCGATTGAACAGGCTTATGGACCAAGTCCAGCCGATTATCGACTACTTGAAGAAGATCGACGACTCGAGAATCGAGGAGAACACATTTGAGATAGCTCTGGCTAGGTTGATACCACCTCAAAACCAATCACGGGCTGCATACACTTATAATCCAAAGAAGGGAAGCACTATGTTCAGGCCAGGGGACTCTTCGATGGGAGTTGGCATGGATGGCTCTTCGCTGGGCAACGACAGCAGCCGCCGTGCCGGCGCCAACTCCCAAGCTACATTGCATGTCAACATTACAACGGCGAGCGATGAGATCGCTCAGCGCGCATTGCAGGAACGTCAAGCAGAAGAAAAGAGGAAACAAAACGCTGTACCGGAATGGCATAAACAGAGTACGATTGGCAAGTCAGCATTGGGCAGATTGGATGAGGACGAGGAGTTTGATCCAAGGACCACAGCTCAGGCAAATATGTCACTGGAAGAAACAAACGGTGGCGTTAAGCAGGAGATGGGCATTGACGAATTTTATCATAAACACCGTCCACTAACAGAACAGGAACTCGAAGAAAGAGAAAATGAAAGGACTTTGAACGAATACTATGCATCTCTGGCTAAGAAACAGGCAGAAGCGAAGGAAGAGGATGAAGATGAGGATGAAGAAGACGAAGACGAAGATGAAGCTGCATATGATGACGAGTTTGAAGATGTCGTTGATCAAAATGAGAAGCAGGTTAATCAAGCTGCAAATGGAGCTGTGACGCTGGAAGACGGACAGCAATCCAACAAAATGCAGGAGACAAGTCCCTCAAATAACATTGAAGACGATGAAGACGATGATATGGATATCGAGTTCGAGGACGTCTAATTACACTATATGTTAACCTGAAATGCTAGTTTCTGAAAATTTTTATGTTTTTCTATTCATACGAAGCATTTGCATTCACCGATGTGCTCATCACCTGGCGCTGGCAAATTTCATCATGTAAAGTAAACAGTAAATAGTTTATACTTTAACGTCAAGTAATCTGAAAGTATACTACTGGTAATTTTCAGAAGGCCAATTCAAGATGAGCTCATGGAAAGAGCAGTGGAAACTCATCGCTGTGACTGCTATTTGCGCCGCTGCTGCTACGAAGTGCTTAGATGTCGCACTGAAGCTACGCTCTGACGATGACAGCGCAGCGAAGGCTAAGATTCTAAAAGCTCTGGAGACTAATGAATACGACGATAGCTTGTTTCGAGAGCAGCTTGCTCGAAACTATGCGTTTCTGGGTGAAGAGGGAATGGAGAAGCTGAAGCAGCAATACTTTGTTGTTGTGGGCGCTGGTGGTGTTGGGTCATGGGTAGTCACCATGTTAGTTCGTTCCGGCTGTCGCCGTATTAGGGTGATTGATTTCGACCAAGTTTCCCTCAGCTCACTTAACAGACATAGTTGTGCTCAACTAAGTGACGTTGGTACGCCAAAGGTGGACTGTTTGAAACAACACCTGCTTAGAATCGCTCCCTGGTGTGAAATAGAGGCAATCAATGAACTTTGGACTAAGGAGAATGCCGAGAGGCTTTTATTGGAAGACGGTGAGCCCACTATGATCATTGACTGCATCGATAACATCGATACAAAAGTTGACCTACTGGAGTTTGCGTACAACCGCAAAATAGAAGTCATCTCATCGATGGGCGCTTCAACTAAAAGTGACCCGACTCGTATAAACGTGGGAGATCTGACAACCACCGAGGAAGATCCGCTAGCTCGATCTGTCCGCAGAAGATTAAAGAAGAGAGGCATCACTACAGGTATTCCTGCAGTATTTAGCGCTGAGAAGCCTGATCCTCGCAAGGCTAAGCTACTGCCACTGCCTGACGAAGAATATGAAAAAGGCCAAGTCGGAGAATTAAGCGCGTTGAAGGATTTCCGCGTGAGGATCCTTCCAGTGCTGGGGACCATGCCAGGCATTTTTGGACTGACCATTGCAACCTGGATTCTGACCAAAGTCTCGGGGTACCCGATGAATCCAATTGAGGGTAAGAACCGGATCAAGATCTATGATGGCATATACCAATCGCTCGCCGGACAAATGACCCGAATCGGTATGCCGGATCAACGTGTCCCCATAGCTTTGAAAGAAGTAAGCTATATTGTTGAAGAGGTCTTCAGGGGCAAGTCGCCCGTGAGCGGTTTCTCGACAAGATTAACTTTGTCCAAGTGGGATCCAAAGAAGCCGGTTTCCTTGCAGAACGTTGTAGTCCTGACGAAGGAAGAACAAAAGATTCACGAAGACAGGGTGTTAAATGGTGGTGAACCTTTGGAAAAGGTATATCCGAAGCAAATTCTGGATTTGGTAAACAAAAGGTTTCAAGAAGAAGAGTATTACTCACAATTTAGGTAGCTGGCCTAAAAGCATGTAACCTGGGGGAGGGGGAATGTGCTCCATGCGTAGCTCTGGACTGTAGAAAAGCAGAAAATGTCATTATGCATTACAAAACTATTGACATGACTTATGAATGCAAAAGTAAACAGTGTGGAGAATGTATAAGGTCTCATATGCCCAGGTGCCACTTCATCCTTTCATATACGAAAAAGCTGCAGGCAACCATCGGCGTAACTTTGATATAGCCTATGCTCAAACCGACAAAGAAGCCTCGCCAACCGCGCTCCTTGTAGATAATCTTTGTAATTTCCGTTATAGACTGAAACTTGTGGTCATACATTGTCCTTGGCGACAAGGCGCTGACCTGCAGTCTTCTTCTTATGATCTCAAACGGATAAGCTGCGGTCTGTGAGGCCATACCGGCCAAACCGCCGGACACAAGTTCCGCCCAGGTCTTCAAGGGTACCCTCTGACGCTTCTGCGACCGTCTCGACTCCTCCTCCTCGCTCAAGCTGACCACCGAGTAGGGTGCCAGAACCGGTACTCGCAGTAAATCATGCATATAATCATGCGCAAAGAACGACACCCCAGCATAGGGAATCATTCCAAGCACCGTTGGAATATAGCCCCGGTAAAAATTGCTCCAATGGGCAAACCATAGGGGTACATACCACTTCTTCGCCAACGTAGCCGACACAGGCTCTTCCCAAATCGTTCTCACGATCTTCCCAAGCTTGACCTTCTTATGCTCTGTGACATACGCTAGGCGAACTCTTATGAGATCTAACGGGTAAGTCAGAAAGACGCTGCAAAGCCCCGCAAGAGAGCCACTCACCAGTCGCCTCCAATGCACCTCGTAATCTTTACTCGGAATCAGAACGTTCCGTATCTGCTCATACGCAACAAACTTGACCGCAGCATACGGGAAGATTCTAATCAACGTCACCGAGTGTCCCTGAAAAAAGCCTCTCAGCCCATCATTAATCCGTATATGCTTTGCTGCTTCCACCAGTCCCACCAGCGACCCTGCGTACTTCGTGTAATGCGGATTCGAAGTCTGAAATAGAATCTTGATACGATCCAGAGGAGCTATCAATGTCTTTGCACATGAGCCGGAAATCCCACCAGCGACCGCTGAACGCATTATATAATCCATCGAGTTCTTATCGATCGCTACAGCACCTTGTCTTGTCATATCCCTCTCGCAGACAACTTTTGCTCGGACATTGGCTGATTCATGAGCTCCGGCCATTTGAAGTCACTAGTCTCCTTTCTCAGCCTTCCAGCTCCCGCTCTGGTTTATTCCAAACTGCTCTGTTCTACAATGTATATGTCACTCGAAGCGAATTAAAGAATGCTAAACCCCGAGCTCGTCTCCATGGACTGTAAGCTTGCACCAAGAAAACTAATCCGAGTGTCCTGGATCGTTTTGTATTCGATACTTACATTCTGCATGTTAGCGAATCCGAATGACCCATTCGCATGATCATGATCCACCTGGGGCTCCGAACCTCTTTGAGAGATTGCGGTAAGTCCTGCCGAATAAGATAATCGCAGAGCTACAAGTTGCAAGATAATGCCACGCCTCGGTAAGGTATGGACGTTTGGAACTGCATCTTGAAGCAGTGTAAGAGCCTCCAATTGCAGTTCAAGTGTGTTCTCTGGACGCCAGCGAACTCCCGTACAGACTACGACTTGTATCGAACAATTGTACCAAATCGTCTGATCGATGCTAAACATCACCGAATTTTGTCCTCAGGCTACTTCTGTTCAGAATTCCGCGCTTTCTCGAAGACGCACAGTCAATTATTTTCACTTCAAGCAATCAGTTATAAAAGAATACAGCAGCTAGCGTTGATGGCCATGGCATTCTTGTAAAAAGTCACTGTAATCACGAAATCTGCCATCTCGATGTCTTCGCAGAAAAGACAGGTGGATCCAGCCAAGTCATTTCTGGCAGGCTCTTTAGCCGGTGCGGCAGAAGCATGTATTACGTATCCGTTCGAATTTGCCAAGACCAGGCTGCAGCTGGTGGATAAAGCATCGAAAGCTACGCGGAATCCGCTGGTTTTGATATATAATACTGCCAAGGTTCAGGGCATTGGATCGATATATGTAGGATGCCCGGCGTTTATCGTTGGGAACACGGCCAAGGCGGGAGTTCGATTCCTGGGTTTTGATATGATCAAGAACCTTCTGAGGGATCCTCAAACTGGGGAATTGAGTGGTCCTCGAGGTGTGATTGCAGGCCTGGGAGCTGGTCTACTGGAGAGTGTTGTGGCAGTGACGCCATTTGAAGCCATCAAGACTGGTTTAATCGATGACAAACAGAGTGCCAATCCTAAGTATCACAACAATGGGCGCGGCATGTTGAGGAATTACGGTTCTCTGATCCGTGATAAAGGAGTGAGAGGTCTATATAACGGAGTTCTGCCAGTGTCGATGAGGCAGGCAGCTAACCAGGCAGTCAGACTGGGATGTTATAACAAAATCAAAATTATGGTGCAGGATTATACAGGATCTCCTAAGGATCAGCCGCTGTCATCCGGTCTGACGTTCATCGTCGGTGCCTTTAGCGGTATCGTCACGGTTTACACGACCATGCCCCTCGACACAGTCAAGACAAGGATGCAAAGCCTAAACGCTTCCGAATACACCTCGACGCTGAACTGTTTTGCCCGGATCTTCAAGGAAGAGGGAGTGAAAACCTTCTGGAAGGGCACAACACCAAGACTGGGCAGACTCATTCTGAGTGGTGGTATCGTTTTCACCATTTATGAGAAAGTGCTAGATGTGCTGGGTTGAACAGAATTCATGCTGGAGACGTCCCCTTATGTGTTAACAGAAAAAAACAAACAAACTTGAGACTCGTTGGAGGGCGCTTGACGCATTTTTATAATCGTACATGATCCGTTAGGGCGAACTCTGCTCCTGTGATAGAAATTTTCTCTCCATCTTTTTGATTTGAACGTAGTCATAAAGACTCTTGAGCATTATGAAGATGCCCAGTAGACCAGTAAACACAGCTAACAGCGGTAATTCCTGCTTCTGTGGATGCGCACCTGGGGCCAGCTTTGGTTCGAAGTCATCCTGTACTGTCGGAGAGGAATATAAATGCAAATCATCGTGGTCAGTGGGATCGGAAAGCTTTACTCGATCGACCTGTTTATCTTTACCTACCTTGGAAAGGACGTCGTTCGGGCTCATTGAGTATGCATATCCCATGAACGTTAGGCCTAATCCAAACCTCGACCCTTGTTTCGCTGCGTGTGATGTATGAAGAATGTATGTTATTAAGAACCCAATGAACTGGAAACTCGAGCTCACAACCATGTTCCATATCAAGTTGGCAAGATTGCCTACAGGAAGACCCTCTATGCAAATCTCATTATAGTACATTCCTGAACCATCCTCGTCAACCCCATAGTACGAAGGCGCCATATCCACGGCCGCTTCGTCGTACGTAGGTGGGTTATCCTCAGAACCTGTCGTGGCATCGTTGTTAATATCTGGCTTTGCGCTTAGATTACTGAAGACTCCGTCATAACTGGCTCCCTGTTGCAGATGTATGACCTGTCGTCTGTTTCTCTTGAAAAGCCTATCTAAAACGTTAAAATGTCTTCCAACAGCTCTGGTATGCTTTGCCACTCTATTTCGCAACAACAGTGGAAAAAATCTTCCTGTCTCCTCCCCTAACTGGACATCCTCATCTTCCGCCACCGATGCTATAGAAGCATCTTGAGTGCTGGCACCTTGAACTTCTGCATCTATCATACTCCTCGAATTCCCAACAATTTGGCTCTGGCTTGAGCCTTCACCAGCCATCTTAACCGGGCTCTATGCGCAGATTAGCGAATAAGCCTTGACTAAATCCTCAGTTCTTAGTTTCTCAGAGAGTCCACATTAGCGAGATTAGTGCACTTTTTTATCTAAGTCCGTAAAAATAGTCCAAACTCTACAAAGCCACCATATAAAATGCACCAGGATTCTCGATGCACAACGGCCAGTTGATCTCAGCTTTCAAATCAGCATCCAGTGCGAGGAGCTCAAACGTGGCGAATCTGTTTGCCTATATGCTCTTTTGACTTAGATGTAGACACATATATACATTATTTCTGCAATAATTGCTCTGTGGCAGGCCCTCGGATTAATTCAGGTCTTCTGCTTCGATCCGAGTGCTCTTAGGAAGCTTAATGCAGAGTAGTAGTGAGCTTCCCGGTATGTGGTCGATTATGTGGCAGGGCTGCAGTTCGGCTGGGGGCATTATTGGCCTGGGCTTGTATTCTGTTGTGGTACTTAGGTCATACGACCCTACTGAAGGTCCAAGGTCGATCGCTCCCGGTAGGATGGTGCTTGGAATTGGCGTTCGGAAAGTTCTTGGAATATCTGCAACGTCCGGAAGAGATACTTCGATTGTGCCGTTGGCGCCGGAAGGACCTCCGGCTCCAGTTGAAGCAATAGCGGAATTACTTCCACCACCGTTGCCTACAACGACAACACCACGGCGACCAGAACGGCCCTGTCTCCTCTTGCGCCTTGCGTCTCTATCTTTATCCTTATCCAACCTCTCCAGTTCAGCAGCAGAAATCTGCAACAAATTTGGTGTATAAAGCTTTGCCTCTGACGGAGCTCTAAAAACATCGTCAATTGTTATCAGGGGAAGCATCCTACTGCGAATATCGTCATCGTCGATCACAGAGCCATCAAAGTTATAGCCCAGGAGTGCCAAGGATTTATGATACATGTGGACCTGCTCTCTAATGGAATGGGCAATGGCGGTCACAAATTCGCCCGGTAACGATAGTTCCTGACACACACTCTCGGCAAATTCCTCCGGACAGTTTTCTGTGTTTGAGATGTCCCACTCGAATTGGTCTATCAACTGATGCTGTCCCACAACAATGTCGATCTTGATTTTGATTCGCATATCATCGCCGCCAGGGCGTTCTTGGTTCAGGTCAAGATACGGATCTGACTGATATTCAGCTACCTGCTCTTTCATGGTTTGAGAGATTGTTTCGGCGATTTGATCCCTAGAGATTGGTGCATATCGGTAATCCCTCACCATATCGTCCACGAAATCTTCGATCTTCAGTATGCTATCATGCTTGTTCCAGAGAAGGGTATCTCTCAAAAAGAATTTATCACGCTCTTGATCGAATTCAAATCGTATGGGAACAAGCTCCTCGCTCTCCTCATTCATAGCTTGTTCGTAGATTTTTAATCGGTCTTGATAGAACTGAGAACGCCCATCAATAAGTGTCTCTGGAATGACTTGACTCAAAGAATTGGTTACACCGTTACCGTAACCGGAATATCCATCACCCCATATGCTAGCGGAAGGAATATTTTGGGAAGTATTCGTTATAGACTTCATTCTTGTCGCTTTCAGTTCTTGGTAATACTTCAGAGTGTGCCACAGCTTCCCCAGGTACTCTTTGTTACTAAAACCATAGATACTAAAAGGTTCGTAACCATTGGTTTCTTTTGCCAAATCCAATTTGTTTGCCTTGTCTCGTTGAATTATTTGTTCATAGAGTAAGGTATCGGTTGATGGTTGTTGTTCGGACCAGAAGGTCGGATGCGGCAGTTTAGTCTCCGGCGGATCAAACTTGATAGTCTGGTACTTTGGCAAGTCAAACTTAGGCATCGCTGGGAGCGGTCCAGCGTTAGGCAAGTTCATATTTTGTTGCGAAAGATGAAAAGCTTGACCGTCCGTAGGAGCACCTGAAACTACGGGCATTTGCTGTTGATGTATCTGCGAGCCAAGAGCATGCTGAGTCGGTACGTTCTGCTGTCCTTGGACCTGTGCGCTTGCGGGTGATTCGTGAGGTTGCGGCAGTGGAACTCGAGAGTGTTGTTGCTGCTGCTGTTGCTGTAGTTGTTGCTGTAATTGCTGTTGAGCGACGGTAACGGCCGCAACGACAGCTGGGTTGTTCTTCGCTATGGCCTGCTGTTTTAAATGGCTTAACACCTGCTGTTGCATCGGAAGTGGTAGTTGAGCAATCTGAGGCGGTAAATTGATTGGCGCCTGAGGTGACCCCGAGTCTCCTCCAGATGACCTCGACATCCCTGCATGTTGCGCGGCAGCACCACCGTCTAATGGCTGATTTGTCGGAATGTTTCGTGACATTGACATCTGCTGCCCCGGAAGCGGTTGCGTCCGTTGTTGAGGCAAATGCTGTGAGGCTTGCATTTGGGCCTGCGCCCTTGCCTGAGTTTGAGCTTCTGCCAACGCTTGAGCTTGTGCTCGTGCTCTAGCCTCTGCCTGGGCCTGCTCGCTCGCCTTGGTCTGTGGTTGCGATTGCTGAACCGGAGGAGTAAAAGACGTTTGTTGCTGAATCCTATTCATAAGCAACTGTCGGTGTCTCTGCTGAATCATTTGAACCTGAGCTGGCGTAAGGTTTTGAAGTACGTTTCTCGGTATCTGCGATAAGTTAAAAGATGGAGTACCTATATTACTGAATGGATTGGAGTCCGTTACCCCATTAGATTGCTCTGAGGCCACATTTTGATCGTTTCCACCATTATCCACGTTCATGAGTTCCTCGCTTCTCTTTATTGCGACCTTCTTCTGCTTTATTCGTTGTTATAGTAAGATGTTTTTTGATGGACTTGAACTCATAATGAAGATGAAAATTCACTAGCACAGCTTACAATGATCGCTTAGATAGCGATCATTTGAGCCAGTAAGATCTATAAAATGAGGTACGCGGGCCTTGATGAAGCCTCAGGTTTATGGAGCTTCATTTTGCAAGGAAATCACTGCGACGCTAAGAAAGCTATTCGTTGATTCGAGGTGACAGCACGCAGCGATGACTTCAGCTGAACGGCACTAGTATGTAGGTTACGCGCATCGCAACAGATAGAGTCTAGAATCTTGACGCTGAATGTTCTGTAGACAATCCAACGTACATATCGCTGCAAGCCAGGCAATTTCAGGCTCGACTTGCCTTGTATGTCTTGATACCCATTTTTCATGTAAAAGGTACCTTTGAAAAATAGTACGTATGCTCAACAATACTAGCAGATCAGTGTGCCCAGGTGAGGAATAGAGAATGTTTATCGCGTTCTATATCACTGATTCAAAATACTCGTTGGTATTCCAATACCTTCTGAGCTCAAAATCGCCGTCTTTTGAACATTTAAGGACCAAGGTACAGGAGGTTTGTCCAAAGCTGATGAGCGATGCTAACACCACTGAGAGCGGCACGAGGACCAATGACGGCAACGGTAACCTGAATGCGGTACGTCAACCAGTAGGTAAGAACCTGGAGCTTTACAAGTACTACTCGTCTACAAACAAGCTGTATTATTTCTGTTTGACTTCAGCCTGCAGCTCTGGTTCCAAGTGCTCGCCTTTCGTCTTTATGGAGGATATGGATAGACTTTTCCTGGAGTACTTTGATAAGGATCAACTAACAGCGAGTAAGATCAAGAATAACTACGACCGAATTACCATGATATTTTACGTCTGCGTCAGCGGCGGCGTGCCGGCGGCTGGAAAATTGTACAGTAATAGCGTCAAGAAAGTGGTGCCGGTGAGGTCCGATCTGTCAAAAATCATCACCTCGACGGCACACACCTTGCAAGTTGCGGTTCAGCGTCAGGGGCAGCAGCACGGGGAAAGATTTGGCAACAAGCAATCCAGATTCGAAACCGATAGTTCATTGGAGAGCGAAATGGTGCCCTGGAGAAGTGCTGGCTTGAAATATACTAATAATGAGTTTTACGTCGACATGACTGAAGAGATACATGTTACTTATCAAAAGAGCCGCAAGACATCTGGCTCAAACTTGCGCTTCGACTCCTCCAAGATGACGATGGTGTGTGGTACAATCAATGGCCGCGCCACCGTCAGGTGCTACCTGAGCGACACCCCGTCAGTTGAGCTTCAGCTCGATTTGGCAGGCAACGATATGGGAGTTCCCGCGCTTCACAACTGCATAGAGAATAAAACTGACCTGTCGAATCTCAAATTCATCCCGCCCGATGGTAAATTCAGCTTGATACAGTACAGCATAGATCTAGATCAGGTTAGCCAATCCCGCAGATACAACAGCTGCGTCGGTCTGATCACGCTGGATTTCAAAGATCAACTGGGCACAAAGAAGGACGAGTTCGAGCTTACAGTCAACATAGCTAACTCTAGGGAAGTTGAAAGCATCCAAGATTTGTGCATCGGCCTGGAGTTGCAACCCCCAACAGACAACAACTCTCAGAACCGGGATACCACACAGGACTCTGAATTCAAGATCAAGGTGCTACGCAATACACACGGAAGATTCGACAATAGCGTCGTCTCCGGTAAAGGCGCCTGGATTTTCGATAAAGACACGCCCACCGGCAGCTTACCAGTTTTGAGAGGCTGCGTAGAGAACAGCACTGGCCTCTCCTGCGACGCAAAAGTGCAGCGCGTATCATTGTCATACACACATACCGGGCAGTTGATAAGTGGGATTCGCGTGAAAGCAATTAACATCAACTCACAAGGAACTACGGGCACAAAGCCTTTCAAAGGCGTCAAATATATGACTACCACGGGTGACTACGAAATAAGATCTTGAAGTATTCAATCCCTTTCTTCATAATAATCTTTCACTTCATCTCATCATCTCTTAAAAGTTTTGACGCTTCGCGCTTAAGCGACTAAACGCCGGCCTTAGGGATGAGGAGGCCTGACTTCGAAAGCGGGGCACAGCTTAGGGGATCGGAGTAAAGCCGCCACGGCGGCAAAATAAGGCACCTTAGAATGGTATATAAAAGCACAGCAAGAGATCGATAGTCTGTACAAGAATTGTCCCGAGGCAGTAAAACACCAAGATGTCTGGAGAAAAACTGGAGTTCAAGGATAGGGTGGTTGTGGTAACGGGAGCAGGAGGTGGTTTAGGTAAAGTGTATGCATTAGAATATGCCAAGAGGGGCGCTAAAGTTGTGGTGAATGACTTGGGCGGCTCGTTGGGCGGTTCTGGCGGCAGCACTCGAGCAGCCGATGTAGTAGTGGAAGAGATCAAGAAAAACGGAGGTGTTGCGGTAGCTAATTATGACTCGGTTAATGAGCATGGAGAGAAGATAATTCAAACGGCGATCGACAATTTCGGTCGAATTGATGTGTTGATCAATAACGCGGGCATTCTGAGAGACGTCTCTTTTGCTAAGATGTCGGCGAAGGAGTTTGGATCTGTCGTGGATGTTCACTTGAACGGTGGTTACAAGCTGTGCAAAGCCGCCTGGCCGCATATGCTTTCTCAAAAGTTCGGGAGGATTATCAATACGGCTTCGCCTGCGGGATTATACGGAAACTTCGGACAGGCAAACTATTCAGCGGCCAAGCTCGGTTTGGTCGGGATGGCAGAAACCTTAGCGAAGGAGGGTTACAAGTATAACATCCGAGTGAATGCGATCGCTCCACTGGCAAGGTCAAGAATGACTGAGAATGTTTTGCCGCCACATATTCTTAAACAGCTAGGACCGGAGAAAATCGTTCCACTGGTCCTTTTTTTAACGCATGAGTCGACGCAAGTAACGAATTCTATTTTTGAGCTTGCCGCCGGCTTTTATGGGCAGATTAGATGGGAGAGATCATCTGGTCAAATCTTCAACCCGAACCCAGAGACATTCACACCAGAAGCAATATTAAACAAATGGGAATCTATCACGGATTTTAGAGATAAATCATTTAACAAGGTACAGCACCCAGTTCAGCTCTCAGATTACAACGATTTGATAACTAAAGCTAAGAAGTTGCCCGCTCAAAACGATCAGGGATCAGTAAAAATCGAATCGCTACGCGGAAAAGTCGTTATTATAACTGGGGCCGGAGGAGGCCTTGGGAAGTCGCATGCTGTCTGGTTTGCAAGGTATGGTGCCAAGGTTATCGTGAACGATATTCGCAATGCTGACGTCTCAGCAAGCGACATTAATAAACAGTTTGGAGATGGGACCGCAATCCCCGATGCACACAATATAGTTACCGAAGCTCCTCAGATCATTGAGAATGCCTTGAAGAATTTTGGCCGTGTTGACGTGCTGGTTAATAATGCGGGCATCCTGCGTGATAGGTCGTTCAAGAAAATGACAGATGATGAATGGTTTGCTGTGATAGAGGTTCATCTGTATGCCACATTTGCCATGTGCAAAGCAGTTTGGCCGGTGTTTTTGAAGCAGAAATCGGGCTACATCATTAACACTAGTTCAACCTCAGGTATTTACGGTAACTTTGGACAGACAAATTATGCTGCGGCCAAGGCGGCTATTCTTGGTTTATCCAGAACTCTTGCCATTGAGGGTGGTAGAAAAGGTATCAAGGTCAATATTATCGCCCCTCATGCAGAAACTGCTATGACGAAGACCATTTTCACGGAGAAAGAACTAGTGAACCATTTTGAGCCTTCACAGGTCTCTCCATTTGTCGTTCTGCTGGCAAGTGAGGAACTTCAAAGGAAAGGCGGTGGAAAGGGCGTTAATGGACAGTTATTCGAAGTCGGCGGTGGCTGGTGCGGCCAGACAAGATGGCAAAGAAGCGAAGGATTTACCGCTGTCACAGACTCAATAGAACCAGAGGTTATCAAAAACAACTGGAAACAGATCACGAATTTTGAGTCCGGAACTATCAATCCAAGTACCACGGAAGAGTCCTCTATGGCAATATTGCAGGCTGTTCAACAGGCGCAATCGTCCAAAAGTTCTAAGGATATTTTTCGTTATACCGAGAGAGACTGTATATTGTACAACCTGGGCCTTGGGGCAACGAGTCAAGAGTTGCAGCTAACCTACGAAAATGATCCTAACTTCCACGTCCTGCCCTCATTTGCTGTCATTCCCTTCATGACAAGCATCAGAGCGCTCAATATGAACAAGCTAGTAGAAAACTTCAATTTTGCCATGCTTCTTCACGGAGAACAATATTTCAGACTGGGTGAATATCCACTACCAACCAAAGGTTCCCTGAAGACTGTTGCCAAACCACTTCAAATCTTGAACAAGGGGGGGAAAGCAGCTATAATAGTAGGTGGGTTTGAGACGTACGATGTGAAAACTAAGAAGCTACTGGCCTACAATGAAGGGTCATTCTTCATAAGAGGCGCCCGCACACCAGGTGGCAAACAAATTATTAAAGGTGAAAGGGCAAAGTTCGCCGTACAGAAATTCGAAGCCCCAGACAGAAAACCCGATTTTGAAATTGAAGTCGCTACTCATAAGGATCAAGCTGCCCTCTACAGGTTATCTGGAGACTATAACCCACTGCACATCGATCCTAACTTGGCCAAGGCTGTTAGGTTCCCTCGTCCGATACTACATGGATTATGTACTCTGGGTGTCAGCGCTAAAGCTTTGCTTGACAAGTTTGGTCCTTACTCCGAGTTGAAAGTAAGGTTCACAAACGTTGTCTTCCCGGGTGACAAGTTGAAAGTCAAGGCCTGGAAGCAACCCAATGGTATCGTTATCTTCCAGACCGTGGACCTTGACAGAGACGTTGTTGTCTTGAACAACTGCGCTATTAAATTAGTGGGATCAGACTCTAAGCTCTGATTGTTGGGCTCTAGCTCCTTATGATGTTTATAGTTAACTAACGTTCGCTAGCGGTTTCATGATATGCATGGTCTTGTTCTTGATTCGTTCGAGCCGAAATATACATAATATGAATAAATAATATACGCCTATATGAATTCCCGCTATCTCAGAAATGTAGGACGATAAAACAGCTATGGGCTGTCATGCTTGTGGAGTTATTTCGAACTCAGTTGATTCTATCCTCTGGTGGGATCTCCTTCTCCCAGTAAGAACCCAGGATTGGAATCTTCTTGTAGAAGGTGTCTTGGAAAGTGGGCCAGCCAGCTGTGAAAACGAACAGGCCTGCAGTGGATGCTGCACCCCAAATAGCCAAATTTGGAATGTAGCTCATAAGATTGCTTGAATTGACTCTTCCAAAATGTGGTGCTGTCTTGGTGGCTAGTTTGGAGATATACTGCTTGGGAGAAAATTCGTTAGTTTACCGTGTGAAGAAGGCTAGATTATGGACGCCAATGCATCCCAACTGAGAGAATCCCATCAACATACTGAAACCATTGCTTTGATCTTGCTTCGAGCGGTTTTCTTAATATATCTTGGAGGAATAACGCACTCAATGAACTCTCTTAAGTACTAACTGCATCTCTCAGGTCTTACGGGGTTATTCGAACAGCACATAGGCAGAACGAACGACACTGTGAAATTTAACGGTTATCACTATCGACGGTAGAATTCCAAAATATTCAGACATGATTGGTTAATTGTCGTGTGCAATCTCGATGGACAGTCAATAATGGTATCGGATTCTGACGGCTTCATCAATCAATAGTCTTAATCTCTCTTACTCGGATTCAGGTACGGTATCCGCTATCTAAGTGTTCTCGAGGACATACGGATAGTATTCTTTTAAATTGGCAACGGAAGTTGGTCTTGGATAGTTGTTAACATCAAAGAATTTGCTGACGCAACTCCATTTGTGCCATGTAAAATCTTTCCTTGGATTGCAATCGCAATGTAGGATGTCTCTCACTTCCTCGTCCACGGGACAGTCCTGATTTGGGTTATGCATATATCCTGTATTAGCAACGAAATGTAAGCTATCGACAGGTAGCATAAAGCTGGCAGCTAATGTGTGTACTGGAGCATCCCCCCACCTTTCATAGAAGAAACCACCTTTGTCGTCTAGGTACTGGAAGTACTTGTCATAAGCGTCGGAGCGGTAAAACCTCAGATTCGCAATCTCAAAGTTCGACCAGAAATGACACAGGTTATACGACGACCCACCATCATCTGTAACAAACTCAGCGTTATTTTTATCAGCAAGGTATTGAGGATTTTTCTTGAAGAATTCTATCGTGGTGTTCCAAAGAGACGGTATGGTTCTGACGTCTTCCTGCAGAGCCATGTTGAACGCATAGAGTTTGTTATTCTGTCTCATGTATTGGAAAACATCATAAGTTATTCCGCAGTCGAAATGCACGCCAGGTTCTATTCTCCAGTAATATTCGACATCGCGTAGCTCATTTAGTTTATAAAACAGACCGGAATTGAAGCGACACATGAATCTGTACGACTCGCTTTCCCCATACATAACTTTCTTCTTGGAATAATCTTCCCTACTAGCGGCTGCCTTCTCCTTGTCTATGTTCGCAGGGTAGGTCCACATCTCCCCAGGTACCTTGATAAATCTAGCACCACCAGAGACTCTAGATGACACTTCTTCCTTGAACTTCTCAGTAAACTCTTCATCATTCATGAACCACCATTGATAATGGTATTTCGAGTTAAAACTCCTTTCGAAACGCTCAATAGTGTCAATCATATCGATTAGTTCTGAATTCCTCACAAGCGTCAAAAGGATATCATTTCCCTTGCCGCTGGTACTCTCATAAATCTTTGGACGGCCAACATCGACACTTTGCAGCCCCTGGTTCTCATTCAGGTCGTTTTCAGATAATATTGACGAACCATGCAGACAATAAAATATCAATGGCGACAAAATAGCAACTGCCACTAGAAGTCTCAGATATCTTCGATGGGCTAATCTTCGCCAGCCTCCCAAATTGACCAGCACTCGATTCATTGGTCCAAATAACTTCCCATAAACCCTGCAATGTTCTGGGTTGAATCCGTTTGCTTGTTCCTTCATACATACTTGCTCAAGTTCAACAGTGAAGAAGGAACGGAAGGAGAAAGGAGAGATTTCATAGCTAGTTTCAGAACCGCTGCTCTAAGATTTTCATATAATTACAAATGACAATTACTGATCTACATAATTAGCTTATGGCAGTATGTTAATCCAGAACCTCATTACTTCTTTCTTCTCGGATTCTGGCTGCTCGCACTTGAACTCAACATAATTAAGACCCTCGTTGAGCCGGATGTCGAATTTTTCAGACCCTGCATTATCCTCCTGCAACTCCGTTTTTTCTCGATTATTGTCCTGTTGCTGTTTCATGCTATTCAAGGTTGCCCTTTCGGAATTAATATTTTCTTTGTTGACGGTTAACGAAGTGACTGCTTTTTTATCATTCATAGTGGCTGTCAGCGTCAAGAAAGTTTGGACAGGTTGTAGTGTGAGGGAAAACATGTTCTCGTTCTGACTGAGTTGGTCACCGCAAAAAATGAATTCGACCCAGTTTTGATTACAGGAGGGCTTACCGCCCATGGCCGGCGTCGTTGCCTGTCGATAGAGGTTCTTGGATGAATAGATGCAAACCTGTTTGACCAGATCATAGGGTACTCTTTGCATTGTGTGCTCTTCAGATGTCATTTCTTTTTGCATTGATGCTAGAATATTGTATTTGAGCACCCTAGGGGGTTCCTCGATTGGCGTGGACAATTTTTGTTTTTTGTTTTGCATTTCCAGTTTGTTGGGCCCTAGAAGATAATCTTCGGATAGTATAGCTCTATTGTACCCGTTACCAAGTCCTTCGAGATGATTGAAATCATAATCTGCCTCGTCGTCATCCTTCGAAACCTCCTCAGTTTGATCATTGCCGCCATTGGCCAGGTACTGCTCGTACTCGACTTTGTCATACTCAAGCTTGATTTCTCCTCGCTCGCTAACATCCCGCAACTCAGGGAAAAATCTATACTGTATTAAATGATTGAAATACCTGAGCAGTTTCTGAGCATCCTGATAGATTAATGTTGTACTGTCATTGAACACCAGAGCATTTTGAAACACTAGTTGAGTATCAATAATGAAATCATAAATCTTAGCATAGTAGCCAACTTCCAAATTCTGCTTCACTGGCGCGAGAGCGGATGGTCTGTGAATTACTTCATAATAATCCGGAAGCTCATCCTTTTCCACCAGATGCATGAATGGTTCACTGATCTTCATGGTTCCATCTGCATCGGTTTTTGTAGCGCCATATTCCAGTTCTATGTCTTTGTCGGTTGCATCTATCACTCGGTCCAAATAATTCAGAAGGCGAGGTCTGACATCATCCGAGATAAGGTAATTCCTTGTGACATTTTTCGCTTTCAAAACTTCGTACTCAATGTATTGAACCATTTGTATTGAGTTCTTAACAATCAAACTATCCGGCTCATTATACGATGCACAGTTTTTAGCCAGCAATTCAACATCCAGCAAAAAGGTGTGAGATCCGTCGGGAAATTCGTAATCTCTGGATTTGATCTCATTAATAGAGATCGGTTGCTGTATCTTGTAGTAATACTGCGGATGGAACTTTCTACTCGGTAGTTTGATAAAATCTTTGAAAACTGTCTTGTACGATTCTATCAGATAATTAAGCGTAAATGAAATGAACAGATTAAACTTTGGAATAACCCAATCATCCTGATATAGCTCTGACTCGGGATATAGCGGAATATTGTAATCAACATTGGGAAGGTCCCCTGTTCTAGGTTGCTTTCCAGCCACATACTTAACCACTTTTTCCTCTTCCTCCTCAGGAGCCTTTCTCTTTTTAACAGGCATCGTCGTCGAACAGGTCAAAATTGGAGTTCAAATCGAAATGCAACTTATGGAGGCACTTTTTGCTTCCCATTCTTCGATAAGGTCGTGTTATTCACGACTATTTTGATCACTTCTTTGCAAACATCGCCTAGTTCATCATCTACGTATGACGCGATTTAGGTGAATATAATAGATACGTTATCTTGATACAACTAACCAAGCGCTCAATAAAGCGTCACTATGAGCTGGCCTCTTGGTTCCACGCGTAACTCATCATCCAGAGTTTCGAAGATCGTTTGATGCAACAGTTTGAGATGCTTCTTCATCTCCTGTGACATTGCGGTCTTCGTATCGAGCGGAACAAAGTTACTCTTGCTGCTTCTGTTTTGTTCTGGAGTGTGTTCTTGGTTATCTCGTGTCGTCGATCCGCTAGCATTCTCCAGCGCATCTGGGTCTGGATTCTTTAAGTCCGTTCCCTGTATTACTATCCCGCTATTACTTATCATTGAGATGTCTATCAGTTTGTCATTCGTGTTAGTCACGATTTCCTTCAACGTATTTTCTCTGGCACGCAAGCGTTCCTCGTGTTCTTTCATTTGCTGCTGTAGCGCATTATAGTCCTCATGGGCGCCGTAGCCGTTCTGCTGACTCGCTAACAAGGCCTCATTCTCGTCCAATTCTCCTTCCCTACAGCAACTCAATATAAGTCCCATCTCTGGATTCTGTAACGAGCGAATAAACTCTCAGTAGTCCCTGGCATTGCACAGCGGTTCCTGCGTTATCATTGTACTCAACTTTCCGTCAAAGGGCTCTCAGCTTCCTTCAACTCTGACACTGCCGGGTAACTTTTGAAGCTTTAGGCTGGAAAATTTTGGAGATTGCCATACTTGCGTTTCAATTAGGATGAAGTTATCTTCCTACATTGGCATGTTTGTTGAGGAGTTTGGGCATTTACCGTGGAAATATGAATTTGACTGGGATTTCTCATCGCTTTTATGTTAGCTGTACGGTGAAAAATGGCTCGCTGCCCCTGGCGAGGTCGTTGCACACCACACATATATCCTCAGACTTTTTCTCATGGTTTAAAGCGAGGAAGGCGGAAGAAAATGAAGCCAAGGTTCCCACTAAGGCTACCACTGAGTTGATCAAAGAGATCGAAAGTGGCAAGAAATCAAAATCAGTAGCTAACACTCAGAAGTTGAAACTGACTTCAGAAAATTTCATCGGGAAAGAACCAGGTCAATTGGACCGGGCAGAACATCAGAGGCTAGTCCGCGAGGCTAAATTCAATAACTGGATCTCCAAGGATATCGTATCGAGCGAAAGGCGATTGGATGAACTTTTGATCGAATCATACAATGAATCTTATCCAGGCGATAAAATCTCCGCATCCTCTGATGCCAAACTCGATGCTAAATTCCCGGACCTTGTGACAAAATTCAAGTTTACAAAATTTTTGCAGGCCAAGAGTGGATGTATGATCTCGGACTACAAGTTGACCATCTTGAACAGGCCTTCTCAATACAAGGAGTTTTTCATGGATGAAATCCTCTCTGGTAAACAGGCCAGGTATAAGGAAGCGGAGCCTCACGCAATCCATCTCACGCAAGAACGCTTCAGCTCTCCAAATATCTATGTTGTCCCTGATGTTGATGTCAAATCCCAGAACAAAAACTATCGCAAGATCATGCAGGAAGTTCGCTTATCGGAGGCTGAAATTTCAAGAAGGGCGATGGAAGATGCGGCAAGAAGCTGATAATTCCAGTTCAGTCTACCTCACGACTGGCAGCGTTAGAAACATGAACGAATTAGTTCACGCTTGTACATATAACTGTAACGTAAAACATCATGATACATAATTACACACACGCATTTTGGCCCACATGAGGTGCCGCAAATCGGATCCTGAAGACTGTAAACGCGGTTAACTTCTAGATAACTCCTAAATAAGTTCTAGACAGCAGTTTCTTCTCTTCCGCAGGTTTCTTCGGCCAAGAAAGCAAGATCACTCACTCATCTTTTAGTCGATTGAAGTGCATCCTTTATTTTTGTTCAATTCCATTGTTGGGACCTTGTAGAATAATTAATGTTTGGTTTTGAAGCGTTAACATTACGATAATGACAAAGCCATTAAAATACTAATGTTGGTGCAATAAGTCAAATTCCTATGAACAACGATGCACCTCTCTGTAAGGAGCTATACAATATCCTACTTTTGAACCCAGGTGCTCGAGAACATCGGTTGACTTTCGGTCCCAGCCATGCTTGCGGAAGTGAACGTTATCTGGTCAATGAAGACGAGTATATGAGAGAGACGTTCTGCCCCACTTCGACTCTACTATCAGTTTTCAAAGAAAGCCATGATCTCTTGGCAAAAGATCAATACCGAATTTGTAAGTAAACTTCCTTTCCCTTTGTTCCAGAGCATGAAACTAACTATTCACTACGTTTTGCGTAGCTTCCAATTATGACCCTACGAACCTTTATTTCTTAAGCTTAGGAAACCTTTTAGCAGCTCCTGGTAACCATACGGCACTTAGCTTGCATGAAAAGCTCTTTCTTAAGAAGTTAAAGGAAAGCACGGATTTAAAGTTCCTGTTGCGCAACGAGTTGCTTCTCATTGAACGATTCTTGACCTCAACCAACAATCGTCTAAACAAATGCTCTTCATTATGGTACTTCTATCGAAAACTGCTGGTACTAGCAAGATATCATAATTGCGAAAAATTGAGCTACAGGGCAACAGTTATTTATTCAGGCAGCAGGCACTTCTCGAATTACTACTGCTGGGCTACTGCAAGGTGGCTCTATGATGTTATACCTGTGGAAGAAAAAGCTTCGTTGCTTGAAGCAGTCCGTAACTTTTGCTTTGAAAACGTCAGAGATATTTCTTCTTGGAGTGCTCTTTCTTACATGGTTTGTCAGCAGAGAAGGAAGCTAGAAAACAATTATACGGATTACGAGCGTTTGAGAAAACTTCTACAACTGCCAGAAAATGATACTAAAGAACCAGATTGGCTGTACTTGAAGATCGAGCGGTACGTCACAAAAATAATTCAGACCATAGATTCGGCGGTTGCAGAGGAATGGCCTCCTTATTTCTGCTTGGTGGAAATTTTAAAGGAAGTTCCAGAGGCGGCTGATTTATCAACTTTTTCAACCTGGCGCACCAATCTACATAACTTTGAAGAAAAGTACGGCACTATCAGTTTAATCCGAAATCATCCCGTTGTTCCGCCAAATCTCTCTGGCAATGCCCTATTGAGCAGGAATGCTCGTCATTATGGGTTGAAGAAGCTCTTCCTACTCAAGATCCGAAATTGCAACTAGAGGAACGTACCAAATGAATTCAGTTGGCTCTTGTCGATATTTAGGGCTACCGTAATGTACATAAGTCATTCTAACCGTGAGGTTTTCGAGAGTTCTTTTTCTTGCAGCTGACTTTTCTTGTGTGCAGGGATTGCAAACTTCTCTGTGAACTGCTGTCCTGGCAAGATCGGCGCAATTTCTAGGATGCTTTTAATTTGTTCTTCGTAATCTTCGCCATTGGGAATTTTCCTATAGATATAGTAGTCCAAATCCTCTTCTGGTTTAGCTCGCCTGAATAATTTCGGATGAAATTCTACACCGTCTTCAACCCGCTTCTTTGCCAGCTCTCTCTGATAGCTTTCAATCTTGTATTTTTCTTCGGTGGCCACTTCATGGTCGCGAGCAGCCAATGCTTCTATAACCTTTTTCCACAATCTTCTAGATTCGTATTCCCCTTGTTCATTTAATGGACGTACTTTCGGCTTGCTTACTTTACTTTTATGCGTGTCGAAAAGAATAGTCTTCCTTGAGTTTTTATCGGTCAAGTCTTTAATATACATGACATCATTCCATTTCCCTGTGATTTCATAGTATTCTTTACCATTCTTGTCCTTTACAGTGCCCGCAATAGCATCGTATGTTCCAGATATAAAGCCTTTCGTTTTGAAATCAATGTCTATCTCATAATCCGGGCTTTTGATAATCATATGATCTCCTAACTCAATTCTCATCTTACCAAACAGGATGCCTCGAGCATACATGTTAGGTTGGGAAAGAGTGTATTTTTCAGGTTTCCCGTTTGAGTCAGTGAGGTCGAGAAATTGTAAGACGGTTAGCCCGGCCATCATGGCAGCCGTCGAATTACCTAAGAACCTGGATTTAGGTATGCACACACCGTCAACTCTTATTCTTGATTCCGGAATCATGTAGAAATAGGCGGATTCAGGAGGATGGTGGCTTGTTTGTTCTGCAATGTAAAAAGCTTGTTGTTTATTTGGCAAATCCCAGTAGCAAGTAAAGTGCTCCCCCAGCACAGGATTTAGGGGCTTCTTGACAGCCTTGGGTGCAATGTGCCAACCGGCCAAATACCACTTGACCACTTTGACAAACCTCTGAAGCTTATCTTTCTCATTGTGTGCATCCAAAATCAGATCGGGAAACTGCAATTGGTTTGTGATTCTTTCCAGCATCGACTTCTTCTCCAGAATAAACGTTGGCAGTGTTATGCGAGACAAGTCACAGCCGGGCTTCAACTGGGAAATAATGTTCAGTAAGATATTCTGCCCTGACTCATCATTCTCATCCAAGTCATCCGTGTCGACTGGGCCATCTGAATAAAGATCTTTGCTGAGAGAACTAGCAGAGCTCCCGTGCACGGACATTGCCTTCAACTTGCTCAAAGGCATCATTCCTCACTCTCCTATACTTCTGAAAAGATTTTGTAACAAACAGAACAAAACAACTTATGAACTCGAATCCTTGCTCAGTCGTGTTACACTGATAACAAAATTAACCCCTTTTCGCCTGTGGCCCGTCTTGTCATGTAATTCTCGTTTGAAGTAGGCTTGACCTTCGAGTGAAAAAATCAAGTACGCGTCGCTTATCACATGCAGCGCATATTTCAGGGTTCATCTTGAATTCGCAAACCTGGCGCATTTGTGCCGCAACTGATGGCAAGTGGAGCGGAACTAAAGAAATGAAAGTTTGAGATATTTACTTGTTAATTATCGGTCTCTCCAAATACTGCTTCTCGTCAGGCCTTTGTCACCTCAGCCGATGAGCTCTGAGCCCGATCTGAGTCCCTCTGCTCGGCAGAGTTGGCCCCGCCATCGGCTTCCTTGGACTCAGAGACTACTGACTTTGGTCTTTTAGACGTTGCAGAGGCTTTTTCGAGTTTCTTCCGCTTACTTTTCTTCTTGACTGGTCTTGTCTCGCCTTCCTCATACACATCACTTGCCAAATCATACTGCTTAACATACTTTATCACCAACGAATACGTATCCGAATTCTGGTATTGATCATCAAAATTGCGGCATAAATTAAAAAACTCATTGCATGGCACATGTATATCAATCTTCTCCTTTTTATCCTCAACGCTAACATCCAGGCCTATGTACATGGTTGTGATGTAGACTATTGGTTTATCTTTAAAGTCTGGATCATTTCTAGAATCATCCGTGACTCGCCTGAACTGCTTTAGGTCGTCTTCTGTTTTATAGGTGCCGCAACTATCCACAATTTTCTGGCGTTCCTCGTCGGTTGTGTAGTAGTAGGCAGCCTCGAAAGGTTTAGTATAAGGATGGGCGAGCTTAATGCCAGCCATCGCCTCTAACTTCAAAACTAGAAGTCTTACTTTACTCTCAACCATGCCGCTCCATTTCAAATGCTGCTCGTCGGTTCCTTTAGTTGCGGCCATTATCGTCAGATAAAACTTGTACTTGTAAAAGAAATTGTGCTTGGTGAATAGGTCGGTCCACTTAAGCTTACTAGTGAAGATATCATTAGTAATCTGAACACCCCTCTCGAGTTCTTCTAAAATAACTCTTTTGGTGGAGTCTGTGATATTATGAGTTGCACACATGGATGGATAAGCCGGCGTGATGACCGGCATTCTATGCGATCTATCTTGGGCGTAAATTTTGGGATTCCAAACGCGCACTTGAAGGGGACCGTCTTCTATAGGCTTCAGGACCACAGGCTGTGGCCATTTCCACTCGGAAAGTATCTTGAAGAACCTATGTAATATGACTGCGCTACAAGCATTGGGATAGAGTTGGCATATTCTCGCTACTAACATTGCCCACGCCACACCACCAGGGAACCCGAAAACGTTAGCGTATATGGCCCTGCGCTGGGCCCAAAGTTTAATTGCCCTCAAAGCAATCCTGAACACTATTGGCTTGGGAACCAACTCCAAAATTTCATCTGTAACTCTGGTACCATTCAGAGCCCTCAAATCTTTCTCGTCAAGATTTCTTAGAAGGTTTTTATCGGACAATGTCAAGGAACGTGGAATCTGCGCAACGTCCAAGCGTGCGCAAATCAAATCAATCGAAATTCCGCCGAATTTGATTTTGATGATGGGAACAAATGCGTCTGGCACCGGAGCAATCTCCTCCAACTCGGGGCGAGCCCTCAGCAGTCCGTCAAACACGGTGAAAAAGTCCTCCCTCATTACATGCTTAGGAACAACAACCAAAGTATCAATATCACTGCCTGGACCATGAACTCCTAATCTGTAGGAACCAAAAGTGAATATTTTGCCGCCCGCGTCCTTCGCCATACCATCTGACATATTTTTATTCTTGGAAACTTTAAAAACGAATTCCTCAGCCAGCTCTTGCAGAATTTTCAATACTTTCACTCTATTTTCGGTCTCCTGTTCAGTCTCAAATGATCCCTCCTTCTTCAACTCCTGTATTAATTCATCATTCAACTTGTTCTCTGCTGCCGTAGATCCCGCCGTTGATACAGGTCCAGTGATCCCGTAAACCTTTTGGTAATTCATCGGAACACTTTTGGACAGTTCAATCCTTTGCTGGCGCCTATTCTCGCCCCACGAGCGTTGATTTGATCCAAGAAACGGTTCTCTGCCTTTGGATCGTACAGGACAAGCACTTTTTTGGAGAATTTGCTTGTCAAAAAGCTCAACTTTTGGATTAGCGAGCTGAAGATTCCAGAATGAGCTGCTTAAGGAATCAATCACAGAACCAGTAGGTTTATCGTCCGAAATTTTGGAAGTACAACGCTTAGCAACTAACCAAAGTCAAATGAAAAGACTTTGAACACTTCAAGCTAGCACAACAGTAGAAACGTAATAACCAGTTCGGAGCTTTTCAACCGTTGCTATGTCTATCTAACAAGATCGCTTGGGCGATATCATTATAACCTCAACGTCGACGCGTAATTGCCATCTTTGTGTTCCGGGTAAAAAAAGCTCTAAAGGGGCTTGATAGTAGGTAACCGAAGTTGATCGACGAAAAACAATATAAGCCTCGATCACATTCAATCAAGAATAAACATAAAAGCCTTATTGCTAACTCTGCGGTTCCAGGCGTTAACAACAAGCATCAATTATGGATGAGCATTTAATATCTACGATCAACAAACTTCAAGATGCCCTGGCACCTCTTGGTGGTGGCTCTCAGTCGCCTATTGACCTGCCTCAGATCACGGTCGTTGGATCGCAATCCTCCGGTAAATCTTCCGTTTTAGAAAATATTGTTGGTAGGGACTTTTTGCCACGAGGCACTGGTATTGTGACGAGAAGACCGTTGGTGCTGCAGCTGGTTAACAGAAGAGTCAAGAAGGACAGCCACAACGTGGATTCCGCAGCAAATGAGCTGATCGATTTGCATGTTAGTGATGATAAAGCAAATAATAAGAGCCAATCAGAAGATAATGCAGAGGAATGGGGCGAGTTTTTGCACCTGCCTGGCAAGAAGTTTTACAATTTTGATGAAATAAGACAGGAAATTGTTAGAGAAACGGATAAGCTAACCGGACCAAATTCTGGTATCTCCCCTATTCCAATTAACCTTAGAATTTATTCTCCACATATTCTCACGTTGACTTTGGTCGACTTACCAGGTCTCACTAAAGTCCCAGTTGGTGACCAACCGCCTGATATCGAGAAACAGATCAAAGATATGCTTTTGAAATATATTTCCAAGCCCAACTCGATAATATTATCTGTTAACGCTGCAAACACAGATTTAGCTAATAGTGATGGTTTAAAGCTTGCCAGAGAGGTTGATCCAGAGGGAATGAGGACAATTGGTGTTTTAACAAAAGTCGACCTGATGGATCAAGGTACGGATGTTATTGATATCCTTGCTGGAAGGGTCATTCCACTGAGATATGGGTATATTCCAGTCATAAACAGAGGACAAAAGGATATTGAAAGAAAGAAAACGATCAGGGATGCTCTTAAAGATGAAAGGAGTTTCTTCGAAAACCACCCTTCTTACAGTTCAAAGGCTCATTATTGTGGTACTCCTTACTTAGCCAAGAAGCTTAATTCCATTCTTCTACACCACATTAGACAAACCCTTCCTGATATAAAGGCTAAAATTGAGGCCACTCTGAAGAAGTATCAAAACGAGTTATTCAATCTCGGCCCAGAGAGTATGGATTCTCCCAGTTCTGTTGTGTTGAGTATGATCACTGATTTTTCTAACGAATACGCTGGAATTTTGGATGGTGAGGCTAAGGAGCTTTCAAGTCAAGAACTTTCCGGAGGTGCTAGAATTTCATTTGTTTTTCATGAAGTGTTTAAGAATGGTATCGATGCACTAGACCCCTTTGACCAGATCAAGGACTCCGACATCAGAACAATCATGTACAACAGTTCTGGTTCGGCACCTTCCCTGTTCGTTGGAACAGAAGCCTTCGAAGTGTTAGTCAAACAACAGATCAGACGGTGTGAAGAACCCTCCTTGCGCTTGGTAAGCCTTGTGTTCGATGAGCTGGTCCGAATGCTAAAGCAAATAATATCACAAACCAAATACGCCAGATACCCAGCATTGAGAGAAGCTATATCTAACCAATTCATTGAATTCTTGAAAGAAGCTATAGTGGCAACAAATGAATTCGTAGTTGATATTATCAGCTCGGAACAAACTTACATTAACACTGCACATCCTGACCTACTAAAGGGTTCGCAAGCTATGGCAATGGTAGAAGAGAGGTTACATCCTCGCCAACCCGCACTTGATCCCAAAACAGGTAAACCAATTCAAGGTCAGCCACCTTCGGCCAAGACTGCAGCTGCTGAGGAAAAATCAGGATTCTTTGGTGGATTCTTTTCCACTAAAAACAAGAAGAAATTGGCAGCGTTGGAGTCACCACCACCTGTTTTGAAAGCAACTGGGCAGATGACAGAAAGGGAAACTCTTGAGACTGAGGTCATCAAGCTTTTGATTAGCAGCTACTTCAGTATTGTGAAAAGAACTGTTGCGGATATCATTCCCAAGGCCTTAATGTTAAAGTTAATTGTTAAAAGTAAGAAGGACATCCAAAAAGTGTTACTTGAAAAGCTTTATGGAAACCAAGATATAAACGAGTTAACAAAGGAAAATGAGATCACCATACAAAGGAGAAAGGAATGTAAAAAGATGGTTGAAATCTTGAGACACGCCAGTGATATAGTATCTTCAGTCTGAAGTAGATAAATGATCTGTCTTTTTTGGTCTGATTCCAATCATCAACATCTAGCAGCAGGTCGTGAGTTAAATAAAGGTATGCAAATCTAGATAGAGATTACTACGAAAAGATTACTGCGAAAATAGGATAGCGTCTCTTATTTTGCTTAAGTCAAGAACATAATAAATCGAGACATTTTCATGGTGGAATCGTAAAGCGAGATGGCGCTTAATGATACTGCGAAATTTGGCACACGTTATCTCTACTGAGCTAACGTCAGCTGACTCAAAAAAATATTTTAACAAGTATTTTATTTTAGACATTTGTTTTTATATTTAGTTTATTATTCAATGGCCAAAATCAACATCTTAATCTTTCCTCAACATTAATAGCATTTTAGACATGATGTATTCAAAAAACTTCCTTGGGTACAGCTTCCGAAACGAAAAATTAGATTATCAAAGTATCTCATCATACACGATTATACAGCCCAACATATAGTTTGCGAAGTTTAATCACTGGTTTATCGCTTAAATGCTCGGTCCTCACCTGGTATTTCAGTTCTTGCAGTTATCTCTTCAGGGTATGTGGTCTTGATGACTTGCGTGAATAGGCTTGGCATGCGTAATAGCAATATCACGTGCTTGGTATAAGAAAGTGAGCCACTCTCTTTAGTGGTGGTGGAATCCTTAAACGATCAGAAGAATAATCTCGAGAAGGTCCAGGATACGCTATCTTAGGTATTGGCGCAAAGTATTTATATAGAAGGCATTACGAGTTAGTTCCATTGTAAATACTACAATTGTTTCAACGTTCTTTCACTTTGAAAGCTTAATTATCCGCAACGCTCCAGCAGAAGCGCGTCAAAATATAACCGAAATCCACATGGCAACCAACATCACCTGGCACCCTAATCTAACTTACTCGGAGCGTAAGGCTTTGAGGAATCAAGAGGGTTGTACCATTTGGTTGACAGGTTTGAGCGCTTCTGGAAAAAGCACTATTGCATGCGCTCTTGAGCAATTGCTTTTGCAAAAAGGTGTTGCAGCATACAGGTTAGATGGCGACAACATCAGATTTGGCTTAAATAAGGATCTAGGATTTTCTGAGAAGGATAGAAACGAGAATATCAGAAGAATCAGCGAAGTATCTAAGCTGTTTGCTGATTCGTGTACCATCAGCATAACATCGTTCATATCTCCTTATAGGATCGACCGTGACGGAGCTCGTGAGCTACATAAAGAAAGCGGTTTGAAATTCATCGAAGTATTCGTGGATGTTCCTTTAGAAGTGGCTGAGCAAAGGGATCCCAAAGGCCTATATAAGAAGGCTAGAGAGGGTATCATTAAAGACTTCACCGGAATCTCAGCGCCTTATGAAGCACCTGAAAATCCCGAGATTCATCTCAGAAGCGACTTGAAGTCAATAGAGGAGTGCTCAGCCACTATTTACGAGTACTTGCTCAAGGAGGGATTGATTAGACAAGATTTATAGCTTATAAATTGATTCCTGCGCCTCATTAGGCGTGCCTAAGTTCATAATTTCCCCTGTCTAACAGGTGCTCAGTATCATCATCTCTTAAGACTGTTTAATCGTGCTTGTAGCTCATCATCAGCGCTGTTCGGACCATTCCCTCCCGTAGCATCCATTCGTTCAGCTGCGAGTTGAGCAGGTTCAACAGCACTATTGACCACGACATCCTGGGGTGCCTTATGTAATTGGGCGTTTAAATCAACTCCAATTTCGTCTAATACCTTGTTGACAATCTCTTCGGCCTCTTCGTCCTCATCCAACTCATCTCCCATGACATTATCTATCGACTCATCCATGAACTCTTGCCTCTGGTCCATCAGATCGTTCTGCTTCTCGAACTCCATTGATATACGTTGTAATTGGGGTAAATTCATTGACCTGTTCATACCAGCAAGTAGCAGTGTCGCTTCTCTCATCGATCTAGTCATTTGATCACTACTTCTGACAGCCTGGATCCTTAGCGATATAGCCTGAAGTTGAGTCTTCATATTGTCAAATTTTTGAATGTGATTCTTGGTTCTAACGAGATCCTTAGCCTGCACCTTAGCGGCGGCCACTTGCCCATTCTTAGCAGATCCTTTGATATCGGCAACCAATTTTTTCTCTTGCGTTTCCAATTTCCTTTTCTCTCTATCAAGTTCTCTCTGAGTTCTCTCCAAAGCTCTTTGGTTCTTAAAAAATCTTGTGGTCAGTAATACTTCATAGGCAGTAGGTACATTTTTCTTCTTCAATTGATGCGACATACTCTCTTCAACCTCTCTTGGGGCGTTATGCTTTTGCCGAAAGCCCACTGGAACACATTCATGATGATACTCAAAGCAGTCGGGCTTTAACTAGCCGACCGATACAACGACCCTCCTTGGAGGCTTCTTCTTGATTAACCTCCTATGGCCTCGATGGCCGGTATCAATTCGCTTGAGACTTAAAGCTTAGATCACGTGACTAGCAGACGAAAAATACCAAATCCTAGGAACCTCTCCACTAGAAAGAACATCGAGCTCGCTTATATGATGTTGATATTGCAGTGAAGTTAATTTCAGCCCAATTTTGTAATCAGTAAGGGAGCAGATATGTTATATGAGCTGGTAGGAATAGTACGTGTCCTAAGCCCTTCAATGCCAAACAAAGAGGCCAAGGATTTAGTCGCCACGATTGGAAAATTAGTGATTCAGAACAGAGGTGTGGTGAGAAAGATACTACCAATAGGAAATAAGTTATTGCCAAAAGTTATGAAAAAAGATCAAGAGCAGCATTTTCAAGGCTATCATTTCTTGATGCTTTTCGATTCTTCAGCAGCCGTGCAGTCTGAAATTTTAAGGACTTTGAAAAATGATCCAAGGGTAATCAGATCGTCGATTATCAAAGTCCAAAATGACAAGCAACTGGATATGGCTTCTTCTGTGGAAAGATCTTTAGGTTATAATTCAATTTTGGAAAAGGTGAATAGAAATTTCATGTAGACGCATATATCACAGCATGGTAACTTGTACATAAAACCGAAAACGGTCTTAAATGAAAAAGATCAATATAATTACTACAAATCATTGACATAGACTCTCTTTTCAGCAGTTACTTTTGTACAAACCGGACTTCGTGGTATCGAATGAGTTCTATTAGTGGTAATCTTTTTGAACAGAAAACAAGATAACATTTTCCTTTAAAACCGGGCAAAAAGAGCGATGTCTTCTAGTCTATCAGGTTGACTTTGAACGAACAGCAAGAGAAAAGCGGGCGCTATTAGGAATGGAAATGTAATCTCGTCAAATAGAATGGTCATATCGTCGTAAATGAATCTGCCTTCTGCTGCTGTCAGTCAAATCTTGACTTATTGAGCCTGGGAGAAGCGCTAGCATAGTCGTGTTGAAACTCAGCCAATGACGTATTAGACGTCGCCGAGGATCTGGAAGTTGATGTGGGGCCGTCAAAGATTGAGGAAGTGCGGCTTGCTTCATCCATAGAGTTTAACTCAAAATCGAGTTCCAAATTCGAAAGAGGAACGTTTTCCACATCATTTGGATCAGCACGCAATGGATTCATTTTCGAAACATCATAAGTCTCAACATCGGCATATGACCATCTGCAAAATAGACTGGTGTCGACGGGGAGATGCGTATACTTGGTATACTGGAAGATGGTATACGAAAGAACAGATCCGGCGACGAGGTCAATAAAATAATGATGAGTCAAATACATCGTAGACCACCACAGCCAGCAAACATAAACGATGAAAATTGGCTTTAATTTGGGAAAACAATATGAGAAGAAAAGAGCCTCCATTGTGGCACAACCAGAATGAAGTGATGGGAAGGCTCCGAAGATAACGGAAGAGTTTGTGAAGCCGCTGGTATACAGATTGATCCCCAGTAGCTTGTCTATTCTGGCTAAACCACCAGGAGAACCGTGCATACCATAGTGAGCAGACTCCAAACCATACAATATTTTGTACCAAGGAGGAGCTGCTGGAAATGTATTTTGAATTATGACACCAATCAAATTCATGTAGCCGAAAGCGAAAGCATATCCTCTCAGCACCGTTGGAGGCCCAAAAAGAAATAGAATGATAGCCACCACGAAAGGAGCACCGAAGTGAAATAATCCATAAGGTATCCAAGCTAAAATGTCCAGGAACATATTGGTCGAAGTCGCCAGGATATCACTCAAGTTATCACCATACAATACAGTTTCCACAGCGGGCAGCACCTTCACTGTAATCTTTGGCCTGTGACTAGCCGGAAAGTACGAAGAGGTAAAGTAAAGGGCCACCCACGTCAAAATTGGTAAAGCATTGAAGAAAAACTGTGATGTGATGGGAATCATGAAAAGCAAACCCAGGAAGGAATAAACCAGTACTTTATAGAGCCAAGGCGCTGGATTTGTAATGAAAACAAATAAAAATATCGATCCTAGAAAGGTATAATGGAAAACATCTTTCACTGTAGGTTTGTATCGTTGCAGCTTGTTTAAAGTCACCCTAGGATCGAAACTTGTCTCCAGGTCTGCGACATGTGAGTAGGGAGGCCTTTCTGAAAGGAAAAAGTTTCGCACCGCATTCATCGTCCTTCGATAAGTGTTGTACAGAAGGTGTTGCGAACTGAAAGCGTAAAAGGACAGGGTATTGCTTAACTATGCTGGTGAGCGGCGGCCTGACGAACGTGAAACGAATAAACCCGATAGCAGGTTTCTTAGGAACGAGAGAACAATGTAAGAACCCGAAAACACTTAGATTCGCAGGAATGGACCAAACCGTAAAACCTCTTTCTGACCCTCGATGTCTTGGTTCCGTGTAAATCACACAATATTTCAGCCTAGTTTCTGAGTAGCTTTACTCTGGCTCCAGTGTATGCTATCTCAAGCGACTTGCAAATAAAGTTGTGAATAACAGATAGGAAATAAAACAAAAGAACTACCTCTGCGCTGCGCTTAGACTTATGCCCGCTCGGAAAAAGAAACGAAGCACCTGAGGACCCACTAGTGACTAACTTATCTTAACTCGATGAACCAGAACGGAGAACCTCCAGGAATCAAGCAAGATTGGACGGCGAGAGAATGGATTTCAAAGCCTGCTGTTTCTCTTTGTTTTGATGAGGAATTGTTTCTCGAAAATGCTTTTAAAGGAGTATCCTGTTACCCGGATTAACACTGTTTTCAGAGTATTAAGGATACGACGTCTTGGAGTTTACAGCGATGAGAAGAGCAAGCTTGTATGAAGTAGTTAAGCCAATAGGTCACTAGACAAGGGAAAGTTCAGTTATTTGGTTAGGAAGGCTACAGATAAGGTCTTTGAGTCTTTGAAAGCTTTTCATTTGTTTTAAATTTTCATCAGTGTAAGCTCTTTTGAAGAGAATCATAAGCCCTTTTATAGCGATCCTCTCTCACCAGTATCTTGGAGTTCTTAAATCAGTATTCTTCTATAAGAGATGTCGATACGTGTCTCTTCAAGATCCACTAAAGGCCAAAACAAGCATTTGCAGGCGATGATGGAGCAGGAACCGGGTTCTTATTATAAGAGTCGGCGCAGTGGTGAGCAACATGATGACGGTGGGTTAAAAGCTGAGAATGGGGATGGTGGCAATGAGGATGAAGGCACCGTAAGATGTCCAGTGTGTGGAGCGAATGATGAGAATTATGATGCGGAAAATGATGCGTACGGAGACATGGTTCAGTGTGACGGTTGCAATTCCTGGCAGCACATCCGTTGCATGACAAATGGAGAGGATAACATTGATAGATTGTTGAACGCGGATGGAACATATTTCTGTGATCAGTGCAATCCTTCCAAATATACGCATCTTTTAGAGCACGGTGATAAGGAATACCAATTGGATGACGGAGCCGACCATGAGAAGCCTTACGAGAATCCTGATGACAACATTGACGATGACGATGACGATGAGGACGTGGTCTCCGGGAAGCGGCAGCGCAGCCGCCAACATCAGCGCCGTAGCGTGTCGAGTAGCGCTGGAAACGTTTCCACTAAGAGGAGAAAATCATCTACCGTATCCGATGAAGCTGAGGGTGACACTAGGCTCAGGCACAATGCGGTGAAGATGTTTAAGGATCTTTTTAGTAAATTCATCATACCCGACACAATTGAGGCTAAAGTTTATGAGCAACCGAGTGACGTCAATGACAGCGAGGAGCTCGCTGATAGGATGTCCAAGAATTTAGAGAAAGAGTTGTATGAAGCTTGCTTTGATATGGAGTCCAGTCGCCTGAATAAATTTTACCCAGAGAAGGTCAGGAGCCTTTTCTCGAACCTGAAAGACAAGAAGAATCTGATATTGAAGACGCATGTTATAAATGGTCACATACCGTTATCAAAATTAGCTAGAATGAACGCACAAGAGTTGGCCAACCCTGATTTGCAAGCTTTCAAAGAGAAGATAGAGTCACAGTCGCTGGATCAATTGATAATTGAACAACCGGATAAACCGAAATGGATCAAGACTCACAAAGGCGAAGAACTTATCGAAGCACAAGATGAATTCCAACCGGAGGAGGATGCCTTTTACTCAAAGCATGTGATTTCGCGCCATGATGAGTCGGATGCCAACGAAGTTGGGACGTCCAAGCCGAAAGAGATAGCTTTCGAGCTGCCAGAGCAAATGGAAATGACAAAAGAAAGCAATAAAGAATCTCAAGATGGCCTGATTGAGGTTGATCTTTTGTATCCAGACATCGACGTAGAGTTTTCTGGGTTGCTTAAGTACTTAGGGGCTTCAAAAGAGTTAAAGAATAATCCTTACATGAAAGCCTTTGGCGATGCGCACTTATCTGTTGAAGGTCGTCTATCAAGGGGTAAAGTCCTCAGCTATTTACACGAAATGCAGGCCACGAGAGCGTTTTTGCTTTATGAGCTGATTCCGAGGAGACAGGAAGACATAGAGAACTCATCAGCGGCTAATTATCAAAAGCTCTATGAGTTTCTAACAAGTCACGAGAAGATCATAGGAATCAAAAATAAACAGCGCTATGAGAAGAATATTTATTTGATACCTTCAACGATTGGGGACACTTGCTTTGCTATCGAATCTATTCTGGAGAAAAATGATTCAAGGGGATTACTAACTCACAACATCAAGAAAATCTTTTTACTAATTGTGATCAAACCAGAGCTTGTCTTCTAGGATGATCTTATGTTAGTTGTATTATGTATGTATATTTGTTTATATCATGAATTTGAAATCTTCAAAGGAAGCTTTCAATCTTTATTATTTTCGAAATGAAGAAACGATTTAGAAGAAAGTTACATACGATACATTATTTATATGCCACAGGTTTCCAGTCACCTTAATTTAATCCTTTAAGCCTTGGCTAGAGCCTTCTTAACAGTGTATCTCTTTTGCTTTCTCAAAACCATGACTTGGAATCTTTCAAAGTCGGACAAAGCGGAACGTCTTTCACGCTGAGCGATCTTCTTAGCCCAGGAAGTAGCATTCCATTTTTCAGTCAAGTTGGCAGCAGTCCATTTCTTGGAAACGGTGGCGGTTCTGGCACCTCTTGGCAAAGCAAAGGTCAATGGAGTCAAAACGACTTGGCCCAAGTTGATGGCTTGGCGTGGGACACCGGATTCTGGACCATCAATCAAAACCTAGCGATATTTTGAAGTTAGTAAGTGGCCCTCAATATTTCTAGTCATAAAGTGAATTATGACGAAGTTAGAGCCAGCATGCCCGATAATCCAGCTTAACAGCATGAAATTCAGGGATGCGCCTCGATCTTCGAATGGTAACTTGTGATATAGCACATACTTTTTTCTGATCGATAATCTCAACAATAGCAGCCAATTTACCGGCAGCTTGGCCCTTCTTGACCAAGACAACACGGCCTACTTCGACTAATCTCCAGTTGGAAGCCTTGATAGTAGAATCGGTGGACATTTCTCGTTTGTTTGCGCGGTTCTATAGGAAGCTTGACACAAGTGAACTCCAATTAAGAAATTCTAATATTGGGTAAACACCTATCAAGCTTGATCAGACAGGTTCCGCTCCCCGTTACTGTCGGTGATTCATTCTGCGAAAGTTGCTTGAAGCCAGCCTGACACAAGGTGCTACCGAGGCGTCTGCGTGGCTTGATGGTGTTCTGCCTACGTCGCCTAGCAAGTCAGTACGGTGTCTGCCTAGCTGGTCGGAGGTGCCCCATGACGCGAAGCCGAAGGACAAAATTCAGTAGAATCTTGAGAGAAATTCGCACTTCTCTATGTGGTGTGTGGATAAAATGTAAGGATGCAAACACAACAGTCATATGAAAAATGCGTCTACGACCTCGCCTTTGATGTTCAGACTCAGCTCAGTTTTAGTTTAAATTACAAGCATTGTAAATAAACCTTACTGTAAACTTCTAGTCTCCTGAAGGATATTAAGGGAGTTCGAAGCAATTTACAACGGAAGTGCCGTTCTTTAGACCACAAATGATGATATAATTTGCGATCTAGGATAGGATTTCCTGAGGCATGCCTAGCCTCATTGTAGGAATCCTATGGAATGCGAAAGTTTATCTTATCTGAGAGGACTGATTACGGTTGTACGTTAACTCAGGTGAGTTAACTTTCTGTTAGAAATTGTTTCTTCATCCGTGCCTCATAAATCTTGATGTGCCTTGGAAGGTCGTTGCGGTTGTCTTCAATGATGTGAAATTTTCGCCTAAACAATTGATTTTAGTTAATATGAAATCGAAACGTTAATTAAACACCAAGATCTACTCTGAGTTAACTACCGTTCATCTTCTTTGGCTTTATTAATTTCGCCTTGCGTTGTAGGGTTCGCCCCGATCGAATACAAAATTGTAATGACAGTAAAGGCCAGCCTTATATTGCACTTGTCAACTGAGAAAACAGCTTCAGAAAGCGTTCATGTCTGGCTCACGGTATACTCAGATTGAAAACAGGGTATGTTAAAGTTTACGGTAAGATAACTAGCTTCGGTTTTGATAATTTACTGACAGGCTCAGCGCAGAATGATCAAAAGTTGGAGAGTCTTGCTGGGAAGCTGGCAACGTTTAGAAACATAAACCAGGAAATAGGTGATGAAGCCGCAGCGGACAGCTCCGTGATAAATCAGATATCCAACTCTTTTGATTCTATGGTTAACAACGTTCGTAATTCTTCCAGTAGGCTGACAAGATCAATGAATGCTGGGAATAACGTGTGGAGAATGGTAGGGTTGGCATTGCTACTGTTCTTCATCGTTTATACTCTATTTAAACTATTTTAAAATGGTTGAGCTAGTTCCCTTGGGCGGCATCCTTGCCAAGTCTGTAACTGCCAATCGCCTTACCCCAGTTCACTTTGGATCTAGTGATAGGGAGTTTTCTCCTCAAGGTCTTGAATTGTTTCTCGTTAAGTTCTGAAAATGAAGTGTCCAGGTTTCTTTCAAAATCCTCCTCTGCTTCTTGTATAGCCTTTACAACATCGTCAAGGTTTGAAACCCTGACTTCCTTAGCGGACTTAAAGCGAACATTGCCATCTTCATAATAATGCGCTTGGACATCAATGTTGCCCTCCAACTCCTTAGAGCTTGAATCATAGATGTACTGCGACCTCCAATCTCCATTCCAGAAGTTAGATGGGTTGTATTTGGTACTAACTATGATAATGGCCACCTTAGCGGGTTCCTCCACAACGGGGTAGACCGCTAGAGTAACTTGGCCTGGGAAGTTCGTAGATGCATAATTCTGTAGGCCGTCAAGGATTGTTTGTTGAAAAGTGTTGAGAGTTGTGGAATTGTAGGGTTCTATATCCAGTCCTTTACGATTCAGGTGATCCACCGAGAATAGTTTATGATCAACTGGGTCATAGAATTTGGAACCTTCTTTGTTATAGCTTGAGATAATGACTGATTTCCCATCAATATCCACCGGCACTGTATTCTGAATATTATACTGCTCAATGGAATCGAGTATGGCATCTTTAGCAGATGGTCCAGCGATTGCGATAAGATCATTCCAGACTTCAGTAATTTCACCACTGGGGCTATCAGAGATAATTTGAGAGATAATTGATTCGAAAGCTGTACTAGACATCGGGAGGTGGGCAGTCGTGTTTAATCGCCTTTTGTTCAGAGCACCTTAGGACTACAATTTTACATAGGGGTCTTGAGCGATTGTCTCGCGCGGCGGTTGGAAAAACATGCAGAATAGTAAATAGACTATGCTAGTAACTACCAGGTGAATGGAACCGTGACTGTCCGAAATGATTGTTCAATTATTGTTCGGATTATAGGGATCAACGTTTTGGCCAGCGCTAGACTGGGCTCCGTATTGCATCGGCACTTGAGATTTGCGGTAGTCATGACCGTAACCCTGATCGTGTTGAGATTGACCGTAGTTTTGTCGTTGAGACCCGCTCATGGATTGAGCTGAACCATTCCAGGCATGTGGATCTCGGGTGTGCTCGCTTGAGAACGCATAGCCTTTCCTCGGTTGGTCCATCGTAGGGTAGCGTTGGGCAGGCATTGGCGAAGTATAAGCGTTTGTAGCTCGATCCAGCAGCTGATTGTAAGTAGCTTCCGCGTTAGCGAGAACTTCTCGCAGAGAGGCAAGATCTTCCCTTTTTCGAGCATACTTTCCGATGCTTTTAGCGATTTGAGGTCTCAATGGAGTTACTGTTCCATAGAGGTCGTTTATTGCGGGATCCTGTGTTAGGTCGCCATCTCTTGAGTCTTTAGACCGCTGTAAAGTATAGTAGAGTTTGTCCACATTTGCTTTCTGGCATAACAGAGCATTTTCGTTCTGCCTTTCTAATTCGCGCTCAAGCTGAGTAGGTTCCTTGACAGGAGTCACGTAGTTTAACGGAAAAATTCCAACTTTACCATACAAGGTTCCCCTCCACCAGTCCCGATAGACTTGCTCGAGCACGACGATCACGTCACCCTTTTTGAACGATAGCTCATCCGGTTCTGAGCTCGACAAATCGTACATTGCTCTCACTTTTTTAACAACCGTTGGCCCGGGGGGCAATGCGTCATCGTCTTTAGAGTTATTCTGCTGCATATTTTCATTGCCATTCACGCTTCTTTCCGCCCGCGGCTGCTGACGTCCTTGGCTTTCCTGTTGCTGCTCATACTCTACTAACGATAATTTCAGGGCTTCTTCGAGCTCTTTGTCTTCTTTCTGTTTCGATTCAGCACTCATCTCCGCTTTAGAAGGGACATCCGGTTGCTCAGAAACTAAAAGATGGGGGTACTTGGAGGCTATCAGCGACAATAGATCTCCCATGTATCTCAAAGAAGGATCACCTGTGAAAGAGTGAGAAAGCTGTTGTACTACCTTAGCCAGCTCGCGCTTCACTGTAATATGTACCGATCTGTTTTCGACCAACGATTGCAACTTCTGCGTGAAGCGTTTCGAACTAATAAGCTGTTTCAACCGAGAACCACAGTTCTCGGCTAGGGAGACTATCAAGGATAGCGTCCTCAGAATCACATTAGCATCCTTCTGCTCTAGTCTTTCCTCAATCACTTCGATTGCTTCCTCTCCGCCGTCTTCAGGATCATCTTGGACCCTATCACATACCTCCAAGATGTACTGCCAATTATCAGCCCGCAAATTTCCATCAGTCGCCCTCAGAATCGCACTAGTGACACTCATAATTGCCGCCAGACCTCGCCTTGAATCATAGAATAGACATCCCACCTAGTTCCACCTTAAAACTTCCATATATATCACTGTCTTCTTTCTTGAAGATCGCCCCATACGAACCTAAGTTTTTGTTATATTCCCATACTATGCTCAGACTGTAGATACTTGGCTCGCTAGAGATCAGCCTCTAGCTTATCTGTGAGCGCTAGCGCTTGCCACACAAACAGTTGCTTTGCCACATGATGAACCACAGGTCGTGATATCTATCGAGCGTTTATCAGATAACTGTCTTTCACCCAAAACAGAGCGATCAGCCCACTAGAAGACTTCCCAGAAGTACCCACAACAGCTAATGCCCCCGTCAGCGTCGAAAAATTTTCCGAAATCGTTAAATGGGGTTAATTTGCGGAATCAGCATAACTTTATGAACTTAGCCGCCGAGGTGCCAAAGAATACCAGTACCCCACTGCGGCGCCATGGATCTAATCGAGTTTGCCATCAGCCCCCACTTGCTAGAAATTGTTGGCTAACATGTCCAAACGCCGACTAAGCACTGAGCAGTGATAGGCAACGGCAGAAGTCGAGCGACAATGGGAAGGTGCCTTGTTACGCAGGCCTGCCACCATCTAGACTAATGAAAGCTTCCGCAAGCCTCCGCGGAATTTACGAGTCCATGCTTGCGGAATAAGACCATGAATTGTAACCGGAACCCGGAAACTTGGGATTGTCCCAGCAACACAATCACCTTGGATCCTTCATCTGAAGACAACCAAAGCCGATTCCGCGGAAGGGACTTTGCAATGCAAGAATTCGCTTTTCGGCAACGAAATCTCAAACAAACAATCTGCGATGAGCCCAACGGCCCGCGGCAGCCATCAAATTCGTTGCCGAGGCATGCAAAATTTACCTGGTATTTGTGAAATGACGCGAAATTTTTGATTTTTTTTTTTGCCTTTGAGGGAGGGAAGCCCAAGCTACAGCAGGGGTCCACCTTTTGACCCAGGTCAAGGAAAAATTGGTGGGAACTCAGATCCAGATGTCAGTAATTTTATCTATACGAAAGAAGAGGGAAGAAAAGGAAGGCGTTTGTAACTCAGAGGCAGAGCAGTCTCAATCTGAAGCCCATTCGCATCAAATTACAAGAGAAACCGTTGGTTTTTCTGCGCCTAACAAGCAGACCTCACAAAGAAAGGAAACGCTTCAAGACGTCGAATTAGTCTGCCATCAATTCACTACTGTTGAACTAGATAGCAATGAGCACACCACCTTTGAAGCCGAGGAGCTCCGGAAATAATCTGACCGTCAGGTCGAGAAACAGACGCACATCTTCTGTCGGGAAGATTGACTTAGGTGATACCGTACCCGGTCTCGGTACTATGGCTGAGAGTAAGGAATCGAGAGATGCGTCGAACGAACGTATGAAAGCTCTGGCTAAGGCTTCAGAGAATGATATGGATTTATTACGAAAATTTTGGCTTACTTACAGAGAGATGAGTTATCGTCACACCTGGCTTACTCCATTGCTTATTCTGCTGGTTGTTTACGCGGCATATTTCACTTCTGGCAATAGAACGGAGAGTAATCCTCTTCATATGTTTGTGGCAATCTCATACAGGATTGGGGAAACTGACATGTATGGCAAAGGTATCAAAGATCTAAGCTTTGTGTTTTTCTACATGATTTTCTTCACCTTCTTGCGCGAGTTCCTGATGGAGTGCGTAATCCGCCCTATGGCTATTATGCTCAATGTCAAATCCAAACATAAGATCAAGAGAATAATGGAACAGGTATATGCAGTCTTTTACTGTGGGGTGTCCGGCCCATCTGGACTTTACATCATGTATCATTCGGATTTGTGGTTTTTCAAAACTACCCCAATGTACAGCACCTATCCAGATCTTAACAACCACTTCCATTTTAAAATATTCTACCTAGTTCAGGCGGCATTCTGGGCTCAACAGGCTTGCGTTCTAGTTTTACAGCTCGAAAAGCCAAGGAAAGACTACAAAGAGCTGGTCTTCCACCACATTGTTACATTGCTCCTGATTTGGTCCTCTTATGTTTTCCATTTTACTAAGATCGGACTGGAGGTGTACATTACTATGGATGTGTCAGACTTCCTACTTTGCCTGTCAAAGACCTGTAATTATTTAGATTCGGCTTTCACAGCACCAGTCTTCATCCTATTTGTGGTATGTTGGATCTTCCTTCGCCATTACGTCAATTTGAGAATCCTTTGGTCCGTCCTAACCGAATTTCGCACAGAGGGTAATTATGTTCTGAACTTTGCCACACAGCAATATAAATGCTGGATTTCGCTTCCAATTGTGTTTATTTTGATTTCTGCTTTGCAATTGGTGAACTTGTACTGGCTGGCATTGATCGCGAGAATTTTGTACAGAATGCTTTGGAAGGGCATTCAGAAGGATGAGAGAAGTGACAGTGAGTCAGATGAGGAGAACGAGGAACAGGAAGAAGCCGAAGCTGTTAAGCATGAGAAGGCAAAGTAGCAACAGGAACACAGGATACAGAATGATCTTAAATAATGATAAGCATTGAAAAAGCCCAGATAGAATAAATGGAACTTACCTATGTACATTTGCGGTGCAATAATATTTACATGACGTCGAGAAGAACCAAGTATTGCTAAGATCATCATTATGCCTGGTTTGCCTGGGCAACCTTCTGTAATCTGTTTTGTACACCTCTTTCGCCTGCCCTGGCCAGGACCCCAAGTAGCAAATTAACTGAACGCAAGGAATCGTCATTTCCTGGAATGGGATACGTCACAAGAGATGGTTCCGAATCTGTGTCTATAATACCAATGGTTGGTACTCTAACTTGCATGGCCTCATTTAGAGCGTTCCTGTTTTCTGTGGGGTTCAAAACAACTAACAAGTCAGGCTTCACTATCGCCAGGCTCTCATCAGGCGTTAAAACCCTACCAGTAGGTTCGTCAGCAAAGTCTACTTCGTGTCTTTCCCAAACACCTGAAATTTCCGTCGAGTTTGTCAAAGTCCCCGGGATCCATCTGGTTGATATGTAGAATCCATGCGACCTCTTCGCCGCCTCTTCAAGACCTCTTTTTTGTCCTTCCCTTGTCCCTAAGAACAGCACGATACCTCCTCTTTCGGCTATTCCCTCAACTACTTTGGAAGCCCTCCTTAGATACGCCAGTGTCTTGTTCAGGTCGATGATGTGAACTCCACGATACTCACCGTAAATGAAGGGCTGCGTCGAAGGCCTCCACAACGACGTAGACTGTCCCAAGTGAACTCCGGCGGCAAGCAGCTTATTTATAGACATTTTCTCTGCGGCAGGTGGATCTTCTATATCCTTATGAGGAAAGTAAACCTTTTCGATATAGGCGCCAAGCTTAGCAGTATGAGATGCATGTCTCATTTGGCGTAGAAATAGTTCCTGGGATGTATATGGCTTATCTCTCGCTGACGGGATGAGGTATGGGTACTTCTTATTCTGTGCGGCCGTAATGCCAATCGACCTTTGAGGGTTATCCTGTACATTTTCGTCGGTGTTTATGAGCTTGTTGGACTGAGAATACTTTCTCAAAAAGTCAGTCAATTCCTCATCTAATTGCCTTTCCTTCGGCGTCAAAGGCTCATTAAGGTCAACACCCAATTCACCAACTTCATCCAAATTTGTCTGTGATAATATTTTCAACTGTTCAACAATTGTATCATTGAACTGTTTCTGGCGAAGCGAGAAAACTTCATCCATTATAGGCTTCTGAGCATCTCCAGCATTTTCCACAGCTTTCGGAGGTTCAACTGGCTCAGTTTCGTGAGAGTTCGTCGTTGGTGTGCCAGTGCTTGAGGTTGATTGAGAGCGTTTCCACAACCTCCTCAACAAAATACGAGCAGGAACCACTCCTCGGGTTGAAATAACCGCACTCATTGGGCTCCACAACTTATCCAACGATTTCTTAAGCCGCTTTGAATGCTTAAAAGTTACCTTTCTCAAGCTAAAATTTTTCTACTACGTCCAGTGTTGCCTTACAATAAAAACGGGTAATAGTGACTGAATCTGATCAATCCAGTTCTCAAACTATTTAAGGTGAGATTGATCGGCGATTATTGCTGTCTGATGACTACTATTTCATGAAGATCGACGAGCAGATATCACAGCTGCTGTTGCAAGAAGAATGCGGCAGCCGACGGAAACTAACTTTGATCTTAGTTGTTGGCGATGGACCGCGTAACCATATCGAACATGGGTTATCAAGTGAGTCCGGTAAGTTGTCTTCTGTCGCAGCAGTTGCTGCAAGCCGAGCAGACGTTGACGTGCTTTTCCTCAGCAAATTGCAGTACTTGTTCATGTATCTGATGAAATTCGAAGCGGAGGAGGCACTAACCGCAATCAGATACAATTATTTTGTGATATATGGCCTCGATCAAGGCATTCTCTCCGCTGCAACCACTGGCGAACAATCATTGGGCGACAGGTTGAGAGTAGCGAATCTCATTTGTAATGCAGCCTTCAGAATCAAGCGCAAACACGGCTTGTTAGACGTAAGGTTGATCCCCTGGGATGACCAGAGCGACACGGCTGAGAGACTAGCCAGGATCGAGAGGTACTGGAGACACATTTGCTAGCGCTCCTTGGTATATATTACTATATGGTACAGAAAATATTGGCGAGAGCGAACCCCCCGATCACGGCTCTCCCATGTTAATGCCAACCTTTTCGACAGCGGAGGATTCCTTATCATAATATGCAGCTACTTTGACTTTGAATTGGGCTTCAGCGATACCAAACTGTTTGAGGATCAAAGCCTGACGAACATCCAATTTTTCACCCTCTTTGCACACAGTGTATGGGGATTCGATAGTGATCTTACCTGCTTTGATCTTGGTTGGGATCTGAAACTTATTTCTCATCGTAGGCTCCAGCGAGTGGACCATCGGAATATCTTCGTCTGTAGGAATCTGACCACCGCGAGAATAGATGATACCAGCAGGAATCGTAAACGTTAACGGAGCTCTCGAATTGGGTCTAGAATAGTCAGATTTCGCATATGTCTCAAAATATTCCTTCACCGTCTTCACATCTTCGTCAGTGAACAGAAGTCCAGTTACGCCACCACAGTATTTGGTTAGCTTATGCAAATTATCGCTGTACTCGTCTTCACGATGTAGTCCCAGCGCCTTCTCCAAGACTTTACGCTTCCCCAGTATCAATTTCGAACCAGTCCACGCAGTTCTGATCTCCTGAAGCACAGGAGTTCTGACATCATCCAAATGCAGGACCCAGGTGTATCTATATGTATCCAAAGCTTCTCTCACCTCATCGAAAATCCTCTCCTTGTTCTCTCTTCCCTTCTTATCCGTTTTCGCCAAAGTTACTAACTTTGAACGCTTGGATCTAGGCATTGCGATGACGATTGACCCAGAAGATGGTTCTATAAATGATTTCTGCAACCAAAAGTGCGACTTTGAACTCTCGATGAGATGGATTTTTACGAGATGAGCTTGAAAATTTTCCAGCAAACAAGGTAGAAACTGGGCGTCATCCTGTACGTCGCTTAACAACCTTCATCGATAGGCGAAAGTCCCTTTACCTACACAGCTTTACAAGACTCCTAGGTTAGTTGGAGCTGATTGTTGACAGTCTGCTGTTGCAGTGGCTATTACTCTGAATAGAGATCCTTGAGGTTCCCTTTTGGAACAAACGAATCCGCTTCTTTGTAGCGGAAACTTCGAGAGATGGAAGACATGCAGCATAATGACGATCAACGCAGTGGCAGTAGTGATTATGTGATGGAAGACGATCACAGTTCGACTGAAAACCGATTCTCATATCAGGACGAGGAAGATGGCACATCTTCCAGTAGCGGTGATTATGTTGACGATGAAGATGCTGATCACACCGGACTAGAGGATGAGATATATATCGATGAGGAAAACGAAGGCGAGGAGCTTGCGTCAAATAACGAAGACATGGGCTCTGATAGCTCTCAGGAGGCTGCGAGGGCTTTCTCAGTGCAGGGCTTTTTGGGTAATCTGGCTCAAACTCTGAGCGAAGGCGCTTCGCCAGCACGTAACAGAAGCCGTCAGGGGCCCATGAGCTTGTCGGATGTGTTTCCTGAGATTTTGTCGGTGCTCAACGAAGGCGGTCAAGTCGGTCAGACGGGCCGTGGGGGCAGGAGTGAAAGAATTCAGAGACTAGTGAACAATGTGGCAAATGCGGTTGACGATCCCTACATCGCGATGGAGAGTATTAGAGAACTTTCAGAACATTTGTTGATGATGGATCAGGTTATTGTTGAAAGAATCTTTCCAATTGATAAACTTGTGGCAAGCATTGTTGGCCTGATTTCCGATCGGAATCTGAAAAATGAACTGGAACTGCAGTTGGTTTCATGCCGATGCCTGTATAATTTATTTGAGATTAGTCCTGAAAGTATGGCAGTGGCTGTGGATCAAAACGTAATTCCCGCCTTGCAAGAACTGTTGCAAGAGATCAGCTACATCGATTTAGCAGAACAAGTTCTGGAAACTTTAGAGCTCATCTCAAGAGTGCATCCGAAGGATATTCTGAGATCAGGTAGTCTAACTTCCTGCCTCCAGTATCTGGATTTTTTCACCATTCATGCTCAAAGGAAGGCGGTAGCAATTGTTGCGAATGCTTGCAGCCGGGTGCAGTTGCAAGACTTTGATACTATCAAGGAACTGCTGACTATATTGAAACCTATTTTTGTTAATGCAGAGGATCAGGTAATGATTGTCAAACTGCTTAATTCACTTTACGGTATATGTGGAGGTCTTCGCCGTGATTATATGTTAGAAGAACTTTTCACGGTAGATGTACTGACTCAGATCCTTCAACTGGTGGCCACCTCGGAGACACATTTGGATTGTAAATTGAAATGTCTGGAGATTGTGACTGTTTTGGTTAGTATTAGCAGCCAACTAGCGCTAGAAGTGATAGAGAAATGTGACATTGCCAGAGTAATTTCCGACTGCTTTGGACATTACGCGAAGAGTTCCGATGCTGCATTGCACGAGACACTAATGTTCGTGCCGAAGCCTCTATTGCATTCCATGGCTCGTGCCATATCTGTCCTGTTTCCAGCAGAGTACGAGCAGATTCTTTCTGTTGATACCATGAAGGAGGCTGGCCTCAAGATCAACAGTGATAATCTGGACAAGTTATTAAAGAACCTAACACCTTTAATGGTCGAGATATACGTCAATGCGGTAGACTTTGAAGTACGTCGTTATGTGCTGATTGCCCTTGCAAGGATATCTTCTCGCCTAACACCAGAGAATATTGCAAGCGTTGACGGCTATATGATAAGATTGGCCAGTTCTGCGTTAGCCCAAAATCAGTCATTGTTAGAGAAGGAGAATGATAAACTTCTGGTGGTTACAGGCTCAATTGCCGGTATTCTATCGCTTTTGGATGTTCTAACGGCCAGGTTCGCCCCAGAAATCTTACCCAAGCTAAAGAGGGAGGGAATATTTAGCCTCTTACAAATCCTTCAATCAACATTAAGCAAATTGAAAGGCGAAGGGCAAAATTCGCCCATAGATAATCAAGAGAGCGCCAGCAGCGATCGAAATGACTTGAATGACCAAGAGAGCGAGGAGGAGGATGACGACAGCCATGGACTTCAATTTGGCATTATTGACATACCTGATGAGGCCGAACCGAAGAGAATTAAATTTAATATTTTAAGACCTTTGACATTGAGCTATACCTACAACAAGATCTTCGAATTAAGTAAGAATTTGTTGCTTCTATCTGAGGGAAACGAACAGACCGTGATAAAGGAGCTACAGGAGATCGAGGATGTCGTGAAGTACCTGGATTCGCTGAAGACTGAAACTTTTTCAAACCAGACATGGTTTGACTTATGGAGCAATTTAAAAGCATGTATTTTCAGTGGGTCTTTTGAAATATCAAGTTTTGAGTTTGTTTCCACCGGCCTAGCAACAGCTCTTGCCCGCGTTGTTGGAGAACATGGCTTCAAGAGTAGTGTACCAAGAAAGACCTTTTTTGAAGTATTCGGACCTAGCAGTTCCAAATTTGTGGAGATTTTGCAGTCAGCATTGACAAGGATTGAGTCTTTTGAGATAGTAGACTGCGGACTTGCAGGCGACGAGGGAAGAGTGGCATCGCTGGGCAAGCAAGTGAAAATTAAACTTTTATATGATAGTGATGCACAGACGGACAGCGTGCCAGAGCAATTGACGAACATAACGATATCTATTCACTGTATTTCCTCATTCAGTGCTTTGAACGAGTTCCTGAGACACAGGATTGCCCAGGCACGATTTTTACATTCACTTTTGCCCAACCTATCAACACCAGCAACATTTGAATCCGAAACCGGGGCTATTGAGAATGTGAAGAATTGGATGTTTGATTTTTATAATGACGATGAGAAGTTTAAGTTGAGCGAGACAATTTTTGGTGCAATATACAAGGCTTCGAAAGCCGGCGGAAGTCCATTGAGTGACATTTGGCACTCAGTGCAAACTATAAAATTCAAAAGAGCTGATACACATGAAATAAAAGAACCTATGCGGGTAGCCAGCATCTACAGACATCGGCAAGATTCGGAAAGGAATTGTTTCAAGCCGGCTGAGGACATTCTGACTCTTTTGAAGTTTACGAAGATAAGTCAACTTCCAAACGACATTTTTATCAACGCCAAACTGAGCGCCAAATTGTCTCGTCAGTTAGAGGAACCCCTTGTTATAGCCAGCGGCATTCTGCCTGCGTGGTCTCTACAATTGACAAAGGATTATAACTTCATATTTCCACTGGAGACACGACTTTTCTTCCTGCAATGCATATCTTTTGGATACGGGCGACTAGTTCAAATGTGGCGAAATAGGGTCGAAAGTTTGAAAGACTCCAATGCTGACGACACCTTACAACATCTTGGTAGAATAACAAGGCACAAATTGCGCATTTCTAGAGAGACTATGTTTCTAAGCGGATTGAAGATATTAGACAAATATGGGGCTTCTCCAAGTGTTTTGGAAATTGAGTACCAGGGCGAAGTGGGAACTGGGCTAGGCCCAACCCTCGAATTTTATGCTTCGATTTCTAGAGATTTCACGAAGAAAAGTTTGGGGATGTGGCGTTGCGAGGACTATGGCGGCCGTGGCGCGGAGAATGAAGAACGTTATGTTACCAACCCTCTTTTTCCTGCACCTTTAAATCCCTCGAAGGATAACACGAGGATCGTGGAGTTGTTTCGGTATCTGGGGATTTTCGTCGCAAGATCCATGCTTGATAATCGGATACTTGACTTTTGCTTCAGCACTCTGTTCTTCGAGCTTGCGCACAGACAATGCAGAATGACGGATGGCAATCGAAAGATAAACGACGTGGAGGAAAAACTTCAACTGTTGCGATCCATCGATCCGCATCTAGCCAAGTCCTTGCGTTACTTGCGCAACGGGAAGGACAGCACAGAACTGGAGCAGATGGCCTTGACGTTCACCTTGCCCGGTTTCGACATCGAACTCAAGGAAAATGGTAAGCAGTTGCTTGTTACTCCTGACAACGTCGATGAATATGTAAATCGAATTCTCGACTACACTTTGCACGACGGAGTCCAGAAACAGCTTGAGAGCTTTATTGATGGTGTCTCATCTGTGTTCCCATATTCGTCCCTGCTGCTGCTGACCCCCGAGGAACTTGTCGAGCTGCACGGGAGATTGGAAGAAGACTGGTCTCCACAAACGCTCTACGCTTCGATAAGCGCGGATCACGGCTATTCTATGGGCTCTTCTACCATCCACGAATTGATATCGATAATGTCGTCGTTCAAGACTTCCGACAGACGTCTTTTCCTGCAATTCCTCACAGGCTCTCCGAAACTGCCCATTGGGGGTTTCAAGGGTTTAAAACCAAGACTCACTGTTGTTCTGAAGCATCCGGAAGATGGCCGGAATCCAGACGCCTATCTGCCTAGTGTGATGACTTGCGCAAACTACTTCAAGCTCCCAAAATACAGCAGCGAGGAAATGATGCGTTCCAGAATAGCGCAAGCTATGAACGAGGGCTCCAATGCCTTCCTTCTATCTTAAAGAACTTCCCGATCGGCACGAAATAGCGATTCGAGCTAAGTAGCATTTCATAGAGCGAAAAGCTTCACAAGAAGACAGAAAAAGACTGGGGCGTCGCTATTCAAGGCAGAATTACAATTTCTCAATCTTTAACAATAATTGACGTCCTTTAAACAAATCATTGATTCTGTTCAGATTTATAGTCTTTGTTGAGTAAATTTTCGAGATAAAAATTAAATTCGTCTAGGCGAAACGACATGCGTCCCGTCGCCTTGTCAGAACTTGGGCATAATACTCATACAACATTCCTTGAGATATCATTGAGTTAACTGAGTTCTGAAGGTTGTATAGAACTGACTTGAGGAATCCGAGACATTTATTCCAGTTGGATATCTCTTGGATATCTCAATACATTGAACCTTTTCTCGATATTGAGCCTTGAAGTTGGAAAAAAAACGACTGCCCATCTTGATCTCATATCATACCATTGTGGGTACCAGGGTTGGGAGGTAGGACAGCTATAGATCGAAGTTCACATATGTCGCAAGCAGATCAGGAAGCGCTTCGCTATTCACTTACTGGCGAGGAAGATAGTCAGACAGACCAGAAATTGGTGGCTCGAGATATCTCCAGCCCAAGAGAAAGCAATAAAGACTTCGAGCTACCCAGAGCGCCAGCTACGCTGAATATGAGTGCTTTACATGAGGAAAGTTCGGTGAAGTCAAGTGACGATGGCCTTTATAGATCTATGGACCCGAAGAGGGCTCAGATGGAGGACAAGACTCAGTTAACCAATTCAGCTACGCTTGACGATCCGATACAGTTTACGAGAGTTTCATCATCGTCAGCAATCAGTGGTATATCTTCTTTTGAGTATGAGGAGGACCAACGCCATAGAGGTGCATCGAGAGGCAAAAGTCAAGAAGAAATAGCAGGTGAGAAACTATGGGCGAAGGAAGATGGTAGTTCGAACAATCTTAATACGGTGAGCGGGCCAGATTCCTTTGTTGTTGGCGATAACACTAACTCGACTATTCGTGAGTCAACTGCTGAGCAACAGGTCAGCCACACCCCTAATGACACATTTACCGCTAGCGAAAGTTTCATCGATTCATCAACCGAGAATCTTGGTAGTTCGTCAAAGACAATGCTACCTTCGATGTACACAACTGAGCCAAAGAAACAGGTAACCACGCCTATAATGACGTCGGTCAATTATCAAGACGTTTCGGGGTCGGTATCAGGATCTTCTGTCCTCGATAAAGTAAACAATAGTCCACTTAAACCGTTCATCACTAAGCGAGAGTCAACTAATAGCCCGAAGAACGTTCCAACGGCGATATCGTCGCCTGCATCCGCTTCGCTCAAGAATGATAATGGAAAGAGGAAAAGTAGCGGCGGTAGTCGAATGAAAGGTGTCTTTTCATCGTTTGTTCAGAATATCAAAAGGAACTCCCAAAGTGAAAGAACGAAGTCTGGTAATCCAGTTAAAATCTCAACGCCATATAACGCAAAGCATCTTCATCATGTTGGAATTGATGCCAAAACAGGAGAGTATGTTGGCCTCCCCGAAGAATGGGAGAAGATGCTGATGTCAAGTGGAATCTCAAAAAAGGAACAGCAGCAAAATATGCAGGCGGTGGTGGATATCGTGAAGTTTTATCAGGACGTCGCAGAAGCCAGCGGTGAAGATAAAGTATTCAAAACATTTAATCCGGGCACTTTGGGCAGTAACAACTTTGAAACTCCTTCACTTAGAACTCCTTCTACTTCATCGGTTAATAGGTTGGAGTCCAAGAGTGGGTCGTCGACGCCGGATCTCGGCAGACATACTCCCAAATTTCAACAATCATTTTCTAGTTCAACACCACAGGTTAATAACATTCGTGGCTCACCTGCTGGAAATGCGAACCAGGATATGTCAAGCGTAGCCTCCAATGGCAAGTTCATACCGAGTCGCCCCGCTCCCAAGCCTCCAGGGCAAGCCAGCAAGCAAGGTGTCCTGCCTAATAGCTCAAGCCAAACTTCGTTGCCATCGCGGAAGGCCACGGTCAAAAAGGATGAACAGCCTTTGCCGCCACTTCCCTCATCAGAGAGTGCCCGAGAGTTGAAGACTGAAAAGAGAGATGAAAGTGCCTTGTCTCCAATGCCCAAGACGAACAATATTACGACCGGTAAATCGCGAGAGAATTCGAAGAAAAACCATGCAGCATTAGCGGAGAAGAAAGCAGAAGAAAGAGAAAGGCGAACCAAGCAGCTATACGCCAAACTTTCACAAATATGTACTGAAGGTGATCCAAGCAAAATTTACTTGAATCTAACCAAAATAGGACAAGGTGCGTCAGGAGGAGTTTACACTGCTTATGAAGTTGGCACCAATGCTTCGGTGGCTATCAAACAGATGAATTTGGAAAAACAACCAAAAAAGGAACTGATTATTAACGAAATTCTTGTGATGAAAGGCAGCAAACACGAAAACATTGTCAACTTCATCGATTCATACCTTTTGAAAGGGGATCTTTGGGTCGTAATGGAATATATGGAGGGAGGTTCTCTGACAGACGTTGTGACTCACTGCATCCTTACCGAGGGTCAGATTGGTGCAGTTTGCAGAGAAACGTTAGCTGGGCTACAATTTTTACACTCTAAAGGAGTAATTCACAGAGATATCAAGTCAGATAACATTCTGCTTTCTATGAACGGAGAGATTAAGCTGACCGACTTCGGTTTTTGTGCCCAGATTAACGAAGTCAATCTGAAAAGAACTACAATGGTTGGGACACCGTATTGGATGGCGCCAGAAGTTGTCTCAAGAAAAGAATATGGCCCTAAGGTTGATATATGGTCGTTGGGCATCATGATAATAGAGATGATTGAGGGCGAGCCACCATACTTGAACGAAACGCCCCTGAGAGCGCTTTACTTGATTGCAACCAATGGTACGCCTCAGCTGAAAGAGCCAGATAACTTGAGTCCGGAGTTGAGAAGCTTTTTAGCTTGGTGCTTGAAAGTTGACCCAGAGGCGCGAGCCAGTGCAACTGAGCTACTACAAGACGTCTTCATATCTACATGCGCTGATGAGAATGAGTCATTAGCGCCTTTAGTGAAACTTGCTCGCATGAAAAAGATAGCCGAGAAGATGGATAGCGGTGATGAACATAGTGGCGGGGAAGAATTGAGGGAAGAATTATAGGAAAACATGTCGGTACGAACATCAGAGCCTGAATCTCAAAAGGCGAGTAGATACATCACTCAGTTGTTTCGTAGTTGTAATATGAAAAATGCCAAGGCCGAAGGACCTGTGTAATAGTTATTCTCAGTAAGGAGAGCTGTGATGAAATCATGACAATGACTTAATTCCATGTAACAATGTAGAGGCACAAAAGCCTCAAATCTCCGACATACTCATGTTACTCGACGATGTGAGACCTTGCTGGGGCTCTTCACGCTCGTCTTCTACCTGATCGGAGTTTTCAAATCTATTGGGCTCTATGGTCGTACTTCTCGTCGCACTATCATCCTCTACTTCCAACCTATGTGTTGGGATAGTCACCTGTACGAAGAACATTTTGACCTCGTTGTTACCTTTGTTCTCAAACGAGTATTCATTAAATGCTGGTATCTGGAAGGAAGAACCTTCGGTTATTATAAATGATTTCCCAGCAAGCTGCACTTCAAGTATTCCCTGAATCACGAAAAACGTCACGAAGGCATTAAAGGAATCGCTAAGCTTCTTTTTACCTTTAGTTGGTAGTTTGAGTATACCACTAGCAAAATAGTCCTTGTGTTTATCAAAGAGAACCTCGAGCGAAAAAAATTCTTCGCCCGTCTCTTTCGTTTGTTCGGACTGTGAAACATTGGGAGCAAAGGCAATGATTTGGTCGGACATTTGATTCTTACTGATGTTTACTTTCGCTTCCAGGATGCCGAACTTCAGCCATTCAGCTGCTGACACATCTCCTGAGCGAATCTCTTCTAAAAGATCAGAGTTTGGGTTCAGGTCTTTGATCAACGAAGCCTTCGATTTTCTGGGTCGACCTCGAGGCCTTCCTGTTGGAATATAGTTATACGGTCTGGTCCTCACCGTACGCTTCTTTTGTTTTTTCGGACCACGAAGTAAACGTTCTTCCTCCTCATCTTGATCATGATCAAATGTAATGATTTTGTCAATCTCCAAGACAGGTTTATCTGATTTTTTCTTGTAGACAATTTTCTCATTCCTCCAGTATTCCAGAGGCGCTACCTTCACTCTAGAGGATCGTCGTACACCTTCTGGGCGCTGAAAATTGCCGTTTCCTATCAAGTCTGCGGCTTGACTCTGTATATACTCTTCATCAGAGTCGTACACCTCCGTAGGTGAATCTGGATCAAAGCCTCGGCGTTTTCCGTAACGTGTGTTCTTTGATTTTGCCCGGCGTTTCCGATCCGTATCACTTTCATCATCTTGGCTTGCTGAGTCACTGTCATCACTTGAATCTTCCGTGTCAGTGCTGCTGCCTCCGTCTTGCAAGATCGATTCTCCCTCGACGTAATCGCCGTCCTCCTCACTTTCCCCAACATAATCATCATCTAATTCGTCTTCTAATAGGGCATTTTCTGAAGTATTCAGGGACGTGAAATCCCTTGTATCCTCATCATCTTCAATTAAATCTGGTGGCTTATTGTATGTTACAGTCTTTTCCGCCTGCGGTGTAAGCCTGATGGAAGGGCTTTCTCTGAATGAGTTGTCGTCATAACCGTAAGTTAATGGTTCTCGTTCAGCAGGGGGAGTGGTCCCGCCTACCTCAGCGGCGTCATAATCACCGGCCCGGTGCTCCTCTATCGTTCCAAGCGGAAGAGACGAGCCTAGATTACGCTCATACTGTTGCGGCAGTCGTGTTGATCGCCTAGAGTCGGCTACAGCACTCGGTACTTTGAATTCCTTACTCTCTAAAACAAGCGATTCGCGTCGGCTTTCGACGGCGGGAGAAGGGAAATTCTCATTATTCGACATAATGGACAGCATTGTAGAGCGTCTACCCGCTTTATTCCTGGTACTTGCAACGCTGGAGTCATCATCATTGAAGAAATCATCGATATTCTCCATACTATACTCATCCTTTTTAACGTTATCTTTGACGTTGAGACCGGTCTTTCGCGACCTTATACCCAAGCTCATGTAATCCATGATAGAAAGATAACCTCACAATTCCGGGGAAGGGATCTAGTACGTAAAACAGGTGCCACTGATCAATATCCTTTCTGTATCTGAGAGATTCTTAAACGTAAACATCTCTCCAGATTCAAATCAAATATGTCTAACGGCGGGTAACCTCACTTCTTTCCCTCTATGATGAAATAAGCTGATTCTTCAGAATACAGGTAGTTATTGTCATTAAGATACCTTCTAACTCTGATCTTGAGTGTTGAGACACCGCCCACGCTATGAATTCCTCGTCCAGTGATGACCTTTAATGGGACAACATTAAGGGCACGACTTATGGACAGTTTTTGACGATTCATTTCTCTCTCGGAGAGTTCTTGCATCCACCATTTGTCTAAACATATCTCGAGTATTATAATGGCATTTTTCGGCGTGAAACCATGGAAATCCAACCTGGGAACATCAAAGATCTTTGCAATCATTTCTTGGCTCTTACGATAATGTTCATCGTTTTGTAACTCCAGCGGGTCAAATGTTGATGGTTTATTCGGGCCACTAGAAGTTGCCTGACGCCTTGGAAAATTTTCTGCAGATATCTTGAAGCCCTTTTCCATGTCGAGAAAATCAACCCTGGACTTGTATGTTGCGCTTTGGAGGTCAGCTTCAATTATATGCAACGCTAACGAAGTGGTCATTGAAAGATTGCCCCTATAGAAGGTTAATGCCCGTTTCAAGAATGCCTTGCTGATGCTCCTCATCGTGGGGTTACTTTGCAGAATCTCTTCCAGCTCTTCAAATTTTGCAGAACTCTCAGGGAACATATACATATCGTCGCTGCATCTGGGTTGAGGGGTGATTTCTGTCTCATGATCAAGTTTATCGAAGACATTCTTAGTAGAATGAGCAAAACCTTTTGCTGACTGCACTTTACCGCCTCTTGGGTTCTGTAGTGGCTTTTGCTCTTTTGAATCATCATTTGACATACGGGTAGCTTGGGCACTTCCATAGTAATCAGTAGTCCATACCAGTTTTATAATCGCTCTTGTTATATCAAAAGAGCACTCATGGAAAGCCTGTCGAGCAACGCAGTCTGGGACATCGGTATACCGTTGTATTGTCTTGATCTTGTGCGAGACAGATTTCCAAGCTGTCCCTTCCTTCGCTGCTCCGCTCGAGTCAGCGGACTGACTAGTCTGCACCTGCCTTTCAGCCCTTTTCTGCTCTTCATCATCTTCCAGGCGCAATAAAGGCAAACTTAAAAGCTCTGTAATTGCAGTTTCAATGGATTGACAACGATCATAGATCGTCCCTATCTTACTGGGATCAACGTCAGGAAACATAAGCTCCAACTCTTGCAATGGATCAGGACTATCCTCGAGCATAGAATTTCCAGCTCCAGTCGATTCAGCTAGCAAAATCGTACAAGCATTTTGCAAGTCGCCATTTGCACTTTCCAGAGCATTAATAACTTCAGAGCGCTTCTTATCGGGGAAGACATCACAAAGCTCATTCACCTTCGACTTACTATGGTCTAGACCATCGATTTGGCCTTTCGGCATCGCTTTAGCTCAGGTGTTCGTCAATACAATATCTGTATACCGCTGGTCCCGAGAAGCTATGTTGAATTAAATTATATACACTGTAAAAAATAGATTATAACGAACTATTCACAAGACGAGATCTGGGAAAAAGCTTTCGAGATCTGTATTCTCCACAAGCTCCTGCCATCCTAAATTGTAGCTACCCCAGAATTCTTCCTCTATAAGCTGTGTCATTTCAGACTCCATTTGGTCCGATAGTTTCATCATTGGCTGTCCAGAGGGAAAGCCGTCAGGACCGATCTCAGTGTCGGTTTTGACAGCCAAATTATCAACAATGTAATCATTAGTCATAGCTGAATTTGGGTCATTTCTTGATATTCCACAGGGGCAATTGGAAGTATCAGTATCTGCTATGGTGGCGTCTCGCTCCGGGAAAGGTGTTGAAAACTCTATTTGTCGCGACACGGCTATCTTGCCTTCCAGATTGTGTTTGCAAGAACTCGAAAGCCAGGAGTTCTCAGCGCGTGTGCGACTTTCTAAGGCTCTCTCTATGACGGCTCGCATGACAGTGGCGAGGCCCAGCACAATCATATAGCACCGTGAACGCCGCAAGAGCCGCTTGAGGATTGGATCAGTTGATGCGACTAATAAATCAAGCTTTTCGCATGCGATCTTGAAGTAACAGGCAAATGATGTACAACGTCCACCTTCACTTCGCAGTGTTGAGAGATCACATTGACTAGTCTCATCGTAACCGCTAAGGACAAGCAATCCGTTTTCGAAATATGTCATTTCGCAGTATGAAAGGGCATAAACCATCCCGACACATCTAACAAATGCAGTCGCTATATGCGACAAGCATGCATTCAGGTAAGGAGTGGGCTCTTGGCAGTCACTTCCAATCAACTCCGGAAATGATGATTTATCTAACTCGAAGCAAAAAAGAATTAGGTTGACGCATAAAGAACACGAGAGTATGACGGATTTAACAGCGCCATTCTTTACGGCTGGAGTAATCTCCTTCAACGCAAAAAATCGAAGACCGTAAAATGCCATCAAAACTTCAAGCGCCAGGCAAAGTATGCGGGTCTGTAGGAAGCCCTTGTCCAGCGTATCGGTACTAGGTGAGTAAGTACTTATAGGGGGGAATTCTTGTTCAATGAAATCGATCAATGTCTCACAGTGCTGTGATAAGTCTGGTGTGATTCTCCTATCGTGCAGATCGAAAAACATTGGCCGCACAACTTTCAAGAACCGCTTCATAACTCCATAAAAAGTCTTGCTGTGATCGCTAAGCATTTCTTCGTCATCATAATCGTACAGCGAAACTTTCAATGGCCTACCCAGATTCAAAGCAATGTCAAGATCGGCAAATAAAATCCAATACCAAAGCTTCTGAAGCGATTCTGTGCTTCCAACGTCTTCAACTTGTTCTCCGTACAGTGTTGGTATATCCCGGTTAAGGCCCAAATATGTTGCCGTGCTAATCAAATTATCGACCAAAAGCATCAAATGGCTATCATCACCGCCTGTGTGACCGTAGACCCACCTATACTCGCATCGCAGCAATAGCATTTGAGTGCGCTCAATGTACATGCCTTTCGCTGTACTGACACCAGTTAAAAAGATGAGAAATCTCTCAACCGCGGAAGGAAGCTCATCACGATAGTAAGTCAAAGCTAGTATCATTACTATGACTCCAATTTTGTAATAATTTTTCTTGGGTGGTACGATTAGCATCACGATCGGTTTTTCTCCGTCACTGGCCCTCGGATCCCCACTTTGAAACCCTTGCTCGAAGTCCCTGAACACCTTGTCTTTGTCTAAAGTACTGTTCATCATGAATAATTGACTGCTGTCGAAGAAATGGTTCAAGGATGAGACCACCTTTTCTCTAGAGGGCAGATGCTGCACGAGGTCATTGATCAGCGAGGTTGGCGAACCGTCTGCCGCTTGAATTGGCTCTTCTGCTACGCAGAGCTCCTTCAACATGGAAAAGTTCTTTTTCTTCTTTAACTGCCTCCTTATTATCTTAAGTTTAGTCCACGCCTGCATAAACCGCTGCATCAAGTCCCAATTGTACTTGCCCATAAATGTCTTGAAAGCAGTAGCTCCATAGCATATGCGTCTCCCGCTGTCCTTGGACTGGAGAGTGCAGAAATCGGTCAGGATGTTCCTTTTGTGAGATAGTGAGTCTTCAGTAGAGGATATGTGGTATATTGAATTGAGATTATGCAAGGGCCCATTGGTATTAGCTCCGTAAGAAATGTACCTGGTCTTTATCTTTACCGCTTCCCCTCCTGCAGCCTCTCCTTCAATTTGCAACTTATTCAGGTCGTCTACGAAAGTTGCATGACTACCAGAGTCAGCCTCTGCTACCGATCCATTTGTATTGCTTTCCGGTTCGTTGGAATATACACACTGAGTGAATCCTCTAACAGCACACGTCGAGCAGATTGGCCTTTTCTGGTCACATCGCAGCTTCCGCTTGCGGCAGAAAGCGCACGATTTGGTGATCTTACGCCGTTTTCGCTTTGGCTTCTCTTCAGGAGGCTTCACTGCCTCTGGTGGCTCCATTTGCGGCCTCTGAAAGGTGAGACTACTTTCCTCCATATCCAAAGATTCCCGGCCTCGTATAACCAGTGTATATCTTTCGCTTTGTCGACCCTGTCGTTACTTGCTTGTAGATGAAAGCCGCACCCCAGCGAGTGGCTAAGCGGATTAATATCACGGCCGTTCGGGTGTGCAAGAAACCCATCGCGATAGAAAAATGAGTCACCATCATACATCCAGATATACAGTACTCAAGATTGATCGCTGGCAAACACTTAATTTAGAAACTTGGCTAAACTTCTCTCCGATGTAGCTCATTCAGAAGAATCAGCTTCTGTAGATCGGCATCTTCTGCATCTTTTTACGTTTTGTACGCCAAGGGACACTTTCTGCAATCGCTACCCGCACGTGAGTGGCCTTGGTTAAACCATTAAAGGTGACTAACTTCACCTGTAGAATAGCCAACTTCAGCACTAAAACTAGAGCATTGGGATGTCCGAGAGGAAAGCTGTGAATAAGTACTACCCACCAGATTTCAATCCACTTGAAGCTGAAGCTTCACTTCGCAAGAGTGCGAAGAAGTTGAAGACCAAGCAACGGGATGTGATTACCATCAGGTTGATGACTCCGTTCAGCATTCGCTGCACGAAATGTTCAGAATACATTGCCAAGAGCCGGAAATTCAACGGCAAGAAGGAAGTCCTGCCCGAAAGATACCTAGAAACGATCAAAATCTATCGATTAAGCATCAAGTGTCCGCGATGTAATAACATGATATCGTTCCGGACAGATCCCAAGACTTCGGACTTTGTGATGGAATGCGGCGGAGTGAGAAACTACAGCAGGGTCAAAGACGAAGACTCCCGCGTGGAGAGCGTTGATGAGACGCTGCAGAGGCTAGTGCAGGAGACGAACGAGTCCGAAAGCGAGCGCTTAAGCGGCAAGGGCGAAGATAAGATGGAAGCTCTGGAGAGAAGACTCGCGCAGATACAGCGGGAGCAAGAAGACGATCAGGAACTGGAAAGGACAAGACTCTCTAGACTGAGCATGCAACAGCGGGAGCAACGGCTCCGAGACAGAAACGCTGCCGCTGTAGAAGAGAACGAACAAGACCTCGACAAGATTGCAGAAGAAGCGTTTAACAGACGCCAAGACCACGGCGAGCGACTCAACGCACCGTTCCGCAAACCGCAGCCCAAAGCACTGATCTTCAAGAAAAGGTCCAAGAAGGTCAACCCGCTGGGCGTGATCAAGAAAGCGGCCGGACCGTAGCATCACACACGGCGCGCTCGATCCTATACAACAAATATATAATGAACACGGATAGATTACCGCCACACGACATCCACAGCGCACACAAACGCAAAACAAATGTCGCATCCATACCCCTACAGCTGTACCACGGCAATCCCTGAGATCCAGTACGAAGAATACAACGGCGCTCGGTTCGCATACGTGTACTGGCCCGCGGCAACTGAGCAAACCAAAGGCTGCATCTTCGTCGTCCACGGCTTCTGCGAGCACACCAAACTGAACAACCGTCTTATGGACCAACTGGCACTCAAGGGCTACGAGAGCTTCATGTTCGACCAGAGAGGCTCAGGAATGACCTCTCCCGGCAGACTACGGGGTCTCACCAACGAAAAGCTCGTGTTCGATGACCTGGACCATTTTCTGCTCAAGAACCTCGAGAGATGCGCGGCTAACGACATCCCGGTCTTCCTGTTCGGCCATTCGATGGGCGGCGGCATCGTACTGAACTACGCATGTCATGGCACTTACCGGTCCAGGGTGGCTGGGTTCTCCACCACGGGGCCTCTCATAGAGCTGCACGCGAGCGCAAAACCAATGTGGATCACGGAAAAGCTGTCGCCGCTGCTAGCACGCTGTCTCCCCAACATGCGTATCGATACCAAGCTGAACCTTGACGGCATATCGTCGGACCCCGCTTACCGCGCCTTCCTCCAGCACGACCGTCCCCTGAGTACCCCGCTTATCGGCTCTCTAAGACAGATCTACGACTTTTTGCAGCGCGGCAAAGCGCTGCTCGACGAGAAATACGTCAAGGATCATTTCACACGCGACAAGCCCGTGCTCGTCATCCACGGCACGCGCGACACCGTCAACGATCCCGCCGCATCTAAGCGGTTCATCGATCACGTGTGTCCTGCGCCAGATCGCACGCTCAAATTGGTCGAAGGAGCAAGACACAGCATCCTGTCGCTCGAGAAGGACGTCTTTTTCAACGAAGCGTTCGACTGCTTCTCCGCATGGCTCGACCAGCACGTGCCTGCGTCCAGCGCATAGGAAGCCGATTTACGAGCCGAGGTTCCGCGGTTCCGCGATTCCGCAGTCGCACGCAGGGGGGTCTCTGTCCACCGCGACACCGCACTGCGCTTGTCTGACCGAGGACGCGGCACAGAAAGCAATTGGCTCGGCTTCGAGACGAAGCTTATCTGGAGAGAAATCTGTCCTTATTTCCCCGCGTTTTGTAGCGGCCCCTTTGAAGCCGGCGCGTGTTGGCTTGTCCCTTCTCTGTTTGTCTTAGCCACTCTTGCCGTCCATTGTTGCGAAGAGTGATTGATGGGGAGACAAGAAGAACAGATAGAGCAGCAAGAACAATGGAAGAAGAACTACAACTGTTGATGGATATACAACCGGGTCAGGGAAGCAAAGGGGTTTCGGGTTCTTATACATAATGCGGGAGTTTTTATCTCATTAGCTTACAAACTTATATTTCCTATATATATGTATAACTGGTGTGATTGCTCACAGTAGTTGCTGGACAATCGGTCTATTGGAAAGTCCGGCTCAGGTTATGCTTTTTGCGACAAAGACCAGCGGATTGATATAAACTAAAGATGGACATAGGCATTTTCGAAAGGGCAGTACAGGATCCCTGTTCGGAAGAGTGCGATTGCGAGGACGATGATCCATTACATGAGGAGCAGGAACAAGAAAAAGAAGTAAACCGCTGCAGTTGTACGCGGCAAGACAAGCCACCGAAGGTCGGCCTCCAGAGGGCAATCACCACAAACTCGATTATTGTTTCGCCAAGGTCGACCCACATTCTCGCACACTCCAGGACAGCTCCGAGCCCCATGCTGTCCCGGCCGTCCCGGAGTAGGGCGAGCAGTACGTCGCTGATCCGACACTTCTCGGCGAGCGAAGGCGACGAGCGGCCAGGCCCGCTTTCGCGCAGGCCATCCTGTCCGACGAACCCCTCGAGGTCGTCGTGCTGCGGGATCCCGACACATCTCTACGGACTGGAGAAATACGTGTCGAGCGCGCTGGACGCCCTGTCGGCCGGCGACTACGGATTCCACAGGTACGGCCATACCACTCAAGAACAGGGTGGAGCCGAGGCGGCGGATCTACTGTCGTCATCGTCATCGTCGAGCCCGTCTCGAGCATCGGTGTCACCATCGGAGCTCTGTCAGAGCTCCGCGTCGACCGTTTCTAGAACGCAATTCGCCAAGAGGGCCAGAAAGAAATCGTTCATTGAAATATCACTCGCGAAATCATTCTCTCAATGATGGTCTTCATACTATATGCTAGTCAGCTATGATGATATTTTTTTTTCACTTAGTAGGATCTGTACGTATGGAGTGACGGTGTGTGATCGCTAGCTTTAAGAGAGCTAGAACGTACCGTGAACCAGGTCGATCACTCTGTGAGTGGCAGGCCGGGCATACTGAATCGACTATGAGCCATGAGAACGTTCTGTTTGAGCCAGAGACTCTACCAGTGGATGAGTTTGAGGAGTACGAGCTTGAAGACGAAGCGCTGATCGTTGATGCCGCTATCCACTCCGTCTCTTCGCAACATGCGTGTGCTTACTGTGGCATCGATTCGCCAACGTGTGTGATCAAGTGCAACAGCTGTCAGAAGTGGTTTTGCAACTCGAAACAGGGCACGGCGAGCTCTCACATTGTGAATCACCTGGTGCTGTCGCATCATAACGTTGTGTCGCTGCATCCGGACTCGGACTTGGGCGATACCGTGTTGGAATGCTATAACTGTGGTTGCAAGAATGTGTTCCTGTTGGGGTTTGTCTCTGCGAGAGGCGAGGCGGTTGTAGTGCTGTTGTGTCGTATACCTTGCGCGCAGGCGAAGAACGCTAATTGGGACACTGACCAGTGGCAGCCTCTGATAGAGGACAGACAGTTTCTGAACTGGGTGGCTGAGGAGCCGAGCGACGAGCAGAAACTGAAGGCAAAGTTGATTACGCCGTCGCAAATGTCCAAATTAGAAGCCAAGTGGAAGTCCAACAAGGATGCTACCATCAATGACATCGACGCTCCCGAAGAGCAGGAGGAAATCCCGCCGATTCTACTAAAGTATCAGGACGCGTATGAATATCAGAGATCTTTTGGACCGCTGATCAAACTGGAGGCCGACTACGACAGACAGTTGAAAGAATCGCAAGCCTTGGAGCACATCTCTGTGACGTGGTCGCTGGGGTTAAATAACAGGCATTTGGCCTCGTTTGCGCTATCCACTTTTGAATCGAATGAGTTAAAAGTGGCAGTCGGAGATGAAATGTTTTTAAGATACTCCGGTTTACAACATCCAGAATGGGAAGGAAGAGGATACATTATTCGTTTACCCAATAGCATGCAGGACGAGTTTACTTTGGAGTTAAAACCAAGTAAAAATCCACCACCAACTCATTTGAGTACCGGGTTTACGGCAGAGTTTATATGGAAAGGTACTTCTTACGATAGAATGCAAGACGCATTGAAAAAATTCGCGTTGGATAAGAAATCTATCTCCGGTTTCCTTTACTACAAGATCTTGGGCCATCAAATAGTGGATATCCAGTTCGACGTTCCATTACCAAAAGAGTTCTCGATAAAACACTTTGCACAGTTGAACGCATCACAATCACATGCCGTGGAACACGTTTTGCAAAGACCGCTTTCTTTGATTCAGGGTCCACCTGGTACAGGTAAGACTGTTACCTCTGCGACAATAGTATATCATCTATCCAAACTGCATCACGAAAGAATCCTAGTGTGTGCACCTTCAAATGTCGCTGTTGATCACTTGGCAGCAAAATTACGTGATTTGGGTTTGAAGGTGGTAAGATTGACAGCGAAAAGTAGAGAGGACGTTGAGAGTTCAGTGTCAAATTTGGCTTTACACAACCTAGTAGCAAGGTCTTCCAAAGGTGAATTGAAGAAGTTACTGAAGTTGAAACAAGAGGTTGGTGAATTATCTATTGGGGATACAAAGAAGTTCGTCAAATTGGTGAGAAAGACAGAATCGGAAATCTTGAAGAAAGCTGATGTCGTTTGCTGTACTTGCGTCGGTGCAGGAGATAAGAGATTGGACACAAAATTCAGAACTGTCCTAATTGATGAAAGTACACAAGCATCTGAACCAGAATCTCTCATTCCGATCGTTAAGGGTGCCAAGCAAATTATCTTGGTCGGTGATCATCAGCAATTAGGCCCCGTTATCTTGGAGCGTAAGGCTGGGGATGTAGGCCTAAAGCAATCGCTCTTCGAAAGATTGATCTCACTCGGTCATGTACCAATTAGATTGGAAGTTCAGTATCGTATGAATCCATATTTGAGTGAGTTCCCAAGTAATATGTTTTACGAAGGAAGCTTGCAGAACGGTGTTACTATTGAACAGCGAACCGTATCTAATAGTACGTTTCCATGGCCCATTCATGAGATTCCGATGATGTTTTGGGCTAATTATGGTAGAGAAGAGATCTCAGCCAATGGAACTTCGTATTTGAATAGAATAGAAGCGATGAACTGTGAGAGGATAATCACAAGACTTTTCAAGGATGGTGTAAAGCCCGAGCAAATTGGTGTTATCACACCTTATGAAGGTCAAAGAGCATTTGTGCTGCAATATATGCAAATGAATGGATCGCTGGATAGGGATCTCTATCTGAACGTGGAAGTCGCTTCCGTCGATGCATTTCAAGGTCGTGAGAAGGATTATATTATTCTATCATGCGTTCGTGCTAATGAGCAACAAATCATTGGTTTCTTAAGCGATCCCCGTCGTTTAAACGTGGGTCTAACTCGTGCCAAGTATGGTCTTGTGATCTTAGGCAATCCAAGAGCCTTATCAACAAATGTTTTATGGAACCATCTCCTGATCCACTTCCGTGAGAAGGGCTGTTTGGTTGAGGGATCATTGAATAATCTACAACTATGCACAGTGCAATTGACCAGGAATAGGCCGAGCAAGACCAGCGCCAGTCGGTTTTCATTCAATGTCGACGCCCGGGGATTTTCCAGCGATCAGGATTTTGATACTCAAAGCTTGATGTCGTTTGGTGGTCAAGCCGATCCATTTAACAAAGCTGGCTTGGCTGCTGCTAGCGAGCTTTCATCATTCTTAAACAATCAAATGTGGAATTCGGATTACCAGATTAGCAGCGATAAGAAGAAAGCCAGTACCCAGGAGCCGGAAACGGAACGTTTGCGCAAAGGTATAGACTCTTTGAATATATAGATGCTATTTACCTTTTGAAATGTCTATAAAATGTAATATCTCATGGTGTGTTTTAATAACCGTTATGCTCATCGCCTGAACCATCGCTTGATGCTGCTCCCATTCGAGTGCAATGACTCCTTATCACTACTATCCCGCAAATCGGGATTATTGACTTTTTGTGTCTTGAACCTGTTTAATTTTCTCGTTACGCTGAAAGAGCTATCAGATCTTGAGAGGCTTCCTGAACTGCTCGAGTGTGAGCTCACACGCGGTACAATATTATCCAGTAAATTAACAGCATCAGCTCGTTTGAACAGTCTGCTTGCCCCTTCAACTTCTCCCAGTTGGTGCTGGGAATCGATCAGTATCTGCTTGCTTTTGCTAAAGTATGTATTGTCGGTCAGAAACTGAGCATACATCTGCCTCTTCTCTGAATCCCTCACAGGGAACTCATAATCGGCTAACAAACGCTTTAGATGTTTCACTTTGTGGTAAAGCAGCACTGATTCCCTTTCTAATTGTTCCATCATCTCACTCTGGGCGTCCGCATTCACTTCTCTATTATTTTCAACCACAGTCTCATAATTTTGCTCTAGATGTTTGGAAGGCTTCTGGTCGGAAATTTCGACATTGCTCGTAGTTTTCTCGATGAACTCCAAATTGCTTATCTCCGTCCTTCTGCCATCAATTGGAACTTTGATGCCTGGGGCATTCTTGGAAATTTGTCCCAGACTTATAGTATGTGGCAATTTGCCAATTTCTCTCTTATTGATGGCACAAATCGCAAGTGCCGCAGATAGCTCCGTTTCTCGGAGGTACCTATCGATAAGATGGGGATTAATTGGGAGTTCAGCCAGGATCTCCTCGCTCATTAAAAGTTTCGGCCTTATGACTGAATTTGTAAGCTTCAGTTTCTTTGGAGCAAAGTCCAGCTTTTTTTGGGTGACCTTATCAATATAGTCCAGAAGCTCGTCTCTATGATCATCAATAAAACAATTCATGCCTTTCATATAAGGCTCTTTGTTACCAAAACATGATAGATTAGAAAGATTCAACAAGACCTTGCTAACCAGGGTGACGGTCCTTCTAGATTGTTCACTCGGATGGCTTCGTACAAGGTCAAATAGCTTTGGATTCAAAATAACGGGACAAAAAAACCTTAAGAACAACATGCCAGAGACGCAGTTCAGTATTCTGGTAACGCCATCATCAACACAAATAATCTCTAATTTTTTCCTCAGGGTAGTCATCTGGTTCTTTATGGGCATAGGGATGTCGTTACTTGTGCTGTAAATGGCTATCCATATACTCTCTACCATGGCTAGCAATCGTCCTCGATTCTCATCCAATACAGCTTTCTTCTTTACAGGATCATTCTCCTTTATGCGCTCTGGATCGACCTCGCAGCTACCTTCATAATCTATGATGGACCTCAGAATAGGACCTATCGATAGGTCCAGGTATTCTTTCCCTACCCGGTAGAAATATGACTCCATAGATCTCGTTAAGATTGAATTACCCCGGAAAAGAGTGCCGTAAATATGGGTAGAAGTCTTATTGTTCAGGCTATTTTTTGTGATAGATCCATCAAGTTCCAGTAATTCTCTGTCAATCAGCGCCGAGAACCAATCGTCCTCCTTATGAAGCGCCTGGAAAACGTCCAGGAGGATACCAGCGATATCCTCAAACGCCAAATCTGAGCCAAGCGAGAAGCTCCGAGCTGAGTTCACAAGCTGCGAAAGATTCACCTCATTTAGAGCTGATTCGAACCTGTGGAAATTGACCGCCGGAAGTATGAAATTCAAACTCGAAACGATCCTTATACAAATGGTACCAATATTGAAACGTGTCTTCTTGCTATCGAGGACCGGAAGCCGCGTTTCTTTGTCCAAAGACATATCATTAATCATTTCCTGTGTAATTCTAACAAAACCAACTGTTTCATCATCTTTCTTATTCTGACTTCGTTGCTTTACTTCTATCGTCAGGTTATTTATCTTGACGCTTTCATCAAAAACAAACTCTTCCCTCCAAAATGGTACGTCTGTACCTTGCACAATTGCGGTTCTTCCCCAGGTTCGATCCCAAATCGATAATTCGACATACAACTGTGGTAGACCCCCGTGTGAAGCTTTGCTGATTCCCGGAAAGTTGCCTTCTACAATTGATAGTTTAAACCTGTTAGATAAGCGAAGGCGATCAGAGTCATGACTGCCTGTGATGGAAAGATACTCTGCCAGAGCAAAAGCTTTCAAAGCAACCAGCCAATCTTCCACATCAATCGATAAAGGAAACTTCAAGATAATACTTGGATCGTTCTTAACCGCAGGTCCGCCTAAAATAAACTTCTGTCTCTTGAATAAACCCAATTCTTTCCTCAGTTCCGAAATGGTTCCCAAGAAGAGCATGTTGTCGTTCTGCAGCGATGGATCTAGTAAACGGATTTCAGACCTAAGCAGTGCCCGAATATCCAGCGAATAAAGTAATGAGCCATCGCTTTGCAGAAGGAGGTCAAGCTTGCCATCAGACTTCAGGACGCCCATCGCTGGGAACCATCCTTCTTCAGTCCTGGATTTTCGTAGAAAGCTCGGCCTCGACAGTTGCTTGATGACGGGTATACGCCGAGTTGGCAGCGGTCCATAGACCACAAGCTGTGACACCAGTAAGTTAGCAGCTTCACCATCAGAACTTTCAACAACAGGCGCAGGTCTGAGCGAAATCTTGTTGAATATGCCCTTACTGTTCAAGGAACTCCACCAAATTAATGAATAGAGCAAACCCTCGAAGCTTGCATTATCCTTCGCCAGAAAATAATCTGTTTGCGACTTCGTGATGACCTGAACGATAGGGACATTATTATTATTCTTGTCGATCAGATGGATCTTGCAACCTTGCAGATGATCTATTCTCGGTATTTCTATTGCATTTCCAGAGTTCTCAGATACGGTTGTCCTCGTCTTTGAATCAGACTGACATTCTAAACTGCCCTGTTCCGTGACCAGTATATGGCTTATTTTCCAGTTTTCAGATGCCAGATCACTACACCACTGTACTGTGCCATCAAAAGTGCCTTGCATCTCTTCGACATTTCTCATGAAGCTTGCAACATTAAAGGATTGTCCAGTAGAGAAACCAGATGAACTAACCGCAGGTCGGCTATACTTCATTCTCACACAATCGATTGCCCTACAACTGGTCTTCAATCGGACTTCTGCCGATAGACTGCTTCTCTAACGAGATGACCGCATGGTCTTGTAAGCGTTTTGTCGAATTCTATGACACATTCGAGCTCACAACCAGTGACAAAGCAGAGAAATCATGAGATTTATAAATTTACACATATAAATGGAAGAGTAAATAGAAGCTGATTCATCTCTCAGTCATCTTGAGCGGAACACCGCAGACGACGCCGCTAATTTTTAACAGAAAATGCCTGTGGAGCTTCGCCTTCTGGACCCACGTACTTAGGGTCCCTCCATGGGCCAATATCAGATAAATATAAGCCACCTTCAGCTTCGCTGACTTCCGACTGGCCACCAAACTTCGTTGGCAAGTTCTCCGCGGGGATCTGCTTCAACAGATCCTTCTTGTAAGAAGATCCAAAGATGAAAATTTTGGACACGGTGACAGGATCTAGGAACGGTTTGAATAGCTTGAACGCGGTGGAGAAGCCAAATGGCGCATTGATTAGATAGAATTTACCCATACGTTCCGGATAGTAGTTCTGCCCTATGTAGGACGCCTCTTTAACATAGGAGAGCACCTGGTAGGCACTTGATATTGAAATGCCCTTTAGATCCATGATGGTACAGGAAGTCTCAACTAGATGACCGCAGTAACGAGAACACGCTGGCAACCTGTACTTGACGAACGCTTCGTATTCCCAAACAAGATTTTTCAGCATACGTTCCTGAGTGGTGATTTTGTACATCTCAGTCAAGTTGACAGCACCCAGCTCCTCAAAGTAGACTGGACGACCATCCTTGTCGGTCTTATGGTAATATTGAGGATAGTATCTAGCCACTAGAGGCTTCTCCTCGTAATGGAAATCCTCCAAGATCGTATTCGTGCCGAATTCTTTCCTCCATTTCTCACACGCTTCGAACATCTCCTTAGCTAAAACCGTGTCAAACTTTCTAGCTCTTAGGAAACGCAGTAAAGTAGAATCATCCAGACGTTCGACAAATCCAGCTGCCACCAATTCTTCCCTTAGTTGTTCCAAGGCCTTTTGCTGAGCCTCGTCGACATTACCGGGTGTGCCCGCTATTGATCCCGGTTCACAAACCTGAGGATAAGAACTCAAGATTTGCTGCTCCTGAGGCTGCAATCATCAAATAAACACTGTTAATAACCAGTTCACTTATATTTCCCAATAAATATCTGATTCCACCGGCAAAAATTGAGGCAGAACCAGAGGGGCTGAAAAAAAAGACAGAAACTTACGGTAACCATATTATTCTATACTTCTCACAATCTAGTATACAGGGCCTGATTGGATCTAGTCCAGTCAATTGATGCCTTTTTACTGGTTTGTTGAATCTTCACAATGCCCGTTGTGATTCGAGCAAAGCAGTCGCTATAAGGAATCACTTTGAACGTGAAGTAGCGAAGATCATGTTGAACCATCTTAGTGGATGAACTTGAAGTTGAAGAAGAGCTTGGGCAGAGGCTTTGTGTTCTTGCGAGACTCTATTCTCTCATGGAAATTGTTCCAGAGTTCGGATCTTTGCTAGGAAAGAGTACCTTTTTCCATGGTGGCCAGACAAACTCGGGAAGCAACACAGATCAAGAAGCATCTCCTGCTGGGCAGGAGCTGACTGCGGCATTGGACGGTGATGACGGGGCTAGAATTGGGACTTTTGTTACGAGCAAAGGTAAAGTTGTAAAACTGAGGAAGAAAGAACGAGGTAAAGTGCCAAGAGTTGCACAGTATCAGCTGCTGGGATTGGGATCTGACGATAAAATGACGACTTGGAAGGGAGAAGAATCCTACGGTATCAATATTAACGTTCTTATGGATAGAGTTACAAATCAGCCGTCTAAATCGGATGTCGATTCTCAGCATAGAGATGAGAAGCCTCTGCCGAAGGATGGGGATAAACTTTGGGTCGACAAGTGGAGCCCGAAAAAGTTCGTGGACCTGGTTGGTAACGAGAAGACTAATAGAAGGGTATTAGGTTGGATCAGGCAATGGTCTCCGTGCGTCTTCAATGAGCAATTGCCTGAAAGGAGTATGGGGAGGCCAGAACAAGATGTGGCCGATCCTTTATCGCGACCAGCGAAGAAGATTCTTCTGATTCATGGACCGCCCGGTATTGGTAAGACCTCTGTGGCCCATGTGGCGGCAAAGCAGGCTGGTTACTCTGTGGCTGAGATCAACGCGAGCGATGAGAGGGCTGGAACACTAGTGCGCGATAAACTTCACAACACCCTTTTCAACAACACCTTTAATGATAAGCCTGTATGCCTTATAGCTGACGAGATCGATGGCAGTATTGAAAGTGGGTTTATCAGGGCTCTTTTAGACATAATCAATAAGGATGCACAAGCTACACAGAAACAGCTTTTGGGCTCCAATTTCACAGTCAAAAGAAAAAAAAAGAAGGCCAGACTTCTGCTGAGGCCCATCATCGCCGTTTGCAATAATTTATATGCTCCTGCTCTTGAAAAGCTGAAACCTCACTGCGAAATTGTCGCTGTGAAGAGGCCTTCTGACAGTTCTCTCCAGGAGCGTTTGGAAGAGATTTGTAGAGCAGAAGGCGTAAAAGTTTCAGTTGAGGCTTTGAAAGACCTGATGCATATAGCCCAGGGAGACGTCAGAAATTGTGTCAACAGCTTACAGTTTCTGGCTACCAATAAGAATTTCTGCGCGGGAGAATTCAGTGATAACCCACTAAATTCTATTTCGAAAGATTTCTCGCATTCATGGTTTAGAATTTGCAATCAAATTTTTAGGCGAGACCCTCACAAAGAGCTGCAACATCAGCTTCGGGAGAAGATGCAACTCGTGGAGCTGAACGGGAACTTTGAAAAAATTCTACAGGGTTGCCATTCTTTGTACCCTCATGTCAAGTACTCAGATAATGGAGTAGAAAAACCAGCAATTATTGCTGACTGGTTGTTCTACCATGATCTGATGTTCAAATCTCTATTTGAGCATAATGGCGAATTACTTCGCTATTCTTCAGTGGTACCGCTTGCTTTTTTCAATTTGTTCGGTGATGTTGCGAATAGAGAGGATCTTCGAATTGAAAACTCGGAATATGAATTGAGAGAGACCCGGAAAAGCAATCAGGATATTCTGAAACTTATGATGCACAAAATTTCGCTGAGAACTCCTTCCCTGGTACCGTTCTTGAGCTTCGAGTCTCTTGTCCTCGAAGTTTTACCAAGCTTAGACCGCTTGATCTCCTCTGATGTGAGCAAATGCAGAGATGCGAAGGTAAAACAAGCTGTGTATGATAACCTGATTGATATCCTAAGATTCTTCGAGTTAGAGTTAACTGAAAGGTTTCACGAGAACTACGGCTCCAAGAAAATTCTATTCATCGAGCCGCCAATTACGGAAATCGTCCTGATGGATGCACAGCGACGAAAGGAAGTCATCTCCAAGAGGCCTGCTTTGCTAGACGTATTACTAGCCAAAGTAGAAGAAAATAATGCCAGAAAAAAGCATATCACGAAAATTAACGAGGATAAAGCTCGTAACGAGGAGATCAAGAACAATGCCATCAAAGCTCGCAAGAGTGGACTCAGCATGGCAGATTTCTTCAAAAGTCAGTATAAAGTCGAAGAAGGGGATCGCTGTGATGTGAGTAATAAAACAGGATTGGCAGGTTCAAACAGCGATAAAAATTTCCGTATTTGGGTCAGATACAAGGAAGGCTTCTCGGACGCTGTTAGAAAGAACGTGTCCTGGCATGACCTTTGGAGCTGAGGTCCATTATATACGCTAGCACTGTATACAGTATCCAAGAATAAACGTCACGAAATAGAGAAAGTGACTAAATATCGCCAGCTATTTCTTCCAGTGCTCATTTATGACCCCCTTTTGTCAAAGTCCATCGGTCCTACAGCGAACTTGATATTGATAACTATTAGGAAACTGACACCAAGACTGGGACAAGAGAGAGAAGTAGGTCATGGGCCAGAAGGGCAGTAAGGTACAGATAACTGAAAATGACAGGGCGATACTGCAGTTGAAAAGATCCAGGGATGAGATACACAAGTTCACCCGAAGAACGGACCTGTTAATTAGTTCAGAGAGGCTAAAGTTAAAAGAGATGATTAAGGAGAACCCCACCAAGTGCAAGAGTGATCCCAGAGTGCGGTTTCTTTTGAAAAGAATACATTACCAGGACCATCTCTTACAGCAAGCGTTAGAACAGCTCATCAATTTAGAGAATCTTGTATCGACGCTGGAGTTTAAACTGGTGGAAACTCAGTTCATAAAAGGCCTCGAAAGAGGCAACCAAATTCTGAAAAAGCTTAACAAGGAGTTTGAAAATGTAGATGAGTTGATGGACGATGTACAGATGCAAATTGCTTATCAGGAGGAGGTTGACGAAGTCCTTGCCCATAGCATAGTCGGTGTCAACGATTTTGAGACAGAGATAGATAAAGAATTAGATCAGATGGAAAGAGAAATCAATCCACAGCAGCAAATTGAGATGCCATCGGTCGATAAACTGCCAGATCTTAAACAGAGACCGATTGCATCCTCCGAGAGGAAGGAGCAAGGGAAAAAAGAGGGAACCGAAGCTCCCGTACTTGCCTGACTAGTTTAGCGCTAAAGAATCATGCAGATCATTTGTGAATAAAGCCATCATTATACAGGTCACGATGTTTGTGAAGGGCTGCATAGCTCGACGTTTTATGAGCGACGAGAGCAATAACCTAACACCGGCTACAAGCTTATCCAGTAGCTTCAAGCTGGCGATATTTACCAGGTGGGTGGTAGATCACCTTGCCAGACGCTTATTTGATCAATGCGAAATACGTGGACGTCAACAAGCGATTAAGATCGCTTCATACCAGTTCCAGAGAGCGAGCGTATGCGATTAGCTCTGGCAGATAGACAGTCTTTGATTATAGAGACGGAAATTCACTTTTAACCGCGATGAAGCCAAAAGATGTGTCTTAGGATCTCGTAAAAGCTTTAGCAGAAACAAAAGAATTGAACACAAAAATATCTTTTAAAGAGCACCCGTGGATTTAGTCTTATCTAAGGTGACGTGAAATGCCGATTCTTGTGTATAATACCAAGCTACGCAGGCTGCTCTATTGCCTTAGCTTTGAAACATAAAGATTGTTGGACTACTATACACAAACCCTGAAGTACTGCTCGTAGCGTAGCTAAATAAGGGAAAAACACTTCCTGAAGCTCAATGGGAGTATAGCTGCATCATATAGCCCTGGCCAATGCCAATCAGCGATGCATACCTCGGACTTCATGTAACAGAATAAAACCGATAGCCGCCCAGTGAACACATATTTCTATGGTTCATGAAATGGTCATTAAACTTCGCGGCAAATTAAATAGACACCTACTCTCTGTTAGGTAGCCGACTTTTAGTCTAATGGATCAGATAATTTCATGGTTACCACTCAAACTTTTGCCCAAAGACAGTACTCATAAGCAAAATACAAGGACTTAGCTTATACGAGGGCTTTTAGCTTATAAGACGCTCAGGATATCATTGAACCAAAAGACGAAAAATAACTATGGTAAAGTTCGTATAAATCTATGAATATCTTGTAGGTCGTTCATTGTCGATGGTAAGTTCATAGCCTTGTAGGTGCACTGCTCCGCACTGTTTTATATATTTAAGAAATTTTCAGTTCACCACAAATTACTATGGTTTCGTGGTCTAGTTGGTTATGGCATCTGCTTAACACGCAGAACGTCCCCAGTTCGATCCTGGGCGAAATCATATTTTTATTTTTGTATCTTGAGAGGAACCGAAGGGACACAAAGTACAAAGATCGCTTAAGAGCAATTGATTTCCATTCACTAAACACTAGACTATCCTGTAGCTTAAGTATATTCGAAGCGTATACACTGTACTAATCTCTATTGTGGGCAATCTTGTGTCTGCAAATGGATTGGAAGTGAGTGACTGATAAACACAAAAATAAAAGTAAAATATTCAGCGAGTGAGAAAAAAGATTCAATGAAGACGTTCACATGATTAGCGCAGCAAGAGCGGCAAAGGCACCCACTCCAACACCGTTTCCAATGCTGATTGCGTTCGCACCGTTTTTCCAGGAAGTCTCTTCCTCAAGCTCTGGATATTTGTAATCAAATTCCTCACCCTTCTTATGGGTGCAATCGTCTTTGTGGTCCTTGTCATCATCGAAGTCCTTGACATCATCGAAGTCCTTGTCATCATCGAAGTCCTTGTCATGATCAAAATGCTTGTCATGATCAAAATGCTTGTCATGATCAAAATGCTTGTCATGATCAAAATGCTTGTCATGATCAAAATGCTTGTCATGATCGAAATCCATACCTTCTTCGAAATCGTCATCGGACTCGTCATTGTCTTTCTTGTTGTGATGGTCCTTACGTTCCTTGTGACTCTTTTGATCTTTGTGATCTTTGTGGTCCTTAAATTCCTTACGCTCTTTTTCTTCTTTGTTTTCTTTGTGTTGCATGTTTTTCCTGTAGCCTTTGTGGTCTCTGTGGGAGTTACGATTCTTACGATCCTTGAAGTCCTTGTTAACCCTGTGATCATCATAATCGTCCTCATCGTCGTATTCCTCATCGTCATAGTCCTCGTGCTTCTTTTGATTTTTGTGGCCTCTGAATTTTTTGTATTTGTGGTCCTGTTTAAAATCCTCATAGTCACTGTAATCATCATCAGAATCTTCCTCTTCGTCATGGTGTTTAACCCTCTTGTGGTCCTTTTCCTTCTTGTGATTCTTTTCCTTCCTGTGATTCTTTTCCTTCCTGTGATTCTTTTCTTTCCTGTGACTCTTTTCCTTCTTGTAATGCTTTTCCTTTTTGTAGTCCTTGCCTTTTTTGTGATTCTTGTGGACGTCGTCGAGGTCAAGATCCTCATCATCGCTGTCCTCTCTGTGCTCGTCATCGTCCTTGTGCTTTCCGTGCTCGTCATCGTCCTTGTCCTTTCTGCGCTCGTCATCGTCCTTGTCCTTTCTGCGCTCGTCGTCGTCCTTGTCCTCTCTGCGCTCGTCATCGTCCTTCTTGTCCTTCTTGCCATCCTTACCGTCTTTGTGGTCCCTATCGTCTCTGTCATCCTTTTCCTTCAAGTGGTCGCGATCTTTGTGACAGCCATCATCTTTGTTGTTTTCTCTGTCCTTCTTCTCCTCTTCAAAGCATTTCTCCTTGTTTGGATAGAAATCTTTGATCGGATAACCGCTAGAGCCTTGTGCTCTGATCAAAAGACTAATAGCGTCTTTAGCGTCTCCGACAGCAACTTTATACTCAAAGTCCTTTGGATGAGCCCAGAATTCTTTCTTACCTTTGAAAGCCAATTTACCTTCCTTGATAAAAAATCCGGAAGAGGCATAACATTTAGTTGTTTCTTCAAGAGTACCATGTTTGGTAACACTTGCATAACTCTCATCAGAAAATTTTAGCAGACCACATTCCGTAATCCAGGCAGTCAAAGGTTTCTTATTATTATGCCCGAAATACAAAGCACCATCCTTGGAATGAACCGTAGAATAGTGCACGTCCGCGTTTGGCTTAAATGCAACCAGGCCGAATTCCTCGGATTTGGCAACAATAACCTGCGCCAAAGCCAGTAACGAGGCTAGGTAAGCCGGAGTGAATTTCATCATTGTTTAAAAATCAGATAAATTTCCCGTAGTGTAGAAAGAAGTCAAGATAATCTTCAAAGACGTTTAACCTTTTCTTTCTTGATTCCTCTTAAAAAAACAACCACAAAACACAGAAGATAATTAGCAAAAAGTGAATCGTAAAGGAGATCCAGAATTTCGAAAAAAGTGGAAATCGGCACTGTATTTATACGTTTCCAAGCACAGTGACACAAATCTCAAATCTTGACTATTGGTTCTTTCTGTTCGATCTGCTGAATTTTTTTTTCCGGGGCTTTTAGTGTGACACATTAACAAACTCCGTCGCCCAGCGATGAAGCGGGAGAAACATACCGACCACAAGAAGAGGTGATCAAGACCAACAATAATTTTACAAGGCACGAATTGGATTAGCACGGTGAGTGGAATGTCAAAATCAGGGTATAAAAATCGAAGGGACGCAATTATCAGCAGAATGGCCGCCTCCTCTCAATTCGGGAAGACTGCCAGAACGCATCACTGTGCTCATTTCAGGTCTTGCTGGAGCATTTATGGTTGCAATTAGATGGACATCGCAACAAACGCAATATGGGGAATATAATCAACCATTAAAAATTCAACAATGCGCAAAGCCCAAGGTAGCTCACATTAGCCATCTCCCGCCGAAAAAGCACAAAATAGAATAGAACATAAAAAGCAGACTTTATTGTCCACATTCTTTTCCACTGCTAGCAGAAACATGGGAGTTTTACTAGCCTCTGATTAGAAAATTCAATGATAAGAAACCCATGATGTGTCCTTAACGGACGAGCCAAGGCATAAGGCGCGTACTAAACAAAATGTCTAGTTCTTTCTTTGCCAAGCTCTTATCTTATCCAAGGCACGCACTGTTGATCTCTGCATGGATCTCGGGAATGTGGGGGAATGTTTCCTTTTACGGAAAAATGTGAAAAACCGCTGAATCCAGAAAAGGAAACTATTCCACAAGAGCCATCTTTCTTGCAACCGCAACTCCAGCTAGCTTATCCTTCCCGGATTCCACTCAAACGGGAGGAACGACCTTCTTAAGGACATCTTTAACAACCAGCGTCTCTAAAAACAGTGGATTCTGAGCCATGTTCGATTGAGCCACTTTAAGCTGTGCAATTTTCTCGAGGAACCCGTCGACCATATCTGGCCTGCTACCATAAAGCACAGAAATATCCATAGAGGCGTTCCTAACAAGCTCCAAATGAAGCGGGAAGTACCATATGCATGCCATTTTCACGTGATCCGGTGTTACAAACTTCTTGGCGAATTTGTAGTAGCTTATCAGCTTGGCCAGAGCCTCGATATCGTGCAACGAGCCTGTATGGGCACCGCCGCCCTTTGTAATGTCTAACAACCTGTGCATTCTGATGTGAACGATGATATCAAGGATATATCGACGAATTAAGTGTTTGCAGCAGACTTGAGCATCTATGGCTTTGAAGTCTTCAATTTCTATAGGTGATGGAATGGAATGGCTTCTATGCAGATCATAGCATGCTAGCCAAAATCGGTGTTTTAGCCAATCTCTCAGATTGATACTGCTTCTGAGAGTTTTGTCCGCATCAAGGTTACGCGCTCCGTCTTCTATTCGCGACTCCCATGGAACCATTGCAATAAGGACTAAGTTTTGATTGTGAGCGGTGATTTGCACCAGACGTGCTTGTTCATGCTCATCCAAGGTTTCCATTCCAGTAAATATGCAGATCTCCGTACCACTTAATTGCTGCTCATTTCGCTGCGCAACTTGATTAGTGACCCGACAAGTTATTTTATTGAGCGAGAACCTATGCTCTACCAGGCTTTTCACAGCGTTTGCTTGCCGTTCCACGTCAATTTCACCATATTTATCAGGACCCTTCCCGTAGAAAAACAGCAGATTTTTCTTCGCACTCAAGCAAAATTCAAGGCAGGTGGATAGATCCGGAAGCTTCCCCTCAGTCATCTCACCACCCGTCTAGAATAGTATACTAGGCAACTGTTGAAGCTAATCTCTTGACTGTGTTAACTCAGCTGCGTCTAGCAAGCATGCCGGATCATTTCTTACGTGAAGTGTGCTATACGGTCAAAAAAGTCGAATATTCGAACTCATCTCATCGCTGGTATACAAACCACACCGCAAGCTAAACCGTTATATCTGGGCTCAGGATGGCCAAACTTGTGCATAATGTTCAGAAGAAGCAGCATAGGGAGAGATCCCAACTCACTAGACGCTCGAGGCTTGGTTTTCTCGAAAAGCACAAGGATTATGTGAAACGTGCACAGGACTACCATAAGAAAGAGAATACCATCAAGATTCTGCGGGCTAAGGCTAAGGAGAGAAACCCTGACGAGTACTACCATGCGATGACTTCAAGAAAAGTGGATGCCAGTGGTCTTCTACACACTTCTCGTCGCGGACGCGACGAGGACTCAACCCTTAGTATGGATCAAGTCAAGCTATTGAAGACCCAGGATAGCAACTACGTGAGAACTTTGCGACAGATGGAGAAGAATAAGCTGGAAAAGAAATCGAAGGAGCTTATGTTTGAATCAAAGGGAAAACACACAATATTTGTCAACGATCGCCAGGAAATGGAGGATTTCACACCCGAAAAGTATTTCAACACAACGACAAGCATGGTGAATAGGCGAGAAAATAGACTAACCAAAGATCAACTGATGTCGAGTCAAGTGGCGAGTATCGTACCAGACCCTTCAGCAATCATGCCAAGGGAATCTCTAAACAAGAAAAAATTGAAGAAGTTCAAAGCCATAGAAGGTCATCTTGAAAGAGAAAGCAAACTGAGTGCGGTACAACAAAGAATGGACCTTCAAAGGGAAGTCATGAAAAAGGGTTCCAAGAAGAAGATATCAGACTCAAATGGGAATATTTGCTTCAAATGGAAGAAACAGCGCAAAAGGTAGTAATCTCTTGCAAATAATATAGATGTACTTTATAGGTTTTTTTCACACTTTAATAGCAGGAGATCTGCGCGCAGGGACAAGAAGGTAGTGGGATGTGAAGAGATCAAGACAATTAAAACAATCGGGCAAGTTAGCATCTTCCACACAATATGAATAGCGAATTTGTTCGGGCAATCGCTGAAGACTTGTTTAGAATCCCGTCAAAAATTTTGAAACAGTCTACTAGCGCTCCTAATGGTAGCAGCAATAAGGAGCTAGAAAATGTTTTCGAGCAGATCGCCAGCGTAGTCAAGAATAACCAGTCCACAGTGGTGAGTAAGCTTGACCAGTTTTCCAGCTCTGCAGCCCATGCTTTGGTGGCTATTTTTCAACGACATCCGCTTTTCATTGATTACTTGACATTGACAGGGCTTGCAACCGCTTTGGTTGTTGTTGGCAGTTTTGCCTCCATTAGAAGCATTCCATACACCGCTCTACCGCCAACTCAAGTACATCCCTCGTTTGATCCGTCCGACTACGACTTGGACCATGAGTGCCAAATAATCTACGCGGATGAGAAGCAAAAATGGACGGATAAGCTTGATGAAAGGCAGGCAATCGTTCTGCCTTTGACGAGTGCCGTCTTATTATTAGCCTTATACGTGATTATTACGAAACTGAAGGTGGAGTGGAAGATCTATCTTTTGAAGCTGTTGAATTTCAACATCGTCCTGGTAACTTTCCCAGCGGGCCTCTTGGTTTACACTTATTTTGCTAACTGCTTCACCAGGCATCTCTCGAGATTGGGATCTTGGAATCCTCTGATGGTGTCTCCCCGATTCAGGGTCACCATTTCAGACGACAACGAGGCCGTCAACCGAGCAGGGTGGTTCGTTCATAACTTCCAATACCGCGAGGCCTTGACAGATGATCTTGGGTACGAGGGAGTTGTGGACAAAATCAAGAACGATCCCTGGGAGCGGCAATTGTATTCTCGTGAGTTGACCAATCCCAGCGATGTCAAATCCAATCGTCAGTTTGTCAACATGTACCTTAACGGGAGCATGCTGTTCTCTTGTATCCTCTCAGCGGCTACCACAGCGCTCTACGTCTGCTTCCCGAACGATTGGTTGATAAGAAACATGATAAGCATGAACTTAGCTGTTTGGGCAATTTCCCAGATGGATTTGAAGAACCTGAAATCGGGCGTCCTAGTTCTGGTCGCCCTGTTCTTCTACGATGTCTATTTCGTCTTTGGTACTAGAGTCATGGTCACAGTAGCAACCAGTGTCGATTTACCCATCAAGCTCTCGCTACCAAGCAGATTCAACACAGTGCTGAACAACTTTGAATTCTCCATTCTAGGTCTCGGCGATATAATTCTGCCCGGTATTTTCATCGCACTCTGCTACAAGTATGACATATGGAGATGGCATTACGTGAATACAGATACCGAGTTCCATCTTCTGAACTGGCATTACATTGGAAGATACTTCATCACTGCGCTGCTGAGCTACATCGTCGCGCTGGTATCGTGCATGTCGGCCCTCACGCTCTTTGGAGCCGCCCAACCAGCCCTTCTATACATCGTTCCCTTCTTACTGATCTCAACCTTGACAATGGCATGGGCCAGCGGCGACCTGGGGCAGTTCTGGAGTTTCCAATACGATACCATCGAGCTGGGTGAGAATAAACTCTCCAACTCGGATTCCGAGCCGCTAACCACCTATTCCGACTACTTGCGATCCGATGATCTGGACAACGATGACAGCGAAGACTACACTAACCAGGATGCCATAATGGACTACGAGAGTGACAACGACGATGACGACGATAGCGACAATGACTGCTCTCAAGAAACCATTCCCGAATACAAGCCTACAGACTTATTGCGTCTTCTGGACGACGCCGCTGGGTCTTCCGACGCTGAGGATGCGGATTTTGTCCTGCAAGATGACGACGACGTCAGCGACTCCGACACAATTGTTCTTGATGAAGAGGAGAATGAATTGGCTTGAAGGTGTGCTGACCAACCGGAGTCATCAATTTTCACGCACCATTATTGTCGGTAACAGCAAACAGTAATTTTCGTTGAACTCGGATGAGCGGACTCACACCTTACAGAGCCATAACTAAGAATTATCATGCTCGATGCAGCTTTTGGTGCTGCTGCCATTATTTCTCCTCTCTAGAGGCTGTTTAGCCAACAAACCGTAATAAGTGCGGTTTCTACATCTCCTCTTGGAGAAGCATCGAGAGAGGGTGGAATTGGTGCTGATATAATACGAGGTTGAAATACAATTAATCAACGGTTCCTTAAGAATATTTTCCAATAGCGTAGCATAAGCTTAACAAGATAGTACAATGTTGCGTAACACCACTGTCCGCCTCTCAAGGCCTATGGTTTTTCATGGTAGATTAACCAGGTTGCAGTCGACTTTTACCATCCCAAAGACACAAAAGGGTGTCGTTTTCTATGAACATGGTGGAGAATTGCTGTACAAGGATATTCCCGTGCCCAAGCCAAAACCCAACGAGATCTTGGTCAATGTGAAGTATTCCGGTGTCTGTCACACGGATTTGCATGCTTGGAAGGGTGACTGGCCGCTTGCTACCAAGCTGCCATTGGTCGGAGGCCACGAAGGAGCTGGAGTTGTTGTTGCTAAGGGAAAAGATGTGAAAAATTTTGAGATTGGTGATTATGCGGGGATCAAGTGGCTGAACAGCTCTTGTATGTCGTGTGAAGTTTGCGAACAGGGCCATGAATCCAACTGTTCTCACGCTGATCTTTCTGGCTACACGCATGACGGTACTTTCCAGCAGTACGCCACGGCAGATGCCGTTCAAGCTGCTCATATACCTAAGAATGCGGATTTAGCCCAGGTTGCTCCCATCCTGTGTGCAGGTGTCACTGTGTACAAGGCATTGAAGACTTCTGGTGCGAAGCCCGGCCAATGGGTGGCCATCTCTGGTGCTGCCGGAGGTCTTGGCTCCCTGGCTGTTCAGTACGCAAAAACTATGGGATTGAGAGTTTTGGGTATCGATGGTGGTGAGCGTAAGGAGCAGTTGTTCAAGTCTTTGGGCGGTGAAGTTTTTATAGACTTCACCAAGAGCAAAGATATCGTAAGTGATATCCAGGAGGCTACCCAAGGTGGTCCTCATGCAGTTATCAATGTCTCTGTGTCTGATGCAGCCATTTCGCAATCGACTAAGTACGTAAGACCCACTGGCACCGTGGTCTTGGTTGGATTGCCCGTTAAAGCCGTCGTCAAGTCTGAGGTTTTCTCTCATGTTGTCAAATCCATTAATATCAAGGGTTCTTACGTCGGTAACAGAGCTGACACCAGAGAGGCGATTGACTTTTTCTCTAGGGGCCTGGTCAGATCGCCAATCAAGATTATTGGGTTGTCCGAGCTTGGAAAGGTTTATGAGATGATGGAGGCTGGTACCATCCTTGGCAGGTATGTTGTTGACACCTCTCGTTGATCGAAGAGGTTTCAGCTCTGATGATTTTTGTTATGTTTAATGCGCGCTATGTAGCAAGATTAAGATGAAATGTGATTGCTGAGTTTGAAAAATCTGTCTAGGCCATCTAAAGATGGAGAAAACTTGGTCACCATAAGGTTTTTCACGCCGCTGCCGTTTTCTTCTCTGCCTGACTTATAACTTTCGCAACATCACCATTGAAGATTTCAAAGGCACTTGCTGCATGTTGGCCTCGGCTTCTTCCTTTCCTCTTGACAGTAATGATAGTAGAAGCATCGCTTTCGATCTTGATCTTGAACTTGAAATTACCAGTGGTAAATTTGCAGTCATATTCCACTTTTTCCCGGCCCCCTCTTCTTTCACAGGTTTTTAGCAGATAGTCGATTTCATTCTTGTCAAACTCATTCAAGGTTAGCGTGTGCGCATCATCGAATGAGATTGACGTTATATGGCGTTTGACAAACTTCTGTTCATCAGACTTCTGTTTCAACCCACCAAAAATTCTACTAATCCAATTTTGCTTAGGCCGGCCGTCTCTAGACGACAAGCTTTGACTAGCTGGCTTTTGTTTGATTTCACGCTTCGGGACTGCAGCTTCAAGTGTATGGCCTTTACCTGGTTTTGCATCAAAATCATGTGGTGCAGTACTTTTGCTTTCTTGAGCCAGCGGTTCGCTAGAAGCCGGGCCGTCTTGTTCAGCCTCCTCACCGTCAAACAACATGGTCACTCTATAAGGTTGTGTAGCCCTAGGATTGCTAGAGCTGTCCTTGATGGATGTATTGGGTATATCACTTGGCCCAGAATGTTGAGCTTCCTCCTCCTCATCAATATCTTTAAACATCGCAAGCTTGCTCTCAGATCTGTGCAAAATGTAGGAATCCTTTTTGCTTGCCGCACTTGAGAATCTCTTTTGAATAACTGGCTCCAAGGTTTTCTCAGGTGAAAGCTTAAATTTGGAGATTATTTGTTCGGTCGTTTCACGGGGCAACGCTGCTGCAGAACTCTGATTATTGTTGACGTAGAGACTGACCCTCACGTTCGTTGTGGGCGGTAAAACGTTCGTGGTGTTCAAAGTATCAATTGATACAGCTTTTCGATGAATATTAGGCGATGAATCGCTTTCAGATGAAGTAACTTCTATCGAATCTGATTCTACTGGAGGATCTTCGAATATATTCATTTTCTTCTCTTCATATGTTGTTGTTGGAGTGTAAGTGAGAAGGTTGGCAGATTCTTTTTGGTATTCTGCCTGGTTGTTCTCACGATCGGCAATGACCTGCTCGGCAGAACCTCGATTCGAAATGGTGACAGCTTGAGCACTGAAAGTATTAGTCGGAATTTCCATCGCAAAGCTCATGTCTGACATTATGTCAACGTCATAACTTGCAACGGAACAATTATGACTATGATGTCCCTTACTGTTTAAGCTGTTATTTCCTCTTCTAACCGCGAGGTTCTTTCTAGAGTAATCAGTTTTTATCGTGGCTTTCCTAGATTTAGGCTTCAAGGAGCTTCTCGTTTGGGAAGCATAGCTTTCATTTACTTCATGAAGATACGCACCAAGGTCTTTGAAAGTTGCTGATGTATTGAAGCTGATGTGAGACAGATCGGAGTGATCTTTTTGAACAGCACTTGAGTGCGCCAAGAAATCCAGTTCTGAACTTTTAATATCTGCATCCATATAGCTTTCTTTCGCCGAAGGCTGCTCATGCCCGAGTGGTGATGCCAAAAAGTTGGTAGACTTGTTTTCCTCACGAAATATCGAGCCTCGAGAGTATGCCCAATCGGCGTCAGATCCTCTGCTCTTTGACCCAGAAGCTGACCGAAAGCCTCTTAGTAATGATTCTACAACATTTGAGGAAACTGGTTGGGATACATTGCGACGAGGATCCAAAGAATGAACAGGATCTGAATGCTGGCCGACAGACGACGCGCGCAATCCAGAATTCGACGACAAATCATACTCTTTCTTGATTGTTTTGTGATCCAGAATGTTACTTAAGTTCGACTTCTGAGAGATGTCTCTTTTCAGCTTGCTTCGGGGAGTTCTGGACTGGGTATGTGTATTAGTAATGTCTTGCAAAGGCATCTTAGCCATGAATTCTTTAGCCCGATTGTCGTCCATACGATCATTCGATTCGACAGATTTTTCGCTGCTGAAGAGAAAGGCTGGCCTGAAACTTTCATTGATGGACAAGAGCCCATCATCATTGAGATCCCCCCGGAAAGCGGTGTTGGAAGAGCTTGATCCCGTTCTTGCCCTACGGGAAGCGACGCTCTTATCTTCCTCTTCTTCCTCTTCTAAGATTTTGTCCAATCCGTTACCAAACAGTAGTTGCTCGCACAGGTACTCAAACCCATTGGTCGAGTCGAGAGAAGGCAGCGGAGGGAGTTGATTTGACTCGAAATCGTTATCAGTCAATACGTAGTCTTTGAGATTCAGGGATCTTTTTGAAATGGACGCTGAAGAGTACAGCGACCTCTTCGACGCGGACTTTTGTAATGTCTTTTTGGAGTTTGATCTACTCAAAGATTTCCTTGACGAAGATCTGAGCGGATCCTTGCCAGATAAGGATTTCTGTGATTGCAAAGAAAGAAGAGAGCCGCTTTTCTTGAAAGTACGGGAGTTGGATGCAGTGAACACGGGTATAGCAGGAGGGATTGAGGCAAATGGTAAAGGTAGTACTGTCTCATCATTACCTTCCTGTTCGATCACTGGCACACTAAATTCAGATTTTTGGATAAGCTTTGGAATGCCTGTATTCTCTTGACTCTCCTCCGATCCATGAGTTTTCCCTGTGGGAACATTAAAAATTTGTTCCTTGGGCTGTTCTGCGTCAGCTGGCTGTTTTTTCATATGATTCTCCTTATACTTTAGTAATAAAGCGTAAAATATCTTTTCCTCAGACATCTTTGGCTGCAGTAATTTAGCCACGATGAGCTCTCGCGCTGCCCCATGCCACAGGATTTGTAAATTATTCAAGATACTTTCATCGATATCCTTCTTTGAGGTGAATGATATGGTCTTGGACCCATAACTGTTCAATAGATGCAGGTCTGAGTTTGACTTCCCTTGAGCCATATGGTTGCCCATTGCTCTAGGTTTCTTCGGCTTCGCTACACCGTCGTATTTTACAATCAGAGGATGTGCCAGAATCTCTTCCGTAGTCAATCTTCGAGCTGGATTGACGACCAAGATTTTGGCTATGAGGTCGCGGGCTTCCGCTGAAAGATTCTGAGGCATTTGGTACTTGCCTGACTGCACTTTCAACAAAAGTTTCTTAATATTGTCATCATTGAATGGCAAATGACCAGTTAACAATGCGAAAAGTATTATACCGCAAGACCATACATCGCTTGGCCCACCATGATACGATTTGCCCATAACAATTTCTGGAGAAGCATAGTGTGGAGAGCCGCATGACGTTTGCAACAGTTTGTTGGATACTTCCAAAGCGGCCATTCCGAAATCGGCTATCTTGATTGTCTTGTTCTTCTTATCCAGCAGTAAATTCTCGGGTTTCAGATCCCTGTGACAGATGTTAAAAGAGTGACAATATGAAACGCCTTGGATTATCTGTTTGAAGTAGTGAACAGCTTCCCGCTCGCCCAATCTCCCCTTTGAGACAAGGTAATCAAAAAGTTCCCCTCCATCGACGTATTCGAGAACCAGATACAACTCAGCCTTATTTTCCCACACCTCGTAGAGCCCTAGGACGTTCGAATGAGATATAAGTTTCATGATGACAATCTCACGTTCTATTCCGTATGAATTCGAAGCGACAGTACTATGTCCAGCATTATTGTAGTTGTTCGCTGTCGTATTCAACGTGGTAGAGGCGTTAGAGCAGTTTGAAGCATAGGACACTGAAAGCGTTGAAGAGACTTCGTCCTTGGACTGTAGATTATTCCTCTTGGGCACGATCTTAATTGCAGCCAATTGTCCGGTCTGCATGTTCTTTGCCAAGCGCACTCTACCTGAGGAGCCTTTTCCCAGCGTTTTGCCTAGCTTCCAAGGCCCCACAGTGTCCCGTGACTTTCTCTTGGACGATTTGGTGGTAGTACTAGTGCTTAAGATGGAATCTGGCTGCGAGAGCCTCTTTGTCGCATCGTTCACTGACTGTACCACCCGCTCTAATTGAGTCGGTGAAACTTTGGTAGTTCCAGCGACCTTCAACATGGCATTCCTCGCCGCTTTCTTAGCCACAGACGACGAGTGGCTACTCTTGGCAGCGGTTCTCTTTGGCGTCCCACCGGCCATCTATCAAAAAGGCAAGACTTTGATTTAAATGAATGAATGAATAACAGTTGGTATTATAGCAATCTGTATAGCAATCCTGCCACCGAGCCACTCTATGAGAATCCTATCGATCTTGAATCAACTAACACATAGAGATGGTAAGACGGATAAACTGTTTATACTTCATGCTCGATCTCATACCATGGAATTATCCATCAACATGACACGATCCTGTCAGATCTCACTGCGACGCGAAAAATACGGTATATCTTTTTTTTCGTGTTCCTTAAAACATGTCTGGGTTGCAAATCTTGGCAAGAACAGAATGCCCATTAGAATCCATCCATTTAATCGCACCTAATGAGCTGCCCTGGTTTCTGAATTTAGACCTTTGCTTCTTGTCATTCTTTCTTCCCTATCCATCATGGCACCATTCTTTTATGAAATCAACTTTGAGTAGCCTCTTGGCAGAGTCAAATGAAAGCTAAGCAGTCGCCGTGACTGATTAACGCTGACGCTGACCTTAGATATCAAAGCCGCCATCTGTCAGACTCAATAATGACTATCTAGTATCTATTTCGAATCCCCGTCCATAGATCTTTCACACTTCTTGCTGGTTTGTTGATAAGTTCCAAGATCATATCTCACGAGGCGTACAAGGGGTCAGCGGCTGGGTGCTGTCTTTACGAGCTAAACAGATATAAAGAGTGGCAAATGTGGGTCCATTGGGTCAATTGGGACTCTTCGAGCTGCTAGCTTCAAGATTATAGCTATATTAAAATGTCGGATCAACGTGAGATTGTGGAGCAGCTGAGGAAAACCTTGCAATTGCTAGACGCTGGAAGTAATGTGAGGTCAAATAATGAGCCTGGCGAGAAGGCTTGGAAGGAAATCCACCCTTCCTTTGAGAAGTTGGAAGAGTATTCAAAGGACTACATCGAGTTTACCTACGAGAACCCTACTACATACCATCTCATTGAGTATTTCGCACATGAGCTAGAAAAAGCAGGGTTTGAGTACCTGAGTGAGAAGGAATCATGGGGCGAGAGGGTCAAGAACTCTTCGAACAGAAAGTTCTATACTTCGAGAAACGGTACCAATTTATCTGCTTTCATTGTAGGTAAAAAATGGGAGCCAAGTAAAGGAGTCGGAGCCATAGGAGCTCATGCAGACGCTCTGACTGTCAAGTTGAAGCCCTCTTCCTTGAAGGATCACGTTGAAGGATTTGATCTGCTTGGGGTTGCCCCGTACGGCGGCACTCTAAACAATCTGTGGTTTGATAGGGATCTTGGCATTGGCGGTCGTGTCTTGTACCGGGAAGCTCCCAACGGGAGCATCAAAAGCAAGCTAATTAACTCTGCGCCACAGCCAATCGCCAAGATTCCCAGTTTGGCCCCACATTTTGGGTCGCCAGCTGAGGGACCTTTTGATAAGGAGGACCAGGCAGTGCCCGTTGTGGGATATGTCTCTGACGATACACCTGGTCCAGATGCTAATGACATCGAGAAGTCTTCGCCCTTGTACGGGAAACACTGCCTAAACTTCTTGAGATACGTTGCCAAATTGGCAGGCTTGAAGGTTTGCCAATTGGTTCAGTTGGATCTGGACCTATTCGATGTACAAAAGGGTGTCATCGGTGGTATCAAGGACGACTTCCTGTTTGCACCTCGTCTCGATGATAGATTGTGTTCTTACGCCTCGATGAGGGCCCTGCTAGAAAGCTCTGCAGACCTGGACGTCGACTCCATGGACACCTTCGTCAACGTAACACTGTTCGACAACGAAGAAATCGGATCTTTGTCAAGACAAGGCGCCAGAGGCGGTCTGTTCGAGTCTGTCGTCGGCCGCGTGACAGCCTCACTACAAGGCAACTCGGTGGACATGCGTGCGCTCTTTGCCAACTCCATCACCCTCTCCGCAGACGTCAACCACATGTTCAACCCCAACTTCCGCGAGGTGTACATGAAGAACCACTCACCAAAGCCAAATGTTGGCATAACCCTATCGCTGGACCCCAATGTTCACATGGCTACCGATGTCGTGGGAACAGCTTTTGTCGAAGACCTGGCCCGCTCCAACGGCGACAAGGTGCAGTATTTCCAAATCAAAAACAATTCAAGATCGGGCGGCACTATCGGACCCTTCATCGCTGCTCAAACCGGCGCCCGCACCGTCGATCTCGGCATAGCCCAGATGGCCATGCATAGCATCAGAGCAACCACCGGTTCCAGGGACATCGGCCTAGGTGTCAAGTTCTTCAGAAACTTCCTGCAGAACTGGAGACCCGTTTACGACAAATTCGGCGATCTGTGAATACCAGCTAAATCACCCAAAATTTCTATTTTTATCTGCGGTTGATGCATCTTTCGGCAGTGAAACTGTGAAACGTTTCTGGAGAAATTGCAGCCTAGCAATCGCACCGCCCATCGAAAACTCTGCTCAAGCCTCTTTGCCGTTGACTTTTCCAAAACGGGAGGTTGTTTCTCGTCCAGTGGGACGATCTGACGCGAAACTTGAAAGATATATATTATGAGAAAACTTGTAAACCGACTCACTCTGAAGGGATATATATCCAGCTCTTATCTATTGCAAGCGGGCAAGATTACTAATTAGATCAAGACCACCTCTTCTATCCTTAGTTTTCTGAGCTTTTCTATACTCTGTGTTCTTTGAACAAGATCTGATATTAGAAGCGTTCGGTATAGAAAAAAGAGGCAGGGACCAATTTTAAGACGATATAACGCGGAGCCAGGATTGTACCTAGGATTATAGAAAAGATTTAACTCACTCTCGGTGGCGCAGCGTATCATGTGTGGTATTTTTGGGTATTGTAACTATCTAGTTGAGAAATCAAGAGGTGATATCATTGACACGCTTGTTGAAGGTTTGCAAAGATTGGAGTACAGGGGATATGACTCTACCGGTATAGCTATCGATGGGGACGAACTTGACTCCACGCTTATCTACAAGCAGATCGGTAAAGTGAGTGCTTTAAGGGAGGAAATTGCTGAGCATAAACCAAAGAGGGACGTCACTTTCTTGTCACACTGTGGTATTGCTCATACCAGATGGGCTACCCATGGTGAACCGAAGCAGATCAATTGTCATCCTCAAAAGTCTGATCCGAATTGCGAGTTTGTGATTGTTCACAACGGTATTATCACCAACTACAGAGAGCTGAAAACTTTGTTGTTGAACAAGGGTTACACTTTTGAGAGTGACACCGATACTGAGTGTATCGCTAAGTTGTTCAAGCATCTGTATGACACAAATTTGGAGAATGGTCATGAGCTGGACTTCCACGAATTGACTAAACTAGTGTTGTTGGAACTCGAAGGATCTTATGGGTTGCTTTGCAGATCTGCTCATTATCCAAACGAAGTCATAGCTACTAGAAAGGGATCTCCGCTGTTGATCGGTGTCAAGTCTGAGAAAAAGCTCAAAGTTGATTTCGTGGATGTCGAGTTCCCCGATGATAATGCTCAACCGGAGACTCCGCTGGTCAGTGAGAGAGCTAACGGAGCAACAGCAAATGGAAACAGCGTGAGGACCCTAAACGGAAGCGGTAAGAAACGGTTATACGATCACGAAGATAGAGGCAATAGCAACTTATTGCCCATTGCCGCAAACGAATTCAATTTGAGGCATTCTCAATCGAGAGCTTTCTTGTCGGAAGATGGGACACCTAATCCAGTCGAGTTTTTCCTCTCGTCGGATGCTTCCTCGGTCATTAAACATACAAAGAAGGTTTTATTCTTGGAGGACAACGATATAGCCCACATCTACGATGGTGAGATTCATATTCACAGATCAAGAAGAGAAGTGGGCGCCTCTATGACTAGATCTATCCAAACTTTGGAAATGGAATTGGCGCAGATTATGAAAGGAGAGTACAATCACTTTATGCAGAAGGAAATCTTTGAACAACCAGAGTCCGCTTTCAATACCATGAGAGGAAGAATCGATTTTGAGAAGGGCACAGTTATGTTAGGTGGACTGAAAGCGTGGTTGCCTGCAATCAGAAGAGCTCGTAGGTTAGTTATGATCGCCTGTGGTACTTCCTATCACTCCTGTCTGGCGACTCGTGCAATCTTCGAAGAGCTGTCGGAGATACCCGTTAGTGTGGAATTGGCCTCAGATTTTCTTGACAGAAAGTCCCCCATCTTCAGGGACGACATTTGTGTTTTCGTCTCTCAAAGTGGTGAAACTGCTGACACTATGCTCGCGCTTAACTACTCGCTTGAGAGAGGTGCTCTCACTGTTGGTATCGTCAACAGTGTTGGTTCTTCAATCTCTAGAATAACTCATTGTGGTGTTCATATCAATGCAGGCCCCGAAATTGGTGTTGCATCCACCAAGGCTTACACATCACAGTATATCGCTTTGGTAATGTTTGCATTATCCCTTTCAGATGACAGAGTCTCGAAACTGGAGAGAAGACAAGATATCATACGGGGCTTGAAAATGATTCCTGAACAAATAAAGGAAGTACTAAGCTTGGAGCCACAGATCAAGGCTCTCTGCGAGAAGGAATTGAAGGACCAAAAGTCCCTTCTTTTGTTAGGCAGAGGTTACCAGTTTGCTTCTGCATTGGAGGGTGCTTTGAAGATCAAAGAAATATCCTACATGCATTCCGAAGGTGTCTTGGCCGGTGAATTAAAGCATGGTGTCTTGGCCCTAGTCGACGAGGATCTGCCAATTATCGCTTTCGGTACCAGAGACTCACTGTTCCCCAAGGTTGTCTCCTCCATTGAACAGGTCACGGCAAGAAAAGGCCAGCCCATCATTATCTGCAACAAGAACGATGAGGCTTGGGAGAAAAAGAGCGCCACTACCAAGATGGTCACTTTGGAAGTACCATTAACAGTCGACTGTCTACAGGGTTTACTGAACATCATCCCCCTACAGCTAATTTCATACTGGCTAGCGGTAAACAAAGGCATTGATGTGGATTTTCCAAGAAACCTGGCTAAATCTGTCACCGTCGAATAAATTTTTTTCTTCCAAAAATCTATCTGCCGTTTTACCATTATTATTTCTTCCTTTCTTATGCTTTGATTACAACTAATCTTCAAGGCAATTAGATAACTGCGAATTAACTGCGTACCTAATCATCATTTAGTTTTAATTTCAAGACACCAAAATTGAGAATTATCGATATTTATACTGCAATATTCTTTGCATCTCTTGTCGTGTCAGCCTTTCTCGAGAAACCAAGTTCGCCCAGGGGCACGCACTGTCTGGCGCGAGTCGGGAAAGTGGTTGACGTTAAAGGAAGACCGAAGTTAGAGCAATTGGGCAGACTAAGCAGGTCGTAATCATTCGTAATTAGGTCAATTAGCTGTGATCTCAAATCAGACTGCAGTTAAAGACTGCAATTGCGCAAAGAATGTTTTCCAGACGTAGGTTATCGCGAGATACAGAGCAACCAACGAACGCCAGTGCGCTTGCAGCTGCTTCTGCTGTTGGAAAAGCACTAAATTCCAATGGAACGACCGTCGATAGGAGTAAAATTCCCGAATATAATCGTTCTCCTTCACTTGGGAGCTCTAGAAGGAGCTCGCTTCAACTGGACGGGCCACTAGGCAATAGAAACAACGGCTCGAGCAGAACGGGTAGTCCAGATGAAAACATTATAGATGGGATAAGAAGAAGAACTTCCGTAAAGAGCACTAACCCGCGCTCGAATAGCTCTACGCGGTCTCGCAGCCTTCAGGGCCCAGGTGGTTCTGCAGGAAGGAAGAGATCGCTGAGGAATGGAGCGGAGGACTGTAATGTGGATCCACAAACTGTGTTCAAGGAATTTGGTGATCAGAAAACCGCCGCATTCGTACAGCAGTCGGGAAACGAGAAACCTGTAACCATTAAGAAATATATTCCGACGTCTCATGGGTTGGTGGCCGTAGAGGTTCCTATTGAAGAACATTTGGAACAGCAAAAGAGACGCTTCTCACATTTGAGACGTTCTAGTTCGTCCAATTCACTCTCCATAGCACGCCAGAACTCCCTAACCAGAAGAGCAACCTTGGAATCGCAGGCTAAATCGCAAGAAAGAAGACACTCGTCCTTGACAAACAGTTCATTTAGGTCGCCATCTTACCGGTCGCGACAGTCAGACAATCAGCCACTAATTCGGACGCATATGCCAGAGGAAACAGAACAGGAGCTTACGGAGGATATCATAAGACCTCTGCGAATTCCACGAGATGAATATGTCAAAAAGACCACAGAAGTTGATTCTTTAAATCACAACGGGCAGGGTTCAAGTCGTCAGCTGGAAACAGAAATACAGCATGTTGACGATAACGTTATAATGCAAGAAGAGCAATCTGAATCGGAAATAACCGTCAATGAAAAATTGGCTCCAGCGGCAGCGGAGCTGTCGTTGAATCCTCCGCAAGAGGCCGGCCCTTCAAAAGCTCGCGATCATTCTGAGAAGCCCAACATTGCCGTAGAGAAGGAAATTCAAATAATGGCGCAGTCTGATGCCCCTGCGCCTGAGAACCTTGGTCAGGCAGACAGGACTGATTCAGAACCAAGGAACGATTCTGAAGATGATTTGTTCGATGCATCCGACAATGTTGAAACAGAGCACGCAGAGGACTCGACAAAGCCAGCCCAGTCTGGCGCAGAGCCACCTCGCGCGTCCAGCCTCGCTCAACATTTGCGGGCATTGAATCCTTATCTAAATCAGCCAGAGGCTGCTTCATCTGCTAAGACTGAAGAAGGGGACGCGCAAGTCTCCTCGAAACCGGATACAAAGAACTTGTTCAAAGTTCCCTCGCCCATGAAGTCTGCACTCAAGAAAACCAATACTCAGTCAAGTGCTGCATCTTCGATTTATTCAGAGAGCTCACCGGCGAATCAGGCTTATCTATCGCTAACTACTGCTGAAAACACAAGATTGAACGCCAAACTAGCTAGTTCTGAGAACCTTGTCCAGAGGCAAAACTCTAAGCATCAAACCAGACCGTACTCAGTAGCAAATCCACCGAATTATGGATCAACTTCACCTTCGCCCAGAGAGAGTGCTAAAGCTAAGCGTCATTCGACCGTGCAAAAGTCTGCAGGAGAAAATAGACAGTTTGCATACAGGCCAAACAGTGAGCAAACGACGAATCATGCAACGGCTGCAGCTAGAACATCAACGTCTATCAACAAAGCGAGAAAGGACTTCGTAAAAAGGAAACCTTTTGAACATATTAATAATAAGAACGATATGACGAAGAAGGAAAACCGTAAATCCAAAGAGGTTCCCGACAGCGTGTTGTATCCCAAGGAACCACCTCAGAAGAGATCAAGTTTTGAGAAGATCAGAAACCAGGAAGTACATCTTGGCTTTAAGAAACTGTCACTGAGAGATGAAAAAATGCTCGAAGCCGATTTTGATCAAAATAATTACACTAATGGTAGTCGGTCCGGCATACCGACAACCCCAAAGAAGCAAAATGCTGCTTTGTCTTCACAGGAAGCTAACCTAGCGTTTTTAGAGAAAAGTGGTTGGAAATCAAGATTTCATGATTCGGATTCGGATGATGATTCGATGCCTTTCACCGGCAGCAGCCAAACAAAGCAAGCAACATCCATAGGAACCCACTCAGAGGGCCCTGCTGGTGCTTCCAAGGGATTCTCGCTGTTCAAGAACAAGGGTAAAGCACAAAATGGTACAACTGCCATGCAGCAACCGGCACAACCACCATTCATGGAGGGAGAAGCATCTCTATCTAACGCTACGCCAAACAAGGTCAACAAGAAATGGAGTAAGCTTTCTCTCAGGTCTTCGAGCACCACCGACGCATATGATTCAAAAAGCGAAAGTTTAAACAAATCAGCAGCTCAAGAGAAGAGATATCACAGTAATTCAAAAGTAGAAGGCTTTGATCATGGCGGTATGAAAGCAAGGACGACGGGAGAAAATCTGCTAGCCCCCTCTGACGGCAATAACCAGGCGGTCAAGAAGAAGAAGACGTTCGGTACAAAACTCAAGAAGTTATTCGGAAGAGAAAAATACTAGGTTCAGAATTCAATAGCCAATACACTTTACACTACTTTATAAAGGTCACTTGGCCGGTGGAAGACTGGTGATGCGTAGAGATTTTAGCGAGCCGTCTTGGAGACCGCTTTCAATGCTTTACAAACGTACTCGATATTTTGATCGTTGACCCCACTCAAGGACAATCTGCCGTCGGCAGTCATGTATACTGAATATTTAGTCCTCAGCAAATCGACCTGTTTCGAGCTCAGTCCCGTGTAGTAGAACATGCCATGTTGATGCTCGAAATCCGTGAGCGCGGGCCATCCGAGCAACTCATGCATGTCGCTCCTCACCTGGTTTAGTCTACTGACCATGAACGCGACATCCTTGTACCATTGCATGCGCAGAAAAGGCTTAGAAAGCACAAGCGTTGCCACGCGAGAGCCGTAGCCGGGGGGCGACGAGTAGGCGCTTCTGACAATCTGCTTCAGCTGCGAGTCTACCTTTTCCCTCGTGCCCGAGTCGTTTGGCGGCACCACCACGCTCAGCGATCCCACTCTTTCGCCGTAGAGGCCCATGTTCTTGGCAAACGACTGGCAAAGAAACAATCCATTCGGCCAGCAGTCGTACCGGGACTCGTCCAGGCACATGCGCAGCACGTACGCGTCCTTGGGCGGGTTCCCCGACTCGAGGCCCTGGTACGCCATGTCTATCACGGGGATCATCTGCAGCTCGTGGATCGTATCCAGGATTCTGCGCCACTCCTCCCTCGTCGGATCCGCCCCGGTCGGGTTGTGGCAGCACGCATGCAGAACGATAGCGTGCCGCTTCGCGCGGTCGCTCCGGACCTGAGAGCGGAGCAGATCCAGCCACTCGTCCACCACCAGCCGGCCGTCGCGGTAGTACGGGTACGCCCTGATGTCCGCGAACCCGTTGCTCCTGAACACGTTCCAGTGGTTGGGCCACGACGGCTGCGGGACCCACACCGTCTGCGCCAGGAACAACGCCAGCAGCTTCGACGCCACCGCCAGCGCCCCGGTCCCGCTCAGCGTCTGCGCAAAGCTCACCCGCTGCTGCCGCACCAGCTGCGGCCCGGACCCGGGACTCGACTCTCCAAACAGAAACCCGAGCACCTTCTCGCTGTACTCGGGACACCCGGTGATCGGCAGGTACGACAGGTCGGTGTTCAGCTCCACGTCCTCGTCGATCTGCCTCTGCGCCATGGCCACCGACGGCAACGTCGTCACCTGACCCCACGAGTCCTTATACACTCCCACCGTAAGATTCACCTTATTCCTGCAACTGTCGCTAGCAAACTGCTCTGTGAGCCCGAGAATCCTGTCTGGGGCTGCCCGCGGTATCGCTTCGATACCAGACACTAGCCATCTGCGAAACAGCAACTGCATAGCTTCACGTCCCGAGAACGTCCAGGATAAAATCAATCGTCTGATGCAAAACCAGCACCGCAAACGCAACGAACGTGAACCTGACCTTGTACTTGTCCACCCGGTAAAGAGACGCCTCTTCTTCCCTGCCAACTTCCAAAACCCTCCACATCGTCCAAATTTTTCTGCCTGCTACCAGTCCCGGCGTCGTCTGCGATCAACGCTGCTCGACGGCTCAACCCACTGGACCAGACCCCTAGAGGCGTAGACAATGACTGTCAACTTGCTTGCAGGTTGCCTGGTATTTATACCTTGTCGACGTCAAAAAGAAACCGTCAAAGTTGGGGTAAACGTTGTAGCTTGTGCCAGGTCGAATGGACGGGAGGCTGGCTAGGATAGTTCTGTGCGACACCAGCGAAGCCGTCTGCGACGGCTGGCGTAGAATGCTGACGTCCCGCTGCGGGGACCTCAGCGTGTCGGTGTACCATGGCACGCTGGGAGCGCTTCTGGAGCGCGAGTGCGGTGGCTCGGTCGCCGTGGTGTCGCCGGGGAACTCGTTCGGGTTCCTTGGCGGCGGGTTCGACCAGGCGTTGTGTCAGCAGCTTGGCGGAGAGCCGTTTGAGACCTGGTTCAGAGCTAAGCTCCACGAGCGGTACTATCCCGTCGGGAGCGCGACCGCGGTGGAGCTTGGCGGCGGGTTTTCGTGTGGAGCGGTGCGGTACGTGGTGCATGTTCCGACGATGGTAGCGCCTTGCCGATCTGTTTACGATCGTCGCAGGTGTGTGGCAACTGGCTACTCGCGCGTGTTTGATGCGATGTGGAACGCGTTGGTGAGCTGTCCGGCGGACGTGCAGACGCTGGTGGTGCCCGGGCTGGCGACAGGCTACGCTGGGGTGCCCTCGGAGGTCGCCTGCAAGAGCATGGTGTTTGCGTTGCGGGTGTTCGCACTGCCGGCGAAGCTGTTCTCGCGCGAGCTGCAGAACGTGCTGATCATGCACTTCCTGGGGTGTGGTTACGGCGGGTTCTTTGGCGAGAGGTCTTTGCGCGAGTGCGAGAGATGGGGGATCAGCGTCGAGGCGCTGCAGCGGTTCGACGCGAGCCGCGACAGCATCGAAGACATCCTGCCGGCGGTCGAGCTCTATGTATAACGGCTACGTAGTTTTTGGAACTGTTCTGATGAGGAAGCAGGACGCGGCGAGGCCCGCGATCGCCAGCCCGATGTTGGGCCAGAAGGAGACTTGGAACGCCGTCCGGTAGACGGCAAGCAGGCCTCTGAGGATCTTGGGCGGGAAGTGCGATCTCAGGTAGCTGGTGTCGCTCAGCAGCTCGTAGTACTCGTCGGCGGTGAAGTCGTAGGACACGCCGTCGGAGTGGAACATGTAGTGCCACAGCGAGCGGGCGAGACTCTTGTCGAAGATAACGAGGGTCAGCGAGGCGCCTAGCACGTTGCCGATCGACCTCCACAGGTAGAAGATGCCCGTCATGGTGGCCTGCTGCGACTTTTCGATCGAGAAGACGATGCTGACCAGGGTCGCCACGAGCAGGCACGCGTAGCCGAAGCCGACCAGCACGCTGTCGAGCACAAACAGGATCTTCCAGGAAAACGACTGCGAGGCGAAGCGGACGGCAGCCGCAGCGACGGAGTGCTCCCCGTGCGTGGAAAGCGCAGGCTCCACGATGCTGACCAGGTAGTAGTTCGCTGTCAGGCCGAGTAGCTGGAACGCGATGCCGAACAGAACTATCAGATAGGCGCAGCGGTCCAGCTGCATCTTGCTGTGGCGCAGGACGTATCCCGCCGCCAACGAGCCAGCGGCGACGGCAATGGACGGGAAGATCAGAAATAAACCCGTCTGCGTGACGCTGATGTCGTGGATCAGCTGCAGGTAGATGGGAGATCTGAAAATGTCACCAAAGATGATAAAGGAGGAGCAAACCGTGGCCACGGAGGCCAGCCCGAAGGAACCGCTCAGTAGCTTGAAGGGCAAGATTGCCTCGGTGGCAAAGCACAATTCAACCCAGAGGAAGAGGGCAAAAGCCGCACCGGTGAGCACGGCAAGGGCTTTCTTGTTCAAATCAGTGGAGCAGATAAGTAGCAAACCACATATGCTCAACGCCAATGTCAGAGAGCCTAGAAAGTCGATACGCGACAAGTTCTTGCGAGTAAACCTGTAGCGGACCGGAGGAACGTGGCTTAACTTGATGTTTACGTTTTTGAAAGCCAGGATGGCGCTCAACAGAATGACTGGCACTTGGATGCCAAAGATGGCCCTCCAGCCAACGGTGTCTATGAACAGTCCTCCGATCGGGGCGCCTAGCATTTGACCCAATCCGAACACAATATTGGCGTAGCCTTGGTAGATACCGCGCTCCTTCGCGGTACAGATGTCACTCACAGTGATGCTACTGCAAGCATTGATTCCACCGCCGCCAATACCGCAAATTGCCCGGGCAACGGCAAACTCAGTCACATTTCGAGCAAAGCAGGTGAGAAGACAACCCAGTCCAAAGAACGTGTAGGCAGTCAAAAGGGCAAACTTTCTCCCTGTCACATCAGAAAGCTTGCCGTAAAGCGGCTGAAACGCAGTGTTGGTTAACAGAAAGCTGGTCGCAATCCATTGCTTCCTGTCAGATTCAGCAAACTCTTCAGCGACCCTGTTCATAATGTTCGCAACGACTGTGCCGTCCAGAGAACTGATGAAGCTTCCCAGCCATAGCGAAGTTAAAATGGGTAGCTTGGGCAACGCCAGATTGTGTTTGTGATACTCGACCTCGAGGTCACCGATTTCCTCTTGTTCTGGGATTGGTAACAAGCTGGTTGTCTCATCCAGTGGTTCCATCCTGCCAAAGGCTCACCGCTTTAATGCTTTCCTGATGAATTGCGATTGACCAGAACAAATTCAACGCACACAATAGAATCACAAGCTTAAATCGTCAAGACACAAGTTTCTTGCTTCTTAAAGTACTCTTGATACTCGTTATCAACTATCGCTGGCTGAACGAGCCTTCGGAAGTTAAGACCCGAGACACCGATAAGATCGTCAACAAATCATAGAATGTAAGGTATTAAATCAAGTATTTACATGTCTGCGATGCTGCCTATATATACACACGGTGAGAGTAGTTATCTTCGGTCGATCATCGTAGATCAGCTTCGGTCTCATTCCGATTCTCATAATGTTTCCTGTCATCCTGCTCTGATTTCTTAATCCTCTCAGTTTCGGTCTCATTTAGATACTTATCGAACGCATCGTTCCTTTCTGGGAAGGGACGCTTGCCCAGCATATTAATCATGTCTTCTCTGGTCAAGACTTCTTTCTTGAGTAAGAGCTGAGCAACTTTCTCAAGCTCTTGGGCTTTTTCTTTCAGCAGTCTTGTACATCTATCATGACATTCTTGAATGACTCGGTAGACCTCCTCATCGATGATCGTTCCGGTTTCTTCTGAGAACGGTTTTGTGAGATCTGTATCATCCCTTTTCTTGTAGTTGATCCAGCCAATCTTCGGACTCATTCCGAGTTCGGTGACCATCGCAGTCGCCATGCGGGTCACCTTCTTTAGATCGTCAGAGGCACCGCTGGTTACGCTGCTGAAATGCAGCTCTTCAGAGACTCTCCCGCCTAAAGACATGGTGATTCTATCTCTCAACTGCTGCTCAGTTAGAAGATATATGTCACCTGGTAAGTATTGGGCATAGCCAAGAGCTCCCTGGCCACGAGGAATAATACTCACTTTCAGCAACGGGTCCGCAAATTCTAAAAACCAACCACAAATGGCGTGGCCAGCTTCATGGTAGGCCACGACACGTTTCTCCTCAGGAGACAATAACTTCGATTTCCTCTCTACTCCTCCGATGACTCTTTCCACGGCCTGCTCAAAATGCTCCAGTTTCACTGAATGAGAGTTACCTCTTGCGGCAATCAGCGCAGCCTCATTGCAGACGTTTGCAATGTCAGCGCCAGAAAACCCAGGAGTCAAAGCCGCCAGTCTATTCTTCAAGTCGTAAATATCTCCGGCCAGTTTTATTTTCTTCATATGAACTTCAAAAATCGCTTGTCTTCCAGAAAGCTCCGGCTTGTCAATATTCACATGCCTATCAAATCTCCCCGGTCTTAGTAAAGCTTTGTCCAAAATGTCAGGTCTGTTGGTACCCGCCAACACGACAACGTGGTCAGCAGGCGTAAAGCCGTCCATTTCGACCAATAGCTGGTTCAACGTGTTTTCCCTTTCATCATTAGCACCCGAAATGTTACCCTTCTGCCTTGCTTTACCAATAGCATCGATTTCATCAATGAATACCATTGACGGTGCGTTCTCTCGTGCAGTCTTGAATAAGTCCCGTACTCTTGAAGCACCAACACCAACAAACATCTCAACAAACTCCGAACCGGATACGAAGAAAAAGGGGACACCCGCTTCTCCAGCAGTTGCTTTGGCCAATAACGTCTTACCGGTACCCGGAGGACCAGAAAGAATGGCTCCTCTTGGAATTTTAGCGCCCATTTTTTCGTATCTCTTAGGTTCTTTCAAGAAACTAACGAATTCCATAATTTCCTCCTTGGCCTCGTCACAGCCTGCGACGTCTTTGAACTTCACCTTAACATCGGTTTCAGTGTTAAATCTTTTGGCTTTGGAGCGGCCCATACCAAAAATACCTCCTCCGCTGGCACCGGAAGCAGATGCCGATCTGCGAGTCAACCATATGATACCTGCAATCATCAGAGCTGTTGGTAGTATCTGGAACATAGCGCGTGCCCAATTCCCCTCTTGCACGTAAACAACTGGTACTCTGAAATCGTTGGCAATACCAATTTGATCTTGAGCCTTTTGCAGCTTCTTCTCAAAGCTTTCAACTGAACCGATCGTGAAGAAGTAATAATCATGGCCCGCATTTTCAGGTTGGTTCTTACCTGCTTCGTTGAGTAAGACTTTAACAAACGATTTGTTCACAACCACCAATTTCGAGACGTGGCCTCTCGCCAGTAGCTTGCAACGGAAGTCTTGCCACGTTATCTCTTTTGGTTCCTCTGCTGCGTTAAAGATGTTCAGCACGAAAGAAAGCAACAGGAAGGTTAATCCAAGCTGAAACAAGCCAATGTTATTGGAGGTAGAAACGTTAGGGTTATTGAGAGACTGCTTGAACTTCTCCTCCTCAGCTTTTCTGTTCTCGTTCATCCTCCTATGCAAATCTTCCGCTTCTTTCGATTGTCTGGATTGGAAATTGAAAGGATCTTGATTTTTATTTGATTCATTTTCTTCGTCCACTTGCTTCTGCCTTGCTTGCTGCCTCGCAATCGTCTCCTCTAGTCGTTTGATCTCTTTGTTTATTTTATTTTGGCGCTCCTGCCAGTTGCCACCAAGGCCGCCTTTTTTAGCTTCTTCAATAAATCGGTTCATCTCCTGCTTTAAAGATTCAAGATCCTTGTCTGTCGCGTCCTCATTGCCATCCTGCCTGTTATTATCTTTCCCTTGATGGTCACCGCTAGGATTATCATTCTTCAAGTGTAAAGGTCTGATCGAGTGAAAGCTTTTGAAATTCGAGCTCAGATTTGTCACCAATATTCTAGAGCAGGGAGTGCTGAATGTCCTCCTAGCCACAACCTTTGTGTGGGGCCACAAAAGACTCAGCATCTAAAACAAACCCGTCAGTCAGTAATGTGTGGTAATTTCACCGAGAACCGCTTCGACACCTCCTTAATCTATGAAAGTCTGGCGGGATGATATGACTATTGCGCCTATCTGAGAAGATTGATGTGATCTTGCTGAAACTAGGATCCAATCACTACGTAGTAATCAGTATTAACCCATCTTCATAAGCAGTTAGTCTGGTGGCTGGAGAGACCTGATCCTAGTTCGGTCCGCCGTCCTTGGTGATGGAAATCTTCATAATACAATAATGTAAGTATATAAGATGTTCTGTGTATAGAACAAAGAAGCAGAATTATCTTGATCTGCAAGCTAAGACGCTGTATGGCATGCGAGGGAGCCATTGAGCGTTCAGAAGATCATCAACGTTTTGCTTTTTAGTTTGTACCCTCGGGACTCCTTGAAAACAATTTTTTTGCAACAACGGCTCAAGAATTCGAACATATTGTTAGTTTAATTCATCCATAATCACAGGCCTCTTTCAAACTTCTGCTGTTCTAGAATAGCTGCCAGCACTTCTTCGCTGACAGTGCCGTCGAATATTTCTAATGGGATTTCTGATAGACCAGTTTTGTTTCTTGTCAAATCAGCATCGCTAATCTTTGTTTCGTAGACGACCGAACATTCTTCGCGTCTTTCCTCTGTCGTCAACGGTTTTCTACAGGTCTTTAAAATCTTGGAAGCTTGTGTGGACTGTGGTAAGTGTAAAGTGTTAGTGTAGGGGTCCCTTAGACCTTGACGTTCTATCAGCAGGATTCGGACCCTGTCATAATACATGTCGCTGTTGAACCTACTACAAGCCGCCGCATGCTGATAGAGCCAGTTCGTCGCATTTATTTTGTTCGCACCCGCTGTCGATGCACCCCCGTTGTGATGATTTTGATGCCGCTTATCGAAAAACTCGACTGCATTCTTGGCTGGATTCACGGAACTTTCTGCATAATCAAATCCATCGAAACCGCGAAGGTTTCCCTTTCTCATTGGTTCTCGAGCATATGTTCCTTCAACAACTCGGCCTTCCTGACGCAATCTTGTGGCATAGTAGTCGTCAGTAATATTCTTACCACCAACTATAATCTTGGCTCCAAATTCCTTGAACACACTTCTGGCAGTGACCAGCGCAATTTGTCTGCTGCGATAGGAGTACGGTAAAACACCGCGGTCGATTAAATCATTCTTCTGTTCTTGCGATAGGATAAACTTGTAAAGGTTGGGATGGTACTGAAAGAAAAGGTACGAATCCCTAAATCCTACAGCTCTTGCAGGCTCCGTTGACAGCATATATCTACGCTTACCTTTGTCAGATAGCGTGAAGGAACGTACCAAGAATTGTCTGCCACCTAAAAGATTTCCGTCTCGGTTTATCTTAGTCTCACCCTCGGGATCATCGGGAAGGTCATATTCTTCATTGATAACAGGAAGCGGCATCCCTGATTCATCCACTGGGTAAGAAAGACGCGGCCTCTTGATGTTCAAGAAGCCAGGAGCCGTCGAACCACTGCGTGATGCCTCAGTCTCAGATCGATTATCGTCCTGAGAGGCTTCTCGGCTCTTCCTCTTGCTCGGCCTTCCTCTCCTCGCAACTGGTGGTATTTGACCTTCTGTATGCACTACTACATTTGTTTCATTTTCTTCCTCGTCTTCGATATCATCTTCTTCGTGGTAATCATCAGCATCATCGTCGTCATCCCGTATATCTAAATCTTCGGTATCAATGTGGTAGTTGGGCCTTTCACTGCCTGATCTTGACCGAGCTGGAAGTCTGTCACCAACCGCTGGACTTTGGCCCAATTCTTCTGACATGGCTACTGCTCTTCTTGTCTGGTAGCAGCAGGTGTTCTCCACGATACGCCCTCTTTTTGTCAACTTCGTAGTAGATGGAATCTCTTCGTGCAAAGTTATAAAATCAAACGTCACAAATTACTGACACTTCGAATTTAAAAGTGTTTTAACTCGTTAACGACAGTGGTCCCGTTTTATCCAGAAAACAACCGAGCCTCCAGGTTGTGGTGGTAAGTGGCCGACAGCGAGTCGTGACATTGATCTGGGAGTAAGTCGAAAGTCGATATATAGAGTTACGGCTGTTTTTGATCTTCAGTTCCATTGAAATATGTCTAAACCTAATTTCCATCGATGAATTACATCGCAGAGCTGAGATTCGAGAATCGCGGCCTGCTTGGGCATGGGAATCTATCAGTAATTGGGGTCTGTTTGTCACACAGATGTTTGGCGCTGCCAGGCTTATTTTTGGGTCCCGAACTGAGTTTTCTATTCCACCGAAATGTTCCACCTCTTGATGCAAGCATCGGCCCCGCAGCTGACAAGCGTCTGAGAGTTCTCCCATAATGCAACATTTACGCCATCCTTATGAGCATTTAAGCACTTGATTGTCTTCATCGGTCTTTTAACAGAATAAATGAAGATGTTTGTATCCAAAGAAGCAGTGGCGACTAGATCCTCATCGTCGCCTTCACTTTTCGCTGGCATCCATGCAATAGAATTGATTCTACTTGTGTGGTAAGCCCACCTTGTAGTCTTAATATCCTTCGTTTTCAAGTCATAAAGTATTATTTTGCCCATGACATCACCTGCCGCTAGATAGGATCCTGTGGCTGAAATGGAAACACAAGATGGTGTAGCGCGCAAAGCTGCGGGTAGCTTGTAATTCACCGCTAGGTCTGAGGTCTTGAACACTTCAATGGTGTTTGTTCTTTCTAGACCTACCGCCACCAGTCCGCCTCTTATGTCAATAGCCGATGCAGGCTCGCTCAACTGTTTCTTTTGCAGTACTTCACCAGTGTACGAGTTCATAATCAATAAATAATCAGAATCTGTGGCTACGGCAATGATCCCGCCATTGTTAGCTGAGCTCGAGACCTTGGGTTGACCTTCAAATTTGTACTTTGTTTCACTTAATACTTTCAAAGTATCATCCCATGAGACACTCGCGTATTTAGGAGGCTCGCTATTGTCAATGGCGACAACCAGGTTAGAGTGATCTTCACGCATTGTTTCTGGACTTGTAGCCCAATTGACAATCCTTCCATCGTAAGAGCCGCTAATCAAAGGATTGACGGTCAACGCAGTGATACCTTTGTTATGACCCCTCAAGAACTTAACTGGGCTTTCTTCGCCAATTTTGAGGAAATTGAGCGTTCCATCTAGGGACAAGGATATGATTTGCTCATTTTTCGTGGCAACGACTCCCACTTGCTGATTTGCTAATGCGTCTCCTGGAATAAACCACTTGCCCAAGAATTTACTATCCTTGACACTCCACAATCTAACAGTCGCATCTGCACTAGCTGTGACAAATCTTGACTCGTCGATCCAGGAAATTGCAAAAAAGCCCCCTTTAATTTCTTCGTTCTCATCCTCAATATATTTGATGAACTCTCCTGTTTTTCCATCTAGGCACACGATCCGCCTATCAGAGCCAACTGTGACAGCAAAATCGCCGGACCCCGGCGAGAATTGCACATCTCTCACAAACTTTCCTTGGTCATGATGTGTTCTATCGCTAGCGGCAAACTTGAATGGAGGCCCCTGGTAAAACACAACAGATCCATCGTCTCCGACCGTAACACATCTCATTGGTCGAGATTGCTTGAAATGGCACGCATTGATGCGTTGAGAGTGCCCGGATACTTCACCTAGAGAATTACCTGAGTCCCACGAGATGAACACACCGAACTTGTCGCGTCCTTCGCCCACGACACAGAGTCTTTTCCCTTCAAAATCCCATGAAACGTCAGTAATTGGGCCTGCGAGCACCTGAAACTCAGCTTTCACAGCAGTTTCAAAGCTCCCGGTGTCCCTATCCCGCGACCAACCCCAAACGATCACTCTACCTGCGTCGTCTCCCGAGCAGAGATATTGCGAACCTTGTATGGGAGAGAATTTGACCACAGAGACGTTAGAACTCCCATGTCCACTAAACTGAATAACCGCTTTGCTGTCGTCCAAGAAGCGAATGAAAGCAGATTTACCACAGGGGTAAGCGACCGCGTTCGAACCCCTGTCATAGGACAAATGCGTTGTGAAATTACGCAGAGTCGCAGGCTGTGGCGGTTGTATGAATTCTAATTGAAAGGAGGACATGGTCCGTTGACAGCGTTCGCCTCACTGACACTGTCTATTTGTAGTTTAAAAGTGACCATATCTCGAGGGTAAATCTAGTTCCTTATTTGTTGCCGTTACCCGGCTACTGCGATCTGGAAAATTTTACCTACTTACTTTGATAATTCAAGCTCATCGCTTCAAATAGCAGTGAATGTTTAATAGCTAGGCCTGCTTAGCCGACTGTTTTAGCGTATTTTCAATCTAATTGAGATGTCTTCGTCAAGACAGCGAATTGTGACTTCAAGAGCTCCCCTTCTGCCTCAGCAGACGACTCCAGAACAAAGATATTGGCGCCAATATTCTTCAGCACAGCTAGTTAAAGAACATAATAGCGTTACACACATTTCATTCAATCCCCAGCATCCTCATGATTTTGCAGTGACATCGTCCACTCGAGTGCAAATTTTCTCTTCCAGTACTAGACAAGTTATAAAGACATTCTCGAGATTTAAGGACATAGTGTATTCAGCGTCGTTCAGAAATGATGGTAAGCTGTTATGTGCGGGAGATGCAACAGGTTTGGTTTCCGTCTACGAAAGTTACAACCCAAGGACACTTCTGCTCTCGATAAACGCCTCTTCGCATCCTACCCATGTTACAAAATTCCACGATCAAGACAGCAAGACACTGGTGACCGCCAGTGATGACAGAGTTACGAGGGTTTGGGATGTAGCACATGCATATGAACCACAATTGGAGCTGCTGGGCGCTTCAGATTATGTTCGGACAATTTGCTTTGTTCCTGCAGCGCCACATCTTGTGATGACAGGCTCTTATGATGGGTTTCTAAGACTTTATGACACCAGGTCATCTGGAGCCGTCCCGGTATATTCGCTTAATCACGGGCAGCCAGTCGAAAATGTCACTTCTATCTCTCCAACGCAAGTTGTTTCCTGTGGTGGCTCTAATTTTAAGGTATGGGATCTCACAAGCAACAAGAAATTACATGAGCGTGGTAACTTCAATAAAACAGTGACATGCTTAGATTATGTGGAGGATTTTGATTGTCCAAGCCGATCCGCGCTGATCGCATCCTCATTAGATGGTCACGTCAAAGTATTTGATCCTCTAGACAACTATAAGGTCAAGTTTGGCTGGAAGTTCTCGGGAGCGGTATTGAGCTGTGCTGTGTCCCCAGGTGAAGCTCAGGGAAATAAGCATTTGGTTGCCGGTCTCTCTTCCGGTCTATTAGCCATAAGAACGAAATCCAAGGAGAAAAGGTCAAACAAGCCTGCGGGCTCCGTATCGGCTGTCACGAAGAGTAATAATTACCAAAGAATGATGCGTGGATCGGAGTACCAAGGAGATCAGGAGCATATAATTCATAATGACAAAATGAAGCAGCAGCGGCGCGTACGTGCTTTCGAAAGAAACATAAACCAATTTAAGTGGAGTGAGGCATTGGATAGCGCGTTCGTTCCCGGCATGGCCAAAGAACTAACGCTTACTGCATTACAAGAACTTCGCAAGCGCGGTAAAATCAGAGTGGCCCTTTATGGGAAGGACGAATCTTCTCTAGAGCCCTTGCTAAACTGGTGCCTGAAAGGCATTGAGGACGTGAGAGCCGCTCCTGTGATTGCAGACTGGTTAGCTGTAGTTATAGAATTATATGACGAGTTACTGGAAACGTCACCAGTCCTGCAGGAAATGATCATCGACCTTAGAAATAAAGTAAGGCAGGAAGTATACAAAGCGAAAGAGGCTCAAAGGATTGAAGGTATGCTACAACTTTTGACGAGTTAGTGAGTCTTCTACGGTTTTGTCATTTAAAATACATAGTCATTCAAATATAGTCCGAATGGAAATCTAACATTATCGTCTTCTATTATTCCACCGACGGTTTCCTGCCTTTTTTGTCGGCAGTTTGAGCCTTCTGAAGTTGTTGCTCACAAGATTGTATTTCTTATTTCTTTTCCTGCCGCCTTTCTGCATGGATTTCGTTATTGTCTCTTTACCTTGTTCTTGCTGTTGATCTGGCCCTGCCGCTGAATCGTCATTATCTTCCGTCGAATTCTCATTAACACCCAAGAAGTCTTTGACGCGTTGCTGCTTCAGTTTCGTTATTTCCTCCGCTATGTTTTTTTCAATTCCCTCATTCTGCTCTTCTATAACTTTTCTTCGCAGTATCTTCCTTCTTCTGGTCTTTACTGTTTTCCTTTCATCATCCAGCACTATCTCCTCTTCCTCGGCAAAGATGTTGTCAGGTCTTTTCGACGAAAGCAAAGTCTCATCGTCCTTGTCCTCCATCTGCTTAAATTCTTCCACAATGGCTTCATGTTCCTTCATTAATTCTAGTAGGGGCCTAGTTAATGGTCTCCGTACGAGAGGGGAAGGGCTAAAGGAAACTGTTCCTTGATTAAAGCCTTTGACAGGCGTTCGCTTCAGCGGCGACACGCATTTTATGCTTATGTGTAAATTCTCCTTCTCCCATTTCAAAGGCGAGTTGGGACCATATGCCTTGTGCCTGCAATCAGACCCTTTTCTTGGCGATGAACTCGGTGCAGGGGAAGTGAAGGTCAGTTGTCGCTTGACTGGCAGGTCCTCACACGCAGGGAGATCATCAGTCGTGTGCTTTATGATCACGGGTTCTTCACTGTCCCTGGTTCCGTCAATTGGAGACGTCTTAATAGGTGAGATATTCATATCAAAGATACTCATCGCCTTGCCATATATCTGAGGCGTAGGTCCCAGCTCCATTACAGAAGCTTTAGCGGAAGAACGCTGCTCCTGTGCAGAATGTGAAGCTACAGGCGAGTGGTCCTTCCGCAGCCTGGCGTATTTCTTGTACATGTTCCTTATCTCCGGTAGTCTCTTGATGTCATCCTTATTGGGATCCCGGCCATGTTCCTTTATGAAAGCATACTCCCATTTTTTCAATTCAATCTTCAATTGATCTTTCAGCATCTCTCATAGCATCGAATGCCTAGTTCCAGAGGTCAATCTTTTAGCTCTTCAATTGATTTACTTGTGGTGATGTCTTCATCGTGTCGATCTTCAAGACGCGTCATTATATAGCTTTACGCCTAAGAGATGCCCAAGAGTCATCGCTGGGCAATTGAATGAAACTAAATGGATGTGGGCCTATTCCTTGCATTACCTGTCGATATAAGAACATGGGTTTACTATCAGCTGGACGGTAACTTTAGCTGTGTGACTCCTGAGCCCATCGAGCAATTATACTCTGATCAGATCATCAAGCTAGCATCACAAGTAGAGAAGGATAGTAGTGCTAGTCAGAAATTACTAAAAAAGAGGCTTTATGATGTGTTTGCTCAATATCTGAATATCTTTGATTACTCGCCGTCGCTAATAAGCCGGTGGTTGGAATATTCTCTGTGGTTGCGATATGATAGCATTGTCCTCGACTGTATGAGACTTAACCATGCGTATGGCGGGACCTTAATAGGTCAAGTTGATTGGATTTATCTAGACGGGCGACTAAGGTTAGCCTATTTCAAGAATTGCATGCCAGTGGTGTGGTATACGCTGCGGGAGTACGCAAGATGGATTATCAGAGAAGAGACAGAGGACGACGAACTAGATGGCGTCAGCTTTTTCAGGCTCAACTTGGAATACTCAAGCCTAGATTTTTTGAAAAGAATCTTTAAGTCAATGAGGAATAATGACCTCTTCTTACTTTTAAGCGAAGTGTTCCTCGAGGAAGATGGGGAAACAGATTTACCAGCTCTTGTCGATGACGACGCCGATCAGGTCGCATATCCAGTTGAGGATTTGAGGGTGATTGAGTTATTAAGTAAGTTGGAATCAATGAAAAACCTGAACAGGATATCTGTTCGAGGGGATCGTTTGTTCGAAGCGCTGATTAACTTCCATGGTGTGAGAGATAATCCAGGTAGAACCATTAGTTACATGGTCAAAAAAAGAATTATGCGTTTGGAACTCTGGCAACTTAACGAGCCGGCAAGGAGTGGCCTGGCGGACTTTACCAGGTGGGAAAATCTTAGAGAACTCAGACTCGTCAATATAAATACGATTGACTTCAACAAGCTGGTGCTGCCGAGCCTTTGCAAAATGATATCGCTAGAGAGCGTGTCTGAAGTTGTTTGGTGGGACCTGGAAAGCAAGATAGGTTCCGTGATCGAGGGATCGACGATCACTAGAAAACTAAATGCTACTACAAAGCTGCGATTTTTGGACCGAAAGTCGCTCAAGCCGGACAACTTGGGGCTATGTCAGTCCATAGTCTGGCAAGCATTCAAACATCTCAACTTTTTAAAGTTACAAAATGTGACGACGGTTCGTGGAGGCAAGATTGTGATCCCGTGTGCATTGTATAATAATAGGAGGGTTCTGCTCTTCCCCACTACCTCCAGCGTGAAGGAGATCATCATCATTTGAGTACGAACTGCCTCAAAAACCAGTCGTGAAACCTGCTGTCGTTCTCTGCCAGCTCAGGATGGAACGAGGTCGCCAAGATATTGTCGCCCTGCGACGCCGCAACGATCAATCCACTTTCCAGAGTGAACAACGGCTTCACAGCATCCGCATCGAAAATATGCTCGATAACCGGCGCCCGGATGAAAACGGCTGGGAAATCGTGACAGCCCGGTATGAATTCGGAGAAATTGCAGTTCTGAACAAACGACTGAGCCTGTCTGCCAAAAGCGTTCCTTCTGACCCTCACTTTCAGCAGTTCCAGTGGCTGCACCAATTCCCTTTCGTTTGCCAACTCCTGCGAGATATAGATGAGCCCTGCGCAGGTGCCCCAGACAGCCTTGCTTGGGTCGTGCACAAATTTACGCAAATGGGGAAACATCCCGGTCCTTTGCGCGATCAGCGACATCGACGTAGACTCGCCGCCAGGCAACACAAGAGCATCGCATTGTGACAGTTCCTCAGGTGTCCTCACCGTTACGATTTTCACCTCATACCCATTGTCCGCTACACACTTCTCTAAATGCTGAATGTGTTCAGAAAAAGCACCCTGTAAGGCCAATACGCCAACACGCTTCATGCTTTCCTCGGTCTGCATACGCTTTCCAACTTTTTCAACTACACTGCAAATCTGAAAAGGCGATTATATAGGAATTCCCGATCTTCATGGACCTTCCGGCCGCTACGATCTTCCAGACTACGATCTTCCAGAGTCACAAACAGCTCCAATGCCTACCAACAACCATAACTCCTAAGCGCATGAAATTTCGTGACTCATCCAGCATAGTTATCAAGCTGAGTCAACTCGTGATTTTTCACCCACCGGGGCATGAGTTACCTTTAGCAAGCGACGATGCGAAAATGATGCACGTATTAGGCGGTGACTTCTTTGGCAGATACAGAGGTTATGGCAAGTTTTGGCGCAGCTGTGCCAGTGTGGAATGTTTGCCGATCGTTTCTGGGCGTCAATTCCATTGTGATAATATCTTGAATATAAATAGGCGATGGGGGTTGACGACAGCTGTTCTCTTCCTGTTTTTCGAATGACGTAGTGGTCGGAAAAGTGATCATAGGATTAATTAAAGCATGTCTGAGTTCAAGATTAAGAGTGGTCTAGCGCAAATGTTGAAGGGTGGTGTCATCATGGATGTGGTGACACCGGAGCAAGCTATCATTGCTGAAAAGGCTGGTGCTTGTGCGGTTATGGCGTTGGAGCGGATTCCTGCCGACATGCGTAAGTCTGGACAGGTGTGCCGTATGTCAGATCCAAAGATGATCAAAGATATCATGGCAGCTGTTAGCATCCCGGTGATGGCCAAGGTGCGTATCGGCCATTTTGTCGAGGCACAGGTTTTGGAGGCGCTCGAGGTTGACTACATCGACGAGAGTGAAGTGTTGACTCCAGCTGACTGGCAGAATCACATCAAGAAGAACGAGTTCAAGGTGCCATTTGTGTGTGGAGCCAAGGACCTGGGCGAAGCTTTGAGGAGGATCAACGAGGGTGCTGCTATGATTCGTACCAAGGGCGAAGCCGGTACCGGTGACGTCTCGGAGGCCGTTAAGCACATCACCAAGATCAGGGGCGAGATCGCAGAATACAAGGGGACTTTGAAGACTGAGGAGCAGCTTGCCGAGAAGGCTAAGGAACTAAGAGTGCCAGTTGAGCTGTTGAAGGAGACACTGGAGCAAGGGAAATTGCCAGTGGTCAACTTTGCCGCTGGCGGTGTGGCCACCCCTGCTGACGCTGCTCTCTTGATGCAGTTGGGTTGCGAAGGTGTCTTTGTTGGATCAGGTATTTTCAAGTCTTCGCACCCAGAAAAGTTGGCACGCGCCATCGTGGAAGCTACCACTCACTACAGCGACGCTAAGAAGCTGTTGGAGGTGTCCAGCGACCTAGGTGAAATGATGGGCGGTGTTTGCGTCGAATCGATTAAGCAAACCGACAAGAGACTGGCTGAAATCGGCTGGTGATTAGTTCTTATCGGGGAAAAATATAAATCAATGAATCTTATAGTGCAGTAAAAGAATATATAATGATGTTAGTATCATTCAGGAATCGTTAATTCAAGGATATACGTAGGGGAGTTCGTTAAAGCGTTTAGTTTGGTCATTAGATGGATCATATCATGTCAAAGGCTTCCATTTTCAACATGTCCAGATTGTCTTCATAATAGTTGAAATCATTAGTTGTTAAGTTCAAAGGGAAATTTTTGGAACCACCATCCTGCTCCTCCATGAGCTCTTCCAAAGAGGGTGGCATGTAAAAATTCGACGTTGTTGAATTCGAGATAGTCGTTGAAATTGTATCGTTTGCAACAGGTTGCTGCAGCAGGAAGTCAGCGTCGTCTTCGCGCGTCTCCTGCTTAACAGCAAAGAAACATTGGTCATCCTTCGAATCCTGCTGAACAGCTAATTCGTGCTTATTCTCCAGGAAGCTCAAAATATCGTCGTCATTAGCGCCGCCAAACTTGAACTCTGTCTCTTCCTCCTTGATAGAGTCCAGCGCCGCCAGGTGGTTTTCGTCGATGTGTTGGTGCGGAGCCAGGCTAAAATCCATGCGCATGTACTTGTCATAGAACTGCATTTGCTCGTGGTCGTCGAGAAACTTGAGCTGCGGCTTGGCATGTATCGTTGGGGAAAGACCGTGTGCCTGCCCGGGATTCAAATTCAGCGACGACGCTGACGACACCGACGAAGACGAGTGCTGCAAATCCGCGGATATCAGTGAGTTTGGAGTCGACGACGACACCGTGAGCATGTCCTCGTCGTCGGTCGGGATAGTCTTGCACGAGGACACCGAGGAGGTGAACTTCATCTTTGCTGTCGAGACCAACAGCGGTGGCAACTGGGTCAAATCCTCGTTGCGCTCGTCCTCTTCAAACTTCAAAAAAGCAGAAGTCGAATCGTCCAAGAACTGCCTCTTCTTAGTTGAAGCAGCCTCAGGTGAATTATATCTCTGTTTCAACGCCTGTAGATCGCTCACCAGCTGGCTCAACTCCTGCTTCAGCTTCGAATTTTCCACCTTGATGTGCTGGATCTCCTTCTTGAGCGCCGTCTTGGTCTGTTTCTTAGCCGGCGAAGGCTGAACCTGTTTTTTCGTCAGACACGCGGGCGCTGTTGCGCTCTTCTTGATCGGTACGCTGGCGAGCTCCTTCTTCACACAGACCGGCTGGCTCACACTCTTCTTGACAACAGGTGCAGGCTGCGGCGGCGCCGCCGCAGCCTGCTTCGACCGCTTCGAGTCGTAATGGTTCGGCTTCCTGCCAGGCTTGGGTCTCGGTGGCAGCACCCAATGTCGAGAGGTCCGTATGGTCAAGCCGCTGCTGCTCGCGCCGCCGTTTTTCCTCGCGCCAACTGTCGCGCCGGTACCGTTGTGCGCAGCACTAAGCTGTGGAGCGATAGCCGCTGGATAGGGTTGTATGGGCAATGGTTTCGTGCTGGACATAGTGTGCTAGATCTTGCATAAAAGACAACAAAGAAAGAATGCAGACAAATACAATGTGATAAGAACGAAGAACAAAGAAAGAGGAATGATACAACACCAAACCAGCTAGCAACTAAAACATAGAACCAGATAACACACAAAATAAATAAGGACTAGGAAAGCAAAATTCAACCGAGGGGCTGCGAGCTAGATTGATCGGTTCGGAATTAAAACAATAAACCCTTGATCAAAATAAATGAAACTCTGTAAACGAGAATAAGGATCTATAGAAAAAACTTTTACAAAGAAAAAACAGATGAGTTGTTATCGCATTTATGTATATGGTATACTTCAAAGTGTTTAAGATTATTTGCATAGTTAGCGAGAAATACTATAACAATAAAAAAATTTTCTTGTATCGGATAAGAGCGATCGAATGGAATTAAAAACCCGCGCGGCTAGCATCATCTCGGACGAGCCCCTCATCCCACTCGGCCCCCCGGCGAGGGGCAAACAAGCTTCTTTTTCCTTTTCAAACGAGTGGCGGGGGGTGGTGGGGCAGGGCTTTTCATTGTGTGCCGGAGAGTTTCGGAAACAACTGGTGGACATTCTGCAGACGGCGGTCGTGGGCCGTCACGCGTGATTGCTGTTTCGCTTGCGGCTCCGGTTGCGGTTGCCGGGACAGATAGCCGCGGAGCGAAAAGGAGTCAGTGTCAAGCAGAAGCTCGCGGTCGTAGATCAGTCCCCTGTGGGACTGCCGCAGCCAATGCACCGCGGCCGCGGTGGCATTGTCGCGCGGAGCGCCCCGGGGCTGCACGCGTCGCAGCAGCTTGTACACGTCGTTGGTCGGAGCGCCCGGGTAGTGCTTGTGAGGCTCTTGCAGGTTGGCCAGGTAGAGCAGGTAGTCCGCTTGCACGACGGGGTCGACCAGGTTGGTCTTGACGCAGCCGCACAGCGACAGCGACAGCATGCGCTGTCGCTCGTTGACGAGCCGTCCCGGAAGCCCGATCCCGGGAGTATCGATCAGGTAGATGTTGTCGTGCGGCTCGCCTATGCGGATGGTCTCGCTGGTGCTGCGGGTAACGCCCGCCTCGGCACCCGTCCGGGCGACTTTGCTCCCTGCGCCGCGCAGCGTGTTGATCAGCGTCGACTTGCCCACGTTGGGCATGCCCGCAACGAGCACCTTGTAGCCCGTGGGCAGCGCGAGGCCCTGGCTGCGCACCTCGAGCTGCCTCTTGTACGATTTTATGATGTCGAGCACGTGACGTGCGGATTGCCGTCGCTTGGCATCGATGAGGATGAAGTCCTCGTCGATCTCCTGCTGCCAGTGGGATAGCTTTAGCAGGTAGTGTGTATTGTCTGCGACTAGGTCTCGCTTGGTGTAGATCACGAGTCTCTGGTGTATTCGGGGATCGATGAGTTGGTCGATTAACACGTTGCGGGTCGACAACGGCGCGCGCACATCGCGGAGCTCTAGGATTAGGTTCAGCTGCGGTCTTAGGGAATCGAACTTTTTCAGGGCTTTCAGTTGATGGCCTTTGAAATCGGTTCGAGGTATGTTGTAATCTGGGAAGTCGAATCTCGGTATGAACTTCTTCATGTTGTGTCCTGTAGGTTCTTGAGTGTTTTTCCTGTCTTGGACTTGGTTATGGGAAAGCGGTGAAAAATTTCACGTCGCATCGCTAGTAGGCTAGTTAGCAGAGAGAGGGTCGTCGCAGGTGGATATGCCATTGGTGTTATTCTCGGGATACCCGTCTAGTGGTAAGACCACGGTGGCGAAGGAACTGATCGCTTTGCTGGAGCAAAGGTTGCAGGACGACGAGTCGCTGGCTCGGAGAAATTATTCCATCGTGTACCATTCGGACCGCTCTCTGGGGATTCAACACAGCGATTATGTGAGTTCGAGGGACGAGAGAAAGCTTCGATCAGAGATCATTTCTGCAGTCAAGCGGGACCTGTCGGCACGCAGGATTGTGATTGTCGATTCGCTGAACTATATCAAGGGATTCCGTTACCAGCTCCATTGTGAAGTGAAGAATGTCGCGACGACCTTTTGTTTGATCCACACGATGTGTCCGCTGGACGCGCTGCACGCCTGGAACCGGAACGAGGACCACGAGGCTTGGGATGAGCAATTGCTCGAGCAGCTGATCCAGAGGTACGAGGAGCCCAATGCAAAGACCAGGTGGGACTCGCCTTTGTTCCCGCTCTTGACGACGCAGGACTCGATCAAAGACCACTTCGAGGAGATCTGCTCCGCGATCTTCCGCACAAGCGCTAAGAACGGCGACCACAGAGATCCGCTCTCCAAAGCGTTGCAGAAACCAAACAGTGCGACGATCCTGAAACCAGCGTCCCAATCTAACTTCATACAGGTGTTGGACTCGGACACCTCTGCCGTGGTGAGGAAGATCATGGATCACGTCAAGGTCCAGCAATCGATTGGCGGCTCTTCGTCCTCGACAAGAATCATCGTGTCGGAGGAGACTTCAGATATCAACGATGACCGATGTTGTTTCGTAGACCTGCCCTCATCGGGCGTCACCTTGCCGCTCTTGCAGAGATTAAAGAGGCAGTTTGTGAACTTGAACAAACTGAGAGACATGGAGAGATCGAGAATTGTGCCGTTGTTTGCAGAATATTTGAATAGGAACTTGAACAACGACTAATTAGTATAAATAGTTTTTCAAACTTTGTAACGTTACGCCCTGTGGGTCTACTTTGATGAAAAGCTTGTTCAGTTGAGACTCGATGTCCTGCGTTAACTCCACTTCGTTCCTTTTCAACCACAGTAGGTGTCCCTCGTTGACAAGCTTATTCATCAGGTTCAGGTCATTAGAGTTCACCACGATTCTCAGGAATTCGTACCATGGTCGGTCGTCCTCTCCGGGCAGGAAGTCGTCGGCACCCAGCTCCCAAAATTGGAAAAACTTGTTCCAGTCTCGAATGCCGCCTAGAATTTCTAGCACGCTGGCCATGATTGCAGGACTGACTGCGCGTTTATGCATCACATAGTCGACTAGTTCGTACAGCGAGTGTAGTCGTGTTCTCTTGTCGTCATTCAAAACCATAGTCCTGAGAAGCAGAGTCATCACTAGCTCATCGTGCAGTAGACTGTCACCATTCAGCTCATCAAAAAGCTTGAGCGCTTGCACGACGTCGCCATTGGCTTTTACTAGGTCCCAATAGTCAGCTTTGGGGTTCAAGCTCAGGTTTATTGTTACCATTTGTAGAAACTGCAACAAATCGTCACGAACTAAGGGAAATCCCGTCGACCTTTTCAGCAGCAAATAATCGTTTATGAACATTCTGACTGGATAGAAATTTCGGTTGGCCACGTTCAGCATCTTGAGAAATCTGAGTCTCGTAGACCAATGCAGGGAGGCAGTCTCGGCGTCAAGTACTAATGGCCAGCACTGGTCAAAAAGAGTGTGCCATTCTCGGAGTTTTGTAGTGTCAACCACTGGAACCTTGTGTGTGGCGAATGACTTTGCTATTGTTTGTAACAACGTTAATGAATGTTCATGCTTGTGTTCATCGATGAAGGAAGATGCATTATTGAAATCTTGAGCTTCTAAAAAACCACTGAGTTTGCCACTAATTGCGGTGGCTACGGGTACAGTAGAGTATTGTCTTCTTTGATACGCCAGCCTTTTGAGTCCTGCCAAAATGTTATTGTCGTCTTGCAGTTCCAGCGTTTCTTCCTGTGGTACCTTCTCCTCTGAGCGCTTATATTTGTATCTTTCATTCTCGGGAGCGTAAAGCTCTTCCAAACTCAGCTCCTCCCGCCTCTGTTCCGTTAGGATGTTCAGAAAGATGTTGTCTACATGACAGTCAATCATAAACCATGCCTCTGAGTTGCTTTGGAATCCACCTGAGAGTGCAGATGAATTTGAACCCCAGTTTTTACTCAGATTTGTCTTCCTAGCAAGCCTCTTGTGGCGTCGCTTCTCATCACGGCCATTTACATCCCCCTCAACATATGCTACTGAACCGTACTCTCGCTTGATGAACCCATTCAACTCCATAAAGCATCTCTGACAATGCTTGGCCGATTTGGCCGTACCGATGACCATAAAATCGCTAACTTTAGCCACCGCCGTTGTATAATTGCCCCTGTCTGCATCACGTAGATCAAATACCAGAATATCGGTTACGCCCAAATGGTCTTTCAAACGGTTTGTTATCTTACGTAGCGATTCTGGGCTGCCATTTGGAAATTCGACCTTCTGCGCTTGGAAAACAGAATCCCGGACTGTCTCATTCCTGTCTATCATAGTCACGTACCAGGGCTGAGCAGCCTTTGACGGTTGAGGGGACGATATACCATCATCCTCAGTCGAATCGCTTGCTTTCTCATCTTTGGTTGAGTAGTACCTAAGCTGACGGCTGCCACTCAGATAGCAGGGAAGTAGCTGATTCAGCCCGCACAGCCGCCCTCTGGATAGTCTGAGCATCGATGATCAATCGACGGTATCGCGTTGCACTTCACTTGGTGCAATCTGTAAATTTCATCTAACATCAACCTCGATCAACGGCCAAAATACTGCATAAAAAAATACACAAATATCAAAATGAATAAAAGAGAAATGTACAATTCCCGACCTATTGTCCTCTCAACTCGGGCTGGATGTTCTCGTCGGGAATGTCATCCTTGACTACCAGTTTAGTCTCTTCGTCCGGCTCGCAACCAGAATTGTTTAGGTTGTGGGCTTCAACCTCCTTGAAATGCGACGACAGTAATCTCAACTGCTCTGCCACGTCGCGCGGTAGCTTATCGTCCTGCGTGTCATCCAGCGCTACGAGTGACCCGTCGTCGTTGACCAGACTGCCACCCATCGACGTACTCAGTTTCATCATGTGACGCTTTCTGGAGGCATCGTCATCCACATCGTCATCGCCGACCATCTGCTGAACCGACCTCTTGAGAGCCACGGCTTCGCCAATCGCGGCCTGTGCAGCCGCTTGGGCCGCCTGCACCTCCGCATCGTTCAACTCGGGGTTCAAGTTCCCGTCGTGCAGCGACTGCAAGTGACGACCGTTCACCCGACCGGAGTCGCCGTGGTCTGCAACGCCGCCGCCGGGATGGCCTAGATGCTCCATTGCCGCAGCTCTGGCGTGACGCGGATACCCGTGAGCGCCGGCTCCATTCTGGCCGCGAGCCGCGCCAGCGTTGCCGTACTCGCCGTTCTTCTTTTTCTTCAGCACGAACCGCGCCTTATAAGTCGTCACACGCCTCGAGATGTGCGACAGCAGCTTCTTATCGATCTCCGCGTCGGTCAGCCCGTACCTCTCCTTCAGGATGTCCAACAGCCCGGACTCCTCCACGTACTGCGAGACCCTGAACTTCGACACCGTGTTGTCGTCCTCGTTGCACAGACTCTCGAGGATCTGGTCGAAGTTCAGGTCGTGCTGCAGGATCCGGGGCACCTTGGTCAACACAAACTTGCTCAGCGTCAAGTTCGACTCCAGCGGGTGGTTGTGGTACGGCTCGATCTTGGTCACCACAAACGGCCCTCTCACTGCGCCCTCCGACGCCCTCCCACCGTTCCCATACTCCTCGCCAAACCCTCCGTCCTTCTGCCGCACGTCCTGTACCGCGGCAACCGCCGCCGCAATAGCCGCGCTCACATCATCGTCTTCAGCGTCCGCCTCCGTGTACTTGCGCGCGTCTCCCTCGGCGGCTCCCTGCTGTCCTCCATCCTTCACGCCCTCTTGCTCCTCCAGCTTCGGCTTCCGTTCCAACGACACCAGCGAGTGGTTCAGCTCGTGATGCTGGTGCTGGTGTTCGGTCTGCTGTTCATTTTCCAACCCCCGCTGGTTCCCGCAATAACTCAGCAAAACCTTGAACGGACAGTCCTTCAAATGACACGCAAATGTGAAATGCTTGTTCCTATGTGAGTTTTTCAAAATGATGGGACATCGAGCCTGGAACTCATAGTCATTCACAACACTATACCAAGCGTTCAAAGTAGGAAACTTTCTGCCACTGTGATCATCCGAACCTGACGCCAGCTGCTTGTTGATAATCGGATGTTTGTATTCATATAGACTTGTCATTTTATACCACCTACCTTCCTACTGCTACCTGGGCCTTCAACTCCTTCGCAAGATATCTTCGTTAGATGGGACCTCTTGTAGGACGAACCGTTGTCCCCGTTAACGTGTGTTGTGCTCTCTTAGAATTCACCACTTGCTAAGCTCTCAGAGCCTGTTTTTTTTATCTTGCAAGACGAGACAGGCGAAGAAGGGGGTTCTGGGGAGCGCTGAGGGCGGGGTAACTGGAGTCGAGTTGTCGCGCAGGGTAACGGGAGTGTCACGTGGTCTATGAATGAGAATAAGGTGTGATGGGTCGACGAGGTTGGTAGATGGTAGCGGGTGGTTGGCATGGCGTCGATGGTCACTAGTGGTCCTGGGTTGTCCGTTGTGTTGGTCTTTTGTGCTGGTTCGGTGACGCGTAACGGTTTTACGCGTCCGCGATGCGATGCGGTAGGCTTATAAGAGACGAGGTTGGCAGAGGGACGGCAGAGCAGGCAGAGGGCTGGGCCAGCGTTGGAAGTTTGAGTGATGGGTATCAAGGGACTGAACGCCATTATATCGGAACATGTGCCGAGTGCGGTTCGCAAGAGCGACATCAAGAGTTTCTTTGGTCGGAAGGTTGCTATCGATGCATCGATGTCGCTTTATCAGTTTCTGATTGCCGTGAGGCAGCAGGACGGAGCTCAGTTGTCGACAGAGAGCGGTGAGACGACGTCTCACCTGATGGGCATCTTTTACAGGACGCTGCGGATGATCGACAATGGGATCAAGCCGTGCTATGTGTTTGACGGGAAACCGCCTGTGCTGAAGGCGCACGAGCTGGGGAAGAGGCTCTCTAGGAGGGAGGAAACGGAGAAGAAGCTGGCGGAGGCGATCGAGCAGGTGGAGAAGATGAAGCAGGAGCGGAGGCTGGTGAAGGTGTCGCCGGAGCATAATGCTGAGGCGAAGCAGCTGTTGGAGCTTATGGGGATCCCGTATATCACGGCGCCCGCGGAGGCCGAGGCGCAGTGTGCGGAGCTGGCGAAGAAGGGCAAGGTGTACGCGGCGGCTAGCGAGGACATGGACACGCTGTGCTACAGGACGCCGTATCTGCTGAGACATTTGACGTTTTCCGAGGCGAAGAAGGAGCCCATCCACGAGATAGACACCGAGACGGTGCTCAAGGGTCTGGATTTGACCATCGAGCAGTTCATCGACCTGGGTATCATGCTGGGATGCGATTACTGTGAGAGCATCCGCGGCATAGGCCCCGTCACAGCGCTGAAGCTGATCAAGGAACACGGGTCGCTGGAGAAGATCGTCGAATACATCGAGTCCGGAGAGGCCAATAACAAGTGGAAAGTGCCGGAGGACTGGCCATACAGGGAGGCCAGGCAGCTGTTTTTGAGCCCGGACGTGATTGACGGGAACGAGATCAACTTGAAATGGGCTCCGCCAAAGGAGGACGAGTTGATCGAGTTTCTGTGCCACCAGAAGAAGTTCAGCGAGGAAAGGGTAAGATCGGGAATCGCAAGGTTGCGCAAGGGATTGAAAGCCGGCGTTCAGGTAAGGCTCGACGGCTTTTTCCAAGTGGTTCCGAGGACCAAGGAACAATTAGCTGCCGCTGCCGCTAAAGCCAAGCAAGCCAAAGCTACTGGTAAGGGCAAGGCTAAGGGCAAGGTTGCTAAACGAAGGTGAGTTACCGAGCTTGCATGGATTTTCACTTTTTACTTAGTTTCTCGTTGTACTGTGTAAAGATACTAAAGCCCTTCAAAGACGACGAATTAAAGAGCGGCTCAAAAGTGCGAAAACAGGAGCCATAAGGAAGAACGGTGAAACGGGTGTTTGGAGTAGCTATGTCTCAGTTCGTGAGATCCACCACGTCAAAGTACCGTTTCGGTGGTCATGTATCGACGGCCGGTGGCATCTCCAACAGTGTTACCAATGCGTTCAATATAGGTTGCAACTCATTCGCAATGTTTCTGAAGTCGCCAAGAAAGTGGGTTTCACCGCAATATACTGAGGACGAGATCCAAAAGTTCAAAGACAATTGCAAGCAGTACGGGTACAACCCGCTCACAGACGTGCTGCCTCATGGACAGTACTTCATTAACCTCGCCAATCCGGATCTCGAAAAGGCTGAGAAGGCTTACGATTCTCTGATTGACGACTTACGAAGATGTGAGCAGCTGGGAGTTGGGTTGTATAACCTACACCCGGGATCCAGCCTGAAGGCTGACCATCAGGTTCAGCTCAAGCAGCTGGCAAAATACCTGAACAAGGCGCTGAAAGAAACGCAGTTCGTCAAGATTGTACTCGAGAATATGGCAGGTACCGGCGATCTTGTCGGAAGCAACCTGGAGGATTTGCGAGCAGTGATAGAGATGATCGATGACAAGGACAGAATCGGTGTGTGTATAGATACATGCCATGCATTTGCCGCGGGCTACGATATCCGCACAGAAGAATGCTTCGACAAGTTTTGGAAGCTATTTGACGAGACAGTCGGATTGCAGTATTTAAAGGCCATTCATCTGAATGACTCGAAGGTTCCTCTAGGTGCCAACAGAGATCTACATGAGCTTCTTGGGCAAGGATTCCTGGGTCTGGAGGTGTTCAGACTCATAGCACATTCAGAGCACCTTGTTAACATACCAATAATTCTCGAGACACCGCAACCTGAGCCGGAGGGTTATGGACGAGAGATCAAAGTTCTCGAGTGGCTCGAAGGCAAGGAAAAGGATGATAAAGAGGTGATTTCAAAAAATGAAGCGCTGCAAAAGCAAGGTTCAAAATCAAGGCAGGAGCACGAGCAAAAGTTTGCCACCAAGCAGAAGAAATCTGCTGCTAAGAAAAGGAAGACCGTAGTGGAATCCGAAGACGAGTTGGATAAAGTGAGAAAACCGAAGCGGTCAAGAAAGAAAGACTGACATTTTGTAGAACGGTATGTCGATACATTCAAGCAGATTTCGTCTCATAATGACTTTGTTCTTACTTTAACTTCATATGAGCTGGAACTTCTATGTCTTGCGGTGCTCTTTTCAAGTTTGTATGTATTTACGCTTACATTGGTTGATACTAGATGCTATGAAGTAAGTTAGACAAACAACGAAGAAAAGACACATTATTGTTTGGCAGGACCCACAAGTAACTGATTCATTATTGCTACACCCATTTAACAGTTGAGTGAGGGTATTGCGGTATTGTACACAATTGGAAGAGCATGCCTGAGGAAGATCCGCAGGCGCCAAAGGTCCCACAAAAAGGCATCTTCGATTCGGAGAATGAGCCTCTACGATCTGAAAATGCAAGCCAGAATGGGCAGGTAACACCACTATCACTGATGATTCCGACCTTTGAATCTGTGCAGACTTTACCAACTCCGATGACGTACACTCCTCCAGCGCATTCAGCAAAATCACCACGACAAGCTCTCGTTATTTCAAAGAGACGAGGAGATGCGGTGCAGCCCGCCAAAGAAAATGCAGGCGCCCAGCATCGCGTTGTGTCGGAGCTTTTCCCTCTGCCGGAGGCTGCGCAACAGAGAGTCAGTTCTTTGCCGACAGTTAGTGAGAGTTCATCGACGACCGACTTTTCATTATCGGCCAGAAGCGACCCAATAGAAGTAGATACCGTGGATGATCAGGAAATACTGATAGGATATATGTTGGATCGCTTGGATGTGCCGATGAGATGGAAGAAAGTGAGACAGATTGGATCGGGCAACTTCAGTAATGTGTTCCTGTATGAATCGATAGATCAAACTACAGATCCTAGATTGAGGCTGGTTTCAGTAAAGAGAATCAAATACCCGGAAGAGTTGGTGAATAGGCAGGCGTTAAACCCACAGTTGGCCAAGGATTTGCTTTCACGTCTGGAAAGCTCGCTGAGCAGAGAGCTTGCCATACTTAAAAGCCTGGATTACCCATCTATCGTGAAACTATACGGGGTCAACAACCCTGTCTTCATAACGAGCAAAAAGCCCTTGAGAGATTTAATGCTACGTGAGGATAGACTGCCGCATTGTGACATGATCATGTCCTACTGCTCTGGAGGGGACCTGCTGGTGGCAGCAACTAGCTGTAACGGGAAGCTCGAAGTGTCGGTGGTACAGAGGCTTTTCTCGGAGCTGGTTATGGCGGTCAAATACTTGCATGACAACAACGTAATTCATAGGGACTTAAAACTAGAGAATGTGCTTCTCAAATTCCCATTGGATGCTATTATCGATATGAAAGACTCGCCAGTGTATCTGAAACACCACTTGATAGAATTGGCCGATTTTGGACTTTGTAAGAAGATTGAGCCAGGTGAACTTTGTACAGCCCGTTGCGGCTCGGAAGATTATGTTTCCCCAGAAATCTTGATGGGAATACCATACGATGGCCGTCTGAGTGATACCTGGGCATTAGGGGTGATCTTGTTCGGTTTACTGGAGGATAGACTACCATTCGATCCTCCTCCCAATGCGTCAGTGAGACAACGCAATAGAGCCACATCCCACAGGATTGCCCGCTACGAATGGAAGTGGCTCCGACTGTTGAATGAAGACCTTGACGCTAAGCAGATCGTTCAGCATACTCTGACCAGGAAAAGCGAAAGATGGAGGATCGATCAGATAAGAGAGTCAAGTTTTGTCAAATCGACCGCAGACGCTCTACCGTTCTGAGACCAAGAATTACAATCCATTGCATGTCTCATTATCACATAACAAATGTAACAGTATTAACTTAGAAAATTCACATATTGGCCGGTCTCGTTGACCTTTGATTCTTCGAAGTCGAGGCTCAATCAACCATAGTAACTAGTTCGCGCCACGCGTACTAATAAAATATACACCTAACTTTGAAGTACCGAAGGTGAATGTAATATACTTCTGGTTTAAACGCAATTGAGATAGCCATAAAGCATGTCTGTCACTACTGATGGCGATAGGGTTGTTCTAACCCACCCTGAGGATAAAACCAGCACTGTGACTATTTTAAACTACGGTGCCACTGTAATCAGTTGGAAGCTAAAGGGCAAGGAACAACTTTGGGTATCAGAAGCTGCTAAACTTGATGGTTCCAAACCAGTTAGAGGCGGTATTCCACTAGTCTTCCCTGTGTTTGGCAAGAGCAAGACGGATGATGCTTTGAGCAAGTTACCTCAACATGGCCTAGCTCGGAACTCCGCCTGGGAGTTCCTGGGTCAGACCAAGAGCAATCCACCAACTGTTCAATTTGCCTTGAGCCCTGAAATAGCGAATCCCGAGCTGACGAAAGTGTGGCCCTTCGACTTCTCACTGATCTTGACTGTTGAGCTAGGTATTGACTTCTTAAAGACTGACATTGAAGTGACCAATCCCTCCAAGAGCCAAGAATTGAAGTTCAACTGGCTATTCCACACTTACCTCAAGACCGAAGATATTGAAGATACGTTTGTCTCGAACCTTGTTGGAATGGAATTGTACGACCAACTGTTGCAAGAGACCTATGTCGACAAACATCCGGTTGTTACCATTCATGAGGAAAAGGACGTTATCTACAGAAACATCGATGACGATCGTTTGATTCAGGTTGTTCGCAAAGGTGAGCCTATTCATACTCTGAAGAGGCACAATTTGCCAGATGCCGTCGTGTGGAATCCGTGGATCGCCAAGTCCAAGTCTATGGCAGACTTTGAGCCAAAGACGGGGTATCAGACTATGATTTGCGTGGAGCCAGGTCACGTCCACGACCTGATCACGCTAGCACCGGGCGAGACCTGGAACGCGTACCAGCTGTTGTACAGGGACACATTGAAATATCAAGCCATCTAAATACGCCGATTTACTCGCGAGAGGTAATCTCTTAAGGCAGATTATATATGCTTCATTATCTAGAATTTCTCATATGAGCTTGCACCAGGGGAAACGACGCTGTTATCTATTTGCCAGCTTCAATTTCCTCTACTTCCTCATCGTCTTCCTCATCATCCAGTTCTTCTGGCAAGTCCCCGGCGCCCATATCCAGACCGCCGGCTCCCTGTGCCAATTGTGCTTTCAACGCCTCCATATCAGGGTTGCCATTCATCAGCATATCGTTCATGTCGAATCCCGCTGGAGGAGGCGCATTATGTTGCTCGTCTTCGTCGACCCATTTGTTGAAATCGGTCTTGATATAAGGGTATTTCACCTTCTCCTTGGTCAAACGAGGCCAGAACTCGATACCAAGGTCCTTCTTGTAAATTTTTAAGAAATAATGTTGGCCATTGGCTATCTTGTGGACGGTCTTATCGGGAACAATCTCCTTGAAGAAATCGATGTGTAGATGGTACTGGTGAGAAGTCTCATCGCCGACATGGCCCTTAGATTTCGCTTGAAACTCAAAGAAAGTTGGCTCTAATTTCACTGTTGGGTTCTCACAGTCTGGGATAGAGATTGTAACAAGCAGATAGTTTTCCTCGGGTTCCGTTTCGCTGGATCTTTGAGCCCAAAGCACTTCAGGGTTTAGAGTCTTTACTGACATAGCAAAAGATTATGGTTGTTGTAATATAAGCACTCAATGCTTGTTCAACTCACTGCTCAAGTATTGGATGCTGAACAGCTGCTATTGTAGCTTAGGGGTCTTTATATGGCGATCAACTCCCTTCTTTTTCACGGGCCACTTGATCGAACTTTCCAGAAGTCAGTAGAAGGAAACTGAAATTCTTAGCCACGCCAAAGATGAAGCCTTTGCGGCTCGCCAATTGCCCTGTGCAAGCACACCGATTGTAGTCAGTGCTGTATGGAGCACTCTTCTGAACTTGCCAGAACAGGTCGTTGAGTGGTGCAAAAATAAATGGACAAGTCCGGAGTCGAACCGAAGACCTCTCCCATGCTAAGGGAGCGCGCTACCAACTACGCCACATGCCCGTTATAATGGTTGGAATTTTTAAGCTCATTACTGGGTATACCTCTTGTTTTCCTGCGACTGCTCCTTGTATGATTCCTTTGAAATGTATCTGGCTCGCTACGAAGCGCCCAATACATATCTTGCAACTGATATAATCAGTTACGCTTCAAGCAACCATTCGCTTGATCTGACATGTTACCTGCTCTGCGCATCGCTGAACCTTGCTCGAAATGCAATGAAATGCCGTCTCCTTTCTAGAGGTCGTTGCATGGCATGTTCTCTTGGCTGTTTCTGCATTTCTCGGCTAAACTTGCAGAACGATCTACAAAACATGAAAACAGAATGTTAATGTGATAGAAACATAGAGGAAAAGCGAGTCAAGAAGCCAATGACGGCTGAATGGGCTTCGCAGGAGGACACGTTCCAAGTAATAGATCCCTCTTCAGGCGATCCTCGCGCATCTCTACCTACCTTGCCATAGTTCAGCAGAGAAGGAAAACCTACAGTGGATGTTGTCGATCAGCAAGTAACAGGCAACTCACCCGCTACTAGGTCGAGTACTTGCTATGCTTCACCAGCAGCTTGCTGAGAGTTGGCCTTAAAGTAGCTGTTATATAGATCGCTTGTTACGTTCAGCGCATCTAGACGAGACGATAATGAAGGGCTTCCTGGTGGCAAAACAATAACAATGATAATAGGCGGCATTTGCATATCTAGAATCCATTCCATGGTATCCATCAAGCATTACTGATACGATCACGGTGGTACGATATTGTTGCGTTTTGTTTTGTCAGGAGGTATCGGAAAAGGTGTCGCTCGCAGTGTGTGTTCGGGTTTCCCTCATTTGAAAGTCATACTACAGGAGAACTCTCGGACGTTGTAGCAGTTGATTATTTGATATTTTTACTTTTTGTGATTTAGTCTCACTTTATCTCACTCAAGCTGCCGGAGTTTGCTCAGTATCTATGAGGGATTTGAATCAGAAATGTATCCAGGCGAATAGGCCGGTGGTGACAATCACTTCCACCGTGTACGATCGTAGAGCCCTGGATATAAACTCTGATATACCGTTGATCAACTCTTTGAATCATCTAACTTATCTAACGTCTAATTCGGGAAAGGTACGAGAGACTTTAGCGAATGATGGAGCCTTGGAGAGACTCGTTGCGATACTCCAGGGATGTTACATCCCTCTTTTCGAGCTTTTAGGGCTGGATTTGAAACATGTCAGCAAACATAAACGTGCTCAATCGATATGGAGACAGAAGAAGCTGGCAATGTGTGCCTGGAAATGGACTCTAGCGTTCCAGTGTCTCGTCCTTACAGGTACCAGAGGTACAGAACAGATACGAAAGAAAGTGGTGCTGTCTGGGGTTGTGCCGGTTTTGGCCACGGTGGTTGACAACTACTTGATATATCACAAGAAATATGATCATCTGAAAGGGGGCCCCATTGACATAAATTTGAGCTCTCTGGAGAGCGAGAAAACTTACAGGCTGCTGCGAAAGGATGAAAACGAGTCTTACGCGCAGTACATGGAGTATATCACCGGGAGAGATCCTTTAAGGCTTTCAAATGATGACAACTTCGCTGGCGAGGATCTTATGGGGCCTTCCATGACACTGCCGTCAGATTTTATCGAAATATGGTTGAACTGCAGGACGTCGACCGACGTGGACGGGATCGACGGTAAAAGAAGAGAAAAGGACAGCCCGAGCGAATCAACGGAAAGTGAAACATCTGATAAGTTTAACGCCGGTGACGGAAGCTTTGTTGGCGATGATGATCAATCTCTTTGTATATCTGTTCCTCGAGATTTCTTGCTGGGTAGAGTGATCCCGAAGCAGGACGATGTCATATGGTCCTTGCAACTGTTGGCTTTCATCTCGAAATACACGTATATGAAGCAGCAATTGCAGAATGTCGAATTGGTAGAGTCCTTATCTTTCAGATCCGTCGTGGAACGGGTCAGGAAACGACTAGCGCAGAAAGAGCGACCCGATGGGGAAGGTTCAGCATCAGGGGATATAGTGATGCAAGATGCACCGCCAAATCATATGGCTGCAACCGATGATCCATTCCTAATCGAGCTGCAGGAAGTTGCGCGAAGCTGTAAGCAGTCCGAAAAGGAGACAATCAAGGAAAACGAACCTTTCTTTCAAAAGCGTTATAGACATTTTATTTCTAGCATATCAACAGAGCATAATCAACCAAGGAGGGTCCAAGAGAGAAGATTAATCGATGATTTCAAGAGGAAGTGGGATTATAACACTCTATCTACCGAATTAGATGATGAAACGTGGTCATATATCAATTCAAAGGAGAGTCTGAATCTATTTCCTCTGGTTGAACGGTGCACGGTAAATCATGAAAATCCGCATGACATGGTTTATTGGAGTTCCGTAATAATGAGAAACTCTTGTAGGAAGAATGAGGTCACTGGAGTGCGCCAATGTGCCAACTTTGCTTGTGGTAAATGGGAAGATTTTCCCAGACAATTTGCCAAATGCCGTCGCTGCAAGCGCACAAAGTACTGTTCTCGTGATTGTCAATTAACAGCCTGGACTTACCATAGATACTGGTGCCATGAGGTCGGCACGAGCGTCAGCACGACTGCTTCAACCACAGGTGCTAATACACCTAATGCTGCTCATTCATCTAACAGCCTAAGCCAGAACCCGCCAGACGATGGAACTACAATAAACTTCACTATAAACAATAATGCCACGGAGGATGCTGCTAACGGTGGGGGAATAGCAGTAGGTGGTGGCATCGAAGGTGCAGAAGCGGTGCCTGCTGGCTTTAATGTTAGGGCAGCTGATTCACCGACAACTCTAAGCATGAATGATAACGGAAGGCCGAATGTGGACAACGTTGTCAGACATATAATAGGCGACATAACTGAGGAAGAAGATGAAATGGTTTTAACAGATCAAAACAGTGGCAGTAATATAGCATAGAGCAAGTAAAAGTATAGCTTGTATCGTACATACTTGAATTGGAGTTTGAGAATTTTCTAAGCAAGTTAAAAAGATCGCTTAGTTGAACAAACTTCTACAACAACGCGAGAAGACTACCAACAGGCACTACGGTTAAAAGCCATTTTCCATGTTTTATATTCAATTGAATGAATCGATAAGGTCAGCACTCCAGAATGCAAAGGAAGAAGACATTGCGCAAAGCCAGCGCGACGAAATTGACACTATCCTAAGCGTTGGACACCTCTCGATGGATAATCTAATCGATCATTATGAGTGGTATTTGAAGGGCAAGATACCACTGAAGACACTAATTTCGCCTATAGAATTCAAATTTAAAGCCAAACACGTCCCGGGATCCCAGTACAGTCCCGAGTTCAAAAAGGATTTGGAGAGATTGGGTTTGCAACAGCGAGAGAACGAGTACCAGGAATTGATCAAAAAAAGCCGACTACGAGACAGCCCTTTCGGTTCTAGTGGGAAAAATGATGATCCTACCCCGGCCCAAATGGCGAAAGAAATTCGCGAGCAAATGACAACAGTTTTCAATGTACTCGTGAGCGTGGTTTCTGTCGTGTTTGCTATATGGTACTGGTCAGGTAGCTCGACTAGATTGCCACTTCATTACAGAGTAATACTTTGCCTGTTTTTCGGAATTCTGGTTTTAGTTGCAGAGGTTGTTGTTTATAATAGCTATCTGAGAAAGATCAGCGATGCAAAGTCGAAGGAAAGATCCAAAAAAGAGAAGAAAAAAGTTGTAAAGCAAATTATCATATGAGCTAGTCATGCATTATTCACTTTCTCCAGTGACGGAAATAGCTATCGGAGGGCTGGGCAATGAATCCACTGAAACGGGAGCATGACCGCTCACAAAGGGCAAGGAATGGTAGAGTTTTCGTCTAAGAGAGAACCCCATCTCGTTGTAACGCTGGATATTTGTGAAAAATGACCACCTCAATAGCGCCAAATACAATCTGATAAATCCAAAATCGGGCCATAAAGTCGACGTAAACAGAATCTCGGAATTCTCATGTGATTGCCATAACATATAATCCGACAATCTCATGTGGCCACTGGTCCTAATGAGCAAATCGCAGTTGTTTGAAAACTCCTCCAAGTACATGCTCCTGGTAAAACCCGCGACCGTGAGCGAGCTAGCGTACGCGCGATCGGCCAAGGATTTTTCGATGGAACCACACACCGTATGGTAAATATCATTCCGGGAAGTGTAAGGAAAGCAGATGTATAAGGTGAAGTCGTCACCGTTGTCTGTCAGCCGTTCCACTCTTTTTATCTTTTCCCTCATATCCGCAGAAACAAGCGAATGGTCGCCTACGATTCGAAGACGAGACCCGTACAGCGGATCACTCAATGTGTTGGCTCTGTCACAGAACTCATCTAGCTTGGCTGAAAACATATTGGTCAACGTCTCAACTTCCTCCTTGGGACGGTTGAAGTTTTCTATCGAAAACGCATATGCAGAAACACACTTGATCCCGATCCTTTTACAAGCGTAACACAGATTCAGTAAAGCCACCCCTCCAGCTTCATGACCCTTCTTGATCGGCATATCACATTTCTTGGCGTAACGTCTGTTACCATCCATGATGAATGAAACGTGTCGAGGAACGGGCCCAACCCTAATGACGCCAATCAAAATGTTCTGCAGACTTTCATGTAACCACGCTACAACTCTAAACGATGCTAACCAGATCAATATTGGCATCACTTTATCCTTGATCCTTTTAAAGTAGGCGTTCACCCTCGAGGAACGGGCCAGCTCCTTGGAGGGACCAGTCAAACGAAACCTAACATAATTCGGTAACCTCATATTCGTCTTAGTCTAGCAGTTCCAGCACCAGCCACCTTGCGATGGAACGATTGTTATGTTCTAAGCTAGTAAATGGTTAATCTTGACAACACCTTAGCCGCCTGTCTGCCCCCCGTAAAGGCGATGAGCCGATGAGATCCTATATAAACTAGAGATACGAAGTCAGCAAAGAACCAAATACCATTCTTACGAGTCTTTTAAACCTTCATACTTAATACAATAGCTCCTCAGGAGATCTATGTAGTCTTTATCAAGTGCAGCCTTTCCTGCGATGCAGATTATGGGGCGGGCGTGTCTCTTGCTTAGATTCAGTGGCCCAGGACTCTCTTCTCTATGTTGTAGACCAGCTTCATGGTTTGCTCCATGAAGGTTAGGCATATGATCGTGTGGGGGGCGATTCTGAACACTTGAGCCTCGAATCCCTTGTAGAGGGCAGAGACACCCTCGATTCTGACGGTTTTGATGAAACAATCCAGCGGTCCCTTGTACAGGTTACCTTTCTGGTTGTAAATTCTGGTCAGGATCACATCCCATGGGTTCATGACCACCGCGACCCCGATACCGGAGATCGTACTAGCTGTCAGATGCAGCGCAGTGCCATCTTTCATCAGATCGTTGTTTAGCAAGAAATGCTTTGCGGTGTTGTAGATGGGCAATTGCACGGATGAACCAGCACCTGTTCTGAGGATGGCAGCGTCCACGCCGCGGTACAGGCCTTTGAAACCTTCCTTGGCGTAGATCGTCCTCAGGCCGTTCCAGACACCTGTGTAGTGGGTCTGCTCACCGATTTTGATGAATTCCGAGTATGATTGCAGTCTCGTCTTGACCAGGAAGAGGGGGGAACCGAGAACGGCACCAATGATTCCTGAAGCGGCACCAGACACGACGTTAATCGTAGCGTTTTGAACCTTGTGTGGTTCTTCTTCCGGATAGAATGTCTTGTTCAGGAACCCTCTCATAGGTTCGTAAAATCCCAGCCTAGAGCCATTTAAACATATCTGGTAGATGTACGCCGCTACCAGACCTTTCTGGAGACCTCTGATACCCTCATTTTTGAAGATCACTGCCATTCCTTGTAATGGATTCTTGTAAATTCTTTGCACGCTTGAAGACAGCTCGCCCTGCAGTTGCATTCTGATCTTGACCAACTCAATTGGGTTCGTTACAGTGACGGCAATACATGCTGCTAAACCTCCGGCAACGAAAGAACCGAATTTGGTCACTTTTTGAGCTGCGCTCTTCTCTATAACTTTGCCTCCATTGCCTTTACTTTCAGCCATACTGACGCTATCTCAGGCCGTCTTACCTATCGCTGCACAAGATCAATCAAGAGATTTAAATCGAGTCTTAGATACATTAATCCATATTATATAATGGCATGAGGTGGCATGAGGTGAGAAGCTGGTTTTTCAATCTTTCTTTTCGTCATTTCCAAACTTTAAATTTATCGCTTGGCACCAAGACCGGGCCGGTACCGGCCTTCAGTCGATCTGTAGACTAAATCTTCAATTGAGTCATCTAGATCGCCGTATTGTGTCTATGTCAAATGCATTGAAGGGCTTTATGCTCCAGACGGCCGGTTGACAACGTTTATCTGAAGTTGTTAAGTATATTTCCGCAGTCTGCGCAGGAGTATCCCGCTTCACCTGTGATGGAAGGGGAATTCGACAGCACGTTGAAATTAGTGCCATTGCACACGTCGCATCTTAGCCCCGGCATCGAGCCGTTCTTACCGTTAGAAGATCCACTACCTCTTGTTCTCGTAGAGTTTAGACTGCCGCTCGAATAGTTGAACAATGGATTCCTCAGCACTGAGTTGGGCTTCAGACGGGAGGCACCGAGAATTTCATCGGGACACTGCACAGCGGCGGCGGCCAACTTACTGAGGCCGAGCAAACTGCTTGGATGTTTTTTTGCAACGGCAAGTCGATCTGCAGAGCCGTACGTGGTCAGTACGTCGCCGCTATTATTGTTCTCGCGGCCCAAGTCATTTAGTCTCTCCAGAACACGTTCTCGTATATTCTTGGGCATATCGGCACGAAACACACGAATTAAACCCTCGGTGTCGGTGGTTACCATTATGCTTCCTATAGCAGCCACGGTACTGGGCGATGTGCGACCGTCATTATCGCCACTTCCGGTGGTCACCGAAGAACTTCCATCCACATCATTGTGTTCAATGGAGGACTGGTCCGAATCGGAAGACTCGTCCTTTTTACTACCGAGAAAGGCTAGAGTGTCTGACTGTCTGAAGAACTCTAAAGATATGTCGCATATGAGGTCATTGGAAAGCGATAATGTCTTGCTGGTCTCTGGGGGCGCTAGAATCGCTGTGGTGACTGGATTATGATGGGCGTGAAAACATATGAAATCGCTGTTCTTGATCGGCTGATCCGACGAGGAGCCGTGAGAATGTGGTAAAAGAGTTTTGAGATGTAGAGAACCATGCTGATGTTGCCGATTTTTGGAATGGTCGCCGTTGTGATGTAGAGGATGGCTTAGAAAATCTCTCAGACCCCCGATCTTGGTTTGCTTTGCGCCCTCTTTCGCAATTGATGATGAATTGGCTGACTGCAATTTCCAAGAATAGGCCCAATGATCGTCACTGCCGCAAACAAGCACCGGTTCATTCCCCTCCAAAAAAGTCAACTGGGCCTTATGCTGAGATGTACCACTCTCGAATCCTCTCAAGACTTCCAAGCATTTCTTGGTTTTCAGATTAAAGACCCTTATTCGCGAGTCATTAGATGTTACCACTAATCTCAAAGAATCATCGGCCGGATCTTTGTAACACTGTAAGCAGGTAAGGCGTGGTCCATGGTGTGTCTTCGAGCCAGAAGATAACAGTCTGGTTCCGGCCTCTTCCACTTGTGTGGTCTTATCGACCACATGGAAGGACGAAACAAAATCCAATCCACGAGTGGCGAGCACGATAACGTAACCATTGAAGGTTCCAACTATTGTGTACTCTCCTTCACTTCCTGAGATCGTCATTGAAGTCACCAGATCCTGACAGTCAAACTCAAAAACGACTTCACCTTCGAGTATCGACCACAGTCTGCATTTGTGATCGAGACAGCCAGTGATGAGGAAACGATCGTCTGACGGATGAAACAGAACGCATGTAACGAAGTCCGGATGGTGGAAGGCTTTCAATGAAGTAGACCGGTCTGGATGCCACAGGCGAACGGACTTATCCATAGATGACGTTGCTAGGAAATTATTCTTGGACCAATCCATGTCGAGTATGTCTGCTGTATGCTCTTTAAACTTCTTGTGAGGATTAGGATGGAAAACGGGCGCATACAGATTAGTCGGATTTGCCTTCGTAACACCCGGGCTAGCCTTAGCCTCGTCTTTGATGGAACCGCCTGGTGTGCCGCCTAGTATTTGTTGCTTGATCAACCGCGACTTCGCTTTAAACGCGTTCCGCGATTCCTGGGAAGCGTCCAGTTCCCACCTTTCCGCCGGGGATCCAATGACCTTCCACAAACATAAAGTCCCATCCTTGCCCCCTGTCGCCATAAATCTACCGCCTAAGCTGAACTTCGTGACCCAAATTGCGTTTTGCGACGAGTCCTGCTTCAACAGCGAAACTTTTCGCTTCGCCGTTTCCTTGCCCTCGCTCAATTCGTATGCATGTAACTCCTGAGCTAAAAACAATCTTCTGAACTGTTTCAGCTGCCGGCTCCTTTTCACCAGTTTTATGTGATGCGGTTCTTTCAGATATTTCTCGTATTGTCGCCTGTCGATGGACCGCAGGAAATTGGGCAGCGTAGAGCTATAATTGCGACCCGACCCTTTCGACAGCTTTTCCCTCACTTTCGATAGCGTATCTGCATGCTGACGCCCTATCTCTCTTGACTCACTTTCTTCTGGTGTCAGCTTAACGTCGAACGTTACCGGTTGAATATCAGCCGAGAATTCTTTGTTAGTACTCGAAATACTATGTTCGTCGTCGTGAGATGCAACAGAAGCTACTGTAGATCCATTGAGAGTCCCACTTCGAACGCTTTCGCCACCAGAACTTCTGTTCTTTTCTCCAGATCGCCTCTTGCTACCGCTACGCTTCAATTTTACGCCATTCCCTTCATCCTTAGTTCCTGATTTAGTCCGATTCATCACAGACCTCACGAAGCCCGAGTAATCCTACCACTTTCCTTTCCTTTAGCAATTGCAATGAATGATGAAGATTAAAGAACCCTTAATTTCGTTTGATTCATGTCAACCAAAAAGACCTCTTCCTGATATATCCCCGATTCAAAACCAGATATACCGTTAACGCCAGGCTTGTACTTCCAGCTTCAGATTGCCAAGCCCTGTTTGTTGGCTATGGCTGGTCTCTTTGAAAGGTGGACCCTGTTTAGCTAATCACCTTTCATAGAGGCGTAATTTTCGCTAAGCGCATGGCAGTACATTTCGTCAGCTACACTGCAAGGACTCACAATAGGAGTGCTCACAATAGGAGGTTATCTTGGCTGTGTTGGATATTGGAATCGATGTCAGTTAAGCCGATTGATACGTTTATCACAAACAGCGTGCAGTTGTTCGAGGTGAATCCATCACAGACAATTCTCTCGATATCTTACAAGTGGAAACCGCAGTCTAGCAAGAAGAAGCCAGTTGTTTCGTTCAAAACACATAATGCTCACCTGTCGAGTTGTTATAAGTTCAAGACCAACAAAAGCAAGGACGTGTCGAGATTGCTGAGTGCTTTGGGGCCCAGAGGCGTTACTATCACTCGAGGGAAGATCGAAAAACGAGTGTGCAAGCCAGCATCGAGGGAGAATGGGAAGAAAAGCAAGAAGGAGGCAAAGTCCAGGGATGTAGTTGGGCTGAGTACTTTGATAGTCAACACAGAGGTCAAAGAACATGTGCCTGTTGTAGAGCAGAAAGAACAGTCGTTGGAGAGCTCGAAGAAAAAGAATAAGAATAAGAATAAAGGTAAAAAAAGACGTTAATACCTTATGTAATTGTCATTATAAAGCGTTCCCCCATATTAAAAAGTCCCAAATTATCGTCGAAGAGATACGGAATTATTTTTTGGATCTCTTCTTTCTCTTCCGCCTCTTTCTCTTGTGTTTGTCGTCATCGCGGTTCAAAGGTTGGCGATTGATTAGCGGTGTCCTCTCATTGTGTCGCGCCGATGTCTGACCAGCCTTGTTGTCGCTCTCCGCAGATTCGACCGACGACAGGCGACTGAGGCCAACGTTTTCGTTCGTCATAAGACTGTGGTTATACTCTTGATCGTAGGCAGAAGAGTTTCTTTCGTACCTTTCCAGATCACTTTCAGCAATTTCCGGTATAGCCGAAAGCAGTCTGCCAGTCCTAGGTGCCAGCAAGTTGGATGAGCTTGCCGTTGCAGAACCACCGCTGTTGATGTGTATGTTCCCGAAAAACTCGTCTGGACCTGTCGTATCGGAGTATTCTGGCGGTATATCTGCACCCTTTTGCAGTATCGTGTCCGTCTTGGTCTCATTACCGTTGTAAGATGGCGGTATGCCTATTTCCCCATATACGCTCCCAAACCCGTATTTCTTGACGTTTGCTTCGATGAACACGAAGCCGACTTGCCCCAAGTTAACGTGTAATTCAACTTCGTCAGATTCGGGCGCGTCTGGCGCCGCAACGTCATGCACACGCTGTAGATCCGGTGGTAATTCTACTTCTCTTCCTTCCGATAAACCTTCACGCATCTCGATATTATCTGGATCTTCCAGCAATCCGTCCCTTGTGTAAGTGCGCGTAAACGCAGCATTTAGAGACCCAATTCCTACGAATAAGTCGATTCCAACATTCTGCGTCACATCTATCAACCGTTTCCCGTTGTGAGTAATGAAAATCGTACCTGTCCTGAACCTGTACCCAAATCCCACAACATCTCCTTCCTGCAACTTTGGCAGTAAAGTGCTGGCCATGAATGGGTTGTTTATCCTCAGCTTGCCGGTAGACTCGTACGCTATTGAAAACAGTGACATGCCAGGTATTCTGAAGTAGGGATAAGGAAACGTCATTAAGCCTATACTGAAAATCGCATTGGAATCACTTGGATGTCTGAAAACCTTGACTTCAAAATAAACTGCATCCTTCCTGTTAAAAGGGAGAGGATAGTTCATGATTGCAGAAGAACTTTTATTGTACTTCGTGAACGTAATGTCAAGTTTATCCTGTATGAGAAAACTTGGCAGGAAATTCCCCTCCACATCAGTGTTGTCATTAATGCTTGGTAAGAAACTATAGCTTTGTATGCCGCGGTCCCTGATAAACTGCAAGTCGCTTTCATTAGTAAAAGTACCAAATTCCTTCACATTCGGAGGATTGACCTTTTGGAACTCCTTGGCCCGGTTATAGAGGTCGAGCTCAAAGGGCGACATCTTCGGTAACTCTGTAGCTTCCTGCTCCTGCAGCAGCGCATCATCATCAAATTGCCCTGCTGAAGTGAAAGATGAGTCCAAAAGAATGGCATTGCGTTTCTTACTAAACAGAGAATGAAACGGCCCCGCTGCACCGCTTGTGCCACCAGTTTCTTCATCATACTCAGCTTCATCAGCTCCACAAAACGTCACGTAAATAGCTATTATAACCAAAACAACCATCAGGAGTGCAAATGTGACTGATAAGCTTATGAGGAAGGCTAAACTGATGGTTCCGGAATCATCGACATTCGGCGGAACAGGATAAGAATCTTCTAGCTTCTTGGCAATATCACCAGCAAAAATCATTTGCACGTCATCGCTATGAAACTCGATGGCCATCAGAAATAACCATAAGTACTTGCAAGCTCTCAAGGACCCAGCATTTCTGATCCGTTGCAATGATGGACTTCTTGAACCCATCAGTAGATAGCCTAATCCTTAGCTATCACTAAGGACGTCGTTGGCTCATAATAAGACCATTATCTATATATATGACAAAGAATTTGGTATTAGATGCATTTTAATATTGATCCAGGCTAGTCTTCAAGACCGTCACTTTCGTATTCTCCACTGACTTCGCTCCACTCGATGTAGAACTCTTTCATTATCTCTTTGGAGCGCTCCAGAATTAGCGGATCGTAGGGGAAGTAGCTTTGCAAATCTATAAATTGTTGCCTCGTTGCCAAAGACCAGGTACTTGCAGCTGAAGAATACACGCTGCCCTTTTGCTCTTTGTCGCCTCTGCCAATAATGCCCCTCAGCCGCTGATTGTTATTATTTTCGATGATGCTGAAGCAGTAGGCCAGATCCTCATGCTGGGAAATGCGTGCAAACATTAGCATAACATTCTCGTTACAATATTTGAGTGGGTTGAACTTGGATATGACCATTCTTTGGAAAAATTTGTCCAGTTCGCATTCCCAGTTGCCGTCAGCATCTCTAAAGAGAGTATGTCTAAAGCAGAAAATGTAACATAGGGCTTGGAAAGCGCCATAAAAATGCTTGAATCTGTCCATGCCACCTGGCTGATCTACTTCTTCCTCTCTTTCTAGCACGTAACGATTCAACCACGATGCCAGGTAGCTCGCCACAAATATGATTTGAGTACGTGAGAGTTTCTTAGCCCGCGCAATGAAAGACCCCAGATATTGCAATGATTTGATCCTTGTCTCTGCTGTTTCTGTGGGTGAGAAAGATATGTCGATAAGGGTGACCAGAAACGAATCCATGAGCTCGATTTGGTGCTGCGAAATGTGGAACATTATGTATTGAACTGATCTTGTGAAATATGTGGGCAAAACGTGGGTCTTGAATAGAGTTGTGATAGTGTTGAAGACTGAGACGCCTTCGCCGGATTTCAGACTTTCAGGCGTTACCTTTTCCCTCAAACATTCTGTCACCATGGTTAAAATGGCGTCCAGTTTTTTCGAGAAATCCTTAATATTCTGAGTGGCCTGTACATTGTACTCTTCTTCTCCCTCAATCTCACCATCCTCCCCGACGTCATCTTCCTTATCATCATCTCGAGTTTCTACATCCACTGCTTCTTCGTCATCCTCTTCGTCGTCCCCAGCTTCTTCGTCGTCCGCCAGATCTAAATCTTCATCCTCAATGTCATCATCCAGTTCATCCAATTCATTTTGTAGCTCGACGTCCAAGGAAATAACCCTTTCAATGATTAGGGACCAGGCCTGGAACTGCAATTCCTTGCAATAACTGGTAAATTTCAGCAGATTAGCAACATAATTGACCAAATTTTTACAGGAATCATTGTTGCTAGGGAAGAACTTGGGCATGTATATATCAATGAACCCCATAGATGAGGGAATCATCTTTAAGAAATACCGCAGCATGTCATGATGACTGACTGTCATCTCAAGTGGCAAGTGGAACCCCGATATCAGAACCATTGACACGTCTTGCCACCATTTAGGTATACTCGAGCACAGGACTCTAATGAAAAATATATATTTACCTAGAGTTTGCGACGGTAGCTCCCACCATTTTTCCAAGTGGACGATAGATTGTATCAACGGAGATGCACGAGACGTCTCAATCCTGCTGATGTTATCGGAGAGCACGTCCAGCAGAACATCGAGGTTGGCCAGACTGACATGATCTTCACTCTTTCTCGGAAGAGCAACCTGACTAGCTATCAATCCCACTTGAGTGTTGGAGTTCTAAGCAATAAACTCTAGTTAGTGAATCAATTGAAAAGCAAAAGAGAATAACCAAAAGAACAAAAACATACTTTCTCTAACTCGTCCAATGCAGATTTGACAAATCTCTTATACATTTCGGTTGAAATATTCGCATCATCGTGGTCATCGTCCCCAGTATGCATTGTAATCTTATCGGAAAACTCCACCTTGCGCTTTTTGGATTCCATTGCACTAACCACAACATCTTGCGCAGGCCTTTTGCCAGAGTTTTCAAAAGCCATCATCGTGACCTAGCTGGTGAGACTAGGCAAGGATCAACCGTGATTTACTCCTCTCTAATGCGCTAAAGTAGTGTGTAAATCGATGCTCATCTCTAAAAATTTTTCTATGTGCCTTATAAATGTATAGGAAAAGGTCCCATCTCCTTAACACGTCGCCATGTACGACGCAAGATCTAACTCATAGTAACAAGATTATGTGCAGTTTATAAATAAGAGATGCGATCATCGGGGTCCAATTGACCTTTATCCTACCTTTTATGCTCTCATCTTATGCTCCTGCCTTGAATCATGGAGCTACCTAATTGTTCACTTCCGACGTAAGTCCATCCGCCAAACTGTTTCTGAACACTTTCGCTCAAAAACTCATCAACCAAGCTGTCAATTGGTTTTTCCCTTGTGAATTCTTGATCAAAGTTGCTGGTATCGATCGCGCTCGTTACGGGGGGCTTATATGGGGGAATGTAGCCTTTCATGAGAAGACGTTTCCACGACAATTGACAGAAAAAAGGATGTCTCTTGATCTCCTCTGCTCCGTTGTATCCCAGTCTTCTCTTGGGGTCACGGCTTAGCAAGCCGATTAGCAAGTCTTTTGCGTCCCTGTCAAACCCGTCCGGGAACCTTAGCGGTTCCTGCAGAATTTTCTTGTACATCTTGGGCACGTCTTCATCGTAGTATGGTGGGAGACCAGTTAACATCTCGTATAGCAGGACCCCAAGAGTCCACCAGTCTACCGCTTTCGAATATCCCTGTCCTAGTAAGAGCTCTGGAGCCAGATACTCCGGAGTGCCACAGAACGTATCTGTTTTATCCTTGTCTTTCATGTTGAGCTTACACAATCCGAAATCACACAGCGCAATATGCCCCTGGTAATCAAGAAGGATATTCTCTGGTTTCAGATCACGATATATGACATCGAGGTTGTGTAGGGTCTCCAGAGCGCACAGCAACTCGGCCGTGTAGAATCTTGAACGGGAAAGATCGAACCTCCCCTCTTTCTGTAAGTGATAAAACAATTCGCCACCGTTTATAAAGGCCAGGACCAGATATAGCTTTTCTGGTGACTGAAAAGAGAATTTTAGCGGAACGATAAAGGGACAATCGACACGAGCCAAGACAGTTCTTTCGGCCAAAGTGTGGGTGACTTCAGATTTGGAGACGATATATGCTTTTCTGATTGCTTTCAAAGCGTAAATCTTTTGAGTGTCCTTCTTTCTAACTTGCATAACTTTCCCGAAAGATCCCTTCCCGATGACCTTCAGTAGATCGAAGTCGTCAATCGATAAGGCCTTGTTTCTTGTAGGCTTATAATCGACACTTAGATTGATTTTGCCCCAACCATTATCCAAAGTGATCCAATGATGGTTAAATAATCTGATATTTGCAGCCGAATCGATCTTCAAATTCACAGGTAAGTGAAAGGAATCTAAATGAATATCCTGGTTGGAGTTTATTTGATCAAGGATCGTCTTAAGTCCTTCATTGTGCGCAGCCACTTCTTGTTGCCATACTTTAGATGGAAGTAAGATAGACGGAATTCTCACAAAAACATCAATCTTCAAGAATGGCAGTCTCCTTGTCACATCAAACGTCGAGATCTTGTTAAAGACAGGTTGTGCCATGGTCCCATATTCAGGCTCAATGGTGGCCACCGTGTTGTCGAACTCGATAGTGAAGTACAATAGCGGGTTTAAGTCGTCAGAACCAGGCAACAAAATGGTCGCTGGAACGAAATTAGTACATTGATCTTCCGGCAACAGGTTCTCACCACTAGAACCCTGCTTCTGCAATTGAATGCGTGAAAGCTGTGAGGCTACAGAATCTACCTCCAGCGCCAAGCTCGTACGTTCTGCAGTTATACCAGAGCTTAGTAATTTGCTCAGAATCTGTTCATTTGACGTGATTGGAAATGGCAATCTGAATCCCTCACCGTTGTACACCTTTATGGTCATCATCCCAGCTGTAGATGTAGCATTGTTGGCATGCGTTGCCACCGGTGCAGCTGTTGTTTCGCTTGTTGTCGAGATATCCGCAACTCTTTCTCTGGAATGGGAAGCCCGCGGAGAGCTGACATCCTCATTCTCCTCAGTTAATTCATCCCTTACGGTCGAGGCAGTGGATGAAGCATCATGCGACAATCGCACCGGCGCCATCGATGCAGGCGATGGCACGATAGTTTCCTTTCTATCAATTGACGACCGACTGAGATCAGAACTGTTCACAGTTAAGTTCTGATCCCCCCAATCGGACGAACCATGTTCAAAGTGAAATAGCTTGCTATCAATGCCTTTTTCGGATTCCTCTTTCTTGTCTTTGTCCTTCTTCTCTTTCTCAGCCTCTTTTGCCTGCCTTTCTTCCTTGGATTTACCAAACTTGAATTTGGAAAACTTCCAATAACTCATATCCCAATTGAAGCCTCCAGTAACTCTTTTACTGAAGTTTAATGCACAATAGAGCCCTTATAAGCCATAAAACCGGCCTGTTATAACCCCTTTCGCTTGTTCTGGTTACGTGATTTTGATTGACATTTTCGTTATCTAACGCGTTAAGACCTATTCAGAAGACTACAAGGAACGTCGAATTCACGCTTTAGCAGTAATGGAAACGACGGTTGACGAATAGAATCGCTTCAACTTAGAGCTCATATTTATAGCTTCATTCGTCATGTTTATATGCATCTACACTAAGAGGACCTAGGTCTTCACCGTTGGTTCTGAGTAACCGAGCACCTCTTCGAACTTCAAGAACTCAACGACGGAATCGATCACGGGTCTTAAGAACTCTTCGGCAGTTTGACCATATTTGCTCTTGTCGTCCGTGTACCTTTCGATGTAAAGTCTGATAGTGGCACCGGAAGAACCTGTACCGGACAATCTCACCACGAACCTTGCACCGTTTGATAGCTTGACATACAAACCCTGGTTGGCGGAAACCGAACCGTCTAAATCGGTGTACTGGAAGTCGCCCGCTGCCTCAACAGTCAGGGTTTCATCTGTTGGGAACTTGGAGGTAACCACATTCGGCGTATTCACGAATTTTTCAAGATGCTTGACGATGTCTTTGGCTTTCTCGGAACTCACATGCTCATAATCGTAACGTGTGAAGAAAGTCCGACCGTACTTGAGCCAGAATTCTTCCTGAACTGTCTTGATAGAGGCTTCCTTTTCTGGATTGTGCTTATTGTAAATGGCCAGGATATTCAACCAGGCGATAATAGCCCACATACCATCTTTTTCTCTAACGTGATTGGAACCTGTGCCAAATGATTCTTCACCGCAAATTGACAACTTCTTGGCGTCGAACAAAGCACAGAAAAACTTCCATCCCGTTGGAACTTCGTAGCACTTCAGACCTTGCTTGGCAGCAACTCTGTCAATTGCGCCGGATGTTGGGAAGGAGCGAGCCAAACCATAAATACCCTGTTTTGCAAAGTATGGGATTTCCTTGGCGTACTCAGCTATGATGGCGACGGAGTCACCAGGTGAGACGAAGGCAGGCCCATAACCGTAAATCATGTTTCTATCACCATCACCATCGGAAGCTGCACCAAACTCTATTTTCTCCTTGTCAACTCTGTCGACCAAAGTACGAGCATATGTTAAATTGGGATCTGGGTGAATACCGCCGAAATCGGGCTTGGGGTGATAGTTTTGCAGGACTTCGTTCTCAGGTAATCCCAATTCGTCGACGAAAATTGCTTTTCCGTAGGGACCGGTGACACCATTGAGCCCGTCAAAGAGCAATTTCCAGTTCTTGGTTTTCCTCTGGGAGTCGACAAACTTCTTGATCAAATCGAAGTCGAAAATTTCGCGAAGGAATTCGACGTACGCCTTTGTTGTGTCGACGACATCGATGACAAGAGGACCATATGATTTTTCCCCCAGAGTGCTCAAATCAATAGTTGGAAAATCTTTGACGATCTTATAGGATGTCAATTTCTTAGACACTTCCCAGATTGCATTAGTGACGGACTCCGGAGCGGGGCCACCATTAGCCAAGTTGTACTTGATACCAATGTCATTTTCAGGGCCACCAGGATTGTGAGATGCGGTCAAGATAATACCACCTGTTACCTTCTTAAGACTCTTATCCTGATATGTTCTGATTATATGGGAAGCAGCAGGCGTAGATAATAGACCGTTGTGCCCAACAACTAACTTGCGAACGCCATTGGCCGCCGAGATTGCTGCAATCTTCTGCAAAATGACATCGTTATAGTAACGACCATCTCCTCCTACCACCAAAGTGGCATCCTTACAGCCTTCAGGGATTGCATCGAGTATAGACTGAATGAAATTCTCAGTATAGTGTGGCTTCTCCATGAAGATCTTTGTTTTCTTACGAAGCCCCGAAGTACCTGGCTTTTGGTCATTGTAAGGCTCGGTAACAACCGTTTCTACTGCTAGAGACATATCCTTCTTATTTTGTTTCAAAGATTCCTTGCTTTGCTCTTGACCACCCTGAAATGAACCACTGAACTGTAATGAGCTATCCACGCCTTACAGATCTTATATACACCAGCAACCAAGTCCTTAATAACTTAGGGGGGGAGGGGTGTCCTTGTTTCGATCTGCCTAGGGGTGACGGGATACCTACCTTGTTTTCTCGTTTTTCTCAGGCAGCTTATTGGGCTTTCGCTGTCGAATGTAGAAGGGCGAGGGCGTGGGGAAGAACAGTAAGCAACAAAAAAACCTGGATATGGTTACATCCATGGTCTAGCGCAACCGCAAAATAGTGTGAGTGTGAGAATAATAGGGCTCTCCCAATTCGCAAGAACCAGCTTTGATAAGCTTGTGTCTACCTTGGTAGGGTAGGGGCTTGAGCCCGATCGGTACTCATTTGTGTTCTCCTTTAAGGTGTCGGTCTGGCTGATCATTCAGATGTTTGGATAGTTCCTATTTGGATCTGAAAGCTGTCATTTTGCCTTCGCTTTTATATCTTCGGCGGCTAAGGCTGACCCCTAAAAAAAGCTTCTGTACAAATATCAAATCTGGAACATTACAGACTGAATCTATAAAATGCCCTTGCTAACTACCGTTCTCCAAGCGCTAGGATGGACTCTAGGGATGGTATGTTTTCTGCTGCTTCATCTTGTAGATCATATTGCTCGTCAGCGGCTATAAACTTCTTCTCAGTCTGCTTTAGGTTCAGCAGCTTTACTAATTCTGCCATACCTGCCTCATCTCTCCTGTCGTTGTAATGGGGTTGTATTTTTTCTCTCAGAACATCGGGCATTTCCGGCATCTGAAGTTCATCGGACCCAATTACCAACTTCTGGTGGATCCATTCAAGTAAGACCTGCTTTTGCCTGTGCAAATGGATGGCCGGCACCCTGAAGGGGTTGCTACCTCTTAGGAGAATGTTTTCCTCTTCGCCACCGGGCAACGGTAAGGTGCTGTCCTTAGTGGCTTGCCCCAGAGGCAAATAGTAGTGACTAGCCAGGTCGGTGTCCTGCTTGACAGGAGAATCCATGTCAAGAGAATCGATGTAATTGGATATCAGAGCATCAATCCTGGAATTTTCTGCTTCCTGATTGTCTTCTATTTTCTTACCAGAAGTAGTGGTTCTATTCGTGAGCCTCGGGAAGCTAGCCACTCTTTCATCCTCTGCAAATGGTAACCTGTTCAATATCAATGTACGAACCTTTTCATCGTGCTCATCGCGCATTATAAGTGGACATAGCATACACATTTCGACTTCAGAATCGCACTTTGCAACGTAGCGAACGATGCATACCTTGTCATGCTCTAGCATGGTATCAACAAGCGCGCTGAAAGTGGCCATGTCAGCGGTTGATCCAGATCTGGTATCTGGCAGAATGAACCGGGACTCAGAATTCAGCATATATCGGGGCAGTCGCGTCCGATCTAGAAAACCTCTTATGTCTATGCCGGGAGATGTCCTATAGTATCTTTGTTCGTCGAGGGTCGACGGCAGGACGACATAGTCTGAGCCATACCGGTACGCCTTAGCTATGGATTGCTGAGCAACCGTGAATCGTTTGTCTGCTTTATCATCGTGAACCTCATACTCTATCACAGACTTTACGGGCTCACATTGCTTCGAGCCATTTTGCTCGTCCTTAAACACCAGTTTCCTATTCAACGTCGACACACGCTTGGTAGCCGGATAACCTTCCACCTTGATACACAAGCAGCGTTCATCATCGGCAGGTGAAATGCCTTTGCAGTCACTAGACGGGACTATAGCGGTTACCTCTGCACCAAGTCTCAGCTCCCCGGCGAAAATTCGTACTGGCTTGACAACCGCGGGTTTGGGCAAAGCTATTTCCAGAAGCAAATCATTAATGTCAAAAACCATAGAGCCTGGAATCGCCTTCACGAGAGTACCCCATCTGCTATCCTCGATATCACTGTCCTTCGAGTCGGTCGTTGTCTTTTTTCTACAATCAATCAATATGAGTCTTGAGTTGAATTCCTCTTTTAATACATCAATCTCGTCCTCATTCAGATCGAGCCCATCCACATCAGCGGTGAAGACAACAGTTTGTCTCAGCATTTTGCGCGTCTTGAACTTTTCTTTCATATCTAAAGATGACACTAGCAAACATTGAACCATAGATTCGACTGATTCAATGTCGGCACTCTCACCTCCATCATCGGAAGGTCTGGGTCCCGAAGTCTCCTCACCATAAAACTGCAAATATCTTAAAAGCTTGAGCGTCTCGGTTGACGTAACAGGAGCAACAAATTCCTGTGCTTCATAAACGTTCGAAATCGACTGTGAATTTTTGGAATAACGACAGTTTGCTAAGTAGCAACTGATCCAGTCAGTTTTGCGTCCTCTTTTGCACTTATCCAACAGAGTGTACTCAAGATAGGCGATAACCTTTGAGAGATGCCCATCTCGCTCCATGGCCGGCGAAACGTCCACCACGAACGTTGTGGCTTCTGCTGACATCGTGGTGCTTTTAGATTAGATCTGGGAAGTAGGTTTTGCACACCATATTAGATCCCATGGATAAGAAGTACTGGCCCAACCCTTCAACATTCCTAGGTCTCATTGAAGCTGTAGAATAGCAGCAAAAAAAAGCCCTGTAGGGGGCTCGAACCCCTAACCTTGTGATTAAGAGTCACACGCGCTACCGATTGCGCCAACAAGGCTCTTGTTTAATTCTGCAAAAAAAAAATCAAACTACATCCAGCAACTTTGATCATGTGACCACCACACCAAGAATCTCGGCGAATTGGCGTCTGGTTGTTTGGCTGATTGGCTTTTCTGTCGCACTAGGTTGGGCTGCTTCCCTCTACCATAGCATATCTGCAGTCACTGAAACGCAAGAGCACACATGAGCCTGAGTGATGAACGGTTCTGTCTTTGTCTTAAGGCGGTTTAAATCCCGAACTGCTAAGAGCTCGAAATACTGTGATCGGAAATCGAACGCCGAAACCCAAGAGATGCGATAATGTCCACTTATGCACATAATCAAGAAATCTCTCCTCGAAGAATCCCAGTATCAGCTCCGCTTGCCCCTGAAGCGAGAGCGTATATTCTGTTTAGATAGATGCTTCAGCATCCAATTCTACCCCTCATGGCTTGGACACGGTCAAATACCGAAGAGAAATGGGAGATGCGCGGAGTCGCAGTTTCTCCGCTGAACGCTCATGAGATTTCGACTCATGAAATGGAGCTTACGCACTTAGGCTAGCCGTTCCATTCCAGAGTTTGGCCCTTGACCCCGGTTTTCTTAGTCTGGGCAAAAGAAGCGACAGTCATTTTTCAAGTGTCAGCAACCGAAGTGCTGACATCTCAAGGGAAAAAGAGGGGAGTTACAGGCTAGGTTTCCAATACGGCCCTTCCCCGACGTCTCATTATAAAAGCAGATATTCTGAGACCTGGTGGATTCAGAGTACTAGTAGAGTAACTGGCAGAGAAGGCCTTAAAACGCAAATAGACACACAAGGGATAATGGGATTTTGGGATTCGTTTGAAGTATACAACAGGAAAAAGCACGCGAAGGACGTTAGCATGCTCGGGACCAACCATTCAAATCTGGGCCAGGGACAGGGCAAGACCGGGTACATGTATTCGCACGAGTACTACGGGCCCGCGAAGAAGAAAGCCATGGAGGAGTCGGGAATTATCAGTGAGGCAGGAACTGCAGATATGAGAAAAAGCTCCGTTTCCTCGGAGTCCTCTGGGGAAAGTAGTACCAAACTGATGATGGGCGAGGACCAGCCTCACATGGTTGACATCTCCAAGCTAACCCAGAACGAGTTTAAGCGATTGTACGAAGGCATGAGGAAGGGCGAGCCTGATAACAGGGTGAACTTCTAAGACGCAGTGGATGTTTTATTGTAGGTAATGTTTTAGGATCTTTATGGCATTTTAGGTAGGCATTATGTAGTGAAAAATGACAAGAAACAGGAGGCAGCCGTTGGACGAAGTTTCAGATCTCAGCAAGGTAAGCTGTCATGCCCTTCACAGCCCTGCCGGGATATTTTCGAGCCTTCGAATCTGCCGACTCCGAGGGGGTGGACTCGAGAGCCGTCGACCACTTGGAATTAGTCGCACACGACTCGTGGAGAGATCTTCACAGCCAGATACCGGCTGATACAGACACACACCACTACAAGCTAGTTGTGCTGGCGAGACACGGCCAAGGGTATCACAACGCCGCTCTTTTGCGATATGGCTTGGAAGCGTGGGAGGACCACTGGTCTTTTCTAGTCGGTGACGAGTACGGCGATTGGCTCGATTCGAAGTTGACAGCTCTCGGAAAGGAGCAAGTCGAAAAGACGGGACTCCAGGTGTTGGCTCCCATGGTTGGTCACATCGAGGCGTTGCCCGATGTTTTCTTCACCTCGCCTATGAGACGATGTCTCGAGACCTTCATTGGGTCGTGGGGAGACATCTTTCGCAGGAACAACGAATATCTCAAGGACAGTACAATCCCCGTGCAGGTGGTAGAAAACCTCAGGGAAAGGCTGGGCGAACATACTTGCGACAAAAGAGTTCCCCACTCAGAGGTTGTCGGCGAGTACCAGCACTACGCGACTGATGGCGGAAATGTAATAAACTGGCATTACGAGCCCGGCTACCCCGAGGAAGATGAACTCTGGTTCGAGGACTACAGAGAAACGGATGCCGAACTAGACGAACGGTTGCACACGGGTCTTTCGCAGATCTTCGGCCAATTGAACTCCGATCAAAGGTTTATTTCCATTACTTGCCACTCCGGCGTGATACAAAGTATCCTTCGTAACCTGAGCCATCCGCCAGTGAGAAACCTGGACACAGGGAAAGTCGTCTGCGTAGTGGTCAAGATAAACGTGAACAGACTCAAAGGTGCATCGCACTTGTGACTTTTTTAGGATTAAGTATTATTGATAGACCTCAATTGTCTGACTAATAGAGACCAAGCAATTGCCAAACTAAAAGATCTCCTAGAGGAGAGCGTGGTTCGATGTCTAGCAAGCTTCGATACTTGAAGATGACGCAGGTCAATTTAGCTTTTTTTTTGACCTTTGAGTCATCGCTGTGTTGTGAGTAAGAAAATTTTTTTTCAATCCTAACTAATAAATAGTTCAGAATCTCATCTCAGGATCTATTTTGAATTAGAGGAATTGTCACAAATCCGGATCATTTGGCAGGTTTACTACTCCCTATTGCTTTTATATCCGTACTGAACTTTTTGGTCAGTAAAGTGCGCTTTTCACATAAGATTGTACAGCACATTGGTTGTCATTGAAAGGAATTCGTATTACAGTTCGGTAATTTGAAAGCATTGGAGGCCGATAGAATTATTTGAAATGATCAGACAGGCTACAACTAAACAATTTGCAGCAAGACGCTGCTTACAGCAGATAGCAGCACGCCCCGCTGTATATGGCACATTTCGCTGCTACAGCTCGGCGTCCCGCAATTACAGTGCATCAGTAGCGAGCGCTCCATCTAGTGACAGGAGGCCTGAACCGGCTCCCTGTTTTAACGTTGATCCAGCAGCAGAGCAGCCCTCAAAGCTTAGTCAAAAGCTTCGGGCTGATCCCCATATGGACAGTTCGTTCATTGGTTTGACCGGCGGTCAGATATTTCATGAGATGATGATTAGACACAACGTTGACACCATCTTTGGTTACCCTGGTGGTGCCATCCTGCCAGTGTACGACGCCATCCACGACAGTAAAGCTTTCAACTTTGTCCTACCAAGACATGAACAAGGTGCTGGTCACATGGCCGAGGGTTACGCTAGAGCTTCTGGTAAACCTGGTGTCGTCTTGGTGACTTCAGGTCCAGGTGCGACAAATGTGGTTACTCCTATGGCCGACGCCCTTGCGGACGGTGTCCCAATGGTCGTGTTCACCGGTCAGGTGTCTACCTCGGCCATCGGTACTGACGCCTTCCAGGAGGCCGATGTCGTTGGAATCTCAAGATCGTGCACCAAGTGGAATGTGATGGTTAGATCAATCGAAGAGCTTCCTCGACGTATCAACGAAGCATTTGAGATCTCCGTGAGCGGCAGACCAGGTCCCGTCTTGGTTGATCTGCCCAAGGATGTCACAGCGGCTATCCTAAAGAATCCAATTCCAACAAAGACCACTCTCCCATCTACTTCATTGGCTCAAATAACCAAACGTGCTCTTGACGAAGCAACCAATGAAAAGCTAGCGCGAGCTGCCGATTTGCTAAACAAGGCCAAAAAACCGGTACTTTACGTCGGTGCTGGTATTTTGAACAACCCCGATGGTCCCAGATTGTTGAAGGAATTGAGCGAACGTGCTCAAATACCAGTCACAACCACTCTACAGGGTCTTGGTGCCTTTGATCAAGAGGATCCAAAGTCTCTAGATATGTTGGGTATGCACGGCTCTGCTACCGCCAACCTGGCGATGCAACATGCTGATTTGATTCTAGCAGTTGGTGCCAGATTTGACGACCGTGTCACCGGTAGCATCAGCAAGTTTGCCCCAGAGGCCCGTCGTGCTGCTTTAGAGAACAGGGGTGGTATTGTACACTTTGAAATTACGCCAAAGAACATCAGTAAGGTCGTAGAGACCCAAGTAGCAGTCCAAGGTGATGCAGCAGTAAACATCGAAAAATTGCTTCCCTTAGTCTTCCCCGTTAAGGAGAGAACCGAATGGTTTGCAAGTATCACTGAATGGAAGGAGAAGTACCCATATGCCTACCAGAAGGAAACTCCAGGGTCCAAGATCAAACCACAAACAGTCATCGCTAGACTATCTGATCTAGCCAACAAAAGTGACAAAGAAGTTATCGTGACCACCGGTGTCGGTCAACATCAAATGTGGGCTGCCCAACACTGGACTTGGAAAAACCCTCGCTCTTTTATCACCTCTGGTGGTTTAGGTACCATGGGCTACGGTTTGCCTGCAGCTATCGGTGCTCAAGTCGCAAAACCGGATGCCTTGGTCATCGATATCGATGGTGATGCCTCTTTCAACATGACCTTGATGGAGCTAACCTCTGCTGTCCAAGCCAACGCCCCAGTTAAGATCTTGCTGCTAAACAACGAAGAGCAAGGCATGGTCACTCAATGGCAGTCACTATTCTACGAACACCGTTACTCTCACACCCATCAATTGAACCCAGATTTCGTGAAGCTTGCCGAGGCCATGGGCTTGAAGGGTCTACGTTTATCTAAGCAAGAAGATATGGATGCCACTTTGAAAGAATTTATCGAAACTGAGGGTCCAGTCTTGTTGGAAGTCATTGTTGAACCAAAGGTGCCTGTTCTGCCAATGGTTCCAGCAGGCAAGGGGCTGGACGAATTCATAAATTTCGACCCTAAAGTTGAGGAGGAGCAGACTGCTCTTCGTCACGAACGCACTGGAGGTCAATATTAAAGGTGCTTTTATGATCCAAATGACGAATTAAGACTGGAACCATATCAGAAAGGACAGAAAGGGAGACAATCATTTCGATGTATAGATAGTTTTCGGCCTTCATGTAAACTAAACTACGATCAATCTCAAGTAGCACAACTTGGCTAGATCGTTTTGCTCTTCAGACTAATATCTTATGAATTTACAGATTTTTTGTGACCTCGGCGGCTATCTTAAGCACGGAGTCACAGCCATGACCAAGATAAAAAAATATAAGCTACATGGCAATTCAATATCAGCGTCGAAAACTCATGGTAGGCCGAAACAGCAAGGTTGAGCATGGATTGCGCTTCTGAAGAGCAACAAGCAGTTGCATTTGTGTCGAAGGCCTCTTCCAGCTTTTCCAGCGCAGGGCTAGGCAGGAGTGTGAACGGCTACAGCCTTTTGATATCTATCAGACGCTGATCATGACGAGCATTCAGCGCAAATATAGGCCCTCTGAAGTTGATCTAACATGAACCTAGTTGTACGATGCAAGCAATATATGGCTTATCAAAGCGGGAAAAGGCTGCCTGATGACTTAATGAGCTTCAAAGAACTTTGGGTGTCTTTGCAGAGGCAGAAAAGAGCTTCAAGATGAGCTAATAGTGAACCAAACGATAATCTTTAGGCTAAGAGGCGACTGTGTGGCTCGTTCTATGTGATGCGCTTAAGCTTACGAAAAGGGGCAGAGTAAGCGGTGTTTCTCGATCAACCGAAAAAGCGTAGGTAAGCAACAAGAACTTTCAGATATTCATAGAGCAGATCTTGATCCAAGCTGCGCTTTTGTGATCTGCAACAATGGCCATTATCAAAAGAGGTGGACGAACAAAGGCGGCAGCGGCGCCAGCCAAGAGATCGGCGAAAATCAAGAAGGCAACCTATGATTCATCTAAGAAGAAAGAAGTTGGTGTATCTGATCTGACACTACTTTCCACGATATCTGACCAGGCCATAAATGAAAATCTCAAAAAAAGATTCTTTAATGGGTCAATTTACACTTATATTGGACATGTCCTTATTAGTGTGAATCCATTTCGCGATTTGGGCATTTATACAGATGCGATTCTCGAGTCCTATAAGGGCAAGAATAGATTAGAAGTACCACCCCATGTTTTTGCAATTGCTGAAAGCATGTACTACAATATGAAGGCTTACAATGAGAATCAATGTGTCATCATTTCTGGTGAATCTGGTGCTGGAAAAACTGAAGCTGCAAAAAGAATTATGCAATATATTGCTGCTGCGTCTTCAGCGCATTCAGAGTCTATTGGGAAGATTAAAGATATGGTTCTTGCCACTAATCCACTACTGGAGTCCTTCGGCTGTGCTAAGACTCTAAGGAACAATAATTCTTCAAGACACGGGAAATATCTGGAGATTCGCTTCAATGCCCAATTTGAGCCTTGCGCTGGTAATATCACCAATTATTTATTGGAAAAGCAGAGAGTAGTGGGACAGATCAGAAACGAGAGAAATTTCCATATCTTTTATCAGTTTACGAAGGGTGCTTCAGAGAACTATAGACAGATGTTTGGGGTTCAGAAGCCAGAGCAGTATATCTATACGTCGGCTTCCGGATGCACCTCTGTCGACACCATTGATGATTTGAAGGATTATCAGGAAACTTTGAAAGCCATGCAGATCATTGGTTTGTCCCAGGAAGAACAGGATCAAATTTTCAGGCTTTTGGCAGCCATCTTATGGATTGGTAACATTACTTTCATCGAAAATGAAGAGGGAAACGCTCAGGTAAGGGATACGTCTGTGACAGATTTCGTTGCATACTTATTGCAGGTAGATTCCGAACTTTTAATCAAATCCTTGGTAGAAAGAATTCTAGAAACCAATCACGGGATGAGAAGAGGCTCTGTGTATCATGTGCCCCTTAATCAAGTTCAAGCTACCGCGGTGAAAGACGCCCTGGCAAAAGCAATTTACAATAACTTATTCGAATGGATTGTCGAAAGAGTTAATATTTCTTTGCAAGCGTTCCCCGGTGCTGATAGGTCCATCGGTATCCTCGATATCTATGGATTTGAAATCTTCGAACACAACTCATTTGAACAGATTTGTATCAACTATGTGAACGAAAAGCTTCAGCAAATTTTTATTCAGCTCACGCTAAAATCTGAACAAGATACCTACGAAAGGGAGCAAATTAAATGGACCCCCATCAAATACTTCGATAATAAAATTGTGTGCGATCTTATCGAGGCGAAAAGACCACCTGGTATTTTCGCCGCCATGAATGATTCAGTTGCCACTGCCCACGCTGATTCCAATGCGGCAGATCAAGCATTTTCACAGCGTTTGAACTTATTCTCGTCAAATCCTCATTTTGAGCTGAGATCTAATAAATTCATTATAAAGCATTATGCCGGTGATGTTACCTATGATGTTAACGGTATCACTGATAAAAATAAAGATCAGCTTCAGAAAGATCTCGTTGAACTGATCGGAACCTCGACGAACACTTTTCTTTCCACTATTTTCCCGGACACAGTGGATCCGAACTCCAAGAGAAGACCACCGACGGCAGGCGATAAGATTATTAAAAGCGCAAATGAGCTTGTGGAGACATTGTCGAAGGCGCAACCATCATATATCAGAACAATTAAACCAAATCAAACCAAATCACCCAACGATTACGATGATGCGCAAGTGCTTCATCAAGTCAAATATCTGGGTCTTCAAGAAAATGTGCGTATTAGAAGAGCAGGTTTTGCCTATAGACAAGTCTTTGATAAATTTGTGGAGAGATTCTATCTGTTGTCCCCTCGCTGTTCGTACGCAGGTGATTATACTTGGCAAGGAGATACGCTTGATGCTGTAAAAATGATCTTAGTGGATTCGTCGATTCCAGACAAAGAATATCAGTTAGGCGTAACTCAGGTTTTCATCAAGACTCCAGAAACCCTATTCGCCTTGGAACATATGAGGGACAGATATTGGTATAACATGGCTGCCAGAATCCAGCGCGCATGGAGAAGGTTCATACAGAGAAGGATTGATGCGGCAACCAGGATACAAAGAGCAATCAAAGAGAAAAAAGGCGGCAACAAGTTTGAGCAGCTTAGAGATTATGGTACCACATTACTGGCTGGACGAAAAGAAAGAAGGTCCATGTCTTTACTGGGATACAGAGCATTCATGGGAGACTATTTATCGTGCAACGAAGCCAAATCCAAAGGTTCATTTATCAGAAAACAGGCTGGGATCACTGAGAAAGTGGTGTTTTCAATACATGGCGAAGCACTACATACTAAATTTGGAAGATCGGCTCAGCGTCTCAAAAAGACATTTATTCTAACATCCAGTCATTTCTACATTATTGGACAAGTGATGACGCAGAACACACTTTCATATAATGCCGAATACAATATTGATGTTAGGAACATAAGTAGCGTGAGTTTGACAAACTTGCAGGACGATTGGATGGGTATAAATTTGATGAATTCAGCACAACCAGACCCTTTGATCAATACTTACTCCAAAACAGAGCTTATGACTCATCTCAAGAGGCTAAATAACAAGATTCAAATCAAAATTGGGCCCAACATAGAATATCAAAAGAAACCTAGAAAATTGCACTCTGTGAAAGGTCAAGTCAGCGATACAGCCCCCAAGAGAGGCGATCTCTATAAGTCTAGCACGATTTTGGTTCAACGCGGGCATCCAGCGAGCTCAGAATCTCATGCAAAGCCCAGGAAAGGAACGAACAATACACCCGTAAAGTCATTTTCAAAAAAACCCTCCAATATGGGCAACAGGCCCGCACCATCAACTGCTCAGCGTAAAGCGCCAGCGCCTGTTCCAAGAACGACCAAGAAGCCAGCTCCTCCACCTCCTGCTACCAAGCAACAACCAACAGGAAATTCACTGGCAGCCACTGCCGCCCAAGCCGCTTATCATCCCAATGGAGTAATGAAACAATCTAAACCTGTTGCTCCTAAGCCGACTGTTAATCAAAAACCAGCGGCGCCCAAAGCAGAAGAACAGAATCACAAAGCCGAGATCGCAAGCGTAAATGCTACTGCGGTAAAGCATGTTCCACCTCCGCCTCCTCCTCCACCTCCTGCGGCAAAACAAGAGGTTCCGATGTTCCAAGCGGCATATGACTTTCCGGGATCTGGCGCTCCCTCAGAGCTGCCATTGAAAAAAGGAGATGTTGTTTACATAACGAGACATGAACCTAGTGGCTGGTCGCTTGGAAAAACATTGGATGGCGCAAAGGAGGGATGGGTTCCTACGGCATATATGACCGAGTTTCACGGCACTTCAAATGCTATTCAAGCACCGAAGGCCATCAACTCCACGGCCACAACAGCTTCAGCCACACCAGCGAATGCTATGCAAAATACACAAATTGATACAACTGCATCGCAACCGGCAAATTTCAGTGATGGTTTGGCCTCCGCCCTTGCTGCTAGGGCCAACAAGATGAGAGTTGAGAGCGACGAGGATGAGACTGCAAAGACAGATGATGAAGATGACGATGATTGGTGAGTTCTTTGACGGATAACAGCGTGTCTAAGATTAAGTACCTTGTATAATAAGTGATAGCATGGTTTTGGCTTATTTAAGATTCCGCTAACACTATTAGTAACCGACAAATGAAACCCTTTCAATGATATAAACAAGTAAAACACATTACAAAGTCCTTCTACATTAGCACTTGCTCAAGGCGATGGCGAACACCAAAATTGCTAGGCCTAGGGCGAACCATTTAAAGCAACCAAACCGGTCATTTCCGTTGCGGTCAAACCATGGAGATTTCTCCACTGCTAGCCTGAAGGCCTTCGATTTCCATGATGTAAATGGAGGATAACGTATCGCCAAGGCAGCGTCCATCCAGTATGGTTGCTTCAATACCGTTCTCTGATGAGTGAATGTGTTGAAACCCCAAATTCCTCCAGAGTTACCATACCCAGAGCGACCAATACCACCAAATGGTGCATCGTTTATGCCAACGTGGATCAGTGTATCACCGACAATGCAACCGCCCGATCTTAATCTAGTCAGAATCCGTTGGACTTCTTGCTCCTTCTGAGAAAAAATATACTGAACCAAAGGAGTGTCCTGTTTCTGAATCACGTCGTCAAGTGTTCGATCCAAATCGGAATACCGAATGAAAGGCAGCACCGGTCCAAAGTTCTCTTTCTCCATCAGGGAGTCATCCCATTCCACGTCAAATACCAATGTAGGCGGAATCATAAGGCTTTCTGCGTCAGAAGATTGATTGCCGACTACGAATTTGTCACCTTTGGATGAGGCAATGCGCGAGGAAACGGAATCAAATGCCTTCTTGTTGATCATATGAGTGTACTCGGCTTCGGGGGTGATCTCAGGAAAGAACTCTTTGAGGACCTCCTTAGCCTGCTCCACAACTTGATCATAGATGGATTCATGTACCAAAACATAGTCTGGTGCGACACATATTTGTCCTGAGTTCCCAAAAGTGCTGAAGAAGATACGCTTGAGCGCAGTCTTGATGTTCTTACGACGTAAGTTATTAGTCATGAAGACAGGCGACTTGCCGCCTAGTTCAAGAACACAAGGAGTCACTGTCTTCGCGGCCTCCTGAGCTATGATCGATCCGACCCGGTTTGAGCCAGTGAAGAAGATCATATCGAATTTTCCTGATTGCACAAGTCTCTCGGTTTCCGCCTTGGCACCCTTGACGATTTGCAAGAGTCCATCTGGCAAACCAGCATCTCTGACACATTTCTCAATGCACATCGCAGTCGCAGGGGTCATTTCGCTTGGTTTTAGAATCACCGAGTTACCACCCGCAATTGCATAAACCGTTGGAATCAAAGAGCACAAAAGAGGGAAATTGAAAGGCCCAATCACCAGCACGCTACCACGAGCAATAGACTCCACAACGATCTTCCCAAAGAGATAAGGTGCAGAATAGTCTGACACCTTTTTGGGCTCTATCCATTTTGGTAGTTTCTCAATGATGCTCAAGATGCAATTCAACACCTGTATTATCTCCAGAGTGAGTGATTCTTGCTTTGATCGGTGAAAATCTGAGTACATTGCCTCGATCAGCGCATCTGTATTGTCTCTTATGCCATGAAACAGCTTCTTCAAGTGGATCGATCTTTGCTTTAGGTCGGCCTTTCTTGGAGAACGTTCCTTGGATATCTGCAACTGCTTGTCATAGAAATAGCTATTGCAGAGCCGAATCTCAGAATCAATTTCCTCCATAGGAGTGTTCTTCGAATATTCCATTTCCATGGTTACCTCGTCTGTCATTGTACCAAATCCTCTCACTTATAACAGAATTGCTCTGCCTTGTGTCATTCGAATATGGAACCTCCAACTGCTGGTTAATATACGTTGCTATACCTTGTCCTTTTATACCTCGGTACCCTTAGGTTGCGCGAATAGCGAGAGAGTACCCTGAACCCCTAACCTATAGTAACCTTCCTCAGCGCAACTTGATCAGTTACGATGGGTTTAGCCCTACCAGCAAGTTTAAAATGAGCCTCTTACTACTGGTTCTGTCCAATGATCTTTCCTTTATGCTTCGCCTTAAGGAAGCTTTTGTATGTCGACTACTGGTGTTATCCAGGTATTGGTGAAAAATTGATAAGTATCCGCTATGGAATTCATTCCAGTCATCCCCTTGTCTGATCCTGTCGCCGCTATCGTTCTATGCAGGCAGGATATCTCCCGGATGTTCACCAGGTACATGTCCAACTATGTTCACTTCCTGAACAAGTTCATTGGACACATGCGTCGAGTTGGGTCGCTGAGGTTTGAGAGAATGACGCTGATCAAGTTTGTGAAGAAGTTGAGATTCCTCCATGAGTCCTTAACCAACTTCGAAGTCGGCTCTGGGATCATACACCCAGAGGATGCGGACCTGAAGACGGCGAACGTGCCGCTGGCATCATTCTGCTTGAAATGTCTCGAGCTACTGGATGTTTTGAACTTCTACTTGACCCAGCCGTTGCAGAAGGAGATTATATCCAAGACTTTGAACAGCAATTTGACGTTATCTGAGGATTGCATCGCGGGTATCGAAGATACGTATAATCATTTTGTCAAGTACACGCAATGGACGATAGAAGCACTGGGAATCGACGATCCGTTGCTGCACATTGAAGTGGTGCAATTTGCAAGGAAATGTGCGCTGGAAGATAACGTAAACGTGGAGGAAAGCAGCGATATATTCTTGCAAGAAGTCGAAACGGTAGAAGATGCGGAGGAGTACGGCAATCTGTCCATGGAATGGACGAACGTTCTAGGCAGCAAACTAGATACGTTGCAAGTGTACTATGATGATGTGATGATGCACTGGCAAGATGGATTTGATAGAAAGAAGGATACAAAGACGTCCAGGACATGAGTTGCGTATGTTGTCTACATAGTACTTAGGTTGCAGTAAATCCAGCGTAGGATCTGCTTCGAGCTGGTTCGAGTCTTCCAAGCTTGGTGGCATGCTTGCGATCGTCTGTAGTCTTTCCGTAAGTGACACGACGTTTAACACACCGTGCCGGTCTATCGAGAGCCCAGGTACGCTGGGCCAAACCGCTTCCACCTCTTCAGTTAGGCTATTCGCCGCTGACGTAGCGCGATGTGGAGTTAATTGGCTTGGCTGGGGTTCCGGTTCGCTGGTGTGCTCGTACATCAACGCAGTATCACAGAATGAAGCTAATTATATGACTGCTTCTCATGCAAGAGCTCTCGAAGAATGGCTATTTGTTCCGCCATTTTATCGTCATCTTGTCCGGTAGCTTTCTTATTCACATTGATGGGCAATAACCTCGATCCCACATTCTCGTCAAGGAGCCTGATCTCCTGTCTCAGCTGGGCGGTGGCACTTTCCAAATCAGTGTAAAAGTCCTTTACATGCTGCTCGAATTGCGGCTTGAGATCGCTGTTACCTTTCTTGAGCTCACTAAACGTGAATACAATCTGTGAAGCTATCTTCAATAAGCCACATACTTTGTTATCGACTTCTGCCAGCGAGTTCAGCCTACTCTGGACATATTCAGGCTGCATTGTTCGTGATTGACGGAGTGATGAGCTTGGCAATCTTTAAAGGTAAAGTAACTTTCAATAAAAACGTTCAATTAAGGTGATGAGATACCATCTTCGAGCTAGATGCTTCAGAAAAACAATTCGATGAACATCAATCTGGGCTTATCCCGAGTCTCCAAGCTACTTAATTATCTGGGAAATCCCCATGAAAGGCTAACTGTGTTGCATGTTGCCGGTACCAATGGTAAAGGATCGGTGTGCTCATACCTGTCGTCTATTCTACAGGACAGCTCAAATCAAGTAGGTAAGTTCACTACACCGCACCTGATTGAAGTAACGGACTCGATAACAATTAACAGCAAGCCAATCTCATGGAGTGTCTATAGAAATATCAGGAATAATCTGGAGACCATTAACAACAGGCACCAATTGAACTGTACAGAATTCGAACTGCTTACTTGTACAGCATTTCAATACTTCCGCAATGTTAATTGTCAGTGGTGTGTCATCGAGGTTGGACTTGGCGGCCGTTTAGATGCTACTAATATTATTCCTGGGCATCGCAAGGTTGCTTGTGGAATTACCAAGATAAGTCTTGATCATGAGGCGTTTCTTGGCAATTCTTTGGTCAAGATCGCGCAAGAGAAGGCCGGCATCATTACAAAAGGCGTCAAATACGCTATAGTGGACGGATCGAACGAGCAGACCGTCATTCAGACCGTTGAAGATAAATGCAGAGAAATGGACTGTCAGCTTACTATTACGGACCCTGATTGTGGGACAACTCATATTGATACGAAATCATGGGGGCGCTTAGTGTTTGAGAAGATGCCGTTGAATGGACATTATCAAATATGCAATCTCAGGGTTGCCCTCGCTATCATAGATGGCATACAGCAGCGCAAAATGGCCAACATATCAATTGATGCCATCATTAAAAGGCTGCAGAATGTCGAATGGCCCGGCAGGCTTCAGAACCTTAACTTTTGTTATGATCCCATACAAAAGTCTACTATCCCAGTTCTATTGGATGGGGCCCATAATGGAAGTGCTGCAATCGAGCTGGCCAAATTTTTGCGAAATCAGTTTGGTGACCAGCCACTAACCTTCATCGTTTCTGTGACCAGCGGCAAGGACCTCCAGCCATTGTTTGGCTCACTGCTGCGCCCGCACGATAGAGTAATAGTAACTGAATATGGTCGTGTGGATGGTATGCCCTGGATCAGTCCAATGGCCGCATCCGAGCTTTCGCTGCACATCAAAGAAAACTATACGCCCAAAGTTGAAGTTCAGAATGATGTTGTGTCTTGCATCATGAGGGGCCAGCAAATAAGAGCACCAATAGTGATCTGCGGCTCTTTATACCTATGTGGTGACGTGCTGCGATTGCATCAGGAAAACCTCGGTCAATGAAAACTGGTAAACCTTTCAAGTATTTATTTAAATAAACCTATTCATAAAAGCACCTAAATCATGTATGCTGTTTCCTTGTCCTACCGCCTTTTTTGCCAGCTTCAGAAGCAGTCATGCTGCCCCATCTTGCAGAATGCTCACCGGTGTCGCCCTTGCCAAAGTTGCCGCGTCCTTTGTGACCAGACGTCTCTTCTCCTTCTCCTTCTTCTTCTTCACCAGCACCACCAGTATTGCCGCTGCGAGAGCTCTTTCTACCGCCTTTTTTGCCAGCTTCAGAAGCAGTCATACTACCCCATCTTGCAGAATGCTCACCGGTGTCGCCCTTCCCATAATTGCCGGATCCTTTACGACCAGATGCCTCTTCTTCCCCTTCTTCTCCTTCAGCACCGCCAGTATTGCCGCTGCGAGAGCTCTTCCTACCGCCTTTTCTTCCAGCTTCAGAAGCAGTCATACTACCCCATCTTGCAGAATGCTCACCGGTGTCGCCCTTCCCATAATTGCCGGATCCTTTACGACCAGATGCCTCTTCTTCCCCTTCTTCTCCTTCAGCACCGCCAGTATTGCCGCTGCGAGAGCTCTTCCTACCGCCTTTTCTTCCAGCTTCAGAAGCAGTCATACTACCCCATCTTGAAGACTGCTCACCGGTGTCGCCCTTGCCAAAGTTCCCGCGTCCTCTGCGACCAGACGTGTCTTCTTCTTCTCCTTCCTCTTCTTCTTGTGCGCCTCTAGTATTGCCGCGGCGAGAGCTTCTAGTACCACCCTTTCTGCCAGCTTCAGATGCAGTCATGCTACCCCATTTTGAGGAGCTTTCGCCCGTGTCTCCCTTTGCGGTAGCTGAAGTTTTGTTCTTTCTCGAACGCTGCTCTTTCCTAACATCAGCTTTGGAAAGGTTTCCCTCCTCCGCTCTCGCTGTATCTTCATTCTTAACTCTCTCACCTATTGACTCACCAGCAGCCCTATCCTCCTCTTTCTCTCCTTCTTGCACAACTTCATAATCTGATCCAGCTTCGTTGTCATCTCCTCCTTCCACATACTCTTCATCATCCTCACCGGCAACATTCTCTAGGTCTCCCTCTTCTACTTCTTCGTCTTCACTCTGTTTCAAGTACTCTTCTTCCAAATCTACGTCTTCTTCATCCCTCACAAAGGCCTCCTCGATCTCCTCAGCATTCTCGCCCGCTACCGCTGTTTCCGGGATCTCGAGATCTTCTTCCTGATCGGGGCCCACCATCCGCCCTCTCCGTTCCTTCTTAACATCATAACCTCCACCTATTTTCCCTGACAAACCTTTGCCTGACTCCGGTTCTTTTGCCTCAGCCTTAAAACGCTTGGTTTCAGGCTCCCCCTCGGCTGCGCCGCCATGCTCTTCTTCCTCTGGGAAACGCTCAAGATTGAACTTGCCACTGTCTTCTTTGAAAATTGGCTTAACCATAGACTCTGAGCTACTGCCCACCTTGTTAACTTCCTCGCTCACTTGGTACACTGACAGCATCTTGTCGTCATAATTGGCAGCCAAAAGCTCGTCGAGCTCCTCCTGCGTCCAATCTGTCTTATCTGGGTTCATCCAGGTCTCCCATGCTTCTGAACCAGGCTCAAGCAGAACGGGCATTCGGGTATGCAACCAGGTCAATTCTTTGGGAGCCTTCGCAGTAATGACCGCGTAAGTCCACAGGTCTTCGCTCTCCAAATAGTCGTACAAACCAGCAACAAATGCCAGCTTGCCGTCGCTCCTCACAACATAGTAGGGTATTTTCTTCTTCCCTTTCGTCACCCACTCGTAGTATCCATTCAATGGGATCACACACCGCTTATTCTTGCAGCATTGGGCCCACATCCTACTTTCCAAAAGGTTTTCGACTCTCGCATTGAACGTCTTGTAAGTCTTGAAGTCCTTCACGCTCTTGGTCCAATGTGGTATGAGTCCCCACTTCATATATCTCAATTCATGGTCCTTAGCACGGTAAACAGCTCCATCGGAAGTAGGTGCAACGTTGTAAGACCGATCGTGGTGCTCACCCTTGGCCAATTGAGGAGTCACTGGTAGATGTTGGCTCTGGAAATGCGAGGGAAGCTCCTCGCTACTGTAAGCAATTGCGTATCTGCCACACATTATGAATCGCTGAGTTCGTTGTCAGCCAGTTGAAGATATCTCTGGGACACAAAATAAAATCTAATCCGCCTCATATACCTTGATTTATGTGTTGCGATGAGCCCTTTTTATCCCTTTGTCGTTGTGAAAAGTTCTAAGCAATTAAGCAAAAGTAAAGTACTCTAACGATTGCTTACTATAAGAAACAGTTAGTCGGGAAAGCAGAGCTGATTAGCTGGTTGACAGGAGCAATCTATAATGATTAGGGTATCCCGGAAATTGCTATTATCGAATTGCTCTCTTACACGGCTGAGAGGTATCCAAGCGAGAGGTCTGCGTTGCAGCGCTGCCATGAGAAATGCCAGAAACGGCGGGAATATCTATACGTATCAGCAGATATCACAAAGGAACGATCGTATCCAAAAGATAGTGTTGTCGTTGCTGGGATTTTCAGCGTTTAGCTACGGCGTTTGGCACTTTTACTGGCCACATCACACGTTTCCGAAGCCAGTGGCTCAAATCTTGAGAAAGGGACTTTGGGCGGAGTCTGATAAGGAGCAATTCGATTATCAAAAGGCTTTAAAGTTTTATATCGAGGCATTGGACAAATGTCAGGAGTTAAAAGTCGATCCGATTAGCGATGAATATACGGGCATCGAGCTTAAAGTGGCCGAAATGTATGAAAAATTGGGAATGCTTGACGAAGCTAGCGGCGTGTACCTAGAACTACTGTACCGTTATTTTGACGCGTTGAACACCGAAGGTAAGATACCGGAGGATAAGCGGCCAGAACTGATCAGGAGGGATTTACGGATTTTGATCAAGTCGCTCGAAACCAATAAGGACGTTAGCACTGGGAAGAGAAATCTTCTTGCACACTTGCTAATGGCTCAGGAAGAAGTGTTGAGCAGATCGCAGGAATTAAAGCAGTTTTTTGAACGTAGGAAGGAGAAGGCCAAAATTATCTTCCAAGGCAAAGCATTGGATGCTTCCGATTTCAAGACTTTTGTAAACGAGGAAAACTTGAAGCTGGATGATGAAGGTTACATGATCTTGGACCTGCAAAAAGATAGTAGTGCTTGGGAGCCATTCAAAGAAGAGTTTTTTACCGCTCGAGACCTGTACACGGCCTTCTGTTTATCATCAAAGGACATTGCGGCTGCTTTAAGCTGTAAAATGACCACTGTTGAGTGGATGGTCATGGCAGATATGCCGCCGGGCCAAATTCTGCTTTCGCAAGCCAATTTGGGATCCTTGCTTTACTTGCAAGGCGAAAAGTTTGAAGCTGAAATATTCGAACTGGAGGGCAAGCGCGATAAAGATCCGTCGCTGCGGTCGGATGAACCGATGATCAAAGCGTTGAGGCATCTTCATAGAAATCGTGATACCTGCTTGCAGATGGCGACCCAATGCTACGACAGTGTGATCCAGTTTGCCAAAAAGAATAATAAACTGAGATTTAACATGAAAGACCAATTGGATCCCTCGGTCTCGCAGGCCATTGCCTTGTCAACCTATGGGATGGGTGTGTTGAATTTGCATCAAGGGGTGTTAGCTAAAGCTGAAAAGCTCCTCAAGGATTCCATCTCGATGGCAAAGGAGATCGATTTCCAAGAGTTGCTCAACGAAGCTAGAAATGAGCTCGATAAAGCAGAAACCCTTAGGTTGGAAACAGGGAAACAGGAGAGATAAAGAGGCCCAATGGGTCTTTTGCCCTATGCTGAAGCATTTTTCATCTCCAACTCAATCGAAGGCTATAAACGTCCTCGATGCTCTTAAGCGCAGCTACAAGGTCGCGCTAAAACTATCCTACATGGACACTGGGAGTTCGCCATATGTACATATATGTTTGCTGCAGTATACTGAGCCGCTGGAATATTGTATAGACATCTGTACAGTCTTAGTCATGAAGTTCATATCATGTTCTTCAACTAACTCTTTAACGCTGGTTCCATCTCGCTTGTTCAAGCGTCAGATAGTCTTCACCAGAAAACCTTTCATAACTGAAAGACGCCTCTGGTGTATATGTTCTGGATGCCAGCTAGAGAGATCGGCACAGCAGTTCATCGGCAATGTTGAAGACAACCTTTTTGAACCGGAATTTGACAGCAAGGGTCTTGTCCTTTACCAATATCAGAGGTGTCAAAAGATATGCTACTGAAGCTACCCAATTTTCCACAGCGAAAGCCTCAGAGGATTTGAACGTTGGTAATCTACGAAGAGCATTTAACGATGTTGATTATTGGCATGAAATTAACAAGCGCAACTTTTCTGTGAGTGAAGATGACAGTCCCTTCTCGAACTTTGGCATTGAAGCAAAGCTACAAACAGGATTGTTCAGAAATCCGTTTCTAACATCTGCAGATGGACTGAGGAAATTTAGCCATCACTCGTTATCTCAAGCCCAGGAACTGCTTAATGACATGAAGAGCGATAAGTCTCTTGAGGAGCTGATAACATATATTATGAAACTTGATAGACTCAGTGATACTTTATGCCGTGTTATAGATTTGTGCGAATTCATACGGTCATCCCATCCAGATAATGCTTTTGTTGAAGCGGCTCAGGCATGCCATGAAGAGATGTTTGAATTTATGAACACATTAAACACAGATGTGGAGCTTTGCGACACTTTAAGACAAGTGCTAAATGACTCCAGAATTACAGACAGACTTTCAGAGGAGGAAATTAAAGTCGGCAGGATCTTGCTCGAAGACTTCGAGAAATCTGGAATATATATGAATCCGGAAGTCAGGGACCAGTTTATTGCGTTTTCGCAGGAAATTAGCCTTGTTGGTCAAGACTTTATCAATAATACCAACTACGTGCGGTCCAATTTTATCAAAATAAAGTGCGAGGACTTAGAAAATAGTGGAATAAGTAAGTTGATTCTTAATCAGCTTTCAAAGGATGTTAGAGGTAAACATTTCAAAATACCGACCCATGGCTATCTAGCCTACTCCATATTGCGAAATTGCCCTGATGAGGAGGTAAGAATGAAGGTTTGGTCCGCTATGCACAGCTGCTCGGATGAACAGATTCGCAGGCTAGATCAGTTAGTTCGCTTGAGGGCTGCCCTGGCAAAATTAATGGGATGCGATAGTTTTGCAGAATACCAGTTGAAGGGCAAAATGGCCAAGACTCCTCATCAAGTTCGTGGTTTTATGACTGCTCTATTGAGCTACATGCTTCCGAAAACCATTCAAGAGCTTAAGTACATTTTTGATCTGAAATGCAAGTACCAACAAATTCCAAGTTCAGAAAATCCAAGTGATGCGGAGATTGCGCAGGTTGTCCGCCCGTGGGACCGCGACTTCTATAGTTCCATCCATTCGGTCCAGCAGCGCCGTGCAACGTCTGACAGCGAACAGATTAGCTCTTATTTTACTCTGGGAAACGTCATCCAGGGTTTGTCGGATTTGTTTGACAGCATATATGGCATAAGGTTGGAGATTGAGGTCACAAAAACTGGTGAGACCTTTTCACCGGAAGTAAGGAGGCTAAACGTCGTATCTGAGCAAGAGGGTATCATTGGCGTTATCTATTGCGACCTTCTTGAACGCTCGGGTAAAACGTCCAATCCATCACATTTTACTGTGTGTTGTTCGAGGGAGATTTATCCTGGTGAGACTGATTTCTCCACAATTCAAACAGGTGTCAACAGTCAGGGAATCCAGTTTCAACTGCCTGTGATATGTTTAGTTTGCAATTTTTCTACTTCGACCAATCCTTCTGGAAAGCCTATTTGCTTATTACACTTGAATGAAGTTGAAACTTTATTCCACGAGATGGGCCATGCAATGCATTCCATGCTGGGCAGAACTAGACTACAGAATATCAGTGGAACACGCTGTGCAACGGATTTTGTTGAGTTGCCAAGTATTTTGATGGAGCATTTCGCTCGTGACGCAAGGGTTCTGAAGAGAATTGGGAAGCATCATATAACAGGTCAGCCTATCCCTGAAAGCTTGCTGGAAAACTACCTGCAAGAGATTAAATTTATGCAGCATTGCGAAACTTTTTCCCAAGCGAAGATGGCAATGTTAGATCAAGAGCTTCACAGTCAAAGGGTTATAGAAGAGTTTGAACGTTTAGACGTCGTTGCCATTTACCAACAACTTGAGAGGAAATTGCAGGTTTTGGTTGATGACAAAAGTAACTGGTGTGGTAAATTCGGGCACTTATTTGGATATGGCGCAACATATTACAGTTATTTATTTGACAGGGCAATCGCTTCGAAAATATGGGACTCACTGTTCGCGCACGACCCGTTTAGCCGTTCGAGTGGTAAGAAGTTCAGAGATCAAGTCCTCAAATGGGGCGGTTCTAAGGATCCATGGAAATGCATCGCCGATGTATTAGACAAGCCAGAACTTGCCGAAGGCGGTACAGAAGCGATGAAATTTATTGGCCAATCTGAAGACCTATAGTAATGACAATAACAATGAGCAAAGATTGATAGCTGTACATAGAAACATTCCGTTGAACCGCCATCCTTCCATATTGCATCGTATTATACATATTAATTAACCCAAGAGTAGCTAAAACTCATCGAAAAATGGCAATTTCTTCCGATTCGACTACTGAATGGGAGTCTTTATATTTGACCGAACTAAATAAAAAATCAATTGGGATAGATCACATTAGTTAGCGGTCATGACTTGCCAAACTCTGATGACGTTGTCGGTGTAACCAGCGAACAAAGTTTGACCGTCAGCGGACCAAGCCAAGGAAACAGCGTGTGGCTCAGCAGCCTTGGTGTAACCAGCAAATTCTGGCTTCAACTCATCGACCAAAGATTTTGGATCCAAGCAGAAGATCTTGATACCGGAAGCGGTGGCGGCACTCAACCAGTATCTGTTTGGAGAGAAAGCTAGGGCGAAGACTTCGTCCTGAGCACTCAAGGTGTACATAGCAGACTTGTCAGCCAAGTTCCACAACATGATCTCACCATCCTTACCAGCAGAAGCGATCAAAGATCCGTCTGGGGAAGCAGTAACGGTGTTAACGTAGTTGTTGTGACCAATGAAGTCAGCCTCGATTTGGAATTGGTTAACGTTCCAGGCCTGTACGATTTGTTAGTAATTGGAGAATTGGCAAATCCAAAAAGCAAAATGCGGTGTCTCTTTTCATCAGAGATCTTGGTGATTATGATATGTCTCATTCAAGGCTATAGCCCTGTCCGAAGTAGCAAATATCTTGAATACATCATTTGAAAGGGAAGACAACGCACCATTTTGCACAAAAGAAAAATAAAAGATAAACATACCTTAACCATCTTGTCCATACCAGCAGAGATAACGGTGACGGTGTCATCGTTAACATCTTCGGTTGGGACAATTCTAACTTGGGAAACCCAGTCGTTGTGACCCAACATGGTAGCCAAACATTGACCCTTGATAGTCCAGACCTTGACGGTCTTGTCACGGGAACCGGAGATGATCATAGAGGCCTTTCTGTCAATGGCAACAGACATGACATCGGACTTGTGACCGACAAATCTTTGGTAAGTTTCACCGGTGGCAACGTCCCACAATCTCAAAGTCTTATCCCAAGAAGCAGACAAAGCGTAAGCACCGTCAGCAGTCAAAGCACAGTCTTGGACGATGTGGCTGTGACCCTTGAAAGATCTAACTGGGACACCGTATTGTTGGTCATCACCAGTCAATTTCCATGAGATCAAAGTTTTGTCACGGGAAGCGGACAACAACAAGTTTGGTTGACCAGCGGAAGTGGCCAAAGAAGTGACCCAACCGTTGTGACCTTCCAAGGTACCTCTCAAAACTAGAACTTCAGCGTTAGACATTTTGGTGCTTGACTACCGATTTTGCAGCTTGCTCAGTACAAACTAAGTGAGGGTCATTATATAAGAAAAATCCAAAGAGAGACTTCCCAGTGTGCATCTTGCAGATACATCCACCGTCTGGACGATGAGTTCGCAACAGTTTGTCAACTGCGTCCCTCGACTGAATTTTCATCAACTGTTCCAGGCATTACGCCTGGTGGTGCAGAGGTTTTCCGTCTTTAAGCGCGAACATTGCGGAACGAGACTGCCCAATCTTTCGGAACATCCTCGCACCACACTATCCGGGACTTTGCATTTTGAAAAAAAATATAATCAACAGCATTCGGAACGTCACGGCGCGCTCGACGAGGCGTCTTGAAAAACTTAAAGATGCAATCAGTCTAGAGAATAGACAAGCTTAATATCATCAGCAAAGACATGCAATAAAGCTGCAAAGGACTGGGAATGGATCTTGAAAAGCTCAGGTAACCGTTTTCTAAGTAAATCAGCAACTAGTTAGCTCCGTCTAGTTTTTTTTGTCCTTTTCCAACCAGAACTGGTGGCTACAATCCTTTATATTCCAAAAGGTCAAGAAATGAACTGACTGATTGAGAATTTTTGATTATAGCTCTCCAATATCAATGAATTCAGTTTCTTGATTTACTGTCATTCTTAATTATGACTGTCCGTGTAAGGCGATGTATCAACTAAGGTTAGTAACGTATTGATCAAACATAGGTAAAAGCCATAGTAGATCAGCAAGTGCTGCCAGTGTAGTGATTGGTTTGTACGTTGCAGTGTGGGGTTTGATTAGTTATGCCACCTTTAGATAAAAAGATCAAAAAGTTCCTGAAGAACTCGATTAGAGTGGCTCCGAAAATCTCTAATAAAGGCGAACTGGCGGAATTAAGGGCAGGACTAGTGTCGCAATATCCTCAGACCCGTAAGGATGCCATCAAGAAGACTATCCAGCAGATGACTTTGGGTAAGGACGTTTCGTCTTTGTTCCCGGATGTTCTCAAGAATATGGCAACCAACGACGTGGAACAAAAGAAGCTCGTTTATTTGTACGTTATGAATTATGCTGAGACGCATCCAGAGCTTTGCATCTTGGCTGTGAATACGTTTGTCACAGATGCCCAGGATCCCAACCCTTTGATCCGCTGCATGTCGATCAGGACGATGTCGATGATCCGGGTGGATAAAATACTTGATTATGTGGAAAGCCCGTTACGCCGTACCCTTCAGGATGACAATCCGTATGTGAGAAAGACTGCTGTTATTTGTGTGGCAAAGCTTTTTCAGTTAGACAGAGAGCTCTGTATCGAGCTCGGAGTGCTAGAAGATCTAAAGGCGTCTCTCGACGACTCGAACCCTATGGTGGTTGCCAATGCGACCGCGGCACTCACCGAAATCAACACAATGGATCCAAGTGCCATCGATTTAACCGAGCTGATTAACTCCCACGTTTCACAGTTTCTGCTGGCGCTGAATGAATGCACGGAATGGGCAAGGATAACCATTTTAGACGCCTTGGCGGGCTATGATTCCAAAGACTCCCTGGAGGCACAGGATATCATCGATCGTGTATCAGCCCACCTTCAGCACGTTAATCCAGCAGTTGTTTTGGCTACCATACAGGTCGTAATCAAGAACTATCCGCGTACTCAGCAGCAGCAAACTAACAAAGCTATCATGAACAGACTCTCTTCGGCGTTAGTGTCTATCATGTCCACTCCACCGGAAATGCAATACATTGCCTTGAGAAATATAAGGATAATCCTGGAAAAGTATCCAGAACTGCTTACAAAGGAGCTGAGAATCTTCTACGTTAAGTTTAACGATCCATTGTATGTCAAGCTAGAGAAGATAGATATTCTAGTAAGGTTAGTGGACCCAACGAATTTGAAACAATGCAATTTGTTGCTGGCTGAACTAAAAGAATACTCTATGGAATTTGAACCTGAGTTTGTTTCTCGGGCAATTCAGGGTTTAGCGCAGTTGGGTATCAAGTACTCGGATCAGAAATTTGTTCTCAAAACTTTAGACATTCTATTGGAGCTTCTCGAAAGGCATGAAAACCTGAAAGACGATTGTTGCGTGGCGATTTGTGATCTCTTAAGGCACAGCTGTGGAGACAAAGAGATGGTTGAAAACGTTTGCTCCGTACTAAGCTCTTGGGAGAGCCCTGAATCTGCCATGACATCTGACTCTGCTAAGTGTAACTATGTGTGGTTAATGGGCCAGTATCCGGATCAGTTTACTAATCTACAGAGCAAATTCGAAGGATTTGTTCAAGAATTCGCGCAGGAAGAGCAGCTGACCCAGGTTTCCATACTAATGACAGCAGTGAGGCTACATACCAGGTTGCCTGGTGCGATTCTTCAGAGTGTGCTGGAGCTAGCGACAACTTCTATTCATGAGCTGGATGTTAGAGACATGGCCATGATATATTGGAGATGTCTATCGTTGCCTGATTCCGAGAAGTTGATACAGGAACTGTGCTCGTCGGTTGCGCCTCAGATCCAAAGCACCCTCGATTCCTTTTCTCCTGAACTTCTGGAGAAGTTGCTAACAGAGCTTTCCACGATAGGCTCCATCCTCTTCAAGCCACAATCAGAGAGGACGTCGAATTATGTACAGCGACAGAGGGTCGTCAAGGGCAAGAAACTACATGAGCTGGAGGACATGGCCAAGAACGAGATTGCCAATAACTTCAATGATGATGTACTGCTTGATTTCGGCGGCGAGGAATCAACTGGGCGAGTATCCGGGAGCAAAGAGACGCTTGACGACCTGGATGACCTATTCAACTTCAGTTCTGACACCGTAAGCGAAGGTCTGAAAAGTCTAAGCGTGCGATCGCAACCGGCGCCCAAGCAAACGCCGAACACTCAGGACCTCTTGGACATCTTTTGATTCCAAAACAAAGCCCGCGTACTCGCGTGGCAGCCGCCAAGATATAGCAGGACCATCTCCAGTACTTTCTTCAACTCACTCTGCTTTAAAAAGTACCCGCATATATACATCCTAATCTACGTGTTATTACAAGAAAACGTCCCTATATAGCCATTCACAGAGCATTTAATTTCACCTCATTTGTCCCTGTTCTTACGTACTTGCTCCTCCAATGCTGCAATCTTCCTCTGTATAATCAGGTCCCTCTGTTCATCCAGATATTTCGCATCCACTTGGTAAAACAGCATACATTCCACCATCTTGTCCCGTTGAGCGTCACACGCAGGAAACACCTTGATCCCGTTCGCCTTGGCACAATTGGCCATTGCCTGTACGTATTCATCGCACTCATTGTATGCAAACTTCTTCAAGTTTTGGCGGGCCTCCTTCTCCTCCCTAGGTGACAGCACCCAAATGGGTAACCTAGCGCCGCGTTTTGCAGGTTGTTGTCCCTCACTCATAGTAATTCAGCACCTGAAAGAACAGATCCAATACGCCAGCTTTGGGATTCGAGTTCTACCTCGCCTTTCAGTGACTAAACGGGGCAGGTTAGGCCGGTTCCTTCTTGGGCGAAGATAGTAAAAAACTTCAGCTAACAGACACTATAAAAGCCCAAAGTCCCGATAGAATCGAGCATGTTTGGTCCTTTCAAAGCGTCCAATTCGCTACTTGGTGGGCTACTATGGAAAGTTCCATGGAGGATGTCTTCACACCAGAAGCAAAGAGTCAGACATAGGCTAAGAGACGTCGACGAAGTGCTCAAGCAGGTGAACCTGGGATTGCACGTCCAACGAAGCCAAGAGAAGGGGGTAGCGTATCAAGATGCTTTGGCCATGACCAAGAAGTTCAAACCACGGATAAAGTCGTTGCGTCTGCTCAACAAATCGTCATTCTTCCCCAAAGAAAACCAGATGTCGTCGAAGGATAAGTACACTGTGTTCGATAGGAAGTCCAAGGACTACAGAAAAGGTGTCCACAAGGTACCTAAATGGACAAAACTGTCTCTGAGAAGGAACCCGAAGTTTTTCTGAGCCTTTCACGGGTATGGCATTTTCTCCTGTATATAATGTTACAACACGACCTGCATTCATAGGTCGGTGACTGGAACCGGTCATCGGTTTGCCTTGATTCTATCCCAGATGTACTTTGTCCTGAAGAAATCGCTGAGATCGTTGTCCAAGGGCAGCGTGTCGATCTCCGAGTTATCTTTCTCGATGAAGACCTGGCCGTTTGCATCGTCGATCACCAGGCCTAACGATCTGTATAATTTCAGCTTAAGAATGTTAGCTCTCGCTACAGTGTCCCGTAGGATATCCTTCCGCTCTTCGTCATCTATCAGCTCGCCAGAAGGCTGTTCAGATGCAGTTGTAGATGATCGTTGTCCCTTGACCAGTGTAACGATCCGTTCGTCCAGCTCACTTCGCAGCTGGACTACTGATTGTTCTAGTTCATCCAGCTGCTTGACGAAGCTAAGCAGATCATTCTTCCCCATCAGGTCCTGCGATTCATCCTTCACTTGCGCCAACTCGTTCACAAGAACGCCAATCCTGGTCTCCTTCGACTTCAGTTGCAGTTCCAAGTTGGAAATCTCCATCTTGCTTCTTCGTAGCTCTTCTTGCGATTTGGCCTTGATTTGACTAGCCTTCTCATCAATGGCTGCTAGCGATTCTACATCCTGCTCGATGATAAAGTTCTCACGTACTTGTCGAAGGAGATCTGCCGGATTCTCCAGTAAATTATTGTTAGACATGGATTCTAGCTTCGGCCTCCTAGGCTGTTGTGATGTCTTGTTGGAGCGATGATACCCATCCTTTGTATTATACGCGATGAACTTGATCAACATGGGAAGCCATCATGAACAAAGCAACCACTTGCCAAGCATGTCTAATCCCAACAAAGAGCGTCAGTATGCTCATATGGCTCATCAGTTGCAGTTGCTGCAGTCAAATCTGGTGAAGACCACCGAGCAGCTCGATATCATGTCACAACAGTGCAATAAGAACCTGGTAGGCCAATTGGGTAAAGTGCATGCAACCTGGTTCATTGGAAGCAATAGATATTTTGAGGAAGAAATGTTAGGTAAGCAGAAGAAATGATTGGTATTGGTAATATTAAGAGGGTTTATAAAAGGTGGTATTTACTTCTATAGCACTGAAAAACTAATGCAGTGTATACAACAATTCATGCTTTTCGCAGAGCTTTTTACTCAGGTCTGTTCCTTTTGAAGTTTGGCGCGCTTCTGCTTTCTTGCTAGCTTAACTTCATACTCATGACAACCCTCATGACCTTCCAGAATTAGTGGTTCGGGTTTTGGTAATTCTTTGAAGTAATCGCTTTGTAACGCTTGTGCAGCGGTGAGTCTTTTGCCTTGATCGTACGACAGTAATCCTTCAGATAATCGGATGCATGCTTGTGATGGAATGATCGATGAGAATTTCTCCTGAAAGACGTTTGGAAACTTGTTCGTCTGCTGAGGCATCACCATAAAGAACCATGGCATGTCGAATAGATTTGGCCAGCGGTCTGTGTTCGGAGTTCCCATAATCTTGAATATTGCGTCTAACTGTTCCAGCTCGTTCTGGCCTTGGAAAATGGCTGACTTGTTAAAAAGTTCCACCAGCACGCAACCGCAACCCCACATATCTACTTCAGGGCCGTAATTCGTGGTTCCTAGCAAAAGTTCCGGAGGCCTGTACCACAGCGTTATAACACGGTTCGTATAGTCGTTATCTGCTTTTATCTTTCTCGCGAGTCCAAAATCTGTAATCCTTAAATGTCCTTTATTATCTATGAGAATGTTCGATCCCTTGATGTCACGATGGAGGATCCCGCTGTTGTGTAGGTAATCCATGCCGCGGAGAAGCTGTTCGAAGATGTGTTTACATTGGGCTGCATTTATCACGATTTGCTTGTTCATCAGCAGGCCGCTTAAGTCATTATCTGCGTAGTCGAAGATCATATAGACCGTCTTCTGCGACTCAACCATGATCTCGGTCAATGTGGAAACGTTCGGGTGGTCAAAGCTCTGCAGAAGTTTGATCTCACGGATGGACGTTATCGGAAAGCCTTCTCTTTCGCCTTCCAACCTGAGCCTTTTGAGTGCTACCATTCTTCCCGTCACGGTGTTGCGGGCTTTGAAAACCTTACCATACGTGCCCTCTCCGACTTGTATAATCCTATCGTAGACGGAGCTCTCCCTGGTCTCTGTTATAAGCGACGGAGGCGGTATTCTGCTTTGTTCCACCTTCTGTCTCATGCTGATCGCACTCTTGCCGTCGTTATATCTCGACATCGATACTTTTGGACCCTTGGGTAATTGCGAAAGAAACTTATCCTTTCTGCCATTTTCAGTTGTATGTGCGCTGTCATTATGATTAGTTGTCCATACCTGACTCCTCGGCTCATTCTTATATGCTGTCTTTGGATTGGGATTGTTATATCGGGAACCTTCATACCGTGAGGTTTGCCTTGCAGCGTTATAGCGCGAGTTAAAGCCGTTATGAGTGGATGCATTTGAAGCTGGATGTGGTGGGAGAGGGGTAATAGGACGGTTATCAGCACGTAGCCTCTTTGGAGCTGGTCTCGATGGCGGTGGATTACCAACTCGTCTTTTGAAACTCGGACGATCTATCAAGAGCTTTCTGTTAGTAAAAGAGCTTCTTTCATTACGTTGCATAGAGTTTAACCACATACTATTATTGTAAGGCATAATGTTCGTCAGTATGGTGAGTTGAATGGATGTCTATACTAAATTTTGATCTTTTTAAAGTTCATATAGCATTGGGTATTTTTTTTGCCAAGCTGAAAGTGAAGACCTACTAAGCTGAAAGTTTCTAAGAAATAATGAAGAGAACAGTAAAATCATCCATTTGAATCCATCTATTGCCGTGAAGTTACGACTGCGTATTAAAAACAACAAAGCCAACTATTTATTCTCTAACGCCCGAATCTTTGCGAGGTTTGTAAGCGTTCTAGGATGAATGTAAATCATCGTAGAACAGATCGCTCAAAATTCTTCGTTCCCTCTTATGCTGCCTGAGCTCTTCGAGATGATCACTGCTATCCATGTACACAGATTCGCCGTCGGAGGCATGTTCCTTGAACTGCGTTGTCTCGTCACCATTCATGGTTAGTGACGAAGTCAAACCTTTGGGCACGAGGCTGAAGTGACCGACGCCTTGATTGTTGTCGATGAGAGGCAGCTCAAACGGTTCATCGAAAAATCGGATGAATTTGATCACCCTTGAGATGACTAGAGAGTCGACGTCGTGACCCCACAGAAGGTCCAAGTGTTCGTGGTTATCGACCTCGATGTCGAACACCGTTTTTGCCGGCAGAAGGTCCTTCATCGCCTCGATATCGACCAACGAGTCTACGCCGCCGTAGATCAGCAGGATGGGGATCTTGATGTTGGTCTTTGTTGGGAATGTGGCGATCTGGTATGGTCTGTAAAGAGAATTTATGATATCATCGGACTCCTCGAACATTTGGAACTTCTGCGACTGTAAGATTTGAAACCAATGCACGATAGACTTGACACTGGTTGTGGAGTAGAGTTTCGAGTAAGAGGCCAGTTTTTGTCTGGCGGTAATGTTCAGCGCCCGCCAGTTGAACAAGAACCTGTTACCGAAGTCGACAAGCAGGTTGAAGAGTTTCGGATGCAACGTGCGTTGCCACAAGACGGCCGTCGGCAGAACGATCCTATCGCCAAAGAAAAGATACATGAACCTCGGGGACGATTTTACCAAAGTATCGGCGATGCGGTTGTGCAGACCCCGGGGCGTCATAGCCGGCGAGATGGCAATGAACTGCGACACCTTCATGTTGAGCTCCTCGCTCAGCGAAAACGCTGCAAACATCTGTGCTGAGCCCTGCGAAAACCCAATACACACCAACTGCTCCACCTGCGTCCTATCCAGCACAAACTGAATCGAGTTCGGTATGTCAAAGAAGGCAAACTCGTCGATCGAGAAATCCCAGAACTTCCTCTGGTTCGGCAGTCGATGCAGATGCGCCGTGGAGTACTTGTTACCCCGGTTGTTGCCCATCCACACATCGAACCCGAGCTCGTGTAGCACCATAGGCAGATTCTTGTGCTTTTCGATATTACACACCCAAACGTCCGAACACATCAGCAATCCGTGGTGCAAATACACCACTTTCCCGTTGAATCTGCCCGTCTTCGGCTTGATGCGGTGCAAAGTCAGTATGTAGTTATCCTCCGTCCGGACCAGGTGGTCCTCCACCGATATATCAAACAGCCGGCACATCTCGTGGATCGTCGCCGCCCTCCTCAGCTTCTGCTCGATCGAGTGCTCATCCGAGCCCTCCGCAAAGTTTATCAACCATGTAAAGAACGACTTCACCGGCTGCGGTACCAGTCTGAGCGACAACGCCAGCACAGTCTCGACGTAAACCAGCACAATGATCACCGAATCCGTAATCGAGAACCTGCCGCGGAACCCCATCGCTACTTCACCGCCTTCTCCTGCGATATCTCCCTCCAGGGGTCCCATTTTTGTCGCTCTTATATATGCATTGCCAAGCATTTCCTGCTGCCTCTAACTACGGAGAAACATATGAATCGATAAATAACACTACCAAAATAGAAAGCTGGTGCCGGCAAACGCCGCGAACACCAACACAGCGATCCCGGTCCGGTTGACGCCCTTGATGGTCAGCTCCTTGCCCGTGTCCCACAGCAGATGTCTTATGCCGTTGCCAAAATGGAATGCAAACATGTATGCTGCGCTGCCCTTGATGGTCCAGTCAGCCCAGCGGGGCACTTTCTCCCTGTAGTATTCCTGCAGCTTCTCCGTGTTCAACCCGAGTCCAAACAGCGTCGACACGCCAAACGCCATTGTCACTGCAAAGAACGCGCTTCCCAACAGCACGCCCGTGATACGATGCAGCGACGAAAGATACCATGTAAGCTGCGGCTGGTAGATGGTCAAATGCGGAGACACCGGTCTGTTGCGTCTCTGAGCCACCAGGATCTCCTGCTCCTTCTGGAAACTCGTCTTGACCGTCTGCGAGTTGAACCTTCTGCTCAAAACGGCTCTGGAAGCCCTGGAAAACACCAGTCCCGATCTCACTGCCCCGCGAGTACTCCCGCTCAAGCCCAGCTGGCACAAAAACATCCTTCTCTGACACTCCTGGCTCCAAACGCCGTGCTGGTCATAACTGTTCCTTTCCATGTCTCTTTATATACTCCTGCTCATAATATACGTTTTTCCCCATAAGGAGCCCTGGTCCCGGGCCCTCGGATCCGATAAAGGAGATCGAAATCTCAACGCCAAGGCTAAGGCTGCTGCATCTGGGCCAGCACGTCTGTGAGCGTGTTCATCAGCAGGATGTCGTCGCTGGTCACCGCGGCCTCTGGGTCCTGGCCGGGGCCGGGCTCGAGCGACTTCTTCCTTCTCTTGCTCTTGCTGATCAGCAGCTCGTCCAGCGGCTGCTGCCGCTGGGGCTGCTCGCTGGCGAGCAGCCCGCTGTACACCTGGATCTCCTGCTTCAACCGCACGATCACCTTCTTCAGCTTGTCGTTCTCCTGCTTCACGGAGTCGTACTCGAGCTGCAGCCTCGCGGTCTCGAGCTCCTTCAGTCGTCTCTTGGTCTCCCTGTCCGCGGCAGGCGCCGCTGGCGTGCCAGCGGCCCTGCTGCCACCGCCGGCGTGTCGCCCGGTCGGCTCCCTGCGGTGGTCGAGCACCCACTGCTTCGAAGAGGTGATCCGCTGGTGTGTCGGCACTACGTGTGTGGTATCGGAAGGCGAGCCCATCGTCCGCCGCTGCAACCATACAACCTGGCTGTGTGGTCTGCCGATCACCGTCAAGACCCCAGCTTCTTTGTAGTTGGACTGTTTTTTGAGTGCCGTGATACGAGCGTTGTTAGCTGGCAGGCATAAGCGAAGAAGGGCTTAAGGACCGGTCGAGTTAGCAGCAGTTGCAGAGGTGATAAGGTCAGAGCAGCGAGATTTGGCTGGCGATGTTGTCGTACTTCTTTGGTGGATCGTCTGGTGGCGGAAAAAATAAGGACTTGCCCAAACTGGCTATTGTGGAGTTGAGGGAACAGATTAACTTGCTTACGAAGAAACAATCACATCTGCAAACGCAGATTCTGAAGCAGGAGAACGATGCTAGGGCTTTCCTTGCGAAGAACAATAAGAACCTGGCTAAGAATTCGTTGAAGAAGAAAAAAATTTATGAAGGCCAGCTGGTGAAGCTGGAAGGCCAGATGGAGACGCTGGAACAGCAGCTGTTTTCGATCGAGAGCGCGAATTTGAACTTGGAGACGATGAGGGCGATGAAACAGGGCGCCAAGGCGATGAAATCGATGCACAACGGGCTCGATCTCGACAAGGTGGACGAGACGATGGAGGAGATCAGGGAACAGGTGGAGCTCGGAGAGGAGATCAGCGATGCGATCTCGAGGCCCATGTACACGGGAGCCAACGAGGTGGACGAGGAGGAGCTGGACGAGGAGCTGGATATGTTGGCGCAGGAGGCTGCGTTGAGCGAGGCTCGTCAAACGTCCGGCGCGCAGAGCGTGTCGCTGCCCAGCGCTCCGCGCGAGAAGATACAGTCGAGCGAGAAGCAGGAGCCACGGCGGACGGAGCCGGTGCAGGAGCAGGAGGAGGAAGAGGAAGACGAGGACGAGCGTGCATTGAGGGAGCTACAGGCGGAAATGGGGTTATAGTATGTGTATATCTACTAATACATACAACTTTGTGATTTAGGCGCTGGGGTTCGGTGCGGGCTCAGTTGACCAGTACCCATATCACGAAAAACACAAAGATGATAAAGAAGATCTTGACTGCCAACCACCTATTGCTCTTTACTCTATCAAAGTATTTCAGTAGCTCTCTTTGCGCGCCGCTGATGTTCATGTCTATGTCGTCGACGTTGGCGTCTATTCTTTGGATCACTTCGCCTTGCTCTTGCACCATGGACGCCAGCTGTTGGAAAAGGTTGCCCACCTCCTGGATAGTGGACTCTATAGTCTCCACGGCCCGGTTCCTCTCTTGCAGATATTGGTTTGACGACATTTGGCCCTCTTCCATCAACAGGAGCTGTGAATCCTTTGGTATTGCAAGCTCGCCACCGCCATTCTGCGTGCCCTTCTCGTCTGTCTCTGCTATTACTGACGACATGAACGGGTTTGAACTATTGTACATCGATAAATTTGCATCGCTCCTGGCTTCGTCGTCTCGATCACCGTCCTTGGATCTCGAGATCTTTCCCCATCTGTCCCGATTGTTGATCTCCATCTGCTGTCTCTCTTCCAGCACATCTTTGAAAGCGCCTGATATGTTCCTCACTTTGGTGTTTAATAGGGTCATTACGTTCTTTGAGTGTTGTGAATCACTAGAGGAGTCTCGAGGCTGCTGTTGTCGCGACCTCTGCAGTTTGCTCAGTTCTACTAGACTCTGCTCTATGGCATATATCTTCCTCTTGATCAGAAATGATAGCTCAGCTATCTCCACGGGATTATCGTTAAACATCGGCTTCCGCTTGGCCAACATGGCCAGCTTCGATAACAGCTGGGCTGTAGATGAGATATCGTGGGCTATACCAGACGCCTTCAACTGGAACTCCGACGACTTCCCCGGTATCCCGTTGCTCTGCGGTTCTGCATGTCGTGAATTAGCATTGTGCCTCTTCTTGTAAACGAGCACACTCTTGTGAAATTCCGCCGATCGATCCCTTATGTCCATCCTGGAAGTCTTTGATCCAACTAGCACTCTTGAACAGGGACCGGCTACTGCAGCTCTCAGTCTGCTATCCAACTTCAAAGCCTCTTCTAGATCTCTTGCCTTGTTTACTATGGCGGTGCGCTTGCAGGGTAACCCTTCGAACAAAGAATAAGAACTATTTAGTGATAATTAAAGGTTGAAGAACTTGAGACTTAGAACTTGGAACTCGTAAAATGGCGAACCACTTCGTCGATGGCCTTAGCAACGTGTTCCACGTTACCTTGGTTCAAACCGGGAATCGATGCCCTGCCTGAGGCATCCATGTAGACGGCATGTTGAGCTTCCAATCTCTTGACCATCTCCGGAGTTAGCCCAGTGTAGGAAAACATACCACACTGATCGACGATGTGATCCCAGTTTCCAGGTGTGTTCAATTGAACCAGTTTTTCTCTGAGCTCATGTCTCATCTTGGTGATTCTTGAAGACATAGTTATCATGTCCTTGTGCCATTGTTCAGTCAGCTCTGGTGTGTTCAAAATCTTGGAAACGATCTTAGCGCCGTAAGCTGGGGGGTTCGAGACCTCGCTTCTAGTGATCTTAGAGAGCTGCGAAGCGATGGCCTTGTTGACTTTAGAAATGTCAACGGTAGAATCGTCCTGCTGTGGAATGACCACGTGGAAACAACCAACACGCTCACCATACATGCCGACGTTCTTGGCGAATGATTGGCATACAAACACTGGCGACACCTTGGCCAGTTTCTCAACGCCAAGACGGATCGCGAAAGCGTCTCTGTCGAGGCTACCGGAAGCAAACCCTTGGTATGCAGAGTCGAACAGTGCTATGTGGTTTTTCGAGGCAATGGCCTCTAAAATAGCCGGCCATTGCTTCTCGGCTGGATCCAACCCGGTAGGGTTATGGGCGCAGGCGTGCAGCAATACCACAGATCCCGATGGCGCGTCCTTGATGGACTCTAGAAATCCGTCCAAGTCCAAGCTCTTTGTCGAGGCCTGCCAGTAAGGATATGGCACAGTTTTGATGCCTTGGCTCTGGAAAATGCTCTTGTGATTTGCCCAGGTTGGCTCAGAGATGTACAATGGCCTACCGGCCAGAAAAGTTGACAAAAACTTGGCAGCCAAATGCAATGCACCCGTACCGGAGAGAGATTGCACCGAAACGACTCTGCCCTCGTTCAAAGCATTACTGTTTTCACCAAAGATAATCCTGGCCGCTCCAGCAGCCAACTCCGGTAAACCATTGATACCCAGGTACTCATGATTGTAGTTTGGGTCTTGTTGAATCAATTGTTCAGCGGATCTAACACTAGGAAGGACCCAAGGTTTGCCATTGTCATCTCTGTACGCACCAATCCCCAAATCAACTTTAACAGCTCTGGAGTCTTGAGCTAGCCTTTGTCTAATCCCGAAAAGAGCATCGGGCGGAAGCTGTTCGATGTTATTGAAAAGTGTCTGGGACATGTCGGTTCGAACTAAGCTGATTCAACACTTGAAAGTGAACGGTCTGTTCAAATACTGCGTCAGTGAAACTTTTAATTCGAGGATGAGCTTTTAATTAAGCCTTGAAAGAGTCATAGCGAAGAAACAAGTCACGTGGAATTCGCTACCTGCTGCCTTAATGCATCTTTTAGTCTACGTGGTCTTCGCAATTCGGTTTAGAATGAGATTTGAGCTCATTGCATGTCCCTGTGTGCTTATTAAGTTCTGGCAAGTCCGTGGTATGTAGTGTCTGAGAATTTATGTTTTCGTGTTCGGAGTTCAAATTGAAAAATATGTCTGTCGCTAGCGACACTAAATAGAAGGAGCAAAAGTGAAGAGCGGGAAATGAGCATTTCGCTACGTCAACTGCAATTTGTTTAACAGCATAGCACATGTTGTGCGGCGTTTGGATATTGCGAGATCCATGTAAACTGCAAAATATATAGCTACGACGATCATGGCCGTCTGAAGCTTTATGAATGGTTTGATGAATTGATACTTGTATTATGTAGCGATAAAAATGGTTACAGATGACAGAGCAAGAGGAATTGTTGCGAGATATTGTCTTTCATCAATAGCAGAAAATAAAAGCTTTTCCCTGTAATAGTATGAGATGGATATACCGGCTCGACAAGACAAGATTGAGAGCCTGGCCAAGTACGTGACTGACTAAGACATAGGTCCATGACCGATATAGGAGAACCATATATCGGGCCTAAGCCTCGAGTGGCGAGTTGACGAGAACTCCAAATGAAACATATAAAAGGGACCCAGTTGAGAGCTATTAGAGAGCCAACCAGGTCCAGAGAAGCAGATTCAATAGGATACAAATAGTTGTCAGTAATAAGTATTTGAACAAACTATCACAAGCTCTAATTACAGGACCAACCATATCAACCCTCGAATAATACCGTAACGTATTATTACATTCCCGAAAGTTTAATATGGTTGTTTGGCCGAGCGGTCTAAGGCGCCTGATTCAAGAGTCGGTTCGATTCTTGTGTGCAGCCAAACTGCATACCTTGGAATTCTCAGGTATCGTAAGATGCAAGAGTTCGAATCTCTTAGCAACCATTATTTTTTACCTTCAGAGACGACCTCGTATACTTCAAGCTTATTAAGCTGAATTCAACTGCTACCTGTGGGAACCACTCTGGCAGTGTTTAGGGTAGTGTCTGTATAACTCTACTACGAAAGCGACGATCGCCAACAGTGCGAATCACCAACAAGTTCAGAGGTTATAGAACATGAATGGCACAGCGAATCAGGGGTCGCTTGTTGGTGCCTTTTCATATCTCAATCAAACAGCTCATTCACTCGTTCCGGAGACCGTAATATTCAGCTCATTGATAAATTACCCCTATAGAATCGCATTATCAGTGCTTAATGCCACAAGACTTCAATATGAGCAAGCTGTCGCTTCCGATGAACTGATCCCAAGTTTGGAGTCCGTAGTGGATACCATTGGTTATTTCTTCAGCAGCTACGCCGTTGCCAGTTTCGTTACTGCTTTGATATTGAATAGATTTGTCATTATGGCCTCCCTGCGATCCAATACCGCTAGAACATCGTTGCCTCTTTGGTCAAAATTTGTTTTACATCTTTCAGCTCTGGTGCCGCTTTTCTATAATGTGATCCAGACTTTAAACCAAGTTGGAATAATAGAGGTATTTCCCGCGATGGGATTTCCATTTTACTTGGCACGAACTTTTACGATATTTGCATGGTCCCACTGCGTTGAGACCTTCATTACAACAACTACAAATTCGAAGCCGTTGGAAGAATCTGACTATACAATTTTCGAGCTCTCAGTCCAATTCTATTACCTATCGCAGAGGAATTTGTATTTGACTATGGCGCCCGAATACCTTTCTGATTGCCTAATGGCGCTTTTGGGTAGAATCTGGATCCATATAGTGGAGATGTTCAATCTCAGGAAACACAGATTGGCGGGTAGTACTGTATTAAACATAACTAACATCATTTTTTTGATATATCAAGTCAAGACACATGGATTTGATTCTATCCCAGTGTCAACGAGATATAGACATTTTCCCAAGATATTTTCCCTTTTCTTAATAGTAATGTCAGTGGCCACCTACGCACTAGCCTGCTTGGTGAGAAAAAATCCCTTTGGAAACCAGGAATATGACACTAAGGAGTTGCAGTTTCATTCGTTTATGCACAATTGGTGGAATCATTTAAATTGTACAGGTGAGGAGGAATTCTCTCATGTTGTGAACAAGTTAGCCCTTCTGCTGTGTAACGGTAACGAGTCCATGAACAGGGGAATCCATAGAGAATATTCTTCCCTTAATAATCCGGCTGACATTCACCGCAGCTATATGATCAGCGGCTACCTTAACAAGGTCAGCACCATTCCGGATGACATGGATCAAAAGGACCCGGGGACAGATAAGCAGTTACAAAGATTAGGAGCTCCATCAATAATTTCCAAGCTAAAAATAAGTTACAGTCTTGTGAAAGCAGCGTTTACATTTTTCTTCAAGCGTAAGTGGCTAGAAAAGCGACAGGTGCAAGAAAAGTCAGCGAACACTAATAGATCCGAGAGATCTAGGGACCTTAATAAATTTATCACAGAAAGAAATTATGCCAGGTTCTTGACAAAGCCAGAATCAGACCGCAATCACGGCGAGGAAACACCGCTGCTTCCAGAAGAAGATTACTCTGAGGACTATCTTCCGGATTTCGAGACAAGTGAAGATGAAAGTGAAACAGACACTATCGGCCCTGATAACTCCGAAGAACAAGCCGAGGAAATGCTTCTCAGCACCACTGCACCAAAAGAAATGGAGTGGTTTATGGCCATCTGGCCGATACTCAAAGTGCAGCTCGCGGAAGATCGTAGACTAACGAGGTCGCAATACGCGGCCTCCAGTCCAGCGGATATAATAGCCGAGGTAGTTTCCCAGAAAAGGCAATGCGCCTCAGCTACCGCAGGATCGACAGATGAAGACATGTTAGGGGACAATGATGAGGAAGATTCCCGTTCAAACTGCGTGGTTTGCAGGATAAACCCACGCAATATTGTGTTGTGGCCCTGTACCTGCTTCGCACTATGTGAAGAGTGCAGGATTTCCCTAGGATTACGAGGGTTTAATTCCTGCGTATGCTGTCGTACAGAGATTCATGGCTACAGCAGGCTCAACAACGTCTAACTCGGCTGAAGCATACCATCCAAGTAAGCCCTTGTTATATAGAAGATCTATCATGAAACCGGGTAATGATTAAATTTTTCAAAACTGCTTGCTTATAAAAAGCGATGAAGTTGGGCATCACCTACTAGACATAACAACTTCAATACTAAAAAACCATAGACTTGTGTTAATCAATCCTAAGGAGGGGGGAGCTGTATTGCTTCTTGTTTAGCAAGACCGATACGTGTGTTCCTTGCTATTGTTGCTTAACCTTCCTTAATTTGATTAACAGTTCGGCGCTCGAGAGGCAGAGTCTCAAGGAATCTATAGGCTATTGACTGAAGCTTCTCCTCCGATTCTTCGGGATTGGGGTTTTGAGTCGCTTTGGTCATATACGTCTTTGATTGTTGCCATTATGTATATGGATGAGACAGAAGCAGCCCCGTCGACAAGTCCTTTAGATTAAGTAGAGTGCACGATTTTGAGCTCTTCTACCACTTGTGGTAGGATCGAGCTCAATCGTCTTTGTTGTCGCTCTACCGCAGTATATTCCTGAACACTGTGAAGACCCTAGCTGGTCGATTATCACTTGGGTAAAACCATACTGCAGACATGTTCGTAGAATCTTGTTAAGATAATAAATGAAGCTCCTTTGGAAGCGTCGAGGTAGTCTCGCATTTTTCATGATGATAATTAAAACATATTATAAAACTAGGAAAGTTCAGATACAGAGGGATCCGACTATTCAATGGTGGAACAAACGAATTGGATTCTCCACGTAGACTAGATTGAAGGAATCCGCAGCGCTAAAGACAGCCTTGTCCATGACAGAGCCAGAAGGAGCAGCAATGTATTTAACACCAGATCTAACGGCTCTGTAGACGTTGTCTGGGAATGGGAAAAAAGCGTCAGAGGACAATGAAACGTTGGTCAATTTGGAAGACCACTCCTTTCTCTCTTCTGGGGTGAAAGGAGCCGGGATCTCTTCGAATTTGGATTCGTATTCGGACTTCTCTGGTTCTTCGGTTGGGATTTGACCAGTGACAAACAAATCAATAGCGTTTGATTTTTCTGGTCTCTTAACGCCCTTAGCCCATTTGATGCCCAAGACTCTTGGATGTTGTCTGAACCACCAGTTATCAGCTTTATCACCAGCCAATCTTGTACAGTGAATTCTAGATTGTTGACCAGCACCCAAGCCGATCACCATACCATTCTTTGCGTAACAAACAGAGTTGGATTGAGTGTACTTAAGAGCGATGGTAGCCACAGTCAAGTCAATTACGGCTTGTTCAGTCAAGTTTTTGTTAGCAGAGACGATTTCGCGGAAGGAAGATTTGTTGATGATTGCGTCGTTTCTCTTCTGTTGCAAGTTGACCCCGTAGACCTGCCTTGTCTCTATCGATTCTGGGATGTAGTTTGGATCGATCTGCAAGACACAGTACTTGCCACCTTTCTTCTTCTTCAGGATTTCCAAAGCTTCTGGTTCGAAGCCTGGAGCGATGATACCATCGGAGACTTCTCTAGAGATGATCTTGGCGGTTGGGATATCGACAATGTTGGATAGAGCGATCCAGTCGCCGAATGAGGACATTCTATCAGCACCACGAGCCCTGGCGTAAGCAGCTGCCAATGGTGACAAGTTCTCGATATCAGAGACGAAGTAAACTTGCTTCTCCACATCCGACAATGGGACACCCACGGCAGCACCAGCTGGGGAGACATGCTTGAAAGAAGCGGCAGCTGGCAAGTTCAAAGAGGCCGACAATTCCTTAACCAAAGGCCAAGAGTTCAAAGCGTCCAAGAGGTTGATGTAGCCAGGAGAGCCTGAAAGAACCTTGAAAGGTAAGCTATCCTGCTGAGAGACATAAGCCTGAGCTGGCTTTTGATGTGGGTTAGCACCGTAACGTAGCGGCAATTGAGCCACACCTTCGGAATACTGTTTTCTGAAGAAATCAGAGATGGCTGCGTCATAATCAGCAGTGTGTTCAAATGCCTTCAAAGCCAATCTGTTTCTCAATTCCTGCGAAATTTCGCCATCCTGGCTCAACTCAGAAAGGAAAGTGGAGTAATCAAGCGGATCGGACAGGATGGTCACTCTGGCATGGTTCTTGGCAGCGGCTCTCAAAAGCGTCACACCACCAATATCAATCTCCTCCACGGCTTCCGCCACAGTGACGCCCACCTTAGCAACGGTTTCCTTGAAAGGATACAAGTTACAAACCACGAAGTCTACCTTATCGATATTTTGCTTCTTCAAATCTTCTTCATCACTCTCCAGATTTCTAGCCAATATACCACCATGGACTGCTGGATGTAACGTCTTCACTCTCCCACCCAGCATCTCAGGAGCATGCGTAATGGACGAGACGTCGTCCACGGGGAAGCCGGCTTCACGAACCATACGGGCCGTACCACCAGAAGCAAGGATACGGACATTGTTCTCGGCCAAACCTTTAGCCAGGTCCAACAAACCGGTCTTATCGTAAACGGACAAGATTGCTGTCTTCTTGTAATCAGTCATTATAAGAATGCAAAAGTGCTAATGGTGATACTATCGAAGAATTGAACCAATTCAACTAACACAAACCACAGAAACTTTAGTCAGTTTGAAATCACTGAACTTTTTTCTCTTTCTTATTATCCCTTCCTGTGATAAAAATTTGTACGTTCACAAACCGGCAACAAATTACAATGACAGTAAAGATGGGAAATTATTCAAATTTATTAGCAACAAGAGTCAAAAGGCCAGGTAAAACTGGCAACTTGGGCCCAAGCTAGGATCCCAGCCAGTCTTTCCAGGATTGCACAGCTCATTAAAAAAAAAAGGTTTGTTTAAAAGATTAGCTAGTATAAAAAACTTGTTAAAAAACTTAACAAACCGATTATTTTCTGTATCTCCACAAGGACAAGGTGTTGTGCTTCTTCCAGATCTTTCTTCTACCAGACTTGGTGTTGTTGAATCTGTGACCCTTGTTGATACCTCTGGACTTCTTACCGGTGGCAGTCAAACCCCTAGCCTCACGGTGCTTGTGGACTGGGTTGCAGATCCAGTTGTAACGAGCATCTCTTCTGACAGCCTTGTGAGAAGGATCAACAAGAATGACTTCGAAGTACTTGTAGGTGGAGTCCTGGTTAACCCAGTAGGAGTTTAGAACTCTCAAGTTAGCAGCACGACGACCAACTCTTTCCTCAGCGGTGGCTCTCAAAGCTCTTTGGTATTTCAATTCGTTGACACCTTGATTGGTTGGCTTACCGTAAGTGGCACCCTTTGGCACAGGTCTCTTTCTGTTACCACGTCTAACTCTGACACGGTAGATAACGAAACCTTGCTTGGCCTTGTAACCCAGTCTTCTAGCCTTGTCTGGTCTAGATGGTCTGGAGGCCCTGTGGATGACGTTCTTTTGTCTGTATTCCCAGACTCTGATTCTCTGCAAGAATCTGAGAACATCAGATTGCTTCTTTCTCTGCAATTCTTCCAAATACTTGTAAGCACCCATTGCTACTGCTGTTGACGATTTGTCCTGTTGATACCTCTTTAAAAAAACCTCCTGGAGACGCAGCAGAAGCTCTCTTCTAGTGCTATGATGTTATATATATCATCTCGAGACGACGACGACGACACCGGCCGCTCATCGCATCCTTGAAAAATTTTCAAAGTTGCGTGGGTCGTTCCAGGAATTTCACATCATACCACACGATGAATACTATTTTACCCGGCCTGGAACTAGCCGCGATCCGAAAATAGCTGCGCACGTGGTCTGGACAGAAAGGGGAAATCTGAAACATCCCTTTTTCGCAGTCATCTCGCGTCACTGCCCTCCCTGTTTCAGATTTGCCGCAGACGTCTAGCGGGGGTTGCTAGCACTTTGAAGGAGGCTTGGCTTTCAACCAGGCTTGGCGTTTTTCTTTCATGCTGGCAATGTCCCGATCCGGTAATGTGATTACACTCAGCAAAACGCGAGCAAGATGAAAGATCGATCTCGAAGCCCTATATAAGGTGCTCTCTCTTCCAGTATCTAGCCGATATTGTTACGAATTGCAATATTGATAACCCAACAAATCATTCCCATCCAACCATCACAATGACTTCTTCTTCCGCCAGCACAATGAGTAACTTGGTTTCCGCCAGCAACGTTGCAGCTTCGTCTGTTTCATCCCTATCGTCCAAAGCCTCCTCCGTCAGTTCCTCCATCTCTTCCAAGGCTTCCTCTGTCTCTTCTTCCGTCTCCAGCAGCAGCAGCAAATCTGCCAGCTCTTCCAAGAACGATGCTGCCGGTATGGTCGCTCACCCAATCTCCTGGAAGTTCGGTGCTGCCATCGTGGCTCTAATGGCAGGCTCCTTTGCTCTGGGTGCTGGTATCTAAGCTGGCGGTCTTAGCATTGTCTCCATAAACGGGTATTTACGTTTGTACTTTAAACGAAGAATAAATAAATTAGGGTCACCCGGCCGTTTTTTTGCATGGTTCGGATTTGATCTTCATAGTAATGCTGTGAAGAGGCCGATGAGTTTGGGCACGGTTGAAGACATATCGCGGGTGTGAGAATGGCGAATTTCTTTGTGGCCCTCTGGGAGAGCATTTTCCAACCGGGAACCACGCCGCAACTCATTGTGGCTACCCATGTTTCGTTCATCGCGCTTCTGAGTACTCTCATCTGGCTGATCTACGCTACGAAGGGCAATGTCCATTTCTATGCCCTTTTCATCATTGCGTTATGTCTGTGGGTCTGTGTCATATGGTTTATTCGCGAACTGAAATCGGTGGATCTCAAGAACAACGAGCAATTGGAGGGCTCCATCAAGCAGGAGCCTGCCGAAAAGAAGATCGCTTCTGCTGCCGAGAAGGAACAACCAAAATCCTCAACTATGAGATCAAGAAAACTGTAGTAAACTGTGTAGCATGTAGAGATAGTCAATCGTTGGTCTCAGAATCAACCATCTGCTTTCTTTACGTTTTTATCTGTATTTAAGTGTATATTTTTCTGGCGTCGGGTTTTCCATGGCTACGTTAGAAGGCCTGTATTTTACATAGCAGATAAATTTGGCACAATAAGGGCTAATATGGATGCTGGAATGTCTGCTATGACCTCTTCGAGAGGCCAAATGCGAAGAGATCTTCTCCAGAGTGACGTAGGTAATATCGATGTTTCTCAGGAGATACCGAGAGGACCTCCGCAGCCACGGCAGCCATATCCAAGAATGCAGAATCGAATGCCCCAGCAACAGCCGTATTCCGGTGGACCTTGGCCCGAAGAAACGGAGAGGAGAGCTTATTCGCTGAATCAAAAATCTTTATCGAGTTTTTTCAGACACAAGGGACCCAAGATGCATCATGGCAGGAGTAAAGGCGGTTTTGGTGGTAAGGAGGAAGATGAGGAGGTGATTGTGGATGATAGCATGTCGATGATGACGTATAACGACATCAGGACTTCCGGCAATAAGGGTGGTGAAAGATACGGCTATGGGGGCGATACAGCACCTATAATTCCGACTTTGGTGACCAGAGAACATAGCAATATGAACAACGTCGAGTACAGGAAACATCTGACAGCACAGAAGAAATCTGCAATGAATGCGATGGCAAGAGCGCAGAAGACACCAAACGACGCCCGATCCATGTCTTTGCAGGGCTATAGCAGCGTCAATCCAATGAGACAGCCGAATCAAATGTACCCGGGGTTTCTAGCACCGCCCCCTTACGCTGGCGATCCATCACGTCCGATGATGCATCCACCGGCTCAGCCCGAAAGAGGTACGTTTTACGGCCCCACAAACCATCGGCCCATGCCTGGGGCGGTTGGCGGACCGCGTGCCATGTCACTCATGTCGCCCAATGTAAGACCTCCAAACATGAGGCCGGGTGTAAATAACTTCCAACCGCGGCCCCAGCAACAGGCCTACGGACAACCGCATGGTTTGTCGTCAGATAACTTGCCACCGCAACCTGTGAAGGCAGCCCCAACCGCTAGAGACGATACGAGAGGTCAATTGAACGTCATACAGTTGTCTGCCCCGCAGCAGAAGGACTTGAGAGAGAAGGAACGGCTTCTGGCAGAGAGAGAGAGAGAACTGTGGGAGAAAGAACGGGTGTTCAGAGAGCAGGAAGCTCTCATAAGGCAAGAATTGACTCAGAAGGAGAAAAAGACAGAACTACCAAAGGAAGAGCAGGCTTCTGGCCAGCAGAGGTTGGCCGTGGACAAAAAGGATATAGACCTTGATCCATCTCCGACGCTAGAGAATGGGCTGCGATCGCTCTCCGTGGATGACCACAGTACGACAACCAAGGTCGATTTGCATAACAGAGTTTCAATGGGAACGTTCGTGTCAGTTTTCAGTGATTCTCCGGAGAAGCGAAGGCTTGCGAATCCGAGTGGAATGTACCAGCTGGAGGAAAAGAATAGGAGCATGTTCGTTACTGCCCAGGAGTTCCCCACAGCAGGACAACATGATCCCACTGAGGCGCTCGCTGAAGATAAAGACGCTTCTTTGAGAGATGATACTCTAACTGAAATGGCAAGCACAGAGAGAAGAGCAAAACGCTCCTCTATGATAAAAGCCAAAGAGTTTTTGAGGAAGCTATCAACGAGCAGCTTGAACAAGGAAAACGACTCTCAAATAGCTCTGAATAAGAGCTCCAGTCGCCTGAGTATGAACAGCATACCGAATTCAGAATCTTCTCATTATACATTGGTGCGCAACAGAGAAGGCGGCCCAGCACTGGGAAGATACAAGAACAATGGGAGCGAAGACAGACTTGCGAAAAGTTCTGAAGCGCAAGACGATCCCGACGCATTTATATTCGACAACACATTAGGGAAACCTTATGTGCCAAGTTTCGCCGAAGAGGATGAGCTACTTGAGATAAATAAGTTCAAAACTATCACGATCTCGGGGGAGCAGCTGCATATTCTATCTGAAAACAAAGAGTTGATGAGTGAGCTAACACTCGTTTCCATGGAACTAGCAGAATCAATAAAAAGAGAGACTGTACTTGAAGAACAACTGAAGAACTCCAATGAAGCTACCCAGGGGGAAAATCCATTCTCTTTAGCAGACTTCGAGACTGAACTGCGCAAAAAGTCATCCAAGATTGTAGAACTTATTCAACAGCTGAACAACGAGCGTCTGAAGAGGTTTATCGCCGAAGAGCAAGTTTTGCTGACGGAAAACGGCGCTAAGCCTAGCTCCATCGAACTTCTACAGAAGATATCCGCATTAAACGATCAACTAGCACTGAAAGACGCTGAGGTATCACAGCTTAAAGACCAACTGTCAGTAAGTAAGTAGAAATCATTTGGTACGTGACACTGCGCATTTGAAGAAAAAAATCAAGCCCAGTATGCAATCTACACTATATATGATATAGTAAGTCAATAAGACACCCTTGCCATAAAGAAGGAAAGAAGGCTCATATAGAGCTTAGAGAGACCCTTTGCAATGTTTGGCAAGAAAAGAAGAGCTGGTATGTTTGCTATTTTTACCTAATGGGTCTCATGGGTTATTTACCTCCAGACTTTTCGCATGCTGAATTTTTCGTCAAGCACCGAGCTTAGCTTTTTCAGGCGCGTCAGTGCCAGTAAATGGTGTCGCCCAATTAAGGATGCAGTCCCAGCTTTTGTGGCATATTGATCCTGCAGCTCACTTGATTGGAGATAAAGAGAGAGAAGTTTGTGAGATTCTGGATAAAATCGTTCACAGACCTTTGGGAAACCTGACATCTTGCTAGCCGGCCATCATCAGAAAACTAACAGAAGATGATTTTACCTTTAGATTTCGACGAGGATGAGGGATACCGTGATTTTAGACCTCGTGTTCCCAAGAGACAGAGGCTTCCGCCAGTTGTGCAACTTTGCAAGGAAATGATGCCAGATATCAGAACAATTGGTGAATCGGTCAAGGCATTTGAAGAGGACATCAAATTTTTGAGTGATGCCATAGTCAACGAGTATGGACACGAAGACTATTTTAACAACGCCTTGTTAAAAACGTTCCGTGCTGTTGTTCTCGAGCAGCCTCATAAGCAGCCTGCTATCGCTCTCTTAACCATGGTAGTGAACGGTAGAAACGAGGTGGCTGCCAAGAGCGTGATCAATTACTTCTTCGAGGAATTGCAGAATTGCTGTAAAGAGAGTATTGATGAGAATTTCGAAGTGAGATCAAATGAGACGGGACCTTGGAACAAGGCTAAACTGTTACTTAGATTCCTGTCGCTATTATCGCCAATTCTCTTAAAGGATGACCCGTTAGGGCTCTACCAGAAGTTTTTTCAGTTAAGTGTTGAATTGAATAAGATGGAGGGTTCGAAAAGAAATGCTTTGTCGGAAGAACTTTACACAAATACATTGTTGAACATTCCTTACTTATTTTTCTTCAACAGAGAAGATGAAAATCTCCAAAATAGAGTGGAAGAGATGATCTCTTTTGTCGAAAGCGAATACGAAGTCAAAAAGACTGATATTAGTTTGCTGAAGGAATACAACAAGAATAGTCCGTATGAAAGCTACGAGTTAGTAGAAGGCGTCCTGTCAAATGTTAAGCGTGCATTGGCGAACAATATGGAGCAGCTTTCTCGCTTGTTCCCTGACTTGCGACATCTATTACCAGAGCAAAAAAATGAACATGGGTTCAACGAAGCCTTCGAATTGCCTTCGGCGGAAATTCTGAAACCTTTCAGTGGGCTTGATATGGGTTTCGGCTCTGTTGACAGCATGTGGAAGAATCCTAGGTATGCCTTCCACGTTTATTTGCCAAATTCTGCAGGTGATTTTGAGACAGTCGTCCCAGTGACTACCTATGCAGGCCAACTACTTAACGATATTATTATTGATATCACAGAAAGCATGGAATTCAATAGAAAAGAGGTGGCAAGACAAGTGATTACGTTGGACTTATTTTTCAAACCTGGCATCTTCGCCGAGCCAGGTGAATCAATTGCTCAATTGGCCGCAACGTACGAGGAGAACCCCTTGGCCACGACCTTCAAGATTGAGGACCTTGCTATCGAAACAATTTTGGGCCTGATTTTTAAACTGCCAGATGTATCTCAGCCATTTGCTTATTTTTACACTCTCTTGGTTGAGATTTGTCAAAACTCTCCAAAGGCTATTGCGCCGGTTTTCGGTCGTGCTTTCAGATTCTTTTACAACAATTTGGATAATCTCGACCTAGAGCTAAAGTCCAGATACCTGGATTGGTTTTCAATTCAGATGAGTAACTTCAATTTTTCATGGAAATGGAAGGAGTGGGAAGATGATTCAATTAGGTTTGGTAAGAGCTTTTACTGTGCGAAATTAAATTTTGCTAAAAATCTGATCCGCAAGGAACTTCGACTAACTTCCAATACTTTGGATGTCGAAGATAGTCTTCCAGAGGAGTTCAAGAAATATCTTGATAGTTCTTATGTTCCACGAGAACAAGTGCACGAATTTTACCAATCTCTGTTCTCAGAAGCGCATGTCGTCGACATCGAGGAAATTAAGAAGAACTCGCTATATTTCATGCAGGAGTCTGTGCCTTTCCATGAAGAAGTCCGCCAGATTTTGGACTACATTCATAAAGCCAACGATGTGAGGGAAGTCATAGAACTGGAAACCATTTTAGACGATATGAAGCAGAAATACGGTGCAGTAATCCGTGATTTCGATCGTTTTGTTATTGTATTGTTAGTTCAAACTGTTGTCTATTCTGGGAGCAGATCGCTGTCGCACGCTAACAAATATATTTCTGACTTGAAGGATGATATGGCAACAATCTTCGGAAAGCTGCAGATGGACAACGATGCTAAGGAGTTTTTAACTGTGGAAGCTGTCCTGAGGTTTTGGAACTCCAATTCTCAAAACGGTTTCCTTATTTCTGACGCCTTTAAGCACGCAGGATTGATCAAGCCTGAAGCGATATTTGCTTTCTCCTTCACGGAATACGACAATAAAAACAACGGCTTAGTTGACGGAACGTCGATTGAGTCAACATTCAGGAATCTATCACAGCACTCAAATAATGTCGAGTGCCTTGAGTACGTTTTCGAGCGTCTTTGTATCATTACTAATGAAACCATCGCCCAACTACAGGTTCCAGCAGAAGAGGAAATTGTCTGTCCCACAATATCTGATGATATGGAAATAGATCTGGAGGAAGAACTGCCCAGATTGGATTTGATCTGGAAGTACGAAACGTCAGTGAGCTTCATCAAAAGTATACTAAGAAAATACGCTGCTCAATATAGGCCTCTGGCAGATAAACTAAGAGAGGGTTTGAGTACCGCTGTTCCTCATCAACAAACGAGAAATCAGTTTTTGACCTGGATCGATGAGATTTACCAGATCTAGAAACGATGTTTTCCAGAAAGGAATCAAAGCGACAAGCCAGGGCCTAGGCTAATACGAATTCTGGTGCATCGATCGTCAAAGCGCACAGGGTGCGTCTTAAATTACATAGAACTATCCATATATGGTGTTGTAGTCAGGCAAGTGTTGTTTGCGGGTTTGGCATATGGAAGCTCAATGACCAGAATGAGAGCTAGTGGACGTCGGTTTGATAAAAGACCGGCCGGTAAAAGTCCTTCTCAAGACCGATGAAGAATCCGCGTATGGCACGTAATCGAATTTGTCGGACTCATTATTGAAGTAGCCAGTAGGGGTCCTTGAAATCTTCCTTTCCCAATCTTCGTCATCAACGTTAAACTGAAGTCGCGATGTGGTGTTAATCTGTTTCAAATGGGGCAATTTCTTATCCATCGTCAGCGAAATATCCACAAAATATATCGCCAGCGATACGAAATCGACAAATTGGGATCTAGTTACTTCTTCGTTGGAATACCGCATCATTTCGTAAATATCAATGAGCTTTTGAGCATTTTCCATTTGGAACTTATCTTCCGTATCCATAAACTGGTTTCTCACTACATCGGAAAATGTTTCATCCAATCCCATCTTCAAATCCGCATTATTGAGAAAAATACCTTGATATTTCAGTCTATCAGCAACGACCTTGATACAACTTGCGTAGTTTAAATATTCGGGAAACAACTTTTCATACGCCTTATCATCGCATCGTATTGGAGGCTCCATACCAGCGTGTATAACAGGATCTTTAGGTCGCTTGAACAAAGTGCTTAGTTCTCTAGACCTCTCCATGTTTGTCAAGACCAACTTCCGACTCCCCCGGTGCGGAAGATCGCCTGGCGCAAAGGGCAAGTACCACCTCGGTATGTGCTGTTTGCAACTCCTGTAAAATATGATTCTTGCAACGATTATAATAACACAAGCGACTGCAAAGGCGACCAATGCTCCCACAACAATGAAAGTATTCCACGCATTGTTGAAAGACTCGGCAGCTTGAGCGATACAATCAATTGGTAGCACGATTGAGAAGCCCACGAGAAAAACCATAGCAATAGCTATGGACCCCCTGTAAATCCAGAGTCGCCATTTCACCACGTAGCTCTTCATTTGACTCTAAACAGATCGCTCTATGGAGATGTGCCACAGTCCAATCCGGCAGCCAAGCTCATATCTCTTGAGTGCAATGAACAAGCACCCTTCAGATAACTTATTTGCTAGCTATCTATGAGGTCTCATTGTTCAAAGTAGTTATAGGTTTAGCTTGCTAGCTAAGGATTACCCGCATATGGCGGGTAACAGATCCGCTAAAAGCCGCTGTTCATTTAAAGCTGGGCGGCTACCGCCCAGCTTGACGATCATTTGCCACCACTACAAATGTGAGTCAGTGATTTCTAGAAGTTATAGTGCAATCTGATACGTTGGTCGGCCTTGCACAAGTTCCAATATGTTGAGTTGAAACAGTGAGAGGGGTTATATGAGCGGCAAGATGTGCTCTTGCCATGAATGGCGCAAGTCTTGGGCTTTGAGCAGCATGGGGAAAAGCAGGAGGTCTTCAGGCTCTGCATTTGCTTTTCAGGCAGATTTGAACCTCATCTCTCGAAACGCATCTTCGCTACGACAAGAACAGAACGGTTTAAGAGGCAACAGACCTCTTGAAGGAACATTACGCTACCGCAAAGCAATGATAGGAAGATCTTCTCCTGATAGACGTTAAGCTGACGTCAGGGTAGAAGTTTGATTCACCCTTCATATTCAGTCTTTCTGATTGTTACCCTTCTTGCAACGCGTACGGGTACGTTTATCGCCGATCAACGCGTTAACCGCGTTGATTCAGATGGTGGCAAGTTAATGTTGGCCATAGCAGCAGATTAGAAGTACGGAAATAGTCTCGGATGATGATCTATGCTCGTGAAAGAGTGTATCAGTCGAAATGAGTACGGATGAAAAGGAAGAGAGGAAACGATTTTTTAGGGACGAGCTTGAGTCGTCGCAAGAAAGTCTGCCCAAGTTCAATCAGGTACTGGAGGATAATAAGTCCTTCCTCTTCTCAAACGGCGAAGCTGAAGAGGCTACCGCAAACGGAGTCAGCGAACATGTAGAATCAAGAGATGGGAACGACGATAATGTAGTTTCACAGAACGTCAGCAAGCTGAGAAACATAGTACCAGACATTTCGCTTGAGATGGCGATTGGTCTATGTAAGCAATACGCTCATTCTGGAGATGTAATTTCAAGCGCTATCGGTCACTATTTTGAGGAGGCATCGAAAGCAGGGAACTTGTCAAGCCCTTCAAGGAAATCTCTTCCCGAGTCTTTGACAACTCCAATATTCGAAATATCACAACAATCAGTGTCTCCTGAGCCTGCTGAGAAGAACACCAGGTATCCTTCGCCGAAGAGGCTGAAGCCTTCAGTAAGCTGGAAAAGATTCATTGGATCACTGCAAATGAACGTTATGGCGACCAGACCAACGTTGAAGCCCCTCAAGTATGGATCAGAGCTGAGTATAGCGAAGCCAGCCGGAGAAGTGAAGTTATCAAAGCTGTACGACGCATCTGGTCACAAAAAGTCAGCTTTTGCAGCTTACGTCAAAGTTTTTGATGCTCAGCATAACCGTGAGCTTGGTAGGATACCAGAGAATATTGCGCAAATCCTTTATCCACTTATGAATATTGATGATTTTTTCTTCGAGGCAACGATGGTGTTTTGTGACAACAAGAGACTAAGCATAGGTGATAGTTTTATTGTACAGCTTGATTGCTTTATCACATCAGCACTTTTTAACCCAACCACATCGTCATTTCACAATACTTCCTTTGCTAAAAACTCGCGAGCGCGAACATGGGAGGGCAGTCAGACGATCGTCGAAACACAGGAGGAGTTAGAGCATAGATCTAGACGTACAAGTTTGTTGGCTTTGTTTGACAGATTGCGCATAGCACCTTACACTGAGGAGAAAGAAAGAGGAGTCGGAGAGACGGAGATTATTGATCTGGAGAGTGAAGGAAGCTGGTCGGAAGCTAGAAAGGATGGAACCATAAAGCAAGGTCAGGAAACAAATCACCAAGATGAGACTCTAAACTTAAATCAGCTTAAGCTATTTTATAATGCCACGCAATCAGTTGAAGCACTCGAGAAGCTACCTGAATATGAGCCCTCCAACGATGTGTTCAAGCTGAATCTGAGACGCTACCAGAAGCAGGGTCTAGCATGGATGCTGAAAAGAGAGCATGCCTACGATAAACTTTCAGCATCAAGTGAAGTCGAAGGCGTTAACGAAAACACCATGAACCCTCTATGGAAGCAGTTTGAGTGGCCAAGAGATATGTCCTGGGCGGCTCAACGATCAAAAAAGAGCCAAGAACGAGAGTTTAGTAGTAATGAACGTTTCTTCTATGCAAACTTGCATACCGGCGAGTTCTCAATGGACAGGCCAGTGCTCAAGACCATGACAAAAGGTGGAATCCTCTCAGATGAGATGGGTTTGGGTAAAACAATTTCTGCTTTATCTTTGATTCTCTCAGCTCCCTTCGATGCAAAATATTTGGCCAACAAGAGCGGTATGTTCGAAGAGGCAAGCCGGGATTCCTCTCGGAAGCCATATGCAGCCAAAACGACCCTCATTGTCGTTCCAATGTCCCTTCTGACCCAATGGGGTTCGGAATTTGAGAGAGCGAATAATGCGGCAGATTTTTATTGCGAGGTATACTACGGAGGTAACGTTAGCAGTTTAAAAACCCTGCTAACAAAAACAAAGAATCCTCCAACGGTGGTATTAACAACTTATGGGATCGTCCAGAGTGAATGGAGTAAAATTGGTAAAGGAAAGAGCTTGCACCAGAATGAAGGCACATCTGGTCTTTTCTCAATAGATTTTTACCGTATTATTATTGATGAGGGCCATACCATTAGAAATAGGATGACAGCCACATCGAAAGCAGTACTACAGTTATCCAGCAAATGCCGGTGGGTTTTAACAGGAACTCCTATTATCAACAGATTAGATGATTTATACAGCTTAGTCAAATTTCTGCGACTGGAGCCTTGGTCGCAAATCGGATACTGGAAGCTGTTCGTATCGGAGCCGTTCGAGAGAAAACAGTTCAAACAGGCATTTGACTTGGTCAACGCAATCTTAGGACCTGTGTCCCTGAGAAGAACGAAGGAGATGAGAGATGCAGACGGAAAAAAACTGGTTGAACTGCCACCTAAGGAAGTTATCGTGGAGAAAATTCAATTCAATACGTCACAAGAGAAAATATACAAGTACTTTTTGGACAAGGCAGAGAACTCAGTTAAAACAGGACTTGCTCATGGGGACCTGCTCAAAAAGTATTCCACTATATTGGTTCACATATTAAGGCTAAGGCAGATTTGCTGCGACGCAGCATTATTAGGATCTCAAGATGAAAACGATGAGGATTTAAGAGACGGTGCACAACAGTTTAATGAATCAGTTAATGTAGAAAGCATTTTAGGAAACTCAGAGGACAGCTCCCAGCCTAAAGACGACGGAGACATTAGTGACGTTATCACTCAAGTAGCTGAAAAGTACAGGTCGAAAGACAGCTTCGAAAGCCTTGAGTGTTCAATCTGCACTACAGAATCGATCAATTTAAAATCGGCTGTGTTCTTAGAGTGCGGTCATGCCTTTTGTCAGCCTTGTATTGAGGACTATTTGGATTTTCAGAAACAGAAGAAATTGGAGATGAGGTGTCCCAATTGCAGGGAACTATTCAGGACTAAGTTTCTGTTGACTCTATGTCAGGACAGTGAGGGCAACTTCACTTTTGTACCTTACAATGAAAGCTCAAAGCCTGCTAAAATTCTGGCATTACTCAAGCATTTAAAATTATTACAGGACACAGCCGCCGGCGAGCAAGTTGTTGTTTTCTCGCAGTTTTCGTCTTACCTGGATATACTTGAACGTGAGCTCTCAAACGCTTTTCCTCCGAACGTGGCCAAGATTTACAAGTTTGACGGTAGGCTGAACCTAAAGGAGAGATCCAGTGTACTCCAGGAATTCTCAGTCAAAGATCTCAGTCGGCAGAAAATTCTCCTGCTGTCTCTGAAGGCGGGCGGAGTTGGTTTAAACTTGACATGCGCATCCCATGCTTTCATGATGGATCCTTGGTGGTCGCCCAGCATGGAGGACCAGGCTATCGATAGAATACACAGAATCGGGCAGACGAATAACGTCAAGGTAATACGGCTTATTATGGAAAACAGTATAGAGGAGAAAATGCTTCACATTCAGGAACGCAAGAGAACTATCGGAGAAGCAGTGGACGCTGATGAAGATGAGCGGAGGAAAAGAAGAATCGAAGAAATTAAGATGCTCTTTGAATGAGATAATTATGCAGAATTTCGATAAACCCGATATTATCCGTAAGACAGATCGATAATTCAGCGGGTACGAGGAGAGTTGGATCAATCATCAATCAATAAATATTCATCATGTAGCATAAAGAGCTCTTTATGGTTCCGCTCAACGGCTTTGAGATGCCTTCGAAGAACAGGAAGATGAATTTGATTGTTATCGCCGAGGCAATCCAAATATTTCAGGGTTAGTATAATATCACCTACTCTTATACCGGTTACCGTCGCAATGGTTTCAATGGAGAGTCTTCCGAGGTTAGCCAATTCTCCTTCCACCAGCTCCCAACAGATCACCTTTGACCAGTACTTCAAGTAACTTATCAGTCCGAATGGCGAAAGAGGTGACTCCGGCCCAGATACAATGTGCTCTGATTTCGAAAGTGCATAAGAAAATTCCAAAAGAAGCGTACCTAATCGAAGTCTCTGATATGGCGGAAAGGTCAAAATGCATGCAAGATTGTTTTGGTGGTATGAGACCAGGTCCTTTGAGAAGAATGCCATCGGCTTGGTGTTGCCCGTTTCATAGACAATGTAAAACTCGTAGTGGTCCACTTTGAAATACATCGATTTGTTATCAAGAAACAGCTTAGTGAACAGGCAAAGGCACTGACAAAACAGAAGATGCCTGGAGCCTCTCACACGTCTGATAGTGTACAAGGGGCTTTTGTATTTCGCTCTACCAGGTGCTTTGGACTTGAATTGGCAGTGCGCAACATGAGCCACGAAGCTGTCGTCCCTATCGGTATACCTGAAGCAATACTCACAGACATACAGCGTATCAAGCCAGTATTGTGATTTTTCTCTTTTGACCGGAGTTCGATCTTCCTCTATGAAGCCCAGCTGTCTGCTATCGGGACTAAAATAAGCGTTACTGCCATACCATGTGGGGAACTTCTTATCAATTCCAAACTGTACCTGTTTGATGTTTCTTTCGCTTAGGATACCGTAGAGATTTTCTTCCTGATTCTCTGCAACCATCCTGCTTCCTGGAACGCTTTTGAATCCGATTAAAGTGACTAGAGACTCAGTTCAGCAATACAATCTCATGTCAGACAGAATAAAGCCTTTGGATCCGTTGCCTTTGAATGCCCTCCTGACTTAATCAAATATTGAAGGTTGCTTTAAGATCGTATTGCGCGATGGCCTAAGTTCTCTTCGCTTATAGTCAAAAATTTTGAGATTAATCTAAAGGCATCGTATCTCATCGCATCTCATCGCTTGCTACATTGGTGCTCTTAAGGCCAGGCAGAGAACTTTTCTTTAGCTGAAGCGGTTGCCAGCACATAGTACCAGAGTCATGGGTACGTATAGGAAAAGATTCAATGAGAAGGCTAGGGCGGGCCATATGGCCAAGCTTAAAGAGCTGAAGAAAGTCAGAAATAAACAGTACTTCAGACATCTAGAAGATGGAAAACAAGATCAGTCGGATGAGAAGGGATCAGTTATAGAGGAAAATGAAGATAGCAATGCAGTGCTTTTGAAACCGATGAGCAAAGAGGAAAAACAGCTAAAGAAGCGGAAATTGGAGGAATTGTTTGCACCCAAAGAATCAAAGGTTTCGAAGCAGAAGAAGAAGAGGTTGGAGAAATTCATCGAGCATCAACTGAAAAGAGAGGAGAAGAAGCTTATCATTGAGAAACTACAGGATTACAAGATAGATACGTCCTTGATGAAGCCTTTGAAAACCCTGGGACAGGGCAAACAAACAAAGAAAGAAGCATTTCAAGAGGCATTAAGCTTAGAAAGACAGGGAAGGGGTAATGCGGATACTGCCGAAATTTTGTATGAGGAGCACGAAACTAGAGATTGGGACCAAGATCATGGAGGAAGTGATGCTCATGAAGGTGACGGCGATATCGAGGTTGACAAAGCTAAGCAGCAATCGAGCTTTGTTGATCGTAGGCCAGCCAGCGTGGGTGGTTCTGCTTTCGGATTTGGATTTTCCAATGCTCAAGTTGTCCATAAAAAGACGTCTAAACCCAAGTACAGTTGGAGACGGCGGATTGAACTTGCTGAAAGGAAAAAAAATGACTTGGAGGATGAGATGGATTTCAGGTCGAGTTCTCAAGAGGATGAAGAAGGCAGTTCACAAGGCGCTAGCGATTCTGATGAGCACAGCAGTGACAGTAGCACTGAAGCGCTTGAAGAGGGAGTGCAGTACTCAGCTGCCGATGATTTCAAAAAATGGGCTAATCAGCAGGTTAAACAGATTGAGGGCCGTGATGTAGAAATTGTGATGCCAAAACCAGCTGTCAAATATCAACCTGTAATTAGAGAAGAAGATTTGGAGGATGGTCTGATAGAAACAGTCATACCTGTGGATGAACATTCGCAGAGGAAGGCTTTTTACGTCAATGTAGCGAGGCCGGCTGAGATACAAGAGATCAGAATGAAGTTGCCTGTTTTTGGGGAAGAACATAGAATCATGGAGGCGATCCACCACAATGACGTCGTTATAATATGTGGTGAGACCGGTTCTGGTAAGACCACTCAAGTGCCGCAATTCTTGTACGAGTCCGGATTTGGCAACGTTGATTCACCAGACTATCCGGGAATGATAGGTGTCACGCAACCGCGAAGAGTGGCAGCAGTTTCGATGGCAAACCGTGTTTCATCTGAATTGGGCGATCACGGGAGTAAAGTCGGCTACAAAATTAGATTCGATTCTAACCTGAAGGAAGACACTAGAATCGCCTTCATGACTGATGGTGTTCTGCTGAGAGAGATGATGAAAGATTTTAGACTCACCAAATATTCATCCATCATCATTGATGAAGCTCATGAAAGAAATATAAACACTGATATATTAATCGGCATGCTTAGCCGATGTATCAGGCTGCGTGCAAAAGAGCACGCCAAAGATCCAAAGAAAAATAAGAAACTGAAGTTAATTATCATGTCTGCAACACTAAGAGTCGCTGATTTCAGTGAGAACACTGCGCTATTCTCCTCGCCACCACCCATTCTGAAGGTTGATGCTAGGCAGTTTCCCGTAGCTGTACACTTCAACCGCAGGACGCCGTATGATTATATGGAAGAAGCTTTCAAAAAGACTTGTAAGATTCATAGACGACTGCCTCCTGGAGCCATCTTAGTATTTTTGACAGGTCAACAAGAGATCAATCAAATGGTAAAAAGATTGAGACGAGAATTCCCGTTTAGAAAAGAACATAAAGTGCCCAAAGATTTGGAATCAAACACGATAAGTGTCAAAATCAACCCAAAAACTGCTGATTTGGAAACAGAAGACGTTGAATTCAGCGTAGAAATCGCTGATGAGGAAAATTTTGATGATGAGCTGGGTTCAGAGGATGACGGCGAAAACAATTCCGAGGGAGAGGAGGGGTTCGACGAGTGTCTGGAAGAAGGTCAAACGGAGAATGATCCTTTGTACGTTTTGCCACTTTACTCCTTGCTGCCTACAAGTGAACAAATGAAGATCTTTAACGAACCGCCGACTGGTTCAAGACTCTGCATCGTTGCTACTAATGTTGCTGAGACTTCGTTGACCATTCCCGGCATAAAATACGTGGTAGACTGTGGTAGATCTAAGGAGCGCAAGTACAATGAAGACACCGGCGTTCAGAGCTTTGAAATTGGTTGGGTAAGTAAAGCCGGCGCAGATCAAAGAAGTGGTCGTGCGGGGCGTACAGGTCCCGGTCACTGCTACAGGCTGTATTCCTCTGCTGTTTTTGAACACGATTTCGAACAGTTCTCACGTCCTGAGATCCTAAGAATGCCAGTTGAGAGTGTTGTACTGCAGATGAAGAGCATGGCTATTCAAAATGTCTTGAATTTTCCTTTTCCTACCCCACCTGAGCGGAACTCTATCCACAAGGCCATGAACTTGCTTCTGCGTTTAGGTGCATTGGATTCTGCAGAGAGAATTACAGAGGATGGCAGAATGATGAGTTTGTTCCCAATATCTCCAAGATTTTCCAAGCTTCTTCTAATTTCTGAAGAGAAGGACTGTCTGCCATATGCAGTCACCATCGTAAGCGCACTATCTGTCGGTGATCCCTTCCTGAAAGAGCAAGAGGTTGGTTTGAAGAGTGAAGACGCCGAAGAAGACAATAGCGACGACAAAGAAAAAGAGAAAGCACTGAGATCAAAGTACTTCAAGTGCAAGGCTCGTTTTTCTCGGTTAGATAAGTACAGTGATGTCTTCCGTCTATTAAGCGCTATCTGTGCCTTTGATTTCATAGCGAAGAATGAGAGACCACGCTTCCTGCGTGACAACTTCCTCAGAGCCAAGTTCATGGATGAAATTTTGAAATTACGGAAACAGTTAATGTACATCATTAAATCAAGCACTCGGGAGGAAAACGTCGCCGCTACTGTCACGGACGGAGATTTGAAATGTGATGTGCCACAAGATATTCAGCTCAGATTACTGAAACAAATGATATGCGCGGGCTTCGTCGATCAGGTCGCAATCAGAGCCGACTTCCTCTACCCAGAGGAAGTCCCCATCACCAACAAGACCTCGATTATAAACATTCCTTATGTGCCTGTACTCGCTACAAAGACCCCTGATATTTCTGAGTGTTTTGTCTACATTCATCCGTCATCCATACTCACAAATGCAGGCGAGTTACCTCCCAAATTCCTCGTGTACCATTCGCTGCATCTCGGTAACAACGGCAAGACAAGAATGAACTCACTGTGCGATATCAAGAGCACTCCTCTGGCAAACATAGCGGGCAAGGGATCATTGGTATCTTACAGCAAACCACTCTCAGGCCACGGAATGAAATCTATAGACGTTTCGCCATCTGAAAGGTATTGCTACGTGATTCCGAGATTTGGTGCGACTGTCGACAGCGATTTAAAAATCGGATGGGACTTAAACCCCGTTGCAGTCCACCAAAAGAGGATCAATGGCCAATGGAAAGTACAGAAAATCATCCCAAACAAGAGCTACAGTGCCATACAGCAGCAAACCAAGTGATTCGACTCTCGACTTAACTAAATACTTGGGTTTATATAGTCGTTATTACAATGTGTCGTATGAAATGTTGTTGCGCAACGCGCTCTCTGGGAAAAACTGTGGGTCAACCGCATATTCAAATGTTAAAGCAGGTTACTGACTGGTTCCTCTCAGATCAGAAGAGCAAGAAGGAGGTCTCATCAGAGGCTATTCAAGATGGATTTGGCTGAGCTTCTCTCAAGTTTGCACTGTATTTTAAAAGAGTATGTTTTTCTTTATTTTCCAGGTATCAAGTTATACAACTAGTTACTAACAACGAGATATAGAGCATCGTCGAAATGCAAGGTTCTGGATGAAAGTTTTCCCTGTACATTCTACGAGAAAGATCCTAATAAGATATTCACGTCATATTGTACTTATATCAAACGAAGAAGCGATGCATATGGAGTGATTAAGAGTGAAGACAAATTGAAATTGACTACGATATCGCAGAAGTTCGAAGATGGAATGTATGCACCCGAACAGGGTGGATTTTACAGGCTTTACCATGATATCAAGCTAGTGTGTACTATGCTTATTCATTATTACTCTCAGGGAACTAGAAATTATCAAATGGTCGACAAGTTCTATAAGTTTGCCATAGAGTTGATACTGAGAGAATGTTACAAACTCGGTATTTCACTCAACAACGGCAAAACAGATACCAGCTTGGTGACTGATACGGAAACAGAGCTTGACAGCGTGATTGCACATGACTTCATCAAGATTTCCACTAATTACAAGGTTCCAGTGGCAGAGACATACTATATCAAAACGAGGGAGCTGGAACTTTTCTCCTCGATGATTGCAAAATCTAATCTGGACAATAGGCCACAAGAGCTGCCCAATAGCAACTTCGAGATAAACAAAGTCATACCTCAGACAAATATCTGTGAAGAGGCTCCCAAATTAGGTTTTGTCGCCGCCAATACCAGTAACATACCCGATCCGACATTACCTCCGACAGAGATGATGACCAGATTTTTGCATCCTAATTGGTATGCTCTACCGACAACGATGTGGTTGAAATATGGCGATTACAAGCCGTGGGCCCCATCTTTCAACGAAAATGGCACAGTCATCGATTCAACCACGCGCGGTATCATATGGTTGCAGAGAGTCGGTTACTTACAGATATACCAGGACGCAGAGAACAATGCTGCAGAGGATAAGAAAGAAGGGTCAAGGGAACCTATGGATAAAACAAAATTAGAGGATAATCTGCATGAAGGGAAAGAGGAGGGTGCGTTGCTGAATGGTGAGTCTAGTACAGTTGACAATAAGGAGGAGATGAAAGATGAAGACCAAAAGGCGGCCTTTGACGATGCTGAGAAACCACTCGCTCAGCAACATTCTATCAAACTGGAAAATCTTTTTGATTGGAAGCCTTCCAACTATATTGATGACGATGAAATTGACGGTTTCAAAGACGGCACACAGGCCCAACTTGTCACATCAATCCTTCTGCAAATTCGGAACCTGAGAAAAGACAGAGTAATGAATAAAATTATCAAGCCATCCGCTGAAGAGGTAAAGCTTTACAACAAGGCTCGCAGGCTCTTGAAAGAGGTTGTGTTAGCAAAACAAGTTAAAGAGTTACCAATGAAGCATTGCAGATCCTTCCCCGTGCTTCAAGCTAATTACAATGGTAGTATACCCGTGGTGAGACTGCAGCCTACGAGGAAGAGAAAATCGAAAAAATAAGTCTATTAATAGTTGGGTTATGTAACTTTTAGTCAAAGAGCAGCCTTGAAGGCTTGATGCAATATGTTTTTTGTTCAACTTTCTATCAAAAATGAACATCAGCTCCCAGCAGAAAGCTAAAAACTAAATAACAATTCAATGCGCCGATGATGGCCCAAACAATGAAAGCAGAAATGGTTAACCATCTGCTATTAGTGTAATCAACAGTTTTGCCACCTGGCATTGTCAGAGGAGTGTTCTCATCTTCGTTTTCTCCTTCTCCATGTTCGTCAATGACTGTCATTATTTTCCTGTTGGCTGTGAAGTATATCAGAGGCGCTGACACGATAGGAAGGATCAAGGATAAAACCACCTGCGAAAAGTTAAGCACATCTGAAATACCGCGCTCGCCCATGGTCAAGGTAATGAACAAACATGGAACAATCGCAATTAGTCTCGTACCAAGCCTTGTTGCCCATGGCGGCAGTGACCATTTCAAAAAGCCTTCGGAGACTATCTGGCCAGCGACTGTGCAAATGATTCCAGCGGATTGGCCTGAAAAGATCATTGCCAGAGCAAATATTAAACCTGCCGCGGGCGAAATATAATGAACCAGTAGATTGTAGATTGATAACAAATCAGCATCCTTAGCCTCGGGTTGACCGTATAGAGTTGCACCAGCAACAATCAAAATGGCTGAATTTACGAATGTTGCAATCAGAAACAATGAAATTATCAGTTCAGCATACGAGTAATTCAAGTTGTACTTGATGGCCTTGACACTTGGACGCTTACCTACCTTGCCATATCGTTTGATGTCGAATTCTTGCAAACGTGGTTTAACCAATGAAGAGCCCAGATACAATGAATGAGGCATGACTGTAGCCCCCAGAATCCCCAAGGAGATATACAAAGCTCCTTGATCCTTGAAGATTATTGCTGAGGGAAGATATCCTCTTATTAGCTCCAATTTATCGGGAATTGTTATCTTGAACAATTCGAGAAGAAAGCAGATGACGGTCGCGGCCACTAAACCGCTAACGAAAAGTTCAAAAGCTCTAACCTTTTTCATGGATGCACCATCTTGTTGGTAAAACATCAGAATGACTAGAACATCCAATACGGTGAGAATCACCCCATAAGTCAAAGGAATCCCAAATAGAATCTGCAGTGCGACCGCGGTACCTACGACCTCCGCCAGATCGGTCGCTATGATCGCCAGCTCTGCAAAAAAGTAAACTACCAGGTTGAGCTTTCGAGGCAAATGACGACGGCAATTTTCTGCAAGATCATAACCAGTGACAGTGCCAAGTTTCACGCAGAGACACTGAAGTAAAACGGCAAAGATATTCGAAATGAAAACTGAGAAAAGTAAAGTATATTTGAACTGCGCACCACCGGAGACACTGGTAGAATAATTGCCTGGATCCATATAGGCCACACTGACCATGATGCCCGGGCCTATGAAAGTTGCGAACTTACGCAACACTTGATAGATGCTCATAACCACGCTACGCTCACCGCTCGCCAGTATAGCAGTAGTAAAATCAGCTTTCAATATCACTTACTGTCTTATATTCCTGCACGCTTAGCTGAATGCGAATGCTCTTGTACTTTCTTCTTCTCACGCCGCTTCTGCAGATACCGCTTCTAATTGAACATGTAAAGGGTCTTCGTTAGCCTGCTCTTGGAAACAGATGATCTATTGCCTCGTAGCGGCAATTCGCTGGATATCATTCAGTCATGAGGGCGATTCCAACATGCGAAACTGTCGTCTTGCGGCCATCATGTGACGTTCCCGCTCCGGATTTCTGCGATATTGCACCCAGATATTTAACGACATCTGGCATCGCGCCCTCGTACCTGACACATAGTAGGCATAAAGCCACGGCAATTCCTCTTAAGGTTACCTAAACACCTGACAAGCGCAAAAGGTGAAGCTGAACCTACGAGACGTGCAGTCGAAACGCGAGAGGGCCCGATACCGGAATCTTATCGGTTTGCAACGCCGCCGAGGTCCCTGGCGGATTCCTGCTCCTGGTGAAGGTCGCCACTTCTGTACCTGTAGCTTACCAGCGTAGCGGTGCAAGCTCACGCCAGCTGTAACTCTGTTTAAAGACAACCATCTGGTTCAATCCGCCATCTGAAGAATAAAGCTTTGCCTGCTATTCGAAATGTTGCAACGTATTGCAATAAGGGCTCCTCAGTAGCACCAAGGCTGTCAACCTATAAGGTAAGCCTTAGATAAACATATCACTAGCGCCTCAGGGTGATCATTCTTTCGCGTAGCTGTAATCCCCACGTCTTTGCGACTGCTGTTCAGTCCATAAACCTCTTCACAGAGAGACTTCCACGTTCAAGAAGTGGTAGGTAGAGAACTTGGTTCACAAAGAATCGACTTCTTTTAAGCGCTGAGGTCTTATTATGGTCGTTTTTTACGAAGGCCGAGATGCAATTGGTAAACAGAAAAGTTGCAAGCAAGAACAGTGAATAGACAGTTTTAGTAGCGATGAGTGGTTCCCAAGAGAGTCGATTGGTGGCATCTTCGAGGCCAGAATTGGAGACACCTTGGGCGGCAGAGAAATCGAGGCTTCATGTTGAATTCTAACACGCCAAGAGGCAATCATTGGATTGGCGCTTCTTCAACGTCCTCAACATATCAAGCAATTGACGGTCGAACGTCGGGAAGTCAGGAATGGCGATTTCGCTCTTCGAAAAGCTATGATCGTGTGTCTTCAACTCTATCGGATGGCAGAGCTCGCGGCGATACAAAATATACACTTGGCCCGGATGGGAAACGTTTCGGGGAGCTTCAATCTCAGCCATTGATTTCTCCAGAGGTTCTTGAAGCTTCGCGACAGCGAGCTTTGGCGCTTCTCATCTTCGCCATCATTCAAGGATACAAGGTCTACGACCTTATCGTGCTGAAGAACAAGGTGGCGGTGGTAGGCCGACTATTCGACAGCTCCAGACTGAGTTTCATCTTCAAATACCTGATCATTGATTCGCTTTTTTTGTACTTCTTGCCGAGCTTCAAGATTCCTAAGCTAACTTTCCAGCCGTGGGCCGTCACTGTTCAAATCGTCGCAATGACCGTCATCACCGTTCTTATATCGAACGAACACGGCTTTGCCCTACTATCGGTCTTTGGAGCGGCGTGGAGAAAGCTCAGTACCAAGGAGGTCAGCTTGACTGGCTCGTCGGTAAACATGAGAAAAGTTATGGATTCCTCATCGCATTTCAGAGGAGCTTTGACTATAAAGATATTGCCTGAGAATACGGCCATGTTTAACCCATTGCATGATTCGTTCTGTCTGCCCATGGACGCCAGCCTCGTGCCAGAAGGACATGTTAAGGTTCCCATTAGAATTAACTCGACGGCTGATATTTCCTTGGTCCAGCTCGAGTACAGGGATATTTACACTGACAGATCAGAGCTGAGAAATTTGACAAGTAAGGAATTCAGGTTAGTTGAAGATTTATCCGGTCTTCTTTCTCGAGATAGGTTAATGAGCCAAAGAGTGCAAGATACTTCGACGATACGATATATTGAATTGCCGCTCAACGATGTTGGATTCTATCAGATCAAAAAAATTGTCGATACAAAGGATTTCAGTCTCAAGGTTTACCAGTCTCATTTAGTCATTCCTTACTGTCCTGTAGCATCGATCACTGGTCATGGAAGCTCGGATAGATGCATTGGTGACTCGGATAGAGTCTCGTTGGAGGTTCAGGGGGTACCACCCATGAAACTCACATACACCAAAAGCATTAATGGTAAGGCTCGTACTTACGTCGACACCAACCTGGTTCCCGAATTTTTTGAAACGCCCCTTCAATCAACACGGAAGCATATCTTTTCTGCTACCGACTTGTCGGATTTAAAATGGGGCCGCAACTATCCTGTGACAATCAACTTGGATACGACGGCTTCTCAAGACGGTCATTACGTTTACAAGATTGATAAGCTGGTCGATGGCTTGGGAAATGTTATGGATTTTACCAAAATTCCTGAAGCTCTGCAAGAAGATTATCAGGTTTCATATGATTTTAAAGTCCACGAAATACCTAGAGGTTCCTTAGATGAGAAATTTGACCCCAAATCATCGACGAAAAGAGCCATCGTTGTTAAGTTCGAAAAACCGCCAACTTGGGAAGATTCCGCTCCCTATTCTGCGAACATATCATTTGTTGATGAGAAGCAGAAACTGCATTTGCGGAGCATCTCGACAACATCTCATCATGCTTCATTTCAAGCTGAATCCCCCGGAACCTACAAGCTTGAAGGCATCTCTTCGAAGCACTGTCCTGGGGTTGTCATCGGAAAATCAAGTATTCTAATAACAAAACCTGTGCCGCCACAGTTAGATGTCAAGTCGACACCTATACTTGATCAGTGTGTTGGTCAAGTCGGGCTAAATTTTGATCTAACCTTTACTGGGGCCCCACCATTCCAGTACATGGCAATGATATACAAAATGGAAGAAAATAAAAAGTGGAGGCTCTATGACACTAAAAGATATACATCGGAAGGGACAAGAAGCCAATTCAGCTATAACCCCACCATCGAAGGCAATTATGAAATTGTCTTCGATCATTTGACAAATAAACTATTCACCGATCAGATTTCTTTGGTTCCCCGTGAGAAGTACACATTTAAGACTTCGATGAGAGTGAAACCTAGCGCCAAATTTAAGACACTGAAGGAAGTAGAGCTATGTCTCGGTGAGCAAACGAAGGTTCCAGTAACATTTCATGGAGAGCCGCCCTTTTCATTGACTTATGACATTGTGGAGACTTCTTCGAATAAAAGAAGCTCGCGGAAGGTTGATAACCTGCTCACTTACGATTATGAGATCGAAATTCCACGCTTCGAAGTTGGCGGAGATTATATCGTTTCATTGGTTTCCGTCAAGGATTCTTCTGACTGCCTCGTAGGCTTAAGTGAGCCGGACGCAAGAATAAAAATTAGAAGGGATATACCTTCTGCCGCATTCAATCTTCTGGATAATTCAAATCAAGTCAAGATCAAGCAAGGCTCTCAAGCGCATATTCCTTTAAAGCTAGCAGGTGAGGCACCTTTCACGGTTAAATACGAACATTTCGATTCTCACGGTCAGCTCCTTGGGGTATATGAAACTCAATTTCATTCGAGTTATAAGCCTGTCCTTAAAGTTAGCAATGAAGGAAGGTACAAGTTAGTTGATGTTCGTGATTCCAGCTGCAGCGGGATCATCGAAGATCCGGAGAGCCACTTTGAGGTTGGTTTCTTAGACAAGCCCAGTTTTACGGTTGTGGCTAACAGTAAGATCGAAAAAGTAAGTGATACAAATTTTGTCAAACATGAGGTATGTCAGGGTACTGAGAGCGTATTGGACTTGGCTTTATCCGGTTCTCCGCCATTTTCATTGAGGTTTGATCTGGTCACGCCAAATGGACATTCAATTAGTAAAGCCATACAGGTTGCGACGAAATATGCAACAATAAGGCTGCGAAACGAGGAACCTGGAGAACACATTGTGATAATAAGCGCTCTTTATGACTCGAACTATGGCGAGGAAGATTTCTCCAAGGCTTCCTATTCGTCTCCGGAGGTCATAGTCAAGCAAAAGGTCAATCCACTACCAGAAGTAAAATTTTCCGATTCAGGAAAGATTTTCAGGGCTTGCTCAACTGCTGTGAATGAGGAAACGTCTTCATTAGCTCCTATCAGTTTGAGGTTTAATTATGGAGAAGCACCGTTTTCTGTCACTTTCAGTATATATCATGAAAGTACAAGCAGAACCGAACATTGCACAATTGATAAAATTGTACCGGGCTCATTCAATTACAGGAGACTTTATGAGAATCTGAAATTAGGAAATCACCTCATCGCAATTGAAAAAGTGGTAGACGCCAATGGATGCGCCAATGATAAGATCGCTACAGAAAATGAACATGTATGGATATCTGTGACAGATGTTCCTAAAATTCACTTGCTTGATCCGACGGCCGACTATTGTGTTGGCGATTACGTCGCATATCAGTTGAGCGGTAATGCTCCTTTCAACATCAGGTATGAATTCAACGGGGCGCAACTCAAACTTAAGGAGCATACATCACAATTTGTAAGGTTAGCCACAGAGCCCGGTACAATCTCCATCCTTTCCATAGGCGACTCGACATCGCAATGCATGGTAGACTTCACCAAGCCGAATATGAAGAAAGAGTTTGATAGACTATCTCTGGTTGTCCATCCTATACCATCCGTCACTGTTTCCCAGGGACAGAATGCCGTAGAGGACATTCATGAGGGAGACCAAGCGGAGGTCATCTTCTCGTTTGAAGGAACTCCACCTTTCTCACTGACCTATGTCAGAACTGAAGAAGCAGAGGGTAGAAAGAGGCCTCAAATAGTGGAAACTCATAAAGTAACAGACATACATTCCTTCGAGTATAGAGTTCTCACTAGCTTACAGGGGACCTATGAGGCTATAGAAATCTCTGACGCATTCTGTTTCGCCAAGAATGATGCTTTCTTTCATTACTGATCTGGCGTCGAACTCTCTACAAGTAAAGACGGCACATGAAGGAATTAACCATCGTTGACTATATGGTAGCATTTCTAAATAAAAAGGCTTAGCCAAAGCGTTGGTAATCTATAGATGAAGAAGGGCTGGCCAGAAGTGAAACCTAAACTTCTGGAAAATACGTGTTTTCCCCTCTAGCTACTTACATATTGCTCAAATCGAGCCTATGCGCTTCATGAAGATACATGAGGATCAAATTTCCAAGAAAGGCTTCACGAATCCTGTAATATATCTCATTTGAGCAAACAAAGGCAAAGCCGTTGGTTGTTAATTAGAGGGCTAGCAGCATCGTCGTTTTATAACTAGACTTAGCTTACCGCTTTTGGGGAAGTAAAACTAAGGCGATACGGCATCGAGTAGTTTTTCAGGACAGGATTGGGCGGCAAATGGAACGAGGAATAACGAAGAACTGCTTCAGTTGGTCAGTATGAACCATCCCTCTTTTGCGCGAGAGAGCGAAATTCTCTTGTCCTTCAGGTCCTTTGAAAGGGCAATAAGGCTTTCGGTTACGCGGTTTTTCGGATCAGAATCTCTGCTTAACCACTGTAGTTCGTTTTTGTAAGCACTTTGACTGTACTTGCCATAATTGTAGTCGACAGACTGTGTAACGCCTTCTGTATGCTCTGAATACAGTCGTAGCCTTCTTGAAGCTAAGCAGGCTTTATGGCCTATCCTTTCCTCATCTACAATCTCTTCATCTATCAGCGTTGTATCACCGCAGGTGGATGACAAGCTAGGTTGCTTGAAATCCGCTCGCGGATAAGTAGGTGCACTTTCCAGATATCTTCTCGATTCGAGGTGAGCAACATCAGCGGAATCATGGGAGCTCGAATTATCAAGATTCTTCTGCGGTACTTCAATTTTGCGCTGCTTTACGCTGAAGTGCTTCAGCTTTGCGATCATGAACGGGTTCGAAAGGGATATGTTTCGTGCCACCTCCATATCCTCATTCTCACAGCCCGGGATTGGCGAGCTTTCCAGCGACGATGAGCAATGGCGATTGGTTACTTCCTGTGTTCCAACCGCATCATCCGAATTTAAGTTGCACTTCCATCGAATCTCATCTGGATACACATAATCAGATGCAGCTTGGCGCTTGGCGCATCGCAGCGCCGATGTGCTTCCGACTGAGCGTACATTTTCATTCGCTGAAGGAAGCAGTGATTCATTTCGTTTGATTTCCCCCTGTTTCCCAGCGTGCTGATCACCGTTAACCGTGGATACACCTCCATTGTTACCTGGCTTTTGGCTTGTCACAGTAGCTTCCTGACATATGCCTGGACGCCTTGGAATTCGCCCGGTCATTTCGATTTCTTCACATCCTTTCTTGCCCAACTCCGCCACAATATACGCAGAGAGAGACTCCTCCAGTTGACGCATGACGATGGATACGTCCTTAATCATAACATCATTTTTTCCCGGTTCAACATTCACGTCCAAAATTCTTGCGTCACATTCGAAGTTAATATACCAGGTCGTTGGATCCATTAAATTTGCTTCACGGTAAATTTTATTAACTATTTTGGCGACTGAAGTCCCAAAGTTCAGTTGAAGCGAAATGATTCGATTGTTAACGGAGAGAAACCTCTTATTTTTGTTGAGCCCGCAGACGTCTGTCTGCGGCTGCATTCTTGGCAGTATGACATTCAAATGAATAAACTTATTGACAGGCAAATTATCGTTAACGAGGAAGTTATCTGAGACTGGCGACCTCAACTTTGATGCTATTGAGAGGGCTCGTACTCTTGAAAGGTTTGGTTCCAAGGATTGTTGCAATTGCTTCCTCGTTACTTGACCATCCTTGTCGACAGTAACAAGACAAAAGTGGAATCGAATTGATCGGAAAATCAAAGAGTAGTGCTGTGTTAGACGGTGAATCTCTTCATTGCTTCTTGCCGCCCTAGCTACTGTGTGTAAATACCGGGCTCTCAATCCCAGCAGGAGGTTTTTGATCAGTACTGTAGTGCCTGACGGACATGAGACCTTTTTACGGTCTATACCTTTGGTAAGGCCATCTTTGGGCACCAGCCACTTCTCGCCAACACTTTCAGACTTACTCTTTGTTGTAATTTCCATAGAACCTTTCTTATTGGCTAATGTTGCTAGAGAAAAGAGCGCCTGTCCTCTGAATCCCAGAGTCTTCAAGTGGGATAGGTCATCCTGCGACCTTATTTTGCTAGTGGCATGGTTCAAGCACATTGCATTCCTATCAGCTTTATCTACGCCAGAACCATCGTCCCTAACGCAAATGTAATGACAACCGCTTGTGTTAGAATCTATGTCAACGTAAATGCTGGTGGCTCCAGCGTCTATCGCATTATCTATGAGCTCTTTGACAGCATGCTTGGGGTCCGGAATGATTGAGCTGGACACAAGACGCCATTTTGACGTATCTTCGATTTCCTTAATGGTCATCGGACCCTTGAGCCGCTGTAGATCTTTGAGCTGCTTTCTTGAGCTGCTTTTTTACCTATCGAGCTTGCTGTCACTAACCCAAAGGCACTGATCTATGAAGAGTTGCAATTCGCAGGCTTTTCGAAGGTATTGCATGAGCTCAGACCCTTTAGGAACTCAAGTTGGCAGTGTGTGCCCCTGCGACTAAATAAAAACGGATTAGCAAGCAAACCAATGTCACTGGCTGTTGCCCTGAAATATCTATCTCTTTCTTCGTTTCCCTTGAAGTTATTGGTATTTAGTGTACTGACTTAGCTGGTGATATTACTACAACGAAGACAACACTTCCGCTACAGTAGTAACTCGATAATGGCTTTTCCAAGAAGAATACCAATTGGTGGGTGGAAGCATGCTCTGAAGCCTGAAAGTCCCACAGTGATCACCTTCGATGCTTACAACACATTATATGCAACGACACTGCCAGTTATGCAGCAGTACTGCCTGGTTGCCAAGAAATACAACGTCATCGCCGATCCCATGCAACTAACCATGAAATTTCCCAAAGTCTTCAAGGAGCTGAGGGATAGGCATCCGAACTATGGCAAGTTTACAGGCATCACCGCAGTGGAATGGTGGAGCAAGCTTATCACGAACGTTTTCCAGCCGCTGGAGATCTCAAAAGAGATGGTTGAGGAGATTTTAGTGAGATTCGAGGGTTACCAAGCTTACCAGGTGTATCCAGATGTGCTTGATTTCATAAAAGAAGCTAAATCAAAGCATCCGGATGTGATCTTAGGTATCATCAGCAACACAGATCCGGTGGTATATACATTGCTGCAAAACCTTGGACTGTACGAATACTTTAAACCGCATATCTTCTTATCATACGACCTAGATCTGAAAAAGCCCTCCAAAGAGATTTTCGAATATGCCCTTGAGGATATGGCGAAGAGGTATCCCAGATTGCTAGAGAATAATGACCTCGGGACCCTCAGGTCTCGGTGCTGGCATATCGGCGATGAGGCAATCAACGACATGCGCGGTGCTGAGAATGCTGGATGGAATGGAGTACTGATCGATAGGAACAATAAGTACGGACACTTATCCAGGTCTTTTGAGCACAAGGACAGGAGCAGCGACCTTCTGTCAGTCGATAAAATTGATACTACTTCAAGCATAAGCTACGAGGAGAGCTTGAGACAAATGGATACTGTTCTCCTGGGTGAGAGAGCCTTTGTGGTGTCAAACTTCAAAACTCTTCAAGACTTCCTACTTTGATCAAGATAGTTAAAAATAATTGGACGCAACCGGAATCGAACCGATGACCTCTTCCTTGCAAGGGAAGCGCGCTACCAACTGCGCCATGTGCCCATGGTATTTGTTGAAAGATATCTCTGATCGATCTAGTAACCCCATTAAGTGGGGCACCACTCAGCCATTTCTGCGTACCAGCGCCTTGGCGCTATTATAAGCTAAGGAGATTATTTACTGAACCTTGGCGAAGAAGTGACAGGATGAGAAAATGTTACATTTTGCTGTAAAGTTCTTTCCGCGTCTTAACTAACGTACGTGCTAACTTAATTTGATGTTATTTCCACTAGCATATGTTGATCTTGTGCTGCAGCCTGTCACGCCCACTCACAAGAAGGGAACTAGCACTGCTCTGGATTTCAACATTAATGTTTAAAAATGAATATATGTCGTAGAAATTTGGCCCTTGGAGATCCAGTAGAGATGTCTCCGACAACCATTAGAACGAAGAGAGAAAAAATGTCATGGGAAATTCTTCCACGGGAAGTGTTTTATCTCTCCTCATGGATTGATGTCACCTGGGAAAATCCCCTTCGCTCTTTGTTCGTCCCACTTGTCGACCCAGTCTAGAGGGCACAGAGAGGAGTAAGTTCTCCAGAACACTTTGCATGGTGCAAAGTCCTCGCCCTTCATGTTAATACATTTGTGGTAATCCACATATGACTGCCAACAGTGTTTGGTCTGGTTTTGATTAGGGAATCTAGCATCGAAGCCAACGGTATGCAATGGACTTTCTTGGCCAGGTTGATGTGCTTTCTCAGAGATCTGTTGAATCTTTTGCTCTGCGGTCATTGGTAAGTTGTAGTACTGTGTGGTTCTTAAACAACAAATCTGGAAAAGAGCAAACTTCTAACTCTTTTCAATCAAGTGAATATAACTGCCAAAACAAGTTCTACTCACTCTATGCCGTTTAGCTCTCCTGCGGTAAGCTGATTTTTTCCAGCATAGCTCAAAGTGTGCGTTTATCGGTCAGAGAGCTCTCTCGCCAGCACTATGAACTTTTACTAGGTCTTCATTGGATAAAAGTCATGTGATGTGGTTCATATTAGCTTTCTTCTTCAAACTGGATCAATCGGCTTCATTTGATTTGCTTAGCTGTCAAATTCCATTTCAGATGCGCTGGTAGTCTTGTCTAACCTGATCTCATGAGTCTATTATTGCGTCCTCGGTCCGCGCTCTCTGCGGTGGTTGGAGACCCGCTTCAGTCGTGCTGTAGCCTCTTAACCTCCGGTACTTCATCTCATTTCAATTATGGTTAATGCAAATAGTGTTTAGACCGACTTTGTGTTGTGGCAGTGGACTGTATGTTTGTATAATCAATCAGCTTTCAATTAGCCGCCGTGCCAAGCAGGACTCGGCACGTGATCCTGATCACAGTCTCGAGGTATTGAACTTATATAAGGCTATTGAAACATCTGCAGCGCTTGTTGAACCAGTTGGGTTTTGTTCTGCTTATCGAGCTCTTTCAGAAGTCTTATTAATTGGAAACACATGTCCCATGATTCTGCAGCCGTAGCACTGTCTTCCGCATTCGCAGCGCTCGTTACGAGGAGCCTGAGCACTTTCAGCATCATCTCTTGATCCCTTATAAGATCCGCAACAGCAGAATCCTTGCCCTCTGATGGCACTGTGCTATCGCTATCGTCATCTACTTTGTCGCTTCTCAGGTCATCCACAAGTTCGACGTCGTAATTGAGGAAGACAAGTAATAATACACCGATGATCTTAGCCTCATTTCCCTCGAGGCACCTGGCTAAAAGTTCGCGAGGTGTCATTTTCAAATTAGAAAAGAGTTGGTTCCAGTGTTTCGCTTCAATTTTCCGCAGACAGTTACTGATTATCTCCAGCATGTCACTATGAGGGTTAAATCCGCTCGCTTCCCAATTTTGGGGACTATCACATAGTTTCACCAGTTCTATAATCTGATCTAAGGGCTCGCTAGCGAGGATCTTGAGCGAAAGTATCTTTTCCAGCGCAAAGTTATAATGTTTTATCGGGCGGAACTCGGTTGATATATCTTGCAAGCTGACATTTTGAGCTATCTTCGCGGAGATCATTTGATCAAGGTATATCTTATGTTTGATTATCAGCTTGGAGTAGTCGTTGTGGAAGACGCAACTCAACCCATGTATCGTGGTTGCGTCTGGGGACACCGAAATAGGATAATAGTCATCTTCTAAGCGGATCGATAATAGAGGCGGTCTTTTTTCCCATAAGTCATCAATCTTATAGAACAGTTTGCAGTGTCCGCTGACTACGTAAATTTCATCGGAGAGAATGTCTATTATTCGCTCCACCTCTTCTAATAGCACTGTTGTTGTCCAGCCACTTCCGCTGATTTCGCTGGCTTTCATGATCCTATTATCAGAACAGTAAATGAGTCCATCTTTGAAGCTGGCAGCCCAATCGATAGATTCCGTTAAAATTGGAGATGGGATAGTAATCTTCGCATGTTCATGAAATTTTTTTATAATGTGGATACCGCTAGGATGAAGAATTGACAAGATCGCAAATATTACTATCTTATCACTAGTAGTTATTATTACTTCTGCTGTCTTGTAGAATTTTTCCCCATATTTCTCCAGCTCAGAATTTTCTCGTGATTTAATCTTCAGCAATTTGTGCTTATGGAATAAGCTCACTTGTAGTCTAAGCCGTTCAACCGGCGCCTGTAATTGATATTCCCATATTTTGTATTTGGCAATATCAGAACTGTCAAGTCCTTGAAGATTCAGCCTAAAGCATTGAACGGAAGTCGTCCAATCATCTCTTTTGATAGCACATAGCAAGTATGTACTGCTCAACCAATGCATATCCAGAACTGTCATCTCCTTGAAGGTATACCACACATTTGTCTCTAGATTTTGGATTAGCAGAATGTTTTTATTCGAGACATAGACCGCCATGAGTTTATTGTTTGAACTAATTTTAATAAGAGGAACGCAGTTGTTGATAGCCCTAGTGGGCAACTTTATTACTTGCATCAAGTCCTGTGCGGCCGAAGAGCCTTTGGCTGGCGAGTAGATTGCAATATCATTTTTGTTGTTCTGCAGGACGTAGCTAACTGGTGAGCGGGCATCTGAAAACCCCTGTTTCGCCTCTTCCCACAAATCCCACATTTGATATTCACCTGAGCTAGAAACCGATACTAGCAATTTATCCACGTACGCAAATCCTGAGTATTCGAAACTTGAGGAAGGCTCTTCGAACTCACTGTCTCCAGCGGAGGAAAACAAGGCGTTACCGAACGGCGTCATGAAGTGCATCACATTGGTTCTTGATATTAAGATGAGTGTTTCATCGTTCAGTTTTCCACAAATCTTGACAGGAAATGGAACTTTGAACTTGTAGTCAAGTTCATTGGTCTGCGGGTTGTAATACACTAAAGTGCCTCCGCAAACCAACGCCATCTTTCCTTTGAGTTCGAAGCATGTTGTTAGTTTAGCTTCAACAGGAAATTCTGCCACGTCTACTTTTTGCTCGTTAATCTTAATGTTGTTAATCAAAACTGCTTTGTGGTCCGAAGGTTGCGCTACAACGAGAAGTTGGTCCTGAATTATACATATCCTGCTTCCATTTGTTAATTGAACAAGTGAAGAGTTTTTCAGCTTGAAGTTTTCTAGACTCAGCAACTGTAATCCATGGGGAAACAGAACAAGTAAGCTCTCCTCAGCCTTTTCGTCTTTCTCTGACAGTCGTTTGAAACTAATTATATCAATGATCCTGTAGTCGAATTTCAGTACAACTTTCAGACGCAACTCGAGTCTTCTAACCGGCAGCTCATCGAGGTTTTCCTGATTCACCGACAAGAATTGTAAAAATCCCTTTTCCTTCGTCACAGCGTAACCATTTTGAATGATTTTGGAAGTCTTGCCTTTCTCAAAGACTGTTAGAATATCATCGTCTACCGAATCGTCGTATTCTTGCTCCAGATCTTCGCTAAGTTTCCCGAAATCGATAATTGGAATCCCATAATCCTTGAATGTCGTTATGTTAGCAGAGCTCTTCAATATTTGATATGTTAGCAGGAAGCTCTTATCTGTAGCAACATAAAAGACGATTTTTCCCTGATTCCAAGCTAAGCTGTTGGATTGTGTTTGATTATTCAGGCCCCCAACATGTCTATCCAATGCTACAGACTGAGTGATGGACCTGTTCAAACCAAATTCTTCAATGGACTCGGGAGTTCTCTCGTGGCTTGCAACTAGTGCCATGGGTTTCATATTGTACGCTAGCACCCTGCCCGGCGTCACCATTACCAGGACATTTGCCTGAGGTAGCGAGATCGTTTGAAGTATATCATTATTGTTCACCTCGTTATTTGCTAATGCATGGATGGAATCATTGATCTTGCAGGTCTGAGGTGGGCTCAATGGCCATAAATGCCTACTCATTGCTTGCTAGATCCGCCCCTACCGTATCTTCAAACGGTCACTTGGAAGCGAAATTGTTGGACCTCGCTCTGCAAGCCTTCAAATGATGGTTAAGAGTGGATATTTTGGACAATTCTCGTTAATTATAAATGTACATAAATCTAAACACTGATTGTTTTCCAGATATTCAGACCATCTGTACCAGTACTGATAAGACAGCCTGGGATTTGCCTATGCCATTTGACGTCTTTGACCTCTTTTTGCCAGTGAACGAATAAAAGCTGAGGAGGAATTTGCTTCAACTCGCTTACCTCTAACGTTTGTTGTTTGATCTCTTCATCGTCTGCTTCCACAGATAAGTCCCACAGGGTCACAGTGTTGTCCTCAGATGCAACAGCGATAATTGATTCATCAAGCGGGTTGAAACTAATCGATGTGATTGCACCTTTGTGGAAGCCATATTGTGCGACGGGCTGCACATTGTCGCTATTGTTGGGCGACAATTGTCTAAGATCCCAGACACCCCATTTACCGTCATCCGCACCGCTTGCCAATAGATAACCGATCTTTTCATTCCAACTGATAACGTTGACATCTGTGGTAGAAGCCTTTGTAGAGATGGCCGGTTTATGCTTCTTTGACCTTGTGTCCCAGATCCTTATATAACCGTCGCATCCGCTGGTGGCAAAAACGGTGGATTCCGTACGCGACCATTGGATATCTTCGATTGACTTGTTATTAGACACGGTAAAGGGCTGCCTGTCAGTAACCCACTTTGACGTATGACGCTGTGTCAAGAAAACTTGACCCGAACAGTCACCGGTTAACAGGGCACCCGTTTTGATCAAAGGAGACCAATCCAGACCGTAACCCTCAACATTCCCGTGGTTTTTGACTGTGTGGAGTGGACGCTTGGCAGCTTTGGGAATTTGATAGCCAGGTGTTTCGAAAGCTCTTGTCTGTGGAGCTAAGTCATAGATGTACACCTCAGCATTTTCGCTCATGGTGGCCGTCAACACCTCTTGTTTGGACGCGAATGGGGAGACCTTTATTCTGTTCGTAGTGTCTTTGAGTGGTATGTTTTCATTTTCAATAATGGGATCGCTATCGTCGCCCTCGTCGTCCTCGTCTTCTTCTTCATCGTCGCCGTCGCCCTTGACCAAGGTCTTGTTCAATTGCGAAAGCTTGAGCACCATCAATTCGTTTTCTTTTTTCTTCGAAGCCTGTGTTGCGGTGGTCATGAGAAGAGATTGGGGGTAGTTTCGACGCTCAGTCCCCAATCCATCAGGTATGACATCCAAGGTTAGGCACGGCCATGGCATGTTCACATTGTGTAGCATTTCGTAAACAGTTGGATCAGCCTCCAACACTTCATCAGGCCCCAAAGGCCGAGATAAATGTGGCAAATATAATTCCTCCCTGGCATTGTCTTCCTTTTGTTCCTTTTCAAGCTGCTTTTGAGCATCCTGTTGCTTTTTCTCTATAAACTTTTGTTCATCAATGCCCTCTTCATCCTCTTCTTTATCCTCCTCCTCATCCACTTCTATTATCTCACCATCGCTTTCAAATTCGTCGCTGTATGCATCCTCGAACTCTCCCATCTCAATATCGGGCTCTTCGTTCTTGGAGCCGACGGCTGGCACATCATTCCCTCCGATTTTGGCGGCGACCACCCTCTGCTCTTCCTCCGAGGCGATACTTCTCTTAGACATAGTAGATCACCTGCAATCGTACCTGGAGGACCCGAACTGTATCACTTCCAGCTTGATATGCCCTTTAGCTTCGATACAATTTCAACCTCATCGCATCTCAAAGGCTCGAAAAAATTTTCCAAGCATTAAGCACCGGCGAAAAAGAAAAAAAGCACAACATCGCCGATCTGTATATAAATGGACTAGCAGTCTAGACGGTTTTCCACTGTTCAACAGTTCATCAAGATGAAAGATTAGAATCAGACCCGTCCTCTTGTTCCCTCTTTTTGCGCCGCTTTTTATCTTGCTTCCTAACCCTGGCTTCTTCGATGAGTTTCTCTCGGTTATCGGCGACGTATCGTAGGAAAAAATCACCGTCCTTACTCTTCTTCGCTTGATGGAGTAGTTGTTCTACTTCGTCAGTAACCTCAACGCGAGTTTTCGCTAGTCTATTCAATAGCCGCTGATCCCGGGCAAAGCATTGTTTCTTTCGCACCCTTTGTAAGGACTTGAATGAGACTTCCCCTGGCTTCATGTACTGGTTTTTCCTCAAATTATGCCATGGGGTTTGTAAAATGGTACACTGGTTCATTTTGTTGCCCTGAATTGACATCGATTTACACAACTGCAGGCAGTCGTTGACAACCTCTGCAGGCACATCATCTAGAGATTTCTCGTCAGGATGCAGCTTCAGGTATACATGTCCGCTGGAGTATTTATCGGTGTGAAACCAGACGTAGTTCAGCTCCCGATAACCATACTTAATCAGTAGGTCATTTTCATATTTGTCCTTTCCCGTCGCGATCTGGTACTTTCTTGAGCCTTCCAGCGGCTCAGATTCATAGAAGTAAACCATCCAGAAGGTGTAGCAATGCTCTTGCTGTTTCATTAACCATTCTAAATGATTCAAAGATCTCTTTTGGAAGCGCCACTACGGGTAGGCTAGGCTGTCCGGAATGCTCTGGTTCATTTCGGACGAAAAATGCATAGCTCAGCGGCTAATTTGACTATATAAAGGAAAAACATATACGGCAAGAAGCACTAGGTTGTCCTGCTTTTCAAACCACAAAAGAGTATAAATTTAGCTTTAGTTCGAGCAGCCGTATGCAAGTTTGTTTCGCTGCCCCAGTTAAGTTCTACTCGACGTATTCAGAGCTCATCCCGGCACCGAGAGGGTTCGATACCATATTCAATCCACTCCAGTCTGATAAATGGCAGCACTTCCCTGAGAACTTCCCTAGCAACCTCACACTCAGCTTAGGCAAGGATAAGACATGTCATGTGGTTGTGGCGTGGAACGGAAGAACTATGGAAACGATTAAGGTAAATCTGCTAGACAGTGCCCGAACAATCCAGTTCACAGCACGTTGTCCCGCCATCTCATGTAAGTATATTGTTCTGACAGAGTCCGGAATGTTTATGAGGCGATTTCAGGTTTCTCTCAATAGTGAGGACGACTTTGAAAGACTACAAGTTATCCTTGCCGGACTTCGTGTTGCTGTGAAGCCTGCTAGGCCGCGCATGTCTACAGCGGATCAGAGCAAATTGAACTGTAAGTATTTGGGACAACCGAACGTTTCTGCAAATCCCTTATCGACAATCGAGTCCAATACCTTGGCGGCTAATCTTAGCGCTCAGAACGCATTTTCCGATAACTCGTTGGTGGAGAGTCAATATGCGACGGGGTCGGTAGAACAAGGATTCCAATACCCGCTGTGCTCACAAATCTCGTCGGAAATCCCGTGGCAGGCGCAGTCTGGTTCGTACTTTGCAACCGCACTAAACCATTCAGATACTCAAAATGAAGCCCAAATGGTCCTTCCCAATCAATGCTTCCCTTTTTCCAATGACACGACTAGTCTGACCGGTCCGGCTCCGCCAATACCATCGAAACCTGAGGTTCCGAGCGATTGTGGGATGCAAAGTACTGTACAAAGCATATCAGTGGCTCTCAACAAAGAAACGAAAGCCAATCTCGAATTTACAACTGAAGGGAGCTGTTCGATTTCTAAGTCGACTGAGGGGAAAGATGTGACCTGCATAGCACCAGCAGAACTCTTTACCGAGAAAAAATCATGTTTAAGCAAAGATAACATAGAGCTGCCCCAATTACGTCGTGATTTGATTTCCAAGCCGCACGAAACAAGAAGTGAAGGGAATCGCTCGCAAGAAATCGCTAGCGAGCACTTGGCAATCACAACCCCATCTGAAAAAAATGTTTTGGACAACGAACGAAACATTCGGTCCGAGGAAGGCGCTAGTAAAAAAGGATTAAAACCCTTAGGCGTAAACAAAAGTAATGACACGAAAAACGAAGAAAAAGCATCTAGGCAATCGCCGATAGTCCAGCCAGCGGCTACCTTTCAAAAGATTAGGATATCCAAACGAGCTATCAAGGAGAAACTGAAAGATGAGTATTTCATGAAGTGGGTATCAAAAGTCGAAGAGGCTTTGTCTGCGATGACGGATGTGCAATCACCTTAGGCAAGAAAAGCTCCAAAGACTGCTAAAATCAGAGCAAAAAGGCTTGGGTTGATACTTACGGCTTTGTTCTCAGTTGCTGAATGATTATCACTTGAAGCGGTTTGACCAGTTGTAGTCGCTGCCGTTACTGTGGTCTGGCGGCCACTTGTCGGGATCGAGCTGGTCATGAAGTCTTGAGGCAGGTATACGGTGGACACGGAGGCTTTCTGCTTTAGGGAGTCGTACCATGGGAACTGGGTGATAAACGTTTGGAACTCTGTAAAGGGAAACGAATTTGCAATGTCTGCTTCTAAATCGGCTGTACTCGCGAGAGTAACAGCGTGAAAGTAGTAATTTGCAACCGCCGGAGGAAGCTGCCTGTTGTTATCCACCATATACGAACTGTATGCAGGCATATTTGTGTTAATGTCAGCGAGACAAACCGTATAGAAGGGCAAGTTAGCCTGGGCAGCTGATGCTCGAGCAGCGTCGCTCGCTGTAGGCGTGCTTTGCAAAGACAAAGCGTAAGCTGTCAACGCATAGAGAAATCCGATCCACTGGATCAATCTCATGTTGCGCTCATTAGAGTAGCAAGTCCGGTTCGATTAACTCAGAACGCTGTGAGCCACCTTTTATATCGAACCACTTTGTTGAACTGAACCCTTTTCCTTTTCAGGTCGTTAATGAACTTGAAGATGTGCATGGGACTCCAAAAAACATCATCTACCTACTATTGTAGATATATATCAAATGATGTTTGCTCATCACAGTGCTGCATAAGAATATCCTGCTGGTTCTACAAAAATGCGACCAAGCCCGCGATCATGCCTCCTGCGATAGCAGGCGAGGCCATTCTATGAGCGCCTCCAGAGGCTGATATGCTGTTGGTCGATGACGAGGATCGCCCGTCAGAAGTCATCGTAGCGGATGAATTTGCGGCCAGTCTCGTGGTAGCCCGAGTTGAACTAAAGGAAGCGCTGTCTGTTCTTGATCTACTCAGAGAACCTGTTTTGCTCACACTCAGGCTTGTAGCAACACCGGCTCCATTTAAAAACTGTGATAAAGCAGAAGAGGCATCCACTGAGTCAGAACTCGACAATGAAAGCAATCCAGAACTTCCGATGGGCAGTTGCAACACGTCTGAAGCGGCTCCAGGTTCGCCAGAAAAAGCGTATATTGTACTAGGCGTTATGGAAGAGAAAGATTCGGTTTGTGTAGCCTGCACGATTGATGTTAGGACACCAACGCTTACAGTTTCATTGGGTACAGCGATAGGCATACTTTGTGTTTGGTATAAAGAACCGGCGGTTCCTTCCTGGCCGCTCAATGCAACGGCTTTTGCCAAAACCACGAATTGTATGATTATTAAACTGAGCTGAAATTTCATCACGGCGCCGATTACTAGCAAGTTTACCAGTAATGCTCATCCAATGTCTAAAACAGCGCTTCCATATATATAAGGCGTACCTTATATATCTGGGATGCTTAGGAAGTCGGAGTCAACATTCCCGGCTCAAGGCTCTTGACCACGGCGGAAGATCAACAGTCAAAACAAGCGCATATTTTTACAAGCGTTGCCGGGCAAGTATGCTTTGTTGCCGTTTTTCGCATTTTTCATCTCAAGAAGCGAGATGAGATCTGCATAGTTTTACCTTTTTCGTGAAAGCATTCTCGATGACGAAATCTTACAAAGGGCTCAACAAGTTCCGGCCGCTAGCATCTGTTTTCAATCATTCTTGAGCAACGCGGCGGAAGACGGTGCTTCGCAATCTCCGAGGTAAGATGCGGTTTGGAGTACCTCCGCCATCGATGCAAATGGCCCACGAAATCTGGCGCTGTTGAATTGCTATAGAAGCGATCGATTAAGCCCAGAATTCCAGCTCTATGGATGCTAGCAATCTAGAATCTGAAGCCCTGCCAGATCTCGTAGAGTCTGAGTTAGCGATGGGCCATCGATTGGGCCTCGCGCAGTGCGTGTTTTCCAGTTGAAAATTTCCGCAACGAAGTTTATCATCACGTACAAGGCTGGATGAAGCTAGTGGCTAAGGTACAGAGGTCTATCTAGAATGTCTTTCGCTGAGGGATACTTTGAAGTAGAGTCGAGAATCATCGACCGCTTGGCCAGACTTCCATATGTACAACAATTCGTTCACGACAAGATAAGTGGTAGAATTACGCTGTTCCTGCTAGTTGTGGGCACAATGGCGTTCATCAATGAGCTATACATAACCATCGAGATGACTTTTTTGCAGAAGGAGACTTACGAGGAGTTAAACAAGGGCTATATCGATGAAAGCTTGAAGTTACATAGGATGATTGTCCAGGATAACTATCACAGCCGAGAATATCTTGATGAGAAGAGCGGGATTGTCATCGAGGAATTCGAGGACAGGGACAAATTTTTCGCCAAACCTGTCCATGTAGCTCACTTATACGCCATGTGTAACGTTTTGAAAGACGGCAAGCCCGTCCTGGCAAAGCCTCTACAATTTCACATCGAGTTCTCACCAGAAGACTACGAAGATGAGAGAAGACCTGAGTTTGGTTGTAGATTGCGGGTATTGAGGACCAAACTCTACCATTTCTTCAAAGATACGCAGCTATTCTCAGAGCTCGTTAAAAAGCCCGAGAACTTCACTGTATCTGATAGTGTCAAGATCTACAACAGCGCTAGCGAGCCACTGCCTTGCACCATCGACGACGTCCAGTTATGTTTCCTCAAGATAGAGACCGGCGATACTATCCAGTGCGATCTGATCATTTGATAAAATTCTACATGCTTCTGTGCACTCGCGGGACACCTATATCATTGCTATGTAACTGATTTTCGCACCATGCCCATAGTTTCATAACTTGAACCAACCTCGCCTCGGATAGGTCAAAGTCATCGTTCGAAGAGGCCTTGTCCATCGATATTGCAGCACTTTTAACTTGGCCGTCTTCTTGCTGCTCCTTTATCATGTCTGTTGTCCAGCTCCAATCGTCGTTCGCGGATGTGGCCGTTGATCTCAGGCGGCCATCGTCCGAATCTCGCAGCTCTGCCAGAGAATCTGTGGTTAAATGCTGGCCGACGTCCTCCTTCGGCCTAACCATAAGGATCTCGTTGTAATGTGAGAAGGGTTTTCCTGCGATCCCACTGCTGAAGCCAATTAAATCGGGGAACTTACCAACCTGACTGGCATGAGTTGCAACTTGCGAATGCAAGCACCTCAGGAGCTTTCTGTTTACGAGTTCTGCGATATGAGACCTCAAGGACAGTGAATACAGATTTTTCAAGCTCTTTGGAAGCTTAACTTTCGAGTCGCCGCCTTTAGGGAAAAGTAATAGTGTCATAACAAGCTCCAATTCCGCCATATATGTCTTATTCGAAGCTGCTTTCAGTGCCAGCTTCTCCTGCGAGTACTTGATGAGCTCCAAAACGAAATCGTCATCAGTCCCTTGGCTACCAGCAGTATCGCGGTCATGTTTCCTGATCTTCTCAATCAAGTCCAAAAGCAGGAGTTTAAAATGCAGGTCATCTTTCCCATCGCTACTACCAACATAGCCACTGAAAGAAGCTCCTCCGTTACCATCCTTTGACGGACCAGCCGCACCACACTCCAGCACTTCGATCCCAAAAGTCGAGTTTATCTCTTCCATCGCCTCAGAGACTCTTCCAGTCTTGATCAACTTACTTATATGGGCTCTTTCCCTGATCTTATAGAGATCATTGAATTCTTGAGCGTCCTTATTGGACTTTACGTACCCCATCTCCCGAGCCATTCGCACACTAGATTCTTCAAATCCCATACAAACAAAATAGTTCAGCAGCAGCTTTGGAATCGAAGGCTCTGCAGATGTGCTCCCATCTGCTCCACCGCTGTTCAAACCCATTCCCGCCACGTTACCACGGCCATCACCGAGCAATGGTGCGGTACAAGCAGCCACTGCATCGTTCCATTCCTCCTTACTAAAAGACTTTCTTTCATAGACTTTATCAGCTCCCATCCCGCTGCCTGACAACCGACAAAAGATTTGGCTTCTCGAGCTACAATTCAGTCTACAACAGTGGCTACTTCAACCTGGTTGGCATAAGGCCCTGACGATACTCCTTGTCCAAAGAGATTGGTACCATCGTACGAGCTACATGTTCAAGGGACCTGCACCCTGGTTCGCAGGGCTATCTATCTCCCAGGCATTCCGAGGCCTGGCTGCGTGGAGCTTTACTTTACAACAGGTGATCAAGACGACTCCGAGAGACCGATGCCACGATCAGCTATTGTTCGCTATCCAGAGGCCTAGACATTTCCAATGGGCAAGAGTTAAACGTCCCTTATCAGTGCCTAGCTGGCGACTCTCATGGGCTGGTATAGTCTGAAAGTTGGCCATTTGTTCACGGCTTTGGGCTAGAATAGGCTAATCTCTAAACTATTCTGTTCTGACTGCGCGTTTTCAGTGAGCGTCAGCAAACGTCCAGAAGCAAGTGCGACAGTAAAGGACGACGCTGACGCCGCGACTCATTAAACAAGCTAAAGCTGCAACGATCTACAACAGCTTCTCGAACAGTGCGGGATGTGAACAGAAATTCGGACCTTTGGGACTATCAGTTAGGGGTCAGTGGAGAGTTTTGGGCGAAGTTTTGCCTAGAATCGTACAATAATTTGTAGCTGGATGATTCGCTCGTCGCTGAGCTAGTGGTAACTCTGAATGGTAATTGATCCCCGGAGATGAACAGCGTTGCTATATGATCCTGTGGGATTGTAGTGAGTGACTGTGCGTTTCTGTTTGCACCAGGGGTTTTTGGTTCCTTAACTGCTCAGAGACTGAATCGGCACTCTTTGGAGTTTTGCCGAGTTCTAGTACTAGATTAGGGGCATTAACTGATCTCCTTATTTGAATCTGGGAAGCTCCGTAGCTCAGTTGGGGAGTTTCATCTACTTAAAGTTGCCATTCCAATAGGCGAGTTCGACATTTGTGGACAAATCCTGCTAGTGAACGAAAGGGAACTTCTCCAATTGCGGCCTTCCGTCGACTATACCTTTTTGCAGTCGTAGCCGTACTCCTGTCTGACTTAGACATTAGAGTCACAAATGTGCGCCACTAAGATGGTTACTATGAGGACGCCAACAGAAGAACACTTTCACAAATCGGGTGAGCTGGACGATCCAAGGGAAAGATCCCCACGGAATTCTAGAGCTTTTCATTCATACCAGACAGAGCATCATCTTCTCTCGCGACAGACCCACACTCATGTGCGCAATCCATCTCTTCCTACTCTCTTAAATGTTGATTCTTCGCATTCTAGTGCTGCCGAGACATCTCCACTGACACAGGAACCCATGCAAGATCCGAGTGGCCACCACCTCATAACACCTCCATCTTCTTCAACAAGGGTCCAATTTAAGACTCCGATATGGAAGAGCGGCTCCAGCGAACACAGTGAATTCGAACTTTCTTCTGCCTTCAGGCACGATAGCACGAGTTCGACCCGCCGTCAAAGTTCCATTGAATCGTTAATGCGTGCCGCTGCTACGGTTGAAAGTGACACTGATCTGAACAAGACTTATCAGGACAAAGTGGCCACTATATTAGAATTAAAAAATGAAATATCAAACACTATAAGAAACTGGCCAATCGCCAAGGATACCTCATCACAGGAGCTCTACAGCGCTCAGAAATCTTCCGACAGTGGTACCGGTGGATCTAGTGATAAGATCCTCCTAGATCAAATATCCTGCGAGAACCTGGCGTCGCTGAATGAGGTTACCCAACGCTTGAACAACGCAGTTAAGGAATTGGTGTATCTCAAAGAGCATGTTCGTTATCTCAAAGAGTCAGCCGCCGCCATTTCTCGGGCTAGACCAGTATCTGACTCGGGAAAGAGAGTAACGCTACCTCCAATTGAAGCTCTCACAATGAATCTCCCGAAGAAAGCTTCATCGAAAAATTTCCAGTTTAAGAATGAGGCGGCAAAAACTTCAGTTGTGCCACCTGCTCTTGAGCAGCAAAAACGTTCAAGTAGTTTCCATGATCCTCGGAAATCTCACGAGCGGCTCAGTGCGTCCAGGATTTCAGGTAGCGCAACCTGGCCGCCCTCATATATTGGCGCAAATCATAGACCAACCCTATCTGATCCATCAGCTTATCGAAACATGGGCAAAGCTGATGGCTCGGCGCAGGAAATGCAGTACTCGAAGCCGATTACTGTGCCAGTTCCACCAGGCACTAGACCAATAATACTCAATGCCCAAAGCAGTTTGCAAACGTCAGTTAAGATGAAAAATAAAATTGTTAAGAAGAGGAAGAAGTCTTCATCAGAGAAGTCGTCTCCGGATTATCATCGTTCTTTAACGCATGGATTACTGCTTAGCGAGCCCATTAGAAAAGATGAGCAATCGACGACCTCCTGCGTTCATTGTGGAGAAAACAGTACACCAGAGTGGAGACGAGGTCCATACGGAAACAGGACATTGTGTAATGCCTGTGGACTCTTTTATCGCAAATTGATAAAGAAATTTGGAGTCAAAGATGCTAACCTCTTGATGCGATTCAAAAAGCAAGTCAATCCTGAGGATCGTCGTGTTCCTTCGGTGCTAAATGTTCCGGCAGCTTTCATTTCGAATCTGGACAATGACAGCACTCTGGACGCCGAGTACAATACTATTGGCAGTATTTCAGGTCCTAGCTCATCTGGCGCATAGCAAGAAATAAACAAATATTGCGCTTTTACATAAGGATCAAAGCTGAGTGCTTAGATGGTACTATAAAGTGTCGGTTGATTGCTCAAAAATCTCGTAAAATATTTGGTAAAGCGGTTTAATTATGTATGTAGCAAGTATGTACTATACAAAGCATTAAAATTTACCTACTTTTCCCCTCGTCTATTAAAATAACCGGATGCCATAGCAGCTTATTAGGAGTTCACATTATCGGACGAACTGTCTTCTGAGCCAGATTCCTCGGCCTTTGCTGGTGCTTTGTTCATATCCAATTTCTTATTGGAAGTGAAAATTCCAAAAATGAAAGCCAGGGCAGAGAAGCCTAAGGCCATATAAAAGACATTCTTAATAGAATCACTGAGCAAATCCCCCAATAGCGACCTTGAGCCATCAAAATGATGAGTTCTGTAAACCACCACCGCATCGGCGCTGGCATTCTGGCCTATATCAATGTGATGCTGTCTCATCTTATTCGTAATCGAGGTCGTGAAAACGGTATTGCAAACAACACCTCCAATGGCCTGTCCCAGATTTTTCAGGAAATTGTTCAAGGTTGTAACTGCGATAAAATCCATACGGTAGGTCTCACTTTTCTTGTCCAGTTGAATTTGACTACCAATCAAGGAACTTTGCATTGTAGCCCCGAAAGCGATACCAGGCAAGATTAACAACCCAATGTGCTGGCTCGTTGTCGAAGTGTTGTCCAGGAGTGTTAACAGACCCGCACCAATGATACCACTAAATGCACCTACCAGAGCGACAGGTTTGACAAGACCAAGCTTCGCATTAAATATACCACTCGTCATAACTGTAATAACGGTCGGTACCACCATAGCGATACTGTGAACAGAAGCTTTCCATGCTGTTTCGTCGTAAATCAGTTGGAAAAACTGAACAACGTATATGACTTGACACATGAACGCCATACAAGTGAAGAAAACGGTGACGTTTGAGACCAAAATAGAAAACTTGCTGAAGATTTTCCATGGGATCAAAGGTTGGTATCTGGGATTTGTCCTCACTACCTTCAACCGGGGAAAGATCACAAAATCGTAAATCAGTGCGAAAATGGTCAACGAGATACCGACAACAAACATCACTATGGTAGGAGCGGAGTTCCAGGCATATTTGCTGCCGCCAAAACTGAACGCCAAAAGGATCAAGACTAGACCAGCAGAGCACAACAAGCTTTCGATAATATCAAATTTGAAAATAAGCTCATGAACAAATGTTTTCCAAGTGGACAATTTGAAGAGTTCACGCAGCCTTTTTGCGAAAGCCCACAGATTATTAAAGAATTGAACCACAGTAGAGCGAGTGGATTGCAATTTCTTACCATTAGGGTGGTAAAAGAGAACAAGGAACGCAAATGCTAGACCACCCACGGGCAAATTAATGTAAAAGCACCATCTCCAAGTCACATGGGTGGTGAAAGCACCACCTAGGAACGGCCCAGCCACAGACGCAACACCAAAGGCGCCGCCCATACAAGCGATGATCAGTCCTCTTTTCGATTCGTCCACCAAAGTGGAACCAATGATGAAAGCGAGACCCTGAATCCCACTACCACCAATACCGGCAATCACTCTGCCTCCAATCAACATATCCATCGAGTGTGCCACACCGGCCACCAACGATCCAACCTCGAAAATCACAATCGCCGTCAGCACAGACGTCTTGAACCCGACAACGGCTGCAATCCGCCCCCAGATGAGCGAAAGCACCGCGTTCGGCAAACTGTAACCAGCAAAAATCCAACCCGTCTTTGAATAATCCCCAAATTGATTAGCCACGGTCTCGACAATACTCGAAACAATCATAATATCCAATGCTGCCAGAAAAAGCGACAAGGCAAGTGAAAAAACACAAAGATACAACGCTATTCCCGTAGTTTTACCCACTCCCAATGCCTGCTGAGCAGTTTCTCTAGCTGGCTGTTTCACCACTGTCTCCTTTGAACTTTGCGAGGTCGAGCTGTCCAGCGGATCGCCCTCTCTGATCTCAGCAACCCCAGGGCTTCCATCGATGGCCACTTTTTGATCCTCCAAATCCTTCTTCATTCTTGAATTTTCTGATTATCTTTGTTCCTACTTCTTTATCCTTCAACAACTCAAATCAAACCATCTGACATGGCTTTATATACCTTCCGATTACCTCATCTCACTGGCAAACCATTGTCTTCTTCACTATTGATATCATTATTTCCGCTTTCTTGGCAAACTTCGCATAATGGCCGTTTTTTCGTCACCGCCGTTCATAGTACGAAAACCTTGAAGGCCAAGAAAAAAACTGGATAGTGAGTCAAACGACGGAAATAAGCAACAACGGAGATGTTTAATCCTATCGACGGCCGTAACATCTTCTGTTCTGCATAGCTTGCCAGGTTTTGAACCATTGATGCATGTCCTTGATCCGCTCTAGGCTGTGTAAGTTGACCGTAGCAAGAATCTCCTTAGAGTGCACCTGGGTGCCGAACAGAGCCAAGTCCTTGAAGCTGCTGTGTTCCGAGTAGGGCACATTAAAGATCTGGTATCTGTTGTGTTTCTTGTACTGTTTTAAAATGAAGCGCAGGTCGAGGGTGTTGTTTTGGTGGTCTTGCAGCAATTGTTCGCAGTACTGGATTCTGGACTCTTGAGTGGGCAGGTCGGGCGGTTTGGCGAATTTGTTTGTGAATGTCCAGCCTGTCGGTATGAAACCGACGACATCTTGGTAGATTTTGGAATGTTCTTTGAAATAGAGGTCAATCGATTCTTTTGATCTCAGAGTCGAGAGGGGCACCAAATGGACACAGGACTGCTCGACCTCGTGGGTTATCAGGCCTTCCGGGAAGTAGGAAAGGTACTGGGAAATGATCTTGTGTCTTGAGGATTTCTTGGAGACGAAGATCTTGGTATTAAGCGCCTCCGCGATGGCGATCGCCAGCTTCTCCTTGCCGATGGTGTAGGTGCCGACCAGGAACAGACAGTTGTAGAGGGTTCTACTGGCGGTGGATCGGGCGATAAACCTAAAGATGCTTTGCTGTGAGTCGTTGAAGAACTGTCGTATGCCTTTTTCCGCCAGTTGAGACGCGAAGCGGGAGGTGACGCTTAGCACAGAGTCCTGGCTCGGGAAGTGGAACCCCGGTATCAGGTAGGTCGTGTCGAGATACACTTGGTCTAGCGCTGTCGGGCAGATACTGTTAAGCCTGGAAATTAGCTGCGGATTGCTTCTGAAATCGCCCGTGTGCAGGATCTGTTTTACCACGTTTCGTCGTCTGTCATCCCACTCTTGAAACAGGAACACTGTGGCGCCTGGGCAATGGTTGGCGTCTAGCGGTATGACCGATATGTTGGCCCAGATCCACGTTTCTTGGTTCATCGGTAGCGCCCGGACTAGGTCTCGGTTGATATTGAACTTGTTTATCATAAGATCCACCGTGATCTGCGACGCGTAGATCGTCCCATGGTCCCAGGACTTGCGTAGACCCATGTAATGATCCGAATGGAAGTGGGAGAGGAAGTATTGTGAGATTACCGGGTCTCGCTCAAAATTGAACCCGTCTACCACAACCTTGTGTCCGTTCACAAAGCTCAGAATTTTGATCTCGGGCAGTTTGGGCCTACTCACCGCGCTAGCGGTCAGCGACCGCTTGCTAGCGGCTTCTGTCGACTTCTCAAGGCACGATTCCGCGTGAGCCTCCTTCTGGTAGATTTCGAAATTAGTTATATCAATTTGACAAATTGGGCACTTTATCTCCTTGATCGCCACGACTTCCTCCTCTTCCTCCTCCTCTATTATTATGGGATCATCTTGATTATTCCGGACAATGACCTCCTCGAAGGATCTTTGTCGTACCTGCAGCGACGATGCTGTCGGTATGTCGAACTCGGATAATTTCCTCTGCTTCTTGGTCGATTTCACAACACCAGAGCGTCTCCTACGTACATCTGAACTGCTAACCTGTACAATAGACCTCCTGGACATCTACTCCCATCCGGTTTCTTACTTCGAGCCACACTATAAGCAAGCTTTTTTTTATATTAGGTTAAAGCTGCCAATACTTCAATTAAGAGCCAATTCAAAGCGTCACTAGCAGAAGAGACAACAAATGGGTCTACTCACTATAATCAAGAAGCAGAAGTTGAAAGACAACGAGATTCGGTGTTTGATTCTCGGTCTTGATAATTCCGGCAAGTCCACGATTGTCAATCGCCTGCTCCCGAAGGATCAGAGATCAACCGAGATCACCCCGACCGTGGGCTTCCAAATCCACACAGCGCATATTCAAGATCGTCTTGTGTCGTTATGGGACATAGGAGGGCAAACCACTTTGCGACCCTTCTGGGACAACTACTATGACAAGACGGATGTTTTAGTCTGGTGCATCGATGTAAGCCAGCCGTTAAGGTTTGATGAGTCTGCTCGTGAGCTGTTCTCATTTCTCCAGAGAGACCGGGGGCGTCCAGGCCATGACTTGAAGCTGATAGTCGCTTTGAATAAGATTGATCTTCTGTCAGGATCGTCATTAACGACATGCGTTGCATCCGTCCAAGATGATCTATCTGATGTCGCCGGGGCCGGGGCGGTTTTTGTCCGGTGCAGCGGGGTTACCGGACAGGGCATGGAAGAGCTTTCGTACGCAATGTGTGCGGATTAATGGAGAGCCTGCTGTGCCGCAGTATATAAGCATGGAAGGATCCGCTGCCTGAGTCGCGGTAGCTGTATCGAGCGATAGCAGGAACAACTGATCGGATAGGAAGATGGTGAAAGTTGCAGTAGTGGGAGCCTCGGGGGGCATTGGACAGCCGCTCTCCTTGTTGTTAAAGTTGAACCCTCTCGTGTCGGAGCTGGCGCTCTACGATGTGAGATTGGCTCAGGGAGTGGCCAAGGACCTCTCTCACATCAGCACCAACGCCGTGTGCAAAGGCTTCGACAAGGACCAGATAGCTGAAGCGTTGCGTGGTGCCCATGTGGTTTTAATTCCTGCAGGGGTACCCCGGAAGCCAGGGATGACACGTGACGACCTGTTCAAGATCAATGCAGGCATAGTGAAGGGCATCGTGACTGCGATCGGGCAGCATTGCCCCGACGCGCGTATCCTGATCATCTCGAACCCCGTGAACAGCACCGTGCCCATTGCCGTCGAGACGTTGAAGGCTATGGGTAAGTTCTACCCTGGCAACGTGATGGGCGTCACCACCCTGGACGTGGTGCGCGCCGAGACGTTCCTCGCGGACTACCTGATCGCTCAGAAGAAAAACAGCCTCTCCAAGCAGTTCGACAAGACCAAGATGTACAAGGACGTCACTGTGATCGGTGGCCACTCCGGCAACACTATTGTCCCAGTCCTGAAGAAAAAGCCGCTAATCAGCACCCTGGCCTCTTCGTACGACGAGTTCGTGCAGCGCGTGCAGTTTGGCGGCGACGAAGTCGTCAAGGCCAAGGACGGCGCGGGCTCTGCGACGCTATCGATGGCCCTCGCCGGCTACAGATTTGCCGAACAGGTCCTCAAGAGTATCCATCGCGAGAACACCCCACCGATCCCCACCTACGTCTACTTACCCGGGATCGCCAACGGCGTCAAGGCCCAGGCAAAGCTATCCAGCTCTCTGGAGTATTTCTCCTTGCCCGCCAACTTGCTCGACGGCCGCGTCACCAGCGTGGACGACACAATCCTCGACTCCCTTTCCCCACAGGAGAGGAAGCTGGTCGAACGCGCGGTCAAAGAGCTCGGTAGTAACATAGACAAGGGCAAGAAGTTCGTTAACGGCAACGCCAAGCTATAAATGCACTACCCGCCTCGGTTCAATCCGATCGCATACATCCTGTATAGTGTCTCTAACACCCTGAACTGCGTACACCCCCGCGGCGCGCGCCGAGGGGCCGGCTGCACAATTTCTTGGCTTTTTCTCCATTTCCCCGCCCCCGCATCTCAGCAGACCCTCAAGAACTTGCAGCGATGCAATAACGTCAAAGAACTTCCCTACACCTGTAATAGACTTATATAAACAACAGCGCGACCATAGTACGGCGGTACACACCCCGCAACCCAACAAAATAAACCAAAACATGAGTACCGTCTTGAAGAAACTCTCCCTTATCCAGCCTTTCCATCACAAGGCCGGCTGGACCGCGAGACACAAAGGAACAAAGCAAGAGCAAAACCCTGTCAAGAGAACTACCTATAAAGTGGATTTGGGCGCGCCCAACAACAGCGAAGAGTACGTGAAAAAAATCCAGGATAGAATCCGTCTCAAGCTAGTAGCGCCCGAGCTGGCCGCGGCCGCGAAGCCGGCGGTGGAACACATCGAGGACAAGAACCAGAACAAGAACAAGGAGGAAAAGACAAAGAGAATCGGGAAACACGTCTCCAAGAGACTCAACGAGGACAGGGTCCAGAAGATGATTCAGTTAGACGAACTTCATTTCAAGCACTCCCAGGAACAAACAGGTATGTATTAACCGCGCTAAGCGCTTTCATCTTTCTCGTTTTTGTGGTTTAGCCGGGCGGCCGCGAGTGTCCGGTCCAGCAGGGGATTGTCCGAGACACTCGAGGGATCGCCCAGCGCCCCGGATGTCCGGACGGAAACGGGTTCCAGGTTCTCGCAGTGGTTTCGGGGGGTGTGAACCACGGCCCAGCAAGGTAGAGGTGGCTCGCCGTGTAATTCAGAGGAGACAAGCAAGCAGAATTGAAGAAGACGTATATTCCGGGGCTTTAAACACGAAGGTGACGCATACAATCCCGCCAATTGTGCATTACACAGGTAGTTGCTTTTCGATACGTTCAAGTTTCGATTTGATTTTGGGTTTTTTTTTTTGTGGTAAAACTCCTTCTTGATTTAGTTGTAAAGACCCATTGGTGCTGGGATTGTTGTGTTACTACGTCCTTTGATAGTGCGGTGGTTTGTTTGCAGGCTCGCGTTTCCAGGCTCTCCAAAGCAACCTGCCATAGAAGATGAACGTTCAAGAGATTACTAACGAAGAGATAGTGCATAAACAGGTATATTGGGGACATGCCAGTGGTGGGAACGGCGGACAGGGCCAGCAGGAACAACCGATTGAGATTTCGTATCCTACCACAGAAGTGGTGGGTCGCGGATCGTTTGGGGTGGTATTCACCACTACGATCCAGCAGTCGGGCGAGATGGTTGCGATCAAGAAGGTGCTGCAGGATAGGAGATTCAAAAATAGAGAGCTGGAGATTATGAAGTTGTTGCAACATCCGAATGTGATAGATTTGAAATATTATTTTTACGAGAAGGATCCGCATGGCGAAGTGTATCTAAATTTGATTCTCGATTACATGCCGCAATCGTTGTATCAGAGGCTGCGTCATTTTGTTCATTTGACTAGTATTATGCCGCGATTGGAGATCAAATGCTACATGTACCAACTGTTCAAGGCATTGAATTATTTACACCATCATGCAAACGTTTGTCACAGGGACATCAAACCGCAGAATTTGCTGGTGGATCCGCAAACATGGGAATTGAAACTGTGTGATTTCGGCAGTGCCAAACAATTGAAACCTACGGAGCCAAACGTTTCGTACATTTGTTCTCGTTACTATAGGGCTCCCGAGCTGATCTTTGGGGCTACCAACTATTCAAATCAGATCGATATCTGGTCAAGCGGTTGTGTCATGGCCGAGCTCTTGTTGGGTCAGCCCATGTTCCCCGGCGAGAGCGGTATCGACCAACTGGTGGAAATAATCAAGATCCTAGGGACTCCTTCGAAACAAGAAATTTGTGCTATGAACCCCAATTATATGGAACATAAGTTCCCACAGATAAAGCCGATCCCGTTGTACAAAGTGTTCAAGAAAGAGGATGATGCGACGGTTGAATTTCTGATCAACATGCTGAAATACGACCCGCTGGAACGTTTCAACTCCTTGCAATGTTTATGCGCCCCGTATTTTGACGAATTGAGGTTTGCTACAGACGACCTAAAGCAAGTCGTCGATAATTTAAAGCTGCTAGCGTTCGACTACGAGACAGAGTTGGGTCATCTGACTGAAGATCAATTAGCTGCTGTAAAATTAAAATTGATGCCAAGTATAATATGATAGCGACTTGCCCTGCTTTTCTGTTTCCTTTGTCTCTTTCTTCAGATTGATCCTAACGATGAAACGACCACCTTTTCACGAACTCAAGATTACCTTCTATACAGCATTGTATCCGGTATGTGTATGCATCTTTTAATAATCCACGTAAATTCGAGCCAGTCAAGACTGGTCTATGATTAACGGTGGAATCATCGAGTTGTGCGGTGGGTTCGAAGAGCCAACATAATACCATCTTTGACAAGATATTGTCGGCCCTAGTGAAGAAAAAAAAGTGAACAATGATAGGCAACAGAGAGACAATACTGAAAGCCCTAAAGTGAGGTCGATGAGCTTTCGGCAATGAACTATACGCGATCGAATGAACTGCCTCACGACATCACTCTTGGTGAATTTCTCTTCCACAGGTTTAAACAGTTGCACAGTGAGACTATCTTTGGATTGCCGGGCGCTTTCAACACACAATTGTTGGACAAATTAGCTAAAGTGCCCGGATTGCGTTGGGCAGGTAACACCAATGAGCTAAACGCTGCCTATGCAGCCGATGGCTACGCTCGATTGAAGGGAATCGCCTGCATGATAACCACTTTCGGGGTTGGCGAACTCAGCGCGATCAACGGCGTGGCGGGATCGTTTGCTGAACATGTGGGACTCTTGCATGTGGTTGGTATGCCTCCAACGAGTGCTCAGACAAAACAATTACTTTTGAACCATACCTTGGGGAACGGAGACTATAAAGTTTTCTATCGAATAGCCAGCGAGGTGGCTTGCTACTCAACTCTGATGGCAGACCAGGACCTTTGTGCTGAGGAAGTCGATGATTGCATTACAAGAGCTTGGATTTTACAAAAACCGGTATATTTGGGCATACCTATAAATCTGATAGAGACGATGGTTAGCTCGGCGAAACTGGACAAGCCGTTGAACCTTAAGTTACCCCCAAACGACAAGCATATCGAGGAAGAGGTCGTTAACCAGATTCTGCAGCATATGTATAAGGCTAAGAATCCAGTGATCATTTCGGATGCATGCGTCATAAGGCACCATGTGGTTGCAGAGACGACTGAGCTCAGCACGAGGACAAGGTTCCCGGTATACACTACACCAATGGGAAAAGGTGCCATTGATGAAAGTCTCCCGAACTTTGGCGGCGTCTTTATGGGTTCTATCTCTCCGCCAGAAGTACGGGAAGTGGTGAATTTTGCAGATTTTGTACTCGTCGTGGGATGTATGTTGGCAGATTTCAGCACCAGCTCGTTCCATTTCGGCTACAAGACCAAAGAATGTGCCCTGCTGTTCCCAACCTCCGTCAAGTTCAAGCATGCGATATATCCGGATCTTCACATCAAGTCTTTACTGGAAGCTTTGTTGCGTAAGCTGGACGAATCGAAGATCAAGTACAAGTGCCAGCCTGCCCCTCCAATGATAATACCGAAAAGCCAATTGCCCAGCCGACATACGCTGAGGCACGAGTGGATATGGAACCAGATGTCCAATTGGTTCCAACAGGGCGACATTATCATCACTGAGACCGGTACTTCTGCCTTCGGCATCAACCAGACCCACTTCCCATACGACTCCCGCGGCATATCCCAAGCATTGTGGGGATCGGTCGGTTATACTGTTGGAGCGTGTTTGGGGGCATGTTTCGCAGTGGATGAAATGGCGAAAGACAGTTTATCTCCTGTTTCGCGAAGGGTCATACTGTTCGTCGGTGATGGTGCATTACAGCTGACCGTGCAGGAGGTCTCAACCATGGTCCGATGGGGGCTGAAGCCCTACATTTTCATCATGAACAACCAAGGTTACTCTGTCGATAGGTTTCTACACCATAGATCCAATGCAAGCTACTACGACATTCAGACATGGGACTACCTACGCCTTCTAGCCACTTTCGGTGCCAGATCCTACGAGGCGAGAAAGATTGTCACGGTCGGCGACTTTCTGGAGATGGTTCAGGATCCGCATTTTGCTCGCAATGACAAGATACGAATGCTCGAAATAATGCTGCCACCAATGGACGTTCCTCAAGCCTTGATGGACAGATGGCTGACAGAGCAGGAAAGTAAAAAGAGGGCGGGCGAAGAGACCGACGCATATACGCCCAGCCCCGAAAGTAGCCTGAAAAGGATCCGTAGCGACGATTTGACGCCTACCGACTAAACATCATATTTGCATTACTATATTTTCATAGGACGCCTCTCTCGTAATTAGAGTCAGTACATCAAATTCCGGACAGCGGGACCCAAGGAAACCCAACGCCGGCAACATCATTACGTATTACGGTTTTTGGAATTGAGTAATCGCTATTTAGCTTCTTCATCGTCGGTATGGCCCGTTGCTAGGGAATTGAGCAGCGAGCCTCTTATCGCTGGCGCGGCAAGCGATAAGCGAGGCCATTGATATTCACTGTGACACAGTTATCAATAAGGGTCGTGAAACATAAAAGGCGGAGCTTTGGATTGCCATGATGTGGGATAATTACTTTCAACTGATAGGGGTATTGAACCTGAGGCATACTGAGAAGAAAGCCCTTAACGATAAGCTGTAAGAGATATGACAGTAGAGTCTGGTTCATCACACGTATTCCAGGGCTACGTTGGGAAGCAAAAGGCCTATGCTAAGGAGGGGCAGGGAGTTTATATGACCATTGAGAAGAACGGTAAGGAATACAAGCATGTATTCGATGCCATTAGTGGTGCTGCAGTGGCCTCTCTGGGATGGGGCGACCCAGATATTGCTGGCATCATGAGCGATGCTCTGACAAAGCATACTTACAGTTATCCCGGTTTGATAGCCAACGAAGAGGCCGAAAAATTGGCCAAATTCTACATCGACCACTCTGCTCCGGGAGTTTTTGCCTCTGCTCTCTGGACATGTTCAGGGTCCGAGTCAACTGAAAATGCGTTGAAGATCATTAGACAGTATCAGATCGAACGTAAGAAGCCTAGAAAGATCAAGATTATCTCGAGGGAATGCTCGTACCACGGTTTCACTCTCGGGGCAATTTCAATCGGTAATACACCTCGTGGAGCCGCCTTCAAGGATATGATGATCAACCAGGAGGACGTGTGTATCAAGATGCCTCGTTGCTGGCCATATAGAGACATGAAAGAAGGCGAAACCGAAGAGGAGTACACGCAGAGACTGCTTGATGCCCTCGAAAACATCATTCTCGACAACGATCCGGAAACTGTCTCAGCAGTGTGCGTAGAGACGCTACCGGGAAGCTCTATTGGCACTCCAGTGCCTCCAAAGGGCTATTTGAAAGGGCTTCGCGATATCTGTAACAAGTACGATCTGGTTTTCATGCTGGACGAAGTTATGTGCGGAACAGGAAGAGCCAATCCTAACGGGAAACTGAACTGCTGGGAAAATTTCCTGGCACCAGAGGATGCTCCGGACATTCAAACCGTGGGCAAGACCCTAGGCTCGGGGTATGTCACAATTGCGGGTGTCTTGATAAGCCCTAAGATCCTCGGTGCCTACGTTGAAGGTACGGGCCTAATCCTTGGAGCCCAAACATACCATTCACACGCATTCAATTGTGCCACTGCGTTGGGAATCCAAAAGAAAATCCTGCAAAACGGCCTAACCAAGAACGTCTTCGAGAATGGTAACTTGCTTGGGAAGAAACTGCAAGAGGCACTCCTCGACGAGCCGGACAACTTCGTCGGTGATGTCAGAGGGCTTGGTGGGTTCTGGACCATCGAATTCGTCAAGAACAAGAGTACCAAGCAGCCATTCCCTCCCGAGATGAAGGTGGGTCCATGTTTCGCGGACATCGCCCTGGAACACGGAGTCAATGTCATGGGTTTGAGCGGTGCCGACAACTACGGAGGCACCTGGGACATTTGTCTACTGGGACCCTCCTTCATCATTACAAAAGATGACGTGGAAGTCCTCGTTCAAAGATTGACCAAAGCAGTGCAGGCATTAGCTCAAAAACTACAATCAAAAGCTTAGTATATTGTTTCGCTTTTATAGCTTGTCTTCAATAATTTTCATATAAACTCCGAAGATCACGAATTATCAGTCACTAGGCGAAGTTAAGCAGCTTGGCTATAAAAGGGGCACAAGTTTAAGGTTTAAATACTGGCGACTTTCACGGTTTACAGCGTTGCGAAGGGCGATACCGACTCAATAAACAGTCATGGGTAATGCTCCAGCCAAACTTGGCGATGGAAGTTATGGCAATGATGCAACAGCGAACTCTAGAGGCGGTTCCGGCAAAGCAGTGAGCAGTTCAAGCACTGGAGCAGGTGGCAGAATAACGTTTTCGAACGCAGAATACAACAGTGCAAGAACCCGGCGTGGTACTTCCTTAGTCGGAAGCATTCTGGGTCCCGGTGGGGGCTCAAGAGCCGGCTCCGAAGCTGGACAGTCAGAGAAAAGGAGGTCAACCCGAGAAAGAGAAGAGACTAAGGAGAGTCATGCCAGACAATTGGTGACGAAATTTGAACAGACAGTGGATGGCGGATTTTTGGCTCCATACGGCTGTTATGGATTCGAAAAACTCGACTACGATGCCGATGTGGTTAAGACGCTAATTATTGATAGACAGCTTGCGCCATTTTACCTGCCCCTGCAGGACTTCAACGAATCGTGGACAAGGGAGGAGCTTATCAAGATTGTTGATGGGTTGCCGCTGCATGCTGCGTTTGATGAGAACCTGGAGAAGTACGAAGATATACCTGTGGGAAACCTAAGGAAACAAAACTTTGACGGACTGATTGACAAGACGCTGTCGAAGAGAGAGCAACGTCGGATGCGTTCTAAGATATTCAAGGCGAGATTGTACAGGAAACGGATAATCTGGCAAGAGGTAGAGAATGAAGCGTTCTTGGAGCAGAAAATCGAAGCAAGGAAAACCAACTCTAAGGCTAAAGATAAAGCAATGCTTCCCAGTGATGACTTGAAATATTCCTTATACAAGAAGGGGATAGAGTGCCCCATTTGTTTTCTTTACTACCCTGAGCCTTTGAACTACTCAAGTTGTTGTCAACAGCCGATTTGCACAGAGTGTTTTGTTCAGATAAAGAGAGCCGAACCCCATTTTCCCCACGATGAAGTAGACCCTGCACAGCCTGTTACCCATGATGAGGAGAAGGATCCAAATTTGTTGACGTCGGAGGCAGCGAATTGTGCCTACTGTGCAACACCCAACTTCGGAGTCATATACAGGCCCAGGGAGGACAGGAAAGTCGGAATCGGTGGCTCAGAGCCCTCAACATACACACTGCCCGAGCAATTAGAAGACAGCAACGTCGAGCAGCGGGCAGCAGGAAACGGTCCCAAGCACAAGCCGCTTGTTGTCGCCTCGGATATGATTCGCCCTGACTGGAAAATGAAGCTTGACAAAGAGAGAGCGCGATTGGCAAAGAGATCGGCGAACGCTACCGCCATCCATGTGAGCCACAGACTAATCGATCCAGATCACCCCTCCAGACGAGCTTCCGCGGCAGACAACTCCAATGGCAGGACGCAATCTTCCGACTGGAGAGACATCCACGATCTCGAAGAAGAGATGCTTGAGAGAGCCATCAGACTCAGTATCGCGGATCAAAACGAGAAAAGCAAGGCATAGGTCTGATACAGCGATGATGTACTAGCCATCAAGTCCCAAGAGAAATGAGATACGACTATTATGTAACCATGTAGTGTTATGAACGAGCTATGTTAGATCGGTATTATGGTTGTCAGAGATCATTAAGCACGAACTCTAAATGACGTTCAAAGTGACCACGCAACTTTTGAAATTTTCCACCGCCATCGCCGGTTGAAAAGAGCTTGAGATGAAATTTCACTCTTGCGATCGTTGTTCTTTCATATACAAAGTCATTAAAGGAATAGTCTGCTTTTTGTATTATCAAAGAAGCTTAAACTGATTATCTTTACTGATTGAAAGAAGAAATGTCTACTGAATCTGCTTTGTCCTACGCTGCTTTGATCTTGGCTGACGCTGAAGTCGAAATCACTTCTGACAAGTTGTTGACTTTGACTGAGGCTGCCAACATCCCAGTTGAAGGTATCTGGGCTGACATCTTCACCAAGGCCTTGGAAGGCAAGAACTTGAAGGACATGTTGGTCAACTTCAGCGCTGGTGCTGCTCCAGCAGGTGTTGCTGCTGCTGGCGCCGCTTCTGGTGAGGCTGCCGGTGAAGCTGAAGAGGAGAAGGAAGAAGAAGCCAAGGAGGAATCCGATGACGACATGGGTTTCGGTTTGTTCGATTAGGGTGGTTTTATAAAGTTATAGTATACTTAGGCACTTTTAATCAAAATCTAATTCTTCGAATCGATCAATGCAATGAGGATCATCGATATCTAGCTTAAAAAGCGGTGAGAGATGACGATCGATAACGGTAAAGAGATGTTATATTAAGTGATGGCTTCCCATTATACAATGTACATAAAACATACCAGAAGATGTAAACTAGATGAAGGCACGGTTATGGAGTCTATTTCTTCTTTTCAGCTTCAGCTTCAGCCTTCTCTCTGGCTCTCTTTTCTCTAATACCCTTGAACTTCTTGTCGGATCTGGCCAATCTCAAAGTTCTGAAAGCGGATTCACCGTTGTCTTCAACAGCTCTGGTTTCAACGTCGGTAGCTGGTTGGGTAATTGGGAAAGCAGCAGCAGTAGATAGAACTTGCTCAGCTTCAGCCTTACCGTTTCTTGGGAAGACAATGATCTTGGATTGGTATTCCTTCAATCTTTGGACGTTGGCGTCGAAGATCTCTTGGTTTCTGTTTTGACGTCTGTGGTCGACAGCAATACCAATGGTTCTGGCGTAGGCGGCAGTTAGACCAGCAGCCTTAACTTCAGCCAAAGTGAAACCTCTGCCAGCTCTGACCTTTCTGTTGTACTTGACAGTTGGAGCTCTGACAACAGGTCTCAATAGATCCAAAGGTCTTGGAGCAATCTTGGCAGCCTTGGAAGCTCTGGCGTTACGTCTAGAAACCTTCTTACCAGCTTGGTCGAAGTGAACCTTGACACGTTCTTGCCAGTGCTTTCTGAAGTGGTTCTTCAAAATTGGTAAGTTCTTGGAGATAGCTGTGACGAATGGTTAGTAAATCAATCTCTATAGGAAACAACCGTGGTTCGTTAGGCAATCTTCTTGTGCATTTCCGCTCCAGATCCGTCTATGGCACGGATTGTTCATCATTCCAGACTATTGTACATGTCTTTGCCTTCATCTCATAAAACCATGGCCTCAACACACGTTTATATCAACTTTCACATACCCATTGTTGCTTGATTCCTGCTTTACCTTACTTGCAAACTCACCAATATCAGATTGACCATCAAGTATATACAACTTTGGAATTCTACCTACGGGACACTCGTCATGCCGGAAAGTCGGCAAGCTGCCTGAAGCGTCTGCCAACCTCTGTCCACAGCTGCTGCCTAGCAGCACAATGACCTCAGCCCAGCGTGAGCCCACGGCGCGAATGGTCCTCCCGCTAGCACCGCCGAATTCCTTCCAAAGCGTCATGAGACTTCAGCCCACACGCGCACCTGAGCAGGATATTTTCATGGACTGCGAGATTATATAATGTACGGATGCTTGTCCGTGGTGTAGTGGTGCATCCAGGCTCCGACAGTCAAAAGCAAAAGTGGGACTGTCTAATTGTTCAATCCGTACATCCAAGAGAACCAAACAATCTCGCGTTGGTAAAAAATTTTTGCTTCCACCGCTGCCGTCGGCCTGGCCTTCCAGGGAGCTCCGTCCAGCTCAGTTCATTGATACCCCAGCAGACGGCCTGTCGATGGAACGGTTCTGCCTGTAGCCTCGCAGGATCTCTGTCCAACATGCCGTGGGCCGTCTGCTGGTGGAAGGAGGATGAAGCTACGGGGTCAGGTCCACTTGTCGATGCGGCAGATGATACGCACTGAAGAAGTGGTAGAATCGCATTATATTTGGAAAAGGTGGTTAGGTACAAGTAGTTGCACATAATCAAGAGAACAAACGCAAGATGTCTGCTGTCCCAAGTGTCCAAGTATGTTCGAAGATGAGAAAGCTCAGCAGGAGTGGAGAAATGACCAACGACGATGAAACTTTGACGGTTGAAAAATACGACCACTATTGACATTACTTTGAGTTGTCCGTATTGGAAAGGGCAACGGATGCCGTAAAATATATTGTTTGGATGATATTGTCACCGTTTCCACTCGCAATGCCGTTTGACAAGGATAGATTACTAACCATGCGTATAGACTTTCGGTAAGAAGAAGTCTGCTACCGCTGTTGCCCACGTCAAGGCCGGTAAGGGTTTGATCAAGGTCAACGGTTCTCCAATCACCTTGGTGGAACCAGAAATCTTGAGATTCAAGGTTTACGAACCATTGGTCTTGGTTGGTTTGGACAAGTTCGCCAACATCGATATCAGAGTTAGAGTTACCGGTGGTGGTCATGTTTCCCAAGTCTACGCCATCAGACAGGCCATTGCCAAGGGTTTGGTCGCCTACCACCAAAAATACGTCGATGAGCAATCCAAGAACGAATTGAAGAAGGCCTTCACTTCCTACGACAGAACCTTGTTGATCGCTGATGCTAGAAGACCTGAGCCAAAGAAATTCGGTGGTAAGGGTGCTCGTTCTAGATTCCAAAAGTCTTACCGTTAAGAGGACAGAGATCGCCAAAGCATTCTATCGCGGCTCTTGTTTTCTCAGCTGTACTACATTGTACAACATTTTACTTACATACACTGTATAATTTAATCTTACGGGTAGAACGTTATCAATTGGCTCTCGTCAACCAGCTTAATTATTCCCAATTACTGGCGCATATTTCAGTTTATAGGCTGCGCCAACTTCTCAAACTGTGACGCGTAAGGGTTCACGTGGTGTAGCCTAACAAGCATAAACACAACAAACGCGACAACAAGGATAAGCTTAAATATACACAAACAGGGTGTCAAGGCAGTCAATTGGTGATTCAATCGCTCTTATCTTAGTGCTAATCCGTTGGGTGGGTTGAGCAGCTGATACAAGCCAATTTTAGCTCCAAGAGAGTAGCTAATTTGATCAGTTTATCCACGGTGTGTTTGTGACAGACGCGTTAGTGATAAGAGCTATCGAAGGGATTTACAGGCTGAAGATGTCAGATAATATAACCGGTAATAATGAGCTGTTGGCAAAAGAACTCGTTGCAACTGGACAATCTTCTGTAATGAGCGATGACAAGGCTTTCAGCGATACAAAATTGTCTGAATTGGATCTGGCCATTGTCAGAGCTAGGTCTCTTCTTCGCACGTTAAACTCTGGAATGGTCAACAGCCCAATTGAAGAAACAAGGTTTTCGCCATTAATGGAAGATCTAGATGAGCCTGGGAAATCGCTGACAAAACACGGTATCAACTGTACACCACGCGACTCAATGGAAGGCGGCCACGAGGAAGCGAACATTGGCACCAAATCTTCGGAAGAATCCGTGATGACAACCATATCATCCCTCATGAGAGCATTGGATGACTCTATGAGACAAATTCAGCAGCTAAAACTGAAAAATATGCTCCTCAAGTCGAATAGCGATAACTTACAATCTTCCTATGTTGTGGAGGAGAATCTGAGAAAACAGCAGTTCGAGCGAATGAAATACCAATTTCTTCTGGAAAAAGAGCAGCTTATAGAAAAGCTACGTGCTAAAGAGAGCAAGGTGGCCAAATATAAGTCTCGTGTTATGGAGAAAAATCGACAAATCAATAAGCTCACGAGGATTCTGAACGATAGCGCAATTTTGGATACCTCCGCTAGTGAGACTTCCGATTCTACCACCAGGAGATCTGTTACGAGCATACCTTTGAGTTCGAGCTCAAAGTACAAGACGTCTGACATGCTGAAGACGCTTGGACTTTTAGCGTCGCAAGTATTGAAAGATGAAGTGGATGAGGATTCCGGTAATCAAACCATCCTGCAGGTGGCAGATAATACAACAGATTCTGAGGGTTTGCATACACCGATATTTGATGATCAGCTGCGGCTTCCGAGCCAGGTTTCTGGTGATCGAGCTGCTCCGCCGTCCTACTCAATTGCAAAAAATTAACCGGTTTAGTATAGCAACGGTGACAGGCCACAGTACGTGCAATGAAACGATGATAAATGTGGCGTAATCTGGAAAAACTGCCCAGTTTTTTGTATGTAATTAATTATATCTACAATTTCTTGATGAAATTGAATTTAACATTTAGCTCCGCGCACCAAACTTTTGAAGTGAATCTTGCGAGGTGACATTTTGCGAATAAGATGAGTTTGAAAGGACGTTATAATCAGCCATAGCATCGTTCGATCACTTAACTAGAAGTTTCTATTGAAATTTACGTACATAATACAAAATCCTTTTTACCAAAGCAATAGCATGCTTTGGGAGTCATACTATCGCAGAGGTAACTTGTGGGGAACTACCTAATTGTTCAAATAGGTCGAAGGGTCGATACCTTCCTCTGGGAATTCGGCAATCTTAACATCGAAACGTTCCTGAATTTTAGTCAAGACTTCTTCGTCTTCCTTCGAAGACACAAATGAGATAGCCAAACCCTTGGTACCAAATCTACCAGCTCTACCGACACGGTGCAAATATTGATCTGCCTCAGTTGTTAAATCATAGTTGATAGCCAAATTGATACGCTCAATATCAATACCTCTACCAAAGACATCGGTGGAGACACATATACGTTTCTCAAAGTCTTTAAAAGCTTTGTAACGCGCAATACGTTCCTCTTGTTTCATATGTCCATGAACAGTGATGGCAGGGAAGTTAGAAGCGTTCAACAGCTTGGTTAGTTCATTTGCTCTCGAAGTCGACTTCACAAAGATGATAACCTGGTTGAACTCCAGATCGTCTAATAGTTGAGCTAATTTACGGTTCTTCTCACGCTCCTCCAGCTTGATATAATACTGCTGCAAACCATGTAGTGTTAGTTTAGCCTCATCGTCGACAAAGATCTCCAATGGGTTCTGTAAGAAACGTCTGCAAATTGGTCTAATTTCCTGCGAAAGGGTGGCAGAAAACATCATCACTTGCTTGTCTCTAGGGGTAGCCCTAAAAATTTCTTGGACATCCCTTCTCATATCTAGCTCTTCCAAAACCTTGTCACACTCATCGATGACAAAATTCTTGACGTGGGATAAATCGATCATCTTGTCTCTAACCAAGGCTTTCAAACGACCAGGAGTAGCCACCACGATATGAGGAGCTGTGTCTTTATTCTTCAATAGTTCAGCGTCCTTTGCGATCGGAGTACCACCATAAAAGACGGCGGTCTTGACATCTGGCATATACTTGGAGAATCTCAAGTACTCGTTACGAATTTGATACGCCAATTCTCTTGCGTTACAGATGACGACCACCGAGACTTCGCCAGGAACTGGATCCAACTGTTGTAAGGTCGATAAAACGAACACAGCAGTCTTACCTAGACCGGACTTAGCCTGGCATAAGACGTCAGTTCCGTGAATGGACTGAGGAATTGTGTGCTGCTGCACTTCTGATGGATGCTCAAAACCACAGTCAATAATAGCCCTTGACAGCTCAGGCTTCAACAAGAAATCCTTGAAACCTGTGGAGTGGATACCCACATAGGAACCCTTCTTCTCGTTATCAGCATTATTGGTTTCAGCAGCTTCAGTATTCCCCTCGTTAGCAACTTCGGCGTCAGCAGCCTCTTTGGCATCTACCTGAATCTCTTGCTCATTGTCAGAGTATTCCAATAAATCCTCTTCCCCTTCATGCGACATTTTCAATTCGAAACCACTTGCTTAAAAATCAACTGAGCTCAAATATGCAGGGATATTGATGGAAAAAAGCTCTGAAAAGCTATCGAAGTGCTTTAGATCTTCCAAATCGGTTTACTTAACAGCAATCTAGTCAAACAACTCTTCGATAGTCGTGTTATTTCTTTACTTATTGAATTATTTCACCTCGCCACCGGCGCGACTCTGAATCACTTCATACGTCGCAAATTTCAAAGATAATACCAAATAAATTGGAATCGAGATTTGGCATTGAACCAGGATAAGCCTCCTAAGATTTGTCCAAAGGCTCCAATGGCGACCTGTAATTGCTGGATTCATCTGTGCTCGATCGCAAACTCATCAGAGAGTCAATTGATGCGATTTGGTAGCCTACCGGGACAATTGACATCATTACGTAGATCAACTATATAGGATGTCATTGAGGAAGAATGGCCCTGATCTTGCGGAATATATCCATTAAGGTGGCCTTCAGAGAAGGGTCTGCGAGACCGCGGTACAGTTCAGCTTCATTTGTGTCGATGAGGTTGATGACGTCCTGCAACTGCGACAGTGATGAGTTTTCGAAGATATTGGCAGATGCGACTGTCGCAATTTGTGGTGGAAGCGGAGGCGGAGGCGGTGGAGACAGTGGCCGATGGCTGTCTTGATGCTGTTGCTGTGTCTCTGTCAGTTTGGGGGCAAGGAAATTACTCTCCACATCCTGTCCTCGGTCTGGCGACGATCGCAGTGTTGATGCGAACACGTTTAATTCATTGTCTTGGGCTGGGTCGTGGCTTTCGATAGAGGGTGGCAGAGTCTCAGTTTGCGTTCGTAGTATTTGGGTGAGCTTCGCTCTCAAGGCTCCCAAGTCCAGATCAACATGGTGTAAAACGGTATCTGTTTCCATGTCGGTGAGTTGGCTCGGCACCATCGACGAGCGGCGCGTCACATTGCTGACGACGTTCATCATCTGCTTTGATATGAGCTGTTGCAAGATTTGCTGGTTCCAGGGCACTGCGAGGAACCGTCCCAAGTGAACCATGTCCTTGGCTGTCGATGGATCCCAGTTGTAGCGGTCGCTGAAGCCCTCAAACACCACCAAGGGCACAATTCCTGGACTTAGATTCGAGCTGGAGCAGCAGCGTTCGTATATGCTCGCAAACACCGTATTCAACTTCTCTATTTTATGGTGCTTTTGCAATTTTTCGTGTCTGTTCATTATGTGTTCTGTGGCGGGATCACTGTCCCGAAGGTTCTCATGGTCGATGTTTTCATGTCCATCCATAATTGAGGCCGTTGGATCCTTCCCAGCGTCTCTCTGCGCATATGACTTACCAAAGTAGTCAGGGAACATTACCAGATGCGGTTCGCCGAATAGTGTAATAGATAGGTCTCTCGGTTTCACCTCAAAACATGCGAAGATGCTTGTCATGCTAGGTTGGTGGACAGATGTTTTGGCGATATAATAAAATGGTTCATCCTGCGGCAGCTGTTTGATGGTTTCTTGCAATAGTGGTATGAAGCACCGCCAAAGATATTCGAAATTGCATCTACAATTCTTAGAGTTGGACACTCTGACATTGAACCTGCTGGACAGAGTCCCGTAAATCAAATCATTATCATGACGTCGCGTAAAGTTATGCACCCATTTTTTACCTAGCGAAACCCCGTCCGCGAGAGATGTGATGAAGTCCTTCAGATGAGTCAGGTTTATCGTATTCCCCAACGAATGGCATAGCTTTTTCGTCTGCACCAATAACAGCTCTTCCTTCTCCATTGAGATTTTCATTTGTTGACTGTGTGCTCTAGAGGACATCGAATATGTGCTAACCGCGCTAGCCACAACGGCGCTCCCTGCTTTGTCATTGCCCGGTAGCAGTGCTCTGTTCTTTAGCCGATCATACAGCGTAGACTTGGGCACCTGAAAGAAAAGCGCTATCTGTCGAATTGAATGCTTTTTAATATTCTTATCCGCAGCATGCGCGTGCTTTTCATTCCGCATGAACTCAAGAGCCTGCTGTATGCGTTCCTCCTTATTCGTCGGCAACGGCTCATTGAAGTTCTCTGACCAAACATCCTGTATCGACGCTACAGCTGCAGCCGCGGCTGCGGTCAGTGACGGATCCGTCACTGACTCGCTGAATCTCTTCCTCCCAGCAGCACCGCTTCTTTCATCAGTATAAGTCTCCGGACTGGCCTCATTGCCGGAGATGAAACTAGGCCCCATCTCTGGGGACAGTGACACCAATTTTTGTTGATCGTAGTTATTCGCATGTTCTGCGTTGTCGCGGGACTGTTCCTGCGATCCTTCCTCGGTGCTCCGACCCGCTCTATGATTAACAAACTCGTCGTTCTCAATCTCATGATCATGATGATGATGCGAGTGGTCAGAAGTATCAAACGGAGGCTCCAATGGTAATTTAAGCGCACGATCTGCTGCAGTCTCCATAGTCATAGAACCATTCATTGGTAAGACAGCTCACCCAACGACCGCTGACTAGTGGCAACACTCTAGCTACGCAATAAAGGATCGCACGGTCTGAAATAGCTTGCTACTCTTCACCTGAACCACACTCACTTCAGCTCACATCGCAAGCCTTTGGTAACTATAGGGCAGAGCATGGCCTTTAGGTTTACGTCACGTGACGAAAGGCCGGGTGATCTGAAACTTTTACTGAGAAAAATTTCTAAGAATTTAGCCGCCGAGGCTGTTATCAGTAAGAAGATTAGTACAATAATTAGGATTATATGTAATTGGTTTATACACGACTTGCTGTAGTTTAAACGGAAGAGTCTCTGCCCAGGAAGTAGACCTTAGCCCAGTCCATGGCGACAAGAACTCTGTTTCTGAAGGATAGACACATGGCCAAGTAGGCGGACTTCCAGAACAAAAAGGTGAAGGAACCTGCAGATCTGTACTTGGACTCGCCGACGGCAAGATCGGCGATGGCTTTCTCGGAGCCGATGTAGGCAAGAGCACCCATGTGGTGGTAGTGGAATGGTTCGATTTGGTTCTGCAATCTGGCCAGTTTGGATTCAAGTTGGGAAGCGTTTCCCTTACCTTGGGCGATTTCCCACTTCAATTGATCAATCTTGTAGAGCTTCTTGAACACCTTGGCGAGGTACTCACCTTCCTGGTGAGCCACTTGTGCGGTTGGGAACAAACCTGGGTAGAAAGTACAGTCACCAACGGCAAAGATGGAACCTTGCGCACCTAGCAGCTGCAATTTGTCGTCGATAAGCAGTCCGCGTCTGGAGTTCTGTTCTTCCAACTTGGTCATCAATTTCTTGGAGACCTCTCTTGGCGCGTTACCAGTAGCCCACACAAGGACACCGTATGGCATCTTTGCCACATCGTCGCCACATTTGGCGGTGATGTGGGTCTTGTCGACGTTCTTAACCATGGTGTTCAGTCTGAGGTCAATTCTATCACGTTTGAACAAGTCCTGAGCATAGTCGACAAGGGTCTTGTCGAACATGTTCAAGATGTTTGGCAACGCCTCGACAAGGGTCACCTTGATCTCTTTACTCAATTCGGGCATCCATTTGCTCAAGTCCTGGTCGACGTAGTCTCTCAACTCAGCGGCAAACTCAACACCGGTTGGACCGCCGCCAACAACAACGAAACTCAACAATCTGCTCCGCTCCGGGTCGTTTGGCGACAAAGTGGCAGCCTTCTCGATACTAGTCATGATTTTCATCCTGATCTCCTGCGCGTCCGAGATCTCTTTCAAGAACGACGAGTTTTCCACCACACCTGGGATACCAAAAGTAGTTGGCTGAGCACCAACACCGTTAACCAAATAATCGTATTTCAAGTCCATCTCGTATTCGTAGTCCTCGTTCACAGACTTGATCTTGACGGTCTTGTTCTGCGGATCCACATCGAGAGCCTCGGCCTCGTAGTAGTGGACCTCGCCGGGAGCTCTTCTAGCGATGCTCCTGACGGGCTCCACGATAGACTTCAGCTCGATGGTACCGACGGGCGTCGAGGGCAACAGCGGCGTGAACAAGAAGTAGTTTCTGGGAGACACAACAACCACATTGTACAGTGTTGTATCCAGGTTTTTCAAAAGAGACACCGCGCCCCAGCCGGAACCGAGAATCACCAAAGTCTTACGAGGAGACCCGTTGCTGAACGTGGCGGTCTGTGGCTTCTGCGGAGCCGGGTTTTTCTCCCGGTACAAATGGTACGAAACGTACGCGGTACCCAGCAACCCAGACAACAAAGTCAACTTCAAAGCCGCCTTACCGGCTCTCTTGAAGAAAGAGCCCTTGCCAGCAACAACAGCAGCCGCAGGCTGCTGTTGTTGCAACGCTCTTGGTCCAACACTGAACGCTCTTCTCGACACCGCGCGCGACCTGACCGCCGCCAACCTAGCCGAACCTCCAAACATTGTGCACTTACTCAGCTAAATTTCCCAAACAACAAACTGGCCTGCCAAACCGATATAAATACACGCTGCCTGCCCCGCTTGCTACCGGAAATAAGAATATTATCAATGAAAAAACTAAGCCGGGGTCAAAAAGAAACTCCAATCCCCTGCCACTAACGATCTGGTCCTTTTCAAGCTCCTTGAAGGTTGCAAACCACCGTGTTTCCAAATAACAACAGTTATTATCTCCACTATGAGTTTATATATACCCAGCCGATGCGATGCAATATAATACCAATATAACAACGTAGATCCGATATCTGGCCAGCGATGATGCCGCAGCTCATCAGAAGACGCAAGAAAAAAATTTTCGCAGGTCGCTACCCGGAGAACCGATTCTCGCAATTGACGTCGCACATCATTCTGGACGGGAAGCTTGGCCCCCCCTTTTCGCTGCAAGCGTTTTGACTGGAAGCCATGGCCGCCTACTGGAAGGTGCTGGCTGCAGCACCAGCGGTAACGGTGAGGGAAGCATGGCTAGAGGCAATCAGAGGGAGCTCGCAAGACAGAAGAATCTGAAGAAACAGCAGGAGAACGGCAAGAACCAGAAGAAGACGGGAGATCCGAAGAAACGGATGGAATCCGATGCGGAGATCTTGAGGAAGAAGCAGGCGGCTGCAGATGAACGCAAAGAGGCCGAGAGGGCAGCCCAACTAAAGAGTAAGAGATAGATTGGCTATTTAGTTGTTTGTATAGGTTAAGCGGCGAGTTGCATGTGCTCCTTTGCCTCGGCGGCCTTTTCGACCTCGTACTTGAAGTCGTAGTAGGATTTCTCGAAGTGATGTATGCGGACAAAGCCGTCTTCGCTGCCCGAGGTGTAGGAGGTACCCTGGGGGCTGACGGCGACGTAGTTGAGGGGGCCGAAGTGACCCTTGACTCTGCCGATCTCCTCCTCGAAGATCTTGTGGTAGAAGCGGGCCTCGAACTTCCCCTCGCGGGCGCTGGTGGTGGTGACGTCTCGGGCGGCCTGGCCGCCGCCGAGTATGACAAACTCCTTGAGCGGGGTAACGCAGGCGCTGTTGAGCGGGCAGTCGGCCTCGTAGCGCTTGAGCACCTGCAGCGTGGCGACGTCGACGATGTAGGCGTTGGAGTCTCTGGAGGAGGTGATGAAGTATGAGCGGTCGGGGGAGAACTGGATGTCGCTGACGTTGGAGGAGTGGAGCTCGATGGCGCCCTCGAACTCGTATGTCTTGGTGTTGTACTTGCTGACTTTGCCGTCCTTGTGGCCGGCGATGATGTAGCGGCCCTCGGCGGACCAGCCGGCGACCGAGGCGGCCGCGAGGCCGTCCTGGGTGGTGATGCAATGCACCGGGTCCTGCACAAACTCGAGGATCTCGTTGGTTTGCGGGTCTCTCTTGAGTTGGTAGACGTTGATGGAGCCGACGTACTTCATCACGTCGTCGAGGATCGCCAGGATGTAGTTTCCACAGGGACTGAATTCGACTCTCTTGACGGGCACGGGCGACGACCACGTGTGCACGTTCTGCCCGTTGCAGACGTTCCACACCTTGATGCTGTAGTCGGCGCTACCGGTGACGCAGCACTGGGTGTAGCGGTCCACGTCTATCGACCAGATGGTACCGGTGTGGCCCTCGAGCGTGCCGAGCCTCTCGCCGTTGATCGAGTACCATACGCTTGCGACGTTGTCCTTGGAACAAGTGAATACCAGATCGCCCTCTCTGTTGTACTTTACCTGTGTAAGGGGACGCTCGTGTCCCACCAGCATGATAGGTCTCATCTTGAATAAGCTGCGGGGCCTGTTGCGAGTGCTCTCTGCTGCTGTGCTGGCTCATCGTCGTGGAGTCTCTTGTAGTTAAGCTTAGAAAATTTTTCCAGTCGCGCGCGCTACCGGGTAACCCGCTGCACTGGCAGCGCTACTTACAACTACAAAAGGCGGTTCAGCAGACGTGCTCGACGTTCTCCTTGTCCTGGGCGAACTCGCCGAGATCGACCTTGAGCTTTCTGTTGAACTGCTCGAACATAAAGCCCAGACAGCTCTGGGTGATTGCGGCGTCGTATCTGCCCTTGCTCGACTCGTCGCGGATGAACGCGTGCTGTGCGGCGTTCAGCTCGAGGAATGTAAAATTGACACATTGCTCTCTGAGGCTCTGGCGGATCAGGTCTCTTCCCGCTGGCGGGACGTGTGTGTCCAGCGTGCCGAAGATCAGCACCAGCTCCTGGTCCTTGGTGGCTTCGCGCGAGACCCTTTCGAGGGAATCGTCGTTCTTGTTCAGGCCGAGCGTCTTGGAGTGAATGTCTGTCGGAAAGAACAACGTTGCGCACGAGACACGCTTGTCGAGAAGTGCTCTGAAAGCGAGGTGTCCCCCAAGACACATGCCGGTGGCACCGATCCTCTTGCCGTCAAAGTGTGGCAGCGACTGGAGCAAGTCGCAACACAGCCTGTTGTCCTCGTCGTACGAGGCCAGCGGCTTCTTGATCTTGAACTCGTTGCCCCTGTCGGTGCCCTCGACGTCGTAGGTCAGAGGCTCCGGGCCGACAAAGTTGTGGTAGATCGCGGGGGCCACCACGACGTAGCCCTCGGACGCGATCCTCTGTGCAAATCGACGTACGGGACCGGTCACTTGGTAAATTTCGCTGTACACTATCACACCGGGGAACTTGGCGCAAGGGTAGCCTGTCAGCCTAGGCGTGAACACGTAGATCCTCAGAGTGGACCCGTAAGAGGTCCTGACATCGTGGTAGTTCTCCGTAATCAACATCGCTGGCAGATTCTGGGTTTGGCCAGTTCACCGCAGTTCTAGCACCGGCCCTCAACTTTTAAACCTCTTGGGCGAAAAACTAAGCAACAGCGTCGCAACCAAAGAAACAGATAAGGGAGATAAAAGGATCGATGCCTAGATGTCTTAGGCGTCACCGCAAAGGGTATCCAATGCAGGATCGGCCTGCCGGCGACCGAAAAGTACTGCCACCACCACCAGTGGCAGGACCCGCGCGCTCCCGTCCCCAACACCCCGAACGTATCGGGCTACATATACGTCTACACCTATAGACACATGTACGATGCAATTCTGGAGGGCGGCCGCCGCGAATTGCCCTGGCTACTGGTCGACGACTCCGTCCTGTCGCCGGCCACCGCGGTGGCCAGGCGACCCTGGAGCAACCATACCCACATCCTATGCAAGATCGGCATGACGACCAACAGGTCCGTGTCCGCGCGATTGCAGCAGTGGCAACACGCTTGCAAGCACCCGGTCGTAAACCTGACACCGGAAACAGTCGAACCGTTGCTGTCCACGCAGCGAAACCGCGAGACAACGCTATCAAGACTACTCAGCAAGCTCACAATCTCTCGCAGCAAGACACCAACCTGCCGGCGCGAACTCAACGTACCCTCCTACAAAGACGGCGGCTTCTGGGTCGCGGCGCGCGGATCACTGTCGCTTCCCATGGTAGAAAACGCAATACACAGACATCTATGGGCAAGGCTCGGACAGGGACTCGTCTACTGCTACGGATGCGATTCGGATGGTCCCAAGAGACACAAGGAGTGGTTCAGACTACCAATCTCCGAACTACCACGGCTGTTCCGCACAGTGGACTCTTTCTGCCGTGGCGTCTCCGATAGCTAGGCCAGTACATACCGTATACCATGGCAACCGTGTCTTGTCGCCGACCGAGCGTCGCTTAGGGGCGCCCAAGCAACCTGTGACGGGCTGCGGGCTCCATGGTAGGACACGCCTGGAGGCGGGAAAAATGTTGAGGCTCAAGGTAGATGTATATAACCTAACTAGTGGTGGCGCTACAGCGGACGCTACCGAGCAGCTAGGCTGGTCGGACAGGGGATTTTTTGCACAGCGCTCATGGGGACCGTGGTGAACTCTAGGACAAGGATAAGAGACAGACCGTTTCGGAGTTTTCCAAGACACAATGGATTGAACTGGGACAACGAGATTTTCAGCGTGGAGAGCAGTTATAACCACCGCCCCGGCGGGGGCGGTGGTTTTGGCACCTTGCCCGTGCTGGGCGGTTCGAGCGACTTCAAGGAACAGAGGGTCTTTAAACTGGAACCGATAAAAGAGACGCCTGGAGACCACTCGACTCCCGAGCTGCAAGTGCAAGACAGCGCTTTGGCCGAGACAGGTGCAAGGAGCCCCGAGATCGCCAGTCTGACCGCGTTCAAGGGCAATCTCAGGAAAAGATGGACCGACAAGATGTGTGCGATTACGAAGAAGCTGGATTTCTTGCAATCCAAGATGTTCGATCTCATCTGGGTGTCGATCCTATACCTCAACTACTTGTACCCCCAGATTTCCAGATTTGTTGAGTATGTTTCACAGGGTGTTCCTTTTTAAGCGTAGCATAGACAGCTTACTAACAACGCTGACCCCGACTGGCGCATGAATAACGATGGAAGAGAGGGAAAACGAAATGGAGGCAGGGCGAAGAGGTCCGACCGCTTGCCGCGATTTTGGGGCATCGGGTCGCTTGTCCGTGAAAATCGATCCAGGAAAGCGATGATGATGGACGGTGGATGATGGCAGACACAAAAACAGCTAAACGAAGCGCTGGAGGCTGGGATACTCCGCCGTCGAAACACGAGCCTCCTCAGCTGCGCTCTGTAGTGTTTTCCCTTACTTTCGTTCTTGTTTGTTTGCACTTAGGGCTATGATTGAATCAGTGGGACTGCAGATAAAGAAACAGAAAAGAGCTGGAGTGGTACTTCGCGGGTGCGTTCTGCGATAAGCAAGTCGAGAGAGATTATCCGGGTGCAGATCGGTGAAGTGTCGATTCGGTTCAAGCAGAGACCTTACTCTACGATTTTCTTACTGTCGGTCTCGTGTGCCGGAGCGATCCCTATCGGCCTTGTTTTGTTCGTGATGGCGTTATTGTCGTCACTGTATTTTTTGACTTATTTTGTTGTGTTTGTATCGATGGGGTTTTTTGCGTCAGTGTTCATCGTTCCGCTGCTCACCGTGTCGTTTGTGTTTGCCTCGTGTGTGGTCATATTCGGGTTTCTCAGTGATATAACGTTCAAGTTTGCCCAGGTGATATATTTCAAGACGGACCACAGGCTGAAATCTACGCTGGGCAAGATGGGCGACCATACGACCAAGGCCGACAGCAGAAGGCCCCAGGTCATGAAGAATTACTCCTCGGCCAGACTCAAGAGCGCTCACTCCTTCTCACAACCGTCGACTGCGACCAGTGCCATCGCCAGGCCGTTAGAGGTTCGACCAGATCAGGCATGCGGGTAACGCCGTGAACATCTATCTAATTTTTTTTTTTCTCATTGTTCAGCCAGAGTCGGGAAGATCGTGAGCCTTGGCGAACTAGCCGTGAGCGACCACCCTTCCGCTTCCCACGACGGTCTCGCAAAGCTGGAGAAATTGGGTGGAAGATTAACATTTGAAATTTAATATTCTATCAGATATACTTTATTTTCCCTATCACCTTAGCTATATAGTCGGAAGAGTATCCAATCGTATACTGGGAGTGAGATTGGTAATGAGGTTGGCTGGCGTACTATTTGCCGTATGCACGCTGGTGTCTAATTGTCTGGCGTTACAGGCTAGAGACGCCCATTTGGCGTTCCCCAATTCGGGGAAGAGAGGTATCATGATTGGCAAGATCGATAGCAACACACAGGAGATGCAAAAACCACTTGTGATTGATAACTCTACTGGTGAGATAGACTTCAGTTTTGCCATTGAAGCTCGTGATAGGCCTTCGCAAGTAGCTTTGCTGCTGGGATTGCCCGAACGTGATTTGGAGGTGGTTATGGAACCAAAGGTTACGGAACATGGAGAGCTCATAATGTACAAGTTCAAGATCGACCAGTCGACGGTCCCGAAGGCGTTGCTGTATTTCGCGCAAGCCGAGGAGCAACCGCTGACCGCGTCTGTTATCCTAGCTAAACCTGAAAACCACAAGAACAATGTCCTTGCGTCGCCGTTCAAGATACGGGTGGATCTTGACGAAGCGGTTGAGTACAGGAGGCCCGCTCGGTACGGAGCTAAGCCGGAGATTATCCATGAGTTCAATCCCGAGCCAAAGACCGCCCCTTGGAAATTGGTCCAGTTTTTCATCATCTTGATCGCATTGGCCACTTTTGGTTTGGTGATCGCTTGGATGTCCTCCGGCGCGCTCAACTTCAACAGCGTGCCCACGAATTTCAACGTCGTGTACCTGCTCTTTTTCATTCTGTCCATAATTGGGTTTGAATATATCTTCGTCCGGTACTACGCTGGTACGAGTATCTTTGACACTTTGTTCGCTGTATTATACCTCGCAATTCCTTCGCTGTGGCTGGGTACCAAGTTTTTGAGAAACTTTGGCGAGACGATATAAAGAAGATCACGACTTCACTACGTATACCTTTGAATTGCAATACTCTGTCATTTTTCATCGACATAAATGTTCTCAATCTTTCTGAACCCCCAAAAATTACCCTTGGAACCACCCCAAAACGGTTCATTGAAGTCATTAGCTGCCACAATTTTGCCTTTTATGAGTCCCATAGGCAGCGCATTGTAAGTCCTTGAATCTAACGAATGTGACAAGTTGTCGCCAGTGACCCACACATGTCCTTTAGGTACCTTGATATACGAATCAAAACTCTCATCGTAATCCTCTGAGCATCCGATTGGATCTTCCGGTAAGTGCAGCTTCTCGTTGCCCACTGTCTCTGAACCAAACACTTTAGACTTCATGCTGGGATCGACCAGTATAATGTCACCGGGCATCCCTGTGATTCTTTTACAAACGCGATGATCCGGATCGCTTGGTTTCACAGCAACGATACAATCTCCAATCTGGCAGCCTCTCCCATCCTTGTATTTCTTTATGGCATGCACATAGTCGTTGGTGGCAGCCAGAGTCGGTAGCATTGATTCACCCCTGGTCTCAGTGAACTCGTACACATGGTTATGTACTATATGGACAAAGCAAACTGCTCGGATGGCATACGAGAATGTCTTGCCCCAGGTTCGAGCAATGGTCGTCATAGTCGCTGCTTCTTAGCTAGTCCTGTTACCATTATGCGTTACATCCATTGATATCGTCTACAATTATCACGAGAACTTAGTATAAACCATCTACTGAAGCTATATAAACAGATAGTTCAAGTCAATCAAGCCTAGCTGGGCCACTCAGGCCTCCATCCGCCTGATTTATATCGATAATTTTCTTTGATCTTGCCGTGCCACCTTTCTGATGAGTACCCACCAAGATGAAGCTTCGCGCAGCCTCTTTGCCCCAACTTCAAATGCTTAATCACTTGTCGGCATAGCTCTGTGCTCACATTTTCCCATGTATGTCCATCCCTGACATATGGTAGGAAAATTAGCAATGTCTTGAAGTAGCTTTTGTCCAGGCTCAAAGCTAGCTCAGACGTCAGGCCATCGTGGAACCGATTTAACGCAGCCTTAGATGAAATATACTCAATGGCAAGACCCGGAGTCGTTAGAGTTAGGATACTGGTCAAGTTAATAATATAAAAACTTGTCTTTCCGTTCAGAAGTCTTCTTGTCTGAGGGACAAGCACATTCATAAAATACTTGGTCGTAACCATGACACTAATGACATTAGAATCGGTATATTCCTGTAATCTAGAGACAGCATTGTTCCCGAGTAGGAAAGAAGGGCAGAACGTCGTATTTAAGCCATGCTGCATATTGTTGATGAGTAATTTCAAGGGCAATTGCAGTGCTTGCACTTTCGTCAGTGCTTCCAGCACAGATTCGGGCTTCGTAAAATCCTTGCACTGCACAAAGCTGTAGTTTCTATCCATTATAATTGCTTCCCTGTCATCCAGGATCACTTCCATATCCTTTGTGTCCACATTGACCACATAGAGATTCCAGTCGATTGCCAAGGCCAAACAGATTTCGATACCTAAACCCTCCGAAGAACCACCCATTATCAGGACACCGATCCCATCCTCTAGCGTTACACCGGCTCCCAGGAGGCCATACAATGCATTGGCAACACTGAACAACTTCCTTGACATCACTGATTTTTACCTTAGTCTGGCTTTTATTTTGATTTATTTTGTGACGCCGAATTTGTGACGCTGTTAGAAAACATCGCAACTGTCTAGTAATTATCGATAAAATGGTGCTGCTGAAGTATGTCGAATGCAAGATGATCTCCCATTTCTGTGACAGGCCTTTCTATATATGAATTGGATGAATAATAGGCTTCTGCCATTCGGGAATCTTCATAATAGCCGGGACACTAGTCTCGAAGTCTGCAGCAAGCGCACTAAACAAAGGCGACAAAGGCGAACAATCAAGTCTTAGCTACGGCTACAGCGACTTGACTCCCGCAGAATTTTCACAATTGCATGCAATCGATTTTGTATACTTGATTGTAAGCTGATCTTTGCCAGCGAGTTTGTCATATGAAAACTGCGCTGCAGGAACACAGATGAGCACGACAACTTGTGTACAAGATAAGACATCAACCACCTCGTAGCGGCATGGGAGTCGCCGCAGCGGAGCAGAAGAAGCTGCTAGAGCAGCTTATGGGTAAAGAGTCCACTCATGGGCGCAGAAATCAGTCCTCTTTCAACAATCAACGAAGAAACCTGGGACTTCATGATCCCAGAATATGCAAGTCATACCTGGTAGGAGAATGCCCCTACGACCTATTCCAAGGCACCAAGCAATCTCTAGGCCGTTGTCCGCAGATTCATTCCGCTAAATTCAAGATACAGTACGAGAAGGAAAAGAAGAGAGGTGTGTCGTTCACTGAGTTCGAAAGGGAATACTATGCTATACTTGCAAAGTTCGTCAATGACTGTAACGGCCAGATTGCAGTTGCTCTGAAGAAACTGGAGCACACTCCCGAGGAGAAAGAAAAGATTCAACAGGTGACGGAAGAGCTGACTGTTTTGGACTCCAGGATCGGCCTCATGATACAAGAGATACAATCTTTACTAAAGGCCAATGAAGTGTCGCAAGCAATGGTTCAAAGTATCAAACTGCAGGCTATGCAGGAGAGAAGGCAGGAAGTTGCCAAAAAAGTGAGGAACATAACCGAGAAGGTAGGCCAAAGTGCACAGCAGAAACTACAGGTTTGCGAAGTATGCGGTGCTTATATATCCCGACTCGATACGGACAGAAGACTGGCAGACCATTTCATGGGGAAAATTCACCTGGGATACGTCAAGATGAGAAAGGACTACGAGCTAATGAGAAAAAGGTTAAACAGATAGGAGAGAGGATAGGACGAGAGGCAATTAGCCTACAAAGCCGCGATCCGCTGCTGATTGGAGGAGCCGTTCCGTTTTGCCAACGAGTGGCTGCAGATTCGGCCTATATGCCATATTGTGGCATGCGACGCGATATTGCAGAGGCACTGCAAGAAACAGGATAAATCTGATCCAGCCTTTTGCTCGTCTTAAAATTTTGCAAGTATTGCTGCCGTTTTCGGCATCGATTCCCTTCAAAAAGTCACTATATAAAAGGACCCTTGACACGGAGAGATGAAAGCCATGACAGCAAACTTTGGTGTAGTACAATCCAAGCATTAACTAGTGCTGTATATCTACAATGGTTGTCAACAGAGCTGTTACTTTCATCAGCCATTCCACACCTGCTTCTCTGGTACAGAAAGAGCTGGACCTTGACACTTGCTATCGGGAGGATGAGATTGTTGTACAAGTGTATGCCGCCAGTTTGAACCCTATCGATTTACTAGTCCATTCTTTTGCCTGCTGGCCCTTTATTGGATCTTACGAAAAGACGTACTCTAGGGATTACAGTGGTGTCATCGTGAAGAGAGGCGACAAAGTCGACCCTAAATGGAAAGTTGGCGATAAAGTCAATGGGCTTTACAATCATTTATACGGCTACCACGGCTCTCTGACGGACTATCTAGTGCTGAACCCAAAGCAACAGCCAGCGATCACTCATATGCCGAAGCCTGCGGACTCCAAGTATAACGATTTCGTTGTCAATGCAGCATGGCCTTTAGTTTTTGGCACAGCTTACACTGCTCTTTTCAACTACGGACAGAAACTGGGACCGGACTCGAAGATACTGATCATTGGAGCTTCTACCTCTGTCTCTTATGCCATGCTTCAAATTGCCAAACATGAAATTGGAGTCAAGACAGTGGTAGGGGTTTGTTCAAGCAAATCGATCGATTATAACAAGAGGCTCGGATACGACTACCTTGCCACTTACGACCAGGGGCCCATAGTCGAAAGTGTCGGCAAGATATTGGTTGGCGACCTGAACAACGAGAAATTTGACCTGATTTTCGATTCCGTCGGCAACAGTGAATTTTTCCCCGTCATGGACAAATTCTTAAAGCCAAAGAAGGATAACTCGTACTACATTTCGATTGCGGGAGACAGAAAAATGGATTATTCCAACCCTAGACTAAGAGATGTCTTTTCTACCATGGCCAGAATATTGAGGCCTTTCAAATCATACAATTATGCCTATTTCTTCCTTAAACCACAATCAGACTACATGGACTTGGGCTCCAAGATGATAACCGAGGGCACCTACGAGCCTATCATCGACTCGGTTTATGCCCTGAAAGACTTCCAAGCAGCAATAGATAAGCAAAAATCCAATAGAGCCAAAGGTAAGCTTGTCATCAAAGTCAAGGACGACCTATAAGAAGCTCAACGGTATGAAGTAGTCATAGTTATATATTCCATTCGCTTGTTCTGTAGTATTTTCTGTCACCTTGCGGGCGGGTAACACGTCGAAAAATTTCAGCTTCGGCTGGTCTTAAAGGTGAGCAGTATGTTGATGAAGTGATACGTAGGTGTATTTCAACTGGGCTATATCTACATTCGAGACCATTGAGAGGTCCCTACGAGATGTTCGGGACCAATAGTCAGCCCAGTACCAGCAGCGACCGATTTGCGAACCTAACAGTTAACTTTAATCAGCAGCAGCAACAACCGCAACCTCAACAACAACCAAATCAGGCGAGTACATACACCTCTCAACAGTTTCAGAGTGTTCCACAGACTCAACAGCAGGCATTTTTCTCACAGGGGTCACAAAATCAACTGGGCTCCTCGCAAAGGGAGGCTGAATGGTACAATAATCCACGAAAGCGGGCCATCCCACAAGCTATAGTTAAGAGGACCACTAAGAGGTCTCCGTCAGTTGATCCTAGTCAGGCTGTAACCGACAGCAATGCATCCACTCAACGGTCCGGGTTCAATAGTCTGAGTTTTGGATCAAAAAAGGACATTCGAGGTCTTCCATCAACACAAAGCATCAAAACCGGCAAAAGTGGAGAACACAATACCAGCATATTAAGCTCTAATGAGGCCCCACCTACAGTATCCCTATATGACTGGCAACGCGAGGACGATTTTGGTGCTATGGTGCCACTTGGTTCTCAGATAGGCTCTGAGCTGGGAAAACCGTCTTCTGAAGAGAAAACAGAGTCATTACCGAGCTCGATATCGGCTGCGAGGAAAGACGGGACTCAACCAAATGTATTTGATAGAAATAGTATTTTGGAGTCTTCGCGGAGCGGTGTGAACAAGATCGATAAGAATGGCGCTCTAAGTCCCACTGCACCATCCATTGAAGAAAGTGCAGTTATTGTATTTGGATATCCTGAATCTATTTCGAACCTTGTTATAAGACATTTTTCGAAATTCGGTAGCATTTTGGAAGACTTTGAAGTACTGAGGAACAGTTCTGGCATAAACGCTGCAAGCTTACGACTACGTAGACGTAAGTCTGATAACTTTGAAAAGAAATATCCAATTTTTACAGGTGACGGATGGGTAAAACTGACTTACGATTCGTCCTCGGCAGCAGTGCGAGCTTTACAAGAGAATGGACAAGTCTTTGGCGGTTCTTTGATCGGATGTGTGCCCTACAACAAAAATTTGGTGGAACAGCTGGCATCTTGTAAAATAGAAAAAATGGATGACATTGGAGGTGTTAATTTCTCTGTCAAGCAGTCATCACTAGATGAATCTATTGAAAATCCTTTATCCAGCTCAGCTAGTCCTCTGAGCGGTGAGCGTGATGAGCAGATAATTGGAACTAGAACACCGCTTGGTGGCTCCTCGAACCAGGTTTCCGCGAGCGGCAATATTCTGGAGCACCCCAAAATAACGTATCTCAATCGAAGATTACATCTAAAGGACGGTAAGAAACTGTTCGCTCACAGTGGCTCTCCTGGCAGCAATAACTTTCTGCAGAACCTGGAGCTGAAAATGCGTCAACAAGAAGAAAGTAATAAGCAACAAGCGGGTCTCTTGTCCAAAGTTAATAATTGGTTATTTGGCTGGAATGAGCTTTGAAATAGGGGTGCAGGATTGTCTCTTCTCAACACCTGGTTCAAAAGGCTATCTAATTATCTGTATACCTTCAAAGAACATTGGCAATTTTGGATGCTTCAATGACAACTGTAGGCAGTTAATGGAGAACGGCTCTAATTGGATCCTTCAATGACCAAACAGCGACTCTGAGTCCCAACTGCAGTTTGTGTCTACCTTAACCCTTTTTCTATTTGCAGCCTTGATGCATTATTATGCATCATTCGGAGTAACCGATCGCCTAAGTGGACTTGTTGACTTCCTTTTGAGATGTTGGCCCATGGAAGGGGACTGTCTTTGATGATGCAATTGGCTTGAACCAAGATGAATGGGAGAGTTTCCGCCAGCGTGAAGTGGAGACGACATCCCGGACGCTGTGTAAACGTAAGGCGAATAAAAACCAGAAGATGTGCTCATTTTTCCTGGGCCTGATATATTCTTGTGATAGCGAGGAGATGACCGGCATTCCATTGCATTGTGATAAGGGCAAGTTGGGTAGAAGTGTGGTGTTTCCATGATGAGGTTATGAGATTCACCAGCGCCGACTACGTCTTCAAATTCTTGTGTTCGCGAATTGAACTTCTCTAATATGGTATCACCCATCACAGAGTGTGTCTTGAAGATAGGTGACTTGGATGAGCTTATCGCGGGCCAAAACCTTACGTAGCCCTCGCCATATGTGGTGGCATCAACTTGCACATCTTGCATCATTTTATTGGTATATGGCTTCACTACCTTGGCCTCATAGTCGGTCATCAAAGCTTGATGAATAACTGCCTCGTCTACCAACCTTTCTTCGTATCGATCAATCACCATGTAATGCAGAATAATCTGGTGGAGAACAACTGGTATGGCGGTAGTGAACGAGATATCACAAAGCAATAGAAAAAATACGCCGGTTGGACAGAAACAAGCGAAGAAGTGCGTAGTGAATTTTGATGGTACCCATTTCTCTAGACTATAGTATATTTCATCGTCATCTGTCTTTTCATCAGCCGTGAGGCTGCCTCGGAATATATATTTCAACATCGACCACAGTGATCCATTATATATATTCTCCAAGTACTCATCGTTCAGATTCCTTAAGCTTCTTTTAGTGACATGCTTTGATACCGGTCTCTCTTTAGAACTGAAAAGCGAGTAACTTCTGAAATGGCCAAAGAAGAACTGGTAAGTCAGGCCCAAATTCACAATCAGAAGAGCAGCGGTCAGCAAATTGAAGAACTTGCTTACGCCGCTCAGGAAGCTGGCATAAAAAGTAGCCGTCGAATTTGCTTCCCTATTGACACTGTATCGGTTTAAATATTCGTATTCTCTCAACTTTTCTGATCTCGAAAGGTCGAAAGCATCTTGATTAGATGCAATCTTATAGCTTTCAGGTCTGATTAGGTTGTCTTGCAAAAGCCTTATAACATAAAGTAAGAAGGTCAAACTATGTCCCAACGGCTGGGCGAACGAGTAAGCTTTGGCATCCAAATCAATACTCTGGATCCATTCATTCAAAAGAATATGCCAATCTGACGGCGCAGTGATCAAAATTAGGAGAGTTCGTCGTATCGAGGAAGTGTTCTTATCAACGTTATCATCAAATAACTCATCATCTTCTCTGATGGAAGCATTGAGAGGGATATAGCGCTCTTTCGAAACTCGATATGACATCAAGCTCTGAGGATTCGCTGAGGACCCTGCTCACTTGCTCTAATCTGCCCGCTAATCTGTTATGAACTACAGCTGGCATAACGGTAACTAGCAGTCACTTACTACACGGAACCCGGACAAGAGCTTTAAGAACATCATAAACACAAAGACAGCACCTTGGCCATTATATGGCCTTGATAATCCAGATTTTAGTTCTCGACGGCGGCGTATTTGACAACTGCACAGGACAGTGGCTGTAAGCATGCAAATCATCTTAGCTTCTTATATAACAGCTTGATAGGTCATTAAAATAATTCAATTCGGACTTAAATGTCTGGCGAAAGCTTTCAGCCGGGAAACGCAGTAGGAGCAGTGGAATATTCTGTGCCCGGAAGTGAGCTGGATTCATATTATCGCCAGCAGTCGACAAAGCGGCCTGTATAGACGTTAATCTATCATTGCAGTCCCATGTAATCGCATCTGGTATCTTGATGCTTTCTCATCACAGTCTCAGAAAGGTCGGAAGCTCTGAAGATCTTGGCACACATCCATCAGCATCAGCTATGACCGACAATCTGTCAGGCCGTCATAAAGTTCGGGCACACTTTAATGATCAAAGCGATGCAACAGTATAAATGCCCGACTTTCATTCATTAAAGCTAACGGTGGTTTGAGATCCGATCAGCAGCTCACATTCGATAGGTCGAAGAGGTATGCCGCTTAATAGTGCTTCATCTTTCTCAATTAGTAGCACTATCGAAGTGCAATCATCTATGCTGAGTTGATCAATGACAAGCCCTCCAAGGCCCGGCTTTTCATATTGCGTCATTGTGTGAAGTTGGCCGTGAGTTTCTTCATCGAAAATGTTACAGCGTATTGAAAGCGACGGGGAGGAGGCCATAGGTGAGATTCTTATGAAGCATAGGTTGTTGCTCTTGCTGGTTAACCGTATCCTTATTCTATTAGAATTCGATGGCCATCCAAATCGCTTCTCAAGGTGGTGAGGAAAGCCCCCAAACTCAAAATAAACTTGTTTTAGTTTGCATTCCGAATAAATGGATTCTTCCGACGAAGATGGCTTTACATTTAGTTTGAACTTATGCGAAAGTGCTTTTGAATATGAAGAGCACACGACCTTGTATGGTGTATTGGTTATAAGATGCAAATACCTGATATCGAGCTTCTGTTGCTCGAAGTTGGCCTCTTCTCTGAGGGGCCTTGACATTTTGTGATCGCTGGCGTGATAAACCTGAGCATTTATCATATCCTTCGACGATTCTGAGAGTAACTGCAAATTCAACGGAACTTCTTCGCTTAACGGAGATTTAACTTTCAGCATGATACTCGGATTTCTGTAGAATTGACAGGAGTTCGAAATTCCATTGTCTGGTGCGTCAAATATTATACTGCGATAATCTCCGCTCTTTATTTCTCTATTGAAGCTTACAAGTTCGGAGTTGTAAAACATATGAGTTGTGAAGGATTCGCTGTGCGAGGAATGGCAAAACAGCCGGACACTTTGACCAGGGAGCAGTTCTAGTTTCAGCAGCTGCAATCCGATGTCACAAGCACCTGTAGGTTCATCGTGGATGCTACTTAATATATCGTTCGGTACTTCTTTCAAGTAAGCTATCCGTTTCCCTGGTGAGACCTCTTCACGTAAGTTTGTTTCCAGCAGCACACGCACTGGTTGCTTCGATTTCGATCGGTTCTTTATAATGAATAGTGGTTTATCGGTAATGCTGTTGAAGCGATTGCAGCACTCAGCTTTGTAGAAAAAATGAATGCAAGTCTTGTAGTAGAAAAGCTTCGTTTGACACCAATTGAGATATACTTGTTCGTAGTGGTTCCATAAGTCATTTTGGCGAACTTCGACGCAGGTCTCCGGATTTAAAGGATCCCGTATCGTCAAAGATTCCCTGTCATCGTCTACAGCCACCACAGCGTAGTCATGATCCGTGATCAAAGGCGCTACGAGCATTGAAGCATCTGCGCCAGTGCCAAGCGCAATAATGCATAAACCACTTCGGAAATATTTGATCAGTCTCTTGATATCAATCCTGTTCGCCGCCTTTACCTCAGGAAGATAGCCAGTCAGTCTAAACGTGTCGATCGCACAGTTCGATCCATGTGTGTCATATGAGCCTGCCGTAATCTGCAAGTATGCCAATTCCACCACTTTATCAGCCAAATCCCCACTATGTATCGACAACTGATTCGACTGACCATCAGTCGGGATCTGAGATGTGCTCACAGTAACCACTCTGTCACTTGCCCCATTGAAATGCAAATTGACCGAGAAGACATCTGGCGATAGCTGTTTGATCTTCGGCTGCCTCACATTATGAACCTTGAGTCCGATCAACGAAGCCACAAAGGAGCAATTGTTGATATCCTGGCACTGTCTCAATTCCGGAGTATCTTCTGGACGTAGAGGAGATCTTTTAGCATACTTGGATTGCAGCCTAGCAGACCTTGTATCCAGGATATGAGGTCCATTCCATGGAAGCGGACCCGCCAAATCAACGTCCAACGGAGCATAGAAGTTCTTACCGACAAGAGAAGTCAACCAGAGTAGTTTCACTTTTGCATTAGCACTCGTAATATCCTCTCGTAGCAATAGAACACATTTTATGAACTCTGAATCATTACTTTTCGACGCCAGCGAAACCAATTCCTTCAGCTCTATTGAATAATCATCGTTCCTGCTGCAATAAACAGACTTTCGCACATCATTGAGGAGCTGCCAATGATTCATACCAACGCATATCAGTCTCAATAGTACCTTTGTTAGGTAGACTCCATGGTATAAGTTTCAAGCTTCCTACTGATGGGTAGGCGGACTGCTGAAAATGGTGCCGAAGAACCAACAGGTTTCAGACCCAGTCGCCAGGTGCCTCAAGAAAGTGCCATACCATTAGCAAGAGGGTCTTATGGTGAATCCAGCAGCCAGAGTGAAGTTTGTAAGGAAGAACCTCCTGGGAAGGAAGAGGGAGCCCACGGTTAGAGTGGTATCAGCAGAGGAGGGGCAAGATCAAGAGGGAGAAGAAGAAGATATTGTTTCTATCATGAAGGAGATAGAGACAGACACGACGATTGCTAGGGATGAAGTGATAGCTAAATGTCAGTCCCTATACAGGGAGGCTCAGGGTGAGCCGGAGCTTGATCGCGAACAACTGAAGAGGTATCTCGATTCTGCGTTCTCTAATGACTTTCCTCCGCAAATGGTAGCACTAGATGCCTCCCAACCGTGGATCCTATACTGGACTGCTAACTCTCTGAAGCTGCTGGACGAAGGCTATCTAAGCGACCGCTGCAAGCGTCGCATCTGTGAGAAGCTATTTGCCATCTCAGAGTCGGGTGGTCCTTTCGGAGGTGGCGTAGGCCAATTACCTCATCTGGCTAGCACCTACGCAGCGGTGAGTGCCTTGGCTTTGTGCGACAACGTGGAAGGATACTGGGATCGCATCAACGAGAAGGCAATCTACGATTGGCTGTTATCGCTGAAGCAGCCGGACGGTGGGTTCAGGACATGCCGGGGGGTAGGAGAAACAGATACGAGAGGCGTTTACTGCGCTCTGAGTATAGCATCGCTGCTCAACATATTGACTGACGAGCTATGTGAAGGGGTCGCCAACTTCTTGGTGCGCTGCCAGACCTATGAAGGCGGATTTGGCGGGTGCCCGCACGGGGATGAAGCTCACGGTGGTTACACTTTCTGTTCCGTGGCCAGTCTAGCGATTCTCGGCGAATTGGACAAAATTGACCTGTCGAGTCTTATGCAGTGGTGCAGTCAAAAGCAATATGAACCCGAGAAGGGTCTTTCGGGGAGAACAAATAAGCTGGTTGATGGTTGCTACAGCTTTTGGGTTGGTGGCGCGGCTGCCATACTCGAGCTGTACGGTCATGGCGAATGCATCGACAAGCTTGCCTTGAGGAAGTATATCCTATACTGCTGTCAAAGCGGTGCTCGGCCCGGGCTGCGCGACAAGCCTGGTACTCACCCAGACCTCTACCATACGAATTATGTGCTCTTGGGCCTAGCGATTACGGAAAATCTTCTTGGATTTTCCTCAGATAGGCAGCTTAATCCAGCCATCAAGCCAATTCCTATTTCCGTGCCTTCCAGGTTATCTAGCATCAATCCAATCTATGGACTTCCAGTCAAGGATTTTGAGAAATTTACTCAGCATTTCAGATACGAAGACTAGCTCACATATCTATTTAACGACTTTTTTTATTTTTATAGGTATCAAGGTTTAAGAGTTCACTGATTTTTACTGACGCCTAGTCATTTACAAGCTTTGCTCAACAGTGAAAAGCCCCAGGCCGCCTATGATGGATCTGATAAGACGAGTGCTGCATGGCGGTGAAGTTCCATTTACACCAATACCAGGATCATTTCCAGAAGAACAGTTGTCGGGCGAGAATGGCAACGATGAGCAGGCCTCGCAAACCAACGAACCCCAAAGGTTGCTTTCTAGGAAGAGATTCCTCAGCCTCTTGCTACAGATTCCATTTGTGTTTCTTTACCATATTATCAGCCTGATAATATTGATGCTATCCATATTATCACCGTTATGCGCCATAAATGGATACTACAGGAAGAAGCAAAGGAGATTCTTGGACCCAAAAAGTCGGCTGAATAACTTGTTGGAAAGCTTGAACAACGAATCTCAACGGACGCTTGTTATCGAGTCAGAAGACAGAATGGCGTATAGCTTTGGATCATTGTACAATCTGGAAAGTGGAAGCCTAAGCCAGGACATTGTTCAAGGTAGCTACACGGAGTTACTTGCTACTTGTTCTGAGCAATGCAAATTCGCAATCATATATTTACACGACCCACTTTTGGATAATTGTATGGACTACGTGAATAAGATTCTTTGTTCTGAAAAGTTTACCACAATGATTAGAAAATATCAAATAATGCTGTGGTTCAGCGATGTAACAACGTCAGAGGGCCTTCAGGTGGCCAATGCATTGAAAGTTAGGCAATTCCCATTTTTGGGCGTTCTGTGCTTGAAAGCAGAGAAGAGGATCGAAGTCATCGGTAGGATGGAGGGAGATGTCCGCAGATATGATCCCGATTATCTCGAGAACATCGTTTCCAAGGGCTACTCTCGACTGATTCAAATAAGGCAACAAAGGCAGAACATTGCTTTACAAAGAATCATCAGAGAGCAACAGGATAGCAGGTTTGAGGAGTCCCTGAGAGCAGATCAACAGCGCCAACGAGAGCAAGAAGCCGAAAGGACCAGAGAGGCGGAGGAGCAGCACAGGGAAAGACAAAGAAAGCAATGGCTTCTGTGGAGAAAGACGCGGCTTCATCCCGAGCCTCCCAATACTGCTGACAGTTGTCGTGTGGCTATACGAATTGAAGGTGATGGCAGGAGGATCATACGTAAGTTTGATGCTTCACTGACCGTAGAGGAAATTTACGCTTATGTCGAGCTCTACACAAAGGGCCTCCTAGATTCATCGGAGACGTTCTCCGGCAACGAACCTCCGGCAGGTTACAACCACGACTTCAAATTTGTCCTGACCACGCCGGTACCCAGGACCGAACTCGATCCAGCGGCCACCATCCGAGATGTTCCTGGCCTTTATCCTTCGGGCAATATCGTCATGGAAACGTTAGATTGATTTAAGAGCCCGAAAGGCGAATACATATGATTCTAAACAGGGGGACGTCTGCTTATTTTCTTTGTCTTTTACTCTTCACGCCAGAGCCCTTGGTCTTTTTTTTCTTCTTCTTCACCAGGCCTTTCATGGAACTCTTTACCACCGAGGAATAGTCCTGCCAGAACTTATCCAATGCATCAGCCGTTACGGTGGTAGAGCATTTTCGTTTGCCGTATCGCATCCTTATTAGGACCGGGTACATCTCACTGGAGCTTTCAGCAACCTTCAAGCTTTGTGCTTTCTTTGAGACATCGAATTGTGGCTGTTTGGCACTATCAAACTCGGCATTTCCGTCAACGGGGTCTCGAACTACCAGTCTTTTAGTAGTAAGATGCACTACCAGCTCGTCGTCATTGTTGAAAAACTCAGGAACCTTGGCTAAAAAATCCTCATTATTCAGACAGCCCTCGTTAACCATTGCAGCCCGCTAAAAAGCCACAGAAGACCCGTCAACGGTCAATTCTGGTCCTTTAAACCACTCTCATCGGTTCACTATGATGAAATTTTTCAGTCCCAGTTACCTACACTATAAGGAAGCTTATGGCCGTGGAAACAGATAACTATCATTGATGCCAAGATTAACAGATATAAAAGCCATTGGATCCTGTTGGAGGCCTGTTTGATCTATCTAGTCGCCTGAATTTGCTTCTGGTCCAATCGCGGGACTTTTCATACTTGTTGTCGTTTTAGACCTGGATACACGACGGGCCAAAGCGTGAGCTAGCAGCCGGTTGATAAGAACAAAATACCCTTAAACATTAGCGATTAGTTTCAATCGTTTTGTGTCTTAGCGTCTCGCCGGGTTGATAGTGAATGGATGGAGTCGAAAGCTTCAAAACGTGCCGCACTGGCATGGTGCTTTGTTGGAAGCAACATTGTTGCGTTGGGCGCTGGAACGCCCTATATGTTTTCATTTTATGGCCCTCAGCTCCTGAGTAGATGTCAGCTTCCCATCTCCAGGCTTAGTATGCTATCGCTATCTCTCAATGTTGGGAGCGCTTTATTAGGGTTTCTGGCTGGTGTGGTAATTGACCGTAGTGTTATGGCTTCCTGTTTCATCGGGACTATCGCAACATTTACAGCGTATTCTATTTTAGACTACTGCTACATCCATGAGTTGTCTAGTCTGGCACTCATATGCCTTGGGTTGGCTCTGGTAGGATTTGGATCGGTGTCAGGGTTTTATGCTGCTGTCAAATGTTGCACTACAAACTTCCCACACCACAGAGGCACGGCCGGAGCCTTTCCTGTGGCACTCTACGCTCTTTCCGGAATGTTACTTTCGTTTTTCTGCACTAAGATGTTTGGTGATGATATCGACAAGGTGTTCAAGTTTCTAACTTTTGTATGTTCTGGGATGATATTTGTAGGGTGTTTGACACTGCGAATCCTGGTTAATCCTAGTCATAAGAAGTCGAAGAGAAAGAATAGCAATCATATAGTGGGGACGTGCGGCTCGCTGGGTTCCGCAGCGCAGATTACTAGGCCTATCGACATCCAAGGTGCTCAAAAAAATGCTGAGATTGGTTCGTCAGCACACCACCGGCAAAGCGTCGTGTCCAACAGCTCGAGTTCGTCTTTGGCGTCGTCGTTTCATTCGATGGTTTCAGGAATACGCTCACCATCCTTCATATGGTCAAAGGAATTGACTGGATCACTTTCTTTCTGGGGCTGGGGAAAAGTTCGCGAATGCGATGTTCCCAGTTCTGAAGCCCCCGCTGCAAAGGCTCCAGGACCTATGTACTCTTCGACCAGTATTCATCCGCAAAGTAAGAGGCGTGAGAGCTTTCCTATGGGAAAGCACGATACTTTTGTTCGTGACGACCTTTCCGAGCCAATCCTGTCTACTATTGGGAACCACGGTTTCCAATCGAAGGATGATGAAGCGGTCGAATTTCTCCCAAAGGGTAAAAGATTTGGATTCTGGGCCAACAACCACGTTGCCCAAACTATCAAGAAGCCACGCTTTATCGCTTACCTCATTGTGCTGGCGACTTTGCAAGGAATAGGGCAAATGTATATTTATTCCGTTGGATTCATTGTACGAACTCAAATAGCCTCGACCCCCTCAAGCGAAGGAAGGCTGAATGCCGAGGAGATACAGTCACTGCAAGTCTCAATAATATCCGTCTTATCTTTTTTGGGAAGACTTTCCTCTGGACCTGTCTCTGACATACTGATCAAGAAATTGAAGGCTCAAAGGCTATGGAACGTCGTAATGGCAGCGGCACTGATGTCCTGGGCATCTAGCCGAATGTTGGGCCGCTCATCGGACCTGCCGGATTATGTTGTGTCATCCGTTCCCAAAAACATCAGCAACGTATCACACTGCTCTGCCATCTTCGGATTTGCTTTTGGGATACTGTTTGGAACATTTCCGCCTATAATAGCAGACTCTTTCGGCACGGATAATTTCAGCTCAATTTGGGGATTGATTACTAGCGGAGGGTTGATAACCGTGAAGGTGTTTTGCTCCATATTAGGAGCTGATCTGAGCAGGAACACACTGCCTGATCAATTCTACTGTGACAAGGGTACGTTGTGTTACAGATATGCTTTCCATACCACTGCAATGAGTTCCTTATTTGCTATGGTACTTGCTCTACTGATCATTGCTGTTACTCATAATCGAAGGAACAAGAGACGTTTGGTGGACGGAGAATTGAGCGTAAGTACCGACACTGCGTCGATTTAAGAGGTCCCTATGGATACCCTCCCGATTATCATTGTACTGAAAGAGCACAATTTTAAGACCTTATCATAAAATGTTGCTGTTTATTGAGCAGGAAGGCTCTCTAGTGTTCAGGCCCTACTAACAATAATATAAGATTGCGAATATCCTACTGAGGGAACCTCTAGTTCTTTGGACAGCAGGTGGGTCATAGGATTATATTGAAGCAATGATCAGTCGTGCCGGTAATGTACTACTTATCCATTCCGGCATGCTAATCCTTTTAACGAATGCAAATATTGGGATCTGAGGTGAGAGGAATGTCAAGGGATTGACAATAGGTGGATCCGCTTGAGTATAGGCGTCGGCCGATCAATTTGATTTAGATGTATCTATTTAGAACTGAAGCTGTATCGAGTCTCACATGAGCGTTATTAGCCTTAATTGTCTTCAACTTTCTGGATTTTGCCGCCTCCTTCTTTCAAGATTCTTTCCACCTCTTCAGGTTGCAACGGATTCCCGTTTTGATCCAAAAACTTCTTATCGCCTGGTTTGTTCATTATAGCCTCAAAGCTGTCGATCTCCTCATGATTTTCATCCTCTACTGGAGTATCAATATCGGCATATGGGGTGACCGCAGGTGCTGCAGAGCTCGATGAGAAATCGATTTTGTCATATTCGTCATAGGAGTCTAAGTAGGTATCGCATGTGTAATCCCATCCAGATAGCCATTGAGACTTCTTGCAAAGATCTTTAGTCCACAAAGATCCATATGCCAAAGGACTGTAAAAATTGAAGAAATAAACCGTCGAGGCTGTGAAACCAAAGACCAAAGCGTAGCCGATTGCTTTCCTATTTCTGAAGATGTAGTTAACAAAAATGTCCAAAGCATGACCAAAAGCCAAGATACCGAAGTAATAAGCTGGTAAATAATGGTGCAAAAACATTTGACGCTTCATCAAAAACGAAGGCGCGATATGAATTATGAATCCCAGTAGATATTGGGTCACCTGAATGTGAAAGTTTACAACGTCGGCATCTTGTAGAATTGGCTTTCCAACCTGCCAGGAACCGAGTTCGAACATGATGATCATAGCGAAAATTCCAATGAACGATGATACGGACCACCACAAAATAGCGTTTCCTAGCAAATAAACGTGTCTATATTTCGACGACCAGTAGCCAATACCACGCAGCAGGAATGGCCAGCTTGAAGGTAAAGATTCGTAAACATGCGATTCCACTAGGTTCTTGTTGATTTTCCACATTTTTTCATGCGACTCCATAAGCTTTTGGAAGAAGGACGATGGTTTATAAGAGATACGCTCTGCGTTCTCAGGTAAAAACTCGTTTGTATTACCTTCCACGACCCAAACTAAGAGATCTGGTCTACCTGAGTGAGCACAGGTAACCTCCTGTTGCTCATAGCCCCATTTAGGGAGCTTTACCTCGTGAGAGAACAAGTAGCAACCGGACATAGCATGCTTCAATCTGAACTTCGTCTCTAGAGCCCTTACATGTTCTCTGGCTGGTCCAGGCGTAGATAGATTTTCATCAATTTCAATGATCCAATCATCGTTTGCATCTCCTTCAAAACCATCAAAACCGTAACAGGACACTTCTTTCTGCCAATCGCTGTTTTCCGAAACAGGTGGTTTGTGATCATGGGAGTGCAATCTACGCTTCGTGATGGAGTGTTGGAGTCTAACCTTGGTACCATCAGTTAAATTTTGGAATGAAGTCAATGGCTCAGTCTCATTGTACAACGAGATGATCCACTCATTGTTACCATCCAAATGAGGATACAGCGTAATTTGTTGCTGTTGAGAGCCTGCAGGGTATTGGTGATCATGAGAGTGCAAATAACCACCCATGGTGCCCACATGACGAATAGTTACTGTCGAGCCAATGCCAACTTCTGCAAGCACATTGCCAGGTATTTTATTGCCTTCCAACGTAGTCCTGAACTCTGATGAGAAAAAACCTGCACCATCAGCATCCATCGTCAGAGTCTGGAAGTGAACATAAAAGAAGAACACATATATGACCATCGGGATGCCGAGTAAGACGGCACCTTTGAGCGCGGCGATCTTAATGGTGGAGCTAACCGGTTTGGACAGGTCGCCAAGGAAGAACCATAGTCTCCACACACACAACAGTCCAACCCAGCCGATGGTGAAAAAGCCGACCCATTTAGCAGATGCTGAAAGGCCCAACGCAACACCAGTCAATACTAAGTATTTGAAAGATTGCAGGCTGTTTGTCGGTAAAAGCTCGTATTTCTTGAAGCAATAAACAGATGCTGCGACGAATAGCATCAATGGTGCATCCAAAAGAATATAACGAGAAATCGTCACAAAGGAATTTTCTACTGCGAAACAAACGGCGCTGGCTAATGCGACCCAAATTCTCACACCAGATGCACGCAGAGTGAAATAAAGCAGAAGGACGGTCACAGAACCTGCCACAGCAGCTAAAGATCTCATTAAAACGTAGGGAACAGATGCTGGGTAAACATCGCCAATATTCTTGAACTCAAAACTGCCATCAAACCCCGCAAAGGCTGCTACCCAGGCAAACAGCATCTTCGCCAAAGGCGGATGAACATCAAAAAAGAACTCCCGTTTAATATACTTGGACGCAAATCCGCCAAAATGCACTTCATCGAAGACCACTTCATTAGGCTGCGATAAGTTATACAGCCTTACAGCAGAAGTGAAAATTGCCAATCCAGCGACTAGCAGTCTTTCTTTCGTAGAATGGAATGAACGAGCAAAATGGAGCTCTTTTGGAGGTTCGGAGACCACAAACGGCCTCACAGGACCCTGTTTGATCTGCAAGGGAACCACAGGCTCGTTTTCGACCCCCAACGATCGCTTTTCTTCTCCGACTGGCATTTTCCCGATCACTCCGTAATCAAAAAAGCCTTTAGGCTACTTGACTCAGCTCAATGGGTTATAAAAGACCTCGATTCTGCTCTTCTTTTACCGGTTTACAGCCTTTTAATCGACATAACACGTCTTATTTCAAGATTTCTTCGAGCCCTAGAAAATCATCTCAGACGAAGAAATGCTCCATAAGAACTGAAGCTCAAGAAAGGTGGCAAAACCACCTTTAAAAGGCCAGAATTGGGCAGGTAGCTATCAATTGGTGCCATAAGAGGTTTAAAATTGCCGTCAATATGTCCCAATTAGAGAGAGCAAGGGAATTGGTCAACAACAAGGAATATGCGGAGGCAGAGAAGGCTTATTTGGAGCTGTTGAATGACACCGAGAATGCAAGTTCCAGTAAGCGTAAAAACGAACTCGAAAGCTGCCTGATCGAGTTGGGACACTTGTACGTGACTACGAATGATAAAGCTAAGTTGCGCGAGTATATTCCAAACACCACGGGTTATATGATGCAATTTGCGAAGTCTAAGACTGCAAAGGTGTTGAAAGCTTTGATCGAGGATTTTGAACAGGTGCCTGACTCTTACGATGACCAGATTTATGTTTGCCAAAAGAGCATTGATTTTGCCAAGAAGGAGAAAAGAGTGTTTCTGCAACATTCGCTGTCTATCAAGCTGGCAACATTGTATTATCTCAAGAAACAGTACAAGGACTCGCTGGATCTGAATAAGGAATTGCTGAGGGAGTTCAAGAAACTCGACGATAAGCCTTCTTTGGTGGATGTGCATTTACTCGATAGCAAAGTTTACCACAAGCTGAGAAACCTGGCGAAGGCTAAGGCTTCGCTGACGGCTGCAAGAACTGCAGCAAATTCTATCTACTGCCCCACTGCCACCGTTGCAGAGCTGGACCTGATGAGTGGGATACTACATTGTGAGGACAAGGACTATAAGACGGCATTTTCGTACTTTTACGAAAGTTTCGAGAACTTCCACAATTTGTCTACACATACTTCCTACGAGAAAGCCTGTACTGTCTTGAAATACATGCTTCTTTCGAAAATCATGTTGAACTTGATAGATGAGGTGAAGACGATACTGAATGCCAAGTACACAAAGGAGACATATCAGTCTCGTGGAATCGATGCGATGAAGGAAGTCGCAAAGGCATACAACAGTAGATCCCTGCTGGACTTCAATGCGGCCATGAGACAGTACAAAGAGGAAATAATGGGCGACGAACTGATCAGATCTCACTTTAATGCATTGTACGACACATTACTGGAATCGAATTTATGTAAGATCATCGAGCCATTTGAGTGTGTCGAGGTCTCGCACATCTCTAACATGATTGGCCTCGATCCACAGCAGATTGAAGGTAAGCTTTCCCAAATGATATTGGATAAGGTATTTTTCGGCGTCCTAGACCAAGGCAATGGTTGGCTATACATTTATGACACACCTCATCAAGATGCCACTTATGATTGTGCATTGGAACTTATCGGGCAGCTGGACACAGTTGTCGATCAACTGTACGAGAAAGCCAGTGTTTTGTACTAATCTAGAGATACGACAAAATGAAATGTCAAATGAACACATCTTCTGGTAGTTTGAACAGTACACCCAGTTTTTCGGCGAACTCTTTATCGGAATCGCTAAAGTCCTTGGGTCTTCCAGCTGCGTCACCACAGTAATGGCACCATGTTATCTGGGGCGCTGACTCATAGGAAGCTGATAGATCTTTCTTGAACTCTTCTGCCATCCCAATTTCTGGTTTCCTCATCTTCACAAACTGATCTTCAACCTCAGTCTGTTCGGTTTCGAGTTTATAAAAGTTCTGTAACTTGAGCTGCTTGGTTCTTGTATTCTTCCTCACCACTGACTGCTTAATCTTGCCTTTACTCTTCACCGAGACAGATGATGCCGGTCTCTTGGGCGAAGCGTATATCCATAGTCGTCCCAGTAGATTTAGTCCATTCTCTGATCTCGAAATCTCATCAAGGATCAATTGAATCTTGGTAGTATACTTTGTGCAACTCTTGGAGGACGGCGGGACTGCTACGACGCCGCCCTGGTTGGAGAATATGACAATATGTGCTGATGGATCTTCTTGGATTATGTCACCAAGCTTCTCTAAGGTGGTCTTACCTGGTGTGAACCTCATAAACCTCCAATCATCAGCAGTTCTGCTAAACCTTGCACCAGGCGAGGTGGGCTCGATCAGTGTATGGTCAAGGTCAAATGCGTATACGTTAAACGGTCCTTTAACAGGGTTATGAACTTTGGGGGTATGCTTTATGAGATGCGGAAGGACTGTGAGCTTATGTGACATTCTTAGCCATTGGATTGTGAATGTTGGCTCTTACCTTGTCAATAAATAAGCTGCTTGCCAGTTAAACCAAGAAGCACTGATGCAACAACAGACAGCAAAGTATCATGAGTGAGAGCTACGGTAGGCGAACGTGGGATAGAGAGGAATATGCGAAGCTGGCCAAAGAGGGCCAGAAAAGCTATCAAGAGTCGCTGAAAAGCTCTTTGACAGACGATCAATTGCGACTATTGAAAGCCAAGTACACGGATCACAGATCCCTAATGGAAACCTCCATGAAGGGGCTGAACCAAAAGGTGTTGGCAACTGGGGTCAGCTCTTATAAGAAAGGCAGGCAATTTGGGTTTTACTGTGAGCTTTGCAACTTAACTTTCAAGGATAACCTACAATACATCGATCATTTGAATCACAAGACGCACCAAATCAAATTTGAAGCCATATTCGACGAGCCAATAGTCCTTGACGTGCGAGGTAACGATGATGTAAGTGTGCAAGAGCTTGAAGAACAGTATCAGGCCCTTGTTAAACAATTTGTGAAAGAAAACCGCAGTAGAGAGGTGAAAGAGAGCAGGCCTCGTAAGAAACGCATTCAGCAAAAGCCAGAACAGTCTCCTCCCAGTCTGATAGCACAGACCATGGGTTTCGCTTCCTTCGGAAGCGTCAAGAAATGAGACAGTGGCGAGCAATATATACATGAGACGAACTATGGCTAGTAACTCAGACCTGCTGGACTTTGCGGACTGTTTCGTAATACTGACACACTTCTGAGTTTGCGTTAGCCTTATCTGTGACCACTTTGGACACAGTGCATACATCGTTTTCAAACTTGATGGCGTCTGCAATGCTGTGAGGAAAATCTGCGATAATCACTCGGTCATTCGTCCGGCACTTCTCCTTCATGTATTTCCCAATCAACATCACAAGCATCCCGTTGGGCAATTTTTCGAAATAATCAGCTCCATGTTTGGATTTCACTTCCTCGAGCAGTGCCTCGTACGTCCCGTCTTTCTGGCCTCTGAAATACTCAACTACTTCCTTGGGCTCAATAACGATTTCGGAACCCTCCCGCACCTTCTTCAAAATTTCCTCACTCGTTCTGGGTATCAATTTCACTTCTAGTGCCCCGGCAGGAAACAGGCTCACTCTTCTCTTCAAACCACTCATAACATTTTCAAACTCCTCCTCAGAATACGAAGTTTTGGGCTTATTCTTGTCCAAGGAGTTAGCTGTTTGCATAAACACCAAAGTTCCAAGGATCGCAACCAGAAATATCTTCTTAAAGCTTGGGGCGTCTTCTGTTTTCTTCCCAGCTGTTGGTGATGCGTAACTGCGGATTCCTACACCATTATAGATCGCAGTGCCTCCAAGACAAGAGGGTAAATTCCGGCTCGAGAGTCTAGTCCTATACTTCACTATATTTCGTAGGCATAGCATGATGCAAGGTCAATTGGCTGTCTCCAGCTCTACTAAAGTAGCTAGCTAGGTTGTAATTTTTCCTGTATAATTAAGAGATCCTCGCTCATTATGAGAAAAAATATTGGTGAACAATAATACACTCTGAATGGACATCTGTGACCAATTGGCAGCTCCTAAACCTCCTGATGTCGTTGGTTAAACTGGCTAATACCTGTGCTCACATCCAGAATTGTTCGCGAGTGAGAACTAGCCTTACTTCGATTCCTTACACTCGTCTGCACCTGCAGTTTGCATACAACTTGTACAGACATGGATTCATATCATCACTGCAGAAAGGCTCTACAAAAGGTCCAGATGAAGTTCCTGTAGAGGTTACACCTGATAATATATCGACGAGAAGACTATGGATCGGGTTGAAATACAGAGAGAACAAACCGATTTTGAGCTCTTGCCGCTTGATATCGAAACCTAGCACAAGAGTTTATCTGTCTCACAACGACATGAGGAAGCTCTGTTCTGGCATTACCGTGAGGCTGATTAAGCCGCTACAACCGGGCGAGCTGATGCTGGTTAGAACGAAGGAATCTGTCGTGGACATCAACGAAGCAGTTGCGAAGAAACTGGATGGAGAAGTTCTATGCAGAGTCAAATGAACATCTGATCATGGAACAGCCGATCTGTAAATAGTAGCGTATGTTTATATTTAAGTTGGACGCGTCAGAATTCGACGATGGGACCTGCTCCTATGCTTCTCCAAGAAGACATGTCGACGTTCCAATTGCGCCATCTGTCTAATGCTTCCCGGTCAATGTTCATTACGTGAGACGAGACATGATGCTGTGTACTCTCTTCAGTGGAACCCACGGGACCGACCGTACTAAACTGAGATAGATGCAGACGTGACGGCTCAGCATTGGATGCAAGCTGCTCGGCAGCAGCCAATCGTGTTTCGGTTTCCCTTAGTTTTTCTGCCGTGTCGCTCAATTCCTGCTGACTGGCTGCGACTTGCTCCAGCAACCGCTTCACTTCGGCTTCCAGTTCTTCTATCGTAGTCTCTTGCTCCATGTTAACAAACTTGAGTGTTTTGCATTCTGATGCTTTCGCATCCAGCTCCGCTTGAAGTCTCCTAATCTCTTCTTCCTCATTCTGTTTCTGGATAGTAGTCATGAAATCGGATTCTTTCTCATCTTCGTCAGAAAACAGCTGACTAGTATCATTGGAGGGGCTCTCACCCTTCGGTTTTTGACTATTTGATTCCAACTTTTCGCCTGCAGACTGTGCTGCAGTGTCGTCCTGGCTCTGGGGAACCTCTTCTGTTGAAGCTTCTACCACATTCTCCTCCTCAGTGACCTCCGGTTCTTTAGATGATTCTTCTGCTATCTCAAGAGAACCAGTTTTTGATTCACTTGCCTTTTCTGTTTCCTTAGTCTGCTTCTTCTTCTTCTTATCCTTCTTATTCCTCTTCTTCAGTTCTTCTACCCTCTTTCTGGCCTCTTCCAGCTGCTTAGCTCTCTTATCATCCTCCTCTGACATCAATCAGGAATCAATACAACGATCTAGGATTTGAGTTCCGGCTTATCCTACTTCTCGCTAGATCTTCGAGATTTTGATGTTGTCTTTATGGTCGATACAGTGTTAAACGAGACCGATCTACTTTAATTGTACAATTTTAAAGAAAGTAAACCACCAAGAGGCTCGAAGGATAGGCGTTTCAAGACCTTAGAATACTGTCAAATTACCATGGATTTAGTCTCTGAGCCAAATTTGCACTCTTTAATCACTTCTTCTACTCACAAATGGGTGTTTGTTGGTGGTAAAGGTGGTGTCGGTAAGACAACTTCGTCATGCTCCATTGCAATCCAGATGGCATTGGCTCAACCGCAGAAGCAGTACCTTTTGATCTCTACAGATCCGGCTCACAACCTAAGTGATGCGTTTGGCGAGAAGTTTGGCAAGGATGCTAGAAAGGTGACGGGCATGAACAACCTGTCCTGTATGGAAATTGATCCTTCTGCTGCCCTCAAGGACATGAATGATATGGCTGTTTCGCGTGCCAACCAAAACGGCGGCGGCGAGGACGATGGTTTGGGTAACTTGCTACAAGGCGGAGCGTTGGCTGACTTAACTGGTTCCATCCCAGGTATCGACGAAGCTCTTTCTTTTATGGAGGTCATGAAGCACATCAGAAATCAAGAGAAGGGTGAGGGCGAATCCTACGACACTGTCATCTTCGATACAGCGCCAACCGGCCATACTTTGAGGTTTCTTCAGTTGCCCAACACTCTGTCCAAGTTGCTAGAGAAATTTGGCGAGATTACAGGGAAGCTGGGGCCTATGTTGAATTCGCTGGCTGGTGTTGGCAACGTGGATATCGCAGGGAAACTAGCCCAGTTGAAAGAAAACGTTGAGACCATTAAGCAACAGTTCACAAATCCGGACTTGACCACTTTCGTTTGCGTCTGCATCAGTGAGTTCTTGTCTCTTTACGAAACGGAGAGACTGATTCAGGAGCTTATGTCCTACGACATGGACGTCAATTCCATCATCGTCAATCAATTGTTGTTTGCAGAGTTTGACAAAGAACACAACTGTAAGAGGTGTCAAGCCAGATGGAAAATGCAGAAAAAATATCTCGATCAGATCGACGAGCTATACGAAGATTTCCACGTTGTTAAGATGCCTTTGTGTGCTGGAGAGATCAGAGGCCTGAAGAATCTGCAAAAATTCTCCCAATTCTTGGACAAAGAATACGATCCTGCCACGGATGGATCCATTATTTACGAACTGGAAGAGAAAAACTAATCTATGCACGTAGATAGCTGAATCATCTGTACTTTACAAGCTCAGGTAGTCTTACTGGAGACAATTGACAGATCTCAGGTTCCAAATTGTTCAACCTGAGCTTAGGGTTAGAGGCAAAAAAAGTGCTCCAGGGGAGGTTCGAACTCTCGACCTTCAGATTATGAGACTGACGCTCTTCCTACTGAGCTACTGAAGCTAAAAAGCGCAAAATCTGAAAATATATGAGGTTATTAGACGGCGGCAGCTAGAGAGAACAGCCAAGATATGATCTTGTGTTGCAGTATATATTAGCTGTGTACTTCCCTGCCCATAAGGTTTATAGTTATCACACTGAGAGCTTACGAGTGTTCCTTGCGTTCGTTTCAACAGACAACTTTTGTATAACCCAGAGCCTGAATAACCGGTCCATCTATTGCCCGCGTGTTTCCCGTTCTTATCTGGTCGAAGGGGCTGCTTCCTTCTCTTCTTTTGTACTATATACGCTCGAATTTGGGCTGTTCATGTCTGCCGGATGAGCCTTCATTTGGTTTCAAACCAGTTGGCACATCAACGGAATACTGTGCTGAATGGACTAAACCAACTTTCCTACCAATCTGATGGAAAGTTGTCGTCTTGCTCTCAGGTTCATTAGTCAAACTTCAAGATGAGGTCTCTTCGAGAAACTACCGAGAAGAGGCTATCCAAAGCCTGCGTTTAGTCGATCCACCTCTTGTTGCACTTTCGCAACCCATCTTTTGACCAGCTTATTGTGTTCAGCTTCGAGCTCTGTGAACCTTCTATTTGTCAGGTTGTTTTCGATGGTCAAGCTGATGATTTCGTCGTTGAGCTTCTCGAAATCTTTGTTCCTAACGTTGATCACCTCTTTCAGCTTTCTTATCTCAGCATCCTTGTCTCCCAGTTCCTTGCGCAATTGGCTAACTGCCCGTCTAAGTGAGTCCTCTGATGAACTCTTTTTAGCGATCCCTTTACTACTCAGAACCACTTCCTCAAACAATTCGCTGAACCGGCTTTCAGTCTCATCACGCTCCTGAAGCCTCTCAATCAACAGTTCATCCATTTCTCAGAGCACTTCTTCAGCGTGTTCTGACCATTTTCCTAGTATCGCATAACACTTAGTTGATCAAAGAAGACCATCTCAAGTACCCTTCCTTGGACACAAACTAAATATCTCTTTCAACTCACTCAGTCCTGGAGTAAATGAATGAGGAACCTAGCGTTACGGAAGGACAAGCTGGTTGGAGATTATGGTGGAACTCTCGTGGCATTAAAACACAGCAACAGGACTGCCCGAATCAAGACGCTCATGACACTACCAATACAGAGGTAGCAAGTTCAAATGCAGCAGGAGTAACTGAAACGGCTTTAAACAATACGCAGGACGTGAAGAACGAATCTCATAATGCAGATCAAACGGCGGATAACAAGAGCTGGTATGCTAATCTAATGTCTAAGGTTTCTTCAATCGGTCTTGGAAACCATGAAGATGCCTTTATCATTGAGGCTGGAATACATTACTCTCAGCTCAATGAGGTACAACTGAGGCGTGTGAAAGAGGATTCCTTGCAGAAAGTAGCACGACGTGCCAATTCGTGGTGCTGGTTCGAAGACCTCACGGCAATAAACGATAATTCAAAATCATGGCTTCAAAGATCGGGTCTGATAAGTGTCCAGGGCACAAGCTCCGAGCATTGCCCGTTTCCTCTGGAACATTATCCTGCAATAACCGCCACGGGATATGAGGTTTATCTTCAAGATTCTTTGATTATGCCATCACGATCACCTCTTGACATTCTGCATACTCAATCGCTGAAGAGCAAAGTGGCCGCAGCGGTCAAGAGCTATTACAATTTTCCAAGTGAGAAACATCTTTATCTGAAAGAAAACACCGATGGCCTTCTACGCAGTAAGAACGTTCTCATTATATCAGTTGTTGGTAGCCTCCCGGACAAGTACGAAAAGTTTTCTCTGGGAGAGCAGCGCTCTGCATACTATCTTGCAAGAAAATTGGCACAATCGGTGGATCATGAAGTACCATCAGCTATATCTTCGCTTTCTTTTGAATGTCCACTTGATAGCAAGGAGTTAGATACCGTTTTGAAGGAAACTATCGCACTCTTGGATAACTGGAAAGATATCTTTAAAGATGTATCATCCATATTCTTTATTGGCGTGTACCATAGTGTCCCTCTGGTCATATCATTAGCCCAATATATCTTAAAAAATCATGATGTTCTGGGTTTTGCAGCTTCCATTCCTGTTGGTTTATTAGCAATTGAGTCCATCTTGCAGGGTTATAGATTTTGGGACCATAGCACTGATGCAATCAATAGCGATGAAAGAAGCTACCAAAAGATACAGCAGGCGAGAGAAAAGCAGCTATTTCAAGGTGTGGGAAAAGAGGAAAAGGAAATTTTGCTGAAGCACCGACATTACAGGAAATTGGACTCTGAAGAATCAAAATTGGTTCAGAAAAACCTGGATTGGTTGCTTTATAACTGGGATTCTTTTAGATTGAATTTTTGTGGAAAAATATATGACAACTTTATGACGGCATCCCAAAAGTTGGCGATCGATTATGTCCATCCCAAAATATTGAGAAACCTGTGGTGCGACGGTAGACACCTGGGCTGCGACTTGAAGCATCCAGATAAATGGGATATACCTGACGTTGATATCAAGACGCCAAAATTCGAATGTACAATCAGAATCCCCGGAAATCGGGCTTTTGAGATTACGTTGTTGAATTGTCTACTGTTGGCGCTGAACCTGGGATACACTGAATTTGTCCCAATAATGAAGCTGCTCAGTCCTTTTTTCATATCAAGATCGTTCAACGAGAACACTATGTCACCGAGTCTCAAGAAACAGAAGCTAAGCGAAATGAAAACCTGGCTGCAAGAGATAGATGCGAAATCGCGACCCGATACTGAAGGGCCCCACGATGAGCTCCCGAAGAGCGTTTCTACTGTCCACAAGTTCATGGAGTTTGCTCTCTACCATAACAGCAGAAGTCCTGAAGTCTTGAAAGTTCACTCCGAGATCTACGACGACGATACGGTGTACAGTGCTTTCATCGAGAACACAATCAAAACCCGATCGCCCCTGATAAAGAAGCACCTACGGCTGCTAGATGACCATTCAGCGCCGCAAAGTATACTCAACGCGGTCAATCAATTCGATCTGGTATGGAAGTTTCACGAATTCATCTCGGACTACGCTAAGCTACGCAATCTACCGCATCAGGAGCACCCAGAGGGACTGAACTTCAGCATATCGCTCGGCTACTCCCTTTGGCAGCAGTCGTATGCCGATCCAACCATGTTTCAGAGAAACAATCAAGAGGCGATCTGCCGATTAAAGCAGATCTGGGAGAGCTATCAAGATTGGGACCCTCCAACTAGAGGCTTGAAACAGCTGAAGAACATTCTAAGTGTGCTGTCGCTCTACAACGAATTCTCACATCTTTTGCAAGATATAACAGGTAAATAGAATCAAGCAGGCTTTTTCTTATAAGCGTAAGAATCGCTGCCTTATGAAAAGTGAATAACCAAAGCACTCTGTCATCGGCAACTAAGCTGGCCAAAAATGACCAGCTCATTGTTGAAAAGGGTATGTTATTGAGCAATCAATCAGATATCGAACCTTATCGTCAATTAGAGACTAACTCTTGCGATTATTATCTAGAAATGTGCAGATCAAGTTGAAAAAGAGTCTGATCCAGTCGATGCAGGTAGGTCCAAGATAGCGATTGCTCGGTTAGTTAATCTTATACCTGGCAAGGAGAAGAGCATTGATTTATTTAACACGCCGATCACTTCTATTGGCAGAAGCAGGCAATGCGATGTTGTGCTCAACGAGTGTGATATCTCCACTGTTCATTGTAAGCTCTACATGCTTGAAATGGACGTAGATGGTGTCAAACGAACTCTACTCAACATTGTTGATAAGAGCAGGAATGGGACTTTCATCAATGGCAACCGGATAGTCAAGAAGGATAGCATCCTGAAGAATGGCGATAAGCTGGTCTTTGGAAAAAGCTGTTCGTTTTTGTTTAAGTACATCTCTGGCCAAGGTGATCCAAGTCGTCCACAGAATACTGTTGGTACTCGCTCTGAAGAAGGTGTATTCAAAAAGCCCAAGGTAGGGCTTTCAAGTAGCGAGGCAGGCACTCGGAAACTACTTAAACCTAAGTCCCAGTCGGTATTTGATAAGTACATTATTGGGAAAGGACTTGGAGTGGGGCATTATGCTACTGTGAGAGAAGGTGTCAATAAGAGTACCGAGGAAGTTGTAGCGATCAAGATCTTTCATCCTCAGCAAAACGATGATCAAAAGAAGAATAAGCAATTTCGAGAGGAGATCGACATCCTGATGCGAGTAAACCACCCCAACATTGTCAAGTTACTGGACAGTTATGTGGAGCCGGTGAGCAAGGCACAGATCCAGAAATACTTGATCCTGGAGAAGATCGACGACGGCGAACTCTTTGACCGAATAGTAAGAAAAACGCATCTCCGGCAAGATGAGACAAAGGCTCTTTTCAAGCAGATTCTCACTGGTCTGCAGTACCTGCATGGCCTCAATATCATTCATAGAGATATCAAACCAGAAAATATACTGTTAGATATCAAGAGAAGAAAGCACCCAGAAGAATTACAGAACGGACCTTGGGACGATGATGAGATTGACATCCAAGTGAAAATAGCTGATTTCGGCTTGGCTAAGTTTACGGGAGAAATACAGTTTACAAATACGTTATGTGGGACACCGTCGTATGTTGCACCTGAAGTTTTGAAAAAGACAGATTACAGTTCGAAAGTAGATATGTGGAGCGCTGGAGTGTTGCTTTACGTTTGCCTCTGTGGTTTTCCACCATTCAGCGAAACATTGGGTCCTCCATCACTGAAAGAGCAAATTGCGCAAGGTAGCTTTGCCTTCTACTCACCGTACTGGGATGATATTGAAGATTCGGCCTTGCATTTGATCACTCATTTATTAGTCGTCAATCCAGCGGATCGCTACAGTGTAGACGATACGATGGTACATCCCTGGTTCGACCATAGTGCTCAAAGCAGTACCATTTCAAGTGACATAGAGAGACTTCAGGTTTCTCCGGCAAAGATTCCTAAAACATATTCGGAGCTATCTCAGGTGTAACAGCAAGATTCAGAATCAGGATGCAGGATGTACATTGATTATTGATTTTACAATGTTATCTATAGTGACCATAACGGGGTCAATGGCTTTTTCACCATTTGCTTAATTGATTGACGTTTTCCTGCAGCTCTTTCTTCATCTTAACCCTCATGTAGAAGATGTCGCAGTTCTTGTTTGAGCAGAGGACTTCGTTGTGTAGGGTTCCAGCACAGCGTTGACATTGCGTCCACAGTCTAGCGAACTTCTCCTCGAGATCTCTCACGTTGTAAAGTGCCTTGATATACAGTTCTCCAGATCTGGCCTTGCAGTTGGAGCAAAGTGGGCCTTCGCCTGGTTTTAAAGGACTCCTGCAGCTTTTGCATGAATCAACTTTTTTAATGAAGCCCATGAGACCACCTTTCATGCTACCTGTATTGATTTTAATTGATTTCACCACAAACATGGCATTGGCTTGTTTCTCACCAATGATTGGAGCGATGATGCTGATGACAGGATTCTGCAATTGGTTAGTTAAGTAATATCGAGAATCGAGTTGAATGTTGTGCTCTAGGACATAGAGAGGATCTTCGGCCCTGTTATAGAGCTTGTCATTCCCTCCCATTATAACATAATCAACTCGGTCGCCAACATTGGGACCAACACCATCCCTTTTCTTCATTCTCTCTGTCAAAACTTGATGCGGCTGTGGATTAGTGTAATTGGGCGCTAACGTCTTGGAAATGATCAACTTCGATATGTCCGCCCTATTATGCAAAATGTCATCAATGGTCTTTCTGACAAAATCCAGGGCGCCGTCCACATTTCGTTCAATCAATATAAGCTTAAGAACTTTGTTCATAACAATGGATACTAATGGGCACGAATCTCTTCTGACCGAAGCAAGACCCTTTTGGTCCAATTTATCATATTTCTCAGGATTTGTCCAGAAAAGCCCTGCATATCTCTTTTTATTGATCAGTAAATATGGGAAATAGGCCTTTTCAAACTCCAGCTTTATTGGATCTTTGAAGAGGCCCGAAACATATGCTGCTGCCTCCGCCCCCAATTCCATCGCTTCCTTCAAGTCCGTAGTCCCGAATTTCACCATTACTGAATCAGTATCACCATAAACCACAAGGGCATCATGCTTGAATCCGTTCTTAATTGAATACTTCTCTTCCACGGATTGCTTGGTCACCATGATCATGTCACGACCAAAAGAAGTGACGGACGAGGAGATCGCCAAACAAGGCAGCTTCCCAACTGTGGCACCCGTGAAACCGTAAACGGAGTTTGCGGAAATTTTCAATGCCAGCTGCCTACCATTAAGCACGTCTCTCTTAAATGGATCTTTCTCGTTCTTCAGATCTTTCTTAGCACGTTTCCTTGCGCTGATGAGCTCCTCTAGAATAATAGGTAAAATACCACGCCTCAACTTAGGTGTTACAAAGTAATCACCATTTGGCGTCACTATAAAATCCTCATCCTTCTTCAGGTTTAATCGCTCCGCTGTTGCTTTGTTACATAAGGTTGTGTAACAAAGGTTATGGGCCATCATGATACTGGGATAAAGTGAGCTGAAATCTAATGTGGCAATAGGGATATCATAATAGCCACGAATAGGCTCAATAACGGTTGCACCCTCGTATTGTTCGTCTGTTCCTTGAGATTGCATATTGGGGATGACTGTCTCAATTTGCAAGCATTTACGGAACAATTGGGACACAACTTTGATCTGCTGTCCTCGACTTAATAGATACGAGAACGGAACGCCGGTAACACGGGCCATTTCCGTATAATTCACTAGCGCCATAAGTTTTTCCATTAATCTAAGAGGTAGATAGGCGTCTTTTAAACAATAGACTGCTAGCCTCCTTCTCGTTTCGCTGTCGCCGTTTTGTAACTTCGTGATTATACTATAGTGGACATCTTCTTTTTGCTCTCCCAGGAAATGGGCTGACACGGCATTTAATGTGTACGACCTCAGCTTATACTCACGCTGGACAAATTGCAACAGGTCAAGCTGTAAACGGCCATCAATATTGACGGTTTTAGATTCCCTTGTACCGTAAGCCTTGGATGAGAAAACAGAATCCTTAATCTCCTGCTTAACAAACTTTAGCCGCCCAAAATATGGGAAAGTATCAATTTTCAGCGCCTTTGCACGGTCAATCAAATAAGGAAAATCGAAATTTGATGTGTTGTACCCAATGATTATATCAGGATCTGCAGTGACGACGAAATCACGCCAATGCCTTAGCATTTCTTCCTCCGAGTCATGCGGAAACACTTGCGAGCCGGTAATCGCAGCACAAGAACCGACGGTGAATACGTTTCGAATGAAAGGTTTGCGTGCTCCAGCAATACTCATAACGTTTGCAATTTGTATAACTGCATCATGTTGAGGCTCCGGAAAGACACCTACTCTTCCAGCACACTCAATATCGAAGGACAGAATACGTAAAGGTCCAGAATGTGACCATTCCCCTTCTGCAGAATGGGCAATCAGATCCTTGTAGTTGATACGGACTTCCAACTGGCAAGAGGAGACCCTCTCCTCTTCTGGTATCTCGATATATTTAGTCTTCGGTAGCGTGATCCATGACATCCCAACGATGCCACAATCTATCATAACCCTCAGAGGATAAACTATGTTGTCGTATGTCGTAATTCCTCCCTCAAACCATGATTTGTATGTAAGATGGCCCCTTTCAAACGCCGTTCTCAGCTTGTTGACGCCGCTCGGATGTGTCACGTATATTTTCCAGAACAGCAGCTTGGAGTCGCCTGAATACCCCCATATCGACTGTTTTGGCACTACCTCGATGTCATCCACCAAGTTATCGTAGTTATCTCTGAGGTATTTGAGGAAGTTGTCCAATTGCCCTCGGTCCTGTGCTTCTGGGAAATTTGGTGCAGGAACATACAAGTAGTGCCTGAAACCCGTCACATTGCAGAGAATCGAATTGCCCTGATTTGTGACACCGAAAAATCTTACCACAGTGGAAGTATTTTCGTCCGTGAACCCTGGCAGTGTGCTTTGCTCCGCATCAAGCTGTTGAAAGGAGATATCATGAGTCTCTGAAGAGAAATCCTCTGGCAGTGGAGCTCTTGCATAGACGCTCGTCTCACGTTCTTGACTGGCCGCAAGCTCATGGTCCATTTGCGACAATTCCTCCTCGAAACTAGATTTCAATTCCGTTCCGTGTTTCTCATCACTCTTAGCTTTGTAACCCTGCGACTTATACTTCGTAAAATCTTCAATTGGGATGATATCTAACGTAGAGACTGGCTCACTCCCGACTCCATGATCTGCAGATTGCAACCTCAGCTTCTTCTCCATTACAGGAGTACCCTGCGTGTCATCCTCTTCACCCGGTCTCTTCAAGTCTGACGACATGTCTCACGTCCAATTCAAACCAGACCGGTCCTTCAGCTGAGCTCCTGGTTGATCTTTAGAGGCTATCCTTCCAGCTGATAGTCCTTATTGTATGTAGAGATGAGATGGAAGAAGGCTCTAACGCGTCAGTCTTAATACACGTGAAATAAGCCGATCTCAAAGAGCTGTTAGGACTGGCCGATAAGCTTGTTGTGGTCTGCTGAGTGGCGTCTTCAGATGTTTGAGCTCCTTCTAGATGCCTGGAACAACCTCTTTTGATGCTGCAGCCGAAACTAGACGGACGCTTACAGTCTGCCTCTCAGTGCCAAATCCACGGTTGCTAGGCCTATGGGCGTTCAGCAGCGAGCAACCGAGCTAGATGGACCAGATGGGCTTTTGCTTGCGAATTTCGAGTGTTTCAGGCCCGCCTTATGGAGCCATCCTGGAACCAGCAATGGAACGTAACTCTCCCGCTATAGTTGCTTCAACTAGATTGAACCACTGGGAAAATCCATAGGTTTACGGCAGCTTGTCTGGTGGATGCTTTTGTGGCAACTTTTTAGCCGCCGAGCTATTTGGTCGCACAGCGGGTCCTTCAAAAATGAAGCAGTATCTAGCTGCCTTTGGTACCTGATCTTCACGCAGAACTCACGACAAGAGAGTTATTGCGGCCTCGAACCCGCTGCTTTTGCTACTGGTATTGCCGTATCCTATCAAAACCGTATCCTGTCAAAAGGCTGTGTTCCGGCGTCTGTTTGAAGATAGACTGCATTGACAAACAACAAGCTACGCATACTCCCAAGAAACTCCTCTTCCTGCCCTTTGCTCGATAAGATACGAAGCACCCATCATACCGGAGGGCTCTGAAGTAAGACTTTGAGAGCCAAGACAGATACGCGACTGGGCTAACTAAAATCGGCACATTGGATCTACTTATCTACAGGAGTCAATCGGTGGCAATGGAATTTTAACACCAAGTTCATCAACCATCACTTATACGGGCTTTCTCGACGTTTAATGCCAGGGTGACATCTTAAGCGGACAAAAAAAGTGGCCAAGAATCGCAACAAACTAAAGAGAAGCTGGCTGAGTGACTAACGATACAGCGGACTGTCTATCTGGCAATATAAGCTTTGAAGTAGTGTCGAGTGTGGCATTGAGCTAGAGAAGTTCGACGAAGCCAGCGAGCGTTTTCCGTTTGGCAAGAATCAAAAGACAGCGATGTCGAGCCCATCGTATACAGAAGAACAGGAGAAAATTGCATTGGAGGTACTGTCGAAAGATAAGCAAGCTTTTTATGATGTCCTGCGAGTGGATAGAGGTGCCAATGACGTTGAAATCAAGAAATCATATAGGAAACTGGCGATCAAACTGCATCCGGACAAAAATCCCCATCCGAGAGCCAGTGAGGCCTTCAAAGTGATTAATAGGGCATTTGAAGTGCTAAGCGATGACGAGAAACGTCAAATCTACGATAGGCTCGGCAGGGATCCGGACGATAGAAGTATGCCAACTGCGTCGGGGAGTTCGTTCCGCAGTGCGGGATTCCCAGCAGGGTTTGAGAACTCCTTTTACAATCGCCAAGCAGCAAGAGACCCCAGAGAGGATATATTTGACTTTCTCTTCAATATGGGTGGTGGTGGACCTTTTGGTGGTCACCCGTTCGGTGGCAATGCGTTTGGTGGTCATCCGTTTATGGATGGAGGTGCCACATCGTTCACTTTTGGTGGCCCTGGCGGCTTCAAGGTGTACACAAACGTGCCTAGGCGAGCTCGGCACCAGCAGCAACGACAGGCTCAGCAAAATGAGCAGCCAGATCTATATCAGAATTTGAGGGTACTTTTGCCGTTGCTACTTCTATTCCTCGTACCACTGCTGGAAAGACTGTTGTTTGGATAGCGGTTTTCTTCCCCGGAGAACCTAGATAGGCGTAGTTTAACGACGGGCACTTAAGGCGTATGTCAGTTAACTACTGACGGGTCTTCAAAACCCGGCAAAACCGGCATCTAGCATCTTCAAAGTCAAATGCATATATTGGTGTTACATTTACATAGAGATTGTATCATGCTGAATAATAGTTTAGTTTTTTTTTTTTGGTTTGTCTGTAGGACATGATCGCAGTTCATTCAAGGTCTTGCATTCTTTGCTCAACAATTGCCCGTATGTCTTCTTCTTCTTGGTCGTCCTTCAACGTGAATCTCAGTTTTTTCGGAATTAGTGCCGAAATTCTCGTGGAGCCCTCTTGCTTGGATGGATGATCTGCAGACTGCCTCTTGATCAGCTTGCCGCTAGGCAGCATTTCGTACTTGTCGTAATCGTACTTTGCTCCCTCTTCCTCGTCTTGACCTAAAATAATGCCATCGCTTTCGCTGGTGGAGGAATTGTTCGTTTGATTTTTGTCATTATTAGCTGTTCCTTCATTCTTACCACTGGCCCGCGAGCTTGCTCTCGATCGCGAAAGCACTTTATCTTTGTAAGTTGTGAAAGTACCTGGATCTCTTTTCCAGGTCCAACCTTGTTTCATTTCATTGTAAGCGCCAAGTTCCAGCTTTTTACGCACCTCACTTTTCTTCTCTAGTTGGGCAAAGATATCTGTATCGCTAGGCCACATCATTACATGGAACGTCTTGTAAATAATATCGATCATTATCGGCAGCACCATTAAAACAAGTACTGCGCAATAGAAGGTTAGATCATCACCAAACTGTTGGTACAACCCGTTTGGCACATCGTAAATCGGGTCTTCCTTACGCACCTGTGGTAGAAGAGCACACCACACAAGCCAGCCGAAGCATGAAATTGCGGCAGAGGCGAACGCCAACCAATTTCTGTTGTGTGTCTCCACAAATTGGCACTTGATGTTGATCAAAAACACAATAGCAGTGTAATTGACAAGGCCTAGAGGATATATGGTGTTATCACTCAAAGCAGTCTCGCCCCATATCTTTACATTCAGGAAGGTCACCATCAATGCGCTACCAGCACCTAAAATGACCCACTGCAGAAAGACAAATAAGTTGAAGCCTTGAGATGAACGCCCAGTGCTGTAAAGTTCTGGTACAGTCAAAAGAGTAATTGGCTTCAGGTCCTTTTCGAACATACCAATGCATAAAACGGGTAGCGAGGTGAATAAAGTGTTGAACATTGATAGAGACCAAGACTCATAGAGTGATGTTCCTGAAAACATTGTGAATCTCTGGTATATGAGCTGCGTCAGGTAGAATGTCACTTCTTTGTAAAAAGTGCAAAGAACAAACTTCGACGTGCGAACATAGTTATAACGGCCATGAACGAATAAAAGCTTGAGAAGGAAGCGAAATTGTCCGATAGAGTAATCAGAGGACCTTGAGGCCTGTAGACCTTCCTTTCCTGCAATTCCAATCCCAATATCGGCGGATTGAATCATCGCAATATCGTTGGCACCATCTCCGATTGCTAGAGTGACAAGCTTCCTGTTGGTTTTTCTAATTTTGCTTACCATTAAGGCTTTCTGCGATGGTGAAGCACGACAACAGACCACGGAATCAGTTTTTGTGCAAAGCTCAATGAAGACAGACATTAAATTCGGATTGTCTTCGAATAATGCTAACGTGGCGCCATCAATCACTAAGACACAGTGCGCTACATTTCCCGAATCAATTTCTTGTATCACAGCATTCATTTTTGCAATCATGTTCTCCTCATTGGCTGATAGTATCACCACTGTTGAATAGTCATAGATAAGCTTACAAGAATAACCAATGTTAATCGCTGTTTCTCTTTTATCTCCTGTTAGCATCCACATCTTGATGCCAGCACGCCTTATTTTTTCTATTGCTTCCGCTACCCCCTCCTGTAGTTTATCCTCTATGGCAGTAGTACCCAGGAGAGAAAGGGATTCTTCGATCTCAGCTCCCACTGCGTCGATCTTTGTCTTACGATCATTTAGAGACGTTTTAGCCTGATGATATCGGTCTTGCCACTTATTATACTCTTCGATGTCAATCCATCTATAGGCGTACACGAGCGTCCTCAGGCCTTCCGTTGAGAACTCATCGATAGCCTGCAAAGTTCTCTCTATCACATATTCTTCATTCTGTAGCAGCTCTTCACTTCCTATATAATGAAGCATGTCGGACCCGCCGTCTGAGGTGCCGCTCGAACGAACCTGAGAGGGTTGTTGATTAATGAGTGGGGATTGTCTATGACGTTGCTCCGAGGAAATCCTTGGTCCATATCTTTCAAGTTGTTGCTTATGCAATGATTTTCTGCTCTGAGTAATCACCTCATCAAGCTCATTATCAGTGCGCCGTATGTTGTTCAAAAATTGGTCGATTGATCCTATCTGCATCTCAGGATCTTGTTGACCACTGGCCTTTCTTGACATACTCTTTCTGACTGCCTTCAAAGATAAACTACCCCTTGGATTACTAGAAACAGAAGGTCTTAGTCGGTTACTGACCACATCGTCGTCAGCAGTTAATCGCTCCAAAGATAGTTTTTTTTGTAAAATCAGCTCAGCCTCAGCTTCTTTTCGCTCTTTTGTTGTGGAATTGATCTCGTCCAGCTTCTCATAAGCCATTTCACGGTTCTGCAACCGCTCCAAAATAATACTATCTGCTCCTTTGCAGATAAGAAGTACTCTATTCGGCTGTTCTCGTATACGCAATAAAACTGACATTCTTTTGCGCTGGGAATTGAAGTCAATATAATTGAGGATTTCATAATCGTCAACCTGAGGTTCCTCATCAAACCCGTTGGGATAGCTTTTAATAGACAAAAATTTACCGTTCCTGCCTATGACAACGTACCCCAAATCTCGTGCTGCGGTGACCAGTGCCAGTTCATCAGGAGAAGATGATTGGTACTCTACAGTGTCGCCGTCATCAAATGAGTCTTCACTTCGTTTTGCCAAACATGTATGACATAACGCCAGTGACAGTATAAAGAATTTTGCTTTTTGAGAGAAGAGATTGTCCGGATGTTGCTGGATATATCGAATCAGCTCATATGAGCTTTTCAAAGTATGGTGATCCTCGGTTGAACGAGATGTGGACCCGATTGTGGAATTTAAACTAGGGACATTATGGGCACGAAGAGACCTCATACTTGGCCTACCAGTGTAAGTTGCTGCTGAATTTCCTTTATACTCCACTGACTTTCGAGCCAAATTGCTGATATTAACGGAGGAAGCGCCATCATGGACATCTTCTGTTCGAAAGTTATTGAGCATCTCAGGCCCATCGTAGGATATAACGTCCAAATCGGAGCCCTCTCTTTTTATAGGACTATCTCCAGGCTCGACGTCGTGAATCCACGACGTCCCGGCAAAGGAGAACTTACGAAATATCATCTTATTATCCGTCAAAGTGCCTGTCTTATCACTAAAAATATATGACACTTGACCAAGCTCTTCTAATATTGTAGCAGTCCTAGACTCACAGGGAGTGTCAGTTTCAGCATGATATATATCAATATCCCATTCCATAAGTTTGCTTTGTATCACTTTAATTATCTCCATAGTAACGTAGAGAGATAATGGGATCATCGTATTGTACATGATGATGAAAGACATGATTGTGGCAGCAGTGCCCGCATCTTGCTTCATTAGGTACCACGCTTGATTCTGATCAAGAAACTTTCTGTTCTCAAGCACATGGCCCAAGTAGGAAAATAGAGACACAGTGGCGACCACAAAGACCATGAAAGCAACAATCATGTTGATCTTTCGCTGAATTTTTGGAGCCTTGACCCTGGGATTTTTCAGTGCGTTCATTCTGATCTTGGTCTCTTCACCAGTGAATATAACCATTCCGACAACGTTCTGGGTATTTCGTAGAATACTTCCCCGATAAACTATATTATCTGGGCCTAGAGGAAATTTCTGTAAACATTCATTCCGATGCCCTTGAAGCTCCAAATTTCCTTCGAAATTGTAAAGGTCAATGTTTGGATCTTCAGTTGTTACTCGGGCATTGATGTTAGCAAGGCCAGAGGCTGCACACGCTAGCTTGCTTAGCTCAGGATGTGGTTGGCGACTTTTCAGGTTTGTCTCTCCGTCTAATGCCATTGTTTCAACAAAGCATTCGTTGTTTTCTCCATCACTAGCCAGGAGAAGAAGATCAGCAGGAATCCAATCGTCCTGTTTCAATAGAACGAAGTTCCCGACTCTTAAATCCTTCCACTGGCGCTTCTCTGCGTACACACCGTGACGCTGAGCCAGAAGTTCGAAGTTATTGAAACGTGTAGGGGAGCGCGCTTGAATCGATTGCCCATCTCCATCGGAAATCAGCCTATTAGATGCTGAATTTGTAGGGCGCAGGCCTGGGCTGAGTTCTTCTTCCTTCGACTGTACTGAAACATCTCCCTTGATTTGATGATTCTTCACCAAGACGCTAGCTATTTTTTCATTCTCTTCCCTATCCAACCTGTGCCTCTTGATGTCATCCCACGCTTCTCTGGCCATTGAGATCCCCATAAACACACACAAGGGAATGATCGTAGTGTACTTACCTGTCACCGACCAGCCTGGGATCATCTGTAGGATGGCAACAAGGAAAAAATATGCATTTGCCAGCTTGGAGAATTGGGCGTATAGCTGCTTGGGCAAGAAGGATATGATCGAATATCGTGACGACGTGATCTGGTTGTCACAATATGGAGCCCCTAGTCTCTCGTCTATCAGGAGATCGCTGTCTGGCGATGCATATCTCTTATACTCTGCCGTACCATGATCCAATATTATGGGTATATGTCGCCCTTCCTTTGTGGACACTTCTCGCGATCTATTCAGTAGAACGTCGACCAATTTGTCCCAGAGTGAGATTCGCCTATCTCCCTGGTGCTCATAGATATCCTGCTGCGCTTCAACTTCATCCAACTCAGTATCTCGCGTCTCTCCGGCGGTTCTAGTGCCCTCGCTGATCTCTGCCAGCTCTATATTCTGGTTTTCACTGCGATTAAACTTATCGAATAACCGTTTATTGAACATCTGAGTTCGCAGAGAACCTGCTCGCTTCCTTCTAGCGCTGCCATTAGCCATCTGCCTCGACTCGACGCTTCTCTGGCAACTTTCCAGCTAAATTCCTCCGGCAAAAGGCTCCCAAGCTAAAATCGCCTTCCTCTTGATAATCTAACCACTCCTGAACTCTCAACGGGCAGCACTGGCTCAATGTTTCACTTTCTGGCGTAGGATTCTTTCTCTATTATGTATATAACATCGTCTTATATAGCTTCGCCACGCTTAATGTGATGTTTCTACTGGAAGCACCCAAGAAGCATATAAGTAGGTGAAGACTGTAGGAATTGTTGTGTTTTAGTGGCATTCCTCGAGGGCAGAAGACGGTATATAATGGAAGTGAAGAAGTTGTACGAGGAAGCTGGTCAATTGCAGCTTTTTGATCATTGGGAAACCTTGTCTGCCGAAGATCAGCAGTCCTTGCTAGAGAATCTGTCGGCTGTCGCTAAGAGAACGACTCCTCAGGAACTTGTCTCAAAGTGTCGAGATGCTCTTACGCTTTCAGCGGCCAATGCCAGTGATGGGACGCAGATTGAGCCTTTACCAACTACGTCGTATCAGACAGTCATTGGCAATGAAGAAGCTCAGAAAGCGTACTGGAATTTGGGTCTGGAGGCGATTGTGAAAGGAGAAGTGGCTGTGATCTTGATGGCTGGAGGCCAAGGCACTAGATTGGGGTCATCTCAGCCCAAAGGATGCTACGACATCGGTCTTCCGTCGGGGAAGTCACTTTTCCAGATACAGGCAGATAAGATACTACGGTTGCAAGATCTTTCCGGGAGCCAGCATGCTATTCCATGGTACGTTATGACTTCCGTTCCAACTAGAGCGGCGACCGAAGAATTCTTCGCGAAGCACAAGTTCTTTGGCTTGAAGCCATCTCAGGTTACGTTTTTCAACCAGGGAACGCTGCCAGCATTCGATCTGGAGGGTAGTAAGCTTCTTCTGGGCTCGCCAACGGAGCTGGTGGCGTCGCCGGACGGAAATGGTGGCCTTTACCGTGCAATGAAGGACAACGACCTGTTAAGTGATTTCACAGCGAAGGGTATCAAGCATGTTTACATGTATTGTGTGGACAACGTTCTGTCCAAGGTTGCAGATCCTACTTTCATTGGTTTTGCGATCCAGCATAAGTTTGAGCTGGCGACCAAAGCGGTTAGAAAGAGGGACGCGCACGAATCGGTCGGGCTGATAGCTACAAAGCAAGGCAAGCCTTGCGTCATCGAGTACTCGGAGATCCCTAAGGAATTGGCAGAAGCTCAGGATGGGAGTGGTCTGTTGAAATTCCGTGCAGCTAACATTGTCAACCATTATTATTCTGTTGAGTTACTGCAACGAGAGCTCGACAACTGGTGTGCCACTTTGCCATATCATGTCGCTCGGAAAAAAATTCCTGTCTATGATAACAAGACTGGCCAGTTTTGCAAGCCCACCTCGCCTAACGGTATCAAATTAGAACAGTTTATCTTCGATGTCTTTCCCACGGTTCCGCTGGATAAGTTTGGTTGTCTGGAAGTAGAGAGAGCTGAGGAATTTGCTCCTTTAAAGAATGGTGCTGGCAGCTCAAACGATAATCCGGAAACGAGCCGAGTTGCATATTTGACTTTGGGAACATCACGGTTAAAAGCAGCAGGCGCCAAGATCGCTAGTGGCGTGGACATCGAAGTTTCTGGGAGAATGAGTTTCTCCGGTGAGAACTTATCCCAGTACAGCGGCAAAACTTTCGACAGAAGCGGTGTCATAATCGAAAGCGACCCCTTTTTGCTATGTCATTGAGTCCTTTTTATCAATTCTTATATTCTAGTCTATAAGTAATTACTTATTGCATCACAAATGGAAGCTGTTAATTTACTGCTGTTTCTCTAAAAGTTCTTTGAGTTCGTAGAGAACTGGAATTGAATCCTCAGAAGAGAAATTTGACTCGTTAGGAGGCCTGCTCTGAACGATTGTCATGCTATCTTTACTCATAATCGATGCATGTCTGTGGACTCTCTTCGTTATATCTTTCTGTCGTAGAAGTTCAAATGACTTCTGTGTCCTGATTCTATCCCTACCCTGCCTGTTCTCGACAGCCAATCTGGAAATGCCCTCATTCAGCTTATGTCGAAGTTCGTCGTCCGTCAATTCGCGCAGATCTTGGCGCCCATCTGATTTAGCTTTTGGCTCAATAAGGTTGTCCGATTCAGAGCGAGCACTTTCGTAGCATAACTTCTCGTAGCTATTATGACGCTCCAAGTCCGAATCGAACTCCATATCTGATTGCATGTCATCAACCTGTTCAAATGCAATTTCATCCTTTAACCGCATATTGCCATTCTTTGGAATCGACTTCAGTGACTGCCATGACGGCTTCTTCAAAACTTTAAGGGAGAATCCTGTTTTTGGCGATGTTAGGAACGGTCGATCACATTGATTGTTAGGAGTATCGTAATTTCGCCACGCTGATGTGATCTCTTGCAAACTGTATGTTACAACATCCCTCGTCTCTTTCGATATCTCTTCCTCCTGACAAGCAACCAAAAAGCTCTCTAATCTCTTTAGAGACTGTAAGGTTTCGTTAAGCTGTTGATTTGTCTTAGGTAGTTCCGCTCTACAACGGGCTGTGGCATTATCGTCAGTTATCTCACTAAGATCGCCATACGAACGCAAAATGTGCTTGTGGTTAACTAAAGATGACGTGAGCTGAATGGCGAAATCATCGAATTGTTGTAAATTCTCGCTCACTGCTCTGTATCTATCGGCGTCTTTGGCAGGAGATGTTTCGTGCATTTCAAGGATGCTATCTGGGAACAGCCTCGAGAGAAAACTCATCATGGTCTCATCGCTTGAGGAGTTGTAACAGGACAGGGATAAAAGCGTGCAGAGTGTGAATTTTCTCATGATAGACATTCTTTCAGATTTGTCCTCGAGCTCCGGTGCTGCCTCGTTTAGATAATGGAACAGATCTGACATTTCCAAATTGTACATCGCACAGTATTTTGTGAGTGAAGCGGTGCTACACAGCGGGATCAAATTCTCAGTCGTTGACTTCAATTTGTAGTATAGCAAATCCAGACATGAAGAGAGAAGATCTTTGATCTTTGCTATAGTGGGATCAGGACTAGTGCCAGGCTTAGATGTCGAGAGCGGCTTGTAAATGCTGAGCTCCTTCAGCTTAATTCCATAATTGTGTATTAACGTGCTTAGCTTCTGCAAAGACGTTAACATCTTTTTCAAAGTGACCAACGCCTTGTATCTTGCGTACTGGGAATGGAAATACTCCTGCTGCGTTGCTAGATACAGTGCTATGAGAACGGCAGCTAGAATTCTTCTGCAACGCATAGTATTTATCCGGGGCTTCCCTAAACACCTGAGTAATTTCCAGGCACACAACACCGTTGACAGGATATCTAAAGTTCGGATTAGTGTGAATCGACTAGGCGAGAATATTCTCAAGCGTCCATATTTTGTGGGGAGTGTGGCCAAGTCGTGCCGCTGAAGTGATGAGGAACTTTTATGAAAATCCATGATTGATTTCTTAGCTGAGAACGAGAACCTAAAACCATTCGGATCGTTTAGGGAATCCGAAGAGATAACTGTGTATTGAAACTCTTCAATAAATTGATCATTTGAATCGTCGGGCAGCTCTCTGAAGATTTCGCTGATTATTTTGCTCCAAAATTTCGCGGTTTCTGGTTTCTGTGGAATCTCATACTTCTCAAAGCAATCTGAACCGACCACCGTAGGTGAATAGTCATGCAAATCGGTACTTCTTCTCTCAGGAAATTTTACCCATGAGCCAAATTGATTCGGATCATTGTGTACTGCCAAAACCAAGGTCTCTTCTGATGGAAGGTAGTGTTGATTAAAGGCTGGTCTTTTCGAAGTATTTTGAAGGTTACGAACATTCTTGGAGCTGTTTTTCCAGGATGAAAAAATTTGCAGGCCAGGGAACTGAACATGAGGATCTATCAACTCTTCCTTCATACTCAGATCAGCGGGGGATCACTGACAAACTGATTCGTTATCCCTGACAGATTAACGGTTCGCCTGGCAAAATGTTCGAGAAGAAGAAAGGGTGAAGTTGTCGGGATTCAACCTCCAGACGCCGATATTTCAGCTGAGATCGTCAAAGCATTCAAATGCCCTCCCTACTGCCTGTTTAATTGGCAGCAGCTTATTTGAGAAGAGATCTTTTTTCGCTTCCCAGATGGCGTTTGTAAAAGGTAAACAAAAACAAAGAAGCGGCAACAAAACAAAAATGATTTCGCCCAGGATCGAACTGGGGACGTTCTGCGTGTTAAGCAGATGCCATAACCAACTAGACCACGAAACCATAGTAATTTGTGCTGATGTTTAATAATAGGGAATGGATAGATCAGCTTGATAAGATGGAAATGCAAATAAGCAGCTGGCTAAGGTGAATGGCTGGCTAAAACACTATATTGATTGCCAACATAAGTGACCAGCATATTGGTATTAAGCCACTGGTAGCGGGTCAACGAGAGGTCCAAATGAAACATATAAAACGGACCCAGTTGAGAGCTATTAGAGAGCTACCCAGCTCCAGAAGAGGACCTTGTATTTTGCTGACCACTTGCAAAGGAGAGGCGTTACATTGGTTCATCGGCAATCGTGGACGTTTCGAGGACTGACTTAACATTCAGAGAGTTTTTGGTCAAATTCCAACAGAAATACAATAACCAAAATGCCATGCAGGACCTGTTGAATCAGTATACAGCTGCCGTCAGAGTTCAATAGTGGAGGCCTATAATGAACATTTCCAACAGTTAAACTCTGTTATCCCACACGATTGTTTCCCGGAAGTGGCCAGATTGGTTGAGTACCTACATGGACTCAAACCAGACCTCCAGAGACTGGTCCGAGGATTACAGCCGGCCACGGTACACGAAGCCATTGCAATAGCAGTCAATATGGCTGGCTATCCCATCAGCCCAGGGACCACGAGGTCAGCAAACTTGCAGTTTAATGCCGAATCCTACGACCTTATAGACGTGGATCCCTTCCGGACTGGATCAGCCGGAATCACAAACCCAAGTTAACTCCACAAGAACGACAACTCCTCTTGAAACTGGGAATCTGCTTCAGATGCAGGGCGGGCCAACATCTGGCAAACAAATGCCCAATGGCGGGTTCTGCCTGAGTCCCCAGAAGTTCAATGTACATTAGCCCAACTCATGCGAGTTAGGGCACCAAGAATCACCAGAAAACGCAAGAAAGACATGTCACCCTTAGTCGGCAAGCGTAAGGAAATCGGCGTTATGCGTGATGGAAAATGCATCAAACTTTTATTAGACACCGGCGCAGCGACATCGCTAATTTCCTCCAGGAGGGCTAACGACTTAAGGCTGAAGACTTACGACACTTCTCCGGTAACCATCCGTGGTGCAACCACCAATGCCCGAGGTGTCCCATATACGAAAGCTACTGTTCTCACGTTTACCTATAATGCCTTTCAGTATGACATTCCGATCTACGTGGGAGACGAGCTTCACACCGACATCATCATCGACAATCCTGTCCTTGAATTTTATCCCGAGCTAGGCCAACTTACCACGAATATGAGCCCTGTCACCCTAGAACCATCGACCCCGCAGACCTGTCAAACCATTGACCCCACAGAACCATGACAGACCATCGACTTCACCGAGCTACGGTGAACCCCAGCAACAGCCACTGACCTGTCCAATTAGCATCATCAACACGGAAGATGACCGACAAGTCCGTAAGGCCCGCAAGAAACCATCGAAGTCTTTGACTGGATACATTGTCCAAGTCTAAGTGGTAGACTGCCATCCACCCCAGGAACCAGTTGAAGAGAGTAGTTTCACTCTACTACCTCACATCTCCAATCTAAATATCGGCAGACAGTGAGGAACGACTTGCGCCCTGGACAAGAAGGAAGGTTCCCATGAAATTGACACGCGCGATTGCCAAGGATACCGCCTTATCGTCGATCCCCAAAGGAGGAGGAAGAGATTGTCAAAATTGCAGGTCATTTGCTCGAGAAGGGATTCATCGAACCATCGAAAAGTCCCTACAGCTCACAATCGTCCTGGTTAAAAAAAAGAGACGGCTCGTACTGGGTATGTGTGGACTATCGAGTCCTGAATGAAGCCACGATCAAAGACCCATTTCCCTTGCCAAGAATTGAGTATTATTGGCAAAGATAGGGAACTCAGCCGTCTCGACCTTTGATCTTCCGCTCTGTTTATCATCAAATACCGGTTAAAAAGGAAGACGTCCCAAGGACTGCTTTTACCATTCATTCAGTACCAAGTGGTGCCGGTTTGGATTAGCCAACGCGCAATTTACCTTCTCAAGGTATATGGCTGACATCTTCTGCAGCCGGGGTGTGAGACTACCAGGACTATCAGCATCAACGCGCCTAGGCAGCCGGATCGAAATTCACGTACTATACGCATCATCCTGAAGACCACCTCGCCGAAGAATACGACTGGAACGACATATAGTCTACCGAGAATTCTATGCTCTTTTCGTACATGGCATACGCATATAACGACCTCGACATCAACGATTACGCTCAGGGCGGCTGGAGAGTACTCATGAGCTCATAGGAAACATCGAAACATTTGGCTGAAAACCAGTAACATGCGACTACAATGTTTTCGAGAGGATCGCGCGCTAGCCAAGTAGACTTGACTAGGATTATGACTGTCTTCGCCTGTTGCATTGCTGCACATACACAGGAGTGAAGAGTGAATCTGTTCTGATCCCAGTGAGGGACAGGCCAATTCTTAGCATAAAAGCTTTTGTTTTGAAAGTATATATATATGTGTATATGACAGAATATACGATAGAAGAATAATAAAGCAACAAAGCAGCCAAATGGTTACAGACCTCATAATAATAGTTTTGATAATAGCAGATGTTGCTACAAGTTTTTACCACCATACTCATCCCGATAGCACTGATAGTACCAACCGCAGAAGGCCTAGCGAACGTGACGGCAATAAGAGCGACCAATGAAGGCGTCTACTGTGACGCAGCCGGGATGTGCTGATATACCAGCTCGTACTATTACACTGAGTTTAAGAGTTAGAATATAAGTATGTGGTTTCGAAATTGAAGTATGAGCTTCAGTCTTAGTCTTTACCGTATATAGATTCCTGCTCTACCGCAAGTTGCTTTCATACTTCATGTTAATTAATGCCAGCACCGTAGTCTGCGGATCTATCATTGGGATCCGCAATGACGTCGAACAATGTATCGCGTTGCCATAGAAACCCGGTTCAAGCGAGTTGCTATGAACCATTCCTGATTATGCGGAAGGGAAGTAGAGTAAACAGTTGTAGTTTTGGTAATACCTAACCGTTTATGGTACGCGTCTCCATGTGATAATATATCCTATGACTGTCTGCTTCTCTTACATTAGTGGCTTTACTGACTTTAAATATCACTTGGATATATGCACTGCGTACGTCCGGACAAACTAATCTAATGAGAAATGCGACTTGGTTCCTCAGATCGACTATCAAGAAACCTGATGATCTAACGGTCAACAGCTTCGTGTTAGAGTGTCTTTGCTTCCTTAAGTTGGCAGCAGATAATTCAGTCACCTAAACCAATATATCGCATGTATACAACCTCAGCGGCGTATCTACGTCTTTTCAGCTTGAACCATAGCGAATCTCCAGGCCCTACAGATTATGACGCAGCAAGTCCAGGGCTGCAGAGACAGCGCAAGTGCCGCATCATCGTCTTTGATCTTAAAAGCAGGACGTCATGTTCTTCCAATCGACTTCTTGACATCCTTGCCGGCGTATCCGGGCGGTTTTGGCCTATAAGTTTACACTTTGCAGAGCCAAAAGTGTTTGGTACGATTGCCTGAAGGGGCATTCCGCCTCCTCCTTGGTCCTATGGCTGTCTATAGGCCTCGGTATGGCGATCAATTCTTAAACTGCTTGCACATAGAACATTGCGCTGGCCGTGTACCCCGGTTACCTCTGCAGCTGTTGCGGGAACTGACCTGGATACTGCTGTGTTTGTGGGGGCTGCTGTTGCATCGTAAACGGCATGCTATCCTGCGGATAAGCGTTAACCGGCATACTCTGGTTTGACTCGAAATTCGTATACTGGCCATTAAACGGCATGTTTGGGCTCGGATTCGTCGTCATGCCAGCTCGAACCTGCTGCGGAAATTGGTTCGCGTTCATACTCCCCGGGACCCGCGATGCAGTCGTGTTTCTCGACCCCATATTGCCAAATGCATTTGGATTAAGCGGCACCAGCGGCACAATCGGTTCGCGATGCCTGCTGTCTTCTTTTAGATCCTCTAGCGGCGTACTATCCACATATTTCTGTAAACAATTAAAACATTCCCACCACTCATGAAGGAAAGTATCAGCACAGTCCATCATCATACTAGCAGGCAGCAAATCTACCCCTGCCTCCAGTCTAGCATTTTGTCGTGCTTGTGAGTATCCGGCTTCCTCATCGCTCCTCTCTTCTGACAATGGCACATCTGCTTCCAGTAAAAATTGTCTAGCGGTCTCATATCTTTTATTCTCGATCAAATAATTATATATGTGAGCATTCAACAGCTGTCTTGAATTTTTGGCCATGGCATCAGAGACCATCCTCTTTTTCTCCCTCTTGACCTGAACCATGAATATCCCAATTTTTCTTTACCTCTATATACTCTATTCTCGTCTTCTACCTATCAACATAGTCTGCAATACCCCAGGAATCAATTTCGAGGCCCTGTTGTTGCCAATTGGGTAAATCACCTTCCATCGAATCTTGTTTCTCATGGCTTTTAAGTTCGGCCTCACTCAGGCGGGCATATCCTCTGTCGTAGAAGCATACTCTGACACGATGTCAGAAATTACAAGATAATAAGTCGAGTATTTAAACAGCGTAGAGGAGTCCGCTGGTTCATGCGCTCTCAGCTCGTTGTAGCTGGGCCAGTTAGCTGTCTTGTAGCGTATGCATAAAGGGTATTCAGTGGCTTGTGCAAAGGCTGTGATTTAATCTATAAATTCATCCTCGTCAAATTCGTCGTCCATACTGTCGATATCGTCGTCGAGATCATCTGCCTGATTTAAACTCCGTCCAGAAGTGGGACTGTTGATGTCGCCGGGTTGATGCCCATCTTCCATGACATTTACCTTGGAGACTCCGGCAATCGGGTGCGTAGGCCTTGTGATCGAGAAATTCTTCAAATGGCTATCGATATCTTGCACATCTATGTGGCTCAGTTTCGGAGAAGTCAGGGGCGAGCCTAGCTCCAGGTATATCTGTCTCCCCAGCTCTTCCTTGCTTGATGGCCGGGGGTTTTTCTTCGGGGTTGAAAAGTTTCTAGCGTATGTTTCTTCTTGCGCATTGTTTCGTGCGAGAAACGACTCTTGCTCCTCCTTGGACAGGCTCCTCGATTTGACGTTTTTCGCGAACCTTTCATGGTCATCTGTCTTCAATAGTGCATCCTTGGCCTTGTTATTGGGAGAAAATCTCTGAGATTTCATTGGTAAAGCGCCATTGTCTTTTTCCTCATCGCTATGACTTATATCGGAAAGGTCGTTGATGTCGAGGATTGGATCTCTCCAAAAATAAACGTCTGTGAACTTCTTTTCCTGCTTCTTCCGCAGCAGAATATTACTGTCACAATTGCTGTCCATGTCCAGAGTATTGTTCGCCGGAGATCCCGGGGTCATTGATGTTATGCTGCCAAGGTCATCGTTGTCCAAAATCACAGGCGGGAAAAAATGGTCAACAAGTTCATTGATGAAAACGTAAGAACTCTTATATCCTGCCAGTTCGAGCAGTTCCATGTGGACCTCTCCGTCCGGATTGATTGTAAAGATTCTAGAGCTAGGGATTCCAACCGTCCTGTAGGAAAGAGCATCAGTAATTCTGTTTCCAAAACCTGCGAAAAAAGGAGTGGGTCTCTCGTCAGGGTCTTCCACCACATTTTCATCTTCATGTATTTTCCTCTCCTCGGCTCCGTCAGAATGGTAGTCCTTGGAAGTCTTCTGGGGAGCTCTGAAATAAAGCGACCTGATATCGTTAAGACAGGCAATCTTGAAGACTTCAGGTTTCTTCAAGATCACCTCGCGTCTAAGAGCAGCCATGGTGCGATCCGGCGACAGTATGACAGGCCCAGAGGGAAGCCTGTTCCCGTCCTGCAAAATTGACCGCAAGTAGCTCCTAGTCGAATCAGCCTGACCGGTACTTCTAGCGGTCAAATACATGATATTGTAATTGTTGCGTGCTATTTCCGTGAAGAGCTTGGCTACGCCCGAATGGGTCCAATCTTTCCCAAACATCGTCATGACATGACCTAGCGCATCTGACTTTGTGATCGTACCATCAATGTCGCTGATCACTATGGGAACATCCCACCGCCATACAAATAACTTTGATGTCACTGACGCCCTACCTTGATCCACTGAAAACATAAGATCGTTCTCACCATATTTCAAGTCCAGGCATTTGAGCTGGTCGCTTGACAACCTCAAGGTCTTGATGTAATGATTTCCAGAAGAGCCTTCAATCTCATGTTTAGATTCGTTTTGGCTCTCGGCGTCTGATGCAGCCGTTAGCGAATCTGACGTGTCAGGCCTGGAATCTAAATTAGACCCTGATTCATCCGATGTGAATGGAGGAGAATCTGCAGGAGCTAGATGGGTATGTTCATACGGATTCACAATTCGCACATTTCCTTTGTCATCCTCCTTTAAAAACTTTGAAATATCCAAATCGCCACCTAGCTCGTCTTGCAGTAGTTGTTTAAGCTGATTGTCAGCATCGTGTACCTTGTCTTTGTTCGGCTTGTATCCTTCTATATCTAGGAGCAAGTCACCATTATTGTCCAGTTTACTGGGAATATGAATCTGAGTTAACCGTTTGTTCAACTTCTCTTGAAACGTCTTCGTTTTCGAGACAGGCGTGGGACTAGAACTATTACTAATGTTTGGAGAGATTTGCTGCTCATCGGTGGTTCCTGTATCATTGATATCGAGGAAATCAGGCTCTTCAAGGACTTTGTGGTCCCCTTGAAATGGACGAGTGTTGCCTGCTTCGGTTGCACTGTCACTATCCAAATACATGTTGTTGGAGTGTGGGGATTGAGATGGACTACTCGTCGCACTGACTATCGGTGAAGACAATAAATCCTGGGGTATACCATCAAGATCTGACGTAGTCTCAAACACAAAATATGCTTCTCCGGAATCACCAAGTTTCATCGGTATATTTGTAGACTTCCCGTTCACGATCACCTCTACTTTCTTCTGTGACGGTTTCAGTATCTGGAACTTACCAAAACGAACGTGGAATGGTGAACATGCCAGTGTCCCATCGGGATGGTCTATCACTATCACATCTATTGCACCAGATAGTGTGGCAGGATTGATAGACGACCAAGTCTTCGATACAGTATCAATGGCCCGTCCAAAGTACTGCATTGGGCTTACCTGGCTTCTATTATTCCTTAATGGCTGCGCTCTTGTGGTGTGTAATTTTGAATTCGCCAGTACCTTTAACTATGGTGCTTAAAAATGGTAGCACTTGAACAGTTAGACAATCACCGGCAAGCGATCTGAAGGTCAATCAGGCCTTCCTGTGATGGCTGCTTCCGATATCCAGCCCTTGAGAGTTCTAATTGGGCTCTTTCTGCTGCTTCTGCCGAATACTGCGGTTTCTTATAGCGAGAAGCAGTAGAAACAACCTCTACTCCAAGACCGAATTCAAGCTGGTCGAGTTGACCTTAAAGATGGTAGTCTTAAAGTGCTTCTCTGTTGTAATCGCTATATCCCCTTCCGTTTATGTGTAATATACTAGAACGTAAGCGGTCAGTTATCACAGTGAAACAAGAGATGAAGAAGGGGTGATCATCTCGCCCTACCAAGTAAGTTAGCAGTAGTCTGGTCTGCCTGAAGTGTCAGCTTCTGGCGATATTCATGATTTATTCATGATTGGCCATTTCAGAGTTCAAGCTGCTGAAATTGAAGCTCTCAGAACTAATCGTTAAATAAATTGCCGGTAAGATGACGAAGAAGCCATATTTGCAGGAAATATGTGCAGAAACGATCTATGCATTACAAGTATATACAGATTATATCACCCGTCAGAGCCAGATGGTTGGTGTCCGAATCCTGTTAAGATTACATCGGATCATCTCAGCAGCTTCGAAGACGAATTGTTTAGAGCACGTAACGACATTTGGTACAAAAGAAGCATGATACTGCTTTGAACACTTGTCCAGACGAATCGCGGCCCTACGCCGCTGAAAAACCCAAGAAACCCTTCAGAATTATAGACTGTCTTCAGACTCCCAAAGAGCGAGCCAGACAGCTTCACCGCATGGGTGCGTGACTTTGAAAAGTCGTTTGACGGCTGCTGTGTCTGTACCCGAGTCTTGATAACGTCCAAAGGGGTTGTCAAGACACCTGCCAGTCCGCCGGCGCAAGCCCCCGTGTAGATCTCGCTGACGAGCGACAAGTCGTCGAGCCCCGTGTCCTTGCCCTCTATTCTGAACGCCCACTGTCTGAATTTTTCGTAGAATGCGAACTGCAGAGCACTGAAGGGCAGGTCTCGGGCCAAAGTGGCCTTATACCCAAAGAGCAAAGCCCCCACTCCCTCGGTTTTGATAACCGTTTTTACCGTATCTCGTAGATTTCTGTAGTTGTAGCCTGAATCAAAATACGGATTGTTGAATCTGCCCTGCAATTGCAACCTCGTCTTCAAGACCTCGGAGGGAACATAAACAACGCTCGACACAAGATCGCCAAGGAAGCCCGCGGTCAGGTGTGTTGCCGTCTCGTTGATCTGCCAATCGTCTATCATTTTCTTCTTGGAATATTCATAAGTACTAAAGAACAAAGCCGCACTGGGGAGCGATCCCAGCATCGCGGCACAGTAACCCCCATACAAACCCCTTCGTACTCCCTCCTCCACGAATATAGTTCGGTACGCACTCAACATGCTTCTGTACTTGCCGTTGCTCGGCGCACCCTGTTGCCGGGTCTTGACCGTGTCGAGAGAATGCATTGCAGTGTCACCAATGCCGCCTCCGAGACCCCCGGCAATCGCACAGTTCAGAATTGACCCGGTGTCCTCCTCGTTAGCAGCCGTCTCGGAGCCCTTCCCCGCCTCCTCACCTGCACCACCGCCCCCATGAGTCGATGCCGGCGGACCGTGAGCATTTTCGTGGTGCTTATGAACCACAGGTATTGAAGAAGTGAACTGCCACATCTCACAGAACACCAATCAACCCGGAATCACTTTCCTTACCTCAAATATTATAGAGATTAAACGAATGTAAACTGAAAGCTCCCGGTAAGGATAAAACACACATCCAACTTGTCAAACCCAACAATGTCGGCGTTCGCCCACTTCACCAGCGTCAACCAATAAGAACCAACAGCCAATGCCTACCAGCAGCTCTTCTAGCAGTACCAGCAGGTCTTATCCACTGTTCTTCAACTACAGATCTCGCCAAGATTATTAGTCCGCTATATCGATGCTTCACTAAAATCACGTGAAACAGCTAACTGTGACCGTTTGACCTTCAAATCAGCCCGATTGGTCGTCTGGAGCTGTATTTAAGCTGTTTATCGAGGTCGGTAAGGCTGGTAAACTTTTCTCTGTACTTCTCTGTGGTCTGGTTCACTTTCTGTAGTGGTATCTCAACTGGTTGGCCAAAGAGATCAGCAAGGCGAAGCCAGAAAGTGCGGTTTAGAAGCTACTAGGGGCTGTTAAGATGAGAAGATTGCTGCCTAGGGCTTGCTTAGTCAGTCCGAGGCGAGCGTACAAGGTGCTGGCCATCGAGACCTCATGCGATGATACCTGCGTCGCTATACTGGACAGACATTCGGAGGAATTGGCTCCAAGGACATTGATACACTTGAAAGAGACCCTCGATAGTGCTTCACAGGGAGGTATCGTTCCTACGAGGGCACATCTGCACCACCAATTGAAGATCGGCGTTCTCACGCAGAAAGCTCTCAGGACGACAGGCACGTCAGCCGTTGATCTGGTCTGCGTCACCAGAGGTCCTGGGATGCCCGGGTCTCTTTCAGGAGGACTGGATTTTGCCAAAGGATTGGCAGTGGCGTGGCAGAAACCGCTGCTGGGCGTGCATCATATGCTCGGCCATCTGTTGGTTCCCAGGTTGTCGACAAATGGTAAGGCGCCAGCGTATCCTTTCCTGAGCTTGCTGGTTAGCGGCGGCCACACAACCGTGGTTCTCACCAGAAGTGTTACAGACCATGAGATTATGTGCGATTCGATGGACATCGCCGTCGGAGACTCGCTGGACAAGTGCGGAAGAGAGCTAGGCATCAGGGGGACCATGATTGCCAAGGAGATGGAGAAGTTCATCGATGAAGATCCTAGCTGCAAGTTTGACGCTGGTATTCGAATGACGTTGCCCAACCCGTTGAGAAATAAAAATAACAGAATAGACGTGCAAGCGTTTTCGTTTGCACCTTTCTTGACAGCTGTGCGAAACAATATCGACAGGCCTATCGAGGAATATACTAGGGATCAGATCAGGTCGATGGCCTACCAGACCCAGGAAGCGATATTCAAGCACATCTTATCGAGACTGACAAAAGTTATCGAACTTAATGCGGACAAACTAGTCGGAGTACGACACTTCGTGTGCTCCGGTGGTGTTGGCGCCAATAAGAGGTTACGAACACTGCTTGAGGAAAATCTCTCTGGCAGATTCACCGAATTCTTCTATCCTCCAACAGATCTTTGCACAGACAACGCTGTCATGATAGGCTGGGCTGGCATCGAGCTGTTTGAATCGAGGAGTTTATGTACTGATCTTGAAGTGTCACCTATCCGTAAATGGCCGCTTTCTGAACTGCTCGGTGTTAGCGGCTGGAGGCAGCTGGAAGGAAAGGACCCTTGTAAATAACTAGTCAAGAAATGACGATGATATAGAGAATTTATCGATGAGTTTCTTCCAGGATGCACCGTCCAATTGGAAGATAATATGGTTTTGATGAGCATCGCGTCTTCTTTGTGCCTCGAGTTCTGCAGCAGCCGCCTCCCTGGGCAACTCCTCCTTTATTCGTATGCTGGGAAATCCTTCCTCATCTTCTTCCAAGATCAACTTTCCCTCTTTTAGAAGAAAACTGATGTAAAAAAGGTTCTCGACCGATTTGGCGTACGAGGAAGGGTTTATGATGAGCTTGAATAAATTTATCGGCTCGTAACCCTTCTTCCTTCTGAGTATCTCGTAGCACCTTTTGACCAGCATTGGTGTGGTGAGCTCCTCAGTTCCTCTGGATGCCGGCAGATCTCTTTGAGCGGTGGTTAGGCTCGCGCCGCTATCAATCTGACGTGTTCTAGGGTTCATCGTGACCCGGGGACGTTTCTCTAACGAGAATGGTCCAGACAGATGGTCGACCGTAGCTGCCCCTCTACTCAGTGTATCGAAGAGAGATCCCATCCGGAACCAATTGAACTGATGGAATTGGTCGTATGTGCTGAACTGTTGCAGGTAAGATCTTCGAAGCGTATTAGCCCTCAATCTGCTTGAGCTCGTACCTGCAACTGTCTCCTGTTGATCCTCCATTGCCCCATCATGAAGCGGGAGCTCGCTCTCCTCTTCTTCAGCATTATTCATCAGAGAAGTTACGGGCTCGCTGATATCGTTCAATAAGAAATATTCCTTCAACATATATTTCTTGCAGCTATTCAGCACATCATCAAGGTTAACCAAGCTCCTAGAATCGTCAAACTTAAGATTTCTCACGCTCATCTGCGCTAACTCACTTATGTTCACCATCGCCTTGGCGTCGTGCGCAAACAATTCGAGGTTCCTTGATCCACTAGCCTTGGAAAACAGTGATTCTGCAGCGTCTAAATTCTTTAGTGCAATGTGAATGTCACCGGTACGTGCCGCTTTCGCCTTCTCTTTGGCCATCTCGCCCTCCAGGGCCCGATACCCTTGCAAGATCTGCTGCCTAGCAGAGCTCTCTGAGCTTTCAGGAGTCCCATCGTCAACTCGCCTTCTCCTCACCGTGGGCCCCTCCACGTCTGTTTCGTCCTCAGGTCCACGAACTCTCCCAGCCCTTCTGGAAGACATGCTCTTTGAAGATCCTCGTTTCGAGTAAGATGCTGCACTGATCAACCTTTTCGTGTGGCTGCGCGTTTGAACCAGACAGTACTATAATGGCAGCATTAAGCAAACAAAAGGCATACTGCTTAGCCCTCCCATTGGTGGTCAGTACTTCGATATTCATGCTATCCAACTGGCTCCTCTCTCACAACCTTCCTCTCGCTTTGTAGCGAAACACCCAAATCTCTTCGCCAACCGTGACGTATCTTGCCTTCAACGTCTTGATACGGCTCTTCTCGTGATTGACACGACGTCTATTCTTTTCTGGAGCTATCTAACCTCCCAACTTCAGCTCAGCCGCCGAGGATCGGCGAGCTCTTGAGCCAGCAGACCGGTTCAAAGCCAAGGCGGCAACCAATGAAGGGCACCTGCATGCCAGTGTACTGCAAAACTTGTCGATGATCGTCTAGCGGTCGAAATCTGGTATATCTTCTTGATTCCTAATGATACAAGTGGCGCGCGAACCTTCAAAGGTGTTGATCCTTCCTTATAGCTATTGACTATACAAGGTGAAGGTAAAAGAGAGACCAAGAAGATGGTAGCTAGCATCAAGGCGCTAGATGAATCGGTTGTGAACAAGATAGCAGCAGGAGAAATCATTATTTCGCCGGTGAATGCTCTGAAGGAGATGATGGAGAACAGTATAGACGCTGGGGCTAAAAGCCTGGACATACTGGTGCGGGATGGGGGTATAAAACTGTTGCAAGTGACTGATAATGGCTGTGGTATCAACAGGGAGGACTTGCCAGTGCTGTGTGAACGATTTACTACTTCAAAACTGACAAAGTTCGAGGACTTGGAGAGTATTGCGACCTACGGGTTTAGAGGTGAAGCTCTGGCAAGTATATCCCATATTGCAAGAGTTACTGTCACTACAAAGACACAGGACGACAAGTGTGCTTGGAGGGTGTCGTATGCGGAAGGCAAAATGATAGGCGAGCCAAGGCCTATGGCGGGTCGAGACGGAACTGTGATCCTCGTGGAAGATCTTTTCTACAATATGCCTTCGAGATTACAAGCGCTTAGGTCGCCAGGCGAAGAATATACTAAGATATTGGATGTTGTAGGACGGTATGCGATACACCGTCAGGACGTCGCATTTTCTTGCAAGAAGTTTGGAGATTCACAGTTCAGCTTGACTATAAGGTCCGATTTATCTGCCGAAGGGAGGATAAGGACCGTTTTTGGGAACGCTGTGGCGAAGAGCTTACTGGCGTTCGATATGGCTTCCGTGGAAGAGTTAGACATTGCGAAGGTATCGGGACAAGTGAGCAACCTTGAGTTTAACTTCAAGAAATCGATAACGCCTGTATTATTCATCAATGACAGGCTTGTCACTTGCAATCCCTTGGCAAGAGCCCTCCGACAAGTCTACGCGAACTTTCTACCAAAAGGCAATAAACCATTCATATACTTGAGTTTGCTGATTAACCCCAAGGTACTGGATGTCAACGTGCACCCAACCAAGAGGGAGGTGAGATTTCTGCACCAGGATGAGATCATCGAGAAGATTGCCTTGCAGTTAAATGAGGTTTTATCCAAGGTAGATACTTCAAGAACTTTTAAAGCTTCAACTGTACTGACAAGCAAACCAGTTCATAGCGCTTCCATTAGCCGAGTTACAGCAACATCCAGTATAAACAAATCGTATCAAAACAATAATAATGGACAAACCCAGAACGGCCAAACACCCGCTAAGAGATACGAGAATAAATTGGTGAGAACAGATGCGTCGCAAGCTAAAATAACCACATTCTTGAAATCTAGCCAATCTCAGGCTACTTCACCAGCTGTGGTTTTACAGACAATTGACAGGCAAGAGATTAATGAAAACCATTCAGAAGGTGCTGCCAAAGAAAATTTACCGATTCCATCTTCACCGGCTGCGGCAGTAATAGAAAAATCTTCAAAGTATCAAATCCATGCACAGGAGAGGATAGAAGTAAACCTCTCGAGCATCAAAAGACTGCGAGAAGCAGTCGATGAATCTATCCACAGAGACTTGACCGATGCATTTGCCAACCTGACATTTGTCGGCGTTGTAGATGTTGAGAGAAGGCTAGCAACAATTCAACACGATTTAAAGCTCTTTCTGATAGATTATGGAGCAGTTTGCTATGAGTTGTTCTACCAGATTTGCCTGAGCGACTTTTCAAACTATGGAAAAATCATCCTCGAGTCTGCCAATAACAAAGGTCTGAGACTTATTGAAATCCTATCGAGCTTCGAGCATCTAACTGATGATTTTATTCTTGGAATAGTACAGAGACTCTGGGATATGAGGGAGATGCTTACTGAATATTTTGCAATCGAATTAACAGCCGAAGGCGATACCGATAAGCCAGCGCAAGAAAGCATTCAATTGAGAAGCATACCTCTCCTATTGAAAGATTATACACCTCCTTTAGCCAAAATTCCCTTTTTCATTTATAGATTGGGAACAAGGGTCAACTGGGAAGTCGAGGAGCCCTGTCTAGAAGGTATCATGAGACAAATAGCACTGTTATACATTCCAGAGATTATCGAGCTCGTCGATCTTTCTGGCAAGGACGTCGATGAAGAGAGAAAAGCTGAATTCGTTGCAAGAAACGAGGAGATGTCATATTCCCTTGAAAATGTAGTGTTCCCTTGCATAAAAAGGAGATTTTTGGCACCACGAAGTCTATCGAAGGATGTCATTGAGATAGCGAACCTGCCAGGATTATATAAGGTCTTTGAAAGATGCTAGAATTCACCATCTTCCGTTTTTCGGCGAATCAGGTAATCGATAGCGTATTGTGATTCAAACTCGGCGACGATTGAATCGAAAACAGCGTTACCATTCTCGACCGCACCTTGGTCCTGGGGAACTCTTCGTTTCATTATTAACCGTGCCGAGCCTCTGATCATCGAAGGTCTCTCAATCATCTGCTGAGAGAATGCATTAATGTCGTTCTGTAAGATAGTCATAACGGGATGTTCAAGGATATTACCAAGAGTTTCAGATTCCATATTTTCCCACAAGGTCTTCAACAGGCGGAAACGAGAAAGCAGATAAAATAAGCCGCTTAAATGTGGCTCCAGCTCGTCCGAAAGATTCTGCAGCATCTCTTTGATATCTAGATTTAAATCCCGAATTTCTGCCGATCCGGAGACCATTTCATAGAAGGCATAGAATACTGCAATTCTGGCGAACGACTGAATAACAACAGGATGTTTATTGAACAGCGTGTCCCTCCGGTTTTTGATATTCTTGACCACTAATGCAACAAGATTTTTGGTATAGTGTACTGACTTTGCGAGACCACTGGCGATCTCGAAGTAGATGAAATACATCTTATGAAGTTTCCACGAGATAGCGTTCAGGAGAAAAGATGCCAGAAATCGGGCGAAGTCAGATGCGAGTGCAGGGGAGTCCTCTGAAGATGTAATTTTGCGGGTGAATATGTCCGTTTGCCGTTGTATGGCATCAAGAGTTTTTAACGGTGGTTTCGTGCCCTTGATCAAGTACTGGTTCAGATCTCTGTCGAGTGATATTATTTTCCAATATAATGCTTCAAACGAGTCCTCACTTTGGTACACGTCAGTATTCGGCAGGTCTTCCAGATAAGCCGCATGTTGCAGTAGGGATGAAATTTCTGTATGGAATACAGTTGGCTTTCTAGGACCTGATTGCAGATAATCACAAGAGCATAAGCTGTACCAAATTTTCTCGCAAGTAATCTTAGTCAAGCGCATCGCTGTGGAATCAGTAATCAAAGGTCTAAAATCATCGACATGGCAAAGTTTCGCTACGTTGAAGCATACTAGTAGCAAAGCATTACTTGTTGATACTTCTCTGTGGGGATAGCCCATGGCGGATAAAATCACATATACCTGAAGGAGTCTGACGTCCGGGTTGGCAAGAAGGTTTGCCTCCTGTAGCTGAATCACCGCACAATGTGTAAAGCATTGAGACAGCTGTAATTGAGCCTTTTCTGTCCAAAAGTCTGAATCGAAGTCTGCGTACTTGAAAATATGCGATGGAGGCTTCTTGGGAAAGACTGAGCTGAGTAGTTCTAGTGGCATGTAGTAAACAGTAAGCGCAAACAGAGACCATAGAAGGGCATTAGAGTAATAATCATCGACTGAGAAAACAACATTTCTTTCGTTTCGCCTTTGCCAGTACTCTTCAAGTAGCAGATAGAGGTCACTGATATCACTAAGGCAACCAAAATAGAGACATCCGAGCCTCTCTACGCAGTGATCCAGCAGCTGAAACGACGTTTCTCTTGTTAAGAACTCACACCAGTGTTCACATTCATCTACTTCTTCTTTCAAGTCAACGAAAGTGTTCGCTGGATCGACGTCTTGACTCTTGAATAACCCAATGTCCGTTACCCAATACTCGTAGCTCTGCCAAAACCTCAGAACAGCAGAATTTCTATCGGTACGTTGGCTTTCCTTTCCGTCAACTGACCGCTCAAGACATTCCTTCTCGAATCCTCTCTTGACACAATTGGTACATGGTATCAATCTATCACATTTCACCTTTCGCTTGGCACAAATGGCACATGGATGTTTAGACTTCTGGATCTCCGAGTGCTCCATTTGTCATATTTGATGCTAACCGAAGCTGTTGTTGTTGGTGTAAGACAGTATTACTGCAAGCGACGGTCTTGAGAGACAAGCGATTATACTGCCAATTCCGGGAACAACCGCAACGGTTGCTACTTCGAATCTTCTACAATGCACCATTTATCAGTAACGAAAAAGTGGTGATGGGCAAGCTGCAAAACTTGCGACCATGTAAATCAGTCAGTTATCGTGGCACAACTGAACCAGAGAATAGCAAGCAGGCCAGCCTGCTATGTGGCTACCATTCGACAAGATACTGCTATATACTAGTACACCGTGTCTGCACAGCCGACGACTCATTGAGAGGCTCATGTGTAGTTGGATAGATTGATATGGGCAGCTTTTAGCTGCGCATAAGAATCCACTCCGCTCTGGCCCAGTTCACGACCTATCCCGCTCATTTTAAAGCCGCCAAAAGGCACTGATATCTCTTCATCATTCGAGGAATTGACCCAAACAGTCCCTGCTTTAATGTCGCGGACGAACTGGTTTACTGTCCTCACATTCTCAGAGAAAACCGCGGCCGCCAAACCGTACATTGTATCGTTGGCCAGTTTGATGGCTTCTTCGTAATCCTTGAACTTTGAGAAAACAGCCACTGGTCCAAAGATTTCTTCTTGGTTCAACTTCGAAGACTGTGGCACATCAAGGAAATATAGTGGGGGGAGGAAATATCCCCTTGAGTCCTTTTGAAAATCTCCCACCGTCTCCATTTTGAGTCTCTCCTCATTCTGACCATGCTCAAGATATGACAAGATTCTCAAATACTGAGTTTCTGAGATGACAGGTCCGACGGTGCATTTCTCGTCAAAGGGATCTAACTTCTCTCCAAAGGTCCACATTTTCCGCACAAAAACCCTGAACTTGGATATGAACTCATCATAAACTCTCTCTTGGATATATACCCGCGAGTTTGCAGTGCAGTTTTGGCCAGAATTGTAATAAATGCCATTAGCGATCCATTCCACTGCATTATCCAACGCAGCGTCTGCGAAAACAACAGCAGGTGACTTTCCACCGCACTCCAAGGTGACTGCCTTCAGATTTGATTTGCCCGCCAATTCCATTATCTTTTGGCCAACCTGAGTACTTCCAGTAAAGGCTATCTTGTTGACGTCAGGATGAGCAGCCAGCGCAGTGCCAGCAGTAGCTCCAAGGCCGGGGACGACGTTCAACACTCCAGGTGGGAAGCCTGCTTCCACAAACAGCTGGGCCATATAAAGTAAAGATATCGAAGTGTTTTCTGCGGGCTTGATGACGATCGTGTTACCAGCGGCAAGACAGCCCTGAATCTTCCAACTTGCCATAGCAAGAGGATAATTCCATGGTATCACCTGGCCTACCACACCGTAAGGAACCTTGAAAGTCATTGCGTACTTATCATGATTCAGTGGAATGGTCTCACCCTTGGTGTACTTGTCTGCTGATCCAGCAAAGTAGCGAGTAAGCTGAATAATCTGCTGCAAATCGTTGACGGCGTTCGAATGATATGGCTTCCCCGAATCGAGTGTCTCCAATGCAGCAAGCTTATACTTGTCACGTTCGATTAGGTCGGCCAACTTATACAACAAGAGTCCTCTCTCCTCGGCCGCCATCATCGACCAAACGTTCTCATAAGCTTCACGAGCAGCTTTAACCGCATCGTCCACATCCTCCTCACTGGCAGCGTAAAATGATGTGATCTTCTCACCGGTACTTGGATTGACCGTATCTATCTTCTTACCATCCTTCGAAGCGACGTACTTGTTGTTGATAAAGAGGCCAATGGGCAAGCTGTAAGTGAACCCGACTTGCGGGATAGTAATTGTCTCAAACATGCTCATCTTCTGGCTTTCTAGTCGCTTGCACTGTGCTCTCTTGGTCTGTGTAAACTCTTGTCCAGAAGCTGCTGACAAGGTAGGGGGTGCAATAAAGTCAGGGAGTCGAGCCCTTGACGTTAGCGATCTTGCTCGAGAGAAATGAAAGCACTCCGATACTCTTCAGACCGGTGAAAGCGAGATGCGACTAGCTAGATGACTCGCCAAGAGCAGCGAGTTTCTTCAAGGTGCGTTGCTCATACTGAAACAGATTCCCAAACAGTGACCGAGGCTTAAGACACTGCAAGTGAACTCAACCCTGGCAGCTCTTACACGATGTGGCAAGCTCTGAACCAACATATTCACCGTTTGTCGGTTTTTACTAGCATGCGCGGCGCTACCAAACACGAAGTTCGACCATTCACCAATGGCAACCTGATGATATCTCAAACTGGCTCTTAAGCTCAGGATGCTTAGACTGCACCTCCAGTCTTCCACTCGCAGACCACACTGCTGTTACTAGAGTATTTTCGGTTTCGGCTCTTCCAGGCAAAAGGGAACCATGTCGCTGCAGCATAACATGGTGCTACGTTGCTTCCGCCGGTGCTGACGGCGCAGGAGCGCATCTGTAAGAAGGGCAGACCTTGCATGTTGGGCTGACGAGCTGGCAAGTTTCGATCGGCGTTTCTGGCCCCCAGGCGGCGTCCGAAGTCGCTGAAAGTCGCTACAGACATTCCAAACAGCCTACGCCATGACAGACACGAATATGAGATCCCAAAGAAGACGGTATAGGCGTCTTTTAGGCCTTTTATATACTGAGTCGATAGTTGGTCAATTTGGACGAACGCGCTAGGTCGAACTTATTGCAAGTATGAATGTGAAGACACTACATCTACTCATCAAGTGTGATAATCCGGAGTGATTAATCCCTTAGCTAATCCAGCTGCTGGATTTCAATTTATCAACCAAAATGAGTGAGTTCCATCAGTACGCTGACAGCTTTGCTTCGCGTTTCGGTGCCGACGAGTTCAACTTCCTATCTCCTGGCAAACAAGAACATCAAGGAAACAAGGACACAGAGTCGCAGGGTTCTGGAACGGCAACCGTGAGCGGTGGTGAGAGTATGGCACATGAAGGTGTTGTATCGGGCGAATCGTATGAGGGCGGCTCGACCAATGAGGAGAGGAGCCGAGGGGAGATCGCTAGCCAGAGCTCCACTGTTGATAGTAAGAAAGTGTCGAAACCGAAGAGAACTAGAGCGACCGGAGAAACGCTGGATATTTTGAAGCAAGAATTTGAAGTGAATCCTAATCCAACTACACAACGCAGGAAGAAGATTTCTGAATTAACTGGGTTACCAGAAAAGAATGTTCGTATATGGTTCCAGAATCGAAGAGCGAAACTGAGAAAGAGTGGCGGGCAGCACAAGAGCGGGGCGGACAACAGCACAGACTCTGGAGCTGCCCCTATGATGCGTGACGACTCGCATGATTGCGCAACGTACTTCGACAGAATACCCGTAAACATCAACAACAACTATTACTTCATTGATGTCTGCTCGATCACCGTAGGTAGCTGGAATAGGATGAAAAGTGGAGCATTGCGGAGAGAGAACCTGCCACTGATAAGAGATCTGTCAAACCTGTCCCCGATTTCTATCAATCATATTATGTCCAACGCTACTGATTTGATGGTACTCATATCGAAGAAAAACTTTGAAATCAACTATTTTTTCAGTGCGATGGCCAACAACACAAAGATACTATTCAGGATCTTTTTCTCCCTCGGTTCTGTCGTGAACTGTTCTCTCACTCTAGAAACGGGCGATATAACAGAGGGTGGCACTCGACGAGAGAGTGACGAAAATCATGATCATAATGAGAGCAATGATACGGATAAAGACTGCAACCAGTCCGAGAGTTTTGCAGAATTGAAACTCGCAGTTTCGAGACCACCAAATTTTGCTGTCTTTTTCCTAGATAACTCGGAAGAGGGCAACGGCAATCAGTGGTCTATCTGCGAAGACTTTTCTGAAGGTAGACAAGTAAACGATGCATTTGTTGGAGGTTCAAACATGCCTCACGCATTGAAGGGTTCTGAAAGCTCTTTGAAATTCATGAATTCACTAATCCTAGATTATAACAGTGCGAATCAGATTTTGCCACCTCCCCCAACACATCTCCATAATCCATCTATGGCCGGACAACAATCACTGGCACTGCACGAACATCCACAGACTTTTTTTGATCAGTATGATGCAGCGAACGATATTTTGGCTCTGAACAGAGATACGTCTGCAATAGATGAGAAGAATCGCCTGAGTGATAATAATAACGCTAATTCATTAAACCAAAATCAGGCGGAAAACTCTGCTACTCTTCTATCTCTATCTCATGACTCACACATACCGAATATGCCCGATTTCTTCAAGAACACACAAGAATTAACGGATGATCATAGATGGCTGTAAAAGCAGGATCTGTCCATCGAATGTGTTGTTTTTCATCACTTTCACCATCAGAGGTAAATTCGATGAACCAATCCCATATACCTACCGCGCGGTCGCGGAAAGCTTTACCCACCGCCAGTTGCATGAAACATTATCTTAGACCATTACTTAGTTAGCCAACTGAGCTATATATAATAATAATGTCCGAGAATGAGAACAAAAAAAATGCACATAAAGCAGCGCCTCCTGTCACTGCTAGCCTAGCCTTAGTCCTGGATAAATTGATTTGACAAAGTGTTCCCGTTAGTTTTTCTGGAATGCCCGCTTTCCTCGATGTTCATTTCGTCATCTTCTTCCTCGTCATGGACATAACCATTTTGATCATTTGAATCTCCTTCTTCAACTAGTTGAGATGAGCTACTACCAATCCTTGGTGCATCTGATTTTATTCGTGACGATATTTCATCATCGGAATAGCTCGGTGGCTCCGCTGGCAAAGAGTTCAGATTTATGGCTTCCTCCATAGCGTTCGTCGAATCGATAGGCGACGTGCTATACTCGAACCCCGGCGGAGGCGGTAGCAATTCGCCCTGGCTGTCTACTATATCTCCATTAATAGAGGAGGTGGATTCGTTATCGGTTAAATCTTCCTCGCAACCGCTTTCTAAAAGGGTGTCCTGGCCATACTCTTCATAGGATGGTGGAGGCAACTTCATACCACTGGTTTTAGCGTAACCCCATTTCTTGACGTTTGCCTCGATGTATACAAATCCGTATGTTCCAAAATTTACGTGAATTTTGCAAGGAACATTAGCACCAATTATTGGGTAAAGATACTTGAACTTCCAACCCTTGATGTGACCTCCAACGGAGTCCTCCTTCAGTTTTTTACCATTTCTCGTAAAGAAAACGGTCCCGCTATTGGAACGATATCCTATACCAACTACGTCACCTTTTTCGAGTCTTGGAAACAGCGTACGAAGAGCTGGATCCAGGGCAAATGAATCATTGAATCTACGAGAACCGTTTGAATCGTACGCAATGGAATGGTGATGCTTTCCCGGCAGTCTGAAATACGGATAAGGACATGTAGAAAGCCCAAAGGAAATCGTTTCGTCATCCTCTAAGTGATGCGAGCCGCTAGAGGTAGTGCCACTATTGCCTCTTAGCTCGAAAATCTTGAACTCACAATAATAAACCCTATTGATTCTAGGAATGGGCAAATTTGTCATCACAGATGCTTCATAGTTATAATTCAAAAATGTTACCTCCGTCTTGTTTTCCACAATCACCGTATCGTTGGGTAGGTTAGAGTCCGGTTGAAATTCCCATGCGTAAGCGCCTTCCTCGTTGATGAACTGTCTCGTTGACTCGTTTACGATGGGATCCTCCACCTGCTCATCGGAGGACGAAGCGTGCGGAATAATCAGAGGAGGATTCTGCCTGATGTACTCTTCGCCCTGCTTGTAGTAAAATTGCTCTTCTGGGGAGAGCTTCGCTAGTTTATCCTTAACGTACTCCTCATTATCCAAAGCGCTAGGCCATCTAGCATTCAGCTGCTCCGTTGTTCTACGCAGCCTTCGGTTCGTATCACCATCGTTGAGAAGTGAGATGCTACTGTTGTCTCTCATCAGTTTGTTCACAATGTATTTGATGAAGATGTAAAGGAAACACACAAAGACGTACATCAGAACCATCGTAATCAAAGAGAATAGCATGATATCCATGTCGAGTTCATCTTCCCCATAGCCTTCGGGATACTTATTGAACGGATCATTATCATCTTTTACACTGTAGACGGCCCCCGTCTCCTCATTTATCGCAATCATGCCCCTCGGAATAACGTATCCAAGTGTCTGTCGAGCCGCTGCCAGCATCAGAATCATTACTGCCGCCATACCATCGTTACTCATCCTGTTCTATCAAAATGTCTGCAGTAATACCTGTGGCGCACCTCCCCAAACCACTTCAAATCTCTCGAAGTAGTGTCTCAAATGTAACCAAAATAGATTAACTACAAACGGCACCAAGCAAAGAGCTTCCAACGTCCCGAAATCTCCTTCTTGAAGATTCACTCTTGGTGTAACAACGGCGTTCTTTGTCTCCTATTCAAGCTTCTCGGTGGTACCGATCAAGGACTTATCACTACTATCAACACTTTCACGTGAAAACCAAGACTTAGATCCAATGCCCTCAATTAGCTGGCTGATGCCAGCATTATATCCAGTCTATTTGACGGCGTATATAATGGCCGAATCCCGCTACGAGAGGTCGAAACGCGCTCCCGAGTTGATGGAGTAGAGTAGCTTCTGTCGCAGCAGTTCTTTATCTTGATAATCAGGCAATTTGAGGAGGTTCACGCAGGTGGATGCCGTCGGGAGCCTCTCGAGATCTCTTCCGGCGTTTCTGATGCCAAATCGAGGCTCAAGAGATCTGAATCCCTGTAAAGGTGCCCGAGGAACGGAAGTGACGAATTTGATGAAATTGAGCCTCTCCTGCGATTCTAATTCCTGCAAAATCGACCAGAAATCGTTGATAGTCTTGTCAGTCTCCTGATATCCGCCGTATTCGGTATTGGCTTTGAGATCCGCCAGGTCAATGTCTTTGCCTCCGCCGGAGATCAGCATCTGAAGCTCTACTGAATTGAACATTTCCATCCAGTGTGGGGCGATGATCATGCTCATGCCACCGTGGAAGTTCTGGATTTGCCTAAAAAGACTCTTGTTGAGGCGGAAGTCAGCTACTTTTATGATGTATAGGAGAACGTTCTCCTTGGTGACCGCGATATTGTTTCCGTCGGGTATCAACGGCACAACAGTTCCTCTGCCGTCCAGCGAATCAGTTTCGAAGGCCAGATCTAAGCTGGCTATCTGTTCAGGCGTCATAGTTAGAAGCTTGACTAAGTTGGAGTAAAGTACAATGTCCAGACTTTGCAGGTCATCAAAGGAAGAGGCAAACTGTGACGAAGGGTTCAACATCTTCTTCAGGAAGAAATCGGCAAACGCGACATCTATCAACACATGATCGTACAGGCATTTGCCTAGAATCTTGCCCAAAAACCACAAGTATCTCAAACGCTGCGCATCGACAGCGGTCGAAGGATAGAGCTCGTGTTGGCTGTTGGTCTGGAACAACGAATACTTCTCGCTGTTGAAACCTTCCTCAGAAACGCTGGTCAAAAATTCTTTGGTTATACCGCCACCATCCACCCCAGCTTCTGGACCAAATTCGTTGACAAATGTGACGGCCAATTTGGCTTTAAACCTTTCTCCGATACTATTGAAAGCATTGCACGCGTCGTCAAGGATATTCTCCCTGGATATTGTCGCCGACTGCCGTCCCATTGCTCCGTTCACATGCCATGGCATGAACATACCCATTAGAGCACTATCCTCATCCAAATGAAGACGCTGTTTGTCCAGGGCGATGAACAGGTAAAAAAGGTCAACTCTTTGTTCAAAAGGAATGAAGAAAGGAGTCTTGATTAAAATCTCCAGCTTCTTGAATTGTCTTGTGGACACTGAAGACTTGTACATCGAGCTGAGGCGGGCTAATATTTGAAATTTTATCGCGCTGGCCTCATCTGCTGTGGAAAGCTCATTACTATCGGCTAGTAACTCGTCTCTCTTGTCAGCATATTCCCTGTAAAGCCTCTCGTAGTCTTCAATATATTTAAAGGGACTTACTTGCAGAAAGTCGACATCTTTACTGCTCCAGTAGTCTAGATCCTTATTCTTAGAGCAGAAATGCAGACGTGAATCTCTCAAGTACAACTTTTGTAAGAGCGGCAATGTATCTTCTACAATCTTGGGTCTTGACTCTGCTGCGATGTGCCATAGGTTATGAAACACAAAATCTTTCAAACTCGTCGTGAAGGCTACGAGATCCTTAACAGTGAATCCCGAATATTCGGAAAGGAGTTCATGGTCCGTCGACACTAGTAAATACATCTCGAGCAGTCTAACAAAAATTGAGAAAGATGCTGTTGGTTCGAACTCTAACTCGCCAAAGCGTGATTCATGAATACCAGAGTATAATTTCTTTAAGAAGGATGGCCTGGAGAGCAAGCTGATCATTGCCGAGTCTCGTAAGTTATCGTTGGGAGCGCTCTCAATATAGGAAACAAAGTTTTCCATCGTGACATCAACGTCTTCTTCATTCTCCACAAGGTTTGTCAAAAAATCCAGGAAAGGCTTTTCGTAAAGCTGTGTAACGTACGTTTGTAAGTGACCGTCTTGTTCAATATAATGCATACCTCTGAAGCAACTGGCGATACAGCGACTGATTGTGGTTCGATCATCCACATGACAGTAAATATATGCCAAATTCTCCAGCAGGACTGACGAACGAGAGTCAGAAGCTGGTAGAACATTTAACGACCCACAAATCTGGTAAAACATCCAGAGAACCGAGGAATTAGCCGTTTCTTTCGATCTAATTTCGAATAAAGGTTCTAAGGCCTCAGAATGATTCAGATTCCACCTGCACACAACTTCCAAAAGTAGAGTAATGGATTGTTGACTCAGTTTCTGGGTCCTCATCAAAAGGCTTCTCACACCTGCAACAAATTCATTTGCGACAGGCCTTGCCAGATTTAAACAGCTAACGATCTCTTGAATGAGAACATCATCCTTCAGTTGAGCCATCATACCACATAACTTCAGGTTCCCGCGGTTTCCAGGATAATGCTCCAGCATATCTTTTGAGTCGTTGAGTATTCTTGAAACGGACTCATAATCCAAATGCTCTATCAACTTAGGGCCAAAGACCAAGACAAGGTAGCCGACCTCTTGACGGTCCCAGGTGGAACTGAAAAGTCTAATGTTAAACCTGTCGGCCAGGTATCTCCTTATATGGAACTGTATAATAGCACATGCAGCTTCTCTTTGGTGCTCCTTGGCTCTCCTTTCTCTCTCACGCTGGGCTTTCAACAGTATGTCCTGCTTTGTAGTTGCTGATCTGTTTCCTAGGTTGACAGTCCTCCTCCTCGCCTGGCCTGTGAAGTTGAGCATATCCCACAATGTTAGTCGGTCGGATCTGGGAAATTTGGAGCTTCTAGGGCTTCGATTTGCTTTCTATACCAGTAGTCTTGGTAGTATTGAAGACGCGAGTCGCAAGAGAAGCTAAGGTTACTTAAGTTATCGATAAGCAATTACTAAGAGTAGCAGATGAAACCTATAAGAGCGTTGTTGCAGAGGATACCGAAGCTACTTATTGTCCTGACAGCGTTCAGGCTAATCAACGCCATATCAACGAGAACCTTCTTTCAAGCTGACGAATTCTGGCAAGCACTGGAGCCGGCGCATTACAAAGCATTCGGATTCGGCCAATTGACTTGGGAATGGGAATATGGCCTAAGGAGCTACGCTTTCCCCCTGATATTTGAAGTAGCGTACCGATTAGTTAGCGCAGCATGCTTCTTGTGCTCTATTCTTACATGGGGTTTGAGTGCATGTATTGCTTCGATCGCCCAACATATGCTACCCGATGAGAAACTTAGCAATATTGATGCTCTTCTGCGGCCCATACAAGAGCTTCCGACTATTTTGGAATACAATGGTGTTATTTACGCTCCGAAAGCTGCAATGGCTGTCATTGCGGCGGTGGGCGAATACTATACCGTCAAATTTATTCAGAAGCTGCACATTATGACTATGGAAAAGTCTGACGATGAGAAAGGCATGAAGCTTTCCCAGATCACCAAGATCTCGACGGTACTAACTTTGACCAACTTCTTTAACTGCTTCCTAATTACGCGAACATTCATCAACTCTTTCGAGCTTTGTCTTACGAGTATTGCTTTATTCTATTGGGACTGGACCGGGGGCGAGCTTATCCACGGAGCAGATTTCACCAAATCACTCGTGGTAGCTATTTTCGCCTGCTTACAAAGACCTAGCAATGCGCTGATATGGCTAGTGCTAGGCTTCTTCCTAGTATGTCAGCTGGTCGAGAGAAAAGGCTTTCCGTCGTTGGTGTACCTGCTTTGTAAGATATCTTCAGTTCTCGCCGCAGTGACGCTCTTCAACTGTATCATAGATTACTACTTCTATGGAGAGTTGGTTTTCCCTGTCTTTCGCTTTCTCAAGTTCAACTTTACTAGCCCGCTATCCAATTTCTATGGCGTTGCACCGTGGCACTTCCATTTGACGCAGAGTGTCCCCATATTACTAGGTCTCAATATTCCGCTGTTCCTTTACGGACTGTTCATTGGATCAAATAAGAGGAACAAACCTACCCAGGTGATAGATCCGCTCAAACAAATTAAGACCGTCATTCTGATAAGTTTACTGTCGTTCTCTTCCCTAGCGCACAAGGAATTCAGATTTCTTTATCCGTTACAACCGCTGTTCACTTTAATTTCTTCCTTTGCCCTTCTAGCACTCGCCGCTAGGCATCGTATCAAATCTCGTACGCTGAATAACCTCTTTTGGGCCCTGCCATTCGTCTCGGTGTTCGCTGCACTGTTTCTCAATAGCTTCAATGAAGCGGGAGTAGTGTCGGTAATGAACTTTTTGCACAATGAGCCAGCAATCGATAGCGTCGGTTTCATCATGCCTTGTCATTCCACCCCATGGCAATCCCACCTACATAGAAATGATATCGAACAATTGTGGGCTATAACTTGTGAACCTCCATTGCACTTGTTGAACGATCCCGACGCTCATGAAAAACTACCCAACTATATGGATGAAAGCGATTACCTGTATGAGGATGTTCCTGACTTCATCTATAAGAACTTCCCACCATTATTTCGGAAGAACTTAAGAAGTCCGGGAAAGCAATACAAGTACGAATGGCCAGAGTATCTTGTTATCTTCGAGCATTTGAAAAATCTGTACTTTGATTCCTTGCTGAAAGATTCCACTTATATTGAAGTTGCCAGATTTTTTAATTCTTTCACGCACTGGGATTCCAGGAGGCAAGGTGACGTGTTGGTTTACCAAAAGATCAACGATAAGTGACCTTATAATCCCCACTTATTTTGCTTGATGGACAATTCAGACTGCTTGCTTCCATCTTTCATTGTATTTGGGTACAAAAGCGGGTCGGATTGAAATGACAATGCCTTCTCAATCTTCTCTTTGCGTGCCTCCATAAATTGTCCTACGATGGTTTTGTAGGTCTCATTGGCATCCCCCATTTTCTCAAGGCTTTTCAAGCACTTCTTGGCCAATGTCCACTCGCCCAATGAAGCACAGCAATCAAAATAACCTATAAAACATTCCAATTCATAGAGTTCCATGCCGAGCTTGAACCATTCCTGGGCTTTGTAAAGGTCACCAAAATAGTGCATCTCTAAAAATCCGAGAGCCTTGAAAGATTCCCTGTAGCCCTGCGTAGCACAGCTTTCCATCAGAGTTCTCGCCTTTAAAGGATCAGAGTTCATGTATATTTGAGCGAGATAGTAGTACGAGTGCACTGAATACTCTAACGGACTGAGTGCTATGGCCTTTCGAAAGTAGCGCTCTGCTGAAAGCAAATCCGTATCCTGGAAGCTCATCTGGCCCAGTTGTCCGTAAACTTCCCCAGCCAAGTATGTGTCAGCCTCTAGTCTCAGGAAATGTTGGTAGTAATCTGCTGCCTGTAAGCTGTCGCCGCCTCTTAGTGCTAAATCGCCTGTTAATTTCAACGTCAGATGGTGTTCTCTCTTATAAAGATCTTTGATCAGAAGCTTGGCGTAATCAACATCCTCTTGGCTATTCCTTGACGGATCCTTCAAAACATCAAATGCCACCAAAGCAATGGCATCCTTATCGCCCATTTCGGCAGCTTTATCGAGCAAAGCACTCTCCAGCTTCAAAAGATGTAGATTTGCTGACTTTGTCCTTGAACGTACTTTCTCAAGCACTTTCTTCATTAGCATCACGTCTGATGCCGATACGTTGGAACCCAGAGAGATCGTATCCTCATCCATATCATTATATGAGGACTCGAAGAGGGGATACAGCTTTTTAAAGCTTAATCGACTGTCCAACTCAAACAATATTCTGTTTATCATCCTCTTTCGAGGGAAGATCTCCTCAAATGGAGGCCTCGACACCTGCTGGCTTATCGTAGCATATCTCCTAACACACCCATAAATCGACCGGTACATCATACAGATTTCACCAGCATCCAAGCTGGCTCTCTAACGTGTTGTCGTTGTCTTGCCTTGCATCAAAGTAAGCATTGTTAAAGAAGTGCCCGAAGGCAGACTAAACCATATCTGAAGAATAGTCCTTCAATTGCCGATACAAGTGGTCGCTTTGGTCAAATACCATTGATAGTTTGCCAGACGCATCAGTACTGCCAGATGTTCAAGAGACTTTCGTTTTGGTGATGTTTAGGTTACAAGGAAGAGATCTCATGAGATTAAGCAGCATCCAAAGCGTGAGAAGGTTCAGCCAGACAGCCGTAGCTGCGGCAGCAGACTATTCTCACATCATAATTGGTGGGGGCGTGGTAGGACTTGCAATCGCTGCGGAATTGAGTAAGGTACCTACGAATAATGTCTTACTGCTCGATAAGAATGAGCGGTTTGGAATGGAGACATCGAGCCATAACAGTGAGGTAATACATGCAGGAATTTACTACCCACCTAACTCACTAAAATCACAACTTTGTGTCGAGGGAAAACACATAATCTACAAAGAGCTGACTCCTGCCAAGACAGGCGTTAGTTGGCTAAATTGTGGTAAGTGGATTGTAGCTCAGACAGACCAAGAGGATGCAGTAAATGAGACCTTGTTCCGCAGATGCAGGGAAGAGCTGGATATCGAGGTTGAGATGCTGTCTTCCCAAAAAGCAGCCAAACTGGAACCGTTTATCAACGTACAGAGATCGGCGCTGAGCTCGCCAAGCAGTGGTATTATAAATTCTCATTCGTTGATTGAATACCTGGCTGCAATAATTCAACAGAATGGTGGCGACATGGTACATGGATCGAAGGTAATCGGCTTGGAGTATTCGAAAAATGGTGGCTACACAGTGACGTGCAAGGACAATTACAGCGATGATACACAACCAGTAGAAATTACTGCCGAGAACATTGTGAACAGTGGTGGTTTATACGCAGATCAAATATGCAATATGCTCCTCCCGAAAGACCGCCACAAGCGGCTCTATTTTGCCAAAGGTAATTATTATAAACTGAACAATGCAGGATTTCCACCAGTAAATAGGCTGATATACCCGGTCCCACCGCAGGATGGCAAGTCGCTGGGGACTCATTTGACAATCGATATGGATCGACAAATCATTTTTGGTCCCGACCTGGAGTATGTGGATTCTCGCACCGATTACAAACCTAATCCGCAAAACATGCCAGCCGCTTTTGAAGCCATCAGCCGCTATTATCCTCATATCGACGCCGCGGATCTGGAAGTGAGTACTTGCGGGATTCGGCCGAAGTTATCTGGCCCAGACGTTAAAGTGTTCGATGACTTCTATATCAAAGAAGAGGAGGAGTTTCCTGGTTTTGTGAACCTCCTTGGCATCGAGTCCCCTGGCTTAACTGCAAGTGTTGCGATTGGGAAATATGTGATGAGGATATACCACGCTCAAGTTGGCTAATTCTGTGAACAGATCGATGTTTTATGCTATAGATCAATCATCGGGCCTGATGAGTCTGTGAACAACGAGATATGTACTGTATTTTTGAAACTAGGATATTTGGATAGTGGAAGGGTCGCTCGGTGCTGGAGCCTCTTTGAAGTAATCACTTTCTAGGCATTCGACTGCGCTCCAACGCTTCTGTGGATTCATAGTGAGCATTCCACACATAAAATTTAACGCATTCTCACTTGCCGCAATGAACCGTCTCCTCAGTTCCTCTCGCGAAGGCGGTGGATAAATTTGAAGCTTATTGTATGCAGGAAAGAACGAAACATCTGGCCAGTCCTTGTCTGTCGGCGTTCCTAATGCTCTGAAAGTGACCTCAATCTGATCGACATCGGTTTGCCCAGGCAGGTAGGGTATTCTCAACATCAGCTCTGCGAATATTACGCCCGCTGACCAAATATCCACCGCTGATGTGTAGTGCTTGGCCCCGAACAGCAGTTCCGGCGCTCTGTACCAGCGAGTAACCACATTACTTGTCAGCATTTCTTGGGCAGATGGGAAAGTCCTAGCCAAACCAAAGTCCGCAACTTTGATCTGGCCATCTGGAGATATCAATAGATTATTGGGCTTCAGATCTCGGTGCAGTATAAAATTCCTATGGCAGTGGTGAATTCCTCGAAGTGTCATCAACATCCATGACTTTATGTCCGCCGGTGTAAATAAAATCGACTTATCTTTGATAACCTTTTCCAAATCTGATGGTAAGAATTCCAGCACTAAGTTCAAATTATCGTACGCCAGAAAGATGTCCACCAATTCGATGACATTTTCGTGTTGGATCTCTTGTAGATACTTTACTTCTCGAATAGCTGACATATCTAAGCCATCTTTAAACTCAGAAGTCTTGATCTCCTTGACAGCTACTTTCCTGCCAGTTGATTGCTTGGTCCCTAGATAAACGACCGCATATGTACCTTCACCGACCTTCTTCTCTGTTCAAGCCCTTCAGTTAGTAAAATGAACGCTACCAATAGCAAAATAAAGCTCTCTCATACCTTTAGTATACTCAGGTTGGGACATCTTGGAGGCAGTTTTGGCCAGAAATACTGACTCTACTTGTATTGTTCTTGTAGCAAAGCTACTGCGTCCTATTGTAGCTGCTAAGTATTGAAGATGATGTATTCAGATCTTCGTTGCCAACAGAATCATCACCAGAAGATAAACGGCAAGCGCTCCTACGAGCATCATGAACTTTACCAAGACCTTGAGGTTGATGAGAAACACCACATTATTACGCCAACCTAGCTTCGTTGCTAGGAGATGGTCGACTACAACCTCGCCCACGATCGATGACGTTGAAGAGTTGCACCCATCGTTGATCAGTAGGATAAAGCAATATGTTGAACAATTACATGGACTGGAGCAAATGCTGGCCGCTGGTGGCTCTTTCAACGCAGCCAGCCAGATATTGTATGCGAAAGCTTCCTCTATCAAGGACATCTACGAAAGATATCAAGATCAATTGGAAGGGCTCAAGGCCTTACGAGAGATGATGGATGACGATCCTAGCTTAAAGGAAGATGCAGAGGCAGAATATGCAAAGCTTGTGCCGCAGCTCGCAAAAACCTCGAGTGAACTGCTTCGCAAACTGATACCGCCTCATGAATTTGCAGACAAGCCTTGTATACTGGAATTGAGACCTGGAGTAGGTGGAATAGAAGCCATGATATTTGCACAAGATCTTCTTAATATGTATGCTGGGTATGCACAGAGCAAGAGATGGAAATACCATTTAACATCTAAGACCGAGAACCAAAGCGGATCTGGGATAGTTGATGCTATACTGAGTATAGACGAGCCCGGATCTTACGATGTCCTCAAGCATGAAGCTGGCGTCCATCGCGTGCAGCGTATACCGGCCACTGAGACCAAGGGTCGCACTCATACTTCGACGGCGGCGGTCGTAGTGCTGCCGCAAATGGGAAACGAATCCGAGAAGGCAGCAGATGCATACGAAAGAAGCTTCAAGCCGGACGAAATCCGGATCGACGTTATGAGAGCCAGCGGGAAGGGTGGTCAGCATGTCAACACTACCGACTCCGCCGTCAGGCTTACTCACTTCCCCTCTGGAATCGTGGTTTCCATGCAAGACGAGAGGTCTCAACACAAGAATAAGGCCAAGGCTTTCGCCATCCTCAGGGCTAGATTAGCAGAACGGGAGCGACTGGAGCGGGAGGAGAAGGAAAGATCCGCTAGAAAGGATCAGGTAACCACAACCGACAGATCGGACAAGATAAGAACTTACAACTTTCCACAAAACAGAATCACTGACCACCGCTGTGGTTTCAGCATGCACGATATTGAGGGCGTAATGTCTGGAGAAAGACTAGACGATCTCATCAACGCCATGGAGGCGTACGATAGCGACTTGAAAGCTCGGAAGATTCTTCAAGAGGTTTAAATTGTACAATCTGAAACTGTAAATAGCTAATCAGGATATGATCACCAGTTTGGATGATATTTTGTTCTATCCACTAAGCTCTTGTCGAAGTGTTACAAGGCGAGCACTAAACGATCAACCCTTTTGTGAAGGTACATTTGATCAGCACCAACTAAATCTCCCGTTCAGCGCTGCCAGGTATGAGTAGAGCTGCTGAACCTCAGATCCTCTTTAACTATACATCTGCGGTTGGAGTCGGGGAGCTGGAGAGATATGTGATTACGTATGATCTATATGAAGGTGATGAGATCCCACCAGATGTGCCATTGGACTCACTGTGGCTAAGGGTTAAGAATATGGAAAGTCTTTCATATCGAGCTGCCTACTTAATGGGACCATTCATCCTTTACTGCGATGTGAGAACAGAAGACTATCACCACTCTCAGAAGATAATAGCTTCAGTGGACCAGCCAAAATTCGAGCCAACGCTGCAGGCCCAACAAAGCTGCATAGCTGAACTTTCAGTACACCGGATCAAACCTAGGTATGTCTGGATAGTTGATATCGTGAGCCAGATTTTGTTCACCACCAACACACAAGTTACATTCCAGATTGTACTAGGCAATAGCAAAGAAGCAGTAAGTGATAAGTTTATTCATGGTACTACCACAGCTGCAAGCTCCGATAAAATTACAGTGTCGAGACTTACTACATTGGATATATGGAACTTACCGGCACAAATCAACTCTCATTATAAGAAGAAACACCTGGTTGTGCTGACGCATGGCTTGCATTCAAATGTGTCCGCTGATATGGCTTATATGATGGAACAAATATACAAGGCTCAGGGGAAACACCTTGATGAGCAGATAGTAGTCAAGGGTTACACAGAGAATATCTGTCAGACCGAGAGAGGCGTTAAGTATTTGGGAACCAAACTCGCCAAATACATTATCGAAGAACTCTATGATGATTCGGTCACCAAAATATCTCTAATAGGTCACTCCTTAGGCGGACTTGTACAGGCTTTCGCTATTGCCTACATTACTGTCAAGTATCCGTGGTTCTTCGACAAGGTGCAACCCATAAACTTTGTGGCTATGGCATCCCCGTTTCTTGGTATTGTAACAGACAATCCAGCTTATATCAATCTTCTGCTCTCTTTTGGGGTAATTGGTAAAGCTGGACAAGACCTAAGTCTCGAGAAGGAACCGGAGACTGATAGTCCGTTACTCGCCTTGCTACCTGGAGAGCCAGTCAAAAATATTATGGCTAGGTTTAAGAGAAGGACCCTGTACATGAACGCTGTGAACGATGGTATTGTACCGCTCTATACGGCTTCGATGCTATTCCTGGATTATGAAGAGGTTTTGAAAGAACTGAAAAAGCTCGAAGGTAAAGAATTGAACGCGGAGTCTTCCAATATTGACATGGTACGAGGTGACTTTCTCAACAGAACTGTCGTTTCACCATTCACGAAGATGCTTGGCTTGTTGGCTCCCCAAAAATTTCCCCAGAGCCGATCGACGATACCCAAGGTTTCATTCCTGGAGTCAGCTGTGTCCTTATTGATACCCCCGCTGCCTGATAAATCGTACATTCTTGATCCAAGTTCGAGAGATCCAGTCATCATCCATGACAAGATCTACACAGCAGATGACATTCCGCCGGAGCCCGCAAAACTGGAGAGTACCTTTGAAGGTAACACCAACATCTTGTTGTCGTCTTTCACTATGGCTCGTGGAAACACAGGCGAAAGCCAGAAAATGGAAGAATCGATTGCTCGTCAATGGCACGATGGCCTGTCATGGCGTAAGGTGGTTGTTGCTTTGAAACCAGATGCCCACAACAACATAATTGTCCGCAGAAGATTTGCCAATGCATACGGCTGGCCCGTTTTAGATCATTTAGTGGATGTGCACTTCAGTGGCGATACCTTTGACGAGAGCATAGCTTTAGATGGTGATGGATGTGATGAACAGACCGCCTCTGGTGATCCAAAAGTGGATATGAAAGAGCCGAATAAGCGATATGCGTGGATAACCAGGCTTGACAACCCAAAATTATTTGACGAGGGGCCCACAGGAATGATATCCACGATTGGAGAGATGCTTGGAACATTCGTAAAGGATCGCCTTGCAAGCTTCATTAGCAGCGAAACATCTGTCCCCGCTAATGAAGATAAGCTGATATCTTACGAATATATGAATGGCGAAATTTGACTTACAGAACTACTTATCTCCATCATCCTTTAATCTTGCTCATGAGTACTTTGCCAAAATTTCATATTATACTGCCGTATGCCACCCTGTATAGTGCATCCTGTATCTCTGAGTCCTTCAGGGCGCTGATCGACAGCATATCCCTGAGAGCGGAGAATTCTGATGTTTTAATGTATGAGGAGTCGAAAAAACCTCGGCAGCTATCATCATACTTCGCAAATAGGACTTTCAAAAGTTCCCTTAGAATCGTGTCTTGACAGTTGGAAACAGTCTCTGGTAAGTTTAATGATTCTTTAAGCGCATGAAAATCAAACTCCAACTGCTTCAGACCGGCATGGTTGAAGCGATTCAGTTTGAGGATGGATTCAATAAAGTAGTTGACAATAATGTTGAGCAGCTCATTCTTAATACCCAGACATGCCTCCAGTGATATATCTAACGCATCCAATCTTTTGATAATTCTGCTTAAGAGCTTGACGGCATTAACTATCTCTGCGCTCATGACTGAACTATCTCGAGTTAGTGTCGACCATGAGCCTATTTTGAAATAGTTCCGCAAGGTTTCCTTCAGTAGCTTCTTGATCCTGCGTACCACTGAAGGTTGAATTTCCTCGTCGATTACCTTTTTGTATTCCCCCAATATATTCTGGAACAGAGATTGATATTTGGTGCCTTCTTTCAGATTGACGGTTTCGGTCAACTGGATCATGACAAACTCTTGCGAAAGCTCAAAAATCCTTCTGTACACAACATTGAAATTCTGCAGTTTGATTAGAGTTTGATAAAGCTCATTCTCAGCGGTTCTGTGTTCGTCCAAAGCATCCACGGCAAGCAAGTAATCCATGTACGCCGACGAAAGACTAATAAAAATCTGCGAGCAGGTCAATAGCTTATATCTCTTCAATGACTCAGCCTCAAAACTGTAAAATGGCGATAAAGAATCGTATATTTTGTTCACAAGCCTTACGAAATCTGTCGCTGATTTAGCCATATCCTTGGGATCTTTAGTAATTTGCTGAAACTGACGGGTAGCCGTGCTAACCTCGTAGCTCAACCAGATATCCCAGACTTCTGCGGGTATTAGCGGTACAAGCCCATCGCCGTGATAGTGGAAATTCTTGGTCAGACTTCTGTCCGTCGTCAGTATCTGTGAGATCAATGCAAACTTAACAGATCTGTCATCTTTCATCAAGTTAGAGCGGACCTCTCTTCTAATGGGGAACAAGACATGGTCAATGAATTGGTCGAGAACGTACTCCTTGGTGAGTCCGAAGGACTCGTCGTGAAATATTCCGATGCATTTGTGCAGATTCTCAGTTAAATAGTCGTTCAAGAACTTGAAATACGTCTCGAGCTTAAAGTTGCCATCGTGGAAATGGTATGTGAACCTGATGGTGAAATTGTTGGCGATACATTTGAAGTTCCACGTTTGTTCCTCTTCAATTGTGAATCTCAGCTGACTCAAGCGGTACAGTGTAGTCGACATCCCTCTCATCGTTTCGATGGTTTGTGTAGAAATGGGTACAAACGCTGGAGTGTCCCACTTGGATTCCAATAGCTGTCTGTTAAACTTGTTAGACAGGTCGTTTGCACTGGAACGTAGTACGCTCTCAAAGCTGTCGTAGACTGGACTAGGAGTGTTGAGCAATCGCCTGATCCGCGACAGCTCAGCGTGCAGCCTCGAGAGGGTGTCCAGCGATATCTGGCCCGGCTCTACAAGCGACAGCTCGCTCAGCTCGTCGCCCACCTGACGCAATTGATCCTGGGCCATTTGTTGCTCCTCCTGCAGGACGTAAAGCTTCTCCAAATCACACAGTACTTTCAAATCACCATACTGCGCCTTCAGCTGCCTCACACTGTCCAAGTCAGTGGCTCTCTGGGCGATCTCACTCGCAAGGACTTCGATCTTTCTGGCAACCGAGCTCTTCTTCTCGGCTGCCTGCCGAGCCAGCTCCAGTTGAGCAGCCAGCTGGCTTCTCTCGCTCTCGATGCTGGCAATGCGGTCATCAATCTCAAGGAGATCCTCCACGCTGGTCAGCATTGCAATCTCTCCCTCTTTTCGTCTCTTGTAGTGATCCTGATGAGAACTCATAGACTTTTCTGCACCTTATAACAGAACAAGCTACAGACAGCACACTAAATAAGGACAATCCTGCTCCAATCTACCTCCAATCTCGATAAGAGCCACCACGTAGGTACTTCATCCCAGGCAGCACCCAGCCTTGACCGACTCCCCGCTGGCACCGTACCACGACTTCAGCAGAGCCTTCTCAGTCGATCACGAAGCACCTTAAGTAACCTCTACCGTTGGGGATTGTTTCACCCGTAGCTGCTGAAACCCAGCAGCCGTTTCCCCCTTGAATTCCTTGTTCTCGAGGTAGCAGCAGTATAAAAGGACCCCTGGTCTCCTTGCGGTCGCCCCAGATGCAGCCAGACTCCAAAGAAAGCTACAAGAGATCAACCCAAGATGTCTGCTGGTGGAATTAGGAGACCTGTGCAGATCGAGGAGTTCAAGACGGCGATCAGCGACATGTCAGCCGATGAATTGGCCCATCTGAAGCAAGAAATAGAGAACAGTATCCTGCACCTCAACCGTTCGAATGCTAGACTCAACAAGTACGTTGCTAAGCTGGAGGGCAAGGCCAAGACCGTCGAGGAGGAAGATGAGGACGACGAAGAGCTGCAGAACATCGAGGAGGGCGACTTGCAGCTGTACCACGACTCGCTCAGGGAGAACGAGATCCTACTGAAGAACTACGACGAAAGGCTGGAGGCATTGCACCAGGAGAACCTGTACAGGGCCAGCGCAGGCAAGAAGCCTAGCTCCTAAGTATGCATCTGTAGCTTTGTAACTGGAGATAGCTGTAACTCGTTTCTCGGAGTTGGTCTTAACAGATCTGGGGAAGGCCAGAGAGTGGGAACTTTACAGGAGCCGCTGCAGCTGGCGAAGGTGGCTCCAGCTGATGTGAGGTGAGCGGCATAGTGGCAATGGAGCGTTTTTGGTGGATAGTTAGCATGTTTGCCTTTGTGGCAGGTTCATCGGTGCCCAGTGACCACGTTGGGTTTGTGCTAGAGGCTGTCAAGAGTGCCTATCGCAGTGGCGAGCAGGACCTGGATCGGTTCTGCTTCGAATTGGAGTCTCCTTTCGTGGAACCAACCTCTGAGTTCCTGTTTGTGATCGATGTGGTCGATACGCTGCCCTTCCATACAGATCCCAGTCGGTTTGGCGGCACTAACGTGGACCGGGACAAGCAATCGCTGGATATGACGATCCATGACTGTGCCAACGGTGATCTGATCCGAAGCAGGAGGCGGCTGGCCAGCGGCACCTCTGTGATCGAAGTGAGTCCCTCTGGCTCGAGAAAATTCTGCTTCTGCTTTGTCAATCTGAGCTACGACTCTTCCTGGAAGTTCATCGACGTCATCAAGACCATCACCGTCAGGATGGCAGCCCACGACTCGATTCAGAAGCGGCAGCGCAAGTCGCAGCTCGTAAAAGAGATGGCGCTGGAGAGCCTCCAGCAGACGGAGCGCTCTATTCGGACGCTACTAGGTCTGGCAGACAGCGGCGAGCGCAGCGAGCTTCTGGAGCTTGAAAGCGAGCGAAGAGACCTGAATGAGGAGGTCTTCAACCGGCTCTTGTGCGGCGAAGCAGCATTCACCGTCGCGGTCATCGCTTCGAATCTTCTGCTTACACGCCATTTTATCAGGCGCCACAGAGACCGTATTAGAGATGCAAGACGAAATAAGAGATTCAATCATTGATTCGGCTGCTTTATATGCTGCCATTGAGTGCGTTGCTACCTATTCGTTGTATTCACTAAGAAAGGCTGTTGAAAATTTCAAGCCCTTATGAAAATCGAGATGGGCTAGGAAGGCATCTGGCAAGCCAAAACGGTGCAAATCGCTTCAATAATGGTCTTGTCGGTCACTGAGAAGCTTTATTTATATGATTCGCTGACTAGCGTCCCATCAGTAAGGCCAGATGGCCGGAAGCCACACCAATTCAGACCTATCGAGATTTACACGGATTTTTTGCCAAGTTCCAATGGATCTTCGAGGATAATCGCAAGTGATGGCAGTGAATGCATTGTGAGTGTCGAGGGGAAGGTTGTAGATCACACAGCTGAAGGCGAGCTGATTCACGTGGAGATTGATATCGCTGGTCAGAGGGATGATTCGCCTGAAGTTGAATCTTTGACTTCGCTGCTGAAGAAAGTGCTAGAGCCTAGAGGAGGCATCGATGTCTCGAAGCTGAGACTCACAAAGAGGTATAGTTTTAAACTTTTCATCGATGTTTTGGTTATCTCGTCGTGCTCGAGTCCGATATCGCTGATATCAATGGCCATCTACACGGCTTTGAACACGACGTATTTGCCGAAGCTGGTCTCCAGCTTTGATGACCTTGAGGTGGAGGAATTGCCCACGTTCCATGACTATGATCTAGAAAAGCTTGATCTGAGCCCGCCTGTGGTGTTCGTGGCTGCTGTGGTGGGCGATAATATACTCATGGATGCAGCCGCATCGGAAAGCGAAGTATCTAACAATGGGCTTGTTATAACCTGGTCACACGGTAAGGTTGTCGCGCCAATAAGGTCAGTAGGATTGAGCGGTTCCGGCGCAAAGGGCTTTAGCTTTGGTGTTCTACAAAAGGCCATCAAGATGGTGGAGGATCATGCCCCGGAGGTGTTGCAGGCTTTAAATAATTCATAAAATGGTATGTTACATATGTTGAATCGTGTACGAGTGAACGATGACAGCTGTGGCGGTTTGAATGTTCATCGACCTGATAACACCAAACTGTTGAATTTCCACACATAGATCCAACTGGTTCAGTAGCTCTCCAGGTATGCCGTGCGCCTCGGTGCCCAGCAATATCAGCGACTTTCGTGGGAACTTGTATCGTGTGTCGAGCTTGACGGATTTGTCCGTTTGTTCCAAGCCAATCAAGACATAGCCCTCTCTCTTCTTCTCACGCATGAAATTGGAGATTTCTTGAACTGGTACTTCAGCCATGGGCATCCATTTATCTGCAGTAACGGCGACGTTCTTGAATTGCGGATGATTTTTAACTCTGATGTCGTGAACTGTCAATAAGCCAACCCCCAACACATCACACAATCTGCAAATACCTCCTAAATTGGGCGGCTTGTCAACCAGCGAAGATATTACTATTAGATCTGATCTTTTAACTGCTTTATTTTGACCATCAGTTTCAATCGTCATCAAAGCTTCCCAAGCACCACTTTTAGTCTGAAGCTGCGAGAGGCCGTTGGAAAGGGACTGTTGTACTTCGGTCTCGCTTTCTTTCGTACTTCTTTTCGATAGCCACAAGGAAGTATCGTCCAGACCCACTGCAAGGGAAACCTGAGACGGCAGAAATTTGATAAACGTACCTTTGGAAATGTACGGTAACTGATGGTCAATTGTTTTCTTCAAAACACCACCAAAAATTCCAGTCAAAGTAAGATCAGCATTGATATCCCAAACGTTAGCATCTCCTGCCCTATATTTACCGCTCATTTTTGTTGCAACAGCTTTATCATAGAGTCCTTTGATTGTGAGCCTGAAAGTTGGATCTTTTACAAATTCTTGAAACGATGGCCAGAATAGCAACATTAAGGAATTCGAGAAATGTCTTACGAGTGGCTTGCTGGACGTAGCATTTGGGATTAGCACACTAGTGAACTTGGACAGTAAATTTTCAAATGTCTGAGACTTATTGAAAGCCAGCGCTTTTAGGATAAGAAATAGAATACGCTGCGCACTCACAACCACTATCGGTCTAGAGTGGTCATCCATCAAAGGAAATAGTTTTGATGTAAACTCCTCTATATTTTGATTGGCATCAGATAATAGCAGGGCAATAGTCCATTCCATGTAAATTCTAATAATGGGAGAAATTTCATCCAAGATGTTGTTCAATATAAGCTCGGGTATGCTGCTTATCAGATCTCTCCTATTCGAATCTTTGAGACACAACAAAATCAATTGCCATTTGAGCAATCTCTGAATCTCTTCAGCACCGTCTGTTCTTTTCTTAGCAGATAGTAAGTTGGTGCTGTGGAAAGTATATGAAATAAAACAGTCCTTGAATTGCTGTGGTGCCTTCAATAGACTGGCAATGATTCTGATCTTAGCCGCAACTTCTTCTACTCCGTATATGCGTTCATAGAGCCCATTATTTTTAGACAGCTTGCATTCAAAAAGGTCTGCAATCACTGTTTTCAATCGAAATATATTAACGCTGGTTTGCTCACAGGTGAATATGCCTGTCATACTGTCAATCAGCCACCCGTAGTCCTGATCTGCATTTCCTAGTTTATCCCCATGCTTTTCCACAAAAGAGAGAATATTTTCACTGATAAGTGGCAAGATGCTTCTTCGATTATAGGCCTGTTCGATAATTCTCTTGCCATATAAATGTACTCTCTTTGAAAGATTTCTTCCATTTTCCGATCTCGAAGAAGCATATAACAAGATTGTGGGATGAAACAAGCCATTGATAGTAGCCAGATGCAGGCTTTTTTGCTTCAGTACAAGTCTTTCGCAACTAAAATTGTCCCAAATCGTGGTTAGCATTTCAAAAATACGTAAAACATTAGACCAATCTTCTTCATCTTCGTGTTGTGGCTTACAATTTCCTAGAATATGAGCACACAGCTTGGCTACAGCTTTGTTTCCCTCAAAATTGCCATTATCTTTGTTGATATTTTCGTGCAACAGATCAATGAGTTCTGTTGGCTTTACGGCAACTTTTGTAGGACTAGACACTAGAAAGAAATACAGCAGCTCGAAAAAAGTACCGTAAATCTCGTCTTTCATCTTGAAACTGGTTGTTTTGGGGTCGCTGTTGTTAGCCTTAATGGTTTGATAAAGATTAACCAGCAAGGGCCAGCTGAGTGTGAATGAGTCGCTGCAGTTGTTGGCGAACTTCTTGTAAATAGCAACAAAAAACTTGAATTTGTCGCCAGTGAAGTTCATTATGAGTGAGTCAAATAAAGGAGATAGTTTAACAATCTTCAGGGTGCTGAAGTCTAGCCCTGGGTACTCGAGTAACAGTTCTGAAGAGCGGTATAAATGGGAATCAACATCACGAGCAGCAGCCAAAGAAAGTAGACAACTCTGAGCATTTCCGGACAACTCTGGTACGTTTTCTTGCGATATAGCTATCTCTATTAATAACTCTTGAGTCACAGGAACTTCTTTGAAGTCAAACAACACCAATGCAAGAAGATCAGTGGTTGGATCTTCCCCAATAAGGGGCTCCAGTTCCTTCCTTGCAACATTTAACGTAAATTGGCTAGAGGTGAAGGCCTTGAATGAGCCCAACAACGGAGAAATATATTCATAATTACCTTGCTTGCGCTTGATGTGCGATACAACACATTTGGTCCATTCCACAGGCGATACCGAGGGAGAGATATGGAGAAGGTATTTTAAGAAAATGGTCTGTATAGTGGTTTCAAAAACAGCGTCCTCATTTTCAAATTCACACAACTTGGTGATCAGATCAAGATGGGCCGATGTGAGAGGTTTCTGCTTTCCCTGTTCCAAGTAATCCAGGATCCCAAGCGACATGTATATCCTTGCGGGATCAAAGGAGCCACCCTGATCTACTAATGTCCTCAAGATAGTCTCGATCACTAAAGAGGCGTCTTCTCCTGATTCATGCAGCACTTCAGAAATAAACTGTGTTAGACGCTCGCCGTAACGACATGACTTCCCGTCCGTGTTGAAGAAATGGGCCTCCATAGTTGAAGGCAGGAATATATTCCGCAAGTTCCGCAAGTCCTTTGCAAATACCGACTTGACTTCTATTCTGAGCAGCAAGGCGACCATATACTTTCGCACGCTTTCCATCGAGGCTCTAAGTCCTGTTGAAAAGAGCAGTAAGCCCCATGTAGAATGTATATTCGGATCTTTGAAAAGGTTCAAAATATCTTCACTTGCCGCCTCTATTTGATTGAGAGCCGTATCCAGACTGACGATCTCATAAAGTGTTGTAAACGCCTGCCACGATTTCACGAGGCCTGAATTCAATGAATTCCATCTAAATAGGTGCGTGGAGAATGGCCTCATGGTGTCTGGAATTTTTTTAATCGTTAACCTGAGGATTGAAAGCCCAATCTTACGAGATTCCTGGATGCTTTCGTTCAACGCAGCCTGTACAGCAGTCCAATATTCATCCGTTTGTACAAACGCTTCCAAACCTGCTGTGAACCCCGAGACCGTGAGAAAGCGCAACAGAAATGCATGTCCATTTGCCTGTTTCCAGGAGCAAGTAGAGTCGCTCGCCAGCATCTGCTGGACAAGCGACCAGCAAAAATGATCAAACTTTGTGTCAGCAGAGCATTTCTCAGCAATAACGTTTATACGCCATCTCATCAGATTCGAGCTCTTGGAGGACACAACCTCATCATTGCAGCCCATCAAGCCTATCAAAATGGCATCAAGTTCGAAGTCGCAGACCCCAACTGTCGAATCCGAAAACAAGCAAGCTGATTCCAAGAACTCTAACAGCAGGATAATATCAAAGCTGCTCTGGGGTGCACTCGCCTCTAGATCGTCTGATTGCTTAGCGCCAAGAAATCCAAACAAAAGTTCCTGGTGAGCTTCGTCCGGAAAAAGCCTCGCTCTGTATTCGTAAGCATATGCAATCATAACACTACCAATCCAGGACTCGAAAAGTTTTCGTAATGAGCTCATCTTGCCAATGAGTTGTGCCAAAAAACGTAATTCTCTATCCGGCGTTGAAGCATCCCTTCCCTCCACGGACAACGTCGCCAGATCGTCTTTCAAAACCTCTAAAATCTGCTTTTCGATCTCCTCGAGATTATCAGAACTCAATTGCGTCGCTTCTACTAACCCAACCACTTCATCGAAGCTTCGCTTCAGCACCAACTCCGATAAAAGAGAGATCTGAGCCTCGACCGGTAGGTATTTGGATACCAGTCCACCGCAAGACATTGCCACACACAGCAGGACCCACAACAGCCGCTATTCGAAGCTCAATGGCCTTGCCAGAGAGCATCTTCATCGGCGATGAGCTGCGATGGGCTCAACTTTTGAGATTCTTAGAGTGAAATTTTCACGGGTCACGTGATCACAGCTTAAAAGGCCTTGAGCTTATAGAAACCCCTTGACCATAGTCATCGTGAGCTATAAGAAGAGGCCAGCTAGAGCTGAGAGCCTGGTGAGTTCGCCGGTAGGTTCTAGTATATCAGATTGTTGGACTACTACACCTTGACAGCTGAGATGGGCAATTCAGAGACTGCGGAATCGAGCCAATCGCTCAGTAAAGAGGCCGTTGAAACGGCGGTCGAAGCGCAGCAGAGTGGCGAGGAAAAGGGACAATGGCAAGAGGAGGATGGTAAGAGAAATGGCTCTGATAGTGAGGAGGACGATGCTAGAGGATCTAGTGTGGATCCGTCAATGATTCATACCGCCATAACGGAGAAAGACAACCCTTTTATGCAGTTGCAGGACGATGAGCGTGATTTAGAGAATAGAGATGCGAAACAGGTGAGTAGATCAAGAATAAAGCCACTGCTGAACCCAAACGAGGTTTATCAGGATGATATGGACGATATCTTGCCGTCAAAGACGGCGGAAGCGAAGGAGCGTCGCGACAGTGGCGAATCTAGCAGTTTGAACGGGAAATTCGAGCTGCCTAAGGATTTGAATCCTGGCAGAGAGAGTTCGGGTTCAAACAGCAAGGTGCAGATATTGGAGGCCAACAAGCTGTCAGAAGGTCAGGGTAGAACATATATTGCTTACACAATCAGGTACAAGGATGCGCTGGTGCGAAGGCGATACAGCGATTTTGAGAGTCTGAGGAATATCCTGGTGAAGCTCTTTCCTATGAGTTTGATCCCGCCAATACCAGAGAAGCAAAGTATAAAGACGTATGGGAAAGCGATCGCGGCCTCGAAGCCCAGTTATCTTCTGCCTTCAGACGGGACGAGGTCGGTGGATCTCTCTCTTTCCGTTATCAATGGATCGGTGAACAATAGCGATGAGAGACTAATACGACACAGAATCAGGATGTTGACGGGATTTCTCAACAAACTTCTGCTGGATTCAGAGGTTACAAAGACTACCATCATTAGCGATTTTCTCGACCCGAATAATACTAACTGGAGTGATTTCATAACCAGTTCTGCGACGTTTTCCTCACTTCCCAGAAGTGTTTTGCAGTGCAATCCACTGGACCCGACAGCCACCACAAGAATACACGCATCCTTACCAATCCCGCATCTAACGTCTCAATCTTTGTTGCATAAAGACAACTCTTCTCGTGGGTTAGAAGTCAAGGACAGCTTCCAGGCCATCGAAAAAGATTACAAAAGATATGAAAACATTCTCAGTAATGGGATTTACAAGTACAGCAGAAGAATTACAAGAAATATGTATGATATGAAGCATTACATGAAGGAATTGAGTGAGGCGTATGCTCAGTTCGCAGCCACTCAAAGCCGCGGTGCAGAGCTTGCTGAGGAGTTTTCCCACATAAGTAACGCCTTCGATGAATCAGCAAGCGAGTTAGAGAGCACTGTCGGAAAGTTTTATTACAATATAGATGAGCCACTCAGTGAGTGCGTTCGAATGGCAGGCTCTGCGAGAGATCTGATAAAGTTCCGCAAATTAAAGCGAATGCAACTTGAGATGATAAGAAAATATTTAGCGAGCAAGAGGAATCAACTTGAAAAACTGGAAGAGCATGAGAAAGAGATGAAAAAGGTCGACTCTGATGTTGACCGGGAGATGAGCAAAAGTAACAAGATCAATTTGGAGCATCCTCAACCCAAGACTTATAGTGGGAAGCTCCTAAATAAATTCAATAAATTGGCCAGCATGGTGAAAGAATCGGTGAATTACCAAGATCCAGATCTAAACACTAGTATCCCAACTCTGAAAGCTGAAATCCAACAATTGAAGGAGTCCCTCGAAGTCTCTGAGAATGATGTTGAGGTTATCTCCACAGTAATCAAAGATACAAAGTTGAAAGAGTTCTCGAGTCAGCGCGAGAAAGAACTGGCTGAAATACTTAAGAATTACGCCAAATATCTGAGAGAATACGCACAGAGCAATCTCAAAATATGGCAGGACATTAAATCGACCCAAAGTTAGGCTTGGGTATCGCATAGTAAATGGGATTATAGCCTCTCGCCGGACAAGCCATTTATACTAACGGGATTACGTACAATTATATTTGTGACCATGGGGGGAAACGTCACCATATGAGTAAGAAACAGCGGTCGCTTTATCTATTCCACTGCATTTTTTGAGAAGGCGCATGTATGGCCAACTGAGCTGCTTAAAGAAGGGCACAATATTAACGTAGTATGGATACCTCAAAGTGGTTATGTTGTTGCAACGGATAGCAGTCACAATGCGGTCCGCCAATTTGCCCGGGTCGATGTCAGGGGCTAAGATTTTGGATGGCGTCTTTACCCTCGCAAACATGGATGTGTTAATTTTGCCAGGACATACCAGGAGCATCTTGATCGATCGCGAGCCTTTGCTATGCCTGCATAGCTGTCTAGCTAGCGAATTGTGAATAGCAATCAAACCACCTTTCGAAGCTGCATAGGATGTTAATCTGGCCGGAGCGATTTCTCCCAAAACTGACGCTATGTTGACAATGAAGCCATGCTTTTCTGCAATCATATCTGGCAGGAAAGTATTTATCATGATATATGCTCCAATGAGGTTGACCGCTATAACTGCTTTGATCTCTTCATGAGTTATTATGTCTACCGTATTAATTCTGGTTATTCCTGCATTGTTAAGCAGTATTGTTACAGGCCCATGCTCACTGCTTATTTTCTCATGCAACGCTTTCACCTCGTCATGATCAGTGATATCACAGCGGTAAAAGTAGACATTGTCAGCCTCCCGGAGTTTATGGGTCGGTGACATCACGTCAACGTTGATAACCTTGATACCACAGCTTGCCAACCGAAGCACCAGCTCTAGCCCTAATCCTCGTGATCCACCGGTGACAAGTGCGACCGTATTTTTATGAAAGCTTGGTCGCTGTGAGCTATTGCGAAAAGTCAGATCACTAAAATCCATGTTAAAATGACCCATTCGAAAGCGAAGCCATTCTGTCTGCTCTTGATGAAAGAGATTCATTATTTAAATGAAATTTTTATGACCTTTAAAGGTCTCGATGGGACTTTAAAGCCAACTATCGTCAGAATTATTTTGATTTTGGCGTAGCGACACAAATTCATATTTTTTTTTACTGACGCGCCAGTAAATAACATTATAACCTACTCATCTTACGACCAAGGAACAGAGTTGAAAGGAAAGCATCAACAATAAAGATCACGAACGCGACGAAAGAGATGTTTGATAGCCTTGAAGTTGAATAATGGAACTTTTGGGAAATAGCATTGATAGAATTGCAGTACATCATACAATGGCCTTGGTCCGGGTAACTGTGATCAATAAGCTTATAGCAGGTCAACGGTTAGTGGAAAGGCCAACTCCTGGATAGAGCAAATAGTTATTCCTTTCCAGACGCTCTTGGGATATTTAGGATGAATGAAGCCCCCGACTATATCAGAGTGAAACGAAGGAGAGACGAGGATGCGGTTCAAAAGCTACGTATGTAGAGCTCATCAAGCCGGAACCCGATACAAAGGCCCGATACTAACTATGACACATTCGTTATGATCAGTGATTGACGAGGGGAGAAGGGTCAAGAAGGGTAAGTTTTTATTCCAGCTCACCAAAACCGTTAATGAGCAAGCTTACGAGTCCGCCAACGAGGGAACAACACCACTGTTGAAGTTGGCCGGCGATGGTCATCGCCATTTTGTGTTGGAACGACGAGGCAAGCGCCGAAGACCTTCTGCCGATGATCTCGACCACGGCGAACCTGAAGCTCAACTGGCTCCTGAAATCACCCAAATGATTGAGGAGCATCTGAGATTGAGCGGCACATCGATTGAAATCGGGCTGGGCAGAAAGAGAAAACCAAGCAGAAAGCATTTTACGGGCACAGCTGCCGAAGTGCTGACCATCCCGAGTACCGATTACGTGTATGATATCTATCACCTCGAGAGCGTGCCGGATAAAGAATTCGACGCCTATAAAGAAGCCAGTGACGTCGGATTCGTCAAGATTGTCTACGCGGATATGGATTTAGTCCCTGAAGAAGACGACGACTTGGCCGAGAAGCCCTTATCGGATGATGAGGACTCCAATGAGGAAAATTACTATCGAAACGACTATCCCGAGGACGAGGACGACGATCGATCTATCCTCTTCGGTAGTGAGGGCGAAGAGATAGCAATTGCAGAAAAATTAGCGGGGAACCAAACTGAACCCTATGATGATCTGTTCGCCCGTCTTGGTGATAGCAACAACATATTATCGTCCCTTAATGCGATGAATTTCGTAGACCTCGATGCCGATGAAGGTGAGACTGACAGCGACGACAAGGTTGGTGATCCAGAGATGTTTCAGAATGACCAAGACTCCGATGAGGACGCCATGATAGCGTATCGCGACCGAATATTTGGTAAATTACAGAGGATGATCGATGAAAGATGAGTGCCAATACAGTTGCTGTGACTGTTTTGCATCTTGTGTATGGGTTTATTTCTCTCCGGCCCAAAACTTATTTTCAGTACAAAAAATATTGAGAACGATATTCGCGTGGTGTTTGGGTGTTTTGAATTTCTATCATCGCAGCATGGACGCAGACTGCCAGATGATCTCGCAAAGTTTCAGTGGATGGATGGCTGCGACTGGAGACCCGCTAATGACTAGCGGTAATATCTGGGTTATCATGAGTTCATTTGTATGGAGGAGATCTGAGGAGATCAAAACACCACCGAAATGAAGTACATCCAAACCGAGCAATTTGTTGAAGTCCCACAAGGTGTTACCGTCAACATCAGATCCAGGGTTGTCAAGGTCACTGGTCCAAGAGGTACTCTAGTCAAGAACTTGAAGCACATTGATGTTACTTTCACCAAGGTCAATGAGAGACAAATCAAGGTTGCTGTCCACAACGGTGACAGAAAGCACGTCGCTGCTTTGAGAACCGTCAAGTCCTTGGTTGACAACTTGGTCACTGGTGTCACCAAGGGTTACAAGTACAAGATGAGATACGTTTACGCGCATTTCCCAATCAACGTCAACGTTGTTGAAAAAGACGGCAAGAAGTTTATCGAAATCAGAAACTTCTTGGGTGACAAGAAGGTCAGATTGGTGCCAGTCAGAGAGGGTGTTAACGTCGAATTTTCTACCAATCAGAAGGACGAAATGGTCTTGTCCGGTAACTCTGTTGAAGACGTTTCCCAAAACGCTGCTGATGTTCAACAAATCTGCCGTGTCAGAAACAAGGATATCCGTAAGTTCTTGGATGGTATCTACGTCTCCGAAAAGGGTGTCATTAATGAGGAAGCTTAAGCATTTTACATTGATTTTGTGTAATATAAGTAATCTGTCTTCCGATCGTCTAGTTTAAATGGTGCTAGAATACAAGTTACAGACACCCTCTATAAAGAGCTGTCGCCTGATAAAGTTGCTGTTTGCGCCACAAGCTTCAGATATTCTTGAAGCTTTCCGCTGGATTGGAATAACAGGTAAATCTTGTCTGTTTCGTTAGCCACCAGATTGGCAAACTTGAGAGCTTCTCGAATGAACGTTGGGATTTTAAGGAGTAATGCAGCTTCTACCAGTTCTTTATGCAACTCAATGATAAGATATGGCGTGTACAACGACCTTATCTCGAAATATATGTTCCTATCAGGATGATCCTCTTGTTCATAAAGCTCAACAAAGAAGCTTCTGATAAGTTCGAATGTTCCCTTGGAATATTCTTGAAATCTTTCTATCAGAGATGGCACATTCGATTCGGAGTTTAGTTGACTAACGGTTTTCCTCCATTCATCAAATTTCTTTAATTCGGCAATCAGCCGTTGGTATTCTTGAATCTCCTTCATTTTAACGTCATTATCATCGCTTCCACTTCTTTGAGACAGCATATCCAGTTTATAGTTTTTAAGCAGATCATCCAGAGAGTTGTGATTCATGAAATATTCGAGCGATTTGATCTTTCCAGTTATCAAAAACCTCCTCGACAAAGCAATGACAGAATCCACTGCATCGATATAAAGTCTACCTTGCAATAACCATTCCACGCTGGATATCAAGTGTTTATCAACACTCGTTATGTCATATGTAACTGTTACCTCACCCTTTGGAGTGTAGTCTGGTTCTGTCTCAGCGAAGACCCGTTCTGTTGTCTTTCTCAAAATGTTTGACGTTGGTAATCTTAGGAAATTCGAGATTTCCAGCTGCTCTGCTCTCACATTTTGGTCCTCTAAAGTTGATAAGATGAAAGAATATGCCTCTATAACGTCCTCCTCTTCCAGGAAACTAATGTAAACAGGGATAACCTCGTAAAGGTTGTGCAACTTCATGATGCTGAGGTAAGCAGTAATTAACTTAGACTTGTCCCTTGGTGTGATTATCCCAGGGCTCACGAGGTCAAGAACGATGCTCATATGCGTGACGATCCTCAGTAGATATGGTTTATCGGCCATATCATTTTCTGTCGTTTGCCCTTGGATCATTTGTAGAAGAAGCTTCACGGCGGAGTGCAGGACTGACTGGAGAGTATCTAAAATGATCCCACCCATCAACACACGGATTGGATGCTCGCTTTCCGCCGGGTACCTAGAGGACAGCAGATTCAAAACAGTCTGAAGATCCAATGCATGAGATGGAATTAAGAGAATCAATTCGTCTTTTGATATCTTATTCTGGCTTTTCAAGTAATTCTCCACCTCGATCTGCAGTATTTGATTCAAATAAAGCAACAGCCCGGAATCCCAGCCAGCGGTATCAGTAACCCCTTCGGGCGGTATATCTCCTGCGAGGAAGCAATAGATTGCTCTTTCATATTGATTAAGCTTCGGATCCCTGGACAGGCTGTACACAGTTCTTCTCCACAGCGCATGTTTTTTAATTCCTTGTCGGCTTTCAAAATCATCGCTAACCTGAGTGTCGATCCTGGGGTCTACATAAACCTGCATTCCGCATAAAATCATGCTGATGGTCAAATTATCGGAAAGTTTGCACTCTTCTAGCGCCTCTTCAATCTTACCTGCAATCAGCAGCTCATAAACGTACTTGAAGAAAATACAATCTTCTTCCTTATCTTTCGGATCAAGCTGTGCCAGCTCATTTCGCAAAGGGTAATCCAAATCGCAGCTTTTCAATCCACCAGACATCATCGTGTTGGACCATTTGGTGGTGGGAAGGCCGGAAGGCCTGCTAGGCGGTGTCATATTGGTTTGAATCCATACCATAATCAACCAGATTTGATAAAGTTCTCTGTTTTCATGCAACAACTGCTTCTCAAACACTGCGCTGGAGTTGAAATGCCTCACATCCATGCTTTCCAACTCCTGATCAGCGGTCCTAAAGCTGAGCAGTATTTCAAACAGATGCCAGAGCTTAACCTCAAGTTCCCAATCTCTAAAAGTTTCCGTTCGCTTATCTGTCACTGCAATTGCACATTTGGCAGCAATTGAACGGAATTCACGTACAATATCAAATGGATCTGATGCTTTTTCCTCATCGAATTCGCCTGCAATGAAGTCTTTCAGAGCATTTGCAAAATCTACGGCACAATTAGGGCCCTGAACAGCTTCCCCGTCAGCTTCCATTCGTAAATAGAGAATAATAGCCACTAGAAAAGCCACAATGAAGCCTTCTAAAGCTTTCAGTAAGTCTTCTTTATTGACTATATAAGTACCTTTGTCTTGGATAAACTCGACCTCGTAAAAAAAAATATTCGTCATTATGACTGACACTATGATTAATGGCCCAAGTCTATATATTATCACTTCTATATTGTGCTTAATGTTGGTGCTATTGTAGCTGACTGTTAGAGCATCAGTCTATGTAAATTTGGTACTCAGACACACAGCCATTCTGCGAAGGCACACCAGCCAACGCCGGAATCTGCTGTCACCAGGCCGGTCCAGGTGCCTGTCTCCCTGACATGGACGGCCGTCTTCCAAGTACCATATGCAAAATGCGGGTCATTCTTGCGTAGCTCGTAGATTTTTCCAGAGGGTGATTTAATGGCCATCGGTTGGCGACGATTCTTCGCGAGGGCAGTTGGCGAATATATGACGCTGTCGAACGGATGCTGGATGACTTCGAAGTCATATTCATTGTTGGCAAATAGGAATTTGTTCTGAGGTCCAATGATATACATCTCGACTTTTTGAACACTTTCCGAGGGCTTACGAACGGCGAATTCGTACTTCATTTCTGAGCCGACGTGCTTCAAAGGAACCATCATGGAGAGAGGATGCACGTTAGCGACAGTCGTCTGTATTCCTCTGACACCAGAATGTATATATAGAGTGCCCTCATTTGCACCAGGTGGAAGTACTGCCTTGACCACGGCTATTCTTTGAGAGTTGTCTGTTTTGTGCCTCTTGACTTGAACCAGCGCAAGCTCCATCTTTCTGTACTCGTGTGACACTTTGGTGCCTGTGCTGGGGATCACGACAGAAGCAAAGAGTTCGATGTCGCTTGGAATTTCCAACGAACATTCAAATATCTCTGAATCCTCTAAGAAGGCAAGAGCCGTGCTGTATTTGTAGAGTTTCAGACCATTTGTGAAGAACGACGGGAAAACTAAAGGCAAATAAAGTGCCGATAGTCTATCAATGCTGGGGACGATGTGTTGCTCAAAATCTTTCTGCGGTATGTGGGTGTAGATGAACCGCAACGGTTCGACAAGAAAATAGTCATCATCTGCCTTTGTTATTTTTCTGTTTTTAACGAACTCATGGATTGGATTGGATGTGTTGCCCAGGATAACATCTATGAAACGCCACTCTTTGTTGACCAAAACTCGCAGCCAACAATGGTTGTACTTGAAGTCATAATCATTAGCTGTTGGTGTTTTGAGAAACCCGAAAACAAGCTCGCAAGTAATCCCCAAAGCATTGGTCAAAGCCTTGTATAGGCATGTCAATTGGTATGGTGTACAATGTTTGCGATGAAGTATGGAATCATAAATCTTGGGTGTCTTCGAAAAGTGGGAAAAATCGGTAGAGCCATGATCATCGATTAACTCAAAAGTCTCAGCGCAGAACACGTAGATGCCTCTGAGTTTCTCAATGGTCGTCGAGTAGCGGGCAGAAAATGTTGTCTGCGCCCAATTATCGAGTCTCAGTGAGCCGTCTTTGACGCATCTGTTTCTTGTCATCTTGTCGATATAATCGAAGTTCATCGCAGAAAGTTCAATATCAATTAATCCAGGTTGACCATGAGAAGTGACTTCGTTTGTATTCAAACCGTTGTAAATAGCGTCTTGCGGATGAAGCACGAGATCGCGGTTGCGCTCTAGTGCCCGCATGTATCTAGGATGCTTTTCATACTTGGTCAACGACCGTGACCTATTCAGATGGGTTTTGACCGCGAGCCAATCTCGGGCCTCGTCGTGGCTAGCGGAGATGCTCAAATTTTGTATATCAGGCAATCTTGGGTATTGAACGGACTGTGTTGTAATACTCTTGCCAGTTGCAGGGTTACTTTTTGGCGTGATCCTTTTAAGAATGCCGCTCATTTTGCTATTTGATTCCGCCTGAATAAATTCATTCGAGCTCGGACTCTGCGATCTTTCCAGAGAATCAGTAAATGACTGGGCATATCTGTGTCTCGCAAAACTACCAGCACTGGTAGCGCTGAAGTCGCTCATCAGGGCAAAGCTCTCTTCACTGCTGGCCGAAGATGTCGCAAGATACCGTGAATCGGAAAAGATTCCCGAGGCATTAGAGTTTCCATTCAGCGAAGACTTTTCTGGTTTGTAACCGTCATAGAACGCCTGATTTCCCCTGTAATGATTATAACTTCTCGAGTCGCTTGAGGAAGGTACGTCGCTGGAAGAATATGATTTCGGCAGTCTCCGAGAAGTCTTATCACATTGCATATTAGGTATAGGTGGCAATGGTGGTAAATCATCTTGCGAATTCCCCAATCTCCCGTATCTATCGGCTACCTCATGGGAAGGCCTCGATCTGTAATGAAACGTTTTTCTGGTGTTGATAGTATCCTGCGCAAGGTCGGACGTTGAGCGAGAACTGTGCTCATACAGCTTCGAAGATGGTTTTTCTTTTGGAGCTGAGGATTCTGAAGCTCTTCCTCTCGATCTTGCCGGAATCGGTGGCACAGATATTTTCGCAGCAGGTCTCGCAACTTCAGTAGTGGCACTTCGACTACTTTTGTTTAATTGTTCCTCCAGAATATTTACAAAATTATTAGGAAAGTAGCCTGAACACTTCTTGTTTCTCAGCAGTCTGCCATAGAACCAATCTCCTGTGATTCTGGTAACCTCCATAACATCACCCTCTAAAAACCCTAGATCACCTTTCGTTTGACCAGACCACCCATATCTTGCCTTAACTTTGAATGGAGGAGCCAGTGGAACACTTACAGACATATAGCTTCGGTCAGATGTCGCTTCGGTCAGATGTCACTTCAAGTGCACTATGCAGTTTCTTCTACAGCAGTTTGTAACGATTGAAGCCGCTAAAAGCATGAAACTAATCGCCACTAGCTGCTCAAAAGTCTATATATAAAATCGAACGACCAAAGAATATTGGTTGCACAAGCCTATCCCTCGATAGATCCACTAAACTTCACCATTACTCTTTCACAGCGTCCTCTACTAATTGCCCTACAGATCAAGCCAGCCATTTGAAAAAACGTCTCGAAGAAAAAAAAAAAAGCTAAAAAGTGAAGAACGGTCAAAATGCCAAGCAGATCTGCTTGTCTTTGCTTAGATTCTATTATTTAATTCAGTGGGTTATGCTCTTGGCGTAGTCTCTTGACTTCTGAATCAAAAGAGCGTCTGTGAGGACCAGGGCAGTCATTGCTTCGACGATTGGGATAGCTCTTGGCGTGACGGCAGGGTCGTGTCTGCCCTTGGCAGCTAGAACACCAGGCTTACCTTCGTAGGTGCAGGTCTCTTGTTCTTGCGCGATGGTGGCGACAGACTTGAAGGCCACAGAGAAGTAGATGTTCTCGCCGTTGGAGATACCGCCCTGGACACCACCTGAATGGTTGGTCTTTGTTCTCAACCGTTTGGTCTCTTCGTCGTAGTAGAACATATCGTTGTGCTTGGAGCCCGGCACGGAGACGCCGGCGAAGCCTGAACCGATCTCGAAACCCTTCGAGGCGGGAATTGACAGCATTGCGTGTGCCAGGAGTGCCTCCAGCTTGTCGAAGCAGGGCTCACCGAGACCAGTGGGCAGGTTTCTCACCACACAGGTAACCACACCACCGATGGAGTCCTTGTTGCCTCTATGTTTTTCGATCTCCTTGACCATTTCGCCGGCCAAGGCCACGTCGGGACATCTGATGAACCCTACGGAATCGACCTTCTCTCTCGTGATCGTGTTCAACAGATGGTGGAAGTTCGGATCAAACGGATCCCTGTTCATCTTGATGGAGCCGATCTGGGACACAAACCCAACGATTTCCACGTTGGAAACCTGATTCAAGAATTTTTCAGCGATGGCGCCAGCGGCAACACGCCCGATGGTCTCTCGAGCGGAAGCGCGGCCGCCACCGGACGATGCCTTCAAATCGTATTTTTCCATGTACGTGAAATCTGCATGCGAGGGCCTAGGGTAGTTGTCCATATCGCTGTAGTCATGAGGTCTCTGGTCCTCGTTCCGAATCAGCATCGCGATTGGCGTCCCGAGCGTTTTGTCAAACTCCACACCAGACTGAATTTCAACCTTGTCCTTCTCGTTTCTTGGTGTAGACAACTTGGACTGACCTGGTCTTCTCCTCGATAGTTGGGGCTGAATATCGCCTTCTGTCAGCGACATTCCAGGTGGCACACCATCCACGATACAGCCGACAGATTTGCAATGCGATTCACCATACGTGGTGACACGGAAGATATGACCGAACGTAGACATAGTTAACTTCACGGAACAAACGATGACTGGGCCTTCATCTGCTGCAACAACTACTGTCCATCTATAGTAAGCGGTTTAATAGTCATCGGTGGAAAATTTGGGTTTCTCTTCAGATGACGTACATTGTGATGTGAAATTTTCCCGCCGCTAAATTAGCCGCCGAGGTCGATCTGACCAAAAAGCTTACCAGAAAATAGCCGCCGAGCTCATTCCATAGGCGCTATCGGGCTCAGAAGGCGATATCGTGGCACCGCAAGTACTGTAGCCAGCCGCTGGTGAGACGCTGGGCTGCTAGAGAAGGAGCTGTGAAGCGCTTTGGCGCGGGTCCGCACTGAGGCGGTATGAAACATGGGGCGAGTCCTTAAGGATCTTCTGCCTCTCGACATGGCATCGGGGGCTCAACCAGGAAGTCGTGCTGTTCCCAACTCAGCCATCTACGTGGTCAGACGTGGCAACGCCGAGAGAGGGAGAAAGCGATCGAAAGCAGTAGCGCATGTCCAAAACGTTGCCTGAGGGACTTCTTAGCGCAGCTACCGCATCTCGGGCGACTGCAACGGCGCTCATCTCGCAAGGGACACCGAAACTGGCGCCGGAACTGTTGGCGGCGCTCCTGTGGCGCTGCCGGCAGAGGAGCATAAAAGAGAGCTTCGCCCGAAGCGCTACGACGGTGCCAACGACGACCAACACGCCAAATCAATGGCTCTGCTTCAGTAACTTCCGTCACGTGGCAGAGCTTACTGTTCAAGGTATGGTTACACCAGAGACCGGGATCTTCCGGTGGTAGCTGTCCCAGTGGTTCAATCTGCGAGCGTTGCTGGCGTCAGCCAGCAACCGGGTCCACTCGACCAGGTCTCTATCCTTCTCGCCCGTGGCATGGCCTCGACTTTGCGGTCCCGCCTCTCATTACAAGAGAAGCTTCAAAAAGCCTCTTACAGGATAGCTACGTTTACGCAAGAAAGGGAAACCCAGAGTACCGCCAGGACCCGACGTCCAGCGAGAGTCCCCACGGCTAGCAAGCGTGTGTGAAAACTTTTTCGCTGTGACTTGTCGTTTCCATCTCAGTGCCAAATGGCTAGTGTGAAAATTCTCTGGGACCGTCGTGTCATTGAGTGATTTGGATTGTAAGAAGAGAACAAGACAGGGCTGGAGGAAGGAGATGCAGAGGGAGACGACGCAACCGGCGCACAACACGCAACAAGACGCACGCCCCAATTCTTGCCACAGAGACACAAAGGATCAGTTGTAAAAGAACTCTTGCAAAACTTTACGTTACATAGTCTTGGATCAGTAGAAGACAGGGAAGAAACACAAGGACCCTTTGTGGAAGTGAGTGAGGGAGTGAGGTCAGAGGCAAATTTTTCAGCTGCTGGTAGAGAAAATTGTAGTGAATTTGCATCGATACTAGGTTGAATGTCGTTAGCATCATTGTTGAATAAAGAGGACAGGGATACGCCGTCTGTAGCATCAAGAGAACCGGTGATGAATGGTAATGTGAGCAAGGATGATAGGCTGAAGGCGTATTTTCTGAGGGAGTTGAATGAGAACTTCAAGAGACTTGGCCAGAGGGATCTGTTGGAACAGCAATATCAGGACTGGAAGTTTATCAATCTGCAAGAGTTCGAACTGATCTCAGAGTGGAACAATCAATCGAAGGAGTGGGGCAATAGCGATGCCTCTTTCGAACAGCTGTATAGAGAGATGCAAACGATCAGAGATGAGTGGGATCAATACGACCGGTACAAGAAAAACAAGCTCTCACTAATCAGGGAGCTGGATGTGGCTAATGGGACGAATGGTGTTGAGGTGGCCGAGGTGCCGTCCCGGGCCAAGCAGAGAAGGTCTGTGAAGCAAGTAACAGCTCGGCCACAAACTCCTCCTCCTCCTTCTCCACCACCACAAGTGGAGCGGCGACCACAATTCACGACGCCAGTGAGGAGGAAACGTAAGCTGGATCAGGAAGAACCGGTCCAGGATGTTGTGGAGGATCAGCACCCGAAGAAAGAGCTTGATGATGGTTCGGAGGACATCGAGGATGATTTGGCTGAACAGGAAGAGAGTCAAAGTGATGAAGTGGACGAGACCGGCGATCAGGAAGCTGACCATGATTCGGAAGACTTGAAGGAATCAGAGCAAGAGGAGCTTGCGCTTGATGGGGAAGAATCTTCCAGCGACGAGCAACTTGACACAGAGACCGCGGAAGTGGAAGTGGAAGTGCCAGCTAACTTTGATGACGACGAGAACGATAAGGACTTTTCTCCAGACGATGATGTTAAGTCTATAACGTCGTCCAAGAAGGATAAATCGGTTAACATGGAAAGCGATAGAACGAGAATCGTCCGCGAGCTGGTCAAGATGTGTAACAAGAACAGAAACTTCAAGGCTAAGAAGAGAAAGTTCACCAATGCGAACGTTACCGAGTATAATCCGCTGGACAAGAAGCTTGTCGTAAGGATCACTTTGAAGCAGCTCCATGTTAGGAAGTTGAAGAAAGCGATCAATGAAGCAAAGCGTGCCGCTGCTATGGAGGAAGCCGCCAAAGAAAAGGCGGAGAATCCTGACTTCGAGGCTTTATCTCCATCGGGAAAGAGAAGAAAGCTTCTACCGGGGGCAAACGGCGACTTACCCGATGGTTCATCATTAACTTCATCTCCAACAAAGCATGGCTTGCCCACATATGGTCTGAAAATGACAGCGAAGGAAGCTCGCGCCATCCAACGTCATTATGATAATACTCTTTTCACCATTTGGAAAGATATGGCTCGTAAGGATTCTGCAAAAGTGGCACGCTTAGTTCAACAAATCCAGTCTATTAGGGCTGCAAATTTTAAAAAGACTTCGTCTTTATGTGCTCGAGAAGCTAGAAAATGGCAATTCAGAAACTTTAAGCAGGTCAAGGACTTTCAAACAAGGGCCAGAAGGGGAATTCGAGAAATGTCTAACTTCTGGAAAAAGAATGAACGTGAGGAGAGGGATTTCAAGAAGAAGGCAGAGAGAGAAGCCATGGAGCTGGCGAGAAAAGAAGAGGAAGCCAGAGAGAATAAGAGACAAGCAAAGAAACTGAATTTCTTATTGACTCAAACTGAACTCTACTCGCATTTTATCGGCAGGAAGATTAAAACAAATGAACTGGAGGGCAACATGGCGGACCATCAATTAAGTCAACCTGGATCGATGATGTCCGGTATGAGCGGTCATGATAAAATTGACCTTGATAATATGATTGCGAATAAGAATGAATTTCATAATATTGATTTCGATAATGAGGATGATGAACAGCTGAGAATTAGAGCAGCTCAAAACGCTTCAAATGCTCTAGCTGAGACGAGAGCTAAAACTAAGGAATTTGATGACGATGCTAATGGCGAGGAGTTGAACTTTCAAAACCCCACTTCACTGGGCGAAATCAGCATTGAGCAACCAAAGATCCTTGCATGCACACTAAAAGAGTATCAATTAAAGGGGCTGAATTGGCTGGCTAACCTGTACGATCAAGGTATCAACGGTATTCTCGCAGATGAAATGGGACTGGGTAAGACAGTCCAGTCAATCTCAGTTTTAGCTCATTTAGCCGAGAAGTACAACATATGGGGTCCTTTCCTTGTGGTAACACCGGCGTCTACGTTGCACAACTGGGTTAATGAGATCGCTAAGTTTGTTCCTCAATTCAAGATTCTACCCTACTGGGGCAATGCAAATGATCGTAAAGTTCTCAGGCGATTTTGGGATAGAAAAAACTTTAGGTACGGTAAGGATTCCCCATTCCATGTTATGATTACATCTTATCAGATGGTAGTATCAGATGTGGCATATTTACAAAAGATGAAGTGGCAGTATATGATTTTGGATGAAGCACAAGCAATCAAGTCTTCTCAATCTTCACGCTGGAAAAATTTATTAAGCTTTCATTGCCGTAATAGACTGCTATTGACTGGTACACCGATTCAAAACAGCATGCAAGAACTTTGGGCCTTGCTTCACTTCATTATGCCTTCGTTGTTCGATTCCCACGACGAGTTTAATGAATGGTTTTCTCGTGACATTGAGTCTCATGCAGAAGCCAACACAAAATTGAACCAGCAACAATTGCGCCGTTTGCATATGATCTTAAAGCCATTCATGCTTAGACGTGTCAAGAAGAACGTTCAATCTGAATTAGGAGATAAGATTGAAATAGACCTCCTGTGCGATCTCACTCAGAGACAAGCAAAACTGTATCAAGTGCTGAAATCTCAAGTTTCAACAGCATATGACGCTATCGAAAATGCTGCTGGAAGCGATGAGGCATCTTCAGACCAGAGTCTTATCAATACGGTTATGCAATTCAGAAAAGTTTGCAATCATCCGGACTTGTTCGAAAGAGCTGATATTTCTTCGCCATTTTGCTTTTCTGAGTTTGGTCAGACTGCGGCTCTCATTAAAAGTGATGAGTTAGCCGAAGTCATGTACTCTTCAACTAACCCAATCAAATATCACCTTCCAAGGCTAATTTATGAAGATCTGATCTTACCCAATTATCACAATAACATCGCTAGTTTTGCAAAATTAGTGAACTATACCATGAATATTTTCTCATTGGCGGACAACCAGGAACTATGTGAAGAACTCTCTCATATTACAGGTTTAGAGCTATCTCAGTTCTCTCGAATAGCCCACGAATCCATCGTGAACAGGGCGATGCGGTTTTATACCGAGAAAGACATGATGAAGGGAAATCAGTCCATAGCATTTGGAGATGACGAGATCAGGAGTGATATTCGTGACTTACGTATACCAGAACGAATCACCCGATTGGAGAAGTTATCGAATATGACCACGGGAGGAGTTTTGCAATCTTTGCTTAACATTAAAGAGAAGGTATACGAAGACCAATATTTTGGTTCAATGCGACCAGCCTCATGTCCTGCTGCGTCTGCCCCACCCATCTCAATTGAAGTATTAGGCAGTAGCCATGTTGTTAACGAGCTAAACCGTGAACTCTTCGATCCTACTATCTCCCAGGCATTGTCGGAGATATCTCCAGTCACCCAGTATAATATGCACATTGAGAAGGGAATACCTATCGACAATTTCCCAGCGTCTGCCCTTTATCCAGATTCCCTGAACAAATATTTTTCTTCTCATATATCAATGCCTTCTATGGACAGGTTCATTACTGAGTCCGCTAAATTGAAAAAGTTGGATGAGTTGCTGGTTCAACTAAAGAAAGACGGTCACCGTGTGCTGATTTACTTCCAGATGACGAGGATGATGGATCTTATGGAAGAATATTTGACGTATAGGCGCTACAAGCATATCAGATTAGACGGTTCTTCTAAATTAGAGGACCGTCGTGATCTTGTCCACGATTGGCAAACAAGACCAGAACTATTTGTTTTCCTACTGAGTACAAGAGCTGGTGGGCTGGGCATTAATTTAACTGCGGCAGATACTGTCATATTTTATGATTCGGATTGGAACCCAACTATTGATTCGCAGGCAATGGATAGGGCCCACAGATTGGGTCAGACAAGGCAGGTCACGGTTTACAGGCTGTTGGTAAAGGGTACCATCGAAGAAAGAATGAGGGATAGAGCCAAACAGAAGGAACACGTCCAACAAGTGGTTATGGAAGGTAAGATGCAAGAAAAGAAGGTTCAGACGGTAGAGACCAATGTTGAAGAGCTGAATACGAAACTAAAGCAATAGTGGCATAGCCCTAATTGATTCGTAACCATGATGCGCGTTTATACTCTCCTGGCTGAGCATAATTTTTGAATTGGAAAAAGCCAGACCTATTTGCCGCAGAAAGAGGTGGTTCCTATAAATTAACTTACATATTCGATTTATTTTCATGAGCACTCAATTGATTCAGAAGATGCATTTCTTCAAAATATCGATATATTTTTGATGATACCTTTCAATTCTCTTATATGCCTCTTGAGTAATGAAGCCAGCTGGTAACGCAGCTTCGTAGTTTGTCTTTAACTCATGCAAGATCAATCCGAAGGATTGCCGATGGAATGCAGCGCTGTGATTAAATTTTGGAACCTCCTCAACATTAATAATTTGTATTTCTTCATCTGCCCCATGTGTACTTGTGTCGTTTTCACCGAAAAGCATATCAAAGTCGTCATCTTGAGCTACCTCCTGCTTTGGGACGGGGTCTGCCTTGATTTGCAACCGCATGGAAACGGAAGGCTCTTCTTGCTCTTCATTAGACTCCATTAAGGAAAGCAGATGCATAGCATGGGTCTGTGATTTTATATCGAATAGAGCCATAAAGTAGAAGAGGTAATCTAACACATGTTCCGATTCTGCTGATGACATCCTATTACGAGCTCCGGGTACACCATAAGTGCTCAATTTGTACTCGAGAGTCCGAAATACATCGATCAGGAAATTTCGAGGTGTGACTAAATTGATGATCTCCCTCAGATAGTCTAAATTGTAGTAAGTGCTGCTATGCAAATTCCAGAAAGAGTTGATCTGATTAGTCATTATTTTGTTAATAGGGTTCTCATTCAGAATCATGATGTTACCGTAATTCAGCTGCTTTTGGGGAAATGCATTATCAGAACTTGTAATTCTAGGATCCACATTATAATTAGGCGATATCTGTAGGGCGGCTGTAAGATTTTTGATCAACGACTCCAACTTTGGATGCCCACTGGCCTCCGATGAATATATGCCATAATTTGATTGCGACTGAACGCGAAATTTACGTAGGACCTTCAGAAGCCTTATCGCATTTAGCCTTAGCACGGCATTATGAAATGATCGCGAATCCTCATTGAGTGACGATGGATTGAATATTGAGTCCAGTAAAGTGAAAATGTTGCCAAGAACGTCGTCCGCAATAGTGTCGCTCTTTAAAGAATACAGGTATTGCTCAAGCCAATAAACTATCTTGATCAGGCCGATTTGCATGAAAGGTTGCAGGAAATACTCGAAACCCCCAATCAAATTGGAGAGGTCATTCAGCGCCTGCGCTTCAAGTGCCAGTAAAACCTGTTTGAAAATGAAGGGACACAACATCGCCAACTCTTTGGCATCGACATTTTGCACTAGTGAATCGGATATCGAGCCGTTAATAAACAGCCCTTTCAGCCAGCCTTCTACCATTAGCAGAGATTCTGCTCTCATATTTGGATCCGCAGCCTTACGGACATCTTTGAAGAACGCATCTGGGATTTCTGGAAGCTTGGAAATGAAAGGCACTACAAATGAGTTTTCTAGGTCCAGATCTGAGGATTGAAGCACTACGTCCACCAGCGAGAAGTCATAGTTTTGAGAAATAACGATCAATAGAAGAAGAGACCAGGCAAAAGACGAGAATATGTTCATCGTCTCAAACTCTGAATCTGCAGCTTCTTTCTTCTTTGTTTCCACGCAGCCATCCCACGATATGTCAATGAATCTCATTAGCATTTCACACACCTTGGTTGGCGTCACAAAAGACAGTATCGCGGTAAGAGAATGCGAAAAGTTGAAAGACAGCAATAAGCATATCTTTGTTATACGGTTAAAGTCAAAGTCAACAAGTGCTTTCTGCAACATGCCAATGAGACTGGTTGACAGTTCCCGCTGTTTGGTTGGAGATATGTTATCAAAATTGTTCAGAATTTGTAGCAATCCTTCTGCCTGTTCAGTTGCTTGCCCAGTAATCAATTCCGGATCGAGAGAATCTAAGGAGGTAGAAATAAACGAAGCAATGTCTGATATTACCTCTTGAACACCTTGTAAATTGGTAACCACTAACTCATCAGTAACGGATAGACCCTTAGTATCTATCATCTGATCCTCTCCTAGATAATCATTTATCAACGCCGATGGTTGCAGTCCCAGTTTTATTAAATTTTTAATAAAATCATGTCTGATGTCTAGACTTGCCGATGGATAGTCATCGAACAGGTCCTCATTTGCTTTCTTCACATCATCTTTTTCTGAATAATAAGTTCGAATCGCCTTCACAACTTTGTCGTCTATATTCTCAAGGGCGTTAGTTACAACTTGTGGGTTTCCAGAGGAATGCTCTAAGATCAGCAGTGGAATATGTTTAACAATAAAAATAATCCACTGCCTCTCCAACAAATTGAAATAGGAATTGGCTTGATGATACTGTTTATTACTGACAAACTGAGCGAAACAAGTGAATGACGTCTCGATCAGGTCAGTGAGCTCTGTATCTACCGTCTTAGCAGGGTTTCCTTTATCTTGAAATATAGTCGGAGCTATCATCGTATAATTGGAAAGGAACGAAGAGTCTATTGGCTCCCAATTCATGATCTTGTTATTGAGCCAGATATTCTTGTAAAAGCGGAGAAGTTTCATATCACCATATTTCGGAGTGAAGGCCTTAGAAGTGGGCACTTTGGAGGTTGAGAAAGGACTTGGGATAAATTGAGGCGAAGATATAGTGGGAGAGCTCATGAAGTCGTGTGTAGCATCCTTTGTCGCGGGGATATTCGCATCTTTGAATCCTATCTTGGCATCCAAGCTTACAGAGATCTTTCGATGAAGAAGTCTGTTCAATTTGGAGAGTCTTGACATTAGCGTATAGGTACCCTCTCTCGTTCTTTCTGATGCAATCGTAGCGTTGCCATTCATATTTTTTAATATCAACTGCAGGAACCTGGCGATAGCAACCACAAGCTCGTCGCTAATCTCATTGATGTTTGCATTGAGCACATTGGGGATTATACATCCTGGAGCGTCCCTTGAGACCTCATCTGCAATCAATGAATCTGATAAATTGGCCAGAAAAGCACTGGACTGGGAGAAGAAATGAAGTAACATAACTGAATTCCCAACAGAATACAACCGGGGCAAAAATGCATGAACCAATATGGTATTGTAGTTGACAAACAGCACTTGCACCAAATAGTCGACAATGATCAAATGTTTCTGTGAATTCAAAAGTCGAAGAAAATCTACAGCCAAAGTGTCGCAGAGTTCCTTAGCAGTCGAATCAGCAGCTGGGCTTTCATCGTTTTCTCCACTGGTCGCTAGCCGTTCTGTGTAGAACTCTTTGTACAAGTTTAAGAAATCTGGAGCCGTTATCTGCCTCTCTGCGCATCCCAAGGCAAGTTTGTACGCAGTCTCATCTTCCATTCTCTTGCAAAAATCGTAGGACGACCTCTTCTAGGCTTGTTCTTTGGCCTTTGCAATTGCGTTCGTCTCGTAGTGAGAGTTAACAGCTTACTACTATAGAAGATCGCGAGACGACTACTTGATCATACAGCGATATTGAAGGAAAGAAAAGGCTTCAAGACTCAATTAAAGCTCAAGCCACAGCTCCAGCCGTACTGATTTGCCAACTACTTTCTTGAGCGAGCACCCCCGACCTACGGCTTGCTAATCATCCTCATTAGCCATTTGAGTTTGCTTGAAACCTTTACAGTAGCTACATAATACTTTTGGGTACAGATTCGTTACATATACCTGAATTAAGTCGTTTGAGATATTGGGTACTGTTTGCCGCAAAGTTAAAACGTAGTGGAGCCCCAGAATTTCAGTTTGGCTCGCTGTTCTCGTTGTCTTCCTCCAATTCGGCTCTTTCCAGAGTATTTTGCCAGTTTGGTATGTTCACCTCATTCAGAGAGCTTTTCTGCCATTCGGGGATGGAACTCCCGGCAGAACCAAGGGACTCGTCCCTGGCTTTCTTCCACGCCGGGGTGCCTTCCTTCTTGTCCAAGTTTAGTTTCGTCAATATATCTGCAGCTGATGGGATCGTATCAGCGCCTGGAATGGCGTTTTTCGACAGGGGAGACTTGTGGCCGCGACCATGCTCATCGTTTGCGTTGTCTGACATAGTTGAATTTATCAAGTTCTTCAAGGAGCTCAACTCATTATTCACCTTCTCCAGTTCCCTGACGTTTTCCTTGTTCAGTATATGCTTGTCAATGGTGCTCTGAAGGTTCATGATTTCTAACTTGAGCATTTTGAATTCGTCCTCCATTTTGTCCCTCGTCTTGGCCGTTTTCTCCAGGCAGGTCTGCAGTTGGTAGATAGTGGCCTCTAATTCCTCTAGCTTCTCATCGTCCCTGGCCCTCGCCTTTTCCTGCTCTTCCTCGATCGCATTTAGAACTTTATCCACCTTGTCGAAGTAGCTCTGTATTTCTTCCTTGTCCTGTTCCAACTTGCTCTTCGAGTCAGGCAGCAAATTGGGTATCACATATCTCCTCGTTATCTCATACACGCCATAGAGCAATCCAGCCGTCGCAGTTGCCATTACGAAATAGTCCTTCCAGTCACGTCGGGGGATAGGTGGTGGCATCGCCTCGTAAACTGACTCGTCATGCCTGGCTCCGCTGAGTTCCCGGTAGGTGGTGCCAGTACGCTTGCCACCAGACTTCTCCTGGGCCTCCCTCAGTGCCAGTTCCACCTCTTCCTGGGTCAAACCCTTCGATTGAAGAAACTCTATCTTCTTTGTCAAGGGAGCTTCCTTGACACTAGCATCACCCAAGAACGAGACCGCAGACTCGAACAAATCCTTCCTATCGTCCTTCACCTTAGACATCCCAAATCAAATATCAACACCTGCTCAGGATCTTCCGCTGTTAGGGTTCTATAAGATGAGTGTATCGGACCTGAAAGCTTTACTTTATCAATCCTCGCCCTGATAACGGAAGACTCTTTGTCCAATCTTCCAGCAAAGATGCCTCGAAATGGACGATTTGGCGTCGATTCGGAAGCTAGATCGGGATTGGGAAGGCATCCTTGCCCTGGATGTCAAACATGCAAACCTGACGGATGATTTTACGTTCGAAAGAGCCATCAGGTTCCTACCGCTGTCTCAGCAAGCCAAGATCTATCAACTGAGGACGCTCCAGGGGAAGTATGCGGCAGTTTGCAACAGGTTGCTGCAGTTGTTTGGATGTAGCATTGCGAGTGGGATCGGTTTTGGTGAAGTTGAGTTTGAACACAGCAGTTATGGGAAACCTCGCATGAAGAACTGTCCACAAATATCATTCAGTATGTCTAATGGACAGGATTATGTCGTCCAGTACATATGCCGACGAAATGATGGCGATCCTGCCGAGCTGGGAGTTGACATAGCCTCGAGAGATGATTACCTGGGTGGCCACGACCTAGAGACGTTCTGTGAAGTCTTCTCTGACACCGAGTACAAGCATCTGCAATCATTGGACGATGGTATGAGGAGAAAGGCTTTTGCGTTCTACTGGTCTTTGAAAGAATGCTATAGCAAGTACACAGGACTGGGACTGAATTGTGATTTATCGAAGTTGGATTACGGTGGGATGCAAGTCCCAGAGGTGGGATCTGGCTCACAGCGACTGATCGACAACGATTCCATGTTGTTCTATTCCGTGTGGATCCCTCGCCATGGCAAGGAGATCGTCACTGTATGTCGTCAAGACGATTTAAAGGAACCGGCACTGTCTCGCTGGCTCAAGAGCGGACCTCCGGTCTACAGAATTACACTGGAGGATATCCTTGGGTTCCTTGAGGCAGGGGATGCTAGACGGCCATGACCCCCAGGCTGAGGTTCTCAAGAGGATCCTGTTGTATAAATATTGTATTCAGTGATTTTTGACCGTTTTGTATAGCTCATCGCACTTTGTTCATTAGCTTCGTTTATGGAATTGCTCAGGTAAGAGCTGTTAACACAGAGCTTGCGAGATCAATTCACTTCAAAGCATTCGACTGAGATGGTAGAGAGGTCAGTGAAAACAAGGGCCCATTTAGTTGGTGGCTTTGCAGGCGGTTTAGCTTCTGCTCTCACATTGCAACCGCTCGATCTTCTCAAGACCAGAATTCAGCAAAGCAAGGACATTACCTTATGGTCCGCTATCAAGCAAGTTGACAGTATCAAGGGTTTATGGAGGGGAACTTTGGCATCCAGTATAAGGACTTCTGTTGGGAGTGCGCTCTATCTCAGTAGCCTTAACCTAATGAGAACCGCTCTAGCCTCCAGTCGCAAAGCCGGCAGCTCTCTTGGGCGAAGCAGCAAGCTGCCTCAGTTATCCATGTACGAGAATCTGCTTGCGGGTGTCCTAGCTCGAGGTCTCGTCGGATACATCACAATGCCTGTGACAGTGCTTAAGGTAAGGTATGAATCCACACTGTATCAATACAGAAGCCTCGGTGAGGCGACGAAGGATATATACGTCAAGGAGGGAGTGAGAGGTTTCTTTAGGGGCTTCGGTCCTACGTGTTTGAGAGATGCACCCTATGCAGGTCTTTACGTATTGCTATATGAGCGGTCAAAGGTTGTGGTACCAAAGCTACTGCCGAAAACAGTGATCAGCTATGATCCGCAGGGAAACTACAGCACTTACACGTCGACTTTCGTCAATGCGTTGAGCGCTATCTTTTCAGCAAGTCTTGCGACCACTATAACGGCGCCCTTCGACACGATTAAGACCAGAATGCAATTGGAGCCGACGAAATTCACTAGCTTCTTGAGGACGACTGTGGTAATATCGAAGGAGGAGAACATTCTGCAACTTTTTAGTGGCTTGAGTATGCGGCTAGCAAGAAAGGCATTGAGCGCTGGCATCGCCTGGGGAATATACGAAGAGCTGATCAAAAAGTTTATGTAGCAGCATGATAACCATTGCTCTTCAAACTGGTGAATGGCTAGCAAAGTCCGGCATCATTCTTGGGCATGAAAAGAACACCATCAAAAGAACCTTCGATCAATTTTAAGGCAGCGATCCCGAGACATGTGTGATATAGGTCGGGATCATCCTGGTCATTCTTGCTGAAACCTCCAATTAGCGTATTTTGTGTTCTATGCAAGAGAAACTGTTCCGCTAGGTCAAGTCGAGCCGGGAGCTCGCAACCTTGTGTTCCCAATATCCGAAGTGAGTTAAGACACCAAAATACGTAACAGGTGTCGGCGAATTTATTCTCTCTTCCCTGGAAACCACCATGGTCGTCGTGATCGTAATTCGCATTCGGCTCTAGCAAGCTCATACAACCTTCTCTAGATACTTGTCGTTGGCACAACCATGAAATAGTCCTCTCTTTGAATTCATCACTTAGCTGATCAAGCTTGCCAAGCAAATAGAGAGCCGATAAGGCACAAGACGTGTAACCTGCATGAGCTTCGTTGTATGATCCGAATCCGCCCATCTCGCATTGCTGCGACAGGATATAATTCAGGAGCTTGTCGAGGTTAATATGCCTAGCGAACTCATTATGATTCCTGCATCCAAGCAAATACAGGATAGAAATAGCAATATAGCAAAATCTTAAGTCTTTCGGATCCACCGGCGAAGGTTTCAAGTTCTTGTAGTCTAATGTTGACGAGAAGGATCCATTCTCAGGACTTTGGCATTTCGCTACAAAAGTCATGATGTTCTGCCTGTCTAGGTGGTTATCCCAAAAGGTCTCATCTTTCATCAGCTTGAGGACTAGTAGGGCAAAGAGGGTATTCGGAAGGCTCACAGTATTGACTCCTGGGATTTGTACAGACAAGCTGCCTGTGAAGCCTGATATTGTCTGTTGCCATCCCGGCAGCTTTATAGTGATGTAGTGGCGATGTATCCAATCCAAACTTGATCTATACTTCTCAGCAACGTCTATTCCAAGAGCCATTAATCCCGTAAAAGAGTAGAATACTACTGCCATCTTATTAACATCATGTTCTTGTTGACTGCCTGGCAGTAGGGACAAATGCCGTTCGAGAAACCTTACATGCTTTGCATGGTTCGGAATGGACGCCATGACTAGTCTCGATAGAGCCCCTTCTAAGCAAAGCTTGTTCGATGAGCATACGCTTTTATATTCTTATCGCGAAGTTAGTGAAGTTAACCTTCACTAAAGAATCTTTACATAATAGTATACGCAAAGTTACAGCCCTTCCTCCTTCGAAATTTCCTAGAAGAATAGCTTATATGAAGCTATTTCGAATGGTCTCAGCTTGAGCGGAATCTTATTGATTTTGTTGCCGGCTTCGTATTTCACGGATTCGAGAGCTTTCAACTCAAGGTTGTCGATTCTGACAACTTTTTTGATTGGTAGGCATGTCAACAGAGTGGCATTGGATTCGCCTCCAAGAGCCTCATATACCCTCACAACAATGGTTGTTTCTTCGCATGGTTTAAGAGCATAATCCGAATTTAATTGCTGATCTTCCTCGCCTCTCTTCAGATTGGACAAAATGACGTTATCATCTCCTTCGATCTTGATGATATCCTCATACCTCTTGGAAAGTTTCGAGGATATCGGATATTTGTCAGGATAGTTTAGTTGAAGCCCAAGTTTTATCGTTTTGCTGCTCAACGGGCCACGATGTGGATAAATTGCGTATTTAATCTCATGAGTACCCATGTCCGCATGTGCGTCGGGGGCCTTAGGAGAGCGTAGCAGAGATAGTCGCATGAGATTACCGTGCGTGGAGAAACCATATTTGCAGTTGTTCAGAATTGAAACGCCCTTGTTGAACTCCGAGTAATCAGCGAACTTGTGGTGGCATACCTCAAATTTAGCCACATCCCACGATGTGTTATAATGGGTCGGTCTCTTGGTTATACCAAATTGCGTTTCATAGCTGGCAAATTCATTTCGAACGTTAACGGGGAACTCCACTTTCAAAAACTTGTTTGTGGCATCCCAGTTCTCGACTATTGTCGAGATATCAACTGTGCTTTCGCCCTCAGTTCCTGGCTTTACAGCATTCAAAGAGATCCTTGACCTCAACTTGCATTGGTCTGAGATGCAAATGACAACCTCCACGGCACAAGTCGCTTTCGAATGCTCGACTACCTTCACACTTTCAGGTTTGTCCAGATATTTGTATTGGTTGACCGAGTATAACTCTGTGTCCCATGCTTGCCAAGATAGTGGCTTGTCATCAAAGATGACAAACTGGTTTGCGCCCAACTTGTTCCGCCCATGTTCAAGGTCCAGAAATTCTGTTCCACTTTTGATGTCGACAATGCTTTTTATGGTCCCACTTTTCTTACCAATCGTGACCTTCAGCTCTGCATTTGTTAGGATAAATTCATCGTCATGGACCTGGATGTTAACTGAACTTTCAGAGGCCTCATTTTCCGTTTCTGACACCCCGGGCCAAACCCACGTCCTTGCTTCCGTTATTTCATCGCTCGATGGACCTTTTAAGACTTCAAGTGCCTTGTCAATCAAATCACCGCATTTATCCACAACAGCTTTCAACATTGGAACGGCCTCATATTTGTAGACCATTTCGATACTGGATCCTGGCAAGACATCGTGAAACTGGCAAAGTAAGATGTTTTCCCACAAAGCGTTGATCTCATTGATGGGGTATTTGTAGTCATTCGGAAATAGGACAGACGCCTTTGTTGCGAGCCATTCCAGGTCATGGATCTTTACTTCGGACAATCTCATTAGTCTTTTAGTTTGGGCCTGGCTGGTGTAAGTGCCTCTATGGAACTCAAAATACAATTCACCAGACCAAGTTGGCAGATCCTGAGTTTTATTAGTCTTGGAGCAGATATCGTCATAAAACTCATCTATCGTACTGCCAACCTGTAATTTTGGAATGATATTTCCATTACGGTTGTACAGAGATCTGATGCGTCTCATCTTCTCCAGCATTTCCGCCGTTGGTCCACCGCCACCGTCACCTATACCATACAGCATTAGCCCAGAACCGTAGAACTCTGAAGATTTGTTCTGCTTTGCAGTGCGCAAGACGTCACCGAAATGGGCAGCAGCAGTATAAGTGTTTCCCGGTGGCATGTGTGTCAGCAGCTGTGAGCCATCTATACCAGACCAATTGAATGTCGAGTGCGGGAAACTGTTGATATTGTTCCAGGACAACTTTTGAGTCAAGAACCGATCGATACCGGACAGTTGGCAAATTTGAGGTACCTGTGATGAATAACCAAATGTGTCAGGTAACCAGAATATAGTGGATTTCAAGCCGAAGTGCTTCAGGAAGAACCTCTGACCAAAGAAAAACTGTCTCGCTAGAGATTCACCAGATGGTATATTTGTGTCATTTTCAACCCATGAGCCTCCGATAGGAAAGAATTGCGACTGTTGAACCTTTGGTGTCAGGACCTTCTTGAAGAATTCGGGATGCTCCTCTAGCAGCCACTTGAACTGCTGAGCTTGAGAAGCGACAAACTGATACTCCGGATACTGGTCCATTAACGTACATTGAGATGACCAAGACCGTACGATTTTTCTACGGGTCTCTGCAAAGGGCCACAACCAAGCGGTGTCGATGTGACAATTACCCATCCCGTACACATTGGTGAGCACTGTCAAGTCTCCTTTGGAGTACACTTTCTCGCTGTCTGTGAGTGCATCGAAATATTCCTTCTTCAGGTAGTCACGACACTCCTTGATCGTTGAACGATCGTTTGGATCAAACATGTCCATTACCTTATTGCCCAAATGCCTAGCTCTGTGCTTTTGCCACGAGTCGTCTGGCAGCTCCCGGGCTGCATCGCCGAGCATCCAGAAGTCGATTCTCAATGCCCTTGCTTCCCAATCTGGCCAAACAATATCTGCCGTTCTGAGCGTGAAGTATCTGTTGTCATCTGGAGGGTTGATGTCAGATCCCATCCCACAGCCAAACATGCCGTTATTCCCAGCTTCGATGTAAAAGAAATGCTTGTTCGATCCATTGGTTGGCAAGAGGTACTCTGTCCTCTCGCCACCAGAGAAGGCAGTCTTCGGGATCAAAGTATCAGGATCTATGACCACTCCCTCGTTTTCACAGTTCCATTGGAACACCAATTGCTCCTTAGAGTCCGCCCAATGCTGGGGTACATTCAACTCGATTTTGAACCACGTTGTCGACCAGCTTGGTCCAAACGGCTGGCCCTTCGACGCCTCCCTGAACTCCAGCTTGCCCTTCCTATCGGCCTCAATGATGCTCTTCCAGGGTGGTCTCTTGTCAGGCGAAACTGGAGAAGAACCCGGCTCAAACTTAACCTGGTACCACCAAACTTTCACACGATCCTGGTCAAGCTCTATACGCTCCTTATCGTACAGCTTGGGCAGGTTCAGGTCCCGGTAATCCCCCTCATCGATGAACTGTCTCAGCCTGCTCTCGTATATTCCCTGAACGGGTTTGAACTGAGGATCGTAGTTGATTCTATGCTCGGCCATCTCTGCTACAGCTGCTTTCGCTGCCCAACGAGTTCGTATAACCTCCCTGTCCTTGTGTAGATAAGTGTTCCTTTTATAGCCAGCCCAGCGAGCCAGGATGGCTGAAACAGCCCCCCGTGGCCTCCGAGTATGCTACATAACGCTCTGCCGCGACTCTAGCATGTATTTCCGTATACACCTATATCGTGGCTGCTATATAACCGTCCTTGCAGGCCCTTCAGGCTCATTTCTGGATGCTCACTTCCTTGTCCTCTTCCACATTGGCTATGATGGACCCAAACCCGTCCTTCAGCTTGTCGATGTGCAACGCCTCTGGCAGATGCACGGTGTAGCCTTTGATGAGCGAAAACTCATGGGTAATGGCTCCTCCCAAGCTGTCGATAAATTGCTTGAACTTAGAGACTTCGCCTTCAGGAACTGTGTCCTTGAGAGTGACTATATAAGACTTTCCAGACATAACTGCTTACTTCGAGGCCCGTTCAGCAATTCTGTCCGTCTTGATCGATCTCTGTGGCATTCTCTCTAGAACCTATGTCAGAGACCCCTTTTATAGTGCTGCAACCCCTGGCAGCAGCTATCGAGCCCTTGAAGAGCAGATCAGCAAAGCAAGCTGGCAGGAATCGCCATCAACGAAGTTGAAGATGGCCCAACGAGGGCCGCTGCGGTCAGCTCATCGAGTCCCAGCAGCTTGGCTGTTTTACATATGTACAGAAGGGTCGCCCGGGAGCCATCAATGCCGTAATTGTATCTCTTGCTCTGGAATGGCGTCGTCCAGCTCGGAACTCAGGATGTCGAGCAGGCTGGATCCGTCTCTTAGCGATATCCAGTCGCCCTTGTAGAGATCGAACCGGTTGGGTCCCGAGACCGGCGACGATAGCCAGATCTGCTTGTTGGGAGGCTGCTTGTTGATCACGTAGGTGCCGACATTGGCCACTTGAAGAGTCATCACGCCCTGAGTGAGCTCCACGTCTGGTATTCTGTCTGGGTAATCGTCGCTGAGGGCCTCTAGGTCGTCTAGAAGCGTCTCCAGGCAGCGGTCGGCCTCTGCCTGGTACTCTTGGGCACTTAGGTTCAGAACTTCTGGCGGGATGTCGTGTCCGTCGGTGGAGGCGGTCGAGTAGAGCCGCAGAGAGCGCAGAAAGCGTCCTTGTGGTTGTAGAACCGGGCTTGTGAGGTGTCTTATAAGGGACGCATTTCTAGCTGCTGTCGGTCTTGTAATTGCACCAAATCTTCGGCTGAAAAGCCTGGCTGCGGATCGTTTGAGCATCTCAGGGTGAGTCGGGACTTGAGTCAACCGTTCAGGAGTTCAAATATGGGCTTTATCCAGCGATATTCTTCCGATCTTTTAAGGCTTGGTGAGTCCATTTTACCAGTAGTGTCGGAGGAAAAATTATCAGAACCTTGAACAAAGGCCCATCGCTATAGCTAGGAGGTCAGAGGCATCTCACACTTCCTGAATCGATGGAAATCTACGTGTACCTGATTGTATTTGCAGTGGTGCTGCTCTTTGTCGTGTTGCTGCCCATGGTGTCGGGCATTGGAAGCTTCAGCATCGATAAACCAGTGAAGAAGAGCAGCGGGTCGACGAAGGAGTCCAAGATGAAGGAGCCATTCAAGTTCAAGCTCAGGAAAGAGGATAATGAGCCTGAAAATGCATCAGCATTCTCTTCTGCTCGAAAAACCGGCAAGTTCCAGGTTGATCCAAAAACTGGATTGAAGAGAAGAGTCATCGGGAAGTTCGATGAGGATCCAAACAATTACGACTACGACTTGGATGACCTTCTCAATGAAGATAGAGTTGAAGAAGAGAAGGCGCAAGTCAGAAGACTGCAAAAGTTCCAAGGAAGCACTGAGAAAGCTTACGAGGAACTTGTATAGTAGAGATACACTGATTATTTGGTAATGTTCGTTTTACATCAAAGTGCTGAAATATATGTACGAATATCAAGGGTGGGGGGCATGTAGCCCTTATTCTGCGGTTTCTCCATCGTTATCCTTACCGGCGTCAGATTCTGGTGATACGTCACTGGCGCAGTTGTCCTCTACTTGCCCCAGAGACTTTTCGTCGATGTCTTCTTCGTCTGCCATATCTTCCTTCATCTCCCCTGAGCTTTCGTCGTAATCGTACTCGTAGAATAACATGAACACACCAGGCGTCGAGAGGACCTCAGCTTCATCAACGGTGTACACAGTCTCATCTGAGATTCTCCACCAGATGTTTCTATACTTTCTGAATGCAATGTAATGTCCGTAATTATGTGTACCGTAATGAACAATCACAGAGCGCAGGACATAGGTCAAGGGCCCGGATGGCACCGTTGACCGTATAGGCGCCGCCATAGCTGGCGGCGGAGGAGCAGTTTGCTCCTCTTCTTCGTCGTCGCTTTCAGAGGATATGTGATTGGCGCCGTCCTGTTCACCGTCAATGTGAATTGCTTCTTTGCTTTCGTCGAGTCCGCCATCGATACGGTCTTTGGGTATTCTCTTTGTTATAGTGTTTCCCAACGCATCAGTCTCTTCCAAATATTCTTCGTCGCTCCGATCCTCATGATCAATGTTGGAGAAAGAGGATGCGCTATCGGCTTCACCGTTCAAGGGATCGTAATTACTGACATCTCTGTTCACATAACGGCTATCTCCCTCTTCTTCTTCTTCTTCTTCGTCCTCGTCCTCGTCCTCGTCCTCGTCTTCAAATTCCCTTTCATAAGTCTGATGCAATCTAGTGTAGTATTCGTTACCTACGTTTTCTTCATCGCTCGAATCCGCAGCAATGTCTCCCTTTTTGGACATCGGTAAACGGGCATCCAGATTGATTTCATCTATATCACAGCACCACGGAGACAGATTGAGTCTTGACTTGAACAGGACCTTGGCATTATTCTTTCTTATCATATAGGTCCGAGGATCAAAAACAGACCTGTTGATATGAATCGACAATAAAGGAGATGGGCGTAAGAACAGTATTTGCTTCGATTTCGAGCATTTGCGAACCATATTTTCCGTGTGAAGCCTCTTGTAATCTTCATCACTTACAACTGGTTGAGCTAAACTGCGGTCCAGCTCTTCAACTCTGGCTTGGAATGCTTTTAATAATTTCTCAGGTATTGAGTCGCCTTTTGATTCGTATTGCTTTAGTTGCTCCAAAAGGTGCTCACGAACAGCTTCCAATGCACAACGGTTACATTCAACGCCTTCGATAATCTCTGGTTTTATCCACTCATTCATCAGATCTGAAAGCTTGACTGTTGACCCGATGTCTTCGTTCGGCAAATTCAAACTCAGCCCGGAAGAAACAGAATATCTTATTCCGCCATTTTCACCACACTGTAGACAACCGATCCTTTCAGCCGTAATACCGTCGAAAGGCGTAACCAATCTATACGGTGTATAGAACTTCTTTCCCCCTTTAGTCAGTAACAAGTTCGGATCGATCTGCTCTGCCGGTAAAAACACGTCTCCAACTACATTTAAGTGCGCCTGCCCAATTACTGCGCCTTCGGGTAGATCCTCTTCTGCGATGGGTTGTCTCTCAGGCTCCTTCGCATCCACTGACTTTGCATTTCTCTCTATTTCCGACAAAATGGTTTGAAAGAACTCTTGGGCATCCTCTTGATCGTAGCCAAGAAGCATGTTCTTGTTTGGAGACTTCGACATCACCTTCAATAGTTTATTCGTCTTGAAACATGGTCTATCCTTGTAATATTTGAAGTTCAGTTTATCAAGCATATCTCTCAAGGCAAGACTAAAAGTCACATCAGGCTCAGTCTCCTCTTCGTGCTTTCCATTAGCCAGTTTGCGATTCGCATGTTTTTTCGCCCTTCCATAGATTTTGCCTTTGCTCTTCCTCCCCTGCAGATTGTTCTCTTCCAAGACTGCTTTCTCTTCCTCCTCGGACTCCCCACCAGCGTCTATCCTCTGCTTCTTGGCTATCACGTTGTCCAGAAACTTCACCAACTCCTCAGAGGATGCCAGCGATTGAATCACCGAGTTCATAAAACAGGTATTGCCGTCATTCACCAACCCGGCTATATAGCCCCCTCTTTTTAGCACTTCCGCATCCATCTGGCCACCTCTGGGCATCCATCGACGAATGGCATTCGAAGCATTATAGCTTGTTATATCTCCAATGCTTGGAAGACTGGCCATGACAAACTTTCTACTCTTAAAAATCAAGTATGCTCCCGTCGCAACAATAATAACAACTGTGATAACGAAAGATGTGCCCTGGTTCCTGTTCGATGGCTCTATAAATACGCTAGCGATCTTCTTTTGTAGTAATTCCCAGAACAAACTCATACAGTTGCTTGAAAAAACGCTTCAAAGCACAGAAAAATGTGCCTGATAGATAAAGTAAAGCTTCAGCTCAGAAATTCCAAGCCAGCAGATCCTCTCGAGCATCAAAAGGGAACCACTAGACACTCGATTAAAAGCGATTGGTGATGAGTAGCAGATGCTTTGTGGTGAACCAAAATTTTTCAAATCACTACCAACGACATCTTAGTCAACCATAGAATAAGAGTATAATAGCATATCGAGGCCATTAGAAGAGTTCTATTAAGCCATAGGTATGGTCCAAGCGGTCTCCAGTGTTCTTCTGTTCTTCTAGAGGTGTCGCGAGCAAACACAAAAGTTTTCTTGATTTTGCCGTTTTGGGAAGCGTGTTTGAAGTGAGATCTGGCAAATAGCCGCCGAAGTCGAAACTCGCTTAACTGCATTCAGATCAGGCACCGATTCCTGCTATTAACTCGTAGTTCTTTCCCTTGACGCCGTCCTATGTGTTTTTGTGGGTTGTGAGTAAAGAAGTTGTGAAGAAGTTGTCGTCCTATGAGGCCGTCAAAATCAGAACAGCAGAACGCCGACAGTGTTGTCTTGGGGACCATGGGGTAGACAGATGATAACAAGCTTTCTATAAAGCATCCATGATTGCTCGATACAGATACACAGGGAAATGCAAAACCATACATATTTTTGTTGCCAGCGGTGAAGGCTTCGTAAATAAACTGTAGTTGTTAGTCTTATCGGTTTTGAGATACATACAGACGGGGAACGGGGTCTATTGGGAGTTCTGGTCTGGCTCCGCAGCTTCAGAAGCACTAAAATCTTGTTGCTGCGCTTGTTCTTGTTGCTCTTGTTGCTCTTGTTGCTCTTGTTGCTCTCGTTGCTTTTGGTGTTCTTGTTGCTCTTGTTGTTCCTGCTGAGGTGGTTGTGGCGCCTGCTGCTTCATCGGCATAAAAGAGCTTCTTTCTTTGCCCCAGCCGGTTCTCAGGTTTCTGCCTTGCAAGGGGAAGTTCGCTAAGGCCACAATGCATACAGCTGCTTGCTCGTGAGTATCGTATTTGATGAAACAGCAACCTTTCTCTGGGTAGTGCTTGAAGTCTATGATGAAACCAAAGTTTTGCAAGAGAGGAATCAAATCCGCCTCAGTGGCAAAGTGTGGGATGTTGCCGATGTAGGCTGTAGTCACCCTCAGTGGAGCTCTTCTTATCATGGAATCCACAGCCTGTGGGTTGACTGGGGGCGGAACCAGCGGACCGCTGGGTGCCTGAGGAGCTGGTACAGCGCCAATAGGCAAGCCCATGGAGTTTGGAGGTGGCATATGGACGTCTCTGCCGCCTGGACCGAAGCCGCCGTTGTTGTAACGGAATCCGTTACGTGGACCACCATTGCGACGAGGGTGGCTCCCGCTGCTGTTCTCCCGCTTTGCGGCCCAGTTGATTCTTAGTGGTCTACCGTTGAGCTCATGGCCCTGCATGGCATCCATGGCCTTTTGAGCTTCTTCCTGGTCGCCAAATGACACAAACCCATAACCTCTGGACCCACCAGTCTGCATGTCCCACATGACATGTCCCTGCAGATAGGTAGGGAACTCCTTAAAAGCATTTCTCAGAGTCTCGTCGTCGACGTCAACATTCAGATCTCCAACGAACAAGTTGAATGTTTTGTCGTCTGGAGAAGCCTGTTGCGACTGGAATGCCCAGTTGATCTTGACCACATTGTTCTCGATTTGCTTGCCATTCAAAGTTTGCAAAGCAATATTAGCGTCGTGTGATCGGTGGTACTCAACGAATGCATAATTTGCGTTGCTGTTGTTCTTATCGACCATGATCTTGACATTGGCAATGGCACCACCAACCTGGAAGTATTGTCTCAAGACCTCTTCATTGATTGAAGTGTCCAAGTTCCCAACGTATAGAACTTTGTCAGAGGTTTCTCTGCCGCCTTTGATCGCGTTTGCTGGGACCACGGAGGGCTCTTCTGATGATTTTTCTTCGTTACCAACCTCGGCAGCTGGAGGAACTTCTTGAGTTGACTGTTGTTCGGACATCTCTTGCTCTGGAATGATAAAAAGCTGCTATAAGGCGGCTCTGGCAATGATCAAGCGATTGGTAAAAAGTCAAGCAGCGATCTCTTGTCCTCTTTCCCTTAATGCTTTTCCGGCGAATTATTAAAGACCTTGCTAAGCAAATTATGCCACGATATTAAGCACTCAAACTTGCCAAGAACCAAAGGCGGGCAATGAGACCTGTGAATAACCAGATAGCGCTATTACGCAGCTTCACATTTTGTCCTTACAAAGGTTCATCGCATCGCTCGAGTGACTATAGGCAATAATTTTTCATCAATCACCCGCCTCAATCGTGTGAAGTGATAGATCTGGAGCATGGAGCAAAAAGAATGGTCTCTAGCGGGATCGAACCGCTGATCCCCGCGTTATTAGCACGGTGCCTTAACCAACTGGGCCAAGAGACCTTGTATTTGGTTAAAAAGTGAGCTTTTAGTTGACATTTTATAGGGTCTGGCTTAAGGCTCATTCTTTCACACAATCTTCTTGCGATTTGAAATCTCTCATGGAATCCTCTTGGTACTCCTTTATTCCTGATCGTCATGGGAGGAACCAGAGTATCCGCTCTATGCCGATTGCCGTTCCGTCACTGCGAGCAGCGAATACTCCGAGAGCGTGTTCATTCGAGGAACTGGCTCATTCCATTTGTTGTCTTCCTCCCAACTTCTTCTCTTTCATCTACCTCTCCTATTGAAGCATCCGATTCGAGCTATCTCTTCCCATTCACAGCTGCCCGAAGGGCTCAGCAGAGCGACGCTGTACGGCCAATTGGTGGTCTATGAAGGCCTCGGCCGTCTTGCAAACAGAGATCTGGTTCCAATCTTTTGCCTCCTTCTGTTCTTCAGCAATAGGAGTAAGGCTTAAGCATCGCGCTTTACAAAGGCGACCACTAAATAAAGCCTCTATAACAACCGTAAATTTCCAAAGGAAGCTAATTAATTCAATTGTGTTGGCCATATAACTTTCATTCATTAGGTGTTTTACAATCCGATTAATCTTTGGTCTTTTAACCGTTTTGGATTCATTCCCTCCTTTCGATCCATTTTAAGCCTAACAACAGAGTCATTAGAGATGAACCGCCCTGATATAGGTACGTATAGTCCCGGAGTTGTGCTAACGGTTGGATCGCATTATGCCAAAGTGCTGAAGTATCTTACTAGTGGAGGCTTCGCTCAAGTTTACACTGCAGAGATACAACCGGCAGATTCGTTTGCGCAATCTAATATTGCATGCCTGAAGAGAGTGATTGTACCCGATAAATCGAGTTTGAACACTTTAAGAGCTGAAGTGGATGCTATGAAGCTTTTAAAGAATCACAAACATGTGGTTTCGTATATCGATTCGCACGCAGCCAAGTCTTCATTTCAAGATGGGAGTTACGAAGTGTTGCTCCTGATGGAATATTGTGCTGGTGGTGGCCTGATAGATTTTATGAATACTAGATTACAAAATCGGCTACAGGAATTCGAGATTCTGAGCATTATGAGTCAAGTGACCCAGGGGATAGCCGCAATGCATGCGTTAGTACCGCCTTTGATCCATCGTGATATCAAAATCGAGAATGTGCTAATATCGCATAATGGGGACTATAAGGTTTGCGATTTTGGGTCGGTATGTGGGGCTATTAGGCCTCCAAAGAACCCGCAGGAGTTCGCATTTGTTCAGCATGACGTTCTTAAGAACACCACGGCACAGTACCGGGCACCTGAGATGATCGATCTGTATCGTGGAGATCCAATTGATGAGAAATCAGATATATGGGCATTGGGAGTGTTTTTATACAAGTTATGTTATTACACAACACCATTTGAGAAAGGCGGTGAGTTGGCCATTTTGCATTCGAGATATCAATTTCCCGCTCATCCGATATACAGCGACCGCCTAAAGAATCTGATTCGCATGATGTTAATGGTGGAACCTAGTCAAAGGCCTAACGTATGCCAGACTCTCGAGGAGGTGTCCCGAATGCAAGGTGTACAGTGTCCAATCAAAAATTTCTACCTAATACGTGCAATGCAGCAGCATGCTGATCAAAAGCAGTTGCATTACAGTAAGACACAGCCGGTTTTGAACGTCCCGATCATGAACCAGCCAATGATGAATCAATCCCTTGGCAGCAATTTACAGGCGGCGATCCCGGTCAGTACCCATCTCACTATTTCGAAATCCGGGCCTCAGCTTTCCAACAGACCGAACAGCACTGCTGGTACAGGCGTTGGAATGGCATTACTTCAGCCGGACGTGCGTCCTCTGAGCCAGAAATCTGGCGAAACTTATGGCATCCTAACGCGGGCTTCGAAGAAGCCACCCGTTAGCTCACCTGATGTTTTCCCATCCGGGAGAGGAGACGTCAATAAAATAGTGAGCGCCAATGTGACGTCTTTCGACCGGCCAGTCTATGTCGATTCTGTGACTCAAACTACAGAGCCAGAGACCGGTGTCATAACATCTGCCGTGTCAACCAACTCGCAACAAAAGAAGATCTTTCCTAGTAGCAGTGGACCTGCTGCCACCAAGCCATTGAGCTCAAGTTCTAAAAAGACGCTAAAAGAAGAGCAGGACCACATATCTTCTAGAAGCAGGAGCGGAGGTTCTGTGTCCACTGGTACTGAATTTACCTCACGAGCAGGGAATTTCGCTCCCCAGATGTCGCAGGCCTCCATGGGAAACAGAGAAGTGAAAGAATCCATCCAAAAGAGGGTCCATGACCTGTTGACTTCATCAGAAGACCTGCCCGCGTCAAAAGTGGAGCATGATCAAACGAAGCAAGAAGCTCGTTGTAATGATGACAGACATATAAGGCACAATGCTAACGGAGATTCCGACAAAGGCGCACGTAAAACCAAAGAGAGACCCCGTCCCCCTCCAAAACCGGCTCACCTGAGATTAAGCCAATCTACAAAACCAACACAATTTATGGCAAAGCGCATCACTCGTGCGGGATCTATAAAAGAGGAACGTGAAAATTCAATCATCGATGGAAAAGCGGATAACTTCAGAAAAAAGGTTTCAGGTGTTCTGTGAAGCTGCTGGCTATTGCTTCTTGGTCGTCTACCTGTTGTTAATCAGCACTCGACTCAGAACTAGTAAGGACTAACTATAATGTTACAATTTCGAAAACACGAAGAAACGAAACCTGATTGACTACTCCTTTCATCCTGAAATCCTTAGTCGACCTTAGCTTCGCTCGTTTGGCTGATTTTTTGAGTTTAAGATCTCACACACGTTCAAGCCGATTCAACTACCGGTTCTCCTGGGCTTAGCAAAGTTATAAGGATTTGTTCCGACACTGCTTGCAGATGATGTGCATCAATCACTATCGCTCCATTCTTCAAAAGAATCAAGAATGAAGTCGGTAGCCTCTTCAAACCTCTCTTCCATATTACTATTGAGCCCGTCGGTCTCACATCTCAGAACTCTACCGTATTTCTTTCTAGGTTTCTTGTTTTCATTTTCAGCCCAACATGGATGATTCTTATCTGTGAAGACTAATGAGTTCTTAAAATACCAGTCACTCAGTGATTCATCAACCAGTGGAACCAGCGGTCTCAACTGCTTTCTTCCAACGAAGCTAATCACAGCCTTCACAATGGCCCTTGTGTCCCGATGACCCAATAAATGCACAATTCCTGCGTACGCGTCACCGACACCAACGAAAGCAACCCTTGAGAGCGAAGGAATGTATTTGATATAATGATCCCATAGGTAAAGAACGACCTCTTGCGACGTCACAACCGCCGAAAAATTGTCTTGCTCAAACAGAGATTGAGGAATGTTGATATCTATCACACCATACCTCCGATCAAGTGCCCATTTGATGACATCCAGAGGTGAGTCTACAATAACAGAGCTGGCAGGATCAATAGCTCCTGTAATCGCATCTCTCTTAGCCCAAATCTCGGGAGTATTATGCACGAGTATTATGATAGTACTTCGCTCATATAGATCGGAAGAACAAAGGATGCTGTCATCAGGTATCTCTAGCTTTTCAATTGGTAGCTCCACGAAGCCATTTTCTCTGGAAAGTTGATGGAACTGCTCCTGGCGTATAGCTGTTTGCAAGGGGAAATTCTTGGAAACGATAGAATCGGTCACTGGTTCGCTGAAGTTACAGCCAGCGTTACCATACTTCCGTTTGAAGCATTTCCAGTATTTGGATTGGATATGTATAACTTTATCGATCATCTCTATTGCCTCCAGTTTGGGATCTTTGGTGGGTTCTGGCAACTCATCAGGTGGTTCTCCAATGAGTACTTTGGTGACACTCAAAGCACTTCGTGCGATAGAATCCAGATCGTAACCTCCTTCGAGAGCCACGCATATATTACCTCTTGCCAGAGATTTCAGCATGTGGGTCATATGCCCATAGCAACTTGGGGTTACGTGACACTGGCCTATGGTATCACCATCTGCAGCGTCAAACCCGGACGACACGATTACCAGATCAGGTTGGAACTCTCTAGCCATAGGCATTACGACCTGCTCGAAGGCCAGCATATACTCCGCATCTCCGACCCCTGCGACTGGCCAGGTGATATTACAATTGAAGCCTTCACCCTTTCCCTCTCCTGTCTGATCGTATTGACCGTTGATTGTCCCCGGATAATATCTGCCGAGCTCGAATCTGTGCAGCGAAATGTACAAAACTCTATCATCGTTGTAGAACGCCTTTTGGGTACCGTTCCCATGATGAACATCCCAATCTAGTATTAGAATCCTTCTTACGCTTTCCGGATAGCTTTTAAGCATAGTCTGAGCAGCCACGGCAACATTACTGAACAAGCAAAAGCCACCAGCGGCCTCCGGTTCCGCATGATGGCCCGGTGGCCTCACCACCGCAAGAGCATTTTTCACTCTGCCCTCGACCACTGCCTTACAAGCCTCTATGACACCACCACAGGGCAGCTTAGCACTAAAGTACGAGTCATTGTTAAAGTAGACCGAATCTCCTGTTTCAGTCTCCTTCAATAGCTGATCGCGAGTCATCTTCGAAGTCTTTTCTATAAACTCCAGATGTTCCTTCGAGTGAACTTGCAAGATTTCCTCATCAGTGGCTTCTCTCACGGGTATTTTGAGCATCAAATTGCCAATATCATCAAGCCCACTTAACGTTGGGTCATTTATAAGCCCGTTTTCTGCCAGTATCTTGTACACTCGGTAGATTCTTCTGGGGTCCTCCGGATGCGGATCAATATACTCGAAATACGATGTAAAGATCTTGGCGTGGTACCTCATTCTCACATCGTAGCACAGTCCCGTCTTCAAAGGAGTGTAGTGTAGCTTAGGAGCACATGTCGGTACGATGACTTTTCTTCCCACACTGTCGCCTTGCGCAACAGGCGTCTGAATTCTCTTCAGAGCCGCTCCATCTTCTGGTTCCTCGATCCTACGCTTTTCTGGCAAACTATCGCCATTTTCTATTTTCACAACTTCGGTACTCATCTTATCAACAGCTACCAGTCCTTGTCGTCTGCTTTAAGTCTATTCCCATTAGCAAAAAAGATCCTACTTTCACAAAACTTTCGACCAACCTTTCGAAAGCCTGAAGCTTCACAAAGAATTGGACACCAATAAGCTAGATGAGATCTCAGATTGTGCCTAATAGCTTTCAAGAAGACAGATCTTAGCAGAGATTTTTTTTACTGCTATATAGTGTAAAAAAAAGCGATTTACACCATACAAAGGCTGCGATGAGCTCTAACATTGGAAGGATTATAGGCTTACCAAAGCTCAATGAACTTCTATAGGGATGCTACCTGGGTGCTTGAATATGTGGAAGAAGAGGATAAAAAAGACAGGCTCTCAGGGTCGATGCAAACGCTGGTTTTGAAGAGCTGTCAGAGATTCAAGCTGAAGAGCGATCCGAAGCATTTGTATGCTGTGCTGGACTCATGCTGGAGATATAAACCATATTTGGAAACTATTATGCGAAAGTCGGAGATTTACAGAGATATACCGAAGAAGAAAGGCAAACCGTTGTACTCCAAGCTGACATTGTTACTTCTATGCCACGATTTGCTGGTTTCGAAGCAGAAAAGGATACAGATGGGGAAGTTACCGATAAAGGAGTTTGTCCTGAAGCATAAAGCTAGGTTGAATAGCGAGTTGGTGAAGTTGAAATTGAAGTTAGGTGTTAAAGATTTATCTGAGCTTGTTGATAAGGATGAGATCGGCAACGATGTGACGCCCGTTAGGTGGATCCGGATAAATCCACTGCGATGTGCCGACTATGACACCACTAACGTCTTGGTGGAGTTGAAGAGGAAGTTCCCGAATCGGGCAGATCATTGGGCGGATATTCAACCGGGATCGCTCTACCACGATGAGTTTATTCCAAACCTGTTCGGAGTGCATCCGAGGGACAAGATCACATCGCATGAACTCTATCGTCAGGGAAAAATTATCATCCAGGACCGTGCCTCTTGCTTTCCGGCTCATATATTGAATCCGGGAAAGGATGATGTGGTTATTGACGCCTGCGCTGCTCCGGGCAATAAGACTACTCACATTGCGGCTCATTTGCAGCCCAGAGCAGGTAACGACCAGTCGCCAAGGATATATGCCTTCGAGAAGGAACCTGCACGGGCAAAGGTGCTCAAGAAGATGATTAACGTGGCCGGCTGCAGCAGCTTTATCGAAATTAATGTTGGCGACTTCACCAAACTTGCGATTCCGGAGAAGTTCAAAGATGTTACAGGTCTGGTTGTGGATCCCAGTTGTTCAGGTAGCGGAATATTCGGTCGTAAGTCGGTTGATAGCCATAATGTGGCTAAGAAGAAAGCAGATGGCGAGCTTCAGGTGCCCGAGGAAGAGGAAAAGATGGTCGAAGATGATGTCAAGGACCGTCTTAACAAGCTAGCGTCGTTCCAGTTCCAAGTTGTGAAGCATGCTATGAGCTTACCTAAGGCTCGCAAGATCGTTTATAGCACATGCTCTGTGCATGCAGAGGAGAACGAACAGGTGGTTATCGACTTACTTCTCGACAAAAAGGTGCAACAGTGGGGTTGGAGAGTCGCTCCGAGGGACAAGGTGATCCCGACCTGGCCAAGACGAGGTATAGTCGAGGAATTTGAGCAGGTATTTAGAGATGATAGCGAAAAATGTCAGCGGTTAGCGGAAGGCTGCATCAGGGCTTTGCCACGCAAGGATGGAGGTATAGGTTTCTTTGCCGTCTGTTTCGAGAGATAGATGTTGAGCATATCGTTTCATTACTTTGTAACTTTCTATGTAAAATAATTTGATTCGAAACAGAACCTGTTAGTTATCATTACAATTTCGACAAAATGTCATCAACCACTTCTTGAGTGGTAGAGTTACCGCCTAAATCTGGAGTTTTGATCTTGTCTTCTCTCAAATTAGCGTCGACGGCCCTGTAGATATCCTGAGCAGGTTCGTTATGGCCCAAGAATTGCAACATGAGACCTGTGGACCTGATTGTAGCAATTGGGTTGGAGATGCCTTTACCGGCGATATCTGGTGCCGAACCGTGACAAGGTTCACCAATCACGATTTCTGGGCCTACGTTTGCACTTGGAACAACACCTAGGGACCCGACTAGAGCAGCCGCACCGTCCGAGAGAATGTCACCGTATAGATTAGGAGCCACCACAACGTCGAAGCACTCCGGCTCTCTGAACATTCTGTAGACCATAGAGTCGACAATTTGTTCGTTATAGGAAACTTGGCCGTACTTGTCTTTATTGCTTTCATAGACGTCCTTGCAAATCTCTCTGAATAGACCATCACTCTGCGATAGAACATTGGACTTGTGAGTGACTGTCAAAGTTGCATGACCATTGGTTTTCAACCTCTGCAGAGCGATATCGAGTGCAATAGTAGCGATCTTTCTGGTTGCAACCTCTGAGATCCTTTTGGTGGCTTCAGCGACCCTAGTTCCGGTCGCTTCGTCCACATAAGTCTTCTCCACCTTGATATACAGATCCTCCGTGTTCTCCCTGACGATAACCATATCGACTGGTCTGTCCTTGGTGCCCTCGACAGATTTGACTGGACGAACGTTAGCGAACAGGCCCAGTTCCTTTCTCAGCGCCACAATTGGCGACGAATAACCTTCCACCTTGGTCGTAGGTGATTGCACAGCACCAAATAGAGCACCCTGACACTGGTTTTTCAAAACCTGAACAGTCTCCTGAGGCAGAGCCTTACCGGTTTCCTGGAAAGTACCCCAACCAGCCTGCAAATCGATGAAATCAAAACTCAAACCGTGTTTACCGGTCAATTTCTCCAAGATTTGCTTGCCAGCTGGGATCACTTCCTTACCGATACCATCACCTGGGATCAACCCGATTGTCATAGATTTTGGTGCAGAAGCATACGCCCGACGAGCGACCAGTCTACCTACAGTGCTTCTCAGCATACCTCTCTCAAATACTTAGCTCCCTGCCATCCTAAGCAATCATTGGCACCAAGTTACGCTCAATTGACCACATTTATATGATAAAGTTGGGTCAATGCTGCTAGCATCAGCTTATGTTGCAACTATTCCAGCGGAATTTAAAGCTGGAGGTGGATGGGTGTTTTGAAAAATTACGAAGCTTATTACCAAAGGCGATGAGATGAGCCCATCAATGGTTCAATCTGATGCTAATTGGTGCTGTTTGGTGGCTCCAGGTCAATGGTGTCGACGGAATTGAACAGCCACTCGCTGGTTCTAGAGTTTTCCGAGGATGATAGCGACTTCAGCACAGATTCCAGGCTAGAGGACGGCGTCAGCGACGTGACCGATGAACATGAGATGGCATATTACGAGAGGGCTGTTGTGGAAATTGCCCGCGGTGATAAGTACATTTGTATGATTTGCACTGTGGAGATGGATTACAGTTGCAAAATGTATGCGTGTGAGGGCTGTTACCGAGTTTTCGACTTCGAGTGTATTCGAGAGTGGGCGTTGAAGTCTACAAAGAAGACGGCTGAGAGGATATGGAAGTGTCCCAATTGCTACCGAGTGAATAGCAGGGTGCCGCCTAGCGGCAGACCGACCTGCTGGTGTGGAAAAGTGGTGAATCCGGAGCCAAATCCGCTGGATCCAAATTCGTGTGGTCAGACGTGTGACGCCCCGATATGCCCCCACGGCTGCTCCAAGCAGTGCCATTTGGGACCTCACCCGCAATGCGAGCGAACGTCGACTATCAGATGCCGATGTGGGAAGCATTCGAAGGAGGTTTTCTGCTATGACTTGAGTTCTATGAAGGGCAGACACAAGTTCGAATGCCGGGAAACATGCGGTCTCCCGTTGGCTTGCGGAATTCATACTTGTGAGAAACTATGTCATTCAGGTCTGTGCGGACCGTGTCCTGCAAAGCTATACAGTAAGGATGAAGAGCATAGGATTAGATGCTACTGTGGATTAGAATCCAAAGATTCGATCGAATGTAAAAACGTCAAGGTCGCCGGAGAGCTTTCTAAGAACAAAGCTGGAGACTCGTGGATAGGTGCGTTTTCGTGCAGCCGCAAACGGAAACTCGAGTATCGCTGCCATAAGCACTCGTTTGTGCAGGCTTGCGTTCCATCGCCTTCTATTTCTGGCACACTGCCGTGTCCGTATTCGCCTAAACTGCTCAAGACGTGTCCTTGTGGTCGGACGCCATTAAAAGACCTGGGAAGCCCCAGGAAAGCTTGCACTTCTCCCATACCGAACTGTGATTCCATCTGCGGTAAGAAATTGGCTTGTGGTAAGCATACATGTCCCTTCAGATGTCACGACGGACCATGTATGGATCCGTGCTCTCAAATTGAGGTCAGGCGCTGTGCATGTCATCAAAGGCTCTTCTCAGTGTCTTGCCAGTTCCAAGGTGAGCCTCGATGCAATATCAAATGTGAGTCTCTCATGTCTTGCCGTCGTCATAGATGTACAGAAAGATGCTGCTCTGGTCGTCCTGACGCCGAAAGAAGACGAAAGATCGCCTATAGCTCGCGGGAGCTGCTGGATGAGTCTTTGGTTGAGTCTCAGCACATCTGCCTCAAGGAATGCAATTTGACTCTATCATGTGGCATTCATAAGTGTCAAATGAAATGCCATCCAGGCAAGTGTCCACCCTGTTTGGAGAGTGATTCAAATGATATGGTTTGCCCATGTGGAAAGACCGTCGTCGAAGCGCCAGTACGTTGCGGTACCAAATTACCGCCCTGCAGATATCCTTGTATCCGAGTGGTCGAAGGAGTGTCTTCCTGTGCACATAGGCCAACGCCTCATGCGTGTCATTCACTGGCTGAACCCTGCCCTCCATGCACTGCTATCGTGTTCAAACCGTGTAAGTGTGGTAAGAGGACAAAGGTGAGAACTCTTTGCTTCCAGAACGACGTATCCTGTGGAACAACCTGCAATAAACAATTGGAAAACTGTCCTCACCTGTGTCAGAAGAGCTGTCATTTACCAGGTGAATGCCAAAAGAGCTGTAAGCAAATTTGCAATAGACAACGTACTCATTGCCAGCACAAGTGTCCTCTACGTTGCCATGGTAACAGCGAATGCCCCGATTTACCTTGTACTGTCGTCGTACCTGTGACGTGTCAATGTGGGTTGACCGAGTCCTTTGTCACCTGTGGAGCCAATTCTGAAGCCGTCAGCAGTCAGGCTACTGCAGTTCTTCCTTGTACCGAAGAGTGCGAGATTCATAAAAGGCATCTGCAATTGAAAGAGGCGTTTGGCATAAGCGATTGTAGTGATCCTGTATCTCGAGCTAGGACAGAATCCTGTGAGAGCCTTGCTCTGACTGCAACAACTTTTGAACAGCTGGAACTACCTTACAGTGAACAAGCCTTGGGAACTTTCGCAAGACAACAGGCATGGTGTGCCCAAATTGAGGAGACATTGAATAAGTTTATGAATGACGATGAGAAGACTTCCTTACATTTCAAACCAATGAAGCCAGCACAAAGGCTATTTGTCCGGCATTTGGCCAAATCTTATAACCTTTACTCAGAATCGCAGGATCCTGAGCCTAAAAGGTCGGTATTTATCAAGAAACTGGACAACGGCAGCTCGATTATTCCCAAGATTCGCTTAGCTGATTCTCTAGTGATATACCAATCTTTCAAACAGATGGAAAAGGAGAAGAAAGCGCAAAGAATGGAGTCGCAAACGACCACGAGGCTCATCAACTTTCCATCAGTAGAGGAAGCAAAGCTCAAGCGTGCCGAGAATAATGCGTTCATGTTAACGAACCTCTCTGCAGGCACAGCTGAAGAGGATCTAGTGCGCCTCTTTGCGGAGCACCTAAAGCCCACTCTTGTCAAGAATCCACTGTTCAAGGTGGTGAAATCGAGAAAGACTGCGTACATCTACCCCGAGGATTACACTGACATCAGCGCCAATGTGGAACGCGATCTAGAAGCTCTGGTAGGCCATTTCGATTATATCTGTAAAGAGTGCTTCATCGGCGACGGCGTTGAGCTTTGCCACATTGATGTGAGCACCTTTGAAGAACCTGCCGAGTGACGCAGTGTCGGTCCTATTAATTCGAGCTATTTACAGTAATTAATGACGTACCCGCTATCCAACTCCCGGTCATAGGACAATCTCTTCCGTGTTCTGATCCTCAGGGCCCTTCTTACCTTCCTCATCCTCCGCTGCTGCCCATGTTTCCGATGGGTTTGCGCGTCTCGCCGCCAGCAGATCGGTCTCCTCCAATGCCTTTTGCTTCCACACGTCGATGACTTTCTGCTCCTGCTCGACACCAAAGTCGATGGCTGAAGTACCGTACACAGAGCCAAACATCTCGCATTCTTCCTGGGCCACCTGTTGCTCCACTTCTTGCTGCATCCTTAGACGATAAAACTCGAACCTCGCTTGGTCGTATGCCTCCACTACGCTTTTGCCCGGACTCTCCTTCAGCAAATATAAAGTCCTTTGGACCACGCTTTCGCCGTCCAACGGTTTCCCTAGCTGTTGAATACGGCTCCAATCATACTCTTCCTCAGCGTCATTTTCCACAAGCATCTTAGGTCTCGAGAACTCCCATGGGTGCTGTTGATAAAACACCTCTCTCAGCTGGTCCTCGAAAAATTGTAATTTCGGAGCCCTGTAAAGCTTGCTCGTGTTAATCTTCCGATCCAAACTGCTTGCTCTCGTCTTGTACAGCCCCTTTCCGTTGAGCTCTCCCATCTGTTCCCTCAGTTCGGTCAATTTCTTCATGTTTGATGGGTTCAAAAGCCTTGGCTCACGAGCAAACCTAGTTCTAGGTGGAACAGATGCCACCACATCGTACCAAGCCGGCGTATTCTTGAGCAAACCCGATCTCAAATAAGCTGATGTTCGTTCTAGAACATTGACGGCATTGGTCTGTATTTTCATCGCTTTTGTTGCAAAACCTGTTTAGCTAGATTCACCGCACTCCCAATGGTCAACTGCTGGTCAGAACAGCCTCTGCTTATGTGCTTTTAGCTTTAAAGCTTGTTATGTATGAAAATTTTTGACTACTAGTGAGAAATCGTACTGGGTACCACAACGACTGTACCTTGCGACTACCAACAAGACAAGGAAAGAGAGCGCCTGGAAGCTGCCTTTCGCTGGGAATTGAGTCATTGAAGTGCAGCACGAAGCTTCCCAGACTCAAGATTGTGTTGGGCTGATAGTAGGGCTTTTAGTGCGAAGAAATCGCGTTTCTGGTGACGCTACTTCTAAACAAGTCGAAGATATAGATCGTATCGTGTTGGAAATCGTGGAACGTTGTACTCTAGGGTTCGTGTTCACTGAATAGCTTCCGTCCGGCTTTTGGCAGAATTATTCCAGAATGTCCGCTTTGTTCAACTTCAAATCGCTGCTGCAGGTTATTTTGCTGCTGATATGCTCCTGTACCTATATCCACGCGCAGTGGCCGTCTCTACTGGATCGTTACAAGGATCACAGCGCTTTTGGCGCCTTCTGGAAGATGGCAAGAGTGGGCGAGAGGGCTAGTCCGTATGTTAGTCTGGCATGTATTTTGATGGCTATCAGCCAGTTGAACAATTGATGTAGTGTTCATTTTAATGTAGTTTGAGGTTAGATTGGTGTAATGGCCTCGGTATGTGTGTTCATCGGTGTATTTATTCCCGAGTTGGTAATCAGTAGGTATTTTAACGTTGTTTAGGCGCAAGGTTACATTCAGAAAGACATGAAATATAAACAACTATTTGAACTCATATACTTCGTTTTGGCCCCTGGTGAGTACCGCAGCCCTCTTGGTGCCTACAATCCGCTCGAGACGCAGTCCGTCCAGTTTGCTGTATATTGTTCTAACGGTGGAGATGTTCAAATCCGCCGTACCTAGCAGTGCACTCTTAGCCAGAAACCTTACAACCTCGCCATAAAACTCGGAGTTGCCAGGCGGCTGGTAGAAGACTATGCTTTTCGCCCCCTTGATCTCGTAGCGCCTAAAGTGATGCAGTCTCTCGGTGTATAGCAGAACCTTCACGCGGCCCTGTTGGAACAACGCTCTATTGCTGTTCAGTTGTCTTTGATCCGAATATTCATTGATGTCTCCAAACAATACCGTCGTCTTCTCCTTCAGATGGTTGCGCACTCTGAGGAAGTCTGCGTAGTCGGGGATGTAGATGAGGATCCCGTCTTCGTAACCTGTGGACTTCACGATCGAGGGAATGATAACACTGGTAAAGAACTTGAACCGGAGATCAGGCTCCTCTATAACGGAAGCGGAACCCATGTCAATTCTCTGAAATATTTGTCTCACTTTCAATCCCAATTTACCTATGCTTGAGCCGGTTGGTTCGATCATACGATGGTTCTTCCATCTTCCCGATATATTCTGACACCTGTTGTTGATCAAAGCGTTGGCTGTGGGAGAAACGTATTTGGTGAAAATCATCGTTTGCCTGAACAACTTGGCCTGCTCGTTGATATACCACAGTCTCACTCTGCCGAAATCAGTGTCATGCTGTTCTCGCGGAATCTTGTTCAAATGATCGAATATGGTCAAAACGTGCGATATGTTCTGATATTCTATCGAATGCAGTTGGTCAATAATGGTTATTTCCACGGATGAGAGAAAATCGTCCTGTCTCTTCTTCTTATCGGTATTCTCCAATATCAGGTGAATTCCAAGTGGAGAGCATATGATGATATCTGACTGGTAGAAGTTGCTGTAGAGCTTGATGGCCTTTCTCGTAAATTTCATCCCGAGAACGAAAAAATCGTTGGTGTTACCTTTGAATATATGTTGGAAAGACTTTGGTTTCGATGCTGGCGGCACGGAGTCTTCGAAAAACTGATCCTGAAACTTGCTCTTCTTGTCAACTTGGTCCACACCCGATTTTGCCACGATCTTGCTGACAACCTGGTAAGCTGAGTCTCTTGTTGGCACGACAATAAGAACTTTTGGTCTCGTGAAACCTTGGTCCGAATACTCTGCGTCTGCGTTTTCACTTATCCGTTGGTTATTTTTCAAGATTCTGTCTCTTGTTTTATAAACGTGGTTCAGCACATGTAAGGCGTACAAGTCCCTATAATCTTCCTCGTCTTTCTCGTACGATTCGTACTCATAGAGTAGGTCATTGTACTGGAACATTGGATCCACAAGTATCTTTTGTAGCGCTGTAAGTTCTGCTGTATCCAAATCGTTCTGAATTTTCAATCTTTGTTTGATAGCATATTGGTGCAAGGAGCCATGGCCCGTTGGTTTTTCCAGCTTTTCGTCCTTGCGGTCTGGCAGCACCGGCTTGGAGTATATCCATGTTCGGTTGTCACCGATCGGAATCTTGGCAGATTTGTAACTTACTGTCTTCTGCTTGAAGGCGGCGTCCATCTCATCTATCAATTTTTCCGGTACTTGGTTGAAATGCGATTCGAAAGGGTCATGCTCGTCTTCGCTGTCATCGACAGGCCCATCCAATTCATCATCAGATGGGTCTGCCTCCACGTTCAGCAGCTGTTCCTCCAGTTGCTCCACCTCATTCTCTTGGTTTTCCTCCTCCTCACTTTCGGCCACCGCTACAGCATTAACCTTTTCCCTCCTACTTTCCCTCTCGGTAGAAGGGTGCTCTGACTTTAGAATGGTCAGAAGGGCTCCATAAACTTTCCTTCTCTTGCTCATTTCGTCATCAGCCTCTTCATCAACATCAGACAAATGCTTGGGCGCACCAGTTTGAACTTCCTGAGGCGAATGGACGGCTTCAATGGCCTCTTCGGAACCATTTGAGCCGTTTCTAGGCTCATTTCTCTGGGCCCTTCTGATAGATCTCAGATCTTTCCTACCACGCTTGGAGAACCCGTTTTTCCTCGTTCTTTCGCCTTCCCGTTCAGAACCCACCATACTAATAGCCCTAGTATCCTTCAATAGCAGTTCCAGGTCAATTCCACGGCCCTTCTTCTCATATAGTGCCAACTGTTCTAGCCTTTAATAGGCGATGAGCTGCCAAAAATTTGCAGATCACCTATTACGTAAAGCGCTTGGTAAATAACGACCATTCTTGACGGTTCTGAAGCCTAAAAGATCAGACCTAACGCTGCCATCTGGACCGACGAGGATTGTTTAAGCTTTGCACTTAGTGGGTGAAGATCTGTGAGTGTGCGTGGCACTCGGCTGGATTCGTTAAGTTGTTTGGCTGTGGTCTTTTGCAGTGTTTCTAACGGTGTTGTTTCGAATTTAGGGCGATGACATCTATATCGAAGAGTTTCTTGCAGGGAACTCGAATGGCTCTAGCCGGATTCTACCTGCTCTCTGTACTGGTTACCATTCCGATATCTTTCAAAGTTGGAGGTTTATATTGTGGGTTGTCCTTCACGGTCACACTGTTTAATCTGTACCTGATAACGACCACACTATCGATGATTGCCAGAAGCTATGGGGGCCGGTTTTACATTATTTGCACGACGTTCATATATTACCTGCAGCATTTCATCATTGCATCGTTACTGTATCTGTTTTTATCCGGGTTTTCGAACGAAGAACTGACTAAAGTGTTAGAAGACGGGTCTCAGCCCGAGCAGTCGCTTGTGGATGTGCTAAGAAACAGTGTGTTTTCTACTCATTCGAGCTGGATGCTCTACTACTACTACTATCGGTATATCGTCCAGCCATGGCAGTTCGTGCTGACACATTCTACCGCTTTCTTTGCGCTCTCCGAGGGCTTCTTCACAGTGTTGGGGATTCAGGCGATCGGGGAAACCAATAGATGGCTATTGTATGAGATAAATTCGAATACCTGGATTATCACTTCGTTGTTGACATCTGGCGGGATTATCACTGCTTCTCTTTATTACTTATATCGAATTTACGTGACCCCGATTTGGAATTTGTCGGTGCAAACAGCTTCCTTGCTTGGGTTTACTTTGTCACTGGTATGCGGCTTAGGGCTGTATGGGATTGTAAGCAAGAGCGGTTCTGTGATTGAAAGTTCCTTGTTTTTTGCTTACATTGTTCGTTGTATTTATGAAATTTCACCCAAGTTGGCCACGACCGCCACTGATGAGATTCTGGAGATGATTAAAATTACCTGGCAAAAACATCAGAAAAATCTATCCACCACAAATAACCTTCTGTCGTATTATCATGATGTGGTTTTGAAGAATGCCGAGATGGTTTGGGAGTCGATTGTTTCGAAAACCAAGAACACTGAGGCTTCTGCTTTTAATGGTGCCCAGCATTTGGGTAAACTGTGGTATCTTTTTAAGCCCATCTGGAAGCTTTTCAGAGATTTTGCCATGTCCGTACCGTCTTCGATCGGCGGCATCTTCCAAATCACACTTAAACTGGGCTCCGAATCAGTTTCACCAGCTATAGTTATCAATCTATGCTTCAGAGTGCTGGTCTTCTACTCAGCAACAAGGATTATCCCCGCGTTACAAAGAAAAGACCACAGAGAACTGCGCAAGAGTCGCCGAATAATGAGCATATTGTACTGGTACAGTCCCTGCATATTGATCGCCATGTACACTCATCTCATACTGCAGTATTCTGGCGCCTTGAACAGCAATATGTGTCTGTGGGGTTGCAATGAACGATGGTTTGGAGATCAGCCCAAGATAGAGATAGACACATGGGTCTTCTGGAATTGGTGCAACATCTTCTGGACCATAATTATCTACGGAAGTGAACTAATCAGCGGCAAGAGATGATACAGCCAGAACTGGGGGAGTCTTTGCCCAGTGTGGGAACGACACGGTTTATATAGCAAGAAGCAGAGGATTGATCCACCTCTCTGCAATCCTCAAAGCAAGCAAACGAAACAAATCTTTTCAGAGTTTTATAAAATAAGCAAGTCTCGTCCATGCTATGAAGCTCAGAGCTTGACTCTATGTTGCATTGGTATTTCATCATGAAAAAAGATATTATTCGAATGGAGCTGCTCAAAGATGGTCCCAAGCTCGGCTGAGATTTTAGCCCTTCAGTGGTCCTGAAAGGGACGGTTTCAGTTTGGCGTATTTGACTACGCAAAAAGCCTCTTCAAAGCTGCAAACTGGTTGAAAAATGAAAAGTGAATCCATGAGCCAAGAAAAGTAAGCTCCATTGGGTTATCCAGCGGAAAATGCCGAACAATCGTCATAACTATGGTTTAGAATCTAAAAGATTCCCTTACCGAAAAGCACTGAAGCTGCTAGGAGCTCCAGGTAGAAAGGTCATTCGGCGACGAATGCCACCGAAATCGCCTTAATGAGTTGATTTAAACATTTTAAAATTTTTAAATCTCATTACGATTTCCGCATATGAACTGGTCGGAGACTTTCAACCCAAAGCACTGTTGAGTGAGAAAACACACTCCGGTTTGTAAGCTTCGATCAGTGACGATTCTTTGGCCATGGATTGGAACTTTTCAAGAGTAGGAATTAACAAGACATTAGATGGAAGTCTAAATTGTCAGAATTCAGGTCCTTTTATATGAAAGGAAACTATAAAAATTTTCAGATTTGTCCGGGCGACAGCGGCCGGACCGGACAACCTCAGTTCACAGTAATAAGGTTATGAGAGCAGGTCATAAGATAGAGCTGATCTAGAGCGATCTGCAGGTTGATCGGGGCAGTTTAGTAGCCAATGTCGGGCAGTTATTGGTCTTCAACGCAGCGGCTCCAATGGCAGCATACGAAGGAATCGTTAGCGAGGGAAAGACAGAAGTTGTGGCTTATGGAATGTCAACTATTCCCTCAGGGACTTAACATAGTGATGGATAGTAAGCAGGGCAGTGGGAAGCCACCAAGCACGAAGAATATTCCGATTACTCACAAGGATTTGCATTATGATAAGGATTACAATTTGCGCATATACTGCTATTTCCTGATAATGAAGCTGGGAAGACGGCTGAATATACGACAGTGTGCGTTGGCGACAGCTCACGTATATCTTTCACGGTTCCTGCTGAAGGTTTCGGTGCGCGAAATCAACCTCTACTTGTTGGTGACGACTTGTGTTTATCTGGCCTGTAAAGTCGAGGAGTGTCCGCAGTATATCAGGACACTAGTGAGCGAAGCGCGATCTCTGTGGCCGGAGTTCGTGCCGCCCGATCCTACGAAGGTAGCAGAGTTCGAATTTTACCTGATAGAGGAGTTACAGAGCTATTTGATCGTTCATCATCCGTATCGTTCCATGGAACAGATAGTCAATGTACTAAAGGAGCCGCCGTTTGAGCTGCGGCTATCTCAGGAGGAGCTGCAGAATTGCTGGTCATTGATCAACGACAGCTACATCGACGACGTGCATCTGACATACCCACCGCATATCATTGCCATCGCATGCCTATTCATCACAATTTGCCTGACGGGCACGACCAAGAACTCACTGGCAAACGTGGGTAATAAGAGTCGAAAGTCGCTTGAAAATGAGCCTGCTGCGACCCAGGCAGCGAGGCAGCAGGAGGTGTTTAATAGGTTTGTTGCCGAGTCGCAGGTCGATTTGGAAGAAGTCATGAATACGATACAAGATCTAATTACCCTGTATGACCACTGGGACAAGTATCATGAGCCGTGGATTAAGTTCTTATTACACAGCCTGTATTTGAGACCATCAGCCTCGAGCTAACTCATTCTATAACATACTGTTAGCACCACAAACATCTTATTAGGGCTCAGGTTACATAGGGTATTACATCGGCTGAAGATTAAAACTTTGGACTTGTGCGTCGTAGTTTTCATGCCTGGAATTCATTTTTTCACTAGTTGTTGACTCTACTGTGCACATTGAATACGCGAGTCAGAGTAGAAGACCATATCATATTCCAATGTCTACAGATCCACCAAGAGAAATGTGCGGCGCTAAGAAGGCAACAAAAGATTTATGAATTTGTTAGAAGACAAACCTTTTGTAATAATGCATCTGGTATTTATTATTACATAGGCTATATTCGATCCATGGAATCCTGGTCCTTCTGGAATTGCACTAGTAGAAGGTATGGAAGTCATTGGACAAGGGTTGGCTGAAAAGTTTTTCTTACAACCCAACGAAAAGCACTCCGATGTAGTGTAACGGCTATCACATCACGCTCTCACCGTGGAGACCGGGGTTCGACTCCCCGCTTCGGAGATTTTTTTTCACTATTTAGCATTTGATGTCTGAATATATGGATTCTATTCATTGCTGTATGTCAGTGATATCTTTTTAGATTATATTTGGAGATGTGTCTAATCAGTACCGTATTTCAACGTAACGTAGAGTGAAAACGCCATTATTCCCACGCCATACCACGCCAATAGGCCACTGCAACGTTTATAGAATCTGTCTCTTGGCGAAACCATCTCGCCGATAGCCAGCGAGTCAGTTCCGATCAGCTTGTAGCCGAATAACCCTGGCAATGTAAAGGAAATGGATGTTGAACCGGTGGCACCCACTATCGCCAGTACGAAGGCAAAAGACCTGATTCGCAGTGCGATCGTGTAAATGGAAAGCAGCAGGACGGCAGTGATGATGTAAAAACGAAAATCAGGGAATGGGGTGTGTTCCACGTTAGTACCACGATGAATCTGAATCTCCTCAGCGTTTGCCGATTCGATGTCGCCGTTCTCCAGCCCAGACAGGGACTCGCGATCCTCATCTTCAATAGATAATCTGATGGGAGTGGCCTCACCACGGTCGGAACGCATCTCATTCTCAGGTTCACCCGTAATGCTGGGCTCCTTCCTGAGCTGAATCTCGAGCCAGACGATTAAGTTGTTGATGGCGATACGGCAAGGATGGAACAGCAGAGGAAACGACAGCATCACCATAGACCCCAGACAGAGTCTACCGATGTGTACCCAGACGGAATCCGGATCATAGTTGAGAATGATGTTACCCAGGGTGTTGCTTCCGAAGGTTAGATATCCTGTTATCCCTACTGTGAGGAACACCAATGTCGAGATCGAGATCGATCTGTTGATAACGAGCGAGATATTCTTCATGGAGTTATCCTTAAGTTCATTGATAATGCTGAAAAGATTCATAGAACCTGTGTAGGCGAAGACTATGATGCTGAAGGTGGACATCAGGCCCTTGGCATCGTAAACCTTGAACCACGACACTTCTCCTCTGTAGCGTTCATAGCCATGCGTGAAGAGCGTTCCGTGGACGAAGCAAGTAACCACCAGAAGCGACAAGTATGCCAGCGCAAAGAGCCCCAGAATACTCGAGTATCTCAGATTGTCCAGCTTCTTCAAGCAGCACAGCGGAACGGTGACCACGGCAGAGATCAGGATCCAAAAATTAGCTTCACCGCCAAACAGCCGTGGAAAAAGGTCCCCAATCAGCACCAAATAGCTGAGACCTACGCCGAAGCACTGTACAATCATCGCCAGATCAAACAAAGGTGCCAGAAGCGGATAAGTGAGCATGCACAGCGTGAAGAACGAGGAGTTTCTAGGGTTTATCAGCGTCTTGGACGATTTCGAGAGGATAAAGAGCCCAAAACCTGAAGTAACAGCAGCCAGCAATGTCAGTAATGTCCCCACGAGCACACCATCGTTTTTGAACGCAAAAGGGATCGCCAGAAGCCCCGCTCCTAGTATGGTCTTGACAAGGTTGATTGTAGACGAAACAGCTGTACCAGTAGGTTCCATCGTAATTCCCAGCACTTGAATACTTCCCTGCCAATCGATATGAGTCTCCTAGGGGCCTAAAGTCAGCGTCCTTACTTGTTAACTGTGTGTTGATTGTAACAGAGCCTTTTCATACGGTAGTAGCGAGATGAGATACTTGTCAAGGACACACCACAGCTAGTGAAACCGTTAAGCAGCGATCCGGTACCCTCAATTGAGCTGCAATAGCACGCTTGAAGATGGCAGGCCAGGGTGGGACGGCGAAGGAGGCTGAAAGCAGCGTTATTGACAGTCTTATCGAGAACGAAGCAGAGATAGTACGACTTATACAGCAGGACGCCAGCTATCTGAGAGGCGATGGTAAGAGCAGTGGCATTCACACCGTGGTCAACGAGGATGAGACGCTACGAGGGGAGTTTGACGAGATTCTAGAAAGATTCCATGAGAAGAAGCAGGATGGCTCCAACGGCCTCCGGACGGTAGAAGAGCAAGATGGGGCGTTGGAGCAGAGCCACCAGGAGGTGATACCTCCGGAGAACTTCAGCCATGTAGTCGGGGAGATATATCGCAGCAGTTTTCCTCGAATGGAGAACTTTGCGTTTTTACAGCGTAGGCTCAAGCTGAAGTCGATACTAGTGCTCATACCGGAGGAATACCCGCCTGAGAATGAGGAATTCCTGAAGCAGTCGGGCATCCGATTGTTCCAGGTCGGAATGAGCGGCAACAAGGAGCCGTTCGTGAATATACCGTCGGACCTGCTCACGAGAGCGCTGGAAGTGGTGCTGAACCCCGACAACCAGCCGATCCTGATCCATTGCAACCGGGGGAAGCACAGAACCGGGTGTCTCGTTGGCTGCATACGCAAGCTGCAGAACTGGTCGCTCACGATGATATTCGACGAGTACAGGCGGTTTGCGTTTCCGAAGGCCAGGGCGCTCGACCAGCAGTTCATCGAGATGTACAACGACAACGAGATCGTCCGCATTGCCCAGAAGAACAACTGGCTACCTATACAGTGGTGACTACGTACGCTCTAAGTAAACCCGCCGGCTATGAAGCGTCTCCCGTACATGAAGGCGTTGGCCCCGGTCACCGAGGCGACCAGCAGCGGCCACACCTTGCCGTAGCGCAACGCTTTCACGGACCCACGTCCGCCAACAATCAGATACAGCGCAGACCACGCTGCCAGGAACCCAGACCCGCTCTCGACGTCCCCGTCGTAGACCATCCACGCTCCCAGCGCCTGTGCCGCCCCAAACAGCAACGCAGTCCTGCTGGACGGCCCCAGGTACTTGGGCCTCGACAAAGCGTTCACAAACCTCGACGACGACGCCCTCTGCACCACCGATACCGGCGACGGAGTCGCCGGCGAGACCTGAGGGGTCGCCAACAGCAGCAGCGAGTTCAACGCCGCCGGATACGGCGTCCCAGTGTACTTGTACCAGCTTTCCCACGTCGATTCCCTCTCAGCCATCGCTCACTTGCCCGCTCCAAGCTCAAGTGGTCTCCCAGAGTGCCCTGTTTTCTCACAGCAAGGCGTAACAGACGGTACTCATTTAACATACAAACACAATATAACTACTAAACCCCCAAATTCCAACCTAAGAACGCTCGCCTCTCAGTCTGCGGGCAAGCTTGATGTCCTTCTTCTGGATCGTCACACGCTTGGCGTGGATCGCAGCCAGATTGGTGTCTTCGAACAGCGACACCAAGTAAGCCTCCACGGACTCCTGCAGAGCCCCGATAGCTGACGACTGGAACCGCAGATCGGTCTTGAAGTCCTGTGCAATCTCCCTGACCAGTCTCTGGAAGGGCAGCTTCCTGATCAAAAGTTCTGTCGATTTCTGGAATCTTCTAATCTCTCTTAGAGCAACGGTACCTGGCTTGTATCTGTGTGGCTTCTTGACACCACCGGTCGATGGTGCCGACTTTCTAGCGGCCTTTGAGGCCAGCTGCTTTCTTGGTGCCTTACCACCGGTCGACTTTCTAGCTGTCTGTTTGGTTCTTGCCATTGTATAGATGCTCTACTGTTGAGTTCACACCAGCTAACCAGCACCTCAGCAGCCGGCTGCCTGCCCTCTTATATACTGTCTTCGACGGTGCCAGTCTGCCGTGCTGGCAGTTTCGCGCCGCAGGTGCGAAGGGCCCGGTCTGTTCAGGTCGGCCTCCAAAGCACGCGAAATGCGAGCCGTGACGGGAGTTTCGCATTAGTATGGGCAGTCGTGCCCAGCGTTTCGCGACAAGGACCTGGAAGTGGCATCCAGCTCAGGTATAAGAGGGCCCAGGTTTGCGGCGGTGTGGTTGTGGTTGTTGGCTCCTGGTTCTGTAGCAAGAACAGAAGCAAGTAAGAATGTCCGGTAGAGGTAAAGGTGGTAAAGGTTTAGGAAAAGGTGGTGCTAAACGTCACAGAAAGATCCTCAGAGATAACATCCAGGGTATCACGAAGCCTGCGATCAGAAGACTGGCCAGAAGAGGCGGTGTGAAGCGTATATCCGGTCTGATCTACGAAGAGGTGAGAGCGGTGCTGAAGACGTTCCTGGAGTCTGTGATCAGGGACGCCGTCACATACACTGAACACGCCAAGAGGAAGACGGTCACCTCGCTGGACGTCGTGTACGCTTTGAAGAGACAGGGTAGGACTCTGTACGGTTTCGGTGGTTGATTGGTCATGTTCGGGGATCCGGATTATATGTATGTATATGTAATTGTAACAGTTGAAGAAAACAGAGCGATCAGGAAGGCTCCTGGAGCAGCTGTGCCAAGTAGTCATCTCTGACGCGGGACTCGACGTCGTTGGCGCTCGCGATGGCGGCGTAGTGGCCGCCGCGGGCGAGGTCAGCGTCGGACGCGAGCTGCAGGTCGGTCCAGCGCTCCATGCAGTAGTACGCTGTGTCTTCTATGTCTGTCTTCCAGGTGTCGCAACGGCAGCGGCAGCCGCAGCCGTTGTCGACGCCCTTGTTGTAGCGGTGCCACAGCGGGTTGCGCTTGGCGCGCGGGTCAGCCTCGAAGTAGGGCAGCTGGGCTTGGGCGACTTTCGTGCCGGACTCGACGCCGTTCCAGTTCTTGGGACAGTGCTGGATGACCGAGTGTCGGTAGCCGATGTCCCGGAAGTAGTGCACGTCCTCGACGTTGAGCGTCATGCCAAGGCCCAGCGAGTGCACGGGGGCGTCGCCCCATCTCTCGCGCCAGAAGCCGCCCTTCTGCTCCAGGTAGCGGAAGTAGGAGTCGTAGATCTCGTTGTCGAAGACGTCCAGGCGGGCGATCTCGAAATTGCTCCAGAAGTGGCACAGGTTGTACTCCTCGTCGTCGAACTTGTCCTCGAACAGCGGGATCTTTGCCTGAGAGCGGCCTACCAGGTACCGCAGCCCCATTTCCTCTTCGCTGTTACCAGACGCGAGCATGTGCTCGATGGCGACCTTCTCGGAGAGCTTGTGGTCCACGTCGCTCCCATAATTGACTCTGCTGGCGAGCACCTCGTCGTCGGTCTCGAGAATCCTGTAGTTGTTAGTGAACAGCCGCCATAGGGACCCCAATTTGAGCTTGTTCTCCCGAATGAAACTCCGGGTGTATCGGAACAGGTTCGGCACCGTCCAGTACAGCTCTGGAAGCACTATTGTGAACCCGTACCGCTTGTCGCTTCGGGCCATCTCCAGGAACGGGTCGTACGTCAAGTCACAGAAGAACTCCACGTCCGGCTCCAGTCTCCAGTACCACTCGAACTGTTGGACCAACGGATGCTTGTAAAACAAACCAGAATAGAACCGGCACATCTTGTGGTAGGACTCCTCGCCCCCGTATAGGATCCCGCGGTCAGCCTGATCTCTCAAGGCGTTTTGGAACGCAAACGAGTTTCTCACCTGCTCGGGGAACTCCCAATCCAGTTTATCCACAGTACCAAACTGCATCGGCGCTCGACTTAACCTCTGGATCTTGTCTTTGAACTCCTGGGTAAACGGCACGTCGTTCAAGAAAACGTACGGATACTGAAACCACTGGTTGAAGTGGCTCTCTATGCTCCTGATAGTCTTTGCAACGTCCTCGCTCTCTTCGTTCCTCGTCAGCATCACAAACGTAGCGTTCATCTTCGTGTACTGCTCGTCTTTCAGGTACCGCTCGGTGTCTACGCATCCTCTGAAGAACGGACCGTCCCGGTCCGTCGTGATATCCTCATCAGAGAACTTCGGCCAGCCATATCCATGTGTTTCAGCGACAAACTGCGGTATTACCACGGCCCCGGTCACCACCATCGCCACAATTATGCAAATAGCCAGCGCATTGCATCGGAACAGACGATCCCACACCCTCCGGACCCTAACGTTCAGCTTAAACATGCTAGCACCGAGCCAAACAACCGTCGAATGATTCGATTGGCAGAGCTCCTCCGCAGACCATCTGAATCGATCCTTCAAGCTGAATAGTTTGAACCACTTCGTGCGATATGACCTGGTTTTTTCAATCAGTAATACGACTCTTGAATGGAGCTGGAGGTTGGCCAGTTAGATGCCTGATGTATGCGATATCGTCGGTGACCTCGTCGGGTTTGAGTGACTGCAGAGGCGGAGCAGCCTTTGCCGTGTATCTCTGGGAAGTCCTGTGTTTTTTCTTGTCGTTACTCTTGGTATCTAGGTCCTTTTCGCCAAACAGAAGTGCGTGCAGATCACCGTAGTCGCTGATAGTCTGCAAGAGGTCTGCGTCCGAGTTGCCGTCAGCCTTGGAGTCGTGAGTCGACTGTCTTGCGTAGCCATTGCCGTTGCTGTTGCCGTTCCCGTTTGTCAGGGCTATTGCGGAGGAATTGGTCTGGAAATCCGATTCGGCGACGGCGTTGGCGACCTTAGTGGCGGCTCTCTTGCGCAGGAACCTGCGGTCGGTGGCGGTGTCGGTGGCGCTCTCGCTGGGCGAGTCCCTGCCCAGCTCGTTGGACGAGGACTCCCAGCCGCCCGCGGTGTGGCTCCGGGTGTACTTCTGGTACTTGGTTCTGTTGTAGTCCATTGCGTAGGAGTGCGCGTTGGCGACGTCCATGAGCAGTCTGTCTTCCTGCAGCTGTTTGATTTTCTGCTCGATGCTCTCGTAGAGCCTCTCCTTGCACAGCTTGACCAGTCTCTCGTGTTCCTCTCTGGCGCTCTCGATGTCTTCCTGGAACTCGATTCTCGACCGGGACACCCGGTACTCTTCAAACAGGCGCAGCCTGACCAGCTCGAGGTCTCGAGCCTCCTCCAAGTCCCGCAGTTTGCGTAGATACGCCCTGTTGTTGCCCTGATGCAGAGTGGTCAGGTCCGCCTGCAACGCGGTTAAGCGATCCTTGTAGTGCACATCCCGGTCCAGCGCAAAGCTCTGCTGGATCTTGGCCACTTTGGACTCGATGTTGTGTCTTCTCTTGTCCTTTCGAGGCACTGTTTCGATTGTCATGGTTAGTTAGTCCCTGTGTCGCTCATCCATAAGCAGCTTTGGCAGCAAAAAACCGCCAGAAGCCCTGTTTTTTCTCCAAATCCGCTACATACCATCCTGATTGAGATGTTTCTGGCTCATCTTAGCTCTGGGAAGCCTCTTACTGTCTTGCTTGGTGCTATCGGCTCGAACTAGCCAAGGTCCCTGTTTTTATTAGCTTCAATCACATCTCTAATAGTGAAAAATTCACATACAACATACAAAAAGCCCCCATAGGACGGTCAATGCGCCTCGATCCCGCCGCTAGATGCCCTATGAAATACTTGTCGATGATGCCAAGCTGGTGAAACCGATCAAGACCCGGTTGGAGGGCCAACGGTGCTTCGTGAAGCCGATCTACCGGGACGGCGACCGACGTGTGATCCGCACCACGATTGACGACGAACACGATCCCCTGATTGCTGATTTCTGCAAGCGATTCTACCGCAGTGAGGTTCCCGATGATACGGGCATCGTGGGATTCACTAGGAGGTTTCTCGAGAGCGAGGGCTGCGAACAAACAGAAGCGCTGCTGGATTGTCTGCCAAGACGGTACACGATCTACTCGCCGTTGCTGCTGTTCAATCACTCTACTCACAGGTCGTTCGAGCACCCGGCGTGGAGGAGCTACTTCAGCGAGGTCGGCGAGGCGGCCAAAGCGAAGTACTTTCGGCAGATGCTCGCCCAGCTGTTCCCGCCAGAGATCAGCCATGTGGCGACAAACATGCCCATCGTCGAGACGGACGTGATGCGGCGACCCTTCAACATAGCACCGCTGTACGGCACGCTGCTGTCGCCACAGGCCGGCGCCGTCGGCCAGCTGCGGGCAGACCCGCAGCCCGCCGACTTCGACAGAACGCTCTGGTGCCACGTAGTGCAGAACGGGATCCACCAGCTGTGGGCGCCGATGTTCACCATGTTCAGCAGGGGCAACATCAAGGAGAAGAAAAGAGTGCTCGACGTGTTCCCCGAGATCGAGGGCAACGATGTGGTCGATCTGTACGCCGGGATCGGGTACTTCACGCTGAGCTACCTGAAGCGCGGCGCCAGACGTGTCTTCTGCTTCGAACTGAACCCGTGGAGCGTCGAAGCGTTGCGCAGGGGCCTCGATGCCAACTCCTTCAGCAGAGACCGCTGCTGCATATACAACGAGTCCAACGAGACGTGCGTGCAGAGAATAAGCGAGTCCAGCGTCCGCGATTTACGAGTCAGACACATCAACCTGGGCCTGCTGCCCTCCAGCAAAGCCGGCTGGCCGCTCGCTCTAGCGATCGTCTCGATGCAGCAGCCGCTTCCCGTCGTGACCCTCCACATCCACGAGAACGTGCATGTCAGCGCCATCGACAGCGGTTCGTTCGTCGCCGAGACTCTAAACCAGCTGGCCCAGCTCAACGGCTCGTACAGCTACGCTGCCGCACACCTCGAAAAGATCAAGACCTTTGCGCCCGACGTCTGGCATGTGTGTCTCGATGTCGACGTCACTCTCTCTACCTCTCATATTCGGTTGTCCTAATTATTTAATTTTTAATATTTAACCGCGATGACAGGAATTTGTGACGCCGTCGCGATTACTCACCGCCTTTTTTTTTTCGGTTGTAAGCCACCAGCTTTTGATGGGACCCTAAGGCTTAGGACAATGGAGGCTTATAGAGTAGTTCTAAAGATAGCTAGAGGGCGATTGAGGTGCCAAGACCCTTGTGAAATTTAACTGTGGGTGGTCCGGAGGTATTGCTGGGACAGTGGCTGACTCTGGGATCGCATGCTTTGAGCATTGAGGTGAAGGTGCGCGAGGTTTGATAGAGTAAGGAAATGCCGGATTTATACGGGCATATCGCTCATAGTGATCCAGAGGAAGGTGATCAGGGCAGCCATGAAAAGGAAGAAGAGAAAGGGCTTCATTTAGAGATGCCAGGATTCACGGGAGTTGGAATTGAGGGTAGACAAAATGAGAGATTTATACAGACGTATCTGGTCTCTAGCGAGGGACAGATGCTCTGTGAGCCGCAGATGAGCATTAGTATGGAAAGCGAAGTGCTTTTTTCGCCCTCTTCTACGTCTTCGCAGAGGAACCCTGTGACACCGACTCTGAAAGTGGAGGATTCCGACGGGGATACATGGGCACATCTGATGGAACCGTCGCGAGCGGAGGTGGAAGATGCCGGGGCAAGTCTCCATCTGCAGAGCAGAAGCTATCTGGGAGCGTTTTCGGCGGAACATGAGCTGAATGACATGTACAGGAGTGATGCGGAGACAGGGTACGCATCTTCGAGCTACCATACGCCGGGGCTGTACCCTGTTGATCCCGCGGTTTCGCCGGCGGTATCGTATTTGACCATTGGCGACGAGGAGCTGGACGACTTGCTGAGTGTGCATTCCGGGACAAGCGCGTACTCGAACATTTCGCTGCCCATGAGCGCCAGCGGGTTTAGACACGTCACCAATGTCGATGAGCTGGACAACCTGCTGTCCGCGTCAAGCGGCCGTTTCGACGAGAATTTTAGCGAGTTCGTCCAGTCGAGCGTGACCGCGTGCGAGGAACAGCAGGGCTCTCGAATACCGCCCGTTATATCGGTGCAGGAATTCCAAGAAAAGCGCAGTGATGAAGCTGGGACCTCGGTATCCTCAACGACGTTCGACGAGCAGAACTTCCAAAGAGCTGAGCAGAAGTTAAATGCGTCGTTGCTATGTCCGAATGACATGGACGTAGAACACGAAGATATGATAAACGGCAGGATCGCAAGGAGAAGAGCTTCGCACGGGTCGAGGAGATCCAGATCGTCTGTACGCAGTCGAAGCCTGTCGCCGGATGAGAGGGCGCGTTCTCTAAGCGAGGACAGAGATAGACTACTGTTGCTGGCAGATCTGCAGCCGCCCTCCCCAAATGACTTGCAAAACAGATCAGCGAGCCCGCTGGGAGATGGCGAGACTTTACAAAACCTATCGGGCAACACAAAGCGACGTCTTTCGCAGAAAAACCCTGCCACTTACGCCTGCGAACTGTGTGACAAGAAATTCACAAGACCGTACAACTTGAAATCCCATCTGCGAACGCACACTAACGAGAGGCCGTTCATCTGTTCCAGTTGTGGTAAGGCGTTCGCGCGGCAGCACGACAGAAAGCGACATGAAGACTTACATACGGGCAAGAAGCGCTATGTTTGCGGCGGAAAGCTCAAGGACGGCACTCCTTGGGGCTGTGGCAAGAAGTTTGCTAGAAGCGATGCTTTGGGAAGACATTTCAAGACTGAAAGTGGTAAAAAATGCATAACTCCATTATACGACGAAGCAGCTCGAAACAAGCAAACTCTGGAAGCGGACTTTCAGCAAGATTAACCTACAGTCGCACAGCTTGTTGCCCAGCAAAAAGTTGTTGTATATTAGAATTTCATATGTAACAATACCTGCTTTGTTCTTTATTGTGTGTTGTATAAGCGATGGTCGATTTTTCGATCCAAAGTACGTAGTGCATCTCTAAGTGTAAATATACGCCCAGGGAAGCGGTTTAGAAACGTCTAGGGGCATTTCGGCACCATGGATGAGTTCGAGAAATCAAGCATAGAGGGGCGTGTTATCGAGCTAGCCGATTCGAGTCGAAGAGAGGTTGAACAGGAAGCGAATGAAGCTAAAGCTGAGCAACAAAGGTACATCGCAGAGTTATTGAAAAACAGCAGTAAAACACCAATTGTGGTGAGTGCAGTATTGACCAGCGATCACCAATCGATACGTCCTGATGTGTTACAAAAATACTTGGATGCAACCATACTACAGGCAAGCAGCTTCTCACAGCTCTGCGAACAAGCAGACTTATTAAATGTCAAATTAATCCAACACGGGATGGCAGAAAATGTTTCCCAATCACTGGATAGCAGAGGAATTCTGCGGTTGCCAGTAATCAAGCGCCACTATCCTAGTCTGGTTTATGAATCGCAGGCTATCTCGGGAGAGCTGGCTGTGATCGACGTCATCTCACGTCTGAACATTCTACCGATTAAAAGATTCACAGCAAAGACCGGCACCAACATTGGGAACGGAGAAGGTGATGGCTACTTGCAGTTTCAACTGCGTAATATGTTTGGTGGAGGAGAACAACTAAAGTTGGACATCACCAAGGGAACCAAAACGCACTCGTCCTATCTTCTCGACTACGGGCAACCGGTCACCCCATGGTGGATGCTAAATTCCATGCTGTTCAAGAATTCTAGACAGTTTGGAAACAACAACTCTATTGATATGTTGATACGTGGATTTCGTACCAGCTTAAGAAGTGGTTTTCAAGAAGCAGGCGCCATAAATCACGAACTATTCTATGAAGCTGAATGGAGGACGTCTAAACTATTATCCTTACATGCATCTGATACTTTGTTGTTCCAAGCAGGCGACGATATCAAATCTTCATTGGGGCATACGTTAGCCGTTGATAGAAGGAACAATCCTATCGCACCTACAAGCGGCAGTTTTCTCAAAATTACCAATGAGTTAGCGCTCGGTAAATATTGGAAAAGTCAGGTTGAGTTCTCACAAAATAATAGTTGGCTGAAAGACGATTTCATTGGATCTTGCTGCACATTCAGGTCTGGTTACATTGCAAACCTAAATTCATCCAAGAAGACAGTTAATACCTACGATAAATTCCACAATGGTGGAGCGAATGATATTAGAAGTTTCCAAATTATGGGCCTGGGTCCAAAAGACTTATATGACTCAATAGGAGGTGACGCTTTCATTTCCTATGGTGTAAGTCTCTTCAGCCGTCTGCCGATCAAGAAATGGTCACACTCTAACTTCCGTTTACACTGGTTCTTTAATGGAGGTAAACTAATCAACCACAATAATGCGCCATTGAAGTCAGTCGTGACGCAATTAGCAAATCAGCATTCCACTTCGGTGGGATTTGGAATATTGCTCAGACACCAAGTAGCCAGATTTGAACTAAACTTTACACTTCCCTTGACAGTTCACAGCGGCGACGCTATGAGAAAAGGATTTCAGTACGGAATTGGGGTGTCGTTTCTGTAGAAGGATGAAAGCAGGCATGATCAATCATGTCTGTCATACCAATGGCGTAAGCTTCGACCCACACTTTCTAACCGGTTTATTCGCACCACTAAGCATACGATCGATCTTGTCATCGTTAATTTATAAATAAAAAGAGAAACGGCTCGAAGCCGCGAGTGGTATACATGTAGCTAAATAATTCCTTAGGCCGCTCTGGCACATTCGGTTTGATGTGACGTATCGTGCAAAACCTTCGGGTTTCACAAACAAATTCAATTGTCCTGAGATTTGATCCACTCTTCATGGTATTTAATAACTTCTGGAATTATCAATCCTTCAATCGTGGTATGTTTTTCATCTGTCCTGATCCAGCTACCTTTGCGGTTCTCCTGATTCACAAATACTACTTCCTTGTTTCTAGTTTGCAACAGATTTCCTATTACGAGCTGGTGATTATACCTATCCAGTGCTTGTGTGGCCTTTTCGATAAGTATCGCGTCATCCGTTTCTAGTTTGAAGGATACAACCATGGCCTGTTTGGCCCAGGACTCCACTAATCTTCTCAAAAACTTAGGCACAGGATCAAGGTTAACAATCAACTTTCCCTCTGGCGTCGTAGTCGAAGTGGTACTATGTGCGCTTTCCTTACAGTCTGTTCCATAGTCCCGCGATTGGATCTTATGCTGAGGCAATCTCGAATAAGGCACAAAGAAGTCACTCACAGCAGCGGCAAGGTAGAAAAGGCCTCCAGTCGCGTTTAGTAGTTTGGCAATACTCTTCAGCGACCATAGATATTGATTTACGGTAGTAAATGGTAGTAAGAGCAGTTTTTTCTCCTGAACATAGTACTTATCAAACAATTTCTTGCTTGCCAACACTTTCTCCCTGTATTCAGGCTTAATGCAACCGTCTGAGTCGATGTAATCCAGGAAGTACACATCGACGTTGTGGGTAAATGATCTGTTGTATGGAGTCAGCGAAAACTCTCTGTGTAAAAAGATAACACTATAACCGTGAGCGAGGAATTGCTCGGCACTGGCAGCACCACGGGTCCCCGCAGAGAAGTTATCGATGAATCTCACGGTATTGTTCTCTAGCGGAACAGTCGTACCACCTGAAGTGACAAGGACTATTCTGTCACGTTGCAACTTATGCTGTAGTTCAATGAACGCCCGTGCCTCTTGAATCAAATCATCTAGATATGGAGGTCTTGGATTGATCAGGAAGAATCGATCTTCATCCGATGTCTGAGCAATAGGGAACACCGCTTCATCGATGGAACGATCAATGGCATGGGAAATCTCCGTAATGGATGAATGAATTATCCGCTTCCTATGCTCATCAACAACCTTGTTTGGATTAACCGTCATGATGACCAATAGGCCTTAAGGGAGCTGGCTGACGCCAGTAGTTCGGGCTATCCATAAATTCCCAGTGGTCTATAGAGTTTCTTAGCACGCCGCGCCAACGGTAGTCGTGCAACGTCGTAGCATAGAGTTGAATACGCAAGATTAGGAAGTACAATACCTGTGAAACGGTATCAAGTAATAGCTAAAGCTATTTGATGGCTATATGGGCTAAGTTAAGAGCTATATGTCACGTGATTTTGGTTGTATATTGAGATCATGAAATAATTTTCCCAACAAATTACCAGGTCTCTTGGCCCAGTTGGTTAAGGCACCGTGCTAATAACGCGGGGATCAGCGGTTCGATCCCGCTAGAGACCATTCTTTTTGCACATCCAACCTCACCTTCAATTACAACCAAAGTGTTGAAGAGATCAATGCTAGTCACTGCAGCCGTTTGAATATCAATTAGCATGTGGGCCAAGTAGAATGAGTTCATATACCTCAATACATGCCCAAACTTTTGGCTCCGATAACTGGTGTTTAAGCTTGCAACCACTCTACAGCCACGCTTTGTTGACGAGTTTGAGCAATGGGGAAGTCCATCACCTGGACTGGGTTACTGGTAAATCGAAGGCGGTCGACCAGGCTGGTACCAGCTCCATCAACAAGTTAAAGATCATCAATGCGGATTTCCAAGGCGGTTCTCAATATGCGGTAGCCTCTAACGACTCAATTAACGTCTTTGACATCAGATCGAGAGATAGGCTTGCCAGACTGAAAAACGAGAAGAATGCTCCCTTTTTGTCCCTTGACTCTCGCCATAACCTACTGGCATGCGGCACTGAACTCACTGGTGTCGACGCTGAAGTGCACATCTATGACATTCGGAATTGGAAGACTCCAGTGAGAAGCTTCATGGATTCTCATCATGATGACGTTACAGATATTCGATTTCACCCGAGCGATTCCAAACTTCTCTTGAGTGGATCTACCGATGGCTACACGAACGTTTATGATTTGACACAGCAGGACGAGGAAGATGCCCTCCACCAAGTGATCAACTATGCCTCCATACATTCTTGTGGTTGGCTGGCGCCAAGAAGAATCTACACCCTTTCTCATATGGAAACGCTGGCCATCCATGAACTTAATGACAAAAGTGACGAGTCCCGGGAGCCGCAACCGAATGATTTCGGAGATGTGAGAGACAAATGGGGATGCAACTACGTGGTCGACATATATCCAGGATATATCGCCGTCGGAGGCTCTCAGCAAGATGCTGGCTTCTTGAAGATAGTGCCTTTTGATAACGAAAAGTCCGATTTGAATAGAGCATTGACAATAACATCCGCACATGGCGATGACATTGTTAGAGATGTCCTTGTCCCTCCACAGAATCCAGATATCTTGTACTCATGCGGTGAGGATGGAACAGTGAAAACCTGGAAAATCAGCAATAGCACTTACCATCCGAGATCCGAGTTTTGGAACTATTCAATAAAAATGGACCTCTTCAGCTCAGAAGAGAACCACAAGGAGCCGCCACTGACAAAAGAGACTTTTGAACATCCTTCTAGTCAAAGTGGTGAACAGCAGGAAAACAAGAGAACGAGAGAGAAAAGCAAGAAGCACAAAAAATCCCACCGGTACAAGCCATATTGAGAATACCAACGAGGCATCCACGATCTTAGTGTGCTGTCATTTCAATGTTGAGGTCGAGGCTCTTTTGCCCTTGTACTCTTCGGATAAAATCGTATGCAGTCTTCGAAACTTATTTAAATGTTCTATTAGACATCCAGATCTATGGCTTGAACTCCGAAAAGGAAATGGTCACGTAACCAGACCATTTTCTTTCAACTGCTTAAAGGTCTCTTCATCAACGTACTTCTCGATAGAAGGACCGTCGTTGGACATGAAGCCTTCATTCGATATGCCTTTTCTGCGTCTGGTCTTCATTACAAAATCACGACTCAAACTATTGATCGGTGCAGGTTTCAGTTTGAACATTGGGGCATCCTTGTCCAAAACATCTCCAGGTACTTTACGCCAAATTTTGTTCCAAAAGTGCAGCTGGCACATGCTTCCTCCCCGAGTTGCCAATCGCAGGTCTGTCTCGAAACCAATTGATTCTATAACGGGAATCTGTCCTCTAATTTCAGTGAGCGGAGTTCCAACAATTCTATCACATTTATAGATCCTTCCACCTCTGCGCTTTTTGAACAGCTCTTCAACAATTGGTTGTAACGCACTCTTGAATAGAACATCAACTTCATATATCGGTTCCAACAGAACAGGTGAGGCTGACATCATAGCTATGCAGCACGCCTTTTTCACTAAAGGAATGAGTTGTCCTCCGATACCGATGTTCTCTAATCCTGTTGCTTGCAGTATCTTAAACTGCACACCATGAATCGGTTCTTCTGCCAAAGGTCCCTCACGGGTGACCCAGTCAAATCCCTGCTTTATTTGCGATTCATAACTTTTCAATAACTCCTTATTCGTTTCGTCTGGTAATGTATCATCAATCAAAACATTGTTGTTATAAAAACACATAACATTCCTGGCCGCCAAGGAGTCCCAGCCATATTCGTCTCGTAGACGTTTTCTTAGCAGTTTACGATCTTTCATCTCCGATTCTTCTATGTGACCTCTCATTAGATCTTTAACAAGAGTCGTATCCATGCGCTCCGCTGCAATACTGAGGGCTGTGGTGCCATTGACTGTGGTGGCAGGGATAGCAGCAAAGGATTCTCCATAGCAGCTCTCAGAAAAGATCGTCAAGGGATTTGATAACTTAATCTCGATTCCGGCGTAGTGATTTCTAAGATCGTAGAGCAGCGAATCAAGGTATAGCTCACCAAACCCAAGTATAACCTGCTCACCAGATTCTTCAACTTTGATAATAACCCCAGGATAGTACCTGGAGACTTTTGCCAGACCGCTCAACAGTTTCGGCAGTTCAGTGGGTTTTAACGGCTGTATTGCAATACGGAGCGCAGGCTCGTTAATATAGTCGATTGGTTCAAAAACAGAAGCGTCGCTAAAATGATCATTCAACATTGTTGCAGACTTAGTAAATACTTCAGATACACCTTTAACAAGCACAATTTGCCCTGTGGTAGCCTGCGACACGGGAAGGAGATACCTGCCGCCGAGCAAAGCAATCTCTGCGATCGTTACGGATGGATAATCTTCGAGGTCAACATGTTTCTGATTATCGTCGTCACTCATACAGGCCTGCGAATCAGCTGAATCTATGACGCGAACGCGCATGCCAGACGTAACTTTTCCTGAGTATATTCTTACTAATGACCACTCAGTTCCACCATAGTCAATTGTTTGCAGCACATGCGCCTTCAGTAGTGAAGAGCTCTCTTGCGACTTATTCAGGAGCCTGGCTTTTGAGCCCGTAGAAGGATCGGGACAGCGAGCTATAGCTTTGATCAAGCCGCGCTGGTCTCTGAAGACCTTCGTAAGAACTTCTTTTAAAAGTGGCTGTGGATCATATTTCAAGCAATCGGGATCTAGATCGATCGAATAGGCCTTCGACATCGTCCGGCGCAAGTTCTCCCTGTCGCCTGAGAGAGAGTGTGTAAAAATCTTGTACAGTGGAAGAAGAATGAATTGAACAAACGAGCAGTGATGAGCAGACTCGATACTCAATTTCCTGAATTGGCCTTTCTCAAAACTAACGTTTCCCCACAGGCCTGAGACAAACTTTTCAATCTGTGGTTCGGAAAGTTGCGACGAATAATGGTATCTTACGAACTGTTCTATCGTGAACGTGAACCGGAGTTTTGCAGAGGCAAAGATAATGTTGCCGAGTTCTGGGCTGAATCTTTCCCTAGTAAAACTGTTTATTTGCTGAACGACATGTCTGATCTTGAGATAGGCGTCCACGGGCGGCAGTTTTAGCTCTAGTATCAGCCTGTCCATCTTATTCAGAACGAAGATAGGAGTTACTGATCTCTTGTAGCATTCTTTGATTAGCTTTTCCACCGGAGAAGTGACACCTTCGACCAGATCAACGCAAATCAAAGCACAGTCGACTGCCGCAAGGGCAACAGCCATCTGGTCCATGAAATTTACATGTCCCGGTGCGTCCAGAAGATTGATGGCAATTGATTTCATGTCGAAGTCCGTCGCAAGGAAAGTAAAACCATTCAACTTCATCGAAACTCCACGCTCAATCTCAATTCTAGAGTTATCCAGATATCGAAGTGGCTTCCATCCCTTTCTAATGTTCGCAGTCATGTGTGGCAGGTTCCTGTGAGACTCCATGACGAAAAGATCCACAAGCGACGTCTTTCCAGAGTTCAAAGACCCTATGACAGCAACATTTCTAATTCTTTCCGGAACCTCCAACATCCCCAGCATATAATCCCTGTCAAAAGTAGTCTTGGGCACATTTCTCAGCAAATGCGTGAAAACAGTGTACGTGGGACCTCTTGAATGCTCAGCTTTCACCTGAACCAGAGGCTCGTCTGTCGCCTGTCTGTCGCTCGTTTCCACAAGAACTTCCACTTCATCACCATACGTTCTCTTCCAATCGCTCTTCACCATAGCAGTAGTACCATGCTCTTGCTCCACTGGCTTGTCAAGATGCCCTCCTTCAATCTCATCGCCTCTGGCAGCTCCAGCGACTTCCCTCACCAATTCCTCTTCCCCGATCAAGTTACCAAACTCATCATACAATTCCTCGTCGCTCATATCTTTGCAATGGACTCAACTAACAACCCTGGAAGGTCGGTTGCTGGATGGTTGCTCTGTTCTTTCGCTATAAGAAGAGTGGCTTATGTTGAAGAATCTCGACTCGCTTTTCTATATCATTAATAGTGAACTGCAACCAGAAGAAAGTGTGGATTTTGGACGTTCCAATTCTCATCAGGCATTGCTGAAGGAGGCTCAAGTGAATTTCTAAAGTTTTCCCTCATCTGATAGCTCACTCGGTGGCTTAAAGTGGCTGAGAGACTGGCTGGATAGTGAATAGCGCTGAAGAGCTGATGCAAAGTTAAAAGAGAGTTCTGCTTGCTGTGGAAAAGGTTAGAGACATAGCTGAATAATTGAATTGCTCTGATTATGGTACATGAGTATACATTGCTGCCAGAAGGTATAAGAGAGAATATAGCACATTTGGCACCGCATGAAATCTTCGAAAATCTGCACACGATAATTCACGATGAGTCGAATGAGGTTGCAGAGGTGTACGAGCATTTTGAATATGAACAGCAACTGGATAAATCACTTTTGTCTCGGAGCTCTGTGATAGGACTGGGGTTTGGGCTGATGAGTCCTGTCTTGGGCATGTGTACGAGTATGGGGATAGGTTTGATGAATGGTGGACCACTAACGATTATGTGGGGGTTTCCGATATGTGGGTTCTTCTCGTTCTTATGTGCTTCTTCGCTGGGAGAGGTAGTATCGAAATACCCGATGGAGTTGCATGGTGCGAGTGCCATGATTGCACCCGAATCGATCAAGCGTGTTTGTTCGTGGCTCACCGGTTGGATGATTCTGCTAGGTAACTGGTTTATGAGCATAGGGGTCACTTTTGCGGGAGCTCAATTGATCATTTCCTTAATAGCGATGAATGACAGCCGCACCATCTCGGATAGCCGACTAGGGATCTACACTGTGCTGGTTTACTATGCAGTCGTTACCGTCGTTGGTGTTGTGAACCTGAGTTACGCGCGTTACGTTGAGCTTATCAACAAGGTCTGCATTTACTGGATCGTGTATGCTGTACTGTTCATTGACGTTTTACTACTTCTGTTCCACAGGCACAGATTCCGTTCATTGTTCTATGCACTATTCCACTTCGACAATAGTCTCTCGGGCTATAAAAGTGCTTTTCTTTCATTTATCATTGGGTTCCAACAATCAAATTTTACTTTACAAGGTTTCAGTATGCTTCCTGCTCTAGCAGACGAAGTTAAGAAGCCCGAAAAAGATATCCCCAGGGGAATGTCGACTGCCGTGCTGATATCAACAACCCTGGGTATCATATTTTTATTCCCAATCATGTTGATCCTGCCAGATCTTGGCAGCTTGTTCGATAACAATAAGGTACTGCCTATTGTAAACATATTCACACAATCTACAGATTCGACGTTTGTTTCGGTTTTCCTCATTTTGCTGATTCTGGGGAACCTTTTCTTCTCGGGAATAGGTTCAATAACGACATCCTCACGAGCCGTGTACAGTTTTGGACGTGACCATGCAATCCCTTTTCACTCGGTCTGGACGTATGTGGATCCGTGCTCGGAGTCTAAGGTTCCTAAATATGCTGTCCTGCTGAGTATGGGAGTATCGTATATTTTAGGTTTGCTGCCGCTTGTATCGACAGCGGCATTCAATGCCTTCATCGGATGCGCTGTGTTGTGTCTGTGCTCAGCAACTTTGATACCACTTATCCTAGTCCTTTTAACTGGGAGACGGACACTCAGGAACGCCCCCATCAAGATAAAGTATAAAATTGGTTGGGTTGTGAACATTGGATCCGTTGTCTGGCTTTTGTTATCCATGCTCTCAGTTTGTCTGCCTCCACAGATCCCTGTTACCGCGAAGACTATGAACTATGCCCTGGTAGTTTTCGGCGCTTGCTTCATATCTATCGTCATTCTCTACTTTAGGTGGGGAAACGTCAACTTCCAGCTGCCGCTGGTGGATAAGCTCAGCAAAGATAGCACAACCATGGAAATTGGCGAGACTGAGTACGGACAAAAATCGCATCTTTCAGCGGGATTGGAGATGTTTCAGCAGTTCGAAGGACAATCATCCGCCAAAAGCATTAGCTGTAGCTCGCAACAATCGCCCAGCGATGAAAGCTACGATTTGGGCGTCCCCAAGCTTGAAACTCTGTGACGCTTTTAACTGGTTTAACAGACTCAAAGATATAGTTGAGGAGTACTTAATAGATCAAACACTCATCAATGGAAAGTACATAATAATCAAAAAATCAAATCTAAATTGTGCAAATATAATAAGCCCGCAATAGTTTGGCAGATGCATTCTACTTAAAAACACCGCTTGCTAATATTAGCAAAGCTCCTACGCAGCACCATTTCAGACATGTGTTGACCGACGTATGATTACTTTTGATCTCTTCGTCAGCCTCGCCCTCATGATGGTGATGACCTTGACTAAAACCAGTCCCAGTCTGAAGCATTTCTAGTCCTATTACCAGCAAAAATCCAGCTGTCACACTCAAATACAGGTCCATATGTGGCATATCTCCGCCGGTCTTCTTCTTTCTAAAGATCAGGTATCCTATCAAAGCGCCCAGCGGTTGTGAAAGGCCGCCAAATATCGCAGTAACCAGAAGCGCTAAAGCTTTCGATTCGAAAGCCGCATAAAATGGTAGAGTCATAGAGAAACCTTCGACAAAATTGTGGATGCATAAACTCAGAAAAATGGAGAACCCGAGTGCCTTCGATACATCTGAGGACTGATTGGTATAAAATATGATAAACCCTTCAGGAAACTTGTGCAGAGTGATAACCAGGCATGTTTGCATACCGATCGAGAGAAGCTTGGAGAAAGGAGTCTCAAAATGATGGTGATGGTGATGGGTTCGATACGCCGTTTCAGATCCACCTGCGTCAGTGTAGTTTAAGGAGCCATAATCATGAGAGGAGGCTTGATGACTAGTGGTATGATCGTGGCGATGAGAATGACGCTGAGAGTGAAAATTTTGACGGTAAATGGACAAATTTTCCAGATCATATCCGACTTCATTTTCTAAGCATGGTACGCCCAGTAAATCTGCGCTAACCTGTTGTCCAACTGTGCCACCATTGGCCTCATCCGGTAAATCTGTCTTCGATAATGATGTGATGCTGGGGCGCAGCCTCACGATTGGTGGTACGCATGCGAGGCCCTCCCCTTTGGTCATTGGAACACAGGCATCAGAATGGTGGCATTCTGCTGTTTGAGCGTCGACTGTAGATAGCAAATCCAACAAAGTGTGTCTGGTCTTCAGCAGATTCTCCCGACACCTATCTTTAGCGCTTTCATTTGCCTTCAACAGAGCGCCCTGCTCGCCAACTACCTGCTGAGATGCTATGAACTCTGCGGTTTGAGTTGCGTCCGTTGGCATTGGATCCACCACTGTTGCTCCTTGCTCTTGATCGGAGTCTGACGTGATTTGCTCATGTTCATGGTGCTCATGCAACAGCTCCGAATCGTGAGCACACTGTACAAGTGATTCGCTGGCACGAGCATGGATCAAGTACTTCAAAAACAGGCTCAGACTCATCCCCATCAGGACTCCAAGGAAAACACTCATCTGGTTGGCCTTCTCTGGATCCGAACTAGGTAGCATCTTGTACAAAGCGGTTGTCATCATTGATCCAGCGCTCAGGGATAGCCCGTAGTTCACCAACTTAGCATCGATATTCTTACGGCTTCTAAAGATGAATGAGATGAGTGGAACGCAGAAGCCACCACATATACAGAGCAACGATGAGATGATTGAGTATGCCAACCAGCGCGGAATCTGTTCAGTGAAAACCATCATTGTATCTTGTATCAATGCCACCTATCCGATTCCTGCCGATGCGACCGGAATAGATTCCGAATAGATACGACTCAAAGGCCTGATCACTTATAAGTCTACCAGAAACATTCCTATACCTTCTTGCTGAAAGGATATGGTGCTGCGTTACAACAGTCAGTCGTCATATACGGTAGCAGCAGCTAACCACAAGGGTATCAAATTGCAGATACAACGCCTGTTACATCTAGCTGCTACCCTCAGCTTACTACCGTGAGTCTCGAACGATTGTGCTTACAATCTTTTCCGCTGGCGAGTAGCTTGAAAAGCTGGGTGAACATGTATCGTTGCGCAGGCCCGGGTCAGAATACTTGTAAAATGGCGACATTCGATGAAGAGTGAAGCTGGTCAGCGCGGCGAGATAGTTTTTGAGATGTACGATGCCTCAAGCTTATTATTGTTTTCACTTGCGGAAACATTCGACAGAATTCTTGTGAGCGGCTCAGAAATTATTTCCGTGTCACAATTCGCAGCCATTCCTTACAGCATTCCTTCCCGAAGAATCAAGTCCTCGCAGATAACGCGGCAAGCTTTATGGGTATGATTCAGTTTTCGATTCATTGAAGTGCCAGAAAAGTGTTGCTGATGAGCTCCAGCTGATTCACCAAGAAGCGCCTCTCGATTCTATTGGACATTGATAGGATCTACCGCAAGAGGAATGGCGTATATCTTGATTTGTTTCTGTTGCATGTTTTTTCTACCAAATCTCTGTTTGATTCATGGAATGAGCAATCTTTGGCCGATTGTAAATGTACCTGTTTTAAAAGTAAACCGGGACACGCAGTACAATGCTGACCCGGAGTTCATGGACAGATTAGCTGTAGAGCATTCTATTGCCGATATCTTGCGCAAACCTCCTGATCGGCTTCGGTTTGGTGCACTGGCACTTTTGCCCGAAAGTTTGACGGCATCTGGGGTTGCGCGGCAGTCTCATCGTACCTCAGGCAGCCTGTCAGTAAGAAATTTCAGGAAAGTCGCTTCAGCGCCATGCAACGGCGATCGTGCCACCATGTCGTTAGCCGAACGAACTGTGTTTCCGTCTTCTCTCCAAAGGATTAAATGTTTAGGGCTAGCAACCGGAATCCTCTTATCGAGATAAGTCATCTTGCTGTTGTCCCACCGATGATTAACACTTTCATTCTCTCTGGTGCGGTATTGGCGTCGAATCTCACGACTGTCCCACAAGTTTTACGGACTCTAAACCCTCATTAAAACTGCCATCAAAACCAGTTTATAGCGTCAATGCGCAGTATCTTTACGCTTGGGAAGAGTTTAATAGATCTAAAATACAGTATTCTTGTGATGCTCCTTACTTGAAGCTCGGCGGCTATTTGAGGGCGGGTTACAGTTGTCAGCCCTCCTTTCCAGCCCTAAAGAAGCAAAGCTCCTTCAAATGAGAATAATCCACAAGGAAACCAGTAAAGTCAATAAGAAGGATCTATAAACGAAGCGTCTAGTCGTTTTACTAGGTCGTGCCATTAGGATTTACAGTTATCGAAGGGTCTGAGGTGTCCGCAGTATTGTGATAGATGGGTTGCGGTAAGATCTGTTGAGAGTAAGCACTTCCACAAGCAACAGGAGTTTAGTTGAGAAGAAGTGACGCATTCCCAGAGGGTTGCCTCAATTTTAGAGCGTAGGAGATATGCTAGGTAATCTACTTCGCAAGGGATCGTCCCACCATGGCGGGTTTTCGTTGATCGATGAGAATTTCAGTTCGTCAATGCATTCAAACAGCACTATCACGTCTTTTACGCCGGAACCGAGTAGCATTTCTAAGAGGCCTGTCTCACCGTGTTACGATGATCACTTCGGATCTCTGCTGCCCTGTCCGAGTAGCGCGCCGCCGATGTTGGATCATGTGTCCGATGATTTGAAGTATAAGCTGTTTGGTAGTAAGAATATTCCCTACAGTGCTTCCTTTCAGTCGGATGTCTTCTCTTCGTATGTCTTCAGAGTGCTGATTGCGGAAGAGACCGGTCATATGACACACAGGGACAACTACAATGTCGTTTTTGATTATTCCACGGCAGAGAGTTCTAGCATGGACCAAATTCGGCCCAATGAACTGAAGGAGTATATCTTTGGGTCACCTGTGAGATCAACGGACGCATCCCAAGGGAACAAATTCAGAACAATTCCTAATTCGGACTCTGTCATGATTACAAGGATTTTCTTCTTCAGCTCTATCAACAAGAATAGACTAGCAGTTTCTTTGTGTGTGCCGAATATATTGTTGCAAGTTATATCCGAGGTCTGGGATGATGTGTCGTACTGGTTCGACCAGTGTCAAGCTTATGTGTTGACAACTATAAAGGGCATCCGACATTCAGTGTCGAGCCCATGTAGCGGATATCTGCCGCCTGATTTTGAGTCAGCTTATCCAAAAGAATGCGATAATATAATAAACCTTTTGCAGACGCGGTTGATCCCTTGTTTGAGATCAACATCGGAGATACCTAGATTGTTTCTGTGCCCCGAAAGTTGCCCGTCATTTGTCGAAACGTGGTTCAGAGATATTTTCAACTGGATAGAGATAAAAGATGGACCACGTTTGAACTTCCTCCCGGCGCTCTTGGCAAAAATAATATGTGATTTTCAAGATCCGACTGCTGCTCAAGACAACACAAGGATCGTCATAATGTCTGGCAACATGGTGGTCGCAAACAAGTTGATATTCATCGTGTCTGGCCTGTTGAAACCACGTATTGCGGGCCAAATAGAGATAGAGTCGAGAATAAAACCTCTGAGCGACCAGCCTGAACAAGCAAGAAAGGACAATCCTAGAAGAGATGCTAGTGTTCTGGAGAAGTCGAACACAGACCTTTCCAAGTATCTTTGTGCTGGAAATGCCTGGGAAATACCTCGAGAAAACTCTTTAAGTAGCAAAGTTTCGCTATCGTCAGATGAATCGCTGGCGTATGTTATACAACCTTCTTCTTTGAAGAGCGCTAGCAACTCGATCCAATGCCTTTCGTCTTCTTTGTCAAGTCAGCATGGTTTATCATACGGTTCTTGGTTTACAAAGAGAAGTAACGGGTCTCAAGCCACGCTCAATAGCCCCAGCAATAAGACTCCTGAACAATGGGATAAGATTAGCAATACAAATGGTGCCTCAAGTTTGCACAAAACTAACAGTGGCACTTCTTTGCACCAGTTTTTTGCTAGGGGAACCGGAGTAACACCTCAGCCATCGCCTTCAATTAGTGAACTTGACGAATATCCCTGGTTCAATGGTTCAGATTCTCCTCGTCCCGAACCCGGTCAAAACCTGCATCCTGTCGCCAAACGCTGTCTCAGTGGTGCACCTCTGGGCGAACTCAATATACCGAGAGATTGCCAAAGACTCTGCCAGGACGATCTTATAGAAAAGGCCTTCAACGCGATCTGCAAGCCCAACGAAAAGAAAGCTTTGAGCGAAGGGGAGTGTGAAATAATTCCTGGTGACTCGCGGCACGCTGCATTTGCGCAGATCGACGTCGATTACGGTACCTGTCATCGGCAGAGGCCCATGGAACTCTTACCTAAGTACACCACTTACCTGGCGAATTTCAACTACTGGTTTCAACTTCAGGCTTTCCCAGTCGGGCCAGACTCGGAATCAAAGGTTGTGCAGGCAATGAGGAAGGGCTTGCAACTTGGGAGGAGTACCAGAACTCTGCTTGTATCGCTGAGGTCTCGTGCAATCAAAGAAGTCAGTATAATGCGTAACGAGGAAACCCTGGCGACTGGCTCTCACCATTCTATAATACAAAAGACGAAGAAGATATTCAATAACGGCAAGTGCGGAAACATTTCGACAAGAATGGCTAATTGCATAGCGTTTGTCAACATGAGCATTAAGAAAGCGATGAGCCTGTATGAAGACACAACTCTCACTGCTTCCCAGAGAGAAGAAGAGTTGTTCAAGATATACCAATCCCTTTTGAGCTACCAAGATATCAAAACGTTGAATAGAGCTAACAGAATCTAGGCATTTTAATGATGATGAGTATATTCGGTATTATCATCACAATCTACGAGGAGGCGCTATAAGAGTGTGTGTCTCCATCGCCTTTTACAGTTTGGAAAAGTATGTAGGTTTGAAGTGAAGGCCGCTAACTTCCGCAAGTCCCTGCTAGTATCGATCCAAGAGCTTCCGCCGTTACTTTGTGACGCAGAGATTAGGAAATGTCATCGAGGTCCCCTTCCCCGGTGGCTACGAAGAAGTTCGATGCTTATGAGGATAAGACGCAAGAAGCTTTGGCCACTTTTGAAAACTTAGAGGAATGCTCTTACGCTCTAAAGCGCCTTGGTAGTGCGAAAAACAATGAATTCATGGAATGTGATTGTTTTGAAGACTTTTCTGAGGGATTCAATCATGCGTGTGACGAAAACTCAGACTGTATCAATCGTCTAACGCTTATTGAGTGTGTTAATGGACTATGTGGCTCTTGCGGGGATGACTGTCAGAATCAAAGGTTTCAGAAGAAACAGTATGCAGATATCGCCGTATTTCAAACGAAGCTGAAAGGGTATGGTGTGCGAGCAGAAAGCGACATCGAAGAAAATCAGTTCATATATGAGTATAAAGGTGAAGTGATAGCGGAGGAGGAATTTCGTGAGAGACTTGTTGAATATGATGAGAGGAACTACAAGCATTTCTATTTCATGATGTTGCAAAACGGTGAATTTATTGACGCTACGCTGAAGGGCTCACTAGCTCGGTTCTGTAATCATTCCTGTAATCCAAACGCCTATGTGAATAAATGGGTGGTCGCAGGGAAACTAAGGATGGGAATATTCGCCAAGAGGAAAATCTCCAGAGGGGAAGAAATCACTTTCGATTACAATGTCGATAGGTACGGCGCAACAGCACAGAAATGCTACTGTGAAGAGCCTAATTGTATAGGCTTTTTGGGTGGCAAGACTCAGACCGATGCCGCATCTCTTTTGCCGCAGAATATTGCAGATGCACTAGCTGTGAGTAGCTCGGCTGAGAAGAAATGGATCAAGATGAAAAAGAGCCAAGGGCTCAAGATTGAGAAGGCTGAAGGAAATAATTTCAACATCGAATTTGTGGAATCACTGCATCCGTCAGGTTGCGAGAATCCCCAAGATGTGACAAAAGTTATGAGTGTTCTGTTGCAGGCAGATGATAGACTAATTGCACAGAAGCTATTTAACAGACTATACGAGATAGAGGATGAGTCTTTGCACCACCAGGTCATCAAGCTGCATGGATATACGTGCCTGGCAAAACTGCTTCAGATCTTCGAGGACGATTTGGAGATGGGCCAAAAGATTGTTAGCTTCCTGTTGAAGTTACCCAAGACAACTAAGAATGGTATTACTGCGTCCCAGATCGATCAACAGGTCTCATATTTGAAGGAAAAGCAAAAAGGATTGGCAGAAGACTGCGACGAGTTACTGGCCAAATGGGCCGAGTTTGAGACCTACAAAAGAATAGATAAGAAAGACATAAGGGAAGCATCGAATAGAATGGTTGACTTACGACGGATCAGATTACCACCAGGATGGGAAATCGTTCACGAAAATGGTAAACCCATGTATTATAACGCTCAACAAAAAACAAAGCTGCATAACCCACCAACGGGCTCTTCGAAAACGTTTAATTCGAAACCCTACTCAGCAAAAGATAGCGCCTCCAGGAGAAACGGCACTAACGGGACCAAGCGGCCCAGACTGGATAACGAAGAATACGAAAAGAACAAGCAGAAACGACTAGAGATGGAGATGGAAGCCATTGAGCAGGCAAAGAAGGAGGAAATGCGCGCCTTGAAAGGCAAGATGGAGCTGGAAAACCAAAAGAGAAACGATCTTCTGAGAATTATCGAAGAAGCCAATAAGCAGAGGGAACTCGAGAAAGAGGCTCAGATCAAAGAGGAGAAAGAGAGAGAAGAAAGAAAGCTGAAGAAGAAAAAGCTTTCTCAAACAAATCACTTGGAGCACAAATGGAACAAGTTTTTCGCCTCATTTGTCCCAAACCTGCTAAGGAAGTACGAGCATGAAAATGACTTATCTCATGATCACGCCAAGCTGTGCGCCAGGGACATAGTCAAGATTCTGACAGCGAAAGAACTCAAGAAAGACTTGACCAAATCACCTCCTAAGGAGCCAACGAAAGAGAAGCGCCTCAAAGTGAAGCAATTCACTCAGTCATATATGGAGAAGTTTTTGCAGAAGAGGAAGAAAGATCTTCGAAACCACAAGCAGTAACATACTCCAGCGTTTCAGAAGCTGTGAACCCATAATTCATGTAACTGAACATGTCGCGCCAGTTCAAAATTGTCATCGCCGAAAGCGGAAAATGCATAGCAAATACTGACACATTCAGCCAGCGATCGTACTTCTTAGACGCCCTTCACCGGCGTTGCAATGCTTGAATTGAATACTGCACTTGTATAAAAGCCAGCGCTTTAGCTCATTCGTACTGTCATGTAACCATTGTATTTTTTATGTTTTGTAGGCCGGCTGCAGCGTCACAAATTGAAGACAGTAGGTATGGCCAGCAAACCGAAAAACTTGAACTCATTTGTCGAAGAAGAGGCCCAATGGTACGCCTGCGAGTGTCCATCCTGCCAGGCAGGCGCCCGCTACGAAAGCTTGGTACCCCGATGGCTTGCTGGCGGTTTCTTTCTACCATTCCTCTGGATCGGGAACATTCTGATCTACGTCTACACCCAGTGGCATCTCGACTACGAGCCCACACACGCCGAGATCCCGCCAGAAGAACTACCTACTGTCTACGAAGTCGAGACAAAAATCGACAAGACCCATCTCGAAATAAGCAACGATGTCGCAGCGGAAATTGACCGAGTCAACGAAACCACTGTCACATTCGCGGACCCAGCGTCTCCCCCACACGGCCTGCAATACCACAGAAAGCTGTTTCTCAAGCAAGCAGCGTCCCAAATACTGGACTCGCACGAAGCGAAAAGAGCCTACTACAGAAAGTGGACCATGTGGACGGTCCTGGCAGTCGTGGCGTACTCCGTCACGATACTCCTGCTGGTGATGGCGTACGACACAGGCTACACCAACTAGGCTCTCGACGACAGCGTCGTTCCGACGTTCTCGAGGTTGAGTTTCGCGACATACAGCATCTCCTGGCCGTGCGCAGGTTTCTCTGTGCAGGGCGATTTTCGTCATGCCAAGACTTTCCCGACTGCCTATTCCTGAGATATTTTGTTGGTAGGAACAGAGAGCATCTCGAGGAGCGATAATAATAGAGCGTCGGATCTGCCGTGGGAGAATGCTGGCTGTGCTGTGGTGCTCCTGATGTGCAGTTAAAATAGCTTGGTCTTGACCAATCTCTGTATTTTTCGAATTTCTTGGCTCTTTGAGCTGCAATTTGCAAATATTCATTCCAGAGGCCAACTCGAAGTAAGATGAATGCTGCCGTGCGTTTGATCTGTGTGTTTCTGGCGTGTCTGCAGGTGGCCAGGGCGGAAGTGAGTGCGTATGACCAGATAGCGTTCTCTAACGTTGGGTTCGCCGGGACGTACACTCCGGTGAAGAAGTTTTCCAACATCGACGCTGACGACTGCTCCTGCGAGGTGGGAGATCCGCAGTGGTTTTCCGGGACCAATGCGCCCGTGTCTTCGTATCTTTCGGTCCATTTCCGTGGTCCTCTTAAGCTGCACCAATTCGCCTACTACGATTCGCCCTCCTTTGATGTGAGCAGCTCTGCTTCCTCCAGCGACTTCACCCGTCGTGCGTACTACAACGCTTCGGCACAGGTCGGTGAGAACGTCACCTTCCTGACTGCTGCTGGCGACAGTTCGAAATGTCTGGGCAAGGCGCTGACGTACGCCGGGTCCGACGGTACCTCGAAGGCGTCCTCTGCGACGCTGCTGCAGGACAACAACTATATCTCGTCCGATGAAGAGTTCATCATCTTCTCCAACGTGTCGTGTCCCAAGTCTGGCGTAGGCAAGGGCTGCGGCTACTACCGCCAGGGGATCCCCGCGTACTACGGGTTTGGCGGTGTAACGAAGATGTTCCTGTTCGACTTTGAGATGCCGAGGGAGACGCAGTCCAACAGCAGTTCCATCGAGTTCTACGACTTGCCAGCGATCTGGCTTCTGAACGACCACATCCCGAGGACCGCCCAGTACCCGACCAACCCAAACTGTTCCTGCTGGGCCAGCGGTTGCGGCGAGTTCGACATCTTCGAAGCTATGAACGGCACCGAGCGCGACCACTTCTACTCAACCTTCCACACCTTCCAGGGCATCGAGTATCTGGGCACCGGCATCCAGTCCTACGGCTACATCCCAAGAGACACAAGAAACGCCATGAGAGGCGGTGCGATCTTCGATTCCACTGGCAACGTCATCACCTTCCTCTCCAACGCTACCAAATTCGACTCCTCCCTCTCCTACAACGACATCCACTCGATCCTGTCCGCCATCCCCTCCAACGAGACCTACTCGAGCAAACTCATGTCGATCTCTGCCACCGCTCCGTCAACCACGTCCAAGTCCTCCGGCTTCTCCCTCACAACCTCCGCCAACGGCCTGTGGTACTATCTCTTCACGGCAGTCACAGCCCTGGCGCAGGTCTTCGTCATCTAATGCCAATCCCAGCTCTCGGCAAGATCTATAAACATACGTACGACCCTCAGGAGGCCTGTTACACGCATTGCAGACACTATCCGACACCTTTGAAGCAGGTTTCCACTTCAGATTGCCAATGTCGCTTTAAAGCTAGCTAGTTGTTTGAGGTATCCTGTTGAATATATCTTCATACCTTGTGTTTTCAGCTCCTTATACGGGGTTTCCAGTGCGCGCCACTATTTCGCCGGCTGTCGCAGCGGCAGACAATACATTGTGACACTGATCAGGAAACAAGTATCATCTTGGAGGAGAACCAAGAGCTGGAGGTATGTGTTATGGCAGTAGCGAGTGGAGTTGTAGCTGCTGTTGATGCGAGAGTACTAGCTGTTTGTTTCGGATGGGAGCTTGGGGTAGGGTTATAAAAAAGGCCGAACGGGTGCGGGCACCGTGCTGGTTGTGGAGGCCGGAAAGAGCTCTATGTTAAATCTGCCAGATGAGTATCCAATCTAATGTCATAGGGCTTTGTACTGTAGCTTTTGTGTTGCTGGTACCGCCGCTAGCGTGGCACTCGCAGAACAAAAATGTGCCAGCCATAGTTCTGATCAGTTGGCTGATAGTAATGAATTTGTCGTATATTGTCGCGGCTTGCGTGTGGAGTGGCGAGGATTTTGCGAGTAGGTGGAGCGGGAAGGGATGGTGCGATGTAGTGGTGAAGCTGCAGGTTGGAGCGAACGTTGGTATTTCTTGTGCGGTGGGAAATATCGTTAATAACCTGCACTCGGTTCTGAAGGCAGATTCGGTGCTGCCGGAAGCCGGTTCCTGGCGCAAAATCGGCAGGGACCTGGCGGTGTGCCTGGTTCCGCCCGTAGTGATCATGGGACTTTCGTATTTGGTCCAAATGTACCGATTCGGTGTGACCAGGTACTACGGGTGTTTGAACCTGTTGTCGCCCACTTGGGTGACCACCGTGCTTTACACTATGTGGCCCTTCGTGGCGTCGACGGTTGCGGCGGTGTATGCGTCCATGGTTCTCTACATCTTCTATAGGAAGAGGAAGGATGTCAAAGACATTTTGCATTGCACAAACTCGAAATTGAACCTGACGAGGTTTGCGAGGTTGCTGATTTTCTGCTGCCTGATTATCTTGGTGATGTTCCCGCTGTCGATTTATGCGCTTGTCGAAGACGTCAAGAGTTTCAATGGCCACTACAGTTACAAAGAGACGCATTCGAGCGCACTTTGGAATGTGATACCAAAGATCGACGCAGGTGGCAGACTGCTCACGGTCTGGATTTACGTGCTGATGTCGTACTTGGTCTTTTTCATCTTTGGGTTGGGAGCTGACGCTCTCCACATGTACGCCAACTTCCTGCGTTCGATTAAGTTAGGTTTCATTGTGGACGCTCTAGGGAGATTGATTGAGAAGAGCAAAGATCGCAAGATCGCCAAACTGTTGGGCAAGATCTCAAGTAGCGAGTACAAGGATGAATTCTTCTCCGATTCGTCTATGGAAAAGAGCGATGGTAATTACTCATCAGACAGTCCTCAGTCGCAGGCACATTTTGTCGTTGACTACAGAACACCTTATGAGAGTAGCAAAAAGAGTCGAAATAAGAGAGGAATCCGCATAGGGTTTGAGAAGACGACAACTTCAGATGTTGAAGAAGGTACCGACGGGTTCAACCCCTTCTTGTCGCAAAAGCTCTCTGAAGAAGACAGTACATCGCTAGACGGTCTTTCACAACTGTCTTTTGGTAGAACTAACACCGAAAACTACGACCTAGAGAAAAATGGCGGTATTGTAATGTATCAGCCCAGAACATGCGATAGTGGCTCTAGCTCCGACGATTACAAGACGGTTAGCTACACCACATCGCCAAATTCGAAGTAGTTACGTTTAGCGCTGAGCTACACAGCTTTACTCACGGATACGAAAATTTTATTAGTTATCTTGCTAAGCATTTTCATCAACGTTCACAATGTACTCGTAAATGAATGCAATAGCAGACAGATGGCTGCTAGCTTTGATACTCTCATTCACAGAATGGATAGTCTCGAAAGTACTTGCATCAAGGATCGAAGCGACGAACCTGTAGATGTTCTTCGTTAAATTCCAGTAATACCTGGTATCAGTATTTGCTGGCATCAAAGTTGTTGAAACGTACAACTCAGCGTCGTCGCGGCCGGCGAAAACCCCATTTTCGAACACATCCTGGATGGTACCGGCGAGGATGTCCCAAGCGGCACCCGAAGTTGGAGAAACTGGAGCCGGTTCCAAAGCCTTGGCGACCTTTACGTCAATGTAACCAAGCTCAGTTTCTGGAATCGAGAACTCTCCGTTGCGAGCGAAACCGTAACCATATTTCTTTGCAATTTTCTCAGCAAAGTACGCATCTGCGGCGACTGTTTCTTCCACAGACGAGTGGATGTCTATTCTGTGGTTGACCACGAAGGTGGAAACCTCAGGCAGAGCGTTGGCTTTGATACCACCGTTGAAAACGTCTACAGCTCTGGTGGTTCGGATTAAATCACGGAACCTAACATCGCTGGACAAAAACTTCTCCAACATTTTCCGACTTGCCTTGTTCTTTGGCGCCCTCAAGATGTGCTTCCTCAAATCTTTGGGGAGCCTCTTTGAATGCTCGGCTGCACATGTCAGCAAACTGAAGAGTGGGTTGTCGAGCTCGAAATCTGGGCCGAAAGGATTGTCTTCGAGAACAGTAATCAGGTCTGATGCGACGCCGATAGTAGTATGGTCTGGTGGTACCGAAGAGTGGCCGCCCTTCCCATTGACCGTCACCACGACATCGACGTATCCCTTTTCAGCCGTGATGGGGGAGGCCACAAAGAGCCCCTCGTCGATGGGCAGTACTCCAAACCCTTCGTCGATGATCGAAAAGATCCCATCCCTACCGTATCTGTCCTCGAGGAAAGCAGCCAGATGCCTGGCTCCGAGGGGACCGCTCGATTCTTCATCAAAACCGAACGACAAAATCACAGACCTCTTCGGCTGGTAGCCGTCGAGCAAAAGCTGTTCAATGGCCTCGAGTTCTGCGATCAGCAGGTTCTTACAGTCGTTCGAGCCTCTGCCCCAAACCAGGTCGCTCTTTTCATCGTAATGTCCCGAGAATGGTGGGTACTCCCAGTCATCCCACGTCTCCTTGTTCACCGGAACCACATCCTGGTGCGCCATAAACAACACCGGCTTCAGCTCGGGCTCCGAGCCCTCCCAGGTGTACAGTAAGCCCAGCTCGTTCACCTTCTCGCGCGTGAGCCTCTCGTGAACCAGCGGAAACGTCTGCTCCAGGAACCTGTGGAACTCGTAGAAATGAGCGTACCATTCAGGGTCGTCTGCCGGCTCCGGGTTCACGTCCCAGATTTCCGTCGGGATCTGGATAGCCTTGGACAGCTTTTCCACAGAAGACCGCTTGAATTCTGCATCGTGCAGGATCAAATCCACCGACTTCTTGAAGCTAGGCACAATTGGCTCGATTTTCCCGCACCTAGACACTTCCTTGCCACTCAAAATCACACCCTCCCTGGATGAACGCTGACTGACCACATACAGTGCTGTCCCAGCAAGGGCGAGTCCCACCGTTAGCAACCCATGCAAGTGTCTTCTCAAAGGAGAGCGACCGCCTTTCGGTCCCAGCGACTTGCTCCCGTCCTGCAATCTCATCGCCATCTTCAGCCAGCCTGAACTGTAGCTTCCACCGACCACCTTCACCCAATGGCTGCCTTAAGTACCCATTACCCTCGTACCGGGTTACTGCTAATCAATGAGGGCTGTGCCACCAGCGATTGCAGCCACATTCCTCCTTGCCATCGTCCGATGGCCTATCAACCAGTCTCGAGTAGTTTGGCAGCACCTTGCGGACCTTCGTGGTGTATCGTGTCCTTGGTCTGTAGAAGAGCTAGCGCGACAGTACTAGAACGCGTAAAGAGCACCACTTGTACACCAGAAGACCAGTCAGAAGGACGGAATAGCAGCTGAGATGGCCAGCGAGACGCCCAGAATCGATCCTCGAGAGATAGCACAGAACGTTTGCCCGGTGTTCAGGCTCATTGCGCAGGTGAAGTCGCAACCAACAGAGAACACGCTGGTGCTGAGCTCGCCGACGGATGGCGGCGAAATGGTAACGTTGACGAACGTGAGGGTTTCGTTGAACAAGCAGTTCGAGGCAGAATCGTGGCACGAGTTTGTGTGTCGCTCCAGCGACAGCGGAGACGTGGAGTTTCTAGTGCTGGATGCGGTGCCCTGTGTGCTGAAGGAGAACGAGCAGATCAGCGTGGATGGGATCGTTGCGTTGCAGCAGCTCTGCAGGAAGTTCCCGGAGATCTACTGAGACTTTCGGTGTTTGTATGCCTCCTACTTACACACGCGCCATTGTATAAAGAGTCTATATCGCTTAACTATACAGGACCAACGGCCTAATTTCCCATTACCCTTGCTCTCTTCTTGATGTTGATCTTTCTGGTCGACAGGCTCTGCCTCTGCTTCGGGTTCTGCCACCCACCGTTGTCCGTAGGGTACGGTGCCGGCGTGGCAAAGTTGATGCCACTAGATAAGACGTAGGACCAACCGGGTGTGATAGTGGTCTCCTGTGCCAAAGTGTTTCTGTAGGTGGAATAGTACGTCACGGCGCTCGTGGGGAACTTCTTGGTCCAGGTGGTGGCCGTGATCTTGCTTCCGGGCTGCATCTGCATGGGCGCGAACCGGGAGACGCCAGTCTGTTGCGTGTAATATAGCGTGAAGGATCTGGTGTCAACTGAAGCGGTGGTGGTGCCCGTCCCGGCAACCAGCGTCTCGCCAGGGGGCTGAGTCGAGTCAGAGAAAGTGGCAGACGAGGTGCCTCCCATCGAAGTCAGCTCGAAACGAGGCGAGTAGTTGTTCGTGTAGCCGCCCCCTTGCACTTGCGAATAGACCTGGATATAGTATTGCCCATTTCCGATAATGCCCGAAGGGAATTGAAGCGTATACGAGTAGGTGTCACCCACTTTGGTGATAGCTGAGAGAGGGACGCTTTCATCCAGCTTCTTGACCGCTTGGATGTGGTTGTTGGGACCCGTTTCCAACGTGAAAGTGAAAGATGTGATATCATCGACCGGCGGATTCGCTCCGTTGTCCATCCACTTCAAATCAATGCTGACAGTACCGCCACTCCCGGAAAACTGAGCACCGGCTACCGGCTCTGTCACCTGCACATCGCCCACTGCGATTCTTGTCACCAGCATCAAAACCGCCGCAAAAAGCGTCTGAATCGAAACCAACATCTCTGATTCGCGCCAAGCACCTGTAGAAAACCCGCCAGCGACTCTAGCGGCCTTGTGAAGTGGAATTTTTACTAAATCTTGACCAGATCTGACATATTCGTGTTGATTTGAAGCCTTGTTCGATATAGAGAATTCGATATGACCTGTCCGGCAAGCTCCCGGAACAAACCGGACATGCAGAATCCCGAATCATCTCTCACGAATTACCCGGCCAAAGGTTTTTTTCAATCTCGAAAGTAATACGAATTTTAGATGGTAAACAAGTAGTTTGAAGGGTCGAGATGAGCGGTATAGTGGCTGCAACTGGCTGAGCGATGGAGAGCCCCGGATTATTTGGGCCAGAAGATGCTGGTGGTGGTGGAGAGGCAGCAGAGAGCATCGAAAAAGCGGCTGCCAATGACAATGTAGAGAAGAGTGGAGGAGCCGATAGCGAAACCGAAACTAACGAGAATCTGTTTGGGGAGGAGGATGAAGCGATGTCCGAGGGCGAGGAGAAGGTAGCACAGCAGGAGGAAGCGGAAGAGGGACTTCAGAAGGAAGAGGAGGATGGGGATGAGGAGGAGCCAAGTGCCAATGTGGACAAGTCAATGCTCAGGCAAGAATCGCAAGAGAGCGGCGCAGTTAAGAATGAGTCTCAGGAGCAATCGGAGCTGAAAGAGCTGACGGTACCGCAGTCGCACGAGATAGTGATTCCTAACTATGCCAGGTGGTTTGACCTGCGGAAGATCCACTCAATCGAGAGGCAATCGCTGCCGGAGTTTTTCACAAACCGGATAGCGTCCAAGACGCCACAGGTGTATGTCAGATATCGAAATTTCATGGTTAATTCTTATCGATTGAACCCGAACGAATATTTCAGCGTTACAGCGGCAAGGCGGAACGTATGTGGGGACGCCGCTGCGATCTTTCGTGTACATAAGTTTTTGATGAAGTGGGGTTTGATTAATTATCAGGTTGACGCAAAGCTGCTGCCCAAGAATGTGGAGCCGCCCTTTACTGGGGAGTTTTCGACAAGACACGACGCTCCGCGTGGACTGTTCCCATTTGAGAGCTATAAACCTTCGGTGCAGTTGCCAGATATGGCCAAGTTAAAGAAAATGATGGACACGAACGATGAAAATAGCGCGTTGCACAAATACTTGGAGACAAGGAAGAGAAAGATGAGCAACCAGATAGATTCTGAAGCGCCAGAGGACAAGGTTAAAGACGAAGAGAAAACCGAAATCGAGGAAGATCAGGCATCCTCCACGAATCCGGTCAAGAAGGCTAAAATACTCGAGAACGTCGACGACCAGTGGTCTAGGGAGGAGTTGCAGAAACTGCTGAAGGGATTACAAGAGCATGGATCTGATTGGTACAAGGTCGCTAAGAGCATTGATACCAAGACCCCAGAACAATGCATATTGAAGTTTCTGCAGTTACCAATAGAGGACAGGTTTCTTCATAGCCCGGGCAAGGATTCAGGTCCTCTCAAATACGCGCCTCATCTACCCTTCTCGAAGAGTGACAATCCAGTAATGTCAACGGTCGCGTTCCTCGTAGGTCTAGTGGACCCCAGAGTGGTCCGACAAATGACCGGGCGTGCTATTACGGCAATGGAAGATATAGACAAGGAGGAGAACAAAGACTCGGACGAGCTAAAGGAAGCTTCGGAAATAGCATTATCATCGCTTGGGGCCAGATCACATGTGTTTGCAACTAATGAAGAGCGACAAATCAATGCCATTGCCAGTGAGCTGGTCGAAGTCCAGCTAGCGAAAGCAGAGCTAAAGCTGAAATTTCTGACCAAGATTGAGCGAGCCCTGGAACTGGAAAGGAAAAGCCTCCAGAGGCAGCAGGAGGACACTTTAATTCAGCGATTAGCATTATCGAAGCATTCTCACTTGGTATATCAAAAATTGCAAGAATCACTCGAGATAATCGACGACAAGGACAAATTGGCTTCTCACCTCGCCGAGATCAAGCAGCTATTAGATTGTCCTCCCAAATTGAGCATAGGCGCTGCGTTTGGGCTATCACAGGATGGCTCCACGTCTCCGTCATCAACTCAAAGGCTAAATGCCAAATCGGAAGATGAGGTTAAACCTGTGTCAATCGAAGCTCCGCAGTTCTACAGGTATTGGTCTGCATAAAACACAACCCGGAAGACTCTCAGGACCGTACGCCCGCATACATATACAGCAAGCACAGCATACCAATGCCAATGTAACACTTATTTAACGAATTCTAATCTGTTAGCAGTAGTAATCACAGTTTACGTTAGGGCTTCCATAGTGAATGCTGCTAGTAAGGCTTAAGGTGAGGTCTTCTACAGTGAAACACCGAATACAACATCGACTAGGGCCTAGATAAAAGGCTTCCGAGGCTTTTGCGACTCACCATTCTACCCGACGAAGGTGTTGAATCCAAGGATGGATCTTTCAGTCTACCGACATGCGGTGGATCTATGGACTAAGGCGGATTTAAGCAGTTTACAGAGCCAATTAGACAAAGATATAATCGAGATAAAGGAGAGAGAGACTCAATTCTTGGAATCGAGAAAGGCACTAGCATCTGAGACTAAAGTATTCAAGAAACTGCCCTCAGATGAAAAATTGGCAAATATCAACAAGATCATTAAACACTATCAGCAAGAGATCGACAACCTTACAAAGAGATCGAAAAGCTCTGAAGTTGTATTACTGGATGTGTATGGTAAGATATGCGAAGCTCCTGATCCGACCCCCTTGATGATCCACTCAGTGGATAAACTGAGCAAGATAGATGACTCCAGTGCACTTAAGCAGCAAGTGGAAAACTTGGAGGACAAGCTAGCCAAGTATGCTGATTATGATAACTTGAAAGCCAGACTTCTTGACTTGGAGCAAAACGCGGCTGTTACTTTGGCGAGAAGATTGACGGCTAAAGAGCAAGAAATGAGCTCAACATGGGGAGAGAAGCAAAGGAACTGGGATGAAAGGGAGGCAAAGCTCCTTAAGCAGGTTGAAAATCTGGAGAAGCGCCTTTATGAAGGGGCTGTGGTAGAAAAGGAAACTGATGAGGGTCTATCTCACGATGTGACGGCACGAAACCTTCTCGAACAGGAACTGGAATCTGCACAGTCTAGAGTTTTCCAACTGGAGCGAAGGAATGAGGAATTAAACGGCGCCCTAGCGAAAGCTACAAGTACCGCTGAGCAAGAATCGCAATTGCAAGCTAGGGAAAACAAGATAAGGCAGTTGGAGAGCGAAAATGCCCTACTGAGTGCTTCGTCAGAACGTGAGCATCAGCAGCTCAAGAAAATAGAGAAAGAGCTGACCGAGAAGATTAGTAATTTGCAGGCGGAAGTGAATTCCTATAAGTCAGAAGTAAATTCTACCAGGATGAAACTAGAGAATTATTCGGACTATGTTCAAATCAAAGAGGAGTTATCAGCTTTGAAGAGGATAGAATTCGGGACTGACACAAATGATGAGGAGAACGTTGCCGGGCAAAGCAGTGTGGAATCCGGCATCATATCTGCGAATAAGAGATTACAAGGGGCACTTGCTGATTTACGAAGTAAATTCGGCGATTGTGAAGAGGAGAACAATAAGCTGAAAGCTCAAATATCTGAGCTACAAAATAAGCTTACGGAGTCGGAAATTCTGAACCGTAAACTGGAGGCTGATCTTGATAAGATCGAAGAAGTCGATCAAAAATTTAATGACACGGCAAGTATGATGTCAGGCGTCACAAGACAGATGAACAATCGATGGGGTAAGTTATCACCGACTAGCTCGATTGTTGGCATACCTGAGGAGTCAGAGACTGCTGCTACTTTCGGCAACAATACTATTCTGCCAATCATAACCAAGCAACGTGATAGATTACGCAACAGAAATACCGAGCTAGAGAAGCAGATGAGACAGCTCAACAACGATAAAAATAAGCTCAAGGGTGAGCTGACTAAATTACAAGCTGATAACGCCAAACTGTACGAGCGGATGCGCTACTTATCGAGGTCTAGTGGGAACACCGGAGACGCAGCGATCGCTAACATCGACGCTGAAGCTCAATACTCGCAGATATTCGAGGACTCCATAAATCCATTGACAAACTTGAAGAAGAAAGAGATGGAGTACTACAGGAGGAACAAACTATCGATATGGGAAAAAATGTTTCTGAGCTTTGCGCGAATTGTACTTGCAAACAAGACGACGAGAGTACTATTTCTATTCTACTGTTTCGGCATTCACGGCCTAATCTTCATGATGAGCATATACGTTATCAATCTCAGCGGGTACATGACGCCCGAGGTCGGCATTGTTCAATCATCCGCAAGCAGAGCCTCGAAGATCGCAGCGAATCAAGATATGTAACGAGTACATAGATATGAATAAACGAAAGTTCGAAAAACAAGACCCTGATATAGATTGATGTTGATCCTGGTTCCGTAGAAGTACACAGAAGAGATAAAGTGTTAAATTATACAGCGGAAAATTTGCTAAAAGATTCAATCATCACGTTCTCGCCAGTTTAAGCGGCAATACGCTTTTGAGCGGCGATTCTACCTCTCTGTCTGGAAGACAATCTAACCACTTTCTTTTCAGCTGCCTTCTCGACGGCTTCCTCCTTTTCAGTAAGAACCAATTCGATGTGGGATGGAGAGGACTCGTACTTGTTGATTCTACCGTGAGCTCTGTAAGTTCTTCTTCTTTGCTTTGGAGCCTGGTTGACTTGGATGTGGGAAACGTACAACTTGGTAGCATCTAGACCTTTAGCCTCAGCGTTAGCTGCAGCGTTTTGTAGCAAGCCCTGGACGAACTTGACAGACTTAGCTGGCCATCTGGCCTTGGTGACACCAAACTCCTTACCTTGAGCAGTTCTACCGATGGAAGAGTTAAATCTTCTGAATGGGATGGCTCTTTGGTGTTCCAACACTTGTCCCAAGTATTTTTGAGCCTTTTGCAATTCCCAACCGTTAATGGCTTGAGCTGTCTCTCTGGTGTTCTTGAAAGAGACACGCAAGTAGGAACCACGAGCAGAAGCAGACTTAGCTGGGTTTGTAGAGGTAGCACCGTATCTAGCCATTTTTTCCTTTGTCAGTTCTTGGGCAAACTACCAATAATCTGCTATTTCGCAACCACTCTGATCAATATCTAGACATCAACCTGGCAATTACCAAACACTCACCTTGCACTACCGAGTTCCAGCTTCCAGTACTACCTGCCTGCCACTAGCATTAGGTGCTAGGCTGGACAGTGGCTTTGCCTGGACGGGGCTCCTACCAGCCGTCCCAAGCTCTAGGCTGGCCGCCCCAGGCGGGCTTCCACTGTGCCCAGCCTGGGACGGCTGGGTACAGTAGCTAGCTCCACGGAGAGATGCGGTCCGTCCTGCCTAGCGCTGTGCGAAAATTGAAAAATTTCAATCCCGGCAAACCGACGCACAAAAAGAGACGCACAAAAATCCTGAATTATTTTTGAAAAATCGATCATGAAAGGATGTACGGATGTACGGATGTACGGATTTCAACAGTCACACAAAGGAGCTATCATACAAGGGCGGTTTCATCAGATACTAGCTTAAGAGTCCTGAACGACATCAGGACAGCGGAACCTGCTTGTGGTGGACTGATAGGTACTCTGAATTGTCAGGAATAGATTTACGGGGTCGGTTTTCAGTATGAAGTACGAAACTCTGTTGTTTCTTGGCCTGCTGGGCTCCAGGTGGGCGAATGCCTTTCAATGCAATAAGGACGACAGATTAAAGAAGTACAGACTGGCTCAGGGAAACGGCGGTGGCTACGTGTATGGTTCTGTGGAAAGGGATACCCCTCCCAGTACCACGGAGGAGAAATGGTGGGTGAATGTGTGTGCAGAGAATGATAAGAATGATTTACCATCGGAATGCGATCGAAACGACGTGCTTTGCGGCCTCACGTATGTTACTGTGCCAGGTAGGGACACGCTGATGACACAGGAGATCGAGTTTCCGCACTCGCTATCTGGACCTGTGGAAGAAGTCGATGGCAAGCTTCGTCTGAGCTTGAGGGGCACCAAGTGGGGGTCGGAGAGCTTTGATGCCCAGCTGGAATTCGAGTGTGACGATAATATGAAGACGGATGAGATGGTCTCGAGCACATGGCAGGATAAACAGATACGCATAAATATCAAGGGTCCTTCGGGCTGCCTGATCAAGAACGAAGATGGAAACAGGGATAAAGACAGAAGGCCTCACTTGAAAGACCCCAACGAGCGCAAGAAAGGTACGTCGTGGTTTACCTGGTTGTTGCTATACGCATTGCTATTCACTCTGATATACTTGCTGGTGACAGCGTATGTGAATACGAGGGGCGGGTCCTTCCAGGATTTCCGCGAAGAGTTTATAGATCGCTCTACGCAGCTCATAACTTCACTGCCGGCGTTTGCCAAGGAGGTCGCTGCCCGGATCTTCGGCAGCGGTTCTTCCCAGCGGGGTGGCTATAGCGCAGTCTGAGGCAGCACTAGAGTGAACCGAGTGAGTGTATTTATAGCTATCTTTAAATGATAATATCCTCATTCATTTACTCTCAATGGCAGCTTTCAGATTATCCACGGTCTTCTCCACCGTTGTCTCGAGGTAATTCTTCTTGATCTTCAGAGTCTTGGTCTGCTCCTGCACAACGCTTTGATCGTGTTTCAAATCGTCGATATATTTGGACTTTTCCTGCAAAATGAAAGCTTTCCCACACGATCTCCACACCTTGTCTGTTGGATACGTTGCTAGTTCCTGCGTGGTCAACTTAGCCAGTTTCTCCTGCCTCTCCAGCAAGCCTAATTGCTGCTCGACAGACTGTAATTGAGCCTTGGAAGCTCTCAGATTTGCAGTTAGCTCCTGTATGAACGGTGTAGCAGACATCTTCTTGGCCTTCTTCTAGTTCTGGCTGTGTTGCTAGTGTCTTGGCATGTTTAAGAGACGGTGATCTTATTGAAATTACATAGCTAATAGCACACAAGAGCGTCTTCGGAGGAATCACTGTATTGCAAGTCATGTTACGGTTATTTAACGGCTGCTCTGCGGTAGGCAGAATGACTTCATGTAATCTCAGGCTGCTGGCGACTCAGGCGTCTCCATTGGGGGTTGACCATAGTATAGAGAACAACCTAAAGACAGAAACGAACAGATTATCCAAAACTGGTGAAAGATTCTGGGAAAAGGTGTCGTTGAAGGATGACGGATCACAATATCTGGTTCAATTGGATTCGAAAACAATTTTGACTCCCTTGGGTCATCCATTAGCTGTGGACAGGGACAGAAGTTTGTTGGCGATGCTTCTGCAGAAGGAATGGACGAATTTAACAAGCCTCGCTGTCAAGACATACTCACTACCGTTAACTTCGTTGGTTTCTCGTTGCATTGACCTGGAAATCGTTAACAAGCCAGGCGGCGACTTGGAGTCAAAAGCCAAGATAGGCGGGGATCGTGAACGTATCTCGCAGGACCTGTTACGCTACCTCGATACAGACACTGTACTGGTCTTTTGCTCGAAGTCGGAATATGAAGGAGCCCTAAGAAAAGCGCAAGATCAAGTCTACTTGCCGATTATTAGCGCTGCGGAGGAATTCTTGAGCAATTACAGTGGATCAGCGGTGAAACTCAAAGTCCTTGATGCAGATCTTCATGGCTTGAGGGGCAATCAACAGCTGGAAGAGACGAGGAGCGCCGCTAAGAAGTACCTGGACACTCTATCTTTATGGGATCTGGCTGTGTTCGAAAAGACGGTCTTGACGACAAAATCATTCATTTGTGGTGTTCTCCTGCTGCAGAACAAAGCGTCGGCAGAGTCCCTAGAAGGCTTGAAATCATCAATGGAGTCCATTGCTGAAGCCGCTACATTGGAAATTATTTACCAAACCGATAGATGGGGAGAGGTGGAAGACACACACGATGTTGACAAAAGAGATGTCAGAAGAAATATTCATGCGGCGGCGATAGTGGCCTATAAATAATAAGATTACGACCTTTCATGTATATATTTTAGTGTATCATTGGTATCATCAGTTGTCCACAGAAATGTAGGTTTTTTATAGCGGCTTGATCAGCTTATACACTTGATCAGCGATTACCTTATTCACAAACTCCAAGAGTCGTTCGTCATCACCAGATGCAACTAATAGACCAGTTCTGCCTATTCTTCGAATATCGCTTAACCGACTAATAAGCGTTCTAGCGGTTTGCTTGATCTCATTGACGCCGAAGAAGTCAAACCTCACCGCGACTGCACTTCCTTTATACTCCTGTGAGAAGATATCGACGTGTCCGATATTTTGCACCTGCCAACCCTTTTCGTCTATTCGTTCGTGAATCTTGGCTTTGACAGATGGCAATAAGAGAAGAGAAGCTATTGCGTCAGTAGCGTTCTTAAAGCCGGCAAAATCAGAAATGCCAGTGGAAGAACGCGTAATCCCATTACTGGCACTTGAGGATGGAAAACTGGAAAGAGTATTTGCTGTCTGGGACGACGGGATGAAAGCGGGCAAATTTCCTTTTATGCAGTGTTGCAGAGCGTTCAGCAGACCTTCCGATCTACTGCATCTTATGTTCACAGTATTCTTACCGGGCGGCAAGATACTGCATAAAAAGTCTGATGATGGTATAATCGCCTGGATATCCTGAGCGGCCGCCTTGGAACATGTCCACCGGTGGGATACTCGGGCGGCAAAGAAACATCGGCCATCAACCTTGCTTTCATATGCCACCAAGACAGTTTCGTCATTTATCGATCTTAAAATACTGAGGCGTAAAGATTCAGATCCAAATCTCATCCATTGCCGCCCGTCCCAGAAAGAGGTTCTAGCCTTTTCGCTTTCAAAAATCGCCAGATCGTTATTTAGATCAATCGTCGAAGGTAGAAGCTGGTGGGTCTTTTCCGTGGGATATACTGGTATATTACTCTTTGCAGATAACGGTGTGTTCTCTTTTGATGTTGGCGTTAAGGAAGCTGCTGAATTAGCGCCTGCTGCATCAATAAAAAGGCCCTTTTTATTTCTTGAGCTGAAAAGGCTTAGTAAGGAGGAGGACTTACGGCGATACAGGGCTGGTTTATAGAACTCAGCACTGGGATTGAATATTGAAGAGTCGTCCCTACAGTCTGTCTCATCATCCGCAGATGAAATAATGCTCTCGAAGTCATCAACTTCGATCGATTTCGCAGCAATAGGTCGAATTTCGTCCATTGAAGAGTGCTGAGAAACAGATTTATACTGCTGCAACGACGGGCTTTCCAAAGAAACAGGTGAGAACTCCATCTGTATGCCTTTATCGAGCTCCATAAGTTTTTCGCAATCGAGAGAATCGAGATCTTCGAAGGATGGATGTTTACAGTCGCTTAGGCTGCTTTGATTATTCACAGTTGCTTTTTCGTCGTCCTCCTCATCCATGGACATTAGGATTGAAAGTGGGCCCTGTAAAGGTTTCGACCTCCTCAGGCCAGATTGCGACGGTTTGTCAGGCTCACTTCTTTCACTTGATTGTTCCACATGCATAGCTTGATTTGGCAGAGTAAGAGAAAGCCCAGTACTTTCAGCAGGTCTTAAATTTTCCAATTTATTATGCTTCATTTTGAAGTTTTGAAATAGATGCGAGGACTTCGCTAGCGATGCGGAAGACCGGATTGAAGGTGTTAGTTGCATGAAGTTGTTCCTATCAAAAAGCTTTTTCATGCAAAATTTCCAGTGTCCCTCCCACTGCAATGCATCAACACATTGTAACTTCAGATGAACGTTATTTCCTGTTACCGTTCTCAATTCGATTCCAGAGACTGATTCGCCAATGACATCTAAATCGTAATCCCTCAGAAATGGAAAAAGAAGGGCTCTTCCCAAGTTCAGCGGGCTATAATCCCCTTGCAACAAGCGCGCAAGCAGCTGGGTGGGCGGATCTTTCGCATTCGGTAGCTCTCCAGAGATAACTTTAAATATCGCTATTTCGCCATTTGTGAATTGGAGAATCTCCACCAGCTGCCTCTGCATGTTGAACTTATTCATTGAGAGCCTAAAGAAGTCTCGCTTAACAACATCGTCCAGATTTATGATAGGTGGAGCAACCAAATCGTAAGTATGCGACGAAAGATCGTGAATGTTATCCAGTCTAATAACATTATTGTCTGCAGTGATGTACCCTTGTTTAAATTGAAACTCGAAAGAGTGAAGCATTGAACTCAGCTGAGTTGACTTGCCGCCAAGAAGCTTCTGGTAATTCGTCAATTTTGAATAGAGCTTCACAATACAAATCGCAAACTCCAAACTAGGTCCTAGCCTGAACAAAGATGTCTCGATCGCAAAAATCAACTTGATGGAGCCGAGTAGAATCTCGTTGTAAAGATTCAGTATCTCTGAATTCATGAACGAAGACTGAATTGCCAAATGGTCATTTGGATCGCACGATGAATGGTATTCTATTAGACTCGTCACCGATTTCGAGATCGTTCTCGTTTGATTGCAAAGCTGTGACATGGGGTCCAAAGCTGATGCCGGTTTCGGCTCAAACGCCAAGCAAAAGGCGTTCAATCTTCTCAAATTCGCAAGATGTTCTTTTGCATAGAGCCAGTGGCCCTCCCCAACCGTCATTATCGTCCCGACGTCGCTCACGCTGTTCCTCAAACTCACTTGAACAGGGTTCCAGCCGTTCTAAAGCTTCCAAGTTGTCTCGGCTCGAGTGTCCTGAAGATGAAATGTTTCAGTCCTTCAGGGTGTGCCCATTTGATTGACGTTCAGTATTTTTTTCGCGTTTACGCGTAAGGCGTCGCGCCAGTAAATCCTGACATCTAATGGTATTAAAAGCGTGAGATTTGATGAAGAAGAGCTCACCTCTATAAATGATGGCTTATGTGAGTGTGTTGATGAGTAGTTGATGGAGAATATAGTACAATTAGCTCTTTCTAATCTTGGAATAAAAGGATTGGATGTCAGAGGCACAGGTTCCACGCAGTTTACAGTTGTTCAGGGACACGACGAAATCGCCATCGGTGTAGTGTAGAGCATCGACTTTCTCCTTTGATGCCGCATCAGGCTTACTGTTCGCATCATATGGGGCTGCAATCAATTTCTGTACAACCAATGCCGTCTTACCGAGCAGCTGCGGATGCCATTGTAGCATGTGGGCAACGCTCGCGGAGAAACTGTCCCAGTCGTAGTTTGTGTATAGAGGATCCATGAGGTACTCCAAGAAAGCCTTTCCGTACAAATCGGTGGAGACAACCATGGAAGACAGGTCGAGTTCACCGGCAGGACTTTGCGGAATGATGATTCTGGTAGTATCGACGTTGAAATGTGTGTAGGTCTTTATGTTCGAGCCGGGGATGATAGGGACGTTTCTGAGAAGGGCCATGTCCAGAACGTCGGGGTCCAGCAGATGCTGCTGCAGTGTGAGCTCCAAGTTCATAATCAAAGAGGTTTGGTCGACGAAGAACAAGTATTTGGCCTGTGGGAACGCGTGAATGGCTGCCCTCATAATCAGTGGTTTGATGTACTCCTGGGAGGCCTTCAAGTCCTGGTTGCGCAGCAGCGGTACAAACTCTTGTATCCAACGCACGTAAACCCCGTACTTGTGTTTCTGAGCGTAGTCGACCCTGTTTTGCACCACAGAGACAATCGTGTCCAGATCCCAATTCTCAAAATCAATCAGTGTGACAATCACAATTTCCGGAGACGTCACGCTCTTGCGATAAACCAGCTTCCCGTGGTCCAAGAACGACCTCTTCACCAGTAATACTTGGTCCGATGTCTTCTTCTTTTCCTCGTCGGACAACGGCTCATCGTCATGCTTCATGACAAGCGAAGATTGTCCATCGATATCTGTTCTAACGGTATAGAGCCCTCTAACTCCAATCTCCTTCAAAACAGTTGCATGCTCAACATGTGGAAAGATCAGTGGACTCAATGCAGGTATCTCATGTATGTAATGGCCGTGCTCCGCCGGATATGTTCTTGGTGGTTGTCCCAAACTGAAAAAGCTGCTCAAAACGTACAAAAATAACCCAATACCACCAAAAATCAGCACAGTCCTCTTAAACGTGCTCCCAGGAGTAGACTCCCCGGCGAGGCCAGACAATCGTTTGCCGGAGATCTTCGATGGCCATTTCCATTGCTTCTTTGCGCTCGGTTTCAACTTCGACTTCGGTCTGAAGGTCATTCTCACCAAGCCGATTATGGCCAGTACCAACAACAAACCAGCAAACAGATAAGCCCGGATCTATATCCTACTCTGCTCTGCTCTGATCAGTGAAAGTTGAGGGCTTCTGCCATATGGTGCAAAACTTTAATCAATACCGATATGTGGTCACGTGCAGAGACACTATTATAAAGATATTTAACCAGGATTCGCAGTATATGCTTTCTTGGTAGTCGTTTGGCCATCAGTTGTCGTCGTCGTCGTCTTCGTCGTGTGGCATGTCATTGGCGTCTATGTAGGGAAGCTCCTGCTCGCCGTAGCGGTCTTTGTTCTGAAATCTTCTGATCAAAACCGAAACCAGTCCGCTGGCGATGGAAGTGGCCAGCAGGGCATAGGAACCTTTCTCGAAGTGGGGCACAGTGGAGGCTGGAAAGAAGAGGAGTGACCACCATGCGTTCACGGCGCCGGAAAACATGTTCATCGAAGCAAGGACTATGGCTCTTTCCTGTAGATCGGCGTGGCAGACCACATTGGCCCATGCGAAAAACACGGCCTGGCCAGCGTATGCGACGCCGCCTAGATACTGAGCCGTGAACATCACTGGAGCACTAATCGGATTGGAGCGGACCATGATAGCGACTACGCACATGGTGACGGCGAGAAACATGGCGACGTGCCAGTGTCTCGCCTTGGATATCTTGTTCAGGTACAATGCTGACAGCATGGTCGACGCGATGCCAACCGCAAAGATACCCGACGGAAAGTTGTTTCGATGCGAAAGGGAGTAACCTTGATTCTTTAGCCAGAGGGCAAAAGTCGAGTTTGACGCTAGACTCAGATTCTCACCGCCGAGAACCCAGACAAACGAGAATAGCCACCAATGCCATCTTTTCAGAACCCTCGGTACGACAGACCAGTCCAGCCGAGTGCTTTCATCCCTGGCGGGCAACCTTCTCCTGGCGAACTGAAGCTCCCGTTCGCTGAAGAAAAATCTGGTCATCGAGAATGAGCTGCTGCCACTGCTGTTCTCAGGCACACCGGGGAAAAACAGGAACCCATAGAGCGCTATTGGCATTGTGATGGCAAAGTCGATGATGAACAGCCATCTCCAGCCGGCGAGGCCGCGCCTGCCATCCAAGCTGTCGTGGATTTCCACCTGCATGAAGCCACTAAACATCGAGCCGATTAAACCAGAAGATGTAAATATTGCACTTCGAATAGGCAGCTCGTTCTCCTTATACCACGACCCAAGGATCAGATGTGTGCCGGAGAATGTGCAACTCTCGAAGATCGCCTGAAAGAATCTTATCACGCAGCACTGCTTGAAAGATGTTACTTTGAACATCCCCAATGTCAGCAAACCCCACGCAAATGTACAAAAACTTAACCAGACCCGCGGAGGTGCCACCAATAGTATCAAGTTATTTGGAATCATCCCCAAGATGTATCCAACCGTGAAACATGTATTAGTAATATTGATATCGTTAGCCTTGAAGTGCAAGTCCTCCTTCATTCCCGAAATGTAGGCATTGATGAACCCCACACGGTCCACATAGTTGATCCAGTACTGCAGACAAACAAATGACAACACAAACAGGTCAATCTTGAACAGTAAACGACGCTTATCTACAGGCTTCTTGGTCGCTACAACAGAGCCGTCATCGACTTCTCTCGATCTATATTCTTCTTCAGAAAAAGTCTCCTTCATCCTCCTGAATCAAGCTGCCAAGCAACGCTACGCTGCGACCTCAATTCCTCTGAGATGCCCTCATCAACTAGTGCATAGCATTGATGAATATAAGCTGTTCTGGTGAGTCATCCGTATAAAACGACGCCTATAAGCCATCAGCATCATCTTCGCCATCTCCACCGTCCAGAAGCTCCTTGATCTCGTTCTCAATTCGTTCTTCCTGTTTGGCCTGATTACCTTGTAGTTTTGGCTTCTTCCCTTTGGCCAATTCCATCCGCTGGGTCAGGAATTCATTGATATCGTCTTGCAGCCCGGTGAGTCTGGTCCTGAGCTCTCCCAAGGCGGTGATCTTGCCGTTGGCGTCTCTCCTGGGCTCTGAAGGCCTGTCTCTATCCACTTGCCCCGCGTTCAGCACATATGGGCTGGCACCGGTGGTTCTGCCGTCGGTCGTCTGGTAACGGGCATCAGCCGGATTAACCTCGAACTTTACCGTTTCAGCGTCGGATCCGCAATATTTAGCAGTTGGTAACAGCATGCTGGCGGATCGGTGGCTCACTGGTTGTGATACAGGTTGATCAAATGGAGCTTCTTTGTAGTTATGAAGGATAAACTGTTTGATGATGTTCGTCGATCATGCTCAGGCTTGCCAGGCGCCACTGACGCAGCGATGTCAGTAATTCGAAATATAATACGAAGCAATTATATTACCAAGGAGTCGCCTTAATAACCTCGTAGGGTCTTTAGGAATTTAATTACAGCACTATCTATCAAAAAATAAAGACCAGAAAATTATCGAGGTCAGAATCTCACAATTGGTTCTGCCAGTATTGACATTGTTGATACCATTTCAGGGGGTAATTATCCCAATTGCTGTATTCGTCTTGCAAAATATTAAACTGCATCATTAATCCGCTCTCCATATGCCAGCCGATGTGGCAATGAAATGGCCAAACACCAGGACTGTCGGCGACGAAACGCAGCACACCCCAGCCAAAGCCGGGAATATTAACTGTGTCACGCAGCACTGGGTTCTCGAAATTCATCACACCTGAATCATCCGTGTAGTACTTTTGGTCGAAAAATCCTGTCTTGCCGATAGCCAGTACCCAAAACTTGTGGCCGTGAAGGTGGAATGGGTGATTGCCGTCGTCATAATTATTGATCACGATGTCGACGATAGTTCCTCTTTCATTTATGTTGAGCATATATTGGTGATCATTGTTGGTCAACAGATCCTTAACGTCGAGATTCTTTATGGTGTTGTTATCTGCCGCAAACGCCAGTTGGTACATCGTAGAGCCATTCTTATAGTTTTCGAAAGTCTGATCGTTCAGATATCCGCGAGTCAGTTGATTCGCTTTGATCAAAAACGACACGTCCACGTCAAACCTGACATCGGGGAGTGTTGAGCCGTTAGCAGTACGAGGTACAGAAGTCACATTTGCGGTGTGTAGCAGGCTCTGATCGAATTCATTACAAACGACGTCCCCGCCGCCGTATTGCCATCGGGAATCAGGAACTTGCAAGTCTGATGGGTCCTCATGCTTAGAGTATGATACAATGGCTCGTACGTCTGGGTTGAAGTTTGTATTTTCCACTTTAGCACAGAACTGGTTAAATCTGGCCTGCATCCAGTAATTTTTCAGATCTTTCTTGTCATCGCGGGGCTTTAGAATAAACGAGTACCGCTCAGCCAGCGAAACTGCCAGCGAATCCACGGTGATCGGCGTCACTAACGTACCGTCGGCCTCCACGATTTCCAGGTCATGCGAATCGATCTCAAACTCAAACGTCAGGAAAAATCCAGCGTTGATCAATCGCAGTCTGTAAGTGGAGTTTGGATCCAGGTCGATCACTGATACATTAACTGGCGCGTAGGAGACATCCGAGCTGTTCCCGCCATTGGGGACCAGATACGTCGATGCCACGTAGTCAAATCTGTTCTGACCCTGAATCAAGCCGTTATCCGGGTCTGGCTCGGTGTTCTCATTAGCGGGTCCCAGGTAGTCCGGTAGGTAATTGGAAGCCATGTCGTGGTAGTAATCGTTCACCAGAACAACGATGTCTTTATCGTACGACGAATTCATCGCCCTGTATTCCTCACTAGAGTGGATCACCAGCGGCCCAAACAAGCCGTCTGCATATTGCGCTCCAAAATGCGAATGGTACCAATACGTGCCATACTGTCTGTCGTCGAGTTCGATCTTGTACGTGTAGTTTGCCTTTGGCGGGATCGGGCACTGGTTGATGTACGCAGCACCGTCGTGGAAACTGTTGTTATTGTTGAAGAAAAGGCCATGGCAGTGGATCGTCACGGGCTCGTGCTCCATCTGGTTGTCCACATGAATGAACAAAGTATCTCCAGCGTTCGCTTCCAGGAGAGGTCCCGGATACTGGCCGTTAACCACTGTCAAGTTCCGCCTGATACCGTCGGGGCTCTCTTCCACAAACGTCGTCACATTCATATAGTAGTGTCTCTCCCTTGGCTTTGTCTGTCTCAGCCAATAGTCCACATCCATAGTGTAGTTTTTGTTAGTATCCAACCTCCACGAATCGTCGTTCGACGATTCCGACTTCTTAGCGAAGTTGCTCGACACACATTGCGTCAGAGACCCCAGTCCATGAGACTTGACGAGCTGCTGCAGCCCAAACGCCAGAACCAGAACCGGCACCGTCACCATCAGCAAAACTCTCAACCACGCGACAAACCTGCGCTTTTTCTCATCTCGAGGCGACTGCTCCTCCAAATCATTCCTCACTGAAACAGCTCCGTCGTCTTCCCCAGCACTCTTCGGGACCAACTCGTTCATCCTCTCGACCTTGGTCCTCTCGACCGACCACCAGTGCTCCCGGACCAATTCAGCTCACCAATTCATATACAACCTCAGTCAAAGCTCCCATCCGTAACCGATGGCTGCCTCACGCCTTCTCGACACCCAGCTCACGGGCACACCTCTTGACCGGTCCCGCAGGAGAGACTTCTTCACCTCCACGTGGCCGTTGCTCTAGGCGATCTGGTCTGCTACAGGTCCAACTCATCGGTCTCTCGAGGCTCCTAGCACACACACGTGGATCTCTTGGCATTCCTGACATGTTAATTGCTTGGCACACGTGGAGTTGTCTTTCCAAGACCTTGGATGCGATGAGCTTGAAGTCAGCGATATGGTCGTTACAGATAGGCCCGTATAGTGGAAGTTCCCGTTGGAGATTTGATTGGCATAGCACTTTTCTGGAAGCAGCAGGTTGATATGATTTGACGATTTGGTGAATAATTGGTCGTAAAGCTGAAAGAACCGATGACCAAATGCGGATATTGAGTGGTAATGGAACTCTATTGGGATTGCCACGTTTCCCTGAACGTTCTGGCGGTGAGTGACGGGACGGAAAGGGTATATAAACTAGTGCTGAGGATCGACGGTTGGGTTGGGTTTCCTGAGGTAGCAGAGCAAGAAAGCGGTGAAGATGAAATTTGTTCAATTGGCAGCAGCAGCAGCAGTGGTTGGTTCCGGTTCGTTGGTCAGCGGTGCTCAGGTCGAGTCCAGCTCTGCAAGCGTGAGTCGTACTCCAAGAACGTACTCTACGATTAATCCTAAGGCGTCCGACATTGCCAAGGCGGCGTCTAATGCTACCACGAACCATTTCACGTCGAGTGTGAAGGGTGCGGCGTTCGACAGGATGGTCGTCATCTGGCTGGAGAACACCGACTACGACAAGGCCGCAGGCCAGGAGGATATGCAATGGCTGGCGTCTCAGGGTATCTTATTGGACAACTACTGGGGTGTAACGCATCCTTCGGAGCCAAACTACGTGGCTTCTGTCGGTGGCGACTACTTCGCCTTGGATGACGACAGATTCATCGCTCTGCCCGCCAACGTGTCGACCGTGGTTGATCTTTTGGACTCCAAGAGCATCTCCTGGGGTGAATACGAGGAGCATATGCCGTACTCTGGCTTCCAAGGTTTCAACTACTCTAACCAGGAGACTTTTGCTAACGACTATGTGAGAAAGCACAACCCACTCATCATCTTCGACTCTGTTGCCCAGAACCAGACCAGATTGGGTAACATCAAGAACTTCACCATGTTCGAGAAGGACTTGGCCGACAAGACGCTGCCACAGTTTTTCCACATTACTCCAAACATGACCAACGATGGTCACGATTCGACCATCAAGGTTGCCGCTAACTGGAGCAGAAGCTTCTTGACGCCATTGTTGCAAAACGAGTACTTTACGAACAACACTTTGATCGTTTTGACTTTCGACGAAAACGACACCTACTCGATCAAGAACAAGGTCTTCACCATCTTGCTGGGCGGTGCTGTCCCAGAAGAATTGAAGGGCACCACGGACTCGACTTTCTACGATCAGTACTCGTTGATCTCGACCCCAGAGGCTAACTGGGACCTGCCATCTCTAGGTAGAAACGATGTCAACGCTAACGTTTTCCAGTTTGTCGCTAACAAGACCAACGTTACCAACAGAAATGTCGACACCACCTACATGGTCAACAATGCTACTTATGTCGGTTACTTGTTGGACGACACCATCCCTCTGCCCGCTCCGAACGTTACCGCTATCAACATGAACGGCAAACCAGTGTTGAAGGCCATTGTTGACAAGTGGGGCGCTGAGTATTCTGCCCAGCTTTCTCAGAGTTACTTCACCTCTACCACCACTACTGTCTCCGGTAGCATCTCCGAGGCTCCTACTACCATCAAAAGTGCTTCAGCCACGATCACAAGCGCTTCAGCCACCACCAGTGGTTCTACCGCCGCCAAGAACAGTACTTCTTCTAACGGTACTCGCGTTAGTACCAAGTCGTCTTCTGGCGGTGCTGCTGCTATTGCCGTGCTACCAGTCAGCGGATTATTAGGCTTGATCGTCGCTTACTTGCTATGAGATGTCGCCTTTCCCAGTTCACGTTCGACAAATGAATGGCCACAGATATCTTCTGGTTCTGGTTCATCCAATTTATCTATTCATTCAGTTTATTTATTTATCCCACTTATACAACAATATTTGACGTTATAGAAGTTTAATCAACCATGGTCGAGGTCTGAAGTGGGGGGCCACTCATAGAACTCTGCTAGCCGGCAGACTCGTTTTCGCCCTCGACTGATCCGCCGGACAGTAATTACACATTGGCTACCGTTAGTTATAAAGGACTATGTAGACGATTCATAATGAAAGCCGTGACATGACAGTATTTTTGCAAGATATCCGTCCAATGCAGTACACGGTAGCTATATGAGCTATCAAAACGAGTGAAGACTATCATCATTCTCTTGAAAGCTACAAGTAGTTGACCGTAGTCTTATGGATTAACAAGGTAATATGTAGATAGACAACACTTGGCGTTGGCACTATCTTGTGAATGCGTTATGGCTTTTGCCTTTCATTACTTAACCACTATATTGAAGCGAACACACACTTAAGGTAAAATGCCATAAGCTTATTCACACTGGTAACTGTTAAGAGGCCTGAGATGCCAAGCGAAGACCAATTACAGAAGTTCATCGAGTTCTGTAGGAAGAACGGTGCCAACCTTGATGAGAGGATATCTTTTAAAATCACTCGCAGCGCTGGTGTTACGGCAGTTGCTACGTCTGCTATCCATACTCAAGATCCATTGATATCCGTCCCAGAGAAGCTGTTAATTACGAGAGAACTGGCCGAGAAAGAGTTCGGGGTCAACAGTGCTACGGTGTCCAGTGGTAATTCCAATGCACTTCTTCAATTGTACATCGCCAAGATGAAATTTGAGCCATCGGCTAAGCCCTTCCATAAGCCTTACTTCGATATACTGCCTGACACGTTAAATCAACCATACTTCTGGAGCTTGAAGGAACTAGAGCTCTTGAAAGGCACAGATCTCTACCTGTTGCTGAAAGAGAACCTTCGCAGAATCATTAGAGAGTGGTGGAAACTACTTCATAAACTACAAATTGATGCAGTGGACAAGGAAATTTATGAAGGATTGGAGTCTTCGGAGGATTTCGACGTTCTACGATATGTTTGCGACTACCGTGAAAAGCACCAGAGCTTCTCATGGAAAAGCTTTGCAGGTTATCTGTGGGCTACTGGAATTTTCACTTCTAGGGCCTTTCCAAGGTTAGTCATTGATAAGGCTTGCTCGGACTTAAATGAAGCATTTCTGTATCCAGTGGTGGACCTGCTCAATCACAAGAATGATACTCAAGTTAAGTGGACATTCGAGCACGAGAAGGTTTGCTTCATAACTTCAGAAACCTTGAAGGAAGGCGATGAAGTTTTCAACAACTATGGAGACAAATCAAACGAAGACCTTTTGCTATGTTACGGATTTCTGCAGGAAAGCAACCGATATGACCGTACTAGGCTCACTTTGCGGCTCGATAGTGAAACAATTGAACAGGCTCTAGCCAGCAACCTAGGGATGACGAAAGAAAACGTAATAGCTGATGATTGCGCTCAATTTCTCATTACTGCCCAGGATCCTCTACCCAACGCAGTGGCCAACTTCTTTGGTTATCTGTGTAAGCTGAAGTCAGAGGCGGAAGTCAGCTTGAGAAGCTTTCTGGAGGGACAGGATGAACTGAGTTCCATTTTAGTTCAGAAATTAGACTTCTTCAAGGTGCGTTCGAAGTTCAGTCCAGCAGATCGTGAAGGCTGCAACCCAGATGTCATTCAAATGATCAAGAAATACATGTCTTCTGAGAGGAAGCTAATTCAAGGAAGCCTGGAATACTTACAAAAAAGGCAGAAAGATATTCTGAAGAGCAATTCAGCTTTGATGGTCAGCTTTAAATCAATTTTCAAGATGGACAGAAAATTCGCCGATAGTTTGTTGCTGTCTTTTGGTGTGGTGAAATATGAAGACCTGGTCGCTAAGAATCGTCTGAGAGAATCCCTGCTATTGTGGATCGTTCGGGCCGCCAATAAAGATAGCTACCCGCAAAAGTTTCAGTATACCGTACCAGAGTTCATTTTCGATACATTCCAGGAAGTCAGCGGATCGATCGTCATCGAGAAGAACGATGTGGCTGAGTTCATGGAATTTTACAAGAACTTGTTTCCGGGCCTGACTGAGAAAATCCCTGAGGTGTTTGGTCCAGGTAATTGGGGTATAAGGCAGTTTATCGTGGCTGACACAGTGATGGACAGAGTGGTGTACACAAGGAAACTTACTCACGAGCCGTATTTCATTGTGAGGGTGCCATTCAAGTTGTAGCTAGCAAGATGCTAACCATTCTATTTTCACCAGCCTTTTTTATACAGCTAGCTTTCAAGTTTTTTTGATTGGCATGTACATATATATCGATGTAATCAACCTAGTGGGAACCAGCACTTCTGCTGACTTTCTCCAGCACAGTCTCGTAAGACACTTCAGCGAAATCAGTGCCTTGGATATCGGTAGAGACACCATTCAAGGCTCTTCTCAATGCGTCCTTAGACGAGGCGTACACCATCTTGGACCTCACTGGTGCAGTGTCTGGGGACCAGGTGTAGAAGACAATCTTGGACCTCTTACCCTCGTTGCCATTGATCTCGTACTCGAAATCGTAAATGGCGTACAAACAGTCGTTTTCTGGCAACTTCTCCAGGAACGCATCGTAAGACTGGTCCGTGGAGGTCTCCTTGACAACAATGGAGGTTTTACTGTCGTTCAAAGCGAACAGAACGAACTTGTACTTCTTGCCCAATTTCAAATCGTTAAAAGCCTGCAAGGATTCGTCTGCAACAGCGACACTGCGATATACCTCATGTTAGTAACCCTAAACTTTTCGCCGTCGGCCCTGCTAACAGGGATTGTAACTCTCTCAGCAACAACATACCCAGATCTGGACATTGTAAAGTGTGTGGAATCGATCTAAAACACTCAGGGACAGCTCAACAGACTTCAATTCAGCCCTTCTGTCCTTCAATTGATCAAAAGTGTACGGTTCAAGAAGTAGAAAGGGGTCCCGACACGAGGCGACCTTGGCGAACTTATAAAAGGGGGTTACCCGACTCGTTCCAGCTATTAGCTATATATTAAGTATGGTGAGCTGAGTTGAAGATGGAGGCTTCTGAGATGCTAGAAGGGCTTTGTGAGCGTGTTGAGAGGCTGGAGGTGGTGTTGGGTGAGGTAGGTCCGCTTTCTGATGACGATCTCTGCGAGAAAGTTGCGTCTGTAACGCGAGAGCTGCAAAGAGTCTTTCGAGAGGGCCAAGAATACAGCGAACATCTGTTGCAATTGCTGGAAATATATGCTCTGGGGGATCACGAGAGGGGTGAGGACCACGAGGTGAAGTTGCAGGCTATTTTGAGCCGTTACGACGAGATTTTTCGGTCACTGAAGGAGTTGCGCAAACTGGACGTAGCATACCAGGAACTTTCCAAGCAGGAAATGGACAGCAGGATCCCTGTGGTGGAGATTGGGAAAGTACAGCAGCTTCCAGCGCTCATGGAGGCATGTAACAGACAGCTGGTACGATCGCTATCATTGGTTCAGAGGTTTGCATCCTGGAATGTGCAGACCAATGAGCTCTTCTGCGAGCTTAATAACAGATTGAAAATGCTCGAGCGCGACATTGACTCTATGTCTGACTATGTATGATACGTCTTGGATGCTTCGTCTAGCTTTTCGATAATCGCATTGGCCAATTGCTCTCTATCAACTTTTGGCGGCCTCTGCAATCGATACAGGAACATGAAGGTATCCTCATCTATCATTCTGCGAGCCTCACAGGTGGCGTGCTGGAGGAGCGTAGCATGTTCGAGATCTCTGACGCACTGTGTGTATACCCGTGAACTGAACAGGAGGGCTCGCTCGATTTCGACTGGCAGAGGGCTCTTGGATACGATGACAATTTTCCAGCTCTTCAAAGAAGTTATTGGCTCTATTTCTAGCCCTGTGGCTATACTGAACTTATCGTAGAACATCATGTTTTCAAACTGCGCGATGTGCTTGAACATAGCCAGAACTTTAGATCCCAACGTCAGGTTAGCTTCTTCGTTGGCTACAACTGTTTCTTTCGCCTCTCCTAGTTTTGGCATCTCCGGCAAGACCTTGGTGGCATAGAGCGAGAGATTGGGGTAAAATATCTTAAATCCTTTGCAGTTACAAACCACTTCTAGCAGAACCCTCAGGACTGGAACGGCTCTCGGCACGTTGATCCCGTCCCGGAAGTACGTTCTACTTGACGCCTTCATCTCAGAAACAATGCTAAAGTAGTAGCTACTCAACAACTCTAGGAATTCATCGATCTGTTTCTTGTATCCAATCAATTCTGAGACAGTGGTTGGCGGCGCAATTTCGTTGATTCTCTGAAGTTCCTGCCAGACAAAGGTATCCATTGGACTAAATTCAAGCTTGTGGCTCTCATACGACGCAGATTGATCGACTGTACGGCTCATTCTTAATGCCTGCGATACCAAACTAAAAAGAATATAGTGCTTGCAGTATTCTTCCACCAGCTGAGAGAAATCTACTTTCTCCGAAACTAGCGAACAACGTATAACATCGCCGGGACAGGTTTTATCTTTGTCCCTTCCGGAACTCCAGAGAGGCTTGCACTTATTGGTTGCATCCATTAGTTGCTTCAGGGTTACAAAGCATGTTTCATCAAGCGGATGCTCTGCTACAGGTGTCACAGCAGTATCATTCTGATTTTTCAGAGAGCTCGAGATGTGAGCTTCTAGCTTCGATTGTTCTTCCCTGGTGCACGGCGATTGCCGTATGAGAGCCGCACAGAGCTCCAAGCCTGTGAAATAGCGTCTCTGTGACGGTACATATGCAGGGAATAGAGCAATGGCATCACAACCCTCCGGCACCTCGTCTACTTGGTATACGCGCAGTAGATTACCATTAGCAGGATTGACGAATTCTACGTCCTTCCCAAGCCCGCTGAACTTCTCTTTGGTGACTCCAACACCTCGGCAGGAGTTGGAGTAGGTCAGATCTGCCCAGCGGACATGTAGTAGTTCTTCCCTATCATCTTTGGAGCTTAACCTCAAGGTGTTCCTATATTCGAATGAAGGATCGCCCCCCTCCGTAGCGCAAATCGGGTTGAGTGGATGGGCAAAGATGGGTGCTATATTCTGCCAGCTCAATACGCCGGTTGGGCCCCAATCTCTCCTCAGTGTTCTCCCTGTTTGTAATATCTTGATGCATGCTTCCGGCGGACCACTTATATCCTTTAATATTACTTCTCGCAACTTGTGGATCGAACTCGTGAATAATTGTCTGTCACATCGAATGACCATCAGCTCAGATTTCGCATTTGTGAGACCCTTCGTGTGTGTATCCAGTACCAACTTCTTTATCTTGGATGCCACATATTTATATCTGTAGTTCTTCGACGAAGGCTGTCTTCTAAAAGTTCCAAAAAAGAGGGCCCTCCAGCTACCCTGCAAGGTAACGTATTTCATCAGCAATTGGAAACTTCAGAGGCCTAGAGGAGCCATTACCTGGTTGATATAACGTCTATAACCTTCGATATATTAGGCAGCTTAGTGAAATTTCGTACAAGGTCATTGTAGACGTTACTGGCCAACGACTAGACAGCCGGTCAAGACAAGCCCATAGACTTGCGAAGAGACATTGAACAGGTCCTGACCTCTGTCTACGGTCGTGTCTTTGCCGCTAGATACTGGAAATTCGCCAGGGGTTTTCTCAACACCATCTCGGCCAGATTGGAAATATGCCACCCAGTCCAGGCGCCTCAGGCCTACGTTGTAGCTGTCGAGCTCTATGCTGCTCTCATCAACATTGCAACTGACGCTTCCTGGCCAGGCTAGCGCCCATTTTTCGTCTTCCAAGTGCCGCGTCACATTTTGTATTCCTGACACTTCAGAAATTTTCAGACATTTTGTGTCGCCAGCTGTGGCTTCTCGAAGCCACTTACATAATGAAGATTTATCAGTGGTATAAAGATATCGAATAATGACTAAGCCAGTGAATCAAATTGATGTATATAACTTGTTGAAACGTTGGCTGGCACTAAGGGAAGTTGGTTTCAAGCTGAATCTTCAAGGCAGGATATACTCTTGGAATGATGCTCAAGAGCGAGCGCGACGTACTGATACCGAAGGATGGAGGTAAAGTGGACTTGGAGAACGGAAAAACTGCGGATGACGTTGGGTATGGATCTTTTAGTTCAATGGAGACTGAAATTGACAAGTCGGGAATTCTGATAGACGCGTTTATTGAAGTTCCGCAGGGAAGACATCTGGGATTATTTTCCACCATGGTTCTATTTGTATCGAGGATCGTCGGGTCTGGTATCTTCGCGACCCCAAGTAGCATTTTTGTCAATTGTGGCGGGAACACTGTTATTTACTTCGGCGTATGGCTGCTGGCAGCTCTTTTGTCCTTTGCAGGGCTATTTCTGTTTCTGGAATTTGGTTCGTGGCTTCCTCGCTCTGGTGGGCGTAAGAATTTCCTTGAGCAAGCGTATACCAAGCCTAGATTGATGATGAGTGTAACTTTTGCGGCTTTCACCGTGCTAACAGGCTTTACCATGTCTAATGCCATTGTGTTCGGGAAATACTTTCTCTCAGCAGTGGGCTTCCAGGGCATTTCCGATCACTCGAGTGTATCGAAATACATTAGCATCGCGGCGGTGGTCGTGGGAGTTATAATACATGGGACTTCGGTGAAAACAGGCGTGCGGATTCAGAATTTCTTGGGCGGTATGAAGTTCCTGCTGATCGCCATCATGTGTCTGTTGGGCTTTTATTCAATCTTTTACAGACCAGAGGCGGGCGAGAAGACCATTTCCTCCGCGCCAATCTATGAGTTCCACGATGAAGGAACTCTACAAGTTTCTTCTCTGGCAGCAGCTTTTATAAATGCATTTTTCTGCTTCACGGGCTGGGATAGCGTTCATGCAGTCGCCTCGGAAATCAAGAATCCTGTCAGAACGTTGAAGATCGCTGGTCCACTTTCGCTTTTCATCTGTTTTCTATGCTATACAATGATGAATCTGGCCTACATCAACGTCCTGACCTACGAAGAGATCAAGCAAGCTGGGCCATTGGTCGGTTCAGTTCTCTTTGCCAAACTGTTTGGACCGCATCTTGGTGCCAGAATACTCTCACTTTCTGTGGCTATTTCTACAGGCTCCAACATTTTGGTTGTGCTCTACGGAGTCTCTCGGATGAATCAGGAAGTCTTCAGAGAAGGCTATCTGCCATTCAGCATCCACTTGGCTAGCAATAAGCCTTGGAACTCCCCTTTGCCGGCACTTTTAGTTTGCGGGATTCTGTCAGTGACCTGGCTTACCATATTACCAAGTGAGGGAGCCTCCTACGACTATTTGGTCTCAATGGAAGGTTATGGGAATCAATTTTTCCTGCTTCTCATAGCTGTGGGCATCTTCATTTACAGACGAAAGCGTAAAGGAGAGGTCCCATCGACAAGAGCCTCTTCCATCGGAGTTTGTGCTATAATCTTGGTTTCGATTTATCTCATGGCTGCTCCCTTCTTCGGTAAACAAGCTTCGAACAACATAGCTATTTTACCACCTTATCAGGTCACAGCTTTGATGCTAATTCTGTTGTGCTTCGCTTTCTGGTTTGTGAAATTCTTGTTTCTGCCTAAAGTACTGGGTTATGAATTGAAGCAGCGTATTGTCACTCTAGATGATGGTCTGGCTGTAACAAAATGGATAAAGTGTGATCTTTAGTAATATTTTAGAATGATTTTAATGAATAAATTTATGATACTAGTACTAACATTGCTTTCTTGATAGTTAAACTGGATCCTACTGCACGATCCCACATTACTATTGGACCCACAATCTTACTTGGCATTTAGTTTTTCGACGAAAGCTTCTTTTGCGGATTCTATCAAACTCTCAAGCTCCCCGCTTTGCTCACACATGCTGTAAAAAATGCTATTCTTGTTTAGTAGCAGGGAATATGGGTGATCAAACTCTTTTACCTCCCCAGCATCCATGACCAGGATTTTATCATAGTCAATAACAGATCTCAATCTGTGAGCGATCGTTAAAATGGTGTTACCACTGAACTCCTTTCTAATAGTTTGCTGTATTTTAGCATCCGATGCATAATCAATTGAAGCTGTAGCTTCATCCAGCAGAATGACCTTGGGACTGCGCAACAATGAACGAGCCAAACAAACCAATTGACGTTGACCCTGCGATATGTTTCCACCACCCTCACTTATCTCGCTGTACAAGTTCAAAAACTTGTTCACATTGTCGGAATTGACGGATGACGACGCACCCTCCGCTGGTCTATCCAGTTCCTCCTGAGTAACTAGGTTCACACGTTTCAAAGCCTCGAATATCTGCTGATCGGGATATTCGTCGTATGGATCCAGGTTCGATTTTATGGTTCCAGTGAATAAAGTAGGGTCTTGGGGTATGATAGTTATCGAGCGACGGAGTCTTTGTAAATCCACCGACGTAATGTCGACATTGTCAATCTTTATATTTCCAGTTTCAGGATCTAGGAATCTGAATAGAGCCGTTATTATTGTCGACTTACCAGCACCGGTCCGTCCGACAATACCGACTTTCGATTTTGGATCTACCGTAAACGAGATATTCTTAATCACTTTAGGTAAGTTTGGAGCATAACGCAAGGATACATCATTTACCTCGATCCTACCCTGTTGTGGCCATTCCGCTGCAGGAGTCACAGTTGATTGGTCATAAGGCTCTTGGTCAACCTCCATGTATTCCTTTAGTCTCTCAACTGAGTTCATGTTCATTTCAACGTTCGAATACAAACGCACTAGCCACAACGCACCTTCGGTGAACGTGATGGCATAAGTCAAAGAAATACCTGCCTTACCCGAGTCCATGTGATCGATATTCAACAGAATAAATATACCAGAACCAAGGACGACAAGCGCACCGATTAAATCGATTCTGAATGACAACCATCTATTGGCGACCCACAAATAGAAAAATGGCTTGTTATTCTCGTCGATTTTTTGTAGGTTTTCGCGCATGAATCGACTCTCATCACCAAATGCACGAATAGTGGTAACACCAACTAGAGTTTCTGAGAAATGTTGATAGATTGGCGATCTGGATATCGATTCTAGCCTCTTCAATTCACGAGAACCAGTCAAATAAAAGTAACCAACTAAGTAATAGAGGACAGCAACCAAGATGGCGACTGATAAAAATTGAGGAGTGATAAAAGTGATCAGAACGACTGTCGAAACACAAGACACCAAAGAATAAAAAGCCCCCTCAATGAATGGGGTCAGTTCCTGATCCGCGGCCTCCATATCCTTAGAAAACCGATTCATAATTCTACCTATTGGTGTGGCATCAAAGAAACGAAGTTTGGCATGCATGACTCTTGTGAGAAGCCGTTTAAAGATCTTCCTTGAAGCGTTTATCCCAGCAACAAAGCTTAAAACCGTCTTAAAAGCCGACAATATAGATTGAATGACACCAATCAAGAAGTAAATTGTCAAGTAATAAACGGTTGAATGAAGTTTAGTAGATGTATTTTCATCGACGTCGTGGTGCGGAAAGATGAAGGAGCTCGTGATAATGCCCATTCGGCTGAAGACGGCAGAAGCAGAAACGGTTATGTTTTGAGCCAATCCAATAAGCTTCGACGTGATATTGTGTGAAACCCAACTACGAACCCACCACGTTTGCCCAATGGAAATGCTTTGCGCAATCACAAAAGCCGCAACTAGAACGGAGAGCATCTTCCAACCTCCAAAAATTGCCAAATACCATTTGTATACGCCAATGCCGACCGTGCCCTGTGCTTTGGTTTCCTCTTCAACCAGCTTACCCTGTTTAGCACGCTCCTCATCAGTCCTCTGTGGTTTAGCCGTTTCCTTAGCCTTGGATAGGTTCTTCATGCTTAATTCACTTTTACTTTTTAGATTGACGGACGAGTTATGCCTAGAAAGGATGCTACTTTTTACGAGTTCATCCTCACCCAGCAAACCATTTTGAAGCAAAGTGAGGGGCTCTCCCTGATCTTTGACTTGACCATTTTCCAAAATAACAATGAGATCTGCATTTTTTAACGTAAGTGCTGTGTTATGTGAAACGAGAATGCATGTTCTGCCTTCCATCAAAGGACCAGTAATACAGTTATCATAAATCCATGCCGCGGTATGGGAGTCCACTGCACTTAAGCAGTCATCCAAAAGAACATGTCTAGCATTTGAGTACAGCGATCGTGCTAATGAAATTCTCTGTTTTTGACCGCCAGATAAAGTAATACCTCTTTCACCAATTTCAGTCATGTCACCGGCTGAAAGAATTGCAAAGTCCCGCTTCAAACCACAAGCTTCTACCACGGCCTCGTACCTTGTTTCATTATAAGGACTATTGAATAGGATGTTATTTCTAACAGTGTCATTCAGTAGCCAAGCAGCCTGTGAACAGTACGCGATCGAATTAGTCATACCGTCAGCTTCCACAGCTAGCTGCTGTCTTGGATCCAGTGAGGGAACAGTTATCTTACCACTCATCAGATGCATCTCTCCGAGCAATGCCATTAAAAGCGAAGTCTTACCAGATCCTGTGGGTCCAATAATAACGTTCAGCTTACCTAATTTGAATTCAATATTCAAATTCTTTAACTTAAAGTCAGGTCTGTCTTTATCCCACGTCACTGTTGCATTTTCGAATCCAATCTTTTTTCGGTCCTGAGCGACGTTTAATTGACTATACTTTTGCGTATCATCTTCTTCTAAAAACTCTTGAACTCTGTCCAATGATACTTTAGATTGTATCACAAAACTTAACATATCAGAGAGTTGATCCAATGGTGTCCGCAATAAGGAAAAAAGAGAAAGAGCAGTGAAGGCGATTGGTGTGGTTAAAACTTCGCCCTGAATGTAAATGTAGAACCAGAAGGCAGCACTGGTAACGATTGTTGGTGTGATATACCAAACGAAAGAGCTCATCGCCCAAACGAGAGATCTTTTCAACAAAAGCTTCAGTTCTGTTTCTCTGATATCGTCTATATCTTTTTCGAAATTCTCCTCCCAAGAGAAGAACTTAATGATGCGAATAGCTTGGAAGGCTTCGTTCAACTTTTGGATACGTTTGTCAGTAACCGAAAGATTTTCCTTCTGTAACTTACCCAATAAAGTGGCCAATTTGAAGTTGAGCGGCATCATCACGATAATTAAAACCGCACCAAGGATGGCTGCTATGCCTAGGAGATGGTACAGCAAGATAATAGCAACCAATGCCATAACGGTGGCTTCTACAAATGCATGTAGATAGGCGCAAATTTCGCTCACTTTGAAAGCATCAACGGCCATCAGGTTTATGATAGCACCCAAATTAGCTGAAGAAGACGATTCTTCGTCACCATCTATTCTCTCTTGATCGTTAAGCTTTTGAGGGTCAATGTCATCTGTCGATTGTTTTCCTGAGTTCACGGAGATTTTTCTCTTCAAAGCCTTTGTATAGATTTCAGATATAATTATGGCTTTCATCCTGATGCAAACTCTCCTACCAAAAAACAAAGCTTGTCCTTGACAAATGGCAACGAAGACTCTACAAAAGAACATGCAAAACACATAAAACCAAGCCAGGTTAGCCGGAGCAGACTTTCTATCCTCAACATATTCCAAGATTCTCTTCAACAACAAAGTCGGAATGAAACTCAAAATGCTTTCGATGCATGCCCAGAATCCTTGTAAAGCGATATATTTAGTAAAGAAAGACAATAGATTTACAGCAAAGCTTCGTTTCTTGCCAAAACGCTTAGTGTAATGCTTGAATTTCTTTACGACGAAAATTGAATAGTCCTCTAGCGATAACCCCCAGACGTCTTTGTTCTCGATGGTAGACTTGTGAGCAGTCCAGATAAAGCGGTCAAGCCAACTCCAGCTTATGAAGCTCGCAATGGAGGATACCGGCTCAGGCGATGGTATAATTTCGTCGTCAGTCTTGTAGATCACAGGATACTTGTTGCCGGATGACGAGAAAAAAAGAAGCAGGAACAGAATCAAATCAATGTAGGTTTGCGATAGATAGTAGTTTCTCACCAGCTTGTTCTTAATGTGTCCGATGTATACGGAACGAAACGGTAATAAGTTGGAGACAAACAAAAACAAGTAGCTAACAAAAGAAATAGCCCAAATGTTACCTGGGTATTTGTTAATCCAGTGAATAGATTGATTGATATTGATTAGACGTAGGGAAACAATTGCCAGCAGGAACCCCCACTGCAGTACGCCCATCGCGGAACTTTGAACAGGAAACTCCGAATACCTCTTGGAATAGTTGATGTAAACAAAGCAGTGGAACACAAATTGTGCCAACACGAGTAGAAACTCAACAATTGTCCTCGATTTCTCCACAAATCCTCTTTTCACAAATTCCGGCTTACCATGTGGCTCACCATTGGTTTTGACACATTTCAGCTTTTCGATTGAGAAATGGTTTTCCATCAACTGTTCGCCGGTTGGCGACTCTCTGCCATCTGTATAGCGATGCCCATTCAGGTTCGAGATCAGAGGTTTGTCCTCCTCATCATCATTTCCATCGCACAGAATCTCGTCAACTAAGCTCGGCTTCTTCAAGTGCAGTTTATCATAGTAATAGTAATGCGACCAAACGTTGTATAATAGAAATAGTACGGCAGATCCTGTCAGACACAGTGGCAAATAGTAGTTAATGTATAGAACCCTGCCACATTTGGTCACATCATCATAGATCCAGAAGCGGCAATGGTCGCCGCTGAACCCATTGGCAGAGTGCATCAGATATTGACCTTCCAATGACACTAATGGACCTTGTTTACGGTAGAGGGCTCTTCTTAAGAGGGATGGTGGCTCGACAGGCGTGCTTCTATTAGTTGGTTACACAAAAATACAGTCACGCTACACGACACTCAAACCCGCCCTGGCAACTCTCACACGCCACATGAGTCCAAATCATAGGCCAATATAGTGCTATTACATGATTTAGTTGTATGAATACACAAAGAGGCGCCTCAGTCCTGCGTTGGGGTCTGCGCAGCCTCCTCTGTAGGGGCCGCTTCACCGGGCTCTTCGCGAGGAGCCCTTAGCGCAGCCACGTCGACCACAATCGGTCTTTCCTGCAGAGTCTTGCCCTGGAATTCTTCTACCATCTTGTTGATGTCTTGCGTACCGGTCAGATTCTCAAAGGTGATGAAAGCGATACCACGGTTCATCTTTTTGCTGAAAAACACGCGTTGGGTCTTGGTATCCTTCATTCTTCTCATTGGCAGCACGACAAGTTCCGGTTTGGTGCCGAAGAACTCTGCTAGCTCCTCCTTGGTAGCAGAATACGGGATGTTATTCACGTACAGTGTGTCGTTGGATCTTTCCATCTCCTCCAAGGGCGTCTTGTCCTTTCTAGGGGGCGCTGGCACCGCAGCGCCGCGGTTGTTAGTGAACTTGGCCCCAGCACGGCCTCCACGACCATTCCCCCGTCTATTTCTCATCCTCTCCTGTCTCTCGGCGTCTCTCTCCTCCTGGGTCAACGCCTTTCTGATGTAAATGCCCTTGTCTTTCACCACCTGCTTGTCGTACTTCTGTTTAATAGCTTCGACATCGATCTTCTGAGGAAACTTCACAAACGCATAACGATTGTAGAACGTACGACCGTCCTTGGTCTTTGACGGGATCTCCACTTCAACTGAACCAAACTCGCCCTCAAACACCTTCTTCAGATCTTCTTCACTGCAGTCTCTAGCGACGTTACCAACAAAGATCGTCGTCTCTGGATCTACAACAGTCACAGTGCTAGCTTCAACAGGCTTGGTCTCTTCAACGGACATATTCTTCTGCTACTTTTTCAAATTTCAAAATTCCGACGTGGCAAAACTCGCTACACTCTCTCGCAACACTCGAATACAACACTAAGGTAACTGCAACTCCAATGGCTATCCGATAGATCACTTATACTGTTGATCTACAAACTACTCTTGCCGTTAACGAAAGACCATTAACGCCACCACTCGTCGCCCCTTGGCCTGCCAGGTCTCCCTTTGATCGCTTTCGACGAATTGCGTGAAAATTTCAAGAATCGCATGCGGGCCACGTGACACATACTCCCAAGAATACTGGATAGTTGGTAACCTGATCTGTTGTATGGTCTATTATACAGGGTGGTAACAGCTTCAAGAGGTATGTAGTGGTTGTACTTATGCGGGATTAAGTCGAGGACCACTTCTGTAACTGGCTTTCTTGCAAATCGATCGACCATCGGTAGCAGCTCCACTTCAATAGAGATGACCTGTTGTTCCGGTGGGTACCAAGCACCCTTCAACATGGCAGGAGCCACTGTAAGGTGTTGGGATTCCTTCCCTGCAACACTTATCTCCTATAATGGGGCGACTCTCGGTAGTTCACTTTTGCAATACTCCTCAGCTTCAACAAAGTAGGTACTGCGCGGATGTGGGTTAAAGTTGTTATTAGAGTAAAAAGTTCAATGCAATTGGGGCAAAATGATATCTATTTCATATATTTTGGTTCGGATTGAACTTAGGCGGAAGCAGCCTTGGCTCTCTTGGCCAACTTAGCTTGGGCCTTGTTACCCATGATACCTCCACCCCAGTGCTTCTTGACCTCGTCGTACTTGTCAGCGAAGTTGGCGTTGACGGTAGAGATGATCTTGGCCAAAGCGGCTTCGTCCTCCTCTCTGACCTCGGTCAAAGCAGCAACGGCAGAAGTCTTTTGGTTGACCAAGGTACCCAACCTGGCCTTACCCTTGACGATGGCGTATGGAACACCCATCTTCTTACACAAAGCTGGCAAGAAGACGACCAACTCAATTGGGTCGACGTCGTTGGCAATCAAAACCAACTTAGCCTTCTTGTTCTCAACCAAGGAGACGACGTGGTTCAAACCGTACTTGACAGCGTATGGCTTTGGAGAAGCCTCTTGTCTGGTCTTACCCTCAGCGATGGCAGCAGCCTCCTTAGTCAATCTTTCCTTCTTTTCAGCAGCAGTCTCTGGTCTGTACTTGTTGAAAAGCTTGAAGGTTTCAGCAGCAGAGTTTCTGTCCAAGGTGTATTGGAATTGAGCAATAGCTGGAGGAACCTTCAATCTAATCGACAAGATCTTCTTTTGTCTTTGAAGTCTGACGTACTCTGGCCATTTCACGTATCTGGACAAGTTTCTCTTTGGTTGAATATCTTGACCAATACCGAAACTCTTTGGAGAAGCGTGAGTCAATGGGTTCTTTGGCTTGCTAGACTTAGAAGCCTTGGAAGCAAATGGTGCTGGAGCAACTTTCTTAACTGGAGCCATCGTTGGTTGGATACGGTTCTAACCTAAGCAGCGGAAAGAAGTTGCAGATGCGTCACTCTAGATATATTACGATTTATAGTGAGGCAGATAATAGTGAAAAAAATAATGATGTGTTGCGTCGTCGGGGCGGTCCAAAATCTGGAAAAAAAAAAGGTATTGAAACGGAGGGTGTACGGATTTCAAAACAGTCACATAAAGAGCCATTAAATCATATACAGATATTACTTAATATTATCGGAAATACACTAGTGGGTCACAAATGAAGTCAATCTCAGTTGTCTGCTTCGTCTATGGAGTTGATAGACGATAGCCAGCCTCTGGATCTCTTTACCGCCTCTTCCCAAATCTTCCACTTTTTCCTTCGCTCGGAGTTTTTGGACTCACTGATAAAGATCTTGAGATCTGGCTTCAGTTCAAGAGGGCATTGCTGGCCCTTTTCGACTCCGTTGTAGAATACGAATTTTTTGACATCACGAAGGTCCTTCCACATGAGACGATCCTTGGGGTCTTTGAATGCCATTTCGGCAGCGATGGCTGCGCCGAGAGCTGTACATTCATGCGTGGGAGATCTTCTGACTTTGATGCAGGGCCCTAAGATATTGGCTTGTATTTGCATCACCTCGTCGGAACGAGACATCCCTCCGTCCACTGCCAAGGTGGACAATATAGACTTTTCATAGGTCTCATCGCTGATTTCCTCCAAGAAGTCTTTATCCTTAACGCCCAGGGCATCGGAGCTCATGGCTTTGAGAATGGCGCGCGCTTGGAAACAGACTCCCTCGACAGCTGCTCTCGCTATGTGTGATGCTGTAGTAAATTGCGACATACCCATGATCGTTGCGCGTGCTTCGGGATCCCAGTAAGGGGCGAACAGTCCGCTGAATGCTGGCACGAAGACGACGCCGCCAGAGTCCGGCACGCGGCTTGCCAACGGTCCGATATCCTCTGCCTTGGGAATCAGCCTCAAGTTATCTCTCAGCCATTGGACCACGGCGCCAGCCACGGCAACGGAACCCTCCAGGGCGAAATGCGGCTTTCTAGCCTCTTCGTCCTCGAGATAAGGAAACCAATAGCCAAACGTTGTCAAAGCACCGTGATGAGAAATAAGCTTAGTGGATCCTGTGTTGTATAGCAGAAAACAGCCCGTACCGTAGGTACACTTAGCAGAACCTGGTTTGAAGGCCAGTTGCCCGACTAAAGAGGCACTCTGATCACCCAACGACCCCTGTATGGGGACTCGAGGGTTTCTGTTGCTGAATTCCTCAAGCAATTCCCAGTCCTGTGGACTAATGTGTTCCTTGGTCACTTGCGGTACGCAGAAATCACCATAGTATTCTGCAGATGACACAATTTTTGGCAAATGAATTTTCTTTCGGTCAATACCCCAATACTCAAGAAGCTCCTCATCGTAATCCAGAGTGTCTAGGTTCATGAAACCGGTACGGGACGCGTTAGTAACATCGGACACAAATGTCTTGCTAGAAGTTAAATGATAAATCAACCACGCGTCGACAGTTCCAAACATAAGGTCACCCTTTTCGTAAGCTTCTGTCACCTTTGGTTCGTTATCGAGCAACCAGCGCAATTTCGAGCATGAGAAGTACGTCGAGTACAGGGGCAGCCCAGTCTTATTTCTGAGACGCGCCTGTTCCTCCTCGCATGTGTTATTTCTCTTCTCAGTAACTATCCCGGCATTTCTGGTGTCATTCCACACTATACCATACTCTACGATTGGCAAACCCGTGCTCTTGGACCACACAAGCGTAGTTTCTCTCATACTTGCAATGCCGATGCAATGAATCCTGTATGGCGGTAATCCATCAGGGATACGTTGGCTGTTGACTTGCTGCGCAAACGCCAATGTCTTGGCGAAGCATTCGACAACGTTGTTCAAGATATTCAACGGTTTGCACTCCACCCAACCGGGCTTGGGAAACCTCAGGGTAGGATCACCAGTTCTCTTGATCAAGTCTTCAATCTCCAAAAACTCATTTTGTTCAATAGCGATACCTTCTGCCGAAAAGATAGGCTGGTTCTCGTCATCAACAGCAAACCTCCGCTTACCAGAAGCCGCGTACTTCTCTTTCGAGGCAGACGTTGAATATTCAATTTGATGTTTAGCGACCTCCTGTCCCAGTCTGTTAAACAGGATGGCGCGCGACGATGTCGTCCCCACATCAATCGCTGCAATCAACGGAATAATTTCATTCACCGTTATCTTCGAATTCTCATCTGCTGTCATATTCCGCAAAGAGTACTGGCTTTTGACGGTGTAATTAGGTCTTTTCCAGACAGTTAATTTTCTTAGTAGCCTTATGCTCCTGGTGGGGAAATGTATTTGAATGCAACGACCAAGCATACCACCAGATAGACATCTTTAATAGTCCTCCGAGATCTTCATCCCACAACGCTCACATACCATGGGTAATACATTCCATGGCCATTGCATCATGGCCACCGTCGCACAAAGGGGCGATGGGCCTGTTCTAGCGTGCGCGAAGCGGTTCCGATGCTCCGGGCACTCGCAGTTCGATTCTAAAGAGATTCCCGCCGCTCGCTTCTGGCCAGCAGAGGACATCTTGGCGCTGGAGGTATGGAACCCATCTTAATGGTATGACTGTTTTTCAACTGCACGGCCACTCTAGGCAACCCCATGAGGAGGGGCAAGCATAGTCACAGTTAATATCACCGGGTTGTTAGGTCGGCAATGCCATGTTTCATCTCCGGGACGGCATGCTATACCTCGAACTGGCAATTCCGTCTTACAGAGCAGCTTGGTACCTACTTTTGGTACCCTAAGGTCCTCATGTCACTGTCACTTAACACTTTAGGAAACTTTCTTGCTGAGACGTGATACCCTAGTTGCTGAAGCTCGCATTGTGCTGTACTATTCACTCACCAGGAAGCAGTACATGCTATTGTCTTTTGCAGGGATGGGCTGATTTGATCCATCACTCCTGCTGTCCACTGGGCATTCCTTATACCTGATAAGTAGCACATTGTATATCAGAATCTCAGGTCAAGAGGGACTTTAGCCGCTGAGAGTTTTACCAGAGCGGATGTTATATAGCAGGTAGTCTTTATCTGGGGCCTCTCTATCATGAGACAGGAGCGGCGCTACCAAACTAAACGTTTTTGCCGCCCAAGTTGAAAAGGATACGTTTCAACTTTTAAGCACAACTCAGGAGGTTTTCAGTGTCCATTTCAGCCGAGTTGACGGTCCTTGGATGCTATCCCAATACTTGATGTGGTTTCCAGCACTATATTGCTCTTTCTCGGCGGCGGAACCCGGTTGCTCAAGCGGTTTGAGGGACGACAGTTTGAAGTGAACTTCGGTAGAAGCATTGTGTGACAAGATCGTTTAATAGAGGCCATTGATAGCAGTTTCTGAAATAAGAAGTGTCCTCTAGTGGTATCTACCTCAAGCCACAGAAATACCCCGGCTGACAGCGGATTTGACAGCAGCCATGGAACCGAGCAGTTGACTATCGTAAGCTCGACTTGAGCTCATTCTCAGTAGCAGTATGCATGCCAGGATAATTAGCCCAGATAACAAAGACGCGGGACTTTCTTTACGCAAGAACAGAAGCCACGAGATGCGATGAGCAGCAAGACAGCTTCGAAGCATACAACTGTCTACAAAGACAATTCGCATAATCAAGAGCAAGGACGGCTGTCGTATCAGAAGAGTTGAAGTTATGCATTCTTAAGAGATTCTGAAGCCGAATCTTTCTTGCGATAATGGATTTTCGCTCGGTTTACTACTAAATTATGACAACTGAATTTACATGTTACTAAAGCAGAATTCATGGTGAGGATAAGCTAAGCAGTTCAACAGTTCATTGACTTTAAAGCCTTAATTGTCCCTCCATTTCGCTGTACTTTTGAGTACGGCTTTTACCGGATTGCCAAGTTCGATCGTACAGAGGAGACAGGTGAAGTTGCGCTTCGGTAGTTGCGTTTTCTTGAAGGAGACTCCCAGGTGCAGACTATTGGTCGAAGATGGGTCGACTGTCCGTCAGTTCGAAGGATTCTGACCATTCAAAGAAAGATCGTGCTCCTAAATCTGCTAATGCAGATACTGATGGTAGAAAGGATAACCCTCAAAAGGCCCTGAACGATTTCTTGGCGGATCCTCAGGCGTTTCCTGACTCCAAGAGGTATCATGATGGTTTGCATGAAACGGATTTTATGGAGGGTAGAAGCCGCAGCAGCAGTAGACATACGCGCAAGAGTTCGGACGGTAATGAAGGCGATGAATATGACTACGAAATGCAAGATTATTGGCCACAGCCGATTACCTCCAGGGGACGCTCAAAGACATCTTACATCCCACAGTACACAATAAGCAATGCTTCTCAGTTCCAAATTCATGAAGTGGTGCCAAACACACAGATGGCCATTTCATCCAGTACAGATACAACCGGTGGCGTGAATGGGAGCTTGCCGGGTACGGAAAATGCTCGTTCAGAACTTAGACCGAGAGGTCAGACGGTCTCATCGAACCTCTTGCATCTCGGAGACATTTTTAAGAACAATGAAGATACTAACTCGCATAATGCATCTACCTCGGGTCCACGATCAAGACATGGGTCGGAAAGCCACAGATCCAATGTCGAAAACTCCTATGCAGCACAGGATGTCGAATCGGATCCTCGCAATGTTCCCATGATGGTTAAACCAAAGACGCTTTACCAGAACCCGCAGACACCAACCGTTTTGCCATCCACTTATCATCCAATCAATAAGTGGTCCACAGTAAAACACAGCTATTTGAAGGAATTCTTGGCCGAGTTTATGGGAACTATGGTGATGGTATTCTTAGGGTCTGCTGTGGTTTGCCAAGTTGTAGCGGCAGGTAAAATACAACAAAATCAATTCAACGAAGCACTCGCCGATCTGAACAACGTACCAGAAGATCTTGTGGCCACTACAAGGACTTTAACAAACATTGTCTCTTCCGTGTCAGGAGGTACATTTGACGATATCGCCTTTGGTTGGGCTGGCGCAGTCGTTATGGGTTACTTCTGTGCTGGTGGTAGTGCGATCTCAGGCGCCCATTTAAATCCATCAATTACGCTTTCCAATTTCATTTTCAGAGGTTTCCCGGCGAAGAAGATACCCTATTACTTTATTGGACAGTTGGCAGGTGGCTTTGCAGGTGCGCTGACCTTGTTCATATTTTACAAAAAGGTTATTCAGGAAGCTTACGATGAATGGTGGAAAGCTGAAAGTGTAGCCTCTATGTTTTGTGTCTTTCCGAAACCTTACCTCTCGTCCTCACGGCAGTTCGTGTCAGAATTCATCTGTACGGCCGTGCTTCAGGCCAGCACCTTTGCTCTGACTGATCCGTATACCTGTCTGTCCTCGGATATCTTTCCATTACTACTGTTTGTGCAGATTTACGTGATCAACGCTTCGATGTCTTACCAGACAGGTGCAGCCATGAACATGGCTCGCGATTTAGGTCCTCGGCTTGCCTTGTATGCCATTGGTTTTGATAGAACTATGCTATGGGTAGCACACAGGCATTTTTTCTGGGTTCCCATGGTAGCTCCATTCCTTGGCTCAATGACTGGAGCCCTGATATATGACGTTTGCATTTACCAAGGGCATGAATCGCCGGTGAACTGGCCCCTATCTGTATACAAAGACATGATACTCAGGGCCTGGTTCAGGAGGCCTGGCTGGAAAAAGAGAAATAGAGGCAGGGCCACATCGGACTTGAGCGATTTCTCTTATGAAGATGACGACGACGACAACCAAGAGCAGCATAGCGCCAACCCATTGACCACTCCGAGGACGAGAACGCTTTCATCAGCTTCGGACATTGAAGAACCACGGCAAAAAGCCGTGCAGTTCAAATCCGTTCAAGGCAGAGGTAAGAGATACTACGGCGGCGTTCCAACCATTCTGGAGGATGAGGATTCCATTGCCACCGCATCCTTAGGAGACGCGACTTCGGACTCGGTGGTACTGTCTGATGCGTCGTCGTCCCTAGATGATCATGACATTAAGACCAGTGATCAACACGCCTATCGAAAGAAGAAGTGATGGCAGGGCACCAATTTGTACATTAGAACAGGTTACATACTACCATGTAAAGAACAGAATCAGGACGCAAATCACTATCACTGTCGCCAATATTATAGCATTCTTCCTCCTCCTGACGCCAATCTTGGTGATCACCTGGTTAATTCCTGGAACCCTCTGCAGAGTTTGTAGCACCCTGTCGTTCGCACTTCGCAAGACCCCACTTTGCCCACTGAATTGGTCCCTGGTCTCCCAGGCCTGAGTGATAAGTCTATCGAGGATGTTGTGAGATTGGTCAACCCTTCTGGTCTCGTTCTGGAAATATTCGTCCTCGTTGCTGCCAGGATTGGCTGCCGCCTCAAGAGCCTCCTGCTGCTGCGCAATATCATTCTTCACATTGAAGAGCAGATTCAATCTGTTTCGCTCCTGCTGAATTGATGATCGAATACTGCGGAAGTTTTTCCAATGCTCCTGTAATACTTCCTTATGGCGCTGCACTTGCGAAAGCTTTGAAGCTGAAATATTCGGATTCTCGTCACATATATGGGTCAAAGTTTCCAGTACATCCTGCCTCTTTGTTAACTTCTCCTCCAGAAGTTTATCCAAATTTTTCTCCTTACCAGTAGGCTCTGAACTAGTTGTCTGAGCAAAGGACGAGTATCGGGAAAGCAGCGAATCGGTTTGGGACTCCAGCGATATGATCTGGCTTCTCACAGTGACAAACGATTGAGTATTCGACATCTAAGCTCTTTTATTCTTTCCTTTATACTCCTAGTGTATTACCTTAGGTCCATTTTTTTTAACTCTTCGCCAACCAGCTGAACAAAAAGATGCTTAGCCATCTGCTCAGATAGTCGTCCTTGAAGTCTAGCTTGTCTCCAACGATCTCAGCGGTGTCGCACGGATGGAACGCGAACCAGGTTTCCTGGGAGCGCGACGAGTTCGAGAAGAGAGCATCTAAACTGACCGTAAAACCGCGATCTATGCCCAGCACCTGTGCAACATCCGTCGGGAACCAGGGAGCAAGAAAGTCAATTCCCTCCTCTTGAGATGCAGCCCTTCGCCAGAGCCTGAATAGCAGCCGCGGCTCCTGGTAGGCGTGCGAGTAGCAGATCTTGAATTCAATACAACACAAGAGAGTGCTATAGGCAATTGACGATGGTAGCGCCGTTCGGAACAAAACTGCACCATCTGCCAGCGAAGGCTGAATGCTGGTGACGAGATCGCTGTTTTTGAGAGCAGAGTCGCATAGACGACGCAGTTGGGCACTGTACTCATCGTAGGTGAGCATTCTTCTTCGTCTTGAGCAGGTATTACAACTTGTTCTTCGGAGCAGCGCCAGCAAATTGATGTATATTGAACAAAACGTTAAAACGACACCACCCTCACAGAGGGCACAGGCTAGTGGCAATGAATAATCGTAATGCATACATATAAATAAGTAGAATAAATATCAAACAAGACACATTTTCCCACGCAGTGGTACCGCTGTATCGGGACGGCCCATCGGTCCGAGCGTTTCAATTCAGTCAGTCGCCATAGCCTTCTTGATTTCAGCGATCGCGTAGCCAGGGTTCAACCCCTTTGGACACGTTCTGGTACAGTTCATGATGGTGTGGCATCTGTACAGCGACATAGAGTTCTGCAACATGCTCTTTCTCACAGCGGAGGCTTCGTCTCTGGAGTCAATCAACCAACGGTACGCCTGCATCAAGACGGCCGGGCCCAGATACTGCTCCTGGTTCCACCAGTACGAAGGGCAAGAGGTCGAGCAGCACGCACACAGGATACACTCGTAGAGCCCGTCCAGCTTCTTGCGGTCCTCAACGCTCTGCAACACCTCCTTGCCGTCCGCTGGGAACGTAGAGCGCTGCAAATACGGCTGGATCGACTTGTACTGCTGGTAGAAGTTCGTCAAATCCGGCACAAGGTCCTTGACGATGTACATGTGCGGCAAAGGATAGATTTTCAGGTCCTTGGTGTGATCCTGGTCAATCTTACACAAACAGGCAAGCGTGTTTCTGCCTCCGATGTTCATAGCACACGACCCGCAGATACCCTCTCTGCACGATCTTCTCAAAGTCAACGTAGAATCCTGTTGATCCTTAATCTTCAAAAGCGCATCCAAGACCATAGGTCCGCAGTCATCCAAATCCACTTGGTAGCTCTGCAAACGTGGCTTCTCAGCTGGTTTGTCCGGATTCCATCTATAAACCTTAAATGTCTTCAACCGTGGCGCCGCTCCGGCTGTTGCCAGGCCTCTCCTGCAAATATTACCAGCTACACTCTTCGTCAAAACACCGCTCATCATCATACTCGGCCTCCAGTGGCAAACCAGTCAATCTACCTTACAACCCACCTTGGCTTGCACATTCCGAACGCTGCCAGAACCTCTTACCTTATATACTCGCGAAAATCTCCGGGGTTGAAAAAGCTGGAAAATTTCGGAGCCGATAAGGCGGTCGTTATGTACGGCAATCTGAAAATATCGAAATAATACCAATATAATGGCTAAGAGTATGGTATTTGAAGATATGGATTGAGGCTGTATGGGTCATAGTGTTGCCTCGCAGTATTTGTTGAACTCGGTGACGGCTATGGCAATGTGCTTGTACATGTGTTTTCTCTCTTGCGTGTCTGAGATGGGGATGAAGTACTCGGACTTGGACTTGAGTCTGATGTGGATTCCGCCACGCTGTAGGATGATTCCCTGGATGCCGTAGTAGTCGGTGACCCACATGGTCTCCTGAGAGGCGATGTTCATCTCGATGATGTGTTCCATGGAGACGAGGACGGCGAGTTCTCGGCCGGGCAGGACGACGTGGGTCAAATAGTTGTCGTTCATGAACAGGCCACCGTCGAGGGATTTGAGCCAGTACTGGCCCTGGGCGTCCATGAGGTTGAACGGCCTGATGATCTTCTCGTGATAGTCGACGTAGCGGGGCAGTCTCACACGCATCGATGAGGGCCCGTCTAGCGCGGAAGCAGTGCTTTTGACGCCCTGGCTGAGGTTGCTGGTTAGGTCAAGGAAGCCGATGGCAGTCTTGGTTGGGAGGCCGAAGAGGCCCTTTCCGAGGCCCTTGATGAAGCCGGCAGCACCCTCCTTCTGGGCTCCGTTCATGGGGTCAAGCGCCATTCCGGTAAAACCGCTTCCGACGGTGTTAACAAACGTCTGGGCAGACGAGGAGATCAGGCTCCTCCTGTTGGCATTCATTCTCTGCTGTAGCCTTCTCTTCTCTTGAAACTCCTGGTCCTGCGTGAATGACAAACCTTTGGCCATCGACCCAGTGAATTTGGCCATGCTGTCGGATAATCCGAATACGGTCTTCTTGGCGAAACTTAGACCTCCTTTGGCTAGATGAATTCCCAGCTCCTGTGGTCTATCATTCATCATGTAGCCCTGGTATGGCTCGTAAAAGATATCCCAAACACCTGAACTGATGGTGTTGAAGAGTCCCACTGGGTTGCCAAGGAAATCGGCAGATCCTAATATCTTGTGAATCTGGTAGAAAAACTGCTGTCCATAGTGAGTTTGAACGGCTTGCAGTAGTGTGTCGATCGGTACCCTCACGTTGGCCATGTATAAGGAGTTTAATTTGATGGGGGCGTCGTTCACATTGGCCAGCGTCATAGTCAGCATGTCAATTAAGAACAATATGGCGCCTCCGGATTCCAAACCAAGTCTGTTTTGTTCGCTTTCGAGGAAATTATGCTGATCTGATCTAACAAAGGAAATGTGTAGGAGCATGGGTTGAACGTGGAATATCTCAAAATACATGTCTTCTGCAAACTTGATATCTTTGCACTCCGGTAATGTGATTGTATCACTATAATGAGTTTGTGTTGCGTACTTATTCCAAACGGCACCCGGGAATTTACCAAAGTCCAACAGAGAAATGAGTAATTCTTCATCCAATTGTATCGAAAGCTCCTGGAGTAGTAGGGTTGCATGCTTAAAGTACTTTAATCCATGCGAATCATCCTTCACTTTCGAAATCGATCCCGAAATCACAGGATGATTCTCAACCTCTTGAGCTGTATTTAATACGGTCGCAGGGTACATCACATTTTCGAACGGGCTACTAAAAAGCTGATTATCGATCTGAACCCACTTCAATTTCCAGCTGAAGGTTTGATATAGATCGGACTCGTTATAGCGCAACTCCAGACCATTAGCATAGACGTACAAGATTTCCTGCAACGAAGCATTGATTAAGGAAATCCCAACACCCTTTAACGATACCATGATCTTTTTCTGGAAGTTTTTATCCTCTTCTTCAGCTTCAAATCCGTCAGCGCTGCTGTTTACCGATAGTGATGAAGAAGTCTTCTTTGATCTTAATTTGTAAAGACTCACTGCTGGATTGTATTTTGTTATGACCAGCGCCTGCGTTGGTCCATCCGCAACTACGTTCAAATCCACAGTAATTGTATCTTCATTAGCAAGTTTAGCTGGGAGCCTCATAGGCTTGAGATTCCCAATCTCTGCCAGTTGTATTTCTCTTCTCAGGCCCCTGGCTGTTATGACAATCTTTTTCTGTCTGGCCGCCGGATAATCCCATGCATAAGGCATGACGCTCTTAGGAGGTAGCCTGTAGTAGAGTGGCTTATATTCAATTTCGTCAAGCTCATCAAAACTGTCATAGTCATAGTAGTCGTCTATCACGCGGGGGTCTCTCTGGTAGAAAATGAACTCCTGGTCACTGAAATTTCTAATAGAATAGGGCCAACGGTTGTTAGCGTCTTTCAACCTGATGAATACGGTAGCATTTTCGAGAATGATCTCCACTTTGAGAAGCATATGAGTGGAGTCCTGCTTTAGTACTTTCAAATACGTCAACCCAATATCTTTAATGAAGAATGGCGCGGACCAGTCACAGTTAACGCCTAGAAACTTTATCATCAACTGCTTATTGACTATGTTCCTCATTTTGTACAGGGGCTTGGTATGATCAGCATCGAGTTGGGAGACGTTCGTCGAACCTAGTTCACATATCTCGATTGGCAAGTTCAAACAATTATGAATGATGTACCGAGGCGCAATCTCAACAATCTTGCTAAAAACATACTGCCCTTCACCCTCTGATATAGTCACTCCGAGATTTGATTCCTGCTCCTTGTTTGGAATGTTCACAACTGCGTCCAACGACTGTCCAATGGCGTCGAAAGAGAGAGGCAAACTCCAATCCGACTCTTTGAATCTGATAGACGCCCGATTTTTATTATGGCCATCCGTTTCAAAGGAAAACATTTTTGGCGCCGTGTAATGTTGACTTCCGGACGTTTGAACCTTGATCTGAGCAATGTTTGTACGATCTCCCTGTATATACAAGTCCTTGTCAGTCCTGTTGAAGATGATATATGGAGCAGATATCTTCAAGATCTTTGCTCTAGTTCCTTCAACGGTCTGGTAATGAAGGGCTGCGCGGAAAGTCTGCACCCCAGCAAGTTTGGTAGTTATTTGTGTCTCTGGCTTTAAAGAGCTGCGAGCAGCAGTATTGACAATAGAGGGTTTTGAAAGTGGTGCATCGTCGACCAACGGTTGTATGCTGAGTAAAAGGAAGTTATCCAAGGACACATCGTGAATAGGCACTCTCGAACTCTTCTTCAGCAGCGTCAAATTTCTATGCTCTTGTCTCTTATCATAGAGTGTGAATTTTAAATCACTTGATAACAGATTCTCTATCACTAAAGGTGGAGACACGATTATCTTCATTCGGGGATATATTTTAGCCAATGGTTCTTTGGCATCAAACTTCCCATTAACTTCGAGGTAGAACTTTCTATTTGGATCTGAGATTGATCTGCACTCTACCGATAAAGAGGATTTTAACAAATCGCGCCATGATATGACTTGTTCGGACCAATCGTAATCTTCCTCAGTCGATGGCTTGATCCGCAGCTTTGAATCATAGGAATAGCTTACGGGTACTGAATGCGTTTTGGACGGATCAATTGCGCTAATTACAGGTTCCAAATCATGAGACTCTACCTTCAGTAGCACTGGTATCGAAGTGGCATTCTCCATAACTAAGGTAGATCTAAAAGTTATGACCTTAACGTTGTCGTCACCCAATTGCAATTCGCAAGTCAAACGATTGTGAACATGGTTCACAGCAGGTTGTAGCACAAAAAGAAATTCTCCTTCTTGCGTTGCGTCAATTTTCATAGTGGTCTTATAGTTTGATCCTGCTACTACAGCGGCTAAGTTACAACCTTTGCTGTCGACGTCAAGCTTCTCTCTAACTGTTCGCCAATCTTCAAATTCCCATGGTATGGTGCCCCTTGCCTTCAAAGTCGTAAATCCCCTTCGTTCTTCGCCGTCATCTGTGGCTATCCATATCTCTAAATCGAACTCCGTGTCGTTAATAATTCTATATGGCTTTTGAGCACCTCTCGAGCTTATATTGATATCACCTGTCAAGGTACTTGGAATTTGCGATAACATCGCTATAGTTCTTGAAGATAGCGTCAATTCTGCCACTTTTCTTGATACAGCGTCGAATCGAATAAGAGCATCCCGCTCAGATCCCTTCGAAAGATGAAAGGAGATTGGGAATTCTTCAATCAAGGGCTCCCAACTCGATCTGGAATAGTTAAAAACGTTGACGTACGTCTCTAAAGTAGCGAGAGCATCGATGTCCGTTGACCAATTTTTTGCTGACGCCTGAAATGGGTTGACATTCATGTCCAAAATTGGTAGCTCATGCACATCGCCAATAAGCAGTAGTCTAAGACCTCCAAAATCAGCCTCTAACTTCTCCCCGCGAGTCACAATATCGACTTGAGTCGCTCGCCTAACGTCGTGATGGGAGCTTGCATTTAATGAAGAGACAAAGCTGGGAGCGTATCTTGAGAGCTTCTTCTCAAACTCCTTCGAGAACGCGCCGTAAGTAGAAACCTCATCGTTTGCAGATGCAGCGTTCGAACCGTCGCTCATTTGCGACATGAGTCGATTAAAGATTAGCATCGCCAGACGGATATCTCTCAAAGAAATACTTAAAATTAAAGGCTCCACTGATACCTGGACGTTAGTCAACAATCTCTCTGGTGTTGAGTTCCTTTTGTCTATGACTATCGATGAGGAAAATTCATCTAGCAGCCGAACTCTCTGTTCACTATCAGAGTTCATTCTCACAAATGACATCCCAACGTTGTTGGCGGATAAAGCTGTTATATTTTGATCAGACAATAGAAACTGTCCAACATTGAAGACTACAGCTTCTGACTTCAAATCCGAGGGATCAGCAAGCAATATCACAGCCGCATTGACAACGTTTAGCGAATAATGAAGCTTCGTTTCACTCCCGAGAGTTCCCATATTGGTAGGAGCTGCATTCAAATCACCATAACCAGGTGTGTCAATCTCGACTTGTGCTGATTGGCTAGTGAATGCCAAATCACAAAAGTGTTGCAGGGCAAATAAATAGTCCATTGCCAATATAATCTGTGGACTGTCGATCGTGACCGATAAATTAATCAACTTCCCTTCGCTCAAGTTCTTAGCAGTTATCGAGCTCATGAACTGATAATTTTCGTTTACAACCTTAGGAATTAACTCGGTGTGTTTATTATCCTTCTTATCTCTTATATCGACCACTGCAAAGGTGGCTATATGGGATTCTGCTTCTCCTGTTCCATCATTGTTGTACTTGGCCTTCAAAGCTAAATCGTGAAAGGTTAGTACAGTCAGACCCTTTTTATCTAATTTAGTCGCCTTTGCGGTATCATTGAACAGCGTCAGTGAAACTTCAGGGGCTTCAAACTGAAAGTCTAGTTTCAAACCCTCCAATTGCTTCTGGTCTGACTCAACGTCAACGGGTGACGGGGAGCCAAGGTTCGTGCTGGCTACCGCGCTCTCTCCGAAAGTGTCGGCATATATTTCGTCCCCTCCAAGTTCCTCAGAGGTAGGTTCGGTTATGTCAAAAGCAGCGGTTACCTTCTCGGAGATGCTAACCAAGTAACGCAGTTGTAGTTCTGTGAGCGATGTCTTTAAGGGATCAAAATAACCTTTAATTTTGAACTCTGGATATGTGAGGGCTGCCATTTGGTCATGTTCAACATCGAAAGTTAAGCACATATTGTCAATCATGTGCAAAAGCTGGTGATCACCATTTTCTAGGCTGAAGTTGGACAAGAGTTGACCTTCCCTCAAACCTAACTTTATGTGATTGACTTTGTGCGAGTCTGCGAGATCATGGAACTCGTTTTGAATGAAAAACTCTCCCAGATAAAATTTCATGCTATCGTAGATATCATTGCGGGGATCGATCAGTTTTGGGAACTCAATTATAGGTGCTTTTATGAGTATATCCATTTTTAAATTGTTGACTGACTCAATCGATGGAGCTTGGTCGTAGGCCAGTTCACGCGCCTTATCGAATAACTTCTTCAGCTTTTGAAGCTTATAAAAGAAGTTGACAAGCTTATTGATAGAATGCTCAATGAAATTAATATGCAACGAGCCCGTAGTGTATTTTAAGACTGAGTCGTAGTTGTTCGGGTTATTGGCCGGATCAAAAGTCTCATACGTTAGTTCAGCGAGCTCAGCATCACTCATTGTGATCACTCTTCGGAAAATGGAATCTCTAGGTAAACCACCGGAGACCTCATCGGTGAGTTCCAGTCCTCCCAACCTCATATTGACTTTCATTTTTTCAGGCAGTAGGAACATTGTAAACTCTCCTGCTGATAGCACTAAAGTCGCTAGTTTTAAAGAATCATCATTGAATATGATCACAATACCTGCCATATCAACCGCTAAATTGATCTTTTGTGGGGCATCCTCTCGATTTTCTCTATTATGTCTCAGGACGTCAGCCGGTACTTCAGGAGTCGATGGATCTGTAAAAGTGGTTAAAGCAAAGTTCATCAAAGTAAGGATTGATTTTGGGGTCAAAACAACTCGTAACTGCTCCATATTAATGTTAACGTCTTGATCGAAAACTTCGATATGTAAGTCATCATGAAGCACTATTCTCTGTTTCCGATTATAATCGACGGTAAAGAGATCCTTTTCCTTGTCAGGTTCAGCGGCTCCGGACGAAATCAAGTACCGAAACTCATCATTATTGGTTTGTTCAATGAAGTCCATAACACTTACAGAATGAACGTTAAGCTTCATCTCTATTTCTTTAGCTTTCTTCACTAAAATCAATTTCACCTTATCTCCTAGGAAGTCAAGCAATTTTTTGCAGCTCATGGATCCGTTGTCCAGACATTTGTAGAGCGAGATCTGTATAGAGTCCACTTCAAATTGAAGCTGGAACAGCTTTTGAGCAATCTGTGCCGGAGTCATTTTCTCAAGGGCCTGCATTGTATTTTTAAGCTGAATTTGTAATTTTTTGTCTTCGTTTCCCATCGTAGCGTATTGCTCTTTGAAATCAATATCTGATTCGAAGTCTGTAAAATTGGGGATAGACTTTTCAAGAAGTTGCATGATAACCTTATATTGATAGTCGTTCAATGAAAGATCCAACTTCTGAAGATGTCCAAAAGCTTTTGCTCTTGGAAGATTATATGCTCTGGGCAGAATTGAGATGTCAAGAGTAAGTTCCAGTAGCAGCCCACTCAAGATGCTATACTGAACACCCTCTGCAGAACCATTCAGGCTTGAAATGGTAGAACGAACATCAGGACCAACAAGTATCTGAGTATCCTGCAGATATAACTGGAACCTATCGAACATGAGACCTTTCAGCTCCAAATCATCAATCTTGTCGTACTCCTCAGGGCTCATCTGCCTGATTTGCTCAATCCTCTGTTTAGGCACCAGATCACTCACAAGCGCTATATGTCCCGCATCGATGACTGCACAAGGAGTGTCCCAAACATGAGGATCTAAAGGTATAATAATTAAGGGAGCCTGGAGATCGAGAGTTATATTTGCCGTCTTGTGCTCTTCTAATAACGATTCAAGCCCCATTCTTGTTTGAGTAGTCCATCCTTCAACGGTTGCCTCGGCGGCGTTGATGATGGCAGTTATTGTTTCCATATGCTGCTTCGGTGGATTGAAAAAGTGAATAATTTCGTTGATGAAATGTACGTGGTAGAATATGGTCATCCCACGCAATGTAATGTCCACTTTAGAATCAGCAGATTCGTCCAAGGGGTTAGACTCAAAGAGAGCTTTGAGTAGTGGTTCGGGATTTCCCTCGGCATCAACGAGATCATCAGATTTAATATTTTTCACGCTGACGATATGTTTGTAAAGAGTATTTGGAGAACCATCCTCAATCTTGAACTCATGCAGCTTGAAAGATGCTAGGAACGAGCCGGTTCGCTGCAAAAACTCAAGTTCGCAATTTTGGAATATGATCTCGCCCAACTGCGTGCAGTGAGCTCTGTTCTTAATTGTAAAAGCACCTTTCTTTAACAAACCCGTTATCTTCACGGTTGTCCTGTCTTTTGGTATCTGTGTCTCTATTTCGTTACTTTCGTCAAATTCAATGGCATCATACAACTCTTGTCTCTGTTCATCAGTGAGAAGAAGATCCTCCGCTTTATTGTTTGTGTCTTTTCCGCCTCCCCACCATGACGACAACCAGCCTCCAGGACCGCTAGTTTGTTGCTGAGGGATTGACGATGCGGCATCGCGTGTGGTCAATCTCTTCTTGGCATATTCCTTCTTCGCAACTGACCGGAATAGTATCAACGAATCAAAATCAAGAACCCTGTGTAGCTCATCCAACTTCTTCTCGTCCTCTTGAGAAGGTAACTTTTGATCTATGTTGCCCTGTTGAAGCTTCTTCATCCAAAGCTGGATGTAAAGCCTTCTTTGCTCGCATCTTTGCTTGATATGATCCCATGTCCATGCCTCATTCTTCTCATGAATTTCATCCAAGACACAAGAAGCGACGTACTTGAACCATCCGCTCGGATTTTCATTAGTAGAATAGTCCGGTCTTTTTTTCTTGAACTTCTGGGTCTTCTGACTCAAGTGCAAACTGGAAATAGTGTGAAGAATATCCGCATATTCAGAGTCATCCAGCTCGAATCCCAACTCATCAAACAGAACGTTCAGTTCAATATGCGGTCTCTCTGGAGTCGAACCCAGCTTATTGACACTGAGTCTCCCTGACCCTGTCACGGGTTTAAGAATATATTGAAAACTGGGGATCGCTTTGCCTCCAGTGGCCACGGCGTTCTTAAATTTCGATATCAGGATATCGTGATCCAGGATATCGTCCTCTTCCTCTATCGTAACAGCTTTGGTATTCCAATACAGACACAAAGAGTTCAACGTCACGAGCTTATGCGTCACATCCTGCGTCATCGATATAAAACTGGGAGTCCAACCAGCATCGGTCGAAACCGCGGAGAGCTCGCTTAGCGTTATACCGATCGAACATGGCCCCTTAGACAAGACCTGACTCATATCCTCGTATCTTACATGAATATTCTTGATTGTAACCTGCAGGTTATCCACTATCTTTGTCATGAGTGACTGCATGAAGGATTCATTCTCGTTGCCCTGACCGTTCGGGTTCTCTGCAGCCGATCGCGCCTGATTTGCCAGCTCCCACTCTGCCAGTTTATGCAATTTGACCCGCAAATCGCGCTCTATCTGCTCTTCCGAGTGCATCGATGCATTATCTCTCGGCGTACAAAGCAGATAGCAATCCTCGATGCTGATCTTAACCGGCTTGTTCTTCAGACTAGACCACGGTACGGTCAGTAGAAGCTCCCCGAGCACTCCGAACTTAACATCTACCGGTAGGCTCAAACCGTCTAAGGAGTCCTTTCTCAGTTTCAAGTTTGTCAACCTCACATTACCACTCCATATACCGAGGTTCAGCTGTGTCGGATCAAAATTCTCAACATAGGATCCTAGTATCCTGTTAAGCAAAGTAGCCGCCAATGATTCCAACATCGTTGCTACAGCGGCTTTCCTCGAACTTTATATGTGGATGATTAGGTCTAGACATGATCGAAGTTCCCTTTATTCCTTTATTTACGGTGTCTTTTTGCCCAAGAATCTTAGTCCTTACCCGAACAGCTACCGCCACCGGATTATATAGTGCAGTTGAGACGTGAAGAGAGTGTTGATTGGCCTGGTGGTGGCTGGATTGGGACTGGTAGGAGAGCATTGGAATAACTATGAGCAGCAGCCAAGTTTCGGAGGCGAAAGAGCGAGATCTGGTGGAGAAAGTGGAGCTGAGGTTGGCGCTGGCTGATAGTGCTGAAAAACTTGAGAAGAGCCTTGATACGTTTGTGACTCCACTGCTGCTAAAACTGGCGTCACCTCATGCTTCTGTTCGGCAAGCGGTTTTCAATGTCCTGAAAGACGTATTAGCAAGGTTAAACTCGCTCAAGGAAGTTAAAGTGCCAGTAAGAAAATTGATAGAGCAGGCTCAGAGGCCTGCAGTGCCTCCAGAGCAGGATGATAGCAATGTAAGCAATGTGAGACTGTACAGCTTGTTGCTGGCATCCAAGGGAATCGATCGTTTGGACGCTGAGGAGTTACGCTTGCTGGTTCCTCTCATCATGAGCGGAATCTCGCAGTTGCCTCGAATTGCAGCGGCAAGGATGTTTCACATTCTATGTAAGACGCTTCTGCGTTGGACACCACCGTTGAAGGGGTCGAAGGAAGAAGACGAAACTCGCGAGTTCCTGAGACTAGATGATGAGGAGGATCTAAAGTTTCTTCTCGAGAAGTTTATCCAGTTCCTTCTTTTAGTACCGGCAAGACCAGATGCACGGTCGGGGATTATCCCCAGGGGCTATTCATGCCCGGGTCTGAGCTCTGATGATGTTTCCTTTCTCACGTACGAAGCTGGAGTAAGCTTCACCAGGGAACAAGCGCTGCGGTTTAAGTGCGCGGTCTTCAAGTTTGTCAACAGTGGGTTTGTGCCAGAGGATAAGTTACTGACCAAGTTCCTGCTGGTTGCATCAGCGGATCCAAGCGAGATATCGGAATCTGCCCAACAAGGCTTAAAACGAATATATATTCCTTACGAAGATGCGGATTTTATCGAGTCAATAATAACCCTCTATGCTGGTGATAAACGAAGGGGTTCACCACCTGCTAAGCAGGAGCTGCAGGAAAGAATATTGCGCATTCTCACCAGGAGCGTCCTGGCAACTTCAAAAGCTGATCACGTTGCTGCTATCATCTCCATAGGAATGCATTCTGAGAGCTACAAGCTCAGAGCACTATGTCTTATTTTCATCCGTCATGTGGCTAAGCATAATTATCGTAGCTTAGCTGGGCAGCAGGAAAACAATATTGGAATCGCACCACTTCTAAGGAACAACTTACATGATGAAGGTTGGCCCAGATTGCAACTGGGCCAGTCGAGTTCAATTTCCTCGGCCTCTATCGATCGAAGAAGATTACAATATGAGACTCTAGGTGATATACTTAAAAGGGACTTTGATCTTTTGCTTGACTTGTCCTATATTGAATTCCTATTAGATTCGCTGAAGAGCGATCTGCCTGAATTCCGGGCAAGTATACAAGAGGCACTAGTCTCTTTGACCCCAAGCTTGCATCAGCTTCCCGATACCACTAGAGAAAAGCTGAGATTATTGATCCGCAAGATAATGATGGATGAATCAGAAGAAGATGCGGAGGATGATAAAGGAAAAAAAGAGGGCATTATGGCCTGCAAATACGTTTGCATCAAGTACTGTAATGCTGCCTTCCCTTTCAATGATACAAAAGCCCGAATGTTAAATGTCTGGGGGACCTGGAGAGGTAATAAGTTTGATGTTATTGAAGAGTCTTATAAAGGACTGAATCCATATTGGTTCCGAAAAAATCAGGCCCTCAACACGACAGAATTCAAGTCAACTGCTGACCTTCTCGCCACTGAGATAAGGCAATCTCCCCTCCCGTCTTTCCAAGAATTTGTTTGCCTGATGTTGGATGAGCTGGATTATGCATCTGACAAGCAGTCCACTATCATGTTTAGAACATTGAATGTTGCTGTTAGTTTCAGCAAACAATGTTTGATTTCACAAGCAATTCACGACAGAAAGACGATGATAGTTCAAGATGAGGATTGGTCCGTACGGATCGAAAAAGCCCTTGCTATTGACGAAAATGTCAGAAGCAGCGTTCTCGATCTTCTGTCAAGAATAGAAGATAATTGGCTTTTAAAGTTCTTCAGTAGGTTGTGCGCGGAGTTTACAATTAAAAATGAGCTCGATAATCAAGTTAGCCTATTCACCTATAATGATGTCGTATTTGGCGAAACATTGCTAGGCTTGATACGCTTCTGCAGCAGACATGTGTTGAGCGCTCTTCTTTTTCTGATTCCCCAACTTATGAAGTATCTGCAGTCATCGGAGACTAATACCCACGAGAATTTGCGAATAGCGGCCAACACTTTAGGAATTATTGCTGCCAGTGTGCCAGAATCTGAAATTGTGCAAAAAATATTGGAAACTGTGGAAATCTCCGCCGTCGATCAAAGACTTCCCTCCCTTCTCGCTAAGTGCTATATCGTTCCCAGAATAGCACTTGCAAAAAGATTCGATTACCCTTCTAATATCATTAATACGGTGGTCGGAAACTTATCCGCCTTTTTGCAGAACTCAAGACACAAGATTGCAGCAATCAACTTATTGGCACAGATGATGAAGTATGGCACTTTGCGCTGTCTTGATCTAAAGACGAGATGTGATTTCTTATCCGAGGTTTCTGACATCCTCGAACCTAATCTGATGAAAAATGCTGAGACTATCGAGTTGTGGGGATACCTATCCATGTATGCCGAGGATGACCGTACATTTGAGCTACAACTGGACAGAATTTGGGAGACCCATGTCTCAAAACAAGTCGATTTGCTGTTTTCAGCGGGAGAGGCTCTGGCTATCATGGCAGGAGGCTGGAGGAGTAAGATTTTACACCAGCAACTTGACTTATCTTTTGTTCCACTGTCGTGGTTAGAAGTAATTTACTGCAGCAAAAGGGTCCCAATGGTTCTTGATAGAGTCTTGAGGGACTGCGGTTCAACAAAACCCAGTCTAAGAAGGGCTTCTTGCATATGGCTATTATCGTTGGTTCAATATCTGAGCAGCGAACAAACGCTAAAGGAAAGATCGGCTGATATTCATTCTAAGTTTATGAAATTTCTTGCTGACCGTGATGAGTTCATCCAGGAGTCGGCGGCTAGAGGTCTTGGTCTGGTTTACGAAATGGGTGATGGAGACCTCAAAGAAGAGATGGTGAAAGGCTTGTTAAAATCCTTCACGGACAATAAAGAAGCTATGAACATGGCGGCTGGATCTGTATCAGGAGAGACGGAGTTATTCGAAGAAGGGGCTTTGAACACCGACGGTGGATCCGTTAGAACGTATAAGGACATCCTCAATTTAGCCTCGGACGTCGGTGACCCTTCTTTGGTTTACAAATTTATGTCCCTTTCCAAAAGCTCGTCATTGTGGTCATCAAAGAAAGGTGTTTCGTTTGGTCTCGGTGCAATCATGTCCAAATCATCTTTACAGAACCTTCTTTTGCAGGACAGGAACTTTGCCCTGAGACTCATTCCAAAACTCTATATATATAGATTCGATCCCTACACGGCGGTCGCACGATCGATGAACGACATCTGGAACTCTTTGGTTAGTGACTCTGCGACGGTTACTTCACACTACTTCGATAATATACTCCGGGAAGCGCTATCAGGAATGGCCAATAAAGAATGGAGGGTTCGTGAAGCCAGTGCGCTGGCTCTTTTGCAGCTGGTTCAAATGCAACCAAACAAGAAATTTGCACAAAACCTTTTGGAGATCTGGACTTTGGCATTCAGAGCAATGGATGATATCAAAGAGAGTGTTCGAGAAGCGGGCACAAAATTGACGACTGTCCTTTCTAAAATACTGGCGCGATCCATCAATGTCAAAGACGGTATTAAATCTGAGGATGCCGAGAGTATTCTTTCGCAACTTTTACCATTCTTCTTAGGGCCTAAAGGGCTAAACAATGACGCTGAAGAGGTGCAGCACTTTGCAATGAAGACTTTATTAGAATTGATCGAGAATTCCGGAGACGCGATGAAACCATTCGCTATAAATCTAGTTTATGATCTTACACTTCTCTTCTCGTCTATTGAGCCACAAGCTATCAATTACTTGTCCCTAAACGCTAATAACTTCAATGTTGACGCGAAAGCAATTGATTACCTCAGGAGAAGTGGTGTTGGCAAATCTCCCCTGATGAATGCAATAGAGAAACTTATCAATGAATCAGATGAAACTTTAATGGATGGTCATGTAGCTGGCGCTATCAAAGCGGCTAAAAATGCTGTTGGCTTGCCGTCTAAAGTAGCAGTATCGCTGGTATTCAACTTACTAGTGAAAAAATACTCACTGTCTCTGAAACCGTTGGCTGGAAAGCTGCTAAAGTCATGCATTACTTCATTCGAAGGTAGAAATCCTTCCGTGAAGGCTGCCTTCGCTGTCACCTTCGGTCATGTTTTTCGAGTGACTACTTTAGACAAAGCTGTTAAGTATAGCAAGCAGCTGGAAAATATCTATTTCGCTGGAGATACTGATTCCAAAGTTATCGTTGCGACAGCCATTGAATCAGTCCTCAAGCATGCACCATCGGAATTCGAGAATGTTGCAAGTATAATAATGCCATTGTTGTTCCTCGCATCCAACGATGCAGACAAAGAGGTTAGCTCACATTGCGAGAACATATGGACGGAGGCTTCGACACAGGGCTCAGGTTCTGTAATGCTATACCTCGATGAGATTCTTGATCTGCTGAATAATCACATCGAATCTAATGACTTTTCTGTTCGGAAAACATGCGGCCAATCGATATCAGTATTATGTGGCAAGGTTGACCGCTCCATGAGCGAAAAGCACATCAAGAAGTTATTTGATATAACTGTTCATTCACTTTCTGGAAGATCGTGGGAAGGCAAAGAGATAATTTTGGATTCTCTGCAGACTCTAGCCAGCAAATTTCGAGATCATATAGCGAAAGATGTACAGCTGAGGGAAAGGCTCAACGAGGTATTCTATACCGAGATATCTCGCAAGAATATGGCGTATGTTAGTAATGCCTTTTTCCCTACTGGTGATTTTATCTTCAACTTTCCGAATGAGAGATTAATTAAAAAGATTATCGATATTGCCGGCATACTACTGGCTAGAAGCAGCGGGAATGGGACTGAAACCGATACTGATGAAGGCCAGTCAAGCAAGAGAGTTAAAGCCGACTCAGAAATCAGTAGAAGATCGTCAAAGCAAAACATCGAGGATGAAGTTCAGCATATCAAAATTCTGAAGAAATGCTCAAAGATTTGCAAGCTATCGGAGGAAGACGGCTTGTATCCTTTTAATCTGCTCAACTTCATCATAGAGCATACGACGGATGCTTTCAACAACAAATCTGTGCTCTACACTTGGAGAACTCAGGTTGCCGCTGCAGAAATTGGCATAGAATTAACACAGCATTTGACTACAAGTATAGTCAGCTCTGACGTGAAACAATTGATGCTGCGTTTCTGGAGTCAGCTATTTTTATACAATGGAACGAAAGAGACAATAGAGAACGCCCAGCTACCAACTATAAAGTTTGGAGACATCTTGAGAAGACGAATCCCGGACCTGAAACAGCAAATTGATGCTGATCTTAGAAGCCTCGGAGATATTAATCCAACATCGAGAATTGAGCTCGAGCTACAGAAGATTGGCATATATTGAACAGTTAGTGAGGTAGGTAGCAAAAGTCTATGCATTTTACTTCAAATATACACACATCTACCTAAATAACCGGATAACCTAAAACCCACCACGTAGCCTTAACACCAAGTGCAAGGTAGACTCCTTTTGGATGTTGTAGTCCGATAGGGTTCTACCGTCTTCCAGCTGCTTACCAGCGAAAATCAATCTCTGCTGGTCTGGTGGAATGCCTTCTTTGTCCTGGATCTTGCTCTTGACGTTATCGATGGTGTCAGAAGACTCCACTTCTAACGTGATAGTCTTGCCAGTCAATGTTTTCACGAAAATCTGCATACCACCACGTAGCCTCAACACCAGGTGCAAGGTAGACTCCTTTTGGATGTTGTAGTCCGATAGGGTTCTACCATCCTCTAGTTGTTTACCAGCAAAAATCAATCTCTGCTGGTCTGGTGGAATGCCTTCTTTGTCCTGGATCTTGCTCTTGACGTTATCGATGGTGTCAGAAGATTCTACTTCTAACGTGATAGTCTTGCCAGTCAATGTTTTCACGAAAATCTGCATACCACCACGTAGCCTCAACACCAGGTGCAAGGTAGACTCTTTTTGGATGTTGTAGTCCGATAGGGTTCTACCATCCTCTAGTTGTTTACCAGCAAAAATCAATCTCTGCTGGTCTGGTGGAATGCCTTCTTTGTCCTGGATCTTGCTCTTGACGTTATCGATGGTGTCAGAAGATTCTACTTCTAACGTGATAGTCTTGCCAGTCAATGTTTTCACGAAAATCTGCATACCACCACGTAGCCTCAACACCAGGTGCAAGGTAGACTCCTTTTGGATGTTGTAGTCCGATAGGGTTCTACCATCCTCTAGTTGTTTACCAGCAAAAATCAATCTCTGCTGGTCTGGTGGAATGCCTTCTTTGTCCTGGATCTTGCTCTTGACGTTATCGATGGTGTCAGAAGACTCCACTTCTAGCGTGATAGTCTTACCAGTTAAAGTTTTAACGAAAATTTGCATGCTGATTTCACTGTCTCTTTCGAAAGCCTTGGTTCTCGAGGAAGCTAGCAGGATGGCAAACAATAGTAGAAAGTTCGAGGATTATCCCCCAAGGTGGCAAACCTCTCTGCTTATATACCTGCGGTCTCCTTATCTCCTCAGTCACCCGGCTTTCCGGACCCCTTTTTTAATCTCCGGCATAGATGCGGGTAACCTGATGCGATAAGATGAGATGAGATGCCCTCAAGCGAAGAGACCAAGGTAATGTGGCAGGAGCGTGGTCAAAGCCTTGCTTTATCGAAATGGATTATTGGAAGCCGTGATGGAGACCGAGGGTGTATGAGCATCATCTTCCTCTCGTAATGGGCCTAGCGGATTGTGTTCAGAGGAATTCTTGTTCACGAGTCGTCTCTTCAAATCGAGACTTGTCATACCTCGTTGATAGTATTTCGTAGTATTAGAAGAATACTGATACTCATTGATGGTCGTCGGAGTTATCGGAGACATGCTGAGATTGCTCTTGGCGCCTTCTGAATTTGCAGAGGCGTTGCTAGACCATTTTTTCAGATGGCTATTGTCGGTAGATTTCCTTCCTGGCGACGATATGCTCGATCTGAAGACACCCACTTCCTTGCGGCGCTGTTCAAGAAGAGTATCGTCTCTGATCAGCATGCAAAGATCATTTGATATTAGTCTGATCTGCTTGCAGATCTTCTCATCGGCGCGATCCTCGGTTTGGAAGTTCCGCAGACACTCAATGATGAAGATGCTGCTTCTTACCCATGCTATGAACTCATTTGAGCCATTGTTCATCAAGTAGCTTATTAGTGTTAGAGTCTTGACGAGATGAATGCAGTTTTTGTGTGATGTCTTTCTCCCGTTACCGGTCAACCTTTTCCTTATTACCTGAACAATTTCCTTCAGTGTCTTGGGACTATAGGTGAGAACTGAGATCTCATTCATCAGCGTACCCGTGGCGCCCGAGTTTTCACTTTCATCGGTCGCTTGTCTCACTTTCAATTCTGTCGTGGATTGCACAAAGCTCTTCACAGAATCTAGCAATGGCATTTGGCAAGTCTTCAGTCAGTGTGGGGCAGCCAATCAGACCCAATTGAAGCAAACTTGACTGATTTTCGTATACCGCACGTCTAGTAAAATCTTCTTCGCTGGGCGTCGGTCGCGCAGCCTTTTTTTCCTTGGCACCAGGTCTACGACTTGAAATAGTTCTAGGATTGATATAACTGATTACTTGGTAACATAGAAGAGCACCTGCTCCCGAGCCTGTAGGATGGCTGCAGGGCCTTCCTTCGTATATAGCATTAAGAAGTTGTTGAGTTCTTCGTGAGGGAGGTTCGGAGACTCTAGATGGAAGACCTCCAGGTCGGCAGGCTCCCATGATTTCTTGGATTTTTGGTAGGAGAAAAATTCCAGCGCGTGTTGATGGCTATCGTTTCCTTCTTTTAGGAGTGCCAGGTGTCTGGCAGATACGTCGAGATCCCATAGAACCTTCGTCGAGCCAGAACCCAGTTCGAATGGGTTCAAGGCTAATGTACCGGGTGATTTTCTGAGATCAAATGCCATCAAGGTATTACCACAGTGAACGATCATCCAGTAACCATTACTGCTGAACCTTACTTCTTTTATCTCGCCGTCTGCTTTAATTTCCTTGCCTATCTGGAAGTCTGTTGAGTGCTCTTCCGGTTTAGTCAGATCAAATATCTTGATTTCGCGCGTATTTACCAGGGCGAGAAGTAAACCATCTTTATGGTATGCAGCCTGGAAGAACTGCTTTTCCTGCTGCCCTGCGATGAGCAAGATGGTTTCTTTACAGTCCATTGTAGTGAATCCGACGGCACCTGAGTCATCTGCCCAGAGGAAATGATCGTTTAGGATCTCTTCATGGTTTTCCATAAAAATAATATTACCAATTTTCGTATTGGCGACTTCCATCTGGTCGCCCGAAATGCTACTGACACCCATCCTACCGTCAGCGGTGCATATCAGAAGTCGGTCATGGGACGCAGCTGCCAGGTATTTCACTTTATCACTAAAAGGTGCCCCGACGACACGGTGAGAAAGGGGACCCTTCATGTAGCATACTTGGGACACATCTTGAAGCTGGAATACCACGCTCTGTTGAAACTCAAGGCATAGCGACGTTGTCCTATGCAACTTTAGTGATTTGTCCACGTCCCATTTGCCTTCGAGCTTGAAGGGAGCCAAAGCTGGTACGCTGAAATCGCTTGCAACCTTTTTCGTTTTCTTCAAGTAGCTCATCGATTCTTGAGATAAACGTTCCAGCAATGCGCTTGAAACCAGAGAAAGAGATACTGGGGCCCCTTGATGTTCAAGCGATTCGGGAACTTCCGCATCTCCTATCTGCGATACCAGGTGGTTCATCTCGCGCATTATGTCATCCCTGGCTTTCAAAGCTTTGGCTGCAACTATTTTGGCGGCATCTCGTTCGTAGAACGCCACCGAAAGCTTTTTTGTACTTTCGTCTAATTGTTTGCGAAGCTTAAAGTTCTCCAGCATGATAGCGTCCCATTCATTTTGAAGTGAAGACAGTAAATTTGGTATGCTGTAATTGGTGTTCAACGTAGAAGAATTGAGACTGTCAGCAAACGAACTCTGCTCAGGGCTTTGCGATATCTCTATCAGCTCATCAACCGTCAAAGGCGAGTTCGTTACGGGATCCTTACCTTCATCTGACACGTATTGTTCGATTAACTCTTTTTCAAATATGCATTTGGAACGCGGGGATAGTACAGGGAACCTAGGTGGCTTGCCACTGATTGCACAAAACATCAAGCCAAAATGCTCTATGCTGTTTATCAAACATCTGCTCATCCATAGTGTAATTCTTATTCTGATTGAAATTTGATATATCGGTAGTCCCGTCGCTTTCCACGAATGTTTGATGACAAGCACATAGAGCTGGAATCATTCATCAACTGAGCTCTCTTCGAGCTCTGCCCATAGCCACTTTCTCCATATATCGCCTGCCATGCTTAGTAAATCGTCGAATGAGTGTGAAGCTTTGGCGTCATTCCCCACCTCTATCAACATGTTTGAGGACCCGGGCCTCTTGTGAAGATCTTCCTGGCTACTACTATGGCTCGATTCCGATATGTTTGTGGTATCATACAATTTCCGGTAACAGTAATCGTCTGCTTTAGAAAGCATGGGGACATTCGTTAAAAACTCGGAAATTTCCGTCTCTTCGAACTCTAGAAGCTTGAATTCGTTGTACTGCAGTATTGCAACGTAGACAAAGAGCAGTTGAATATGCGGGTCAATCAAAGAATACGGTATCTTGTCGTCATGTGGTTCATCAATGCTTGTTTGGTCCTCCGCATTCTGACCGTAACGATTTCTTCGGAGAATTTCCTTGAGGATTTCGTAATCGAACCGGTACTTTTGCGTGCCAATCGGTATCAGATCTAGATCCGGGAACCAAAATGGGTCGTTCTTGGCTAATGATTTCAGGAAATTCACATGCTTTTTCGAGGGCTCCTTGTATAGGTGATCGAATTTCTTTGTATTGTAGTTGAGGAAGAAGTTAATCGAGCTCATGCGAGGCTCCGGTCTCCAACCAAGGAGGATATCCCATAGACGTGCCCTATCCTGTTTTTGCAATGCGCGCGCACCTGAGCATTTGATCCACCAGTAGAGCCAACTGACCCGTCTGTTGCTAGTTTGGAGAACGCTTTCTTCAGTGAACGGCTGGTAGAGTTCAGGCAGAATCGTAGAGAAAACTTTGAAGAACACCTGTGTTTGGTACGAAATGTCCCCGCCGGATATCACAGGAAAGTAATTTATTGGATGAGGCTCCTTTGTGTTTAAATGAGATGCAGTTTGTTTCTGGGCCAGTATAGTGTCGGGACAGTGAAGAATGACAAGCACGAGTCTCTCGAAGGTATGGTCAAAGGAGGAAACTGGTTCACTTGGCAGTTTTGACCGCAGCTGCGCTGGCAGCGGGTATTCTTTGTAGAGATAACACAGACAGACGTTCGCGCTCTGTGAAACGCCAGTAGTGGGAGTGACGGACAGCGAAGCGGCGCCGCTGTTATGCGAATGAGCAAAAGAAGATGCATGCGAATGCGAATGCTTCTTACCGCTCAAGACGACGGGGCCCTCAAGCCCCAAGCTGAGCTCCTGCACAGGCACCCACTCAGCCAACCCAGTAGCAATCCACGCGAGCCCACTCTCATACTTGAAGATCTTGGACCACCTGCTCAGAAACCGCAGGATCGCTCGTTTCAGCGCGTTCAACACAACCGATTCGTCCTCCGCAGTGAGCATACTGATGTCCATCGAACTCACAGTCGAGACGTCCGACGAGCTGGTCGTGTACCCGGTCACGGTTCCGTTGCTTCTCGAGTGGAAATACTTGCGCAGATCATGCAGAATCAGCCCCTCTAGGTCCTCCTGCGACGGCTCCACCTGGCTTTCGACCACAGAATACGAATTGCAATGCGGGTCCCACGTAATCACATTCGACATGATGTTTGGCGAGATACACATCGGATGGTACTTGAGCAGAATGGGCCAAACCACATGTCTCAATTGCGGCGGTATGCCGCAATTCCTAGCGATGAAAGCCAGCGAATCATGGTCATTCTGCTCCACAAGCTCGATTATCGTCTCGACCAGCTCTCTGCCTTGCTGCTGGTGCTTCAGATGCTTAAGATGGTGATGCGGGCTACTCATCGAGCTCTTCTTCTCGACCATCTTGACGAACCAACACCTGCACTGTACATCTACAACCTTCGCAGTTCCTCTATACTTGATATCACTGCTAATGCTGTTCTTGAGTGCGCGCTGAGGGTAATAAAGCCGGTTTTCCACAGCGCGCGGAGCGCGCTGTGAAAGAAAAGTCCACCTCAGACCAGATATCAAACAACATCGCCCATGATAGATACTACACAGCGCTTTGCATATCTGCGTCGAAACCTCGAGCTCTGCTGAGTTGAACCATACCAATATCGATGAAGTCCCTACCTGACAACACGTACAACATGATAACACTCCGTGCAAGACGACGGAACTGGCACCTCCCAATCGGGTAATCTGCCCTTCGAGCGCACGGAGTTTTCCTGCAGAGTTTCTCTGTCTGGAGCTTGCCTCTTTGTTGTTCTCTACGATGTGCATAGTAACGTTCCAACAACCTTACTATTAAGGTGGGTTTTAGTATAGTCAAGTAATGATAGGTAGATCAGTATCCATCTAGTATATTCTACTGAAGCATTGAAAGGTGTACAGCCAGAGTGATTAGTCACACATATGGTGTTGGTTACGTGGGTTTGGTTGATGCCGGTTGTTCAGGCAGTCGGGGAAAAGTACTGTTCGAGTCAGAATACGGGCTCAGGGGATGGTTCTTCATGGCTGTATCAGAGCAATGGATGGTGTTCAGACCATTGTGCTGGGTCTCAGTATGCTATCATACAGGGAGCGAATTGCTGGTGTTCTGAGTCTGCGCCGGGCAGTGTTGTGTCGTTGAGCGATTGCAGTGATCCGTGTATCGGGTATCCGGCGGAGAGATGTGGGAACAAGGATGCGGGATTGTTCCAGTATCTGTATTTGGGACAAGGTTCGCCGCCGAGTTTTGTGACGAGTGTATCGAGCAGTGCGAGTTCGACTGCGAGTTTCAGCTCGGGTTCAACGAGCTCGAGCAGTGAGACAAGCAGTGTGAGCACGATGAGCAGTTTGAGCAGCTCGGGGAGTTCGAGTACATCGAGCTCCAGCAGCACCAGCGCGAGTTCATCGACGACAACAACGTCCTCCACAAGCACCAGCGCGAGTAGTTCATCGACCACAACAACGTCCTCCACAAGCACCAGCGCGAGTAGTTCATCGACCACAACAATGTCCTCCACAAGCACCTCTAGCACATCTAGCACCTCTTCATCCAGTACCTCCAGCACGTCGAGCTCCAGCACCTCAAGTAGCTCGAGCTCCAGCAGTACAAGCGCTTCCAGCTCATCCTCCAGTACCCTAATTGTCGCCTCCAGTTCCTCCTCTACTCCGGCGACTTCCTCTTCGCCCAGACCTACGTCCCCCGTGCAAACGCAGTACTCCACCTCCGTCATTGGGTTCACCTCCGTGGTCTACTCGGTGCTGACGTTGACGCAAACGCAGACAACCCTCGACGGCAGCTCAGGCAACTTCACCACGCAATTGACACATGTCTCGCAGCTTGTGACCACTATGACCATGGTTGTCACTACGTCGTCCTCCTCAGCTACAGTCGTCGCACTTGCTCCTTCAAACGTCAACAAATCAAACAACTCCGATAGCAACGACTATTGGCATTCTCCCGGCAAAGTGGCTGGCACATTCGTTGCTGTCGGAGTAGTCGTTCTAGCAATCATCCTCCTACTTCTCTGGTTCTTCTTGATCAGGCCCAGAAAACAAAAGAGAGACTTCGAGGAACAATACAACGAGGCTGTACTCTCACCAAGACGTCACGATCAGTCCAGCGGTGCCGACTCGGTCAACTACGGCGGTAACCGCTCGTCCTCTGGCTCGCAAGGCTTTGTCTACGCGGACGAGAAGGGAATTTTCGAGCCAACCTTGAGGTCCAAGAGACCGTCCTTCGACGACGACTCCCTAGATTTTACAACTGCACAGCCTGTGATAATGGACCAAAGGCTGGATCCAAACCAGGTGCTGTCCGAGATCTGCCACAGTAACTCGAAAGTCTCCCTTGCGGATGACATCGATTACTCCAGAAAGGTTCTCAGAGTAATAAACGAGTAAGGAACATCACTCACTCTAACGATACATGTACTATAACCAAGAAAACTAATACACTAAAATCCACGGTCAGTTTATAGATTCACTCCTTATCCCAGATAATACATACCCAGATTCAAATCCCGAGACCATGAGCTTCAATACCATCAATCTCGAATTACTGTCGTCGAGGTGTCAGAGGTCGCAACTGTGACAGTGGTATGTCATATCGTACGGATCTTACTATCTACAGTGGACCCTGAGGCGTTACTCAAGATAAGATCATCTCCTGCTGCAACTTTGCCAACAAGAACCACGATTAACCTCGAGATCGAGCCATTTATCGTCTAGGAACGAGAATGGTGCTACTCAAAGACATCCTCAATCAAGACAGCCAAGCAAACGTGGACGAAAAGTCATCGGATGGTTGTTCTGAACGGCAATTGGATGCCCCGCACTCGGATGCTTCCATCGATAGAAAGAAGAGCGATAACTCTTTACCGTCACCAACGCTGAGTGCCTCCTCTCACATGAACAGCAATGGAAATGTCGACAATGATGGCTGCTACCTGACAGCCACTAGGAGGTCGAGCTACGACAGCTCGACTGGCGGCCACGCAGGCACGCCGCAGAGCGAACTGTCGTCGGGATCCGAGGAAGAACATCAAATGTGCCGCTGGGACGGCTGCGGCAAGGTCTTCAGCCAGGCAGAGCTTCTATATCATCACCTGTGCAAGGATCACGTGGGAAGGAAGTCGCAGAAGAACCTACAGCTTAACTGCAAATGGGGCGATTGCCAGGCCAAGACGGAGAAGAGGGACCATATAACGTCGCACTTGAGGGTCCACATTGCATTGAAACCTTTCAAATGTACCACATGCGACAAGAACTTCAAGAGACCGCAGGATCTCAAGAAACACTTGAAAACGCACATAGAATCGCATATCATCTTTAAGAAGAAGAGAGGGCCCAAGATCGGTGCCAAACGCGTGACCAAGAAAGAAACTGACAGGAGGGACCCTGCAAAGAGCGACAGCGCGAGTTCTCCGTTGAACTGTTCGTCGTCTCCGTCGGGCCAACTGCCCATTTCACTGCAGCAGCTGGTGACCAACGAATTGCCTTCCTATGAGCCGATATACTCGGAGAAACTGGGTGCAAGGCTGAATGCGGTGCTGCAGCCGATTGCTGCGGACGACGATCTGCCCAGAAGCGCGCCCCTGGCGACCGCAAATGCTGCTCACTTCTTCTCTGCCCTGTCAAGGAACATGCAGAGCGTTCGGCCCGCGCCTGCTGCCTATCAGGAAATACAGAAACCTTTGATAAACGGCGAGCCAGCCTTAGCTGCAGCTAGCGCAAGCAGATCAACTGGCACCGGTGCCGGGCTTCTGGCCGGCTCGCTGGGACAATACCCGGAGATGCGGCCACTGCCACCCATAGAGCCGCAGTTCGCACACGACAGAAGTTCAGTGCTGCCATCGCTGTCGTCGGCTCCTCTGCTGATGCCAAGACACAAGACGTTCGAGCGGGCACCACACTTCAACACCCCAGCCCAGTACTACAGCTCCGCGCAAAGAAGCTCGGGAAAACGCGATACAAGCGACGACCAAGGCCTCTCCGACGCCCTAACCTCGCTAGACATAACCCGAGAGCTCAATGCGGAGGAGTACGAAGAAACACTGGCCACAGTCAACTTGATGAGAGACTACCTAGTCTGCCTGCTCCTCGAGGACGAATACACAGATGTTGGCGAATCAGCCGTGACCGCTTCTCCAAGGGTACGCATTTCAAGATATCCGCAGGTCGTCATCTAGGACTGCCAGTCAGCCCGACCTGCAAGATGCCTGTTGTGTTTTACAGCCTGCGGCCGGTGCTTGCTTCCTCGTCCAAAACGCAGCAACAAGACTTGGGAGCCTCTGCCGTCCTTGGTTTCTTTGATGGATTCGCCTCTTATAAGGCCTTTTTCGGCTGGTGTCGTTTAGTGCGCCTTTATTGGAAAATTACTCAGCGATGAGATGAGCGATACATTTCGAAGCAAACAAGCTAATAACCTTTCCTATTTGGTCAAGACGCGTTGCGGTTGATCCATAGGTCGGCAGTATATAATTTTCCTCTCTAGAGTCTACAGCTTTCATTGACACTTTTTGGATCGCTGGGATCCGATGAGCAGGACCCTTCAAGATGGTGAAAAGCGAGGGATCAGGGCTACTGGGGCGTTCGTCGCTGCTGTTCAACTTTTGCTACATATTTCTCGCTCACGGAGTTGTCAGCGGGATCATATCTGGCGGCATAGAGTTCGCAATCGCTTATGGGATGTACTACCATAGTTCGAAACCGGTCTATCTCTGGGGATTCCCGAACACGCTGTCTGGTGATTGCGCTCTGACAGTGTTCATTCAGGTCGGCGTGACGTGGGTTTGCGAAGAGCTGATCGTCGGGTGGGACTGCTTCCAGAGCAAGACGCCGCTTCTGCCGTTTGAAATAGAGCTGCCTGACGAGGCCAGTCATGGGCTTTTCTGGAGACTGTTCGAGGTCAAACATGGCATTGCCAAAGATGAGCTTTCGCTCAGAAGCTACGTGCGGAAGCAATTCATACGATATCCGAGCAGATCCAGATGCTTTAATCTGTTTTCATGGCTGTTGCACAAGTTTGTAATTTCGATGATCGCCGCTGCGATGATCTGGTTCTGGGTGTGGCCAGTGACAATGGGTGTTATGGCTGGAGTTGGCACCAGGGTCGGAAGCCATGAGTACAAATTCCACGGCTGGGCCCCGCAGATCATGAAACTCATATTCGGCTTCGTCATAGGGCTGATGTGCACGCCGCTCGCCATCATCGTTATCTTACTGCGCGACAAGTGGTTTCTCGAGTACAAGAAGAGCGCCCAGACCGGTTCCCAGGAAGACGAGAAAAGAGCCCCGACTGATGCCATCGAGAACTCTTCCGGCGACTTCCATACCGATTCTACTAATCAAGATCCATCCGCTTAATGTTCAGCTTAATCTTCTTAATAGCATATATATATCTAATTAATAGCATTCGTCATTAGCGATCTGCTGAAAAAATATCAGCTGGTAACGTCATCTCATCTCATCTCATCTCATCACTCAAACTCTTACTGATAATGCCCACAGTTCAGGTCATTGAGCGCTCTAAGAATGGCTAAGGCAGCGTCTCGGAAACTTTCGCAATGGGGTCCCCTTGAAGGGAAAATAGAAGGTCTTATTTACCGATTGCTGGAGGAGAAATCGCTTGACAAGAAAAGGCAGCAAGCAGACGATGGGGAGATTTCCAACGAGGAGCTGGATAATATCTTTTTCGCTAAAGATCTTGTTGTGCCAGAGATATTTACCTTTTGCCAGTCAAAGGACGTATCGATGCTGAGAGTTAAGAAAGTAATCTTGCAGAAATCGATAGAGAGAGTCTTGAAAAAGGTCATGGAGGTGGAAGCGGCAGAGTTTGATAGCTATTCTAGTTATAAGGACGATACGGTGGAATCGGCGGCGAAACCTGACAACTTGGTGCCTATAGAGGACAATAACGAATTCAACAAGAGCATAACCAACCAGTGGTCAGCCAAGGAAGATAAAGCACTCAAGAAAGCCACGTCCGCTGAGAATCTAGAGGCAGATGAAACGTCTTCGCAGCCCAAGAAGAGAGCTAGAGATACTGTTTCGGTGAAAGCGAAGCGTCAGAAGGTTAAGGAAAATAGAACTCCGCCAATGACCAACTTGGAGTCTCTGGGAGGCGTCGATGATGTTATTGCACAGCTTATGGAACTGGTAGGGTTGCCCATTTTGCACCCCGAGATATTCGAGTCTACGGGTGTGGAACCGCCGCGTGGTGTTCTTCTGCATGGGCCGCCTGGTTGTGGGAAAACTTCAATAGCTAATGCTCTTGCTGGGCAATTACAGGTCCCCTTCATTCCGGTGTCGGCACCTTCAATTGTTAGCGGTATGTCTGGCGAGAGTGAAAAGAAGTTAAGAGAGCTGTTTGAGGAGGCAAAGTCGCTCGCTCCATGCCTGGTCTTTTTCGATGAGATTGATGCCATCACTCCCAAGCGTGATGGTGGAGCTCAGAGGGAAATGGAACGGAGAATTGTGGCTCAATTTCTTACCTCTATGGACGAGCTCTCTATGGAAAAGACTAACGGGAAGCCAGTGATCATCATTGGTGCCACTAATAGACCTGACTCCCTAGATTCAGCCCTGAGGAGAGCGGGGAGATTTGATAGAGAGATTTGCTTGAATGTGCCGAACGAGCTCTCGAGAATTCACATCTTGAAGAAGATGTCTAGTCATTTGAAAATAGACGGAACGATAGATTTTGTGAAACTAGCTAAACTGACACCAGGGTTTGTCGGAGCTGATTTGAAAGCTTTGATCACAGCTTCAGGGACATGCGCTATCAAGCGTATTTTTCGACAGTACGCAGATGTAGCTCCTGGCGCTGATGGTCAAATGGATGTCGATCAGAGTCTCGATACATCGGAGGAAGAAGCATTGAAAAACACTGCTAACATGATAGACCCCGTACCGTTATCAACAATACAGAAATTCATCAAAAATTTCCCCGAGCCCTTGAGCGACGAACAGCTACAGAGCTTATCGATCAACTATGAGGACTTTCTCAAAGCTCTACCGACAATCCAACCAACGGCCAAGAGAGAAGGTTTTGCGACTGTACCAGATGTTACCTGGGCAAACGTGGGCGCTTTATCGAATATCAGAATAGAGTTAAACATGGCCATCGTTCAGCCAATCAAGAGGCCAGAACTTTACGAAAAAGTGGGCATAAGTGCCCCAGCAGGAGTATTATTATGGGGTCCTCCAGGTTGTGGCAAGACACTTCTTGCTAAAGCCGTAGCGAACGAATCGCGAGCCAACTTCATATCTATCAAAGGGCCGGAGCTTTTGAACAAGTATGTTGGAGAATCGGAAAGGGCTATTAGGCAGGTATTTACTAGAGCCCGAGCATCCGTGCCGTGTGTCATCTTTTTCGATGAGTTAGATGCGTTGGTTCCCAGGAGAGATACATCACTGTCAGAATCCTCATCAAGAGTCGTTAACACATTATTGACAGAGTTAGATGGGCTTAACGACAGGCGGGGAATATTTGTTATCGGTGCCACAAACAGACCAGATATGATTGATCCTGCCATGCTGAGGCCTGGTAGATTGGACAAGACGCTTTTTATTGAGCTACCAAATGCTCAGGAGAAGCTTGATATCATAAAAACATTAACAGCGTCAAGCGGCACCCCATTGGCTTCAGATGTTGATCTTGAGGCGATCGTATCGAATGAACGCTGCAAGAATTTCTCAGGTGCAGATATAGCTGCTTTACTAAGAGAGGCTTCAGTGTTAGCTCTTAAGAGAAATTTCTTCAAAACAGAGAAAATTCACTCTGTTATGGAGAATGACCTCGATAAGGAGTTCGAAGACTTGACGGTTGGTGCGTCAGAGGAAGAAGTTCTTGTCACCATGAAAGATTTCACTACTGCTTTGGCGAAATTAAAGCCATCTGTGAGCGAGAGAGATAGACTGAAATATGACAAGCTCAATAAAAAGATGGGTTGGATTGACGAGGTAGAATTACAGAGCGAAGACGTCGCAAATAATAAATAATTCAGCTCTTCTATAAAATGCATCAATAGAGTTAACGAAGGGATTCAATATGGCTCCTGAGCCATGAGTGGTGAACATATTAGCGCAGTAATTCACTTAAGATGATGTCCCCTTCTCATGACGTTTTTACGAACCTTCCATACATGCTCATGTTTCTTTCTGAGATCGAAGGAGACATACGGGGTGCGAGCACCGGAGAACATATTGTTTCTTGGGTATAGCTCACAAAATGGTGTCTCAGATTTGGCTCGCAGAACGAGCCACGAAGTTCGTGAGTTGCCTCTCAGGACGCCCAGTTTCGTTTCTGGCACGAAAACATTCAGGAGCTTCGCATCGGTATCAACGGAGTGTACTAGGACTAAAGAAACGAATTCCATTTTAACCAGTCTACGGGTTAGAATTGGGAACGCACCCTTGATGGCCAGTGAGTCCTGGAAACTGTTAACGCACATGTAGAGGCCCACAATGGTGCCTTCTAAAGCTGTCCTGATATCGTTCTCATGCAACCCAGCAAATTCTTCTGGGAAACTGAAACCTTGAATACCAGTAATCCCAAAGGAGATTTGCAAGGGAGGTTTCAAAAGAAGGGGAGAAAAATCATACGAAAGGCTTGTGGTAGACCTCTCCTTCATGTGGAAGTATGACAAAGTTTTAAAAGTCCTTATTTGAGGCGGCTGGAACCTAAAGTCGTCTGGATTAACTGATATACCGGTCATTGTTGTTACGACTGGTCTGTAGTCGGAGCGCGAAGAGGAGTTAAAAGTTAAATCCAAGTTCAGGTCACTCAAGTGTCTTCTAGACCCTTTCGACTCTAAAATGACAATGTGGGTGGGCTTGTATCTGGAAAGTATGTGGCCTATAATATTTAAACCAAAGCCCTTAATCCATCCTGGTAAGTTTACCAATGATGTCCCCATCTGATTAAGCTCTTCGAGATAGCTGATCAAATCACTGACGCACTCTAAATAGGAGCTTGGCATTTCCTGAGGGGAACTGGATCCTATGTAATGCTGGCGCAGTACTTCGAAACACGGCTGTCCGAGATGCCGCCCCAATACCCTCGTTTTGCGCTGGACGCAGGTTAATGAAATGCAATCTGGATCTGAGTATTCTGGTTGACCTGGATCCAAATCTAGGTATGATATTTCGTTATCCACAGCTTGCATGTCTCCGCCGAAAAGAAAGTTTTCGGTTAGCAGTCGCAGAAGTGTAGATTTCCCGGAATTCTTGCCACCTATTATCATTATCCTTGTATCATGCAGAGAGCTCTTGTGCACAACAGTAAGTTTTTCAATACTAGTCGACCACTCGTTGGATATGTGAAGGGCATTAAATTGATCTACATCCTCCCTCATAATGCTATAGGTGCAATTATCAGATACGAAACCCAATTTTCGACTATCCGGCGTCCTCCACAGATATCGCACATCAGGGAAAAGTTCGGCCGCACCCATAAGGCCTTTGACGCACCCATTCTGAATCTTTACAACACACGAATATTCGCTCAGTTCATCTAAAACAATGTCTCTGTATCTGTCCCCGATCGGGAGAGTTTCTTCCCACCCGGCGTAAAACGAGCCCTGAATGGCAGGAACTGCATTACACAGCGGATGCCAAACGTTGAATTTCTCGCTAGACGCGTTGTAATGCACATTGTTGTATATAATCCCGCCTTTGACCACCTGCAGCTTGAAAACCCCCGAGATGTACATCCGCTGCTTTTCGCTCAAGCCCACAAGTACCGCGTCCTGCTCAGCATCAATCAGAAAGCAGTTCTTATTTTCACTAGCTGAGAAAGTATTCTTTTTCTGATCCTGCAGCTCCTCGTTGTCATCGTCTTCGTATTCTTCAACGCCAACGTTCACTGTCACTTCTTTCGAAGAAAGTGCCGATTCACTCGAACTATCGGAGTCGCTGGAGCTGTCAGAATCCGCAGCATATTGCGGAACCTCAGACCGGTCGGCTTCCATGCGTTTAGCCTATTCTCATCTTAACTGTTAAGCTTGCCAATTTTTTACGATGCCCTCTCTTATTAGGCGCGCCTAGAAGAAAGCCTATCAAGCTGTAGAACAGCCTAAAAAGCCAACATCTCAGAGCTTTCAAGAGCTTTTCATAGCTCTACCTCCTTCAAATCCTCGTATCTAGACTGAATCACTTAGGCAGCTTCTTGCTCCTTTTTTCTCCCAGTCTAGAGCTTATTTTAGGCAATTTTCCCTGTCCGAAGTAGCAACACTTGTACATGTGTCATTGGCAATCGTCTCTGCTCATTTGAATGGTTCTACCCGTTTCAACGTACCTTCCAAGAACGGCGACTAACTGCCGTGGCAGTTAACAGCAACCCGTAGTGGGAAATCCAATTGAAAATCTTGAGGGATCCTGTCTTAGCGACTTCTAGCGTCGCTCAACCATCCAGCAGTCCTGATATCGTGCTTTTAGGCCCCGTTTCCCGCAAAGCTGGTCCTGGAGGTTTTGTGTTTGTAGTCTATTTAGCTTGCACAGCGACTATTGCTTGATAAACAAACAACTTGCAACAGACGTCAATGGAGTTTGATGGGTGAAAAGAGCTTCTCTGGCGGTGAGGGCCGCTCCAATGGGCAGCTCAAGAAGAGTGGCGGAATGGTTGCGCCAGCAAAAGGGATCTTGAAGTCGAGCCAGAACACAGATCAACCACAACAGTTGCACGCACTGGACTCTTCATTTCTGGCGTCCGGGGATATCCAGCTGCCAGACAGAATCCTATCCAAATCAGACTTGCAGGAAGGGAACAATACAACTTCGAGGATTCACACTTTGGCTCTGCAGGAGAAAATAAGCAGAAGGGTTTCCTTTGCCCCGGACGTTACGTTACACAGCTTTGACTTCGTACCGGAAACGAAAGCTAATCTTCGAGAACCTAGAAGAAGAGCGTACGACGTTTTTGCGACCTCCACTCAGAATGAACAGGTGCCAGGCGAAGTTGAAGATGAATCATTACCTATGGACTTGACGTCGCCGGTAGCCGTCTCGAAACAGGCGTACAAACCGGTGTTTGATCAAGAAGTTTCGATGGAAATTACGCAGCTATTCCCGAAACACGATAAAACACATCCTACTGATACAGAAGAGACCATGGAATTTACTGCGCTGCAGAACCGTTCGAACAATGCAATACCCGAGCAGTCAACGATGGAGATCACAGAAGTCCACAGTTTTAAACAATCAGCCGGGGCCTCACGCCCGGAGACTCCACCCACTAGCAAGAGGCGGAAACTGGCTGAGCCAAGCAACGATATTCGTGACTCTGAGAGCTCAGAGGAACAAGACATGGAATTATCACTGATGGAAAAACTGTCGCCGATAAAACTGAATTCAATAGAGCCGCAAGTCACAAAACCTGTTTTTGAAGAGCCGGAATCGTATTCCCTACAGAAGTTCATCGAAATCACCGGACTTTCTTTCTTTATTGACACCGACTTGCTGGATAAAACCAAAAAGCCTGTCGTATTCAAAACAATCCAACCACTGCAGCCAGCTAGTTTCAGATTAAACAAGGTGCTTAATGTTTTGTATCTCGATACGCCGGTCTTAGAGATGAATGCGTTTATCTGTAAGGAACTCATGCATAGGGTTGAGCAATCCAAAAAACAGTTTGATGATCTGGATCGTCAAATAAATACTTCGTCACCGCCACCTTTACTGCTGAGTGAGTATTTCAACGCGAGTTATGATATGAGACAATCAATGAACCAACAGTTGCATTTGGTAAAAAGCTACTCTAAGTTGAAGGCTAAAAAGTCTTGGTTCGAATGGCGATTTCAACATTTAAATGGTATCAAGGCTGTTTTAGAAGAAAATCTAACTCTAATACGTGGCGAGAATGCCAAGGTTGAGCTGGAATTGACCAAGGCGCGCGATATACGATCTAAAGCGCAGGCACTGCGAGAAGCAATCAAAAACGAAATTATGCTTTTGAAAGAACTTCCGCCAGAAGCTTGTCAGGAGGAGAAGCGACTCGAAGAAAAAGTTAGACTAGAACAGCTGAAACAAGAGTTGGCTCTCTATGCAGTAGACATCACCAATCATCAAGCTCTGGCAGAAAAGAGCAGTGAGCTCAAAAGCAAATTAACTGCCAAAGTTGCTCAACTCGTCTCATTGAAAAATGAAATAAAGTCCTTGGATCAGTTGCACTCAACAAAACCAAAGAAATCAGGCTTTACGCAATACGACATCAAGAAATATAGTGCCAAACTTGATATATTGGGCAAGATATCAGGAGTTGAGTTTGTGCAGTTTAAAAAATCTGAGCTAACTTTGAGATTCGCCTGGCTAGACACTTCACAACAGTTGACGATCAATCTCTCCAATTTGAACAATAGCAGTGCAAAAACGTACGAAATAATCGGCTCCGCTGATATGGCATTCATTTTTGACCACTGTTATCACAGGGCCATGAAAGCCGTATCTGTTACATCATCGCATCAGCACCTATCGCTTTTCCTTGCAAGCGCAAGGCAGTCGCAAGCATTGATCAAAGAATACGCGCTGCTTCGACTTTCGTTTCCGGTTGAGGTGCGACTCAAGAACGACGTTAAGGTTTTGGAGATTAAGGATTTTGACTTACGAACGAATTCTAAAAGAATCTATGATCTAAATCTGAACGATTTTCTCACTGCTGCTCAGGACAAAAACGGGAGCGTCCGCGTCAAGACTACAGTTATCGAGCGGGGCCATTCGGCGTCATCCTCAAATTCCGCTGCATTCTTCAAGAAAATAGTCAAAATACTGCCCTGGTTTGATATGTCTCGAGTAATATTCTCGGAAAATCTAACGAAATAGATGATGTTTGTCAGGCCCGCATATCCATTGGGATGCAACAGGACCGCGATTGCATAGGTAACATCGCTGTGAATAGAGATATGGGCCTTCAACGAATCCGTCCAACGGCAAATAACCGATTTAATTGGCATCAATGTGGCTAGAAGTTGCGCTAACGCTTTAAACAAACCAGAAGTACAACCATTTACAGTTGCTTCACTTCATGTCTGATGGTGGCTTCGAGCATAACTCTTAAAGTTGTTTAACGGTATTTAGATGGCCTTGAAAGGCGTATTCTTCAAGCACTTCCTTCATCTCATGGTTCTACTAATTTTCTAGATGAGTATATTGAAAAATTTTGGTATTCACGAATAACATACACAATAAACACAAGATAGGTAATAGATTGAACTTTCTTTCACTTGAAATCTATTGTGACATTTTTCCCATTCAATTGACCACACTACCGTTGTCAATTGGAAGAAATGTTTGGTAAAAGTACCACTGCTGGATCACTGTTTAACAATACCTCGACACCCACTTCGACACCGACTGCTCCCAATAATACCTTGCAAAAGCCATTCAAAGCTGGAGGACAAGGGCTCTTTGGAAATGCTAATCCTACAGCTGCCGTTAGTACGCCAAGCCCGTCAGGAAATTTGCTGAATGGCGGAGCAAACATTCAGACTAAGGGGAATGGGTTATTCGGAGGGACTCAAGCTAACACTACTACTGGAGGATTATTCGGCAGCAATAGCACTCAGAATAAAGGCTCAGGTTTCGCCTTTGGACAGAACACAGCAGGCGGAAGTGGCGGCGGATTGTTCGGAACAAGTAGTAGCTCTAATGGGGCATCATCAAGAAACTTACCATTTGAGAACAAAATAAGTGGTGGGGCAGGCTTTTCAGGTTCCGGCCAGGCCTCTGGGGGTCTTTTCTCGGGCACCAACGCAACCAGTAGTACAGGACTGTTTGGCAATCACCAATCGCTTGGAAACAGTACGCAGGGAACTTTCTCATTTAATAACAATGTTTCCAACTCTGTTCAGACACAGCCGTCTTTTAATCCTTACGGTCTGAACATTGCCAACGTGCCGGTGCCAGTGTCTTCAATGCCGGCTTCTATTACAGCTCCCGCCATGGATAGCAAGACTACGTTGGATAGATCTACAGAGTCCAATACAAGCTTTACGTCTGGCTCAACGGCCCCTAATCGAAGGACATACTCTATTTCCTCCACTATTTCGAACACCACCGGATCTCAGGTTTCGCTCCCTGCGACTTCCAAATCCAGTCTGATAAACAAGTTGAGTGCCAGGTTGAAAAGCGCTCCCAATACGTCATCCACGCATGGTATTTTCTCGCCAGCATTAGACGGACAATGGAATTCACAGGAGAAGAACAAGCCCAATGTGAAAGATATAACTGATTCGCGCGAGTCCGCTTCAAAACAGAAAGATGAATTCCCTTCTGGAGGCTTTACACCGCTCTCACTACAGAGGGGAGGCTCCTCAGATATGCGTAAACTGAAGATAGATCCAAGCAGAAGCATAGCAAAAAAACTAAAGCTTTTTACAGGTGAATCCACCCCAACAAAATCTCATACCATTGATCAGAGCGGAGAAGAGAAAATCAACTGCGCTGAAGGCAAAACGCAAAAGGATGAACAACAAGAACCCGCTATTAATGCTCTAACGAAAGACAATGATATACCCAATCAAGTGCATGATCATGATGAGCTATCCGACAGTTCGCCTCCGGCGGTGGATAACTCGGGCTATTGGTGCTCTCCGTCTCCTGAGCAGTTAGCTAACTTAAGTGAAGAACAATTGACTGCTGTACCCAATTTTTTGATTGGCCGTAAAGGCTACGGATCTATCACATTCCAGTACGACGTTGACCTCTCGGCTTTTGCTAAACACATCGAAACCGAGCTGTTTGGGAAGGTAGTAATCTTCAATGCTAATAAAACTGTTGAAGTTTATGCTGATGAATCAAAGAAACCACCAATTGGATGTGGCTTGAATGTGCCAGCAATTGTCACCCTCAACAATGTGTACCCTGTTGACAAGAAATCAAAGAAAGAGTTAAGAGACGAAGCCAACTCTAATGAAGTTCAAGTACTTGTGAGAAGGTTAAGAAACTTGAGAAATATGGATTTTATCTCATACAATCCTTTCGGTGGAGTATGGACGTTTAAAGTAAACCACTTCAGTATTTGGGGGCTGACAAACGAAGAAGACGCCGAAATAGACGAACAAGAAGTAAAAAATGCGAAAGCAGAGACGATAATTGATGAAAACTTCGCTTATCCCAACGCAAGGAGGTCATTGGCCCAAACCAAAATGGACCAAGAAATGTTACCGGGGACGTTTGAGAGCCAGGAGAATGGATTTTCACCAGCTGAATTGCCACAGAGAGAACTCATTGGTGTCCGACAGGCTAATAACTCTGATTTAGAGTCTGTTACGCCACGTGAGAGTGATTTCCTTGTCGAGGAAAAACCATACGAACCAGACATTAATGAGTCCGATTTTGAAGGTATGGTAAATGAACCAGCTTTGAACACCTCAAGCAACTGGGTAGAACAACTTCAGCTTGCAGGCTCAAATCTTAAATCTGTGTTTGCTGAAGCAAGTGATCTATCTGTTGATGGCGATAACGGCATTGAACTGCTTTTTAATGAATTTAACGAGAATTTGAGAAAAGAAAAAACAGCCAAGAAGGAAAGGAGAATCGTTAACTTTAATTTTGCTAAGTTTTCCTCTGACTCATCCCTACTAATGAAAGCTCCAAACCGCACGTCAGGTGTGCGAAGTCATATTATTCCCATGAACTCGTGCAGGGAACCAGCCTTCGTCGAGGCTTTGTTTTCTAAGCATTTCAGCCTATGCGCATTCACTAAAAGGCAATCAAACAATTACCCTAAGGTAACGGGCAGCCAACTGCTATTCAGCGATATTGCAGATTTATGCAGTCCATCTAGTGTCGAGTACACGCTCTGGACTCTTTGCTCAGTCCTTTTTGATGAAATTAATCTAAACTACACCGTCGATGACCCGTCTGTAGAGGAAGCTCTGCTGAAAAATGAAAGACATAAGCAAATCTGTTCTTGGATTGTTGAGCAGACTAAAGACGAGATTAATGCCAGAATAGAAAATGAAACGGATGCGCTGGAGATCATTTTCTTGTATCTGCTGAAAAACGATGTCGCCAATGCATGTAAAATGGCTCTAAAGTCGCAAAATGGTCATTTAGCTATCTTACTCGCAACTTTGGATTCAAACGATCCCCGTATCCGTGATTTGGCTGCAGGGCAGCTTGAAAGATGGCGCTCTTGTGGTCAAAGAGTAAGTCCGGCCATAGCTCGCATCTACAGATTGCTCGCCGGTGAAGAAGTCAACGAAAAGTTCTTAAATGAACGAGAAAAAGATTCCATTAGCTGGTTGGCGTTACTAGGGGCCAATTTGTACTATGGTAAGGTTAATGAGTTATCGTTGAAAGAGGTGATTTCCCTGGCTACTAGAGATCCTATTTCAAACAAACATGATTTCAAGTATACAATCTTCAAGCTGTACGGCTTGCAAGAACCTATCGAATTTACATTTGAAGAACTGAAGAATGCTGTCTCACCTTTGGACTACAGTATATCCTGGCATATTGCTCAGATTCTAAGATTTGGTAAAGAAGGTGTGATATCTGATCGTATGAATGATAAGCTCACCTCCGATTATATCGGGCAACTGCGAGTTTGTCAACTCCATAAAGAGGCATTGTTTGCAGCAAGCTTTTACTCAGATGATTCGGCTGCGGAGCAGCACATTGAGTCGATAGTCTATCACGAAATTCCAATCCTTTCTTCGGCCTCAAATAAGGATATGATACAACGGCTGCGTATTCCAACCCGCTTAATTCAAAAAGCCGCAGCTCTTAAACATAGGTATGACGGCGATTACTTGCGGGAAGCACAATGCTTGATTAAGGCTGAAGCCTTTGAAGAAGCAGAGAGAGTTGTAATCGAATCTGTCGGTCCCATGCTGATTATTAATGGCCTAACAAATAATGAAAGGGACTTAACCGTACTTCAAGGATTATTATCAAGTTTTCCAGCTTCTGAAATGAAGAATTGGTCAACTGGTTTAGGAGTGTACGACATTTATGTGAAGCTGAAATTAGGTTCAAATGCAGACAAACAACTTATTGATTGTCTGTTAGATGGTGTCTGTTTACTGTACGAAGCTCATAAGCGATGCAAAGCAATTCCGGTTTGTTGTAGTATAATATCTCAGTATGTCGCAGCGCAGTATCTGGAACTGGAACAGCACAGTGCAGAGAAAGACGATAGCTACAAGGAAAAGCTACTAAAGTTGCCGCTCGGACAGCCAGAGAAGAAATACCTTGAAAGCTCCCTGGTTTGAAATTAGCCTTTGATCCTTATTATTTCCATTATAAAAAGTCCATAAACAATCAATGCATTTGTATCTCAATTTCGAAGCGCTATAAATCGCCAACGGCGTCACGTAGTGACTCAACAACCTGAAGTACAGCTTCCGATGCTGGACTATCTGGGTAAGCGTCCAAAAAGCTCTCGCCATTATCGCAGCATTTGCCTATTCTAGGATCAAGCGGTACGGATCCCAAGAACTTGATCCCTAACTCGGCACAAAGCCCCTTCCCACCTCCCGTAGTGGGTTTGAAAATCTGAGACTGCCCTTTGCAACCTGGGCACACGAAGCCGCTCATGTTCTCAACAAGCCCTAACACTTTGATGCCTGCCTTTCGACAGAAATCGATTTCTTTTCTCACGTCCAACAGCGCTACTTCCTGCGGGGTAGTCACAACCAGGGCACCGTCAATCCCTGAGTCCTTCATATACTTATTTATCGTAATGTGCTCGTCGGACGTTCCTGGAGGTGTATCTATAATAAGGTAATCTAGGTAATCCCAATTAACGTCCTTCAAAAACTTCTTGATCAGCGCGTTCTTCTTTGTTCCCCTCCATATCACAGCAGAATCATCCTCCGGAAGCATAAACTGGATTGACATGGTCGCTAGATTATCTGCCACATAGACAGGCGTCCAACCCGCATTCGATTCGTGCACTACATCGTTGACACATCCCAGCATGTGAGGCAAAGAAGGTCCACAAATATCCAAATCCATCGCTCCAACTTGCAGATCTTCATCTGCAGACAAAGCCCAGCTCAACATCGTCGTGAAAGTAGATTTACCAACTCCACCCTTACCAGAGAGCACCAACACCTTATGCTTAATATTCGAGAGATTTTCCACTATTGCCGGTATATCTGGATCGGGCCCTTTCGGCAGGCTTTCGCATACACTTTGATTGGCACAACCATTGCAAGCATCACCTTTTCCTGCATTCTCAGACTCTGGTCCAGGACAATGTTCGGCTTTTGGGTGTTCTAGCTCGTATTCCGGTGGCATCCCAGAGTTCTCGACATTTCCAAGCACCAGCCCCATTTCCGTAGCGCTCGATCTCGCTAAGATAATGTCTAGCGGATCTGATCGGCAGCTTTCTCAGCCTCTTAGCTCTCAAAGATAGTGGTTCTGACTAATAGAATGACTACCTCTATATATTGAGATGAGATCACTTACCCGCCTTTGGTGATATTTAAGCGCCCAAACGACTTGAACTTTCAATATAAACAAAGCTTATACGCCACCGATTCTGAACAGCGGCTGAGGATGGCCACCAGGAATGGATGAAGTTTGTCAGCTGTATAGCGGTATCCAATGTCGTTGATGAAGAGGCGCCAGAGGATGTGGTGTTGTGTGAGAGTGATTTGGGCGAGCAACGTTTGCCGGAAAGCGAGCAAGAGCTAAGTGAACTGATGATCGAGGAGATCGTGATTAGTGAAGGCAATGAGATCCACAAGAGACAAAAAATTAGTCGTGAAGATCTGAAGATTTTTCCGGGGACAGAGAGGGAGAAGAGCTCGCTGAAGGGGGCGATTTGGCACGAGTTAGTTAAGCTTTTGACCGGTCATCGAGTCCAATTGGACTCGGTGAAAGGCAGCGTGCAGTATACGAGATGGGTGTGTCATGCGGCAGACGGGAAGACGTGGTATTTAGCGATGGAGATGGAGGCCGGCGGGATAGTGAGGAAGCTTGCGCAGTTAGACGTGCCGGCAGTCTCTGAGGGAGAAGTTGATCTGTTTCAGATGACGAACAGGCTGTTCGCTTCCTACTGCGAGTCTAGCGATGCGGTGAAAGCGCTTCTTTTGAGGACGGCGGAGCTCGAATCGTTCCTGAGTGAGCGGGAGAGCCTGGAGAAAGTGCGGCTGGAGAGAGACGATAAGACTAGAAGCATTATGGTGAATCTACTGAATGAGAAGAAAACAAGAATTGCACAGTTGGAGCAGCAGCTGGAGGAGAAATGTCCTGTATCCGGTCTGGGCGACATACAGGACTCCGAGGTCATCAATAGAAATGTCAGGGAAGCAGTCTCCGAGCTGATCTCACCGGGGAAGAGGAGAGCTAGAGCGGAACAAATGAAGGATGACCACAAGCGGAAAAAGGTTAACAGAAAGTTGTTTCCTGAACCAAAAATCGAACCAGCAGATGATTTTGACGACGATTTCCAGTTCTTTGGTATTACAAAAGTGAAGGAAGAGAGCCCAAATAGCAACAGCACGCCCAAGAAACCAGCAGTCAAGCAAGAATCACATGAAGAAAGGCTTCACGAGACGGATAGCCAGAATAGCCACCCGATCGTCGATAGCAGGTCGACGATCGGAGCTGAATCACAATCTGATACAGAAGCGGATACAGAGGCGGACACAGAGACCGAGGTTCCTAACGCGGGTGAACAATCTCCTGCTAGCAAGTCAGATCCCGAGTCCTCATCTCAGCCAGACACAGATATCAGTTCCCCCGGCTGATCTAGCAGATCGAATGGCAAAGTCATCTTACCCACTACTGCCCTCGTTCTCGATGACTTTGAAATCGTGAAAAAATTTTGTACGTGGGAAGAGCTCTAGAGGTTCTCGAATTTCATTCATCTTTGATCTGCCAAGGAAAAAGGCGGGTTGCTGGCAACCTGGTAATTTCTCAGAGAGAAGCTGCAGAAAAGGTCTGTGCTGAGGTAATTTTTGCTTGTGTCTGGCTGTGGATCACAAACTTCTCATCGGCTTTGAGGTATCAGATAGCATAGAGATTTCCAGGCATTCTCTAAGCTCAAATTTAATTGTGATCCCTTTGGTAGGTCACTTTTTTTCCTAAAGGAAAGCACTATATTCACGTGGAGTTGAATTTCGTCAAGGACTCGACTACTTCTTTGAATTTTTTGCAATAATTAAGGTTCGACTCCGAGGTCCGTCTTCGCGTCACAAGTCAAAAACGTACCATTGGCTGTGCAATATCGCCTTTACCATTTAGTATGCGCACGTATGGGAATAATACAAATCAGTTTTTCCAGCCTAGTCTGCAGAACCGAGATTCACAGCCACACAACCTGAGCAGCTTGCAGTCTGGAGCGTTATTGCAGGCAGGACAAGGTGACAGCCGTGCTTCTTGGTCTCAGAACACAAGTGGCTTTACGTTAGATCGATATCCGTCTCAGCAACTGTGTAGCTCGGGATTTGCGGGTGGGACTGTGGTTAATGGCATTGGTACATTTCGAACGAGCGAGGAAGACGGAATCTGCGAGAATCACATCTCATTCTGTTTCAATCGAGATTTGGATGAATATCCGTCTAGCCAGCTTTCTACGGTATCTTCTGGTTATTCGCGAGCTGACATATGTGGTTCGGTAGCGGGACAAAGAAACGATGGTAGTTATGCTATGGTACATGCTGTGGCTAACAGTAACAACATTTTACCGAGTGGTGGTCAGCTAAGCTGTCCCCCCATCTTCACGAGTGCTCCTAGTAAGACAGTTTATCTGGGCAATATCCCACCTACTTTGACAGTCAAAGCACTCCTAGATCATGTGCGCAGTGGGGTCGTAGAAGAGGTAAGAATACTGCCCGATAAGATGTGTGCGTTTCTTACTTTTGTGGACGAGAGTGCAGCTTTACTTTTCCACTCGGATGCGCTCTTGAAGAGGCTACATATCGATGGAAGAGACATCAAAATCGGCTGGGGAAAGCCGACGCCGGTGGACCCTTTTGTGGCCAATGCTATTCGTAGCGATGGTGCCACGAGGAATGTTTACATAGGACAGCTCAACACAGATACCGATATTGCATCGCAAGTTGGTGCTGATCCAACTGAGGAAAAGATAACGGAGGACAAACTGAAATCAGATCTTCAAGAGTTTGGTGAGATAGATTGTGTCAAGATTGTAGCTGAAAAAGGCATTGCATTTATTCATTTTGCATCAATTCTCAGTGCCATCAAAGTAGTAGCAAATCTAGCTAGTACTAATGCATACTACAAGAACAAGAAGATCTTCTACGGGAAAGATCGATGCGCGTTCATCACGAAGACCCAACAGCATAACGCAGCACAGTTCTTGGGTATTCATCCTGGGATGGATAGATCGGCGCAGTTCAAGGACTACGAATTGATCTCGAATGCTCTATTGCAGCAGTCAGCGGCAGCAGCAGCTATTGCAACGTCAGCTGGGGGACCAAATAACCTGGGGAATAGAACGGTTTATTTGGGAAATCTACCGAAAGACGTCAAGATCGAGGAGATTTGTAACGTAGTGCGTGGGGGTATACTTCAGGCGATAAAATTGCTATCCGATCGACATGTTTGTTTTGTGACGTTCATTGATCCCGCGGCCGCGGCTCAATTCTACGCAATGAGTTCGCTGCATGGAATAACGATACAAAAAAGACGCTGCAGGGTAGGATGGGGCAAACATCCGGGACCTCTTCAAAATTCCCTAGCCCTCGCTGTCAGTAACGGAGCCTCGAGAAACGTCTACGTTGGCAACATCGACTTTGAACAGGACAGTAAAAGACAAAATCCAATATTCACAGCAGAGAACCTACGCTCCGTCTTCGAAGAATTCGGTGAAGTCGAGCAAATTAACTTTCTACCAGAGAGAAACTGCTGTTTCATCAACTACACCAACATCAACAACGCTATCTCAGCCATTGACAAGATCAAATCCAATCCATCATTCCAGGACTTGAAGATCAACTTCGGTAAGGACCGATGTGGTACCATCCCGCACCAGAGACGCTAATGAATGTATATAGTACATACGATGGCGAAACACGGCGACCATCCCGACGGCCCACGAACCATCCGCAACGCTGCCTATCTCGCTATGTTCATCATTATGCGCGTTCGCTGGTGGCTAGCAACGCTGCGCGCGGGGGTAACCTTTCAGAACTTTGACTTCAAGGGGTATAAGTATAAGGTTGGAAAGAAGGAGCCAATTGAAGACTTACCAACGGTCTGACCAGCAGACTAACCGAGTCTCTGGTTTGCTTTATAGTTGGTATATTAGCTGCATCAGGATAGAAATTTCATCGCAGAATTTAAGGTGACAGCGTCCGACTGGACAAGAATTTTAAAGAGGACTAGGTACAGATTATTAAGATGAAGATCATATATTGTCATTCGCCTGATAATTTCCAGAATCTGCAGATTGCAGGCGATTTCAGCGATTGGAAACCGTTGTCCATGGTCAAAAATGGAAAGGATGGCCTTTGGGAATATGTTATAGATTCGAGAAAACTACCTCCCGACACGGGGAAAGTGCATTTCAAGTTTATCGACGACAATGGGGTCTGGTTTACAGATGATGACTATCCAAAAGAGGTAGACGAACACTCAAACGAAAATAACGTCAAAATGCTGACTGCAGATGAGCGTGATGATAAGATAGATATGAACGAGGGGATACCTGTGGATTTTGAAGGCCCAGGGAGTCCAGCTCCATCTCTTGAAGCCGAAAGCGAGGAGAAGAAGGGTGCTGCAAAGCGTATTGCGACGCCAAATGGGCCTAAGTCGTCAAGAAGCAAGAGCGCTGTGGAGGATAAAGATGAATCTGTTGGCGGATCTGCAGTGGTAGTGAATCACTCTGATGCGGAGGATGAGAGACAAGTCGCTGAGAGCTCGGAACGTCCTGACACTAGTGGGACGGCACTCACTGGTAGAGAGAACAATCCTGAACAGTACAGGGATGTTCTTGCTAGAATTATAGCTTTCTTTACAAATTTATTCCGGTCATGGTTCGGATGAACTGATTGGTAAACATTTTTCAACGCTACAAAACGGTATGAACTAACTGTCTAGGTGCTTAAGAAAGTAATGTCATTTTTTACTTTGTTGGAATAGAAAAATCGCATTATTATTCGTTAACTGTCATAGAGCAAGCAATACGGTGTACATTTTCTTCAGTACATTGGTTGTCCTGTACGCAAGGAGATCCAATGCCAGGGGTTTGCGTCTGCCTCCCTCTTATACATAGGCTGGCCGGCACGTAGACTGATCCAGTGCCAGGGGTCCGCCTCAGGATCTGCATTGGCATCTCTCTTGTACATGGGTTGTCCAGTGCGCAGCGAAATCCAGTGCCATGGGTCAGCATTTGCGTCTCTCTTGTACATGGGTTGTCCTGTGCGCAAGCTGATCCAGTGCCAAGCCTCGGCGCTCCTCTTGTTCGCCTTATTATCCGTTGCCTGGTCGAGAATCGTCGTATTGACAAACAGAAGCCCGGTAGTAGTCTCGTTTGAGAACGGAATCACCCCAACGTCCTTATCCTGAGCGAGGTCGAGGAAGCCAACAATAGCTTCGGAAGGGACCTTCAAGTCGCCTGCAGTGGCCTCTGTTGGAGCACCAAATACGTTCGAGATGAGACAGATGACTGACAATGCGATAGATGTGAATTTCATGATGGCCGGAGTATAAAGAAACCTTATTTTACTGTGAAGCTCTGACAAGTGAGAAGGATATAGAGTGACGGAGAACAGAATCTCCCGAACACTTCTTCCAGACATATATATACCTATCTATTCAGCTTCTTTCAATTGAGGTCTCAAGTTTCACGTCTGTAAAGTGTTCTCCAATCTCCAGCAGCTTGGTCCAAACTTCAGCAGCTTGGGTCTCCAGACGAACCACAACTAGTTCAGTAGATGTTTCAATTACAGCCCATATAGGAACTGTAATGGAGTATCCTAGGACCCTATGACTAGTTGACCACAACTTGGCATCATTTGACGACTGATCTGGAAATTGTGTCGCACCGATAATTACTGACGCCGCACTGTAAAAATGACAAAAGCAGGCGTCAAACAGGCACTTCAAACAAGGTTGTGGCTATTATATTGGGGAAATAGTACACACTGCTGCGAATCCGGAGGTATTTAGAAACTAGTTACTCAAGTAGTCTGCCAATGGAAAAGCTCTGGCGCACATTCTCTATATCTGCAGAGATCCACACATGGAGCTACGATTTGTGCATGCGGAGACAAAGGTTTAGTGCTTCGGTGAATGCAGCTCTTCCTTGCCCATTCTATTAGCTGTAGAACTGTACTCAAGGTGAGCTTGTTGAGCCAAGACCTAATTAAGGGATTATGGTGGGCCGGGTAATAGCAACCGAATGTATATAAGGACGCGATTTTTCCCCTGGCACACTCCACTTACCATTACTCTTAGAGAAGTAACGCAAAATTCACAGCCATTCGCAGCACATAATAGCATCTCAGCGAGGTTAGACCCCTCCGGGGCGTCAGACCCATGACACATGTAGATATGTGCTGTCGCCTACTCGTTTGGGCCGTGAGAGTGGACTGGAGAGAAATCTTTACTGATCTTGGGTGCAACATTCCATCTGTCGTCTGTTCTTGCAGATCTAAGGGTTTACCTTCGTGTGCCCGTATGGGGAATGTTGCAAGGATCGCTAAGACATCATATATATATGTCTTGTTGAATGGATCGCTAATACATCATATATATGTCTTACTTGTTGTCTTTCTTTATGTGTTTGGCATGGCGGGAGAATCTGAAGCTTGAATTGAAGCCCAGCAGCTCGTTGATGCCGTGGGTCCAGTCATTTTCGGTTTTGGCAATACAGTATATCCCGGAGTTCTTGATGGTCTTTCTTCTCTCAGAGACGTCCTTCTTGTTGGTGCTTGGCACCTGGGAGCCGTTCAGGTAGATGGTGCCGACTTCGTTGACAACGTGGATCTCATCGCCTATACGCAGGTCCGGCTGCGGGATGCCGTCGACAGACAGTTTCACGACGTTGTTTGCTGGGCCTTGGCTCGCCTTTGCACCGATTCTGACCTTGACGTGGGAGGAGTGTGGCAGGATCAGCGGTCTGAACGACAGTGAACGCGGACAGATTGGCGTCAGAAGAATGCATGGCACCAATGGCGAAACGATGGAGCCTCCAGCGGACAGCGAGTATGCAGTGGACCCGGTTGGGGTGGCAAAGGCTATCCCGTCGGCGGTGGTCCTTGTCATGAAGTCGCCATCGATGAAAATGTCCAGGTTGGCAAGATGCGGCGAATCACCTCTGTGTAGAAAGATATCGTTCATGGCGTGTAGTGAAGTCGACAGATCGTGGGACTCCTTTTCGCCCCTTCTCACCACTTGGCACTCCAGCCTGGTTCTGTGTAGACACTTGGCCCGTGAGCTTATCGTCTGTTGAAAGACGTTCTTATGGTCCTGGAAGTCGAACGGCAGCAGAAACCCCAGCGTCCCGAGCGAGAATGCCAGCACAGGCGGGACCTGCCTGTTGGAAAACATCGACACGCCACGTAGGATCGTGCCGTCGCCGCCAAGCGTCACCAAAAGATCTGTGTTGGCCACAATGTCCTGATCTGCGCCCGTATACAGAATATGCGGTTCGTTTGGGTTCTGATGAGGTGTAGATCTGAAGTCCTGGGCAATCTCTTCCGCGACATCCGGCTGCACAATCACGTTGATCTCGGGATAGGAATCGTGCAAATGTGTGATGAACTGTACCATGGCTTCACGAGTGGTGTTGGTCCAGGGCTTCTTGGTGACAAGCACATTCTGCAGCGGTTTGTGCCAGATTAACGACTGCAATTTCGAATTTGGCGAGCTGATAAAATCTGGCGAGCTGCTACGTCTCAACTCCGTGACAGGCTTGATTGACACATATTTGGAATAGTCACGGATCCTAATTGCGGGAAACTCGAGCGAACTGTAGCACCGCAAACTTCGCAGTGAGCCTGTTAATCTTAGATTACAAAGCATCTCGGTAGCACTCATTTAGAGGTGTAAGCTGTAGCTAATGGCAGGCAACAGTTTTGGATAGTCTCGAGCTATTATTCGTCTTCAGGAGCAAATTCTTTGTAAATTCTTGTAAACTCTGGTAAATTCTTGTACTTACTGTGGTGAAATTTTTCACTTGAGTCATTGGCTGAAGTGACTCAATAGAAAGCAGACCTCGGCTAGGACCAAGAGGCCGCTCGAAGCATTACTATTAGTAGTTGAATCTTGCTTAAGCTTGCTGGCGTTGCTGGCGTCCGTTGTAGATCTTTTGCTGCAGGCTCCTTCGTTGCAGTTTCGCCAAAACTCGCTCTACGGTGGCTCTGCTTGTAATCGTTCGTACGGTGCCCCTATGTCAGCTATCTATTGCTATTTATCTCCCATGCTGACCCTCTCGCAGCTGTAACAGATGAGAAATGAGCGGTCTAAGACCTTAAAAAGTGGTGCCCTCCTTGGGTTGCGGCAATTTCTTGTTGGTAGGTGTGGCCATCTCCTTCCTTAGGTCCAGCAGGAGCGTCTCCATGGTGTACGCTCTTTTCCAGTTGCGCAAGGTGTGGAACAGGCTGCTGTTTACTTCGCCGGTCTTGGGGTCGACGCAGGGGACGTTCACTTTGGAGATAAACTTGATCTTGGGGGGCTCGTCGGGGTAGTTTGGTCCGCATTCAATCGACACAGAGTATATGCGGTTCTCGTGGTTGCTGTGTGGCGGTCCTAGGATGGTTCCGTTCCAATACGTCATACTGATATCGTCGCTATCGGCCAAGCCGTAGCTGCAGGAGTCCGGACCGAGTCCCTTCTCGCCCTTTTCCAACTCCTCGAGTAATCTGAAGCTTCTTGGTCTGCATGTCGCTTTCGTTAGTATTCTGACTCCGTAGCAGAAGGCACCGAATCGCACTTCACATACACTTTTGACATCGGATCTTTCTCGTGAGCTGTTCTTGTGGCACGATTATGACTCTAGATGTGCTTATAAAGCCTTCAGACGTTCACAATCGTGGCTTTACTCTGACTAACCTGAGTGTAATAATGTTGGAATTTTGAAGGTCACTATCGGGTTAAGAAAAGCACCTACTTGAAGCCTTACGCTGGAGCAAAAAGACAAGAGTCTAGCTGCTAGTCAACGATTGCTGGTCATTTGGTCATTGGGGGACCATGAGCGATAGTGGTGGCTCGTCGCCTTTTCTGAAGAGCCCTCTGCGGGCTCCGTCGAAGCTCGAAGAGACAGTCGACAAAGATCGTAAGCTCATGTCGTTGCAGTACAAGCTGAATTCGGTTCAGAACGAGTTTGAGATTGAGAGACTAAGGCTGCAGCAGCAGTATAACTCGGTAGACAAGAAATATAGGGTTAAAGTGGAAGAGCTTGAGAAGGCCCTCAGCGACACGACATTCCTGTATGAGACGAATAACAAATTAGAGCAGGAATTGAGGGAGCTGAAAGTTCAGTTGGACGACTCCCAAAATCGCAAAGATCAGGTAATACAGGATTTAAGACGGAAGCTTCATGTCAAGGAACAAGAAGGTCTTGATCGCCTGTCAGAGCTACAGTCCAAATTGTCTGATAGAGAGCACGTCATCGACCGTTTGAAGATTGAGGCTCAGAGCTCACAATCACTAGTGAAGAGGTACGACGAGGAGATTGCGAAGCAGGCAGCTGAAATCAAACAGCTGCGCAAGGCCAGCACGGAAAAGGACGATGAAATTGCGTCCCTGCGAGCCTCGCGAGTCATAATGGCTCATCACAATTATTCTACGGAGGAGCTTCAGGAGCTGACTGTCGTAAACAAAATGTTCAAGGATCAGGTTCAATATACTAAAGAACTGGAGGAGGTGAACCTTCAGCAAGCAAGCGAGCTAAAAAAACTGAGGGTTTCTTCAGACTCGCAGCAATTTTGGAAATCTGAGAATGAAAAGCTTAAAAACAAGCTGGAGCAAATGGACCAGATGGAAAGGCAAATCCAGGACCTGCAACTTGAGAATCTGAACCTAAAATCGCAGTTGGCTTCATGGGATATCTACAATAATGGTAAGGACAGACCAGAAGATATCATTCGAGAAATCAAATTAGCCAAGGAGTCTTTAGTGGTCCTCACAGATGAAAATGAAAAGTTTCGTTTAGATAACGGGAACTTGAAAATGCTCAACGACGAGCTTGCTCTGGAGCGTAATCAGCTTCTGGACTTGAGTAAGAACTATGAGGCTAGTATAATAAACTACAAAAAACTCAACCACGAAATCGAGCAGCAGAAGCAGCTAGCTTTCGAGGAGTGTAGGCTCTTGAGAAAGCAACTGGATGAATTTGCAGCATTTAACGAGGAATCTAGAGAAGGTAACGAAGCGAAGCAGGCTAAGGGTTTGAAAGAGCTAGAAACAATAGTTGACGGTTATAAGAATCAAACGGAAGATTTGACTGAAGAGTTACGGAAACTTAACGACCAGCTACTAGCACAAGAGCCATCTTTGAAAAAACGGAAAATGAGCGATCAGCTGGGATTAAATTACTCCCAGAGATTGAATGAGCTGCAATTAAACAATGTTAAGATCTTACGGGAATTACAGAACAGCCAAAACAACAACAAGATCTTGCAAGAGAAATTGCAAAAATTATCAGATCTGAAGGAGAAGAGTATTCGTATCCTGCAGCTGCGAGACAACCCACTACTCAAGGATCAGTTTGTCAAGCGGAAGCAATTGCAACTCCTGAAGAAAGAAAACGAAGATCTCTTGCGAGAACTAAGCAATGAGGAAGGAATACCGGTTGAGCGGATACCTAGGTCCATTTATGAATCGCTTTCGTTCGAGCTCAAGCAGAGGGATGACGATCTGCTGAGGGCCGGTAAAAAGTTCAATCGGCTCAAGGAGATGTTCAACAAGAAGTCATTGGAATTTATAGACGTGGTCAATTCACTTCTGGGATTCAAGCTGGAGTTTCAACAAGAAGGAAAGGTCAAGATTTTCTCCGCCTTCAAACCGGAACGGTACCTGACTGCCGATCTCAATCAAAATACGTTAAAATCTAACTTGACTGCCGACTTAGACGATTGGGATAGTCTGCTCCGAACCTGGGTCGACGAAAGAGGTCAGATTCCTTGCTTCCTTGCAACTCTGACCCTGCGACTGTGGGAGATGTCAAATGAGAATAAGACCGACAAGACCACTTGACTATAAAACGTCGCACCTCCCAAAGATTAGCCTTTCTCAAATTGAACACAAATAAGGAACTACGCTTTACATAATTTCATCAAGCACTTATTCATGTCATGTAATCGATCTGAATGGATAAATTTCCGACAGCAGAGGTCGAGACTTTTGCTTATTGTCAGTCAGCCAAGGCTTCTTGTCTTACATTTACTGCTTTAAAAATAAGAGCAATGGCAAGTCTCTTAGAAGAGCCATGAGTGCGGATAACAAAGTAGCTGTGTCACCGGCTGGTCTACTTAATCCTGATGTGGTTCTACTCTCGCTACTCTTTGCTGGATCGTTCTTGGGAGCCCGGTCAGCCTTTAACAGATATCTCAGGCAATTGAATAAAGTGGCAGAGATCCCATCATCGGTATTTCGAAAACGATGGTTGTATGGGAAGGTCACGTCAGTAGGTGATGGTGATAATTTCCACTTCTTCCATATGCCAGGTGGACTGCTTGGTGGTTGGGGTTGGCTCAGGAAGGTACCGAAGCTTGAAAGATTAGAAGGGAAGAGTGTTACAGAATCCACTGATATGATTCAATCCCTCTACAGGAGAAGATTATGGCGTCTTTTCAAGACAGAAAGCTTGGAATCAGCTTGGTCTAATCACTACCTAAGCTTAAAAGTACCATACAAGAACAGAAGAAACTTGTCAACGATACCTGTTCGATTCTGTGGAATTGATGCCCCAGAGAGAGCACATTTTGGAAATCCTGCTCAGCCGTTTAGTGAGGAGGCTCTAAATTGGTTGAAATATACTGTTCTTTCTAAGGGCGTTTGGATTAAGCCTTTATCAGTCGACCAGTATGGCCGGTGCGTTGCTAGAGTCGCTTATTGGACGTGGACCGGGTATAAGGACCTTAGTCTCGAGATGGTTAAGAGGGGCTTAGCCGTCGTCTACGAATCTAAGTCATTTGCAGAATTCGATGGTAGGGAAAAAGCCTACAGAGTACAAGAAAGGATCGCTAGAGCCCACAAACGAGGTCTGTGGTCTCAAAAGAAGGTCGAAACTCCCGGCGAGTATAAGAAAAGTACAAGATAGTAAGCTCTAGACGCCAGGCATATAATTTTGAGCATTCATAATAAATAGAAGCGACAACCTAGCATTTCAAGTTGATTCCATGTCTGCGTTCGTGTTCTCTTTGTTCGAACATAATCTGCACGGCAATGAAGAGTGCACCGCTCGCGGTTACGGCAAACGTGATACCAGGCAGAGTGCCAAAAAGGTCCCTTAAGAAGACCATGGTGCCATCGGACCCTAAGCAAAAACCAAATAAGTTAGCAATCATCATCATCCAGATGTTGATGACTGCTCCAGCTGCGCACAAATGTCTGTACCATGGCCGATTCCTGTAGCGAGCGAAGAATTGCGTAGCGAATAGTTCTGGTAGGAGAAAGATGACAATCAACCATCCCCACAACAGGAGTTTCAACTGAATGTCATGCCATATGGCCACAAAGGAAAAGACTGCCAAAGATGAAAGAATTCTGTTTTTGGAACCGCCAAGCTGAATATAGATATAACGAACAACCCATTTGTTGTAACTTCTATGCCAGGCTCTCCAGAATGCTAGTGCGCTGTAATTATTATCGACACAACGAATCATATTCTCTGGAGCGTCAATTCCGTCGATAAGGGCCCATAGTCTAAAAAGTCTCCATGGAATGAGAAGCTTCAGCCAGATGATATTTAAGTTGAAAAGGCCGATCATGGAAATTTGGAAAGGAGTATCGCCAGTCCAGGCTTTCGTTTTAGAGATCGCCACCACGTATGCAAAGTGCAAAACCATCTCCATAGTTAAGATGCAAATAGCAAATCTGATGGCATATGAAGTAATATACCGGACGTTGATGGATGGGAGTGTATTCCTACTTTGGTACACGTAATCATTAAAAGTAACTATCGGGCCTGCAATCAGCAGCGGAGTGTACGTGATGTATGCGATATAGTTTATCACTCCATAATCCTGAATATTGTGAGGTGCAACTAAACGCTGTCTTTCATTTAGTACTGTTGAAGTTGCGGAGCTCTCAAAACTATCCGAAGATATTCTTGCATCGTTTGTGGAAGCGTCAGCTGACGACGTTGAGGGCTGGTTCTGCCTGATACTGCTCCATCTTTCTAAGAAGTCCATGTTGTAACTTAACATTCGAAGAAGAGTGAAATTGAAGAAGACATCCCATCTGTGGATTATGCCTTTATAACCTGTATCAAGGAATGAAAGGCAACTGATGAAATTGCTGAACGGATAGTTCCTGAACTTGTCATTTATAAAGAGCGTCCCAATTCCATATGTCCACGATAGAACAGTAGCCAGTTTCCGCTCGTTTTTCAATAGATGAGCAATTGAGTACATCACCAACATGTGAAGCAAGATGCGCACCGAATTGACACCATGAGCTGCATATAGGAAACACAAGCCAAAGCCAAAGTCAAAACTCAGCTTTGAAGCTCCGGTTGCGTACCGAACAACTCTTTTGACAACTGTATGTCCCAGCATGAGTGCAATTAGCAGTGGGAGGTTATCCCGGAAAAATCGGTACTGCGAATCGCTGTTATCCACCTTCCTCCCAAAAATCCACCCTTTGGAGAGCATTCCAGCGTATCTAGGATAGTTTGGATTTAGTTCACTACTTGCTTCCATCACCGCCTTGAGCATCAGCGGTAGAACGACGATGAATGCCAGATAGTAAAATCTGAACTCCCAAGTGCCCCAGCGGGACGGCTGTGTAGTCAAAACTTTACCATTCAATTTGGAACCATCTCCATCATTCTCCTTATTTTGGTATTTCACGTCCCTCGAACAAGGCTTTAACCTCCCGTCGAGAGATTCCACGGACAAAAACCGTTCCACATTCTGCATTATTCTGGCCATATAAACCCAACTGACGGCACCTTCTATCCATAACTTCATACATGCTCTACTACCCATTGAAGTGAGATCTAGTTAAGTGTTTTGTTTCGCAATCACATCACGTGACTCGTCCTGATCTAGCACCAAATTGATCCACTTGATTAAACCGCTGCGGTTGCGATTCGCAGTCGACGGACTTCTTCAATACCTCTCAATATGAATAGTGAAGCTGTTTGGCTCACTTTGTAAAAGCTCTATATAGGATTAAATTATAGATCACTTCTCACGAAAATCATTGCTAGTTCAACGGTTGGGAACCTGTAATCTGACCGGCGTTCGATTCTTGGTTTAAACACCTTTCAACAACCTTAAGTATAGCCTTTTCAGCGACCTATATGATTAACCTGCGAATAAAGAACCAATAGCTTCGGCAATATATCAATTGGTGGACATGTTTTGGTCAGCGAAGACCGGTATCACCTCCAAGTATTCATTCTCTTCATCGCCGACTTTCACCTGCGAACCATGGAACATTTATATGGGTAGATTGAAGTCCTCAAATTCCGCATCTGGTGCGCCATCCAAAGTCTCTATCTTCGTCTTCGATAAGAGACAATTCGAGAATCATCTGTTGAATTATGGTATTATAAAATCTAGAAGCTCGTCGCATGACAAGACTCTGCTGCAAGACGCATATGAAGTGTTAAGAAGACAGGTGAGTAACCTAAGTAAGCTCAAGCACCCTAATATCCTGGCAGTGATTGAACCTCTGGAAGAGCACAGTAAGAATTTCATGTTTGTAACCGAGTATGTGACAGGATCAGTGGAGTCTGTGTTTGGACATGGGAATGAAGAAACAAGCTTTCTCCAGCAACACGACAAGGAAGAAGTTATCATTCAGAGAGGCTTGCTTGAAACAGTGCAGGCATTGGATTTTATACACAACCGGGCAATTTCCGTCCACTTGGACATTCAACCGCGGTCAATTTTAATCAACGAGAACTCCGATTGGAAAGTCTCCGGTCTAGGGCATCTGATAAAACTTCCGCATGGTACCAGCTCAAGTGAGTACTTTATCGACCAATATGACCCAAGGATACCTTCCTTTCTTCACCTGCAGTTGAATTACACCGCACCAGAGATTGTTCTTGAGAATACTGTCTCTTTCAAAAGCGACTTCTTTTCATTGGGGCTATTGATTTACATGCTGTATACAGGGAAGGATATGCTATCTACCGAAAACTCCACCAGTCAGTACAGGGCGGAATACACCAGATTTGAAAGAAAGCTTGCAACTATGTCGTGGGAAAATATGTTCAATAAACTCCCGGTGAGCCTAAGACCATGCATGCCCAGATTGATGAACCGAGATATTTATTCCCGCTATGATAATATCAATGAATTTTTGGATAGTGAGTTCTTTCAGGATCCGCTTATTAAGACCTTGAGTTTCCTTGACGATCTGCCAACTAAAACTAACGATGAAAAAGTTGTGTTCCTAAACGGTCTTGAGGAACTTCTGCCAAAGTTTCCGGTCACATTACTGCAGAGGAAGTTCTTGACTGTTCTGCTCGAGGGTTTGGCTCAACAATGCAAGGACAAAGAACCCAATGGACCCTGTATTTCTAAGGAGGTAGAGATTATAATCAGAATCGGATCAACAGTCTCGCAGCTTACATTTCAAGAGAAGATCTATCCTGCGTTGACGAAAAAATCCGACTTTCCAATCATTCTTCACAATGCCACGATGGCTCTCATCAAGAACTTATCTACCATAAGGCAGAAAGTAAAAAAAGAGGATTTCTTGGAAATTATTCTAAAACCACTGTTAACTTTCACATTTCATGACATGCAAGGAGAGCAGTCTCTGGCAGCACAGGAATCCTTGTTGGGGGATCTGAATATTGTTGCAGACCTTTTCGATTTCGTTACAATGAAGAATTTCTTGATGCCCTTGATATCCCATTTGTTCACCAAGACGACGAGTCTCATGGTGAAAGTATCGAGCATATCGTGCCTGAGAGAACTGATCGAGAAAGAGCTAGTCGACTCGGATCTCATTTGCGATGAGGTGTTGCCACTTTTCAAGTCAATGAAGACGAGAGATCCAAGAATCCTGATGCAATCGCTGACATTATTTGAAATGGTTCCTAAAGTCATTAAAAGCGACGGGACCCTCGTAGAACAGCTTTTGCCTCTGCTGTGGAATTACTCCATGTCCCAAACACTAGACAAAGCGCAATACAGTCGGTACACTGTCGTCATCAATAGACTCTCCCACACCATCCAGAAAACGCACTCCAACACCCTACAAGACCCTACCTCGAGCTCGCACGATGCTGCTGGCACCAAGGACTTCGATAACCTGATAAAACCAGTGTCAGTCAAACGTGAAGATCCCGAGACCAAGGCCGCCAAGAGTATTGCAGTTCCAGCCATTGTGCCGAAGAAAAAGTCTGGCGCCAGAAAGCCATCAATACTAACTCCAAGACCCGCTCAACCATCAAAGAACGCTCCAAGACCAAGAATTTTACCTCTAAAGCCACGCCAACAAGAAGCAGATGCGGACGATTTTGACGATTTTGTCTCCGCCACATCATCCCCAGCTCCGCCCACGGCCAACCACGGCAGCGCCTCTACTACACCGTCGCATGGACACCCTCGCATTATTATGGAGTCTAAACTACACACTCCGATGTCTAATCTGCCACCCGGGTTTTCCGTCTCTCTACAGCCGAGCCGGAAGCCCTTCGATACAGCAACAAGATCTGAAGATAGCTCTGCCTCACTAATATAAAGTTTATATACTTGACTACCCACGCCAGCGCTCTTTGGGCACTTCATATCATTTACCTCTTGTTCTATTGGCCATCTCTGCACATTTTCTTCGAGCCGATAAAACGCCTTCTAGTAACCCCGGTATGAAATTTTGACATCAAAGAAGCTGAACAAGAACAGCCTTGGAAGCAAAGATAGAGGCCTCTCACGCTCCTTGGAAACGTGCTTATTGTTGCTATATAGTATTCCGTTGATCGGAACTGATTTGCATATCTACAGGGTGTTTGAATACGTTGTTCTGAACTCGATCCACGGTCTTTAAATCAATTTTTCCTGTTCAAGGTATGAGAGCAGCCACAAGAAATCATGTTACGAATCGACTATTCATGACTACCTTCCTGGTAGCCTTCTCGTCGGTAGCCTTGGGGTCCGTTTTGCCGTGTCCGGCTCACACACTAGACTCCGACAGTCCCACACACGATCACCAGCGAGCAAACCAGCACCAGAAGCCCGCTGTTCAACAAAACAAGGTTACAGATATATGATGACCACCCCTGGTCTCCACAGATGTGTTACGCAGAAGGTATCGGGATCTTCTGTGTGTATTTGCATGTATTTATTCCGGATATTCACAAGCAATGGGTGGGCAGTCGGAGAGCTGTCCCCAGACTGGCTTCTGAAGCTTCTACGGCTCTATATTTTAATTATTCTTCCTTTTGTATGTTAAATGAGACTGGCCTTTCGGGTGAAGCGAACTACTCGATGGTGGCCTCGTTGAAAAGGTTACCGCGAGTTGCAGCAATTGGGGGTCTTACGAAGCGCCAATGACCCTCTCTGAGCTGGCAAATTGGCCTTGAAGTCCTTTCTTATATCTCATAGCTGATGAGTTGGCTCTGATATCCTCGTTACCCGGTCCTTTTTTTTTTCACTAAGCAATTATTAAGGCAAACTGCGAGGGTTGCGAGTACGAACAAGTAGATGACATGTATCAAAGGCAGATAATCGGCTTGGTGGTCCTATTTAGACAATTGTCGTTGGTTTATCATGTCTGACACTGAAATGACTAACTCCACTGAAACACCGGAGCTTGCCGAAATGGAGGAGACGAAGATATCGACTTCCAGCGAGTTTGTGACAAATGATGAGGAAGAACAGCAAATAGAAGCCCAAAGTGAGTCTGAAGTTCCAGGTTCGGAAAATGAAGTTCCACAGGAAGCAGCTGAGGACGAACAGGAACCCTCTGAGGAGCAGCAGGAACCATCTGAATCTGTCGATGACGGCGAAGTCGCTGAGGAAGATGATAAGGAAGCTGGTGATGATGAAGACGCAGTAGACGTTGATAATGAGCAAGCTGGCGGTGATGAAGAGGCGCAAGTGAGCTCCTCGCATGAGGGTGAAGAAGAATCTGCAGATAAAGAGTACAATGGAGCTGGAGAAGCGGCAGAGTCCAGTGATGCAGATCCGCAAGAAGATAAAAGCACCACAGATGTCGTTGAGATGGCGGCTGAGCAATATGGGAGAGCCGAGAATGTTCAGTACGATTTGCTGCAAAGGCAGGCTAAGTACATCATGGAGAGTAACATGCTAAACCTTCCGCAGTATCAGCAGCTGTCGCAGGAGGACAAGATCTCGGCGCTGGTGAATATGCTAAACTCAAATCCAGACACCATGATGCCAGTGATTCCAGAGATGCGGAGCTTGTCCCAGCCTGAGGTCGTATCGCAGCCAGGCCAAGAAATGTCGCCAAGGGGACGTTCAAGGCCAGATTTGAACGGTCCAATGTCGCCTGAAGAGCGTGAGCGTTATGCTCAATATCTCCACGGAGAGAACAGGATAACGGAAATGCATGATATTCCGCCTAAGTCGAGACTTTTCATTGGTAACTTGCCTCTCAAGAACGTCTCTAAAGAGGATCTATTCAGAATTTTCTCACCTTATGGGCATATTCTTCAGATAAACATCAAGAACGCGTTCGGTTTCATACAGTACAACAACCCTCAAAGCGTAAGAGATGCGATTGAAAACGAATCGCAAGAACAAAATTTCGGTAAGAAACTGATCTTAGAAGTTTCAAGCTCCAACGCTAGGCCGCAGTTCGACCACGGTGATCATGGGACAAACAGCAGCTCTACCTTCATCTCTTCTTCCAAACGTCCTTTCCAGCACGAGGAAAGCGACGCAGCTGATATGTATAATGACAACCAGGGATACAAGAAATCCAAGAGGCGCGTACCAGCTTGCGTCATCTACGTTAAGAGAACTGCTGACCGCGGGTATGCAAACGAGGTCTTCAACCATTTCAGACGCGGCACAGACCTGGAAACTGACATGATTTTCTTGAAGCCTCGTATGGAACTCAGAAAAATGATTAACGAAGTAGCTCATGATGGGGTCTGGGGTGTTATTCTGGTCAACAAGACTAGAAACGTGGATATCCAGACGTTCTACAAAGGTCCTCAAGGTGAGACTAAGTTTGACGAATACATCAGTATCTCCGCCGATGATGCGATAGCCATTTTCAATAATCTCAAACCTTCCAGAGGCTCGGCTGGGGGGCCACCCGTGGGGCCTGTTAATCCATATGCACAACAGCCGGCTGCAATACCTCCTCCTCAACATCCATCTTCGCAAAACTACTATGGCGGGTACGGTATGCCGCCTCCACAGCAGCCCTACGTTCAACAGGGATACGGCATGCCATTGCCTAACCAAGGATATGGAGCACCTGCGCCAGCACCAATGGGTCAACCTTACGGCCGCTATCAAGGTTCACCTCCAGCTATGGAGCCAGCTCTGTCCCAACCGCAGTTATCATCCTTATTAAGCGCAAACGGTGGTGGCCAAATGAATCAGCAGCAACTGCTATCCGCCATCCAGAACTTACCGCCAAACGTTGTTTCCAATCTATTGTCCATGGCGCAGCAGCAGCAACAGCAGCAGCAACCACAGACTCAGCAACAACTGCTTGGTCTACTGCAATCAATGCAAGGCCAGCAGCTTCCACAGCAGCAGCAGGCATCTGCTTACTCGTCATTAAATGACAGCTACGCACAGCGCTCTCCCATGGGCACAGTGCAACCACAGCAATCGCCTCCACCTCCACTGCAACCACAACCACAGCAACCGCAACAACAGCCACAACAATCTTCTCCCGGTAATAACGTACAAAGTCTCTTGGACAGTTTGGCTAAATTGCAAAAGTGATAGGTTATCTCCGCTTGTCTTGATTAAGCTTATATTGCAGCGCAGTCGCCAACCAGGCTAGTTGATCCACTCGGACATCCCTTGTATTCCATCCCAGGCTCATTCAACCTCTTTTCGTCTTCCTTCTGGCTTGAATTTTATGTTGCACTCAATGCTTTCTTGGACATTACCACCTCACAATCTCCTTCAACATGTTTATCGACTTAATAGTCTTACATATCTTATATCTGTAAAATGCTTTGTAAATTCTTCACTAGAGCGCTGTGAAAGTGTTGCGCTTCAAGAGCAGTCGACGTCGACCTATGCTTGAAAGTACTTGCGCTCCAGGAAAGATACAAACTAACGCTCACGTAAACAATCGGCTAGAAATCTACATTCTGGCAAACTGATAGCAATTTTAACATATATCGCTGGACTCGCGAACTCAAGATTCGATTCTGTATATAATAGGCTTCTGATGAGTGGTCGAACCATATTTGCGTGTATCTCTGAGGGTAGAATAGGCAAGCTCTTCATGAGTACTTTACCGCTCTTGGTTATATGGCGTATCGTCATAGTCACTTTGTCATTATAAAATAGAGATGAATGCTTCTCTAAAGGTACATCGTGTCTCCATATTCTCTCAGATTAATAGACCAACATAACGAAACGCTATTTTCATAACAAGAGTGATTGTGTAATCAGTAGAACAGTTTTATCCAGTAAGCGTCTTGCACTAAATTGAAAGAAAGTCTGAGGGAGTTGGAGGCTCATGAATCTCGACTGATTGGTCAAAAGAAAACTAACTTGACAACACCGTGAATGGTTCTTGCTCCACGACAAGAAGGGCTTCCCACGCTCCTTGTGGTATGCCTGCAACCAATATTGCCATTGCGCCTTAATCCATCATTTTTTGCGATATACCGCTTACAGATCCCTCAACGCAATTATTATTCGCCAATTCTACACAATTGATCTTACTTAGTTAGACTCGACGAAAAGTGGCGCAGGAAATACTGTTCACGCTCGAAGATGTAGCAGCCATTGGAGACTAATTTACGGCACCAGAATGGCTTTTGGTGCAATGATCTGTACAAAGCAACGGAACTCGACTAAAAGTGTATAAAGCTTGGATAATTTAAACACTTCGTGTGCAGTGATGTAAATCATTATTAATCGCCATGGCAACCAAATAGCTAGTTATAGTGAGCCCTACGTTAACGGCCCTCTTCTAAAAACTGATCTCTCCAAAGCAGTGAATGCTACCTTTGGCTTCTGCACCCTTGCAGCACTCAAAAAATCCGCAGCGTACAGGTTGGATCCTATGGGATCCTATCAGGCTTGCCCTTGTAAAGAGAATTGCTCCTTCCCCATTACGTCAACCGCAGTACCTAAAACACTACAGTAAAGTAGCCTGACCGAATACGGGTGACCCTAAGGTGCCTGCATTTGAGGGCAACTAATGTGCTAGGAGAGCTTTAGTGCAGAGTTGCAACTTCGTCGAAAGCCGGTAACCTAGACGTCAGACAATAGCTCCGCTCCTCGTACGGGTTTCTCAACACATTAACAAGGCTGAAGATAGTTCAGCTTTTCCCTTTTTACCAGTAAGCCATCAAGACCTGATAAAACGGAGACCCATAGTAACATCGATAGAAAAGCCCTATCAATGCATCGCTTGTCCGCCACCGTTCGCCATCATCTCATTAGCCATTCCTAGTAGCTTCTGAAGTTAATGTGTCTATCTTCTTTACTGACGTTGTCAGCCAATTTCCCGGTCCATTATGTAGAAATGTAGCCCCTGATACCTAGGACATGAACAAATGAGAATAACAAAGACTTCAAAGGTGTCTCATTCCCACCCTACTGAGCAGATTTATTGGTGGTAATCGTTATCTAGTGCCATGGATATAAGCTTCTCTACGAAAAGCATCCAAATAAATGGATGCCAACACAAGATATTACTGCAAAACCAAAATGGTCCTTGTGCATTGTTAGCCCTCGCCAACGTACTTCTTCTCGCTCCTCGCCATGCAGCAGAAGTGCAGGAGCTAATCTATCTGGTCTCACGGAATGAATCGGTTGCCTTACAGGATTTGGTTCAGGTGTTGGCGAATATTGGAATTCAAAATCAACACGGAGCAGACACTGATGTTAGTCAATTGTTGCAACTATTGCCACAATTGCATACAGGTCTGAACATAAACCCCAAGTTTAATGGCTCCTTCGAAGACGGCGTTGAAATGTCGATTTTCCGGCTCTACAACGTCGCCATTGTTCATGGGTGGATTATAGACAGCGAGAGTGACCCAGTCGTCTATGGACATGTTTCCAAATACTCGTACGAAGACGCACAAAAGGTCCTCATCGAGGCCTACGAGGTGCAAAGAAACAACCTTCAAGTAGCCAACAGCGAGCAGGTTTTAGAGGATGCGAGCTATATCAGGTCTTTCTTTGCTCGATCCGCCACGCAATTGACAGAATACGGTCTGAGACATCTACAGGAGGTCTTGGTTGAGAAATCGTTCGCAGTTCTCTTCAGAAACGACCATTTTTCCACGATCTACAAGAACAACGGCGAGTTGTTCACTCTTGTGACAGACCTCGGCTTCAGGGACCGCGGCGACGTGGTCTGGCAAGCGCTTAAGTCGGTAAGCGGATCCCAGGATGCTTTCTACACTGGAGCCTTCATCCCAACGAGCCTTGAAAGGACAAGAACCACAGCGACGTCGGGAACCCAAAACCAGCCGGACTCCTTCGTCTCCAATCCTTTCAGTGACCGTAACGACGCCCGTGCGCCCGCTACCAACGAAATACAGCAGATCGAAGATGATGAATTGCTCGCTAGGAGACTGCAAGAGGAGGAAGATCGCGAGGCCGTCAGCAGTATCCAAAGACGTCAGGACCAGGCAATCAGAAAAGACAAGCAATCTAAAGGCAAAAAAGCTCGCTCAAAGAACGGTGCTAAGCGTAGCAAGAAGGAGAAGCTCAAGCAGTGTATTATAATGTAAAACTACCGTTTATGTTAGCAGATCCTTGTAATCAGTAGTTACTATGAGTATGTAAATGAGGGCTTCTTAGGGCTCGACGCGACGCTAAGAGATAAAGCTCCCCAGTGGCGCTAAGCTATACAGAACCAACCACTTAGAGGTACTAAGAGTGGTTTGAAGCTTTCAAACTGCGTTTGAACTGCGGGAGATTCGTGCTAAGCATTACAAATTTTGATGGAGGAAGTCAGAAGGTTCCGATTCACTTTGGATGAGGCAAAGTCGGAGAGAGGTGTGGTGAAACTGATAGGTCGCGCCAGTGACGTGAATCCCGATAGGTTTGCTAGAAGGGATAATCTATTGTTTGACGAGAAGTCGTTGAGTAAAAATCATGCGTTGTTGGGCCTGAAATTGCTGGATCCCTTGGAAACGGGAGTGCATATCATCGATCAGTTTCGAATCTATGTCAAGGACCTGGGGAGCACATACGGGATCGTGGATTTGAACTCTGAAGAAAGCGATCCGTTCGTGATAGATTTGAAGAATGGAGAAAGGTTCGGGCTGATCGGGTTGGAACAGCCGATTTCCATGTACCAGGGCCGGGCCGCAAAACTGAAGTTTCAGGTTAATTTGCAATATCACGACGTTGACAAAGGCATATTCGAGTGCATTGTCAAAGACGTGTCGTTTGATGACAGTCCGATCCTCTCCAGGCCATCGACTTGCGAAGACGCCGCTTCCGGCTCCTCTTCGGAGTCGAATTTTAGTGAAGATTTCACGATCATTAGAGAAGAAGCATTAGGTGAGTCGGACATCGATGAAGTGGAGAACGAGGAGACAGAATCGTCTTCCAGCTCGTATTCTTCCGACTCGGGAACGAGTGGTAGATATGCGATAGTTGATCTGATCGAGTCGGACAACACACCAGAGAAGTGGGATATTCTACAAACGGAGAAGTCGGACGACGATTCTGATCATTTGTGCAGCTGTTCAAGCGGGACATGCAGATTGGGAAGTAAATATGTCATTATCAATTATGGAGGCAAGGCAGCGGACGATGGACCAGAGACAAACAAGGCTGCAGGTATCGTCAGGGTCTTTGTCATCAGTGCACTCGCGGGCTTTTTTTTGGGATTTTTGGGTACGGTGGTTTTACTAGTCGGGTTGGCTTTGAAAGAGATGGAATAGGTTTCAAGTTTAATTGAGAAACTAAGGCGAATCCATCGCGGGGATAATATGGGCAAGTGGCATTCATCGCTCAAGATATATAGGTAATTAATCCGGTGTAGGGAAAGGTTTTATTCTGATTCTTCAATTTTTCACCGAAGTGCTACAGATCTGAAACAAGATTCGGGTCAAACTAGAATCTTAAATGTGATATATAAGAAACTAAACGTTAAATTAAGAGGCATACAAGTTTCTGAAACAGGATCATCTAAGATGTCCAGCTCAGAATCAGACTCTGGAGAAACGATTTCTAACAAGCAAAACGACGTCCCTGCCGAGCTAAACTTTCAAGATAAACCGAGTAATAAAGTCTTCGAGACAGTCACAGAGGGAAGAGCAGCACCAGGGAAGAAGAGTAGAAATCCAAAGGAAGGAAGAGTGTCAAAACCCAAGAGAACAGTTGCGAGATCATCCCAACCACGCAATGCTCACCGCCAACGTGAATCCAGGTTGATCGCGACGCCGACAGCTCAGCAAATTGCAAAAGATGCCAATTCGTTCTACCGAGGTGCGCTCTTGGGCTCCTTTCTTGGCGCAACATTGACAACCGTCGTCACCAATTTAGTGGCCAAAGCCTTTCAAACAAGTTAACGACGATGGTACGCTTTGTTGGATGTGTGAGTGTCACTTTTCTTAAAGTCCGATCTGTAAGAGTTTCTTCCTTTCTTCTGAGTGCTGTCATGTGGGCCAAACAGCTTCTCCTTTTCCTCTTCTGTGAGCTCACAGTTAAGAAGACCAGCATCACCCAGCTTTTCGATGAAATCCAGGAGCCTTGAGTTCTCTTGTGCCATTTCCCGCTGCGCAATTCTCACACTGAGTGTAGACCGAGGGTTTATTCTGTTGACTTGATTTTGAATGTTTTGTATGAACTGTTTCTGCTTTTTTCCCTCCTGCAAAGCACTTTTCTGGACCTTTAGATCCTCCTCTTTAATGCCCATGCCCTGCATATGCTTTTGCTTATTATTCGAGATCTTCAATAGCCACATTCTTTTCCTCTCCTCCCGCCATTTCAGAATGTCTTCCTCTGTCGCCAGCGTAATGGAAGTCCCTGGCACAGTGAGCGGTTGCGAACCTGTGGCTTCGGATTGCTGTTCCTCAGAGCTCTCATCCTGTGAACTCTCATCGTTCCCACGTTCATCTCCTTCCTCATCCCCAGAGGCAGCTTCAATTTCCACAGACTGGGGCTGCTGCCTTGACCCAGCAATCGTCTGCGGAGGTTCCCGGTACGGCTGCGCAGACCATTCGTTGCTCATATAAGGCAATGGCATGGGATGAGATGCCGGCGGAGGCTGCATGCAATAAGGATAAGTTGCCATCGGCGTTGGCATATGGTATGGCAGCGGCGGGGGTGGATAGCCTGCTCCTACAGCAGGAGTCTCCTGCAGTCTCTGCCTCTTGTTCGTTGGTTCATACTGAGGGCCTCCGGACAGCGTTCCGGAGGAAGAAGGTCTCGGCAGCGGACGAAACCCGCGTCCGTAGCCTGCGTTAGAGTGATAATTCATTGCAATCGAACCCCCTTCCGATGGTAGCCTCTTTATCAGCATCTTTCAGTATATCGATGAGATGAGCTTGTAACTTCTCAGCCAATTCAAGTGTCAGAGTTACCGAAAAGGGAATTTATTTTCTATTTGGGACATGAAAAATTCCAGGATAATACCAATTTCGATTAAAGACAGCTAAAATATCAATTATTGTCTATTAGCCACTGGCTACCTTTTCGACGGTCCGCCAATATTGGACCGCCTAGCGGTAGCGAAGGCAGCTGTGTTTTAGCCTCGTCCTATGTCCAGTACTTCATTTTAGTGACCGAAAACCTTCCCAGCACCAAACTTAGCCTGGACGCTTCCCTTCCCCCACGAACAACGAACTATGACAGAAAAGAAGTGTCATGGAAGAAATGATCAGTCTGGAGGGAGATTTTGCTCGGAGGATTGTATATAAGCTCAAGAATTACCGGTGTCGAATTTAAAAGCGAACTGTTCGGTGCAAGCTTTGAAATATAGCAACAATGTCGCAACCAGTTCAACGGGCAGCTGCGAGATCGTTCATTCAAAAATACATCAACAAAGAAACTCTGAAATATGTGTTTACCACTCATTTCTGGGGTCCCGTATCGAACTTTGGTATACCCATTGCGGCGATCTATGATTTGAAGAAAGACCCAACCGTGATTTCAGGACCGATGACGGGTGCGTTGGTTTTGTACTCTGCAGTTTTCATGAGATATGCAATGGCCGTCACACCAGTAAACTACTTGTTGTTTGGGTGTCATTTGGTAAACGAATGTGCGCAGCTAGGCCAAGGTTATAGATTCTTACATTACAACTACTTCACAGACGAAGAGGGGAGAAAAGCCATCGAGGAAAAATGGAAGAAGACCGATTGAGCGGTAGGAAGTTGCACTTGTTCTATAGCTATATAAAACATGGTATCTAATCGAATAGACCCTTCGGTTTTGTCTGCTGAGTGGGGCCTAGTCCCTCGGCTTCCTGCATTTTAGTTATTGCCTGGAAATGCTTGATCTTCTCATTTTTGAGCACACTCTGTCTGTCGAGAGTTGAAAAGTCCTCATCCTCTTCTCGGGGCCTTTTTCCCCATTCAATCGTAGTACCTGTTCTTTCGGCACGAACAGGTGCAGTGTTAGTCGGCTCTGGAGCAAATTCCGTGGGCTCTCGGCTGAGTCGATCTTGATCGTTCCAGTCAAGTCTCGAACCAGAACCTCTCCTCTGCGAAGCCGGCTGTGAATCGCCGGTGACAAAGAGTCGCCTGGGCGCATGCGCGGCAGTAGACGTAGGCCGATCATTCAGAGGGCTCGTTCGTGTTTCGGTGGTGTACCTCTGATGGCTTCTCAGAGGACTACGACGTGGATCGGAGGTATCGCCGTGAGTGACATGAATCTTGGACTTCTCGGGGGATATTGCTTTCTTAATCACTGTTCCAGCCATATGATCTTCGTGGTCGAAATGTGCGCCGCTACCGTCTGTTACTTGAACCAGCTGTAGCGTTACGCCATTTTTTTTCAGCTCTATCAGAATAGGATCACCACTATGGCAAAACCATATGTTCAAGTTATCATTATGAGCGGTTTTCCAACTCCACGTTGTACTCAGGAAATTTTTGAGATCTTTCAGTTTAAATATTATGGATTTCGTTTGATCCTTCTTCCCATCTGCGCTAGAAGACTCACCTTCGTCTACGGTAGTAAACAAACAATAGTGTTCGAGATCCGCGACGCTGATTGTGTTGCTCAGACTCATAGTGTTCTTCAGAATATCATTATTTTTACCATAGATAGCCTTCGTAAACGCAGTCATCACAAGCTTGTGAACATTGATCTCCAGCTTGAATTCCTCGGTTACATTCGCATTGCAGTTGTCAATGAAGTTCTTCAGTAACGCTTGGTTGCAGCATATAAAATTAATTTCATCAGCTGCCGTCAGCTTATTATCTCTCTTAGAATCCGCTTTCGGATCATCGCTGAAGAGGGCCTCAGATAATTCTTTTCTGGAATCATTAAAGATCGCTTGCAGCTTAGGATCCAAGTGTTCCATTTCACCATTCGGCAGTGAGCTTGCAGATCCATACACATTCAAGAAGTTCCTCTTGTATTTCAGATCAATAATTATTGGATCATATTCTATAGGTTGGAATTGCGGCGTATATTCTTTTCTAATCAAAGATTCCATTTCAACATGCACCAAAAGTCGATTGGTCAGGATATCCGGACATGTAGGCGAATTATTGATGGAAATGGTAAAATTCTTGATGGCATCGCCATCTGGTTTCTTGGAGACGGTACTGAGATGTCGGCCGTTGATCTGGAGCGAGTATAACTTATGGTCTACACCATGAGAGTCAGTCACAACTTGGATGCCGCTTTCACCAAAGATTATTTCTCGTGGTTGGAACGTATACTCTTCGAAAAATTGAGATGAGAAACGTACTTTGCTCAATGTAGTGTCTGTACTGTTTATATTCCATACGATCAATTCACTCGGCGTTATTGTAAGCCTTACGTCCTCATAGATAGTGGAAAGTGCATTTACCGTACGAGACCAAATTTGGTGTCTTTCTGGGTCTGAGATAGTCGCCTTGAATGACATGGGGGAAGCTCACCTCGGACTTCCTTGTTATTTCGCGATTCCTCATCGCTCATCCAACCTTATTCAGTCACAATCGCCGACTTAATCTGTCGCGGACGACTCCATCGCTAGAAACGTTGAACTTGAAAGACTATAAAATGACTTATATTTACCTAGTTAGCGCCTTTTACTGTTCCAGAATATCAGGTTCATCGTTCGCCGGCGTTGAATTTGTCTTAGATGATTCCTTACGCTTTTTCTTGCTCGAATTCTTCTTCTTTTTCTTTATGACAACCACCTCTTCATCGCTGTTGCCGTCGGTGGGCCCGACAAGAGCCTGGTTGGCGAACTTTTGTCTAAGCTTCTCCAGTTCCACTTGCTCATCTTGGCTCCCAGAAGCCTCGGCAGCATTGCCGAGAAGCACGGAAGAAGCCTTGGGCTTTGAAAAGTCGAAATTTTCCAATTTATTTTGGGTTCTTAAATTGATCTTTTTGTTGGAGGAAGTCAGCGATGAGATTGAAGGAGAGCTTCGTGAGGGCTTCATGTCAGAACCGGGAATCGTAGCATCTCCATTGCTTGCTTGAATCACTTCATCGGGCAGGATTTCCACTCTCTTAGTTGATCTCTTTTTCTTCTTACTCTTTGTTTGGCTTTTATCGAATTCATCTGGACCTGTAACGTTCGCTGTTCTATTTAATCGGATCACATTGGCGCTTTGTTCATCATGTGCATTTTCTTCGAAGTCTAACAAATCATTGTTGGTCCTGGCTTGCACTTCTTCCTCTGCGAGATAAAATGGATTTGATTGTCTTTCCTCCTTCTTTCGCCTCTCCAGTTCTTCCTTTTCCTCCTTCGACAAAGCCCAGTCCTTAGTCGGCTGATTCTCATCAGAGCTGGAATAGGCGATCTCTTCGCTGGGCTCTATATCGCTAATATCGCTAGCCATAGATCCTTCGGAATGCACGCTAGTATTTCCATCCTGTTCGAGAATCTGTTCCAATTCTTCAGCAGTCAAAAAAGGTGTTTCACAATCCACTGTAACATTACGTTGCATCTGCTGCTGGGCCCCAGATGAGATCGGTTTCAACTCATAGTAGTTAAAAAGACTAGGTATCACATCGCTAATCAAAAGTGGAAGCCCATCCGGATCATCATTTAACGCCTCGCTACTTAGCTTCAGCAATTCCATTGACTCAATAGCACGCTCCTGCACCTCAAAATATTTGGAGCAGGACAACCTCTCTAGATATCGCAGAAGGGATCTCATTATACCTTTCAATCGAGCTCGATCGGTATGCTCATGATTGTTGCTCCAATGACTGAAGATTTTCAGCAATGCAATAATTACAATCTGCTGAACGCTAGGCGCATAATAGTGGTCCTTCGCTATTATGGACTCAATTAAGTCATCACCGTTGTCTATTAAAGAGGAAAACTCTCCAAGACTCCAAATGAGTTCTTTCAAAACTCCTGGTATTTGTGTGTATATGCTGTCAGTGGAGAGTAATTTTATTATAGTTGACATAGTATCCTCTCTCATACTAGGCACTTTGACCATAATGTTCCTAAACTGTTCACCAATTTTTTGCTCCAATCTTGGTTCTGACAGCTCTTGGCACAACATGGCAATATCAAGCAGAACGCTGTTGTACCAGTTAAAGTCGCTGAGGTTGGAGTAGTCATCCATCGAACATATGTGGATGATTGTATTCATCATCTTTGTTTTGTATGATTCCGTAATTACGATCGAAATCTCCTTCGTTGACTCGAATCTCGAAGCACCGATTTTCATAACTGCCTTGCCTTCTTCTGTAAGTTGTTTTAGTAGCGTCAATACTATGCTTTGCAAGTTATCTTCGTTGACTATACCCTCGACGAGCTCCAATGCCTTTGATCTAGTGGAAATGTCAACGTCATTCAACAAACGAAGCACCAGTTTGTCGAACTGAGAGATAAACGCGACATTGATCTTACCAATCTTGTAGAACAAAACGCAACTAATATACCTTAAATTTGGATCAGACGAGTCGCAGAAGTTGTGCAGACGGTCCAAGCAGCAAATCGCCGTATCGTATTCTTGCCCATCTAGCATGTTACCTTTCACAATACAGTTTATGGACTCATACAACACCGACGTCGCCATTGTAGAATCCATAAGCTCGAGGATCTTGGGTAAAAGCTTGGGTCTCAGTTTTGGCTCTATCTTCGATAGATTAGTAAAAAGCTTCAACAGTCTGATGATGATCCAATTGTTGGATATAGTAACCAAGATCTCATAGAGTATTGGCGATAACTGGATAAACGGCTTAGGATTTTGCTTGGAAAGCTCGCAAATCACACTCACCATAGCCGACAACACAGAAGTATCATCATCCTCAAGTTTAGCCGCAAACTTGTCAAAGTTATCTCTTAACGCCTCCGGGTACTGTAAAAAGACCTTGAACAGCGCTGTAACCGCCTTTTTCCTGATATAGGGCTTCGGACTATTCAGCATACTGAACAAATCATCGCAGATATCCGCTGCCAACGCCGGAGTAACGATGGTAGACAATCCGCTTAATGCAATTCCAACCTTCACCACGTCGTAGTTTCCGCCAAACTTCAAATCCTTCTTCATCAAGTTAGTGGCCAGCATCAAGACATCGGAGTCCTTATGAAATGACTGCGAAGCAGCAAGATATCCTACCCGTTTCTGCTGCAGCTTACTGCTACTCATAACTTCCAGTATATGGAAGTTCGCCCATGACATATCGAAACCATACATTTCCAGATACGTCAACTTGAGGATCGCGTTGGTCTTTATGTTCATGTCGGGAGAATTGGCCTCTTCTCGGCACTCACTGAGGGCCTGAGCCAGGAATTGCTGCAATTTTTCAGGTGTTCCATTGTTGGATCGTATGCCCTTAATGAGATCCTTTAGCGATTTTTCGAAGAATATACCAAATGGTCGAAGTCTCTGCTTCACATCATCGGCAGACGGAGCATATAAAGATGTCATAGCGATTATCTTGTGGACTTCTGGTCTCTCTTTATCATCTTAGAGTAATGTCTAGTTAGTATGCTGTAGGGCGATTTCCTTAAGACTTAGACAAAAAATACACTATATTATGAAGGTATAAAAAATGCTTAATTGCCTGCAAAAGCATTGATGTCTGACCGTGATGAGTGTGCCGACTATGACTCCAAGAGGTCACAAAGTCCCAGCATCGACTCTCAAGCGTATGCGATCCCAATGCCTGCTGAAATAGTGAGCCAGCTGTCCGAAGGCAGTAGCGACGATGAGGTGGATAATTCGAACATAGAGGACAGTAACGGGGACATGTTTTTGGATAATTTGGTTCCTGGAGCCAGCAGTGGGCTTTTTATGGACTCACAGGATGCGGGACCGATGCTGGATGTTTCTAAGTACATATTTGATTCGTTAATTCAGGCTATTAACTCAGCCGATTTTGCAGAAGCCATCTCTTTGCAAACCAAGACATCTGCTGTGATTAATGCGAGGAGTATGAAACTGAAGCAATTGATAGATAGCACCAAAGAGCAGTTGGCCCATTTTAAGAGTCGCTTTGAGCGAGGTGCCGAGACATCGAAAGCCATGCGACACAACCTGCGACAGACCAGAGAGACAATCAGCAAGATCAATGCTGAGCTTGGTACTGCATATCCTATCGAGTTGAACCAAGCCAGGGAGAAAGTGCTGGAGCGTCAGTTTGGCGAGAGTCCTGAGAGTCAGTCAGATCCATGATAACCCGACAGACGTCCATGCCACGAGACATTGAACGACTAGAACTGACGGGTGGTTATCCTACTCGCCATACTTCCAGAGCTACAATGTGAAATTTCCTGCCCTCCCGGCTCAGCACGTCGTTGCCGAAGGTGAGACTGGGGCAGGAAACCCCATGCAATAAACTGTCGTCGACCCACAGGCCGTAATGACCGTCTCCCGCGCCCAAAGAAAGAAACTTGGACTGGCAATAGATGGCGAATTCGTTGACTCCAGTCATCGGATAGCCTCTGAACTGCCATCCGTACTCACCGTCGTGGACCTTTTCCTCGCTCTGGCAGCCGGTATCACGACGTTCACCAATGCTCAAACCACGAACTCTGTCCATCTTCCACAGAAAGCACTCCCCATTCCCATAGTATCGCCTATTTTCGGTAGGGTGGAAAGGCTCGTTCGTGTAGGCACCAAATATCCCGTGCTTGCGATCTTTGATCACCAGCACGTACCCAACTCTCATGGGCGTCGCTCTCTCTGGTGCTACGTTGTCATACAATGACCTCAGGGATGCGCCGTGCTGCTCGAGGCTATACAACAGCTGCCAGTCTGTATACAATTGCACTCTCGTGGGCATTAAATTTCGTAACTCGTCGCACATATCAGGCATCAGAAGCTTGTTTTTAGTCGTGGGCAGATACCCATTGAGTTTTACAGTAGGCAAGGCATCATCTTGATAAATCAGGCCCCCGTCAACACTTCCCCGTCTAACCCTCAAAGATTTTCTAGTTGATTGCTCAGTTGCGGTCGATACCGGCGATGACGAGCGACTACTCGCCTCTTCTGGGGATATAGCTGTCTTGAGCCTATCGAGGGCTTGCCTCATGCCAAACACCATGCTGAATAGATACCAAACTGCATCCAAAGCCTTCAGTTGAATCTACTTTGATATATGTGAGATCTCCCAGTGTATGCTGGCAGTCGCTTAGTATAAGACATAGCGTCATGTGATTGAGCCGAATAGTATAAAACCATTAATGCTGGACCTGAAGCTGGCCATGTAATCTCCTTAGCGGCCTTCACTTCTTGGTCGCCAGGTGGCTACATCCTGGCTTTCTTTGGTTCTTCTGTCGTTCCTGGTTCGAGCGATCGCTCTAGGCTTGCAGGCGTGGCAAAGCACCATCTATATTATCTAATATACACTTCCTAGTTACAGCGATTGAATTAGTCAAATGTTATCTTCTTAGGTTTCTTATTCATGTCGACGTCTTTATAGAAGGCGCCGTATGCGCTGTGTTCTTTCTTCTTAGTATGCGTTCCGAATTTCTTCAGATCCTCTGGCACAGGCTGATTGGCGCCGTTAAGAACGTTTACGAGGGCACCGGCTAGATGCTTTTCTTGCTCCGTGAAGAGGGTATGTGCGGTGCCGGTCTGGCCCGCTCTCCCGGTTCTACCAATCCTGTGGACGTAGTCTTCCACTGTGAGCGGGAAGGTCAGGTTAATCACTGTCTTGACGTTTGGTATGTCGAGACCACGAGCGGCGACGTCGGTGGCCAAAAGGAGGTTCGAAGCTCCGGATTTGAACTCGCTCAGAGCCTGTGTTCTTTGTTGCTGCGACAAGTCACCGTGAATTGCAGCAACCTTGTAGCCGTTGTACTTCAGATTCCGCTCGACTCTGGCAGCTTCCTTCTTGTATAGGGCGAAAATCAGCACTTTGTCGTTCTTCTTGGCTCCCGACTGGTACTTCTTCAGCAGTTCAAGTAGTTTCTTCTCCTTTTGGAATTGCTCAATAACTTCCACAACTTGGGTAATCCTCTTGTTCGCACTCAATTCGTCTCTGTTACCGATCGAAACTTTTACGGGATCAGACATGAAAGTGGAGGCCAGTTCACGGACTTCTTTTGGCCAGGTGGCCGTGAACATCAGCGTCTGTCTACCTTTAGTGTTCGTCTCTTTCATAATGTTCTTGATGTCTTCCTCAAAACCCTTTTCCAGCATTCTATCAGCCTCGTCAAGCACTAAGTATGAAACATTGGATAAATCCACAGAGCCCTCCTGCATCAGATCCAGCAATCTTCCTGGAGTGGCCACTACCACCTGCGTCTTCTTTAATTTTTCCCTTTGCTCATGTTTTGGCACACCGCCATAGACGCAACAGCAGTCTAGCTTCGCTTTCTCAGTCAAAAGAACCAGATTGTCATAAATCTGGGAGGCAAGTTCTCTGGTTGGCGAAATGACCAATACCTGTACTCCCTTCGGTTTACTGGATTGAGTAACCAGTTTATTGATTGCTGGCACACCGAATGCGAACGTCTTACCAGAACCGGTCTCGGCGACACCAATAACGTCTTTCCCCGACAAAAGGTAAGGCCAGGAGACAGATTGAATAGGCGTTGGTTTTGTAAAAACGGAAAGAGCCGATTGTATTCTTGAATCCAAGGATAGCTCATCAAACGTTAACACAGGCTGGATATGCCTTTCAATTGGATAATCCACACTAACTTCATTTTCCTTGTAGAAAGCACTGATCTCAGGTTCGGAAGACTTGTGAATAACAGCACCAGTGTCGACCTTTTCTATCTGCTCGATACAGTTTTCTTTGCTCTCCTCCCGCTTATCTTTCTTGTCCTTTTTATCCTTCTTGTGTTTCTTGTCCTTCTTATCCTTCTTATCTTTCTTGTGCTTTTTCCTCTCCGTTTTCAGATCATCTTGAGACTTTCTCTTTTTCTCCTTTATCTCTTCTTTCGTCATGATCTTATACTAGTGACGATTAAGCAATTGACCACTGTTGCTTTCAAAACTGTAGCTCTTGACACTCATTTATTGTATAGATTAGCAGTATTTTGGCATTATTAGTCGCGATGAGCTGGAAAAATTTTCGAAGAGGTGACAGCAAAAAGAAACGGGCGTCAGCGTCACAAATTAATTCGATTTTAATACAATCAGGTGCTAATTTACAAGATTGGCTAAGGCATAGAAGAGCGCGGTCATTCGCTGGATTTGGAGTCTTTGCCAGTCATAAGAACCATTTCCGGTTGGCTGTGTTCGATGTCGGAGTCTTCTGTAGGAACCAAGTTGGTGAGTAATTCCTCTTCCTCCGCTATGGCAGAAAATTCTTTACGGCCTTTAAACCTCCAATACGCTAATGAGTAGAGTGTGAAACCAACTATGACCACACAGACGTAGTTCATATTGTTTCTATCCACTGGTAAGGTTGGAGGAAAAGAGAAGAAGACAATGCTGAAGACTGTCCAGCAAAGAAGAACGATGTTCGCAAAATAGCCGACTGGACCTAGCCAGAAGGGACCATGCTTGATCTGACGTTTCTTACGCAGCAGACATATGACCGGGATGGCGTACGATAGCAGTAAGAAGGCGATACAACCGGTGATTAGGGAATTGAAAGCAGTGCTCGATGCCAGATATAGCAAGCCGATTAACGAGACCCAGGCACAAGACATCAAATGTGCGTTCAGCGGGACGCCCACCTGCGGGTTAACTTGGGACCAAAAACGGGAAAATGGCAGACCCCTATCTCTGGCAAAGGACCAGCCCAGTCTTGCCTGCCAAGTGTGGCAGGCAATGACGCAGCCAAAGGAAGTAAACAAAACCAAGCATCCCAAGAATATAGCACCAGACTTATTGCCGAGAGCCTGGTTGTAGATATCCAGAATTGGTGCACCTGTGTTAGATTGCATTAACCCAGCCAGGTCACGAATAGAGAAGAACATAGAGATCACATAGCAGAAAGATGTAACAAAGCCAATAGCGACAGTGCCCATTATCGCGATAGGAATGACCCTTTCCGGTCTCTCGACCTCAAACGCCATATGGGTGGCGCAATCCAAGCAGGAGAAAGACCATGCAGGGTTGATGAGACCGACTATGAACGCAATTCCTCCGTTTTTCCAGCCTGTTTCGTTGTAAAAGGTTGCGAAGACGAACTTGGCATCATTAAACTTACCACTGGAGCATGCAAGCACGGTAATGGTGATTGTGAAGAAGGATAGCAAAGAAATATACAGCGAAGACGCCGAGATAAGTGGCAACGATCTACCATAGCAATTGAATATCAGCAAAAACAGATGCAACAGCTCAAAGCAGACAAATACGTGCCATCTCTTTACCTCAAAATTGGGATGCGTCAAAGCGTACATACCAACCAATTCGGCGGCCACTGACAGCGTTGTAGAAGCAGTTGTAAAGACAGATCCTGCATACGCAAACGAACCACATAGATAGGCCGCAAACCTTTTGTGCTTTGGTGGCGCCAATTTCAACGACCACCAAAACTGGCCTCCCGCGTGAGGATAGGCAGAGGATAGTTCACCCAGAGATATCCCAATACAAACCGATACCAGAGCCACGATTATGATACCATAAACAATCATCATGGGTCCACCAGAAGAGATACCAGTGACCATGGAGACTGAGATTCCGAACCACGAATTTGTTAGGCCAAAACCCACCCCAAGGATCGACCATAAGGAGAAAGATTTCCGCAGGTGAATTTCTCCACCGTGATTGTCGTAAGCCACATCCAATTCGGTTTTGGAGTCTGTTTTTTGCAGGCGTGAATCTCTGTTGTGCAATTCGCCCTGAGATGCGACATCGACGTCGTAAGAGGAAGTCCGAGAGACGCCAGCCATTGTTAATCCCGAGCCGATTGTACTGGCTACCGGCAAGCAACTTAACTTATGGAACAAGAGTGGTGATAAATAGTTTAGCTGATCTGCTTGCTCGAGGTGCTGCCAATCTGCCAATCCATTTTCTTTTCAATTAAAATTTTCACATGCTTTCCAACATGTGAAAATGATAACGCGGAACTATAAAAGGCTCGAAGATACAGATCCCAGCTTACCCGAGATCCATTCGCAAAAGTGGAACGGTAGTCAAGTTCGATCGGTTGTGTTCTTAAGGAGTCACGACCTTACGATCCTCCGTGACTGTTCCTTTCAGGCATAGCTAAAGCACATAATTCCGAAAGCGTTAGCCGTGTTACGACCGCCAGCTTGCTCACTTAATTTCATCTCTATGGCAAGAAAGTTATGGTTGCTGACCCACCTAGACTTGTAAAACAAGCCTTGAGCGGCTGATCGAGACAAACAGGCCTTGCCCGATAAGTTGATATCGGGCTCCTCAGGCACGATCTGGAACCTGGAATAACATAGGTTTTCGACCATATCGCATTGGGCTGCCTCAGGTTCCAAAATTGGTAGTGTCGTGATCAACTCAGCGATAACATTACAGCTAGGGATTCGGGGGATTAGTCCATAATCGTATCGATAAGAGAAATTGTATGAAAACTTCCTGTACGGGCGTTACTCATAGTGGATAGCGCTTTTGGTTAACCGCAGTTCATCAGAATGGATTCAGAGGACATCGCTTACAGAAGTCTCCGGTAAGAAACGGACAGCTATTCGACACTCGCTTGTTCTGGACCTTCTAGCACTTTCTTTCGCAGCGTCTGACAGAGTACCCAGGTTCAAAACAAGACTGAATTGACCTGAAACCTGCCGCCAGACCAACTGAGCACTACTGACTTCATACACTGCTGGCATCCTTCTAGTAGTTCAGCTCTTGATCAACGGCACGTACGTAATGATCGTTAATTCAACTGTCTACGTTGGATATACATAGTGGTTGGTAGAAGAGGATAAGGACAACTAGCAAGTCAATTTAGACCCTCTGTCTCGCTGGGATTGAATCGTTGTTGCTGCGGTTAACATGTCTGTTCCTAAGGCAAGGCTGCTCAAAGTTGCCGAAATATCAGCAAAGATTTTTGATCAAAATTTTAACCCGACGAATGCTAGAACAGGCTCGAAGATCTTGTCTCAGAGGCTGAAAGGTCCGGCGATAGCAGGGTACTATGGAAATCCAGACTTTTTGAAATTCAGACATTTAAAGACTTTGTATCCTGGATTCCAGTTTGTAGACTTAGAAGAGGAATACCGACTGTCTATGATTGAAGCAAGGAAACGTCGTGGTAAAGGTGCTCCAAAGAAGAAGAAAGAAGCCAGCAGTGGTGGGAAGACTAAGAAGAGGAAGTAGATAACCCCAAATTCATGTCCATATGTATATATTAGTAAAATGCAAGATTTCACGTCAAAGATCTTTACTGCTCGACACAAGTGCCGAAAGCTTGTCATAAATGGTGGCGATTTTGATGGGCTTCGAAGGTAACGAAGAGTACAATAGCTGGTAAAGATTGTTTCTATGCATGGCAAGGGGTTCTCCCAGTAGGACTTGTTTGAAGGTCCTTGCTGAGAGATAGGTATCTTTCATTTGGTGAATCAATGCGAGATACGGGCTGAACATGGAACCAACGCTGAGAGGCCTGTTCTTTAATTCAAGCCTTGAGGAGCCATCGGTCTGCTCAATTGAAATGCCGCCAGGAATCCGCCTTGGGTCCTTTAACCTTAGCAGCAGAGCAAACAAAGGGAAATGGTTAAGCAGCGCAATTACCGATTCCAGTCCGATCTGGATAAAAATCGTGGTCAACCGAAATGCCGTAAATGAATAGTAGAATGCTAGCACTGTAGGTGCCAAAAAAACGAGGATGATGAAGAATAGCGTGCCGAGCAGTAACTCGTCGAGCTCGAAGACGTTGTTGTCAACTCTGTTTCGCAGTACGTTCCTCTTCTTGCCGCAAAACAAATGGAATAAGCTCTTCATTATCTGGAGTTGCCAATGATATATCTTGCCACTGATGTGATAGAAGACATAGATATGAAGAGTCAGGATGGAAAAGAAATCAAGAATCACTGAGAAAGCGAATGCTCCTCCAAAACAACATCCCAAATTACCGACTAGCCGTAGGAACATGCTCAAGTTATCAGGTTTCACCAGGGGCTGGATGAGATTTGCATGAGAAAACTCTATGATCCAAAGGAAGAGGTCGCTCAGAAATCTCGCCAGTTCTTCATTCAGCTTTATGCCCAAAGGGTTGTTAGCCAGAGACGAAGTCACAGTTTTTAACATGTCATAGAGAAAGAAGTCGATGATCTTACTCAACAATCGCGTCAGCCTTTCACTCCATTCAAACAGAAATGCGGCGAATATCAGCCCGAAGGAGATATCATTCAGAAAGAGCCACACTGTGTTGTAAAAACGGATATAATCAGGATAGTAATTCGACGGCAGATCTTTCCTGAGGGTTGCAGACGCTTCGGAATACGTCCTAAAGCGTGGAAGCGCTTTTCTTAATGACATGTTCATATTGATTCGCAAGTACTGCACCGGAAAATAGCACGTCTGCTGACAACGTAAATCGATCTGTTGTGCCATGGCAGAGAACGCGACAAGCTTCATACGCCGCCAGTTTAGAGCATTGTAGGTGTAAAGGGAAAACTGACAAACAATGACAGTCAAATAAAGTCCCAAGAGACATAGTGTCCGCCACACTGCTGATTCCTTGTACTGCACTCTTATCAGATTCAGCACTCTTGTCGACAGATCTTCTGCTTGCCGGCCAATGTGTGGATACTTTTCATGGAAGGCTGTCTCGTGTGTTCGGAACAAGTTCAAGAGACTTAGAGTCTGTCGTAGTCTTCTGTCATGAGCTTGATATCTCGGATGCTCCCACAATTTCGTAACATTTTTATTCACCAAAACTCCATTTCCAGTTTCCACCTCTTTCTCCGGCAAGCTCAGCGATATCGGGTCCAACGAGAAGAATTGCAGAAGTCGCTGGTTAGGTGCCTTAAACTCTATCACAGAGCAGAACTCATCTTCAAACTGCCATTCCACCTCTGCCGCCTGTTTGTGAGCAATTATGAAATAAGGCATTGCCAGTTCAGTTCCATCCAAGTTCCTACTCGGAACAATGTCGACAACCATCCAATCAGTTCCTCTCAGCTTGATAGCGACAGCCTCCAAGCCATCACAACCATTGCCATCGTATTTTCTCCTACTCAGGTGCTGTGGCCAAAATACGTAGCCAGCCATATCATTGGATTCAATTATGAGAAGATACGCTTTCCGTATGCTTTACGTGTGACGTTGATTTTTCATGTTGTATGTTCGCGAATGACGTACTAACAGCTTGTTAAAGTATAAAAGCTTAGATGTCTTATGAGCATCTCCCACAACATTCGATCAAGAACTTGATGGTTGGACTGTTTAAGACTTATAATAGGGTTTTTGAGGATGGAGAGAAGCATGAGAAGCCTCACAAGACATTTTGAGCCGGTGGCTGGTCCCAAAAGCGGTGATCAAAATGGGGAGACTCAGCCTCCCCATGATGAGCAACAACAGGCACCATTAGTTCCACCATCAGTCAACATTGTTCCACCACAAAGCGAGCCAGAGAGACATTCCATAGACGAAGCTTCTACCGAAAGTTATAAAAATGGAAGTAGAGAGGACAAGAACTTCTCTCTATCAAACATCTTCAAGTCCCGTGGGGCCAATAATCGCAAGAAGACGCTCCCAAAGCTCTCATTGAGGACAAGTTCAGTAGCCAAGGGGCACAGCGGATCGCCGCACCTTTCGGAGAGATCCTTCTCGCAAAGCTCAGCAGAGCACTCTTCAGCAACAAGACTGCGAAGGCGGAGCAATGAAAGCCGGTCATCGCACTTATCTTCGAATAGCGCCACAGATCAACCACCGCGGTCAGCAAAAGTTCTATCATTCATTGAGGCTGACGACATGGATGAGTTTAAGGATCTCCAGAAAGATTTCCATAGTGCGGTGAATAACGAAGGCCTTACCTGGCTGCCGCAACTGAACAGCCCTAAGGGCACCGTTAGTGACATCGATGGACCTAGCGAAGACCTCGAGCCAGATCCCGAAGAGAATACGTATGTCGGTATCGCGGATAGAATGATGGTGGGTAGCTCTGCCGCAGAATCAACTCGGCCTAGCAGCACGCCAAAGAAAGATACGGCAGAAAGCCACATGTATGAAAAGGAGGAGGGTGATACGACATTTGTCGTCGAGGTAGCGGATCCAAATGATATACCCGGTAGAGGATCAAAGAAGCCAGTAAAGCTTTACGGTAATTCATTAGGAATGATTTCGCCCACAAATCGTATCAGAATTAAACTCGCCATGCTTCATTGTGATCACAGGTACAAGATTTTTTATCAACTGTTATTGATGTTCTTCACGGCTTTAATGGCCTTTCGAACATACCATCCGTCGCAGTTATTCTTCATCTACAGTTTCACTTATTGGGCTGATTATCTGGCGTTTTTCTCATGCATTATGTTTACTCTCAACGATGTTACCAAAGTCGTTGCATTTGGGTTTTGGGACGACTCACAAATGTTCGCCGCCGAAGGGAAGGAATACAAGTCGTTGGCAGACACGTTTGGGATTACTAAACTTCACAAAAGCTTGAGAGATAAGTATGGGTCTCGAATCGTAGATTTCATTATTCCGTTCAAGATTGTCGGTGAAGAAGAAGAGGAAAAATATCAAATGAAGGCTCTAGCAACAGGTTTAAGAAAGACATCTTCATTTGACGACAAAGTGAATAATAAATTCCAGTCTCCAAGAGCTTTTTTGCGTTCTTCCTGGAACAGGATTGATTTCACTTCAACGGTATGCTTTTGGATCGGACTGTTTCTTGCCATACACAGGTACGATACCAGGAATGGGATACGGATTTTCAAAACGCTGGCAGTTTTGAGGATTTTGAGATTGGTCAATACTGATACAGGTTTATCTTCGATCTTAAGGGGTGTGAAGCAAGCTATACCCCAGCTGATAAACATAGGATCGATGTTAGTTTACTTTTGGGTCTTGTTTGGAGTTTTAAGTGTCCAAAGCTTCAAGGGCTCTTTACGTCGGCAGTGTGTTTGGTTCAACCAGGATGATCCTACCGACACTTATCAGTACGATATGCAATTCTGTGGCGGCTATCTTGAGCCGGGGACAAAAAAGCACATGCCGTACCTTTTCGAAGATGGGACGGCTGGTCCTGTCTCAAAGGGTTTTCTCTGCCCCGAGTATTCCAAATGCATATCTAACGCCAATCCGTATAATGGCAGAGTGAGTTTTGACAATATTGTTAACGCAATGGAGCTGGTTTTTGTTGTAATTAGTGCTAATACGTTCACCGATTTGATGTATTATACTATGGATAGTGATGAGATGGCGGCTAGTATTTTTTTTGTTGTCACAATCTTTGTTCTAACGATTTGGTTAATGAACTTGGTTATAGCAGTCTTAGTTACGTCGTTTGAATTGGCCAACGAGAAGTTCAAAAAACAAAAACTGGAAGTGAAGATGCTGGAGAGTTGGCCCATCCGGATCACTCAAGGTTATTGGAAGTATTTTCAAGTGAAAGCCCAACAAACTAGGATTCCTCCTTGGGAAGAAAAGGGTCAATATTTGCTTGAGAAGACAGAGATTGTTTTTGTTGTATTAATTGTCGTTGATCTCGTTATGAGGTGCAGACTCGACAGCTCAGTTTCTGATCACTACAGTCAGGTGTTTTTAGAAACTGATCTAATAATCTGCTCTTTACTATTTTCGGAGTCTGCTATGAGAGTCCTTCTTCATATTCACAATCCATGGAGGTTCCTAGTTAAATGGAGCTACGTTTATGATTTGGTGGTTGGTGTTGCTGCGCTCATCATAACTACACTAAAGTTTCATGGAGCAATAGATCATACGTATTACTGGCTTTCGATTGTCCATATAAGCAGGTTTTATCGCGTTGTTTATCTGTTCGGTTTTACATCAAACCTATGGAAACGCGTTCTTGGCAATCGGCTAATGATTTGGAATCTATCAGCGTTTTACTTTTTCTTCACCTTCTTAGTGTCCATTATACTTTCCGTGTTCTTTGAAGGTGTTGTACCAGATGATGCGATGTCTGAACAGCAATTTGCCATGTACTATCTTACCAATTCCTTTCTCTCTCTTTTCATCATTGGTTCAACTGAGAACTGGACAAGTATCCTTTACACGGTGCAGAGCTATTCGCCTAATATATCATCCTCATTCTTCAGTTCAGTGGTGTTGATCATATGGTTTATTCTTTCCAATTCCGTGATTCTGAATATTTTCATTGCCTTGATCTCAGAGACTATGGAGGTGAAAGAAGAGGAAAAAAGGCCATTACAAATTAAGCATTATTTGAAGTACATCTATCCCAGAAAGATAAAAGAATACACACATGCTACGTTTCTTGAACGATTGCGCAGGAAGCTGTTTCGTAAAGACAAAGCAGAGGATTCTAGAGACTTTAAGCAGTTCCTAATGAGAGGAACCGCGATCATGAATATAGCTCAGTCTCTCGACGGACTTACGGATGAGGTCAAGAGTGATTTTCCTACTATTGATTTGCCTCCGAATATCAAAGTCTCTTTTGAAAGCTTGACATATTATTTCTCATTTCTGCAAAAATTGAGGATATATGCAAACAATCCATTTTACAGGAAACCGGAGGTTCTTTTCACTGAATGCGATGATGGACCACATAGAACATTCATTTTACAGCTTAATGAGTTTGAAGATGAAAAGCTTAGCTACCTAACAAAGCACCCTTCTTTCAATTATTCCTATTTCATATTGCCACCACATCATGCTTTTCGAAGGTTCTGTCAATGCCTGGTACCTCCTAGTGTAGGTAAACGAACCGACGGTGTCCGCTTTTATGACGATGACACTGATTTATATGGGCAGAAAGTGTATTTTCATCGAATTGAAAGGGATCTCTTTGTGTTGTGTACGACGGTTGTGACTATTCTACTAATTGTCTTTTCCTGTGCAGTAACACCTTTGTACAGAAGACAGCACAATTTAGGTACATGGAGCTGGCCCACTTACCTGGACTGCGCATTTGTCGTCGTCTTCACGGTGGAATTTATCGTGAAAACTGTTGCAGATGGTGTTTTTTACACGCCGAATGGCTACTTAAGAAACCCGTGGAATGTCATTGATTTCATCGTTTTGATATCCTTGTGGATAAATTTCATTGCCTTTGTTAAAAATGATGGTGACTTATCTAGGATTTTTAAAGGCCTGACGGCCTTGAGAGCTCTGAGATGCCTAACGATTAGCCATATGGCGAGACAGACATTCAACTTGGTTGTGTTTGATGGAATTAAAAAGATATTTGAAGCTGCTTTTGTATCATTAACATTGTTATTTCCCTTCACTGTTTGGGGAATGAACATTTTTAGAGGTCGGCTTGGTACCTGTAATGACGGAACAAAAGATCAGAGTTCTTGTTATAATGAATTTACTAATACTGTTTTCGATTGGGATATTCTGATGCCTCGAGTATATCAGCAACCTGAGTTGCATCTGGATTCTTTTGGAAGCGCCTTTAGGTCCTTATATGAGATAGTGTCTCTTGAGGGTTGGACTGATTTGCTTCAAAACATGATGAACAGCACTGGAATTGGGACAGTTACTTCATTCTTTGCATCACCTCAAAACGCAATATTTTTGGTCCTTTTCAACTTCCTGAGTATGGTTTTCATCTTAAATTTATTCGTTTCTTTCATCATTAATAACCATGCTAAAACAACAGGAAGCGCATATTTTACCACTGAAGAAAAGTCTTGGCTAGAGGCCAAGAAATTGCTGTCTCAGGCTAAACCCAAATCAATCCCATGTCTATTCGAGCTATCAAGCTCCCGAAGGTTTTTCTACCGATTAGCTGTTGAAAAAAGCAACTTTTATTATGCTTCGATATTGCAATTGTTCCTATATCTACACATAATAATGCTGCTTTGCCGCTCTTACAATAAAGCAGGGACTCAAATTCAGTTTGAGGATGTTTTCTTCATGATATCAACTACCATCTTTCTAGTTCAGGAACTTTTCCATCAGTATGGCGAGGGCCTGAGACTGTACAGGAAATCCACTTGGAACCGACTTCGGTTTGCAATAGTCGCCACATCCTTTATCCTCACAGCCATGGGGCTCAGCTTGTCTACTAATGCCAAGTCGTTCAATAACTTGAAGGAACTATTCCACTTAATGTTTTTTATCTTCATCATACCGCAGAATGACATGCTCTCTGAATTAATTCAAACTGCTGTGGCAAGCTGGCCACCCATTCTATCCCTTACTTATACGTGGGGAATTCTGTTCCTGGTATATGCCATTGCTTTAAACCAAATTTTTGGCTTAACTAAGTTAGGACCAAATACAACAGGAAATATAAATTTCAGAACAATTACCAAATCCCTGATAGTACTGTTTCGCTGTAGCTTCGGTGAAGGCTGGAATTATATTATGGCTGATTTAACAGTTAGTACTCCCTATTGTTATTCGCTTCCCGGATCTGACAGTGATTGCGGATCTGAACTATATGCCTATCTGTTGTTAATGTCCTGGAATGTTCTATCAATGTACATTTTCGTCAACATGTTCATTTCGCTTATCATGGGTAACTTCAGTTACGTTTACCGTAAAGGAGGTTCAAAGTCACCAATTGGCAGGAGGGACATATTAAATTTTGTTGAAGCATGGGCCAAATTAGATACAGATGGTTGTGGAGAATTAGAGTTTTCCTTTTTACCTAAACTCATGCACTCCTTCAGCGGTCCACTGAGTTTTTGCATATGGGAAGGAAGACTTACCGTCAGTAATCTGGTTAAGAACTATATGGAGGTGAACCCAGATGATCCTTATGACATAAAAATAGATCTGGCTGGTCTCAACAAAGAGCTTTCATTGATAGATAAGCGTAAAATTATCCAGAGACGTCTTCAATATCGAAGGTTTGTGCAAGAGGTATACCACATTGATGCATATAGTGGCGCAATGAAGTTCTCAAATTTACTACAGCTGGTTCCTCTTTATACCACTTACGATCCGAGAGAATGCCTAGGCATCGATGAATACGTGCGCCACCTATACAACCTGGGTAAAGTGGATAAGTTCTTGGAGAATGAGAAGAATGTTGAAGTCTTGAATATGGTTGTAACCAGATGGAAGTATAGAGCAAACAAAAGGAATAAAATACTTAAGAGTTCAACTAATGTTCAGACGTTTGAGCTTAACTCCAATCCGTTTGATGATGCAACAGAGAGAGTTTCTAGTGAACTTAATGTTGCAAGTACTCCTCTAATGGACTTTGGTGTGGACCAATTCATATGGTCTCCAAGAAACAATAAGCATGAGAAAAACAATGGCAAGCTTTAAATAATCTATGTCTTTGACCAGAAGGACACAAAGCAGGCTTGAGAATCCAAGCTTTATTTTATAGAGCACCTGCCATCGACCATCTGTATCCCAATTTTTGCCTGAATACATCTTATACACTCTTATTGGAATCACACATCCTTTCGTGACAATATCTCCTCGATCAGATCCTCACCTACAGCGTCATTATAGTCTTCATCTGAAATATTGGATTTCGGACCATGGAAATACTTCCTTCTGTAAGTGACATAATAAATCCAGGACAGAATCCAGATACCTGGGCCGATGACACAAGCATAATTCATGGTTTTGTCTGTTAAACCATGTTGTTGAGATGGGAACATGACCAGAATGATGATGAAAGCTTGATATATCACACCGAACCAAGCGACAATGGGTGACCAGAAGCTACCCAAGTAAAAAGGTCCTGGTCTAAATAAGTCCCTACCAAACGTCAATCTGAGAAAGGTGGGTGTTGACCAGGCCAAATTATTACCTGCAACAGCTAAACTAAACAATGCTGCTGCTGCAGGACCATCCAAGCAGAGTAGACCCAAAGCCAATGAAGCAGCACAAGCGGCAATAATGGCTACGAATGGAACTGAATACCTTTTGTTGACAATCTTAATGTACTTTGAAAAGGGCAAACCATCATCACGAGCAAATGCCCAAACCTGCCTTGAGATGGCAGTAACAATAGAGGCTCCCATCAAGAATTGACAAAATGCAATCAATGCCATAAACGCAACGGCCCACTTCTTTCCTAACGAATCGAAGATAATTTGCGCAAGGACAATCTCAAAATCGGTGCCTAACACCGTCTCAACGTCTGGATTCATGCAAGCCATAATGCAAATGATAAGCAGCCAACCCAGAATCCAGCAGACTAGAACTGACGCAATAATACCAATCGGAACTGATTTCTTGGCATCCTTCGCTTCTTCCGATTGATGTACGCAGGAGTCAAATGAACCGATCGTCCAGACAGCCGGCATAAACCCTGCCAAGCAGAACTGCCAGCCGTTGTTCCAATCGCTGAAATTGTGATAGTTACCAAAAATGAAGTTACCATCGTTGAATCCACCTCGGTTGATCTTTGTACCAATAGGTAACGCTATAAACAGCAGGATCATGATGAAAACGTTTGATACAATGCTCACAATTTGAAGACGTGCCACCACGGAAGACGCCATACAGGTCAGTAAACACATGGCAACAACTGCGGCCGCAAAAATCCCGTAAGCCTTGCCGTTGGTGACTTCAAAGTCCCCATCTCTAGAAATAACCACTGCGGCAAGTACCTCCAGGGCAAACCCGTACGAGATGGAGCAAACGCCAGCCGCGAGGGCCAAAGAGTTGGAACACCCAATCACGAATGAGATGACTTCCTTGTAGCCTTTGGGTGCATAGTAATATGTCCAGTAGTACAATCCGCCAGCCGTTGGAATGGCGCTGGCGTTCTCAGCCATCGTGATCGCCACCATAAGAATGAAAAGAGCCGCAACGAACCAACCCCAAACCAGCGTGGCAGGTCCCCCGGCGAGACCACCTCCCATAACAGACGCTATCGAGGGCAGCAGCCCCATAATCGAAAACGCAACACCGAACACTTGCAGTGTCGAAAACTGACGCTTCAGCTCTTGTTTATAACCAATCTCAGCCAACAGCTGATTATCATTGACCGATGTTGCAGAATTGATGTAATTGACTTCGCCAGCGCCTGTCTTTGACTGCACATAGCGAATATTCGATGCTATATTGCCCATCTCATAGGCAGAGCCTTCGGCGATCGAAACCCGAGGCGTTTTAACCGTTACAGACTTGCCGTCGTCACCCATCTTGGCTTGCCAGTCTACGACAGGACTACCGATCGATCTACGAGCCAGCAAACAATCACATATATATGTATTGAAATTTACACCATACAAGAAGCTTGATCGGAGCATTGAGCTTACATAGGCAGATAAGTCAACATGATAATCAAGCAAAGCAGTGTTATCTTATCCTGCTTCCGAGTGTTGAACAGTTCAATCTACCGCCAGCGGGACTTGCTTGCGCTGTCTAATCGACAATCACTGCAGCCGTGGAGTTTCGGCGGGAAACGTTGCTTTTGCAGATTAAAAAGCTTGGCGCTTGGCAAAAAAAGATAAATTGATAACGAATTTGTGAAAAACTGCGCAAGCCCGGAATCGAACCGGGGGCCCAACGATGGCAACGTTGGATTTTACCACTAAACCACTTGCGCTTGTATTTCGAAAAAAAGACTTTAAAAAAAAGATATACAGAAATGAACTACTGCCCCAACTATCCCATCGTTCAAGTGAGATTAGGAATAGAAATAGCTGGGGATTGTTCTTTGATGCTCTATTTCGCTCAAGAATGTTTGTTTTTATGGTTCTTTGAGCGGTAAATGATGAAAAGATTACCCGGACTAGAATGTCAAAAGCTTTCAAGGTGAGATGTCCCTGTTGTGCTGATCGGATGAAGCACCGGGCAGGGACAGAGCTAGTTCGGTAGTTGAGAGCAGTCTGCGTATCCGTTGGAAAGCTCACATTCTATTTCAAGCTTTGTGATATTGTAGCAATTGAACTCAGGGACCGCATTGTCCCTACATAGTCTGAAAGAAAACAAACTTGGGGTTGAAAAGTGTACAGAGTAAAAGGTATTTTACATTGAACCGATGGAGTCAATTTTAGATTTCTCTAGTGATCTGAATATCACAACGCTCGACGAGGTGGTAGACACCTTTTACAAAGGATCGGGAGCGCAGCAAAAACAAGCACAGGACATTTTGACCAAATTTCAAGAGCATCCAGATGCATGGCAACGTGCTGACAAGATATTGCAGTTTTCGAACAATGCGCAGACCAAGTTTATTGGATTGACCATTTTGGATAAACTAATCACTACGAAATGGAAGCTCTTGCCCGAGGAGCAACGGGTCGGCATCAGAAACTTCGTGGTCGGGATGATCATAGTGATGTGTCAAGGTGATGCGTTATTTCATTCGCAGAAAAACCTTATCAACAAGGCGGATTTGACTTTGGTCCAGATCTTGAAGCAGGAATGGCCTCAGAATTGGCCAGATTTTATCCCCGAGTTGATCGGAAGCTCGAACTCTTCTGTCAACGTGTGTGAAAATAACATGATTATCCTGAAGCTATTGTCTGAAGAAGTGTTTGATTTCTCCGCGGAACAAATGACGCAGGCAAAATCACTGCATCTAAAGACTTCAATGTCCAAGGAATTTGAACAAATTTTCAAGCTTTGTTACCAGGTCCTTGAACAGGGGTCTTCGACGTCTTTGATTGTAGCTGCTTTGGAGTCTCTTTTGAGATATCTGCACTGGATTCCATACCGCTACATTTACGAGAGCAACATTTTAGAACTGCTAAGCACCAAATTTTTGATGTCAGCCGAAACAAGAGCTGTCACTTTGAAATGTTTGACTGAAGTATCAAACCTCGAAATACCACAAGATAATTCTCGCATCAAGACCCAGACAGTTCTTTTCTTTCAAAACAGTTTACAACAAATTGCAGGTAATGTAATTCCTGTGACAGCGGATTTAAAAGCTACCTACGCCACGGCCACCGGTATGGATCAATCTTTTCTGCAGGATTTTGCAATGTTTTTGACAACTTACCTGGCACGTCACAGATCTCTCCTGGAAGAATTGTCTGGAGCTGACGGTAATCTGCGGGAGCTGCTTTTGAATGCTCATCAATACTTGATCCAACTGTCTAAAATAGACGAAAGGGAACTTTTCAAAACGACATTGGATTACTGGCATAATTTGGTGGCCGCTTTGTTTTTAGAGGTGCAACAGCTGCCACACAATGAAATGAATCCCTTGATGCAGCTATCTATGGGATCTCAGTCCATTACAAGTAACAGTGGAGCTCTAAATCCAGAGTTTTTGAGAAGGTTTCCATTGAAAAAACATATTTACGATGAAATCTGCTCTCAATTAAGGTGGGTTATCATTGAGAATATGGTCAGACCCGAAGAAGTGCTGATTGTGGAAAATGACGAAGGTGAAATAGTGAGAGAATTTGTCAAGGAATCAGATACCATTCAGCTTTACAAGTCTGAAAGGGAGGTTCTTGTTTACTTAACCCATTTGGATGTTATAGATACGGAGGAGATCATGATCAGTAAACTAGCAAGACAAATAGATGGCTCAGAATGGTCATGGCATAATATCAACACGCTCTGCTGGGCCATTGGTTCTATCTCTGGTACGATGAGTGAAGAGACAGAGAAAAGATTCGTCGTTACTGTGATAAAGGATCTATTGGCACTAACCGAGAAAAAGAGAGGTAAGGACAACAAAGCCGTTGTGGCGTCGAACATCATGTATGTTGTGGGCCAATATCCTCGTTTCTTGAAAGCACACTGGAACTTCCTAAGAACTGTTGTGTTGAAGTTGTTCGAGTTTATGCATGAGACACACGAAGGTGTGCAGGACATGGCTTGTGATACCTTTATAAAAATTGTTCAGAAGTGTAAATATCACTTCGTCATCCAGCAACCGAGAGAATCCGAGCCATTCATCCAAACTATCATTAGAGACATCCAGGAAACTACTGCTGATTTGCAGCCGCAACAGGTCCATACTTTCTACAGAGCGTGTGGTTTGATCGTAAGTGAAGAAAGAAATGCTGGTGAGAGAGATAGATTGCTGAGTGAATTGATGCAGCTGCCCAACATGGCTTGGGATGCCATAGTTGAGCAATCTTCTGCCAATACTGATTTGCTATTGGACTCAGAAACGGTGAAAATAATTGCAAACATTATCAAAACAAATGTTGCAGTCTGTACCTCAATGGGGGCAGATTTCTACTCCCAACTTGGTCACATATACTACAACATGCTTCAACTGTACAGAGCTGTCTCTTCAATGATTTCCACTCAAGTCGCAAACGAGGGTTTGATTGCTACCAAGACACCCAAGGTGCGTGGCTTAAGAACAATAAAGAAAGAGATTTTGAAGTTGATTGAAATATACATTTCAAAGGCAAAGAATCTGGAAGTTGTCGAAGTCCTCGTGGAGCCACTACTAAATGCTGTTCTTGAGGATTATATGAAGAATGTCCCAGATGCTAGAGATGCCGAAGTTTTGAACTGCATGACCACAGTGGTGCACAAGGTTGGTCATATGATACCTCAGGGTGTTATTTTGATTCTGCAAAGTGTCTTCGAATGTACATTGAACATGATCAATAAAGATTTCACCGAATACCCTGAACATCGTGTCGAGTTTTACAAGTTGTTGAAGGCAATCAATGAAAAGTCATTCAATGCTCTGTTGGAACTCCCCGCAGCTGCATTCAAATTGTTCGTGGACTCTATCTGCTGGGCTTTCAAACATAACAATCGTGAGGTCGAGGTTAACGGCTTACAAATCGCCGTCGATCTCGTTAAGAACATCGAGAAATTGAACGGATCAACTTTCGCTAATGCGTTCTTCAAGAATTTCTACTTCACATTCGTAAGTGAGACGTTTTACGTTCTCACCGATTCTGATCACAAATCAGGGTTCTCGAAGCAGTCTCTGTTGCTAATGAGGCTTATCTCACTTGTTGAAGATAATAAAATTGGCGTACCTCTTTACGCTGAGGGTGAAGCTCCAGAAGGTACTTCAAACCAGGTATATTTGAATGAATACCTGGCCAACATGCTTGGCAACGCATTTCCACATTTGGCCAGAGAACAGGTCACAAATTTCTTGATAGCGTTGCTCAAACAATACAAAGATCCTTCAAAGTTCAATGGTACTTTAAGAGATTTTCTGGTACAGATCAAAGAAGTGGGAGGCGATCCGACCGATTATCTATTTGCAGAAGAGAAGGAGAAAGCTTTGCTCGAACAAAGCAGACTTGAAAAGGAGAGAGCTTCTAAAGTCGGCGGGTTGTTGAAGCCTTCCGAGCTCGACGATGATTAGCGGCCTTCAAGCTTTAATAACATAGCCATACTCATTTCTCTCAATGCGAACAGCGCTTGTATTCTGTGAGCGATAACTATATATACAAGTAAAAAGAGAACATCTACAAATCTTTTGACTATCAGGTTTCAAAGCTCAGTAGGAGGCTTCTTGATAGCATCTTGGATCTTGACAAAAGCACCCTTAGGACCGGCAACTGATCCTTTCACCAACACGACTCCCTTCGCATCGTCCACTTTGAGTACTTGAACGTTCTGTATGGTGACCTGCTGGCTGCCCATGTGGCCCGGCATCTTCTTGCCCGGCAGAATACGCCCCGGGTCCTGGTTCTGACCGTACGAACCACCGTGTCTATGCATTATAGAGACACCATGCGATGCCTTCAATCCCTTGAAGTTGTGTCGCTTCATCACACCGGCAAATCCCTTGCCCTTGCTAATCGATCTCAAGTCAACAAACTGTCCGCTTTTGAAGAACGACGGCTTTATCAGCGTACCCAACGGAAGTAACCCAGACTCGTTCTTGACCCGGAACTCTGCAACCTTCTCCTTCGGGTTCACAAATTTCGACGCAAAATGCCCCAGCAGCTGTCTGCTGACCTTGGACGGATGTTTGAGCCCGTATCCCACCTGGCACGCCGTGTACCCGTTTTTCTCAACTGTACGGTGCATCATCACTTCAACGTTGTTCAAAGAGAGCACAGTAGCAGCGACTCTCTTGCCGGTAGTCTCGTCAAAAAACGGCATCATGCCCTCCTTCTTACAGAGAGCACCACACCGAACCGGCAGCCATCTTCTAAGCTGTGCCTGTTCGGCACAATGGTTGATCTTTCCTGCCTGCAATGGCACCGTGGAAACCACACTTGGAGCGACCAGCGACGGTCTTGTAGAACTGTTTCCCAAAAACCTCACTCCACGTACATTGGGCCACACAGATTTGACCATCTTGAAGCTAATAACCCAGTCCCAGAGCCTTCAGCGACTGTTCTTAAGCAACCTACACTACTATGGCCAAAATCTTCACTATATACCGAATTTCAGGTCACGTGCCGCACATATTATAGTATATAAAGCCTATTTACAAGTCGTGAGCGGGCTCATTTGATCTTCTTGTCCTTCAGCTTGATGGTCTCGTTATTCACATAGATTCCCTTGCCCTTGTAGGGCTCTGGAGGGTGGAACTTGCGCAGGTTTGCTGCGAAAAGCAGCACCTGCTGCTTGTTGCAGCCCTCGACCAGCAGCGAGGTCGGGGACGGCGACTTGACGGCGATGCCGTCCGGTACGGTGAGTCCCTGCGTGACGGAGGCGCCGACTTTCACGTTCACGAACGTGTTGTTGCGCTCGAGTTGGGCCCGGTAGCCGGTCCCGACGAACCGCAGCGACGCCAGATGGCCCTCGTTGACGCCGCTGACGTGGTTGTTCAAGTGGGACCTCACGGTGCCCCACATCGACCGCTGCATTTTCTGCTCCGGGCTCGCCACACACACGGTGAGCTTGGCGTTGTTGTCCTCCAGCTTCACGCTCACAAAATCCGGGATCTCCATCTCGATCCTGCCCCTGGGACCCTCCACGGTTGCCAGCTGCGTCAGCTTCATCGACTTGCGGCCCTTCCTGATTATCCTGGGCACTGCCAGCGGTGTCACACACACCTTCGTCTGCGGCGTCAGGTAGATCGCAGTGCTCCCAATATGCGACCGCAAGGCGCCGCTCAAAGAGAAAGATCGTTTTAGAATGAACGACATGCCAGCTCACACTCCGCAGACCACACAACGACCTCTCGACAGCTGCTCAAAGACGCCAATTCGAAGTGTAGTTAACCATTCCTTCTTATATTGAAAAGTCGAGTCAGTTAAGCCGTCGTCGATAGTGACGACATTTTTCAACTTAGAAATCACCAGTAATGAGCAGCTCATCGCCTTTATAAACCACTCGAGTAAGGTGGATTAGAGGCCCAGGAAGAGGTCTGGAGGGTTGCAATCGCTAGGATGGTTAGGAAGTTGAAGCACCATGAGCAGAAACTGCTGAAAAAGGTCGACTTCTTCGATTGGAAGCAAGACCAAGGCCACCGGGACACGCAGGTGATGAGAACGTACCACATCCAGAATAGAGAGGATTACCACAAATATAACAAGATATGCGGTGATATACGGCGGCTGGCTCACAAGCTGTCGTTGCTGCCGCCTGCGGATCCGTTCCGGCTGAAGCACGAGCAATTGCTGCTGGAGAAGCTGTATGCGATGGGAATACTGGCGACGAAGTCAAAGATCTCAGACTTGGAGAATAGAGTCACCGTGAGCGCTCTTTGCAGAAGGAGGCTCCCCGTGGTTATGCACAGGTTGAAGATGGCGGAGACGATAAAAGACGCCGTGAAGTTCATCGAGCAGGGACACGTCCGTGTTGGGCCCAACTTGATAAGCGATCCGGCTTATCTGGTGACCAGAAACATGGAGGACTATGTTACTTGGACGGATAACTCGAAGATTCGGAAGACAGTGCTGAAATACAGAAACCAGATCGATGATTTCGATTTCTCTTAGTTTGGCACAGTTGCTTTCAGTACGTATGTCGATATAGTATACAATCAGATGCTTTCTTTAAATTACAAGACTCCCAGTACGCCCGTTGGCCCTCAGGCTCTCAAACCACGTTGTAGTTGTGAGATCCGCCTATCTGTCTTCTTAGGTCCTCGTTAGATCCAGAATGCGGTAGGATCTGGCCGACACTTGGCGGTTGCGTGACGTCCGCTTCGTTGAGCAGGCCACTGACGCGCAAATTGTACGCCTGTTGCTGCTGATAGTATGGGTTCATTCTGCTCGTTATAGTGTTATTGCGCGTGTTGGCAGCACTAGCGGTCCTGATGGAGCCAGCAGGTCGGAATCTCGGAGCTGCTGTGAGATCCGAAGGATTTGTCATGACGACACTTTGTCTCAGTTGGTATGGCGCGGCTGGTTGACTAACCACAGAACCGTTCGCCGTTTGGTAGGAGGTGTAGGAATCATTACCTTGAGCGTAAAACATTTCTGGGTGGTCCATCGGATTTACGGCAGTACCGTTGATTCTGGCAGTCTGCAGTTGAGCTATCTGTGGTTGCTTAGATTTCTGTCTGAACGACGTGAGCGAGTGAGATGATGTGGAGAATGGCAGATTCGTCGGAGTTGGCAGCTCGCCGATAGTTTCCAAGGTTTGAGGATGTGCATATTGGTGTTGCTGCGAAAATTGCATAGGATAATGCTGTGGTGGATACTGTTGTTGCTGTTCATAAGACTGCGCATAGCCGTAAGGAGCCACATTCTGTGGCTGATTGGAATATTGTTGCGATGTCGGACTGTGATCCGTGTAATAATTCTCAGGATTGAGTTGAGTCTCTTGCGCTGGATAAGATTGCGGTGGTGGAGCTGAGTAAATTGACGAAGCCACTCTATGAGAATCTGAGGCGACTCTTAATTGAGTGCCCGCGTTAGTTTCCGATATGTTCGAAGACTGAGCCATAGCTTCTTGTTCTTCCTCGTCGTCCTGCAGTTCACTTTCATCAAACGGCCGTTGTTTCACGGTCCCATTCCTATCTAGGTAAACCTTATAGACGCTCTTCATTCTCCTGATATCTTCTTCTTCCTTTGCAGACAGTGAAATGACACGGTCATCGTCCCGAGCTTCACCCGGACTTGCAGAGTCATCTAACTGATTTAGCACCTCTCTCGCTTCGAAGTTGAAATTATCGTGAGAGGTTTCTGTTGGCCTTGTATGAGAATTCTGATTATCCAGAGTCGAGTCAAACTTAGAGTGTTCGGCCTCAAGCCCACTGTGATCTTCGGCATACTTCCTGGTCACGTCACCGGTGACGCTCTTGACAGGGCTCTGATTCAGCGGTGGCTCGGAAGACGACGTTGAGTCGCCTGTAGGTGTCGCGTCGCCTAGCGTGTGGTTTGTATCTGCCGAGGTATATCTAGTGACATTGGAGCCCACGTTCGAAGAGACCTTCATCGGATTCTTCTCCAGCGGCAGCGACAGCTGGCTGGTCGCCCTAGAGTTGGAGTTAGAAGCAATACGATACGGACCGAACTCATCGTTTTGCAGTTGTCTGGCAAAGTCCCTCAAGGAATCGTCATTAGCCTCGGGCAGAATGAAAGGGTCCACGTTTCTCGCCTGGCTGTTCCTCACACTTTCACTACCTCTTAGATAACGTCCGGAATTTCCAGCGAAGTAGCTCTCTTCGTCACCTGCCCACTCCTTGGGTGTCTGAGAGTCGCCCGAATGCGACGACGTGCTCAAAGAGTAGCCGTTGGTGCCCTTCGCGGCCGGCAGATACTCGGTATCGCCCTCAAAGTCCGGATCATTGTCCTCCTGCGCCTCTTTCTTGTTTCTTCTATACACAACCCAAAGAATAACCACGAACAGTATCAGCACACAACCCACAGGAATAGCCACTGCGACTCCGACCGTGACGGCGCTCGTGTTCGAGGGTTTCTGGCAACTGCTCTCACTGCCAGTACACTTGGCAACTTTCCCACTGGACGTAGAGCTTCCGGAGGACTGCGCTTCTCTCTTGACCACTGTGTACGTTCCCGCAAGCGACGTTCGAGTCGCTGACATCACTTTCGTCTCCAACATGACCAAACAACCGCTATGAAACGTTGAATTGGATTCCAATGGCTGATCTAACGTGGTACCGACCAGTGATGTCTTCTATTAAACAGTGCTCGAGGTCTCTACGCCTACTTCCAGCACCAGCAGACGCCTAATCTGGACACGCGTTCTCGATTCGGAAACCGAAAAACGCGTAAAAGTTTACTTCAAGAACCAACTGCCGACTGCTGGGCCTGTGGCGGGCATGCTGTCGATCAGTTGGCGTGCCATCAAGAGGGTATTCTGGTTTGAAGCCAGGGTGCGTCCTATACACCGGCCCCTGTACTCACGGGCTTCGGATACAACGATGCATGGGAAGAGATTGCACAGAGCACTGTTCAGCAGAACAGTGCTTAGTGAAAGAGGGTTCCAAAAAATGAAGTTGGCGGGGCAAAGCAGCAGCATGACCTGTGTAATGGAAACGACCCCCGGATGGCTCTGGTAAAAGGCAAGAACCATGTTCGTTGTAAGTCAGGGGCTGCCAAAGGCAGCCCCGTCTTCTTGAGGCCGATTTCCCGTCTGCTTTTGCCCCTGTGTTGCGAGTGGAAGTGGCGGGAAAAGAAGAAGGAGAGCGCGGCCGCCGCTCCTTATATAGTTTTGCGAGTAGGTCCGGGTAACGCATGAAAAATCGTATAAGCTGGAAGTACCTGTATAGGACCATAGATGGGCCTCTGGAGGGCAGCGGAATCAACGGATTGCGCTGGCTATGGCGTCGAAGAAAGCAGTTTCAGCAGTGCTGAGTCATCTGAAGAGCGGTAAGGTGCTGGGCGTCGCCGGCGAGTTGTCGCAGGCGGGTCCTGCGAGTCGCTCCACAGCGTTGAAATATAAAAGCTACAATCCGTCGTTAGACAAGGCCGATTTTGTGAATATACTGCCAGAAATGCTGTTTTCTGTTGCTGGCGCAGCTAGGACCAGCGGCGTCGATTTTCAGGTGCTCAAATGCAGAGATCCCAGATACTTTCAATTCAAGGACTGCTATGTGCTGCTCTTCAACAGTAGCCAGTCGCTGGCGAGGTACCGGAGCGCTACCGAACTGAGCCGAATCAACAAGATCAGAGTCAAATTCGTGCCACTGCCGCCCGGCGACAGCAGTGAGCATGTATACGCACAGTATGTGAAGAATCTGACAGCAGCGTTCGAGTCGCATGGTCTGTACAATGAAAAAAGCAGAACGAAGGAGCCGTTTGACCGTTCCAAGTTTGATCTTAACGCACTGCAGGAACGGATCAGGCCGATAGAGGAGAGATCGGCGCTGGTGTGGAACTTGCCCTTCGATATGAGGCCGCACGATTTGATTGACAGATTTTGGTTCTACGATATCAAGCACTGTTTCAAGCTGTATTGGGATGTTTCGACTGGCGCAACCCTATACTACATTGCATTTAACGACACCAGTGACTGTCTGAAGTTCAAGAGAAACTTTCATGGCGTGCATTTCGAAGATAAGCTACACATGAAACTCTTGGTTGAGACATTGGGATAGATGTGCTTCATCAGTGGTGCAACATATGAGGGATTACATAATAAACGGTAAATAAGGTGAACTTTTAGAGTTCTCTCCAAGACTCACGGACGAGCTCCCATTGTGTGGGAGTGCTTGCTTCATTCCGCAGCGTCTCCTGCGCGCTGTAGACATGCTTGGAAGCCTGCTGCGGTTCCCTCTCCAAGATGACGTATTTCTCCCAAATGCCGGTCTTTCTCCATACTAGAACGAGACTGTCCTCTTCGTCGGAATCGTTGCCACTCTCGCTCTCAGCATATTTGCACCAGCCTATCTTGCACTTGTCCCTTTGTAGTCTTGCGTCCCCGTCGCTATCCCTCAGCATGGGATTCCTTAAATGCACGCTACACATCGACCATACTGAATCTAAATACCTCGGTTTCCAACTGGAGGGGACATATTTCCTGAGTGCGTGAGTCTTGTTTCTGCTGTGTTCATCGCCGCCATTATTTTCCTTCCCGAGAGAGATCTGGAAGATGTGAAGGGTTTGTTTATCTGATACCACGGCCAACTTGGAGCCTTTGGGACTGAATGCCATTTCGTAGATGTCTGCTTTATCGGAGCCTCGCCTGAACTCTTTTATCAGCGATCCATTGTGGGTGCTGAACAAACGGATCAAGGTTCCTTGAACCGAGCAGGTCGCAATCATGGTTCCCTGGTGGTTGAGCCGCAGGAACCTTATGGGCGTCTTGTGTGCCTTGATGATCGAAGTGGGCAGTAATTGCGTACCTTCAGGATTCTGGTCGTTATGTTTCAAGCGCGAAAGATCAGCAATATGCACTTGCCCTACGCTCCTGGCAGATGGGAACGCTATGATCCCGTTCACACCGCCGTTAGCGGAGCTAACCTCGCTGGCTGCCCCGTTATGAACCCCACGACTGTTGCCCGTAGATCCCTGCGACTCTCTTCTATAACGAGCCTGAGAAACCACAAAGTCAACAGTGCCGTGTGGATATATATCCAGAGATGGACATATCCTCTTGGGCGCGCTTTGGAATTGGAAAACTTCCACTGACGACTCCAGCACCACTATTATATGCACCCTTGACAGAAATACCTGCTTTATCGGTGACATGAACTTCAAGACCACACTTTCCCGCTGTTGCAGATCCTCCCAGATAACCAGTTTGTTCAGAGGGTACCGTGGCCTCTTGCCCCCACCGACCAACGCTGTGTAATTTGTGCGATAAAGCATTCTTGTGTAGCCAATCCCCGTACCGGCACCACTCATCCTGCCCTCTTCCGCCGGCTGAAACCTTCTCAGCAGCTTGCAAGCCAGGGGATCAGTGTTGTAGATAACAAACCCATCTTCCGTCGCCCCGCTGAAGCACGAATCGTCCTGGTTGAAAGCCACCTGCAAAAACCTGGCTGGCCTCTCCGTGGAACCCTCCACGATGGCCTTTCTGACGTTCATCGACGACCCTGCTATGTGATATACACCGTTTAGAGTCCCTCATCAGCTAGGTATACGTTAAATACGCGTATACTCCGGTCACGTGCACCGCGACACACCGCATAGAATTGATCAACGGGACCCGCGAGCCTCGGACCGGCTACCAGTGCGCTTGGGCAGTCGGTAGATGTCTCTCTGCATTCAGTAGAATTAATTTCAGCCGATTAAATCCAAATTCGTCGCTCGAAGGACTTGCATCGATCAAAGCCCGCTGAAACGGTCGACAAAATTCTGAACTATTCGGGCCTACTTCAGCCGCCAGGAGCATTCCCTCCTAGTCCTTCTTTTTTTTTTTTGTTTTATTTTTTATTTTATTTATTATTTTGGATTTTCTGGCGCCGCCAGGTTATCCACAAACCTTCCGCTATTCAAGTGCACCTTCCGGTTCTGTACTTCACAAGAAACCGCTGGAACCGGAGCGTAACTGGTCACAACGGCCAAACGTTTGCTAGAAATCGAGCTGCTTTGCTGTGGAATATCGCTCTTTTATATTTTTGATTTTGATTCGTCTGTGTCAGTATTTACTGACGCTCACTACCGTTCGCTATCAACAGAAAACCAACAAGAAACATACAGAACAGCTTCAAGATAACTAAAGAATCATACGCCAGTGAACCTCTTTTATGTATCCAAGTGATCGCAAGAGACCTAGCACGGCCCAGGATGAAGTTCATGAACGGAGAAAGTCTGGTTGCTACCCGAGAAGGACAAGACTGACGGCGGGTGCTGCTGTCGGCGGCAAGGGGTTGGACCGGTATATACCACAGGTTGCCTCGAAAAAGGCGTACAGGGCGTCTCCATCGCTTAAAAAGTTTGATGTTAGGGATCCGGAGCTGATGGAGCGATCTCCGTCTCCTGAGAGGCTGTCGAGCCCCGGTTTCTTCAACGATTTGCGAAGTACTGGACATTACGAAGCGATCACGGGCAGAGAAAGGATTGGCGATTCCACGTCGGTCACCGAGCCCTCTGTCTCGGGAGTCGTTTCCACTACAACGGTCGGAACGGAGACTCCGAACTTGTCATTTGAGCAAAAACGTCATCGAGAGTACATCGCCGATTCATTGGGGTTTCAGTCTCCTCAGAGAGTGTTCCAGTTTGCAGGTTGCGTTTCAAAGAGTCGTAACGATCATAGCGGGGGTTCTTCCAAGCTGCAGAGCGTTCACGGATCTGTAGCCCAGCACCACCACTATCTTACAGTGGATCCGTTGACTACAGCTTTGCCGCCGAGCAAGGCTATGGCGCATCTAGCGACCACCGCGTTCTCAGGGATGAGCCAAAGCCGGTCATTTGTCTCGGACGAGGGTGCCAAGCGGCCTGCCAAGCGGCTTAAATCACACATTCCCTACCGCGTTCTAGATGCTCCTTGTCTGAGGAATGACTTCTACTCGAATTTGATCTCTTGGTCGAAGAGCACAGACAACATCATGGTGGGCCTGGGATGCTCAGTGTACATGTGGTCCGACAAGCATGGTGCAGTGCCGGTGCTAAGTCACGACTACCTGAATCGCAAGCATGACATCGTTACATGCGTATCATTCTGCCCTCAGAACGCACTCTTCGTCGTTGGTACTAAACAGGGCCGAGTTTTGTTATTTGATCAAGACGTATGCTTGAAACGACGCCGGCTCGAAGGAGAAGCGCTGAAACCTCTCTGCGAATATCAGTCGACGACACTCAGAGGGATTAGCTGCGTGCAATGGCTTCACAGAGGCAAGGGAACCAATTTATTGGTAGGAGAAGAGTGTGGAGATGTTAGCTATCTTGCAGTTAAGGAAACACTGCGACTTCTAGATACTAACTTTGCCGGTCAAAATGAATCTGAAAGTCGCAGAGGTCAGGCAACACAGCTTTTAGATTATGCCGAGGAATACCAAAATTTTAAGTTACAATTCATTTCCAGGTTCCAGGCACAGTCTCAACAGGTTTGCGGTACGTTTTTGTCGAATACCCTGGCGCCAAAGTTGGGCCGAATACTAACTGTCATAACACTAAAGGGCTATCTCTGAATGACGACAACAGTCTGCTTGCGATCGGAGGCAACGACAATTCATGCACTTTGTGGGATATCTCTTCGTTGCAAGAGCCAAAACTTCAATTTATCCTGCCACATAATGCTGCCGTCAAGGCCGTGGCGTTTTGTCCCTGGTCCAAGTCTTTACTAGCGACCGGCGGCGGCAGCAAGGACAGGACTATAAAATTCTGGCATACCACCACTGGTACGCTTTTGGATCAAATACAGGCTTGTGGACAAGTCACATCCTTGATATGGTCGACAAGATACAAGCAAATTGTGGCCACATTCGGGTTTGGTGATCTGGATGATCCTGTCTTGATAACTCTCTACTCCTTTCCCAAGTTGAACGCATTGAAGCAAGTTCGTTCGCCCACCCCGTTACGCGTTCTCAGCGCAGTCCCCTCACCGAATATCACCTCTATCTGCGTTGCAACCAATGACGAGACTATTCGGTTCTATGACCTATGGAACGACAAGGAAGAGATTATTAGCGATGCCCAGGAAGACGGTCTTCTTGGATCTGACATAATGGAGTTTGTCGAAGGAATAGAAGGCGGTCATAACAAGATAATTAGATGAATAGGCTGTAAATTGTAATGGTTTTCCATCTTTTGTTAATATCAATTTTTCACTATATATAAGGTCTGATCTGCTCATCGCCCGGCGTACAGTTACTTAACCAAGAACGAACTTAAAGGATACATGGCAGTTGAAATATCCCTGAAGGTCTCTATACAGTACTCTACGCAATGAGTAGCCCATCACGGAAGCGTGATATGGTGAAGGCATACTTTTCGAATAAGTATGATAAGGTGTTGGACTCTCTGCTGGTTGCTGATACAACTGCGGCGTTAGCACATGGAACCGGAGTTGACTCTAGTACTAAAAAGATACCAAATATGGACGTGGTTCACGGCATAGCGAGTTCCCTATTCAACGCATCAGTAGAGCGACTGAAAGCCGAAAAGAACGGATGGTCAATGTCGAGTATAGCAACTGAAAGCTCCGATGACTTTTGGAAGGATGAGAACTTCAAACAGGAAACCAATACCGATGAAGGTTCCACTACGATGGAGAGCGTTGAGAAAACTGCAGTTAAAATCGAAAACAAGACAAGAGAGCACTTCGTGGATCTCTTCGTAGAGAAGCTTATTGCCAGAATGATTCCGGACAAGCTGCCAGAGAGGGAGCATTTTGGAGAACTATCAGAAGAAGAGAGGAGGAAGGCCCAGACGGTCTCTGCTACTGTACTTAGCAGTAATCTGAAAAAATTGACGCCAAAAATGCCCATTGTATTTGAGTTACAAGATTCTATCGTGCGTCTGTTAACGTGGAGGAACCCGTCTGGAACGGTGACGATGTTAATTCTTTGCACAATGATATGTTACAATCCCATGTATTTGATTACGATGCCACTGCTCTATATTGCATTTGGACTTATGGTACCCGGTTACATTCGTAGGCACCCTTTGCGGAGAGCACTTTACCCAGTACGAAGAGTTTATGGAAGATCACTGATTGAGGAAATTGCTGACAGTGGGGCAAGGAGAACTTCGGGATCAGCAAGCATTCACAAATATTCATACAATGGGGAAGCAGCCGAATCGGGCTCTCCAGCGCTGGAAGATCCTCTTAGCAACCGGGTAGAGTTTGTCTCGAATTTACGTGACTTTCAAACTGCTTCCACAGCAACAGTTCAGATGTCAAACTCACTCGAAAGATTTCTGTACGGTACTGCAGGTTTTAAAGATGAACGGCATTCAACCGTTGTATTTTTGAAATACATCTTTTGGTTCTGCTTTCTTGGAGCAGTTTCGAAATTTGTGAACTGGAGCTTTGTGCTCAGTGCATGGTTATGGTACGCTATGATTAAATCACATCCAAAGGTGAAGAAGAAGCTTGAAGCCTTCAAAACCAAAGGTACTAAAACGACGGAAGTAAAGCCGAAGAAGGAAGGGTTACAATTGATACTTGATGAGCCACCGGAGGTCAAATTAGTGGAAATATATGAAATTTACAAACAAGGAATAACTCCTCGTCATTGGGACTTTTATAAATACTCAAATCAAGTGTTCGATCCCCTTGATAAGTACAGGAAGCTACAGCAGCCCCCGCCTGGTGTGGATAATTTAAATGATGTTTATGCACCCTCAACATGGGTTTTTGACGAAAATTCAGCCTGGGACGTGGACTGGAACGTAAAAAAATGGGCAAATGAGCGTGGTCTTCAGTATACTACCGATGGCGAATTTCTAGTTGACGATATGTTCAAGAGACGAAGGTTGACGCGCAGAGTACTAAGATACGCCAATCCTGTAATTAAACCATCATATAAAAAATAGTTTGCTGTGCATTAAAAGTACAAAATTTGCTTAAGTGTTACATATTCATCCTCATAGAGGAACGCCGTCAAGCTCTGTCTTTGACAACTCATTCACAACTTTCCGCCACTTTTTTCTGTTGCTGTGTATAGGTACACGTAAAAGATTCAAATAGAAGACTATCAGTAGGATTACGCAACAGGACACAGAAACTGGAGTTATCATGTCCACGAAATTTCTATGAGGAACAACTTTCTGGTATGGGCATGTTGCGTATGGACCTCCAGTAACCCAACAATCGCCAACAGCAATTGAGTTCAAATCGATCCATATCTCTTTGTCTTGAGTCCCTGATCTTTCAAGATCTATCACTAAGGAAGTTAATTCTAATGGCGTCCTTGGAAGTGCAAATTGGTATCTATCGGAACAATGACATTCGGAGCGCTGCTCAAATGCGAAATAGGTATCGTCAGCTTCTGTCACTTCCCAATCAAAAGCCTGTTCGGCGTACCTACAGAGGCCTTGCTTTTTGTCATAGCAGTTGCCGACAATCCAAGCTGCTGAGTTGTTAGTGCTGTAGTACTTTAATAGTGCGCAGTTGTAAGCCACTAGAGAGCTACTATTTTTCGGAGTGGCTGTCGTGAAGGCTGGAATGGGCTCGCCGGCACCCCAAGACCAGATGATACTGCTACCTAGTAGTTCGGAAATTTGAGTCAAATTTCCTATGCTGTAATGATTTGAGATGACGGGGGAGTATCCCATGCTAATGTATTGCTGAATTTCTGCCGGTGTGAATTCCGCTTCGAGGTACCTCCAACTAATGGTTGATGTGTACAGTAGTTCTCCGATCGTATTCGGCGTTTCTAAAGTCTTGTTTCCGACGTCGTAGTGCAAAATTGTATTATTGAAGATGTATGGCACCTCGGAGTAATTTAGCCTATTAGAGACCTCGGTTATGAGTACTCTTTTCCGCTTAAGGTAGAGAAAGCTATTCAGAGTGGGCCAGCCACTATTAGATTGCCCATACGTGTCAAACGTACTTCCAAGCTGCCGGTCTGTACGCAGGTCATCGGGAGTGTAGATCCTAAAACGTCCCATAAACTGATCCAAGACGTAAGTCAGGTTCAGCATCGGCTTAGAAGGATCCACCGTGATAACACTCTGGTCATCGCCGGAGGTCGAATTGGACGGCAGCTCCTCCGTAGAGATGTTCAAATGCAGTGTTAAAATGTTCGCCGACAAATTATCATCAGTTTTGTTGATGAAACTCTCAAAAGCCACGAGAAACGCCTGAAGATCCAGATTTGTATCTCTGACGCCCCATGAATCGTTCCTGAGCTGTAGTTCTAGCATAAAGTTTTGCACTCCGTTCTTCATCAGTGACTGCATTCCCAGCAGAGACTCTGTGTCGTTCGTCGACGCATTATTCAGTATCACTTTCCGTAAATTCACCCCTACCAGCGGCAGCTGGTCAATGGTAACATTCAACATGAGGTCTCGCTGAGACCGTATGGCATTTTGCGTCTGGCTATCGATAGCAGGCAGCACCTCGAAATTCACACAAAGAATCACTTCCCAAAGCAAAGCCCAGATCACCAGAAGCTTTCTTGGAATTTGCATCTCATAATAACCGGCTTCCAGAGACCCTGAGGCAACAAACAGATCCTTCTTAGGCAACTAACTCAGTACTCGCTGTCTTCATTATAAGCTTTTTCGTTAATCAAAGGGGAGCAACTCATCGAAAAATTTCACTTTAGAGCTCTACTACATAGCTAGACGGTTAGGTCGCTATCTGAGCCGTGATGACTACCCAGCAGCCTCCTGAAACCGACCAGATAGATGAGTCACCTCAGTTGATCAGTCCTGGGATCCAAAGAGTGTTACAGAGAGAAGTGGTGGCCGGTTTCTTGGCCAATCTGGTGATATACCCTCTACTGGTGATCTATTTCATTGGTACATTCTCGTTTGTCACTAGAAGAGTCGTCCCATATGTGTTTATTGATGAGCAATTCCATGTCGGCCAGACTATGCAGTATCTCTCCGGCCATTGGTCATCGTGGGATCCCAAGATTACAACGCCGCCGGGACTTTATATTCTTGGATGGGTGAGCTACAAGCTCGTCTCGGTGGTCACCTCATGGACGGCTCTAACCGCGTTTAGACTGGTTAATCTACTGGGTGGCGCTGTGATCTTACCGTTGTGCGTTCTGAGACCGTTGTTCCTCTTCAATGCAATTGGATTTTGGCCCGTGGCCCTTATGTGCTTCCCCCTGCTTTCCACTTACTACTACTTATACTATACAGATGTATGGTCAACAATATTCATTCTGCAATCACTGTCGCTCGTACTCACTCAGCCCTACGGTCCCAGGGCTAGTATCTGGCTAAGCAGCGCCTGTGCTGCGCTCAGTTGCACATTTAGACAAACCAACATAGTATGGACTGTCTTCATTATGGTAATCGCCCTAGAGCGCAGGGCCGCAATCCGGAAACAGTTCAACACTCACCGCTTCAATAACTACTTGAAGCTCTTCATCCATTCGATTGACGAGTTCCAGGACACAGTACTGCCATATGTGCTAAATTTTGCATCGTTTCTGGTTTACCTCATCTGGAATAAATCCATTACTCTCGGCGATAAGTCGAACCATTCGGTCGGCCTTCATTTGGTTCAGGTCTTCTACTGCTTCGCCTTCATGGCGCTTTTTAGCTTGCCTCTCTGGTTCTCACGCAACTTCTTGAGGTTATACGTGATTAGACTGCAATGGAAGCCCATTAGGACTATTTTTGAGCTCTTAGGCATAATGCTTGTCATAAGATATTTTACGGTAATGCATCCTTTCCTTTTGGCTGATAACAGACATTATACATTTTATCTTTTCAAGCGATTGATTGGTAGTCACAGAAGGATATTCAAATATCTTCTGATGAGTATAGTGTACCATTTTTCCACATTTGCTTACTTGGAAGTTTTAAGACCCAGTGAGATGAAATTTGATCCTGTTGCTCCATTGCCGATTAAGGACCCAATTGATTTACCAATTCAGTTGACACACATATCATGGTCATGCCTGATAGTTTGCACTTGTCTGACAATTATCCCATCACCGCTGTTCGAGCCGCGCTACTACATTTTACCCTTCCTGTTTTGGAGATTGTTCGTTACTTGCAGTGCGGAGCCAATCTTCGGCGAGTTGGTCCCGGCTAAAGAGGGTGAGACGCCCATCACTGTCACATCCACTAAGAGGCTATTTTTCGAGTTCCTGTGGTTCATGGGTATCAACATGGTAACCTTATACATATTTGCTACTCGCGCATTTACCTGGGAAACAGAACCGTTCCTGCAAAGAATAATATGGTAACCAATTCAACGCCATTAACGAGACCTGCGATGTGAAATAGGATAGAGCCCTCATAGGAGCCCAAACAAAAAGTACAATGTAAAAACATAGGTATAGATATAAACATGCGAAACAAGGAAAAGGATTAAACTATAGATCAATGTTCTTAAACTCGTCCTTTAGGGTCTCGACGTTGGAATCTTGCGCATCGCCGTTTTCCTCGCTGTCGTTTTTAACTTGTTCATTTTTTAAGTCGGTGCTTTCTTTTGAGTTGCCTTCATCTGAAACTCCCCTAGCTTTACTACTCTCCTCGTTGGCCTGAGATTGGGCAGATGAAGCTACGGCTTCGGTTTCTTCAGTCTTGTGAGTCTCAGACCCTGTTTTCTCAGTAGCTAGAGACGTAGGCTCTCGGTCGTTCACGTCTTTTCCAGCTTCCGGCACCTCTTTTACAGCAGGATGTACTTGTACTTCTTGCACTGCACCTTCATGTGCCGAGACCCCATCCGTTAGCGCTACCGTACCGATCTGTGTAGCGTCTTTAGCATTTTCTGGTTCCACAGCGGTCTGCTGGGTATCGCGCGATTTTGCCGATTCCTGGTACTTAGTCCAAGCCCTCTTCTTCAACACTTCCAAGTAATCCTGAACAGGACCATTCGATTTCTTGTCTCTAAAGACCAGTTCACCGTCACCGGAGAGAAAATCATCGTTATCGTCGACCAGGTACCAATTTCCGGCCTCGAGATCGTTCGCAAAATCCAGAAGGAAATCACCCCAGTTAGCGGCCACGACGAACTTGGTGTCGAAATCTCTGCCAAAGATAATCACTTGAGCATACTTGCCTTCACTAGCTGGAGCCAGATCCACTCCCACGTGATTCCCAGCGTTGTCTGTCAGTAATGGAATCCACGCTGGATGCGCATATACCGGCTGTATCGAGTTCTTTGGGATCGAGTCTTGTCGTGGGATGTGTGGTAACTTGAACTGTTTCCTCTTCGTAGCCTCGGCAGACTGGCTCGAGGACGACACCGTTGTTTCCCGGTCCGCTTTGGAAACTCTGTCCAAGTTCTTGGCGACGCTTCTCCATTTCTCTGTCATTTCGACAATCTGGTCCAGGGTCATCAGCTGCAGCCCGTAGATCAGCCCGGAGACACCTGTCATCGACTCCAGGTCTTCCTGACCGTCGTGGACCCTCAACGACACTCTCACCGCCGCCGGTAGCGTGACCGCAAGGTCCTCCTCCGCGTGCGTAATATCGTTGTGAGTGCAGGGGTCCCCCAAAGTCGCGTTCAGGTCCGGGTTGTGTTTCGAAGTCCAAGAATCAATATGTCTCCACGCTAGTAGCGCTTCAGAAACGCCCTCCTTGTCCATGTTGCCGAACTCGTCAATGTTGATTTCATCCTCCTCTTCCTCGACAGCCCCCAGATTCATCTCTTCGTCTCCCAATTCGTCTCCGCCATTGAGATGCACCCGCGAGCCGCTCACTCCAGCTCCCTGATTCGCCCTACGACGCATATTGAAGGATCTACCACCGTCGTTGGCATTATATTCCGCGTAATGGTCATCGGTACTAAACGAGTAAACAAGCTCTTTCAGTTTTTTCTTTAGCACATTCATTAGCCACCTATTCTCTGCAACCCAACCGTCTCGTACCCTACACAGCACTCAATCTCTCAATCCATGCTCTCAAACTATTGATCTCTTGGTTCTGTATCCTGTTTCTTAAAATTCTTATCGCCGTTAGGGCTCAGAATCTGAAAATTAGGGCTTTCTCCCAAATCTGGAAACTTTTGCTCGAGCCACTATGTTTTCCCAAAAGGGTAAAGAGTAAACAAGCGACAGAAATAATAGCGATCTGCCCTGGCAATGACAGAGAGTTCATATTACAAAATGGAGCCAGTGGGAAGCTCAGGTTTGGCACATATGTGGCAGGATAGGGCAGCGATGGAGAAGCAGGACGTTCAGACGGCTGGCAGTGGGATGCAGCGGGAGCAGAGCGAGCAGACGACAAAGAGCGAAGCCGGACAGACTGAGCAGTGTCGAAGGGTTCCAGAGAAGGCAGATCCATTGAAGAGCAACGGGGGATCTGTTTCATTGCATAGAGCGGCGTTGTGTAGGAAAAGATTGTCGCATGGAGCGGTGCAGAAAATACACAAACTGAGGACCAGACAGAAATTTGCGTCGCCAACAGATACGTTGCTGTCGCCATGCTCGCAGAAACTGAACCAGCACAGGGCCAAGCTGTTCGTGGCCAAGTCGAAGCCAACCAAGTTGAATTTTGCTACAAAACGCCAGCGGGTGTCTGGCGAGGAGGATTTTTAGTCATACATAGGCATAGTGAATGTAAAGTGAAAGAGAACAAAAATCGGGATATTCACAGGTAGGGATTCTAATCTCATTTCTTTGATCTGTTATCGACCACGGTGTTGAGCAACAGCGCTTCGTTGTCGAGGATGACTCTGTTGGGCGAGCGGGCCAGGATCTGGGCGATCTCTCTGGCGGTGTCGAGTCTCTTCAACTCGACGTAGTCTTTGGATTTCTTGATAGCCTCGCCGATCAGCTCTGCAGACTTGGCTTCACCTTGCGCCTTGACCACCATTTCCTGCTTCTCCTGCCTGGCCTTGTCGACAACGAAGGCGGCCCTCTGTGCGTCCTGCTGCGCAATCTGCTTGGCCTCCACGGCGTTCGTGAATTCCGGAGAGAACGTCATATACGTGATCGAGACGTCGTCCAGCAGGATGTTAAAGTTGCTGGCACGGCGAACTAAGTTCTCACGGATCAAGCGTGACACCTTCTCTCTTTGAGTAATCAATTGCGATGCGTTGAACTGAGCCACAACCGCCTTCAAAACCTCGTTCACGATCGAAGGAAGCACTCGCTCGCCGTAGTCCTGGCCCAACGTACGATATATCGTAGGCAGCTGCTCCACATTCGGACGCGAAAGCACTCTACATGTGATATTCACCATCTGCAGGTCCTTGGTACCCGTGAGAGATGCAACGTTACGTGGCTTGGCCCTCACGTCATACACTACAGGCGTTTCCAACCACGGGATTATGAAATGGGTACCTTCGTTGTAGATACGCGACGAGACACCATTGATTCGCGAGTACACGATCGCTCTATGTCCACCATCAACATTGAACAGAGCAGAGTTCAAAAATAGAGCTCCTCCTCCCAATAGAATCAATCCACCAGCCCCGGCAAAGGCTCCACGGGGCGGACCGCGAGCTGGACCGCCACGGCCACCCGCCTGCTGCACCTTGGACAGCTGTTGCTGGAACGCTCTAGCAAACCTCTGGAAATCCCCTGCAGATCTGCTCATACTCGATAGACTATCTGCTCCTTGCTCTTCCAGTGTTGATTCTCATGCCAAGTAGTCCTTTGCCACCTTAAGTGCCTTAGACCTTATAAGTCCGGGTCACCTGCAGAAGGTGTCTTTAAGCCTTCAACTTCATAAAGACCTGCTGGCCAGCCATTGACCCCCGGCGGTGCTCTAGCTTGGCTTGACGGCTGCCAATGGACCTGTTGCGGACCTTTTTCCCGAAGAAACGGTTCCGATAGCTGGTCTGAGCGTGGTGTTAGCAGACACCGTGGCCAGCATCCAAGTGGTCCGGAAATGGACCTTGGCAATGTGTGTAGTGTAACTTCGGAACGTATTTAAGCGGCCAGGCGGCGTCGGAGACCGTGTGTACGCTGAGCTTGCTCAGCGTGGGTGGTCTGGAACATCGCAGACGTGTGTCTGTTTGTTGGCCAATGGAACCGTCGTAGCATGAGAATTGTGTACTGGTAATTACGTGCAGTGGCTCATCGGTAGGTGATGTAGACCTGTTTTACTTGATACCTATAGAGCGTTCGCCTGTCAGTGCGAATCCCTATAAGGTGTTGTTCTTATTACTTCAAGCAAGGAACCCTCTGGCGAGAAAAGGCTACCATGGATCTGCCACTTATCAATGCGTGTATGAATAATGACCTCAGGAAGGTTCAGGAGACAGTCGAAACGTCTCCAGGAGATCTGTTGAAAAGAGACGGCGATGGCCGTATCGCTCTGCACTGGGCAGTCTCCTTCCAGCACGAAGAAATCGTGCTTTACCTTCTCTCTCACATGAGATCGGTAGATCTCAACGAGTACAGGGATGACTCTGGATGGACGCCCTTCCACATAGCCTGCGCTGTTGGGAGTCTGAGCATCGTCAAGGAACTGTATGAAAGGGTGATTAAGCCAGATTTGAACCTGCAGACTAACCAGGGTGTCACTCCGCTCCATCTAGCTGTGTCGAAGAAGCATGTTCCAGTCTGTCAGTTCCTGCTGGATCATAAGGCTTCGGTGCGTGTAAAAGATTCGAGACAGCAGATGCCTATCCATAGGGCTGCAGCTATAGGCTCGCCAGTGTTGGTAGAGCTTCTATGCAAGAAAAACAGCCCTGTGAATGCGGCAGACAATAATGGCTGGACTCCTTTATTCCACGCTTTCGCTGAAGGACATGGCGATGTCGCTGTAATGCTAGTCGAGAAGTTTGGAGCAGACGATCAGTTGCAAGACCCAAAAGGTCTGAAAGCGATCGATTATGCGTTGAACGAGCAAATTAAGAATTATTACAAGAATCATGTATCATAATGCTTTCGTAACTACATAGGTTTCCGTGACTGCATGAATTACATCTCTACGCTCTCAGAAAATACAAGTTCGGAGCTCATGTGGATTCCATTGACACCAGCGCTGTTGAGCGCACCCTCATCACCGGGGAGACGGGCACCGATCAACAGGAGGCCATGCCCACGGATGGCATCTATCAACGTTTTGCAAATTGTCAGCAGCTCATAAGGCAAAGAGATCCCCAATAAGTTATTGTTGACAGCAAACGAAACGATTTCATGCAAGCACTTGGATCTACCGTCAGCAAAAGTTACTTTACTGGGATCTAGTGCTAAATCCTTTAGATTGTGAGGAGTGTCTCTAACGAATTGATCGTTAACTTTTCTTAAATCATTCATATGATACAGGACCGGAAAGTTGGGCTGCTTCCAATTCAAAACTGTGCACGCTTGCCAATTACAGGAGCTGAATACAACAGGACGAACACTCTGTCCTGAGTGACGTAACCTTCTCACATGTTCGAATATATGGAAAAGAATTTGATCAACAAATTTGTTAAGGTCAAGTAAGGGGCTGATATTGAGAGGAACAGTGTCAATCTCTAAATTGGTTGGGAAGCACACTTGGATTTCCAGTTGAATTGATGGTGGTACTTTTTCCAAGAGATCACTCAATGTGCATATCATTGTGGATAAGTAATTTTTCAGTGTTTGTTCGTTGTCAATGAACATAACATCATCGAGTTTGTAGCCGCGCAGCTCTTCCAATTGCTGTCGAGTCAAATCACAGAGAAAAATCTTGACATTGTTCGTAACAATATATGGCCGCCGTGCAACGATAATGGTCCCATCTCTCAGCCAACGTACCATAACGGTGATAAAACTTCCCGATAGGGAAGAAGCAACAATTTGTTGTCCTTCTTTGCCGGGGTCAACATCCGTACCAGTAGTTGACTTCCAGTATGGTTCATACTTAGTGATTTCCAACGGCCTTTGGTTATACGGCATGATGACTTGGTAGTCGAATGTCAATGTCCCGACATTTGTCAGCTTAGTATCGAAGAGCGGTAACGATGTACTAGAAGTCCCATTGGCCATTTCGAGATTAAACAAATTTGGCATCGCTGTCGTCTTGGCTATAATTCTCGTCCCGTAAGCTGGAAATATCTCAAAATCTATGGCGAAATTTTCAATCGAATCAACCTGAAACGCAACTTCACGTTCCTCTTCTTCCGAAATTGGGAGAATTATGTTTCTCGGTATAATTTCGGCCAAGTTAGATGTTAAGGTAATTCTTCCGGGAGAGGAAAGGATCATTTCATCCTCCTTCAAAAATTGAATCGAACCATTCCCAGGCTTCATGATAAGCTTTACGAAGATCTTTTTCTCCAAAAAGTTATGACCGTATTTCCTTAATGGTATGATTGGAGGTGGCAAAGCAAAGTCAGGAATGTCTTGCAAGGAGCTTGAAGGGCTCCTGGGCTTCGTAGTCATTATTGGTAAGTAATTGACAGGTTCTTTGCCGTTTTGTATGATGGTTAAGTTCTCCATTAAAACGTTTAGAACATCGACATGCGACTCCCAAATTGCGTAATAAAGTGGTCCCAAGCCGTGCTCATCTGTAATGTCTAACCTTGCTCCATATTTTAAAAGCACTTTCACAGTCTCTGCATGTCCTTCTTGAATAGCGTAAAATATAGGAGTCCAAACGTTGAAGTTATCGACACCATTAGGATCAGCACCGTGACGGACAAGAAGTTCTATCAATTCGGCAGGACCCCCTTCCTTGGCAACAATATGTAGCGTTCCAAGACCCTTAGCATCACTGAGCTTTGGGGAGAGCGCATGTCCTTGTTCTAAGATCATCTTTGCGATTCCATAGTTTTTGTGGTAACATGCAACTATCAAAGGTGCAAACTGTGGTTTGGAAAACTCGTCCACGTCCGGAAATGCAGCAGCATGGCCATTAACCAGCAGTTCACGAACCACTTCTGTGTGATTGTTGATTATAGCTAGAATTAACGGAGTCTGTGAATGGTTATCCAGAACATCTACGGACTCCAAAAGATTAGAAGAAATAAGCAGCTTAACAAACTCCAATTTACCCAGCTCTGCCGCATAATGAAGTGGAGTTCGTGAATACAGATCTTGCGCGTTAAGCAAAACCTTCAAATTATCTTTCTTGAGGAATGGCAAATCGCCGGACTGCATAGCAGATGTCATTATCAATGCCTCACGTAGGACAAAGATACGGCTATGTGAGCTGCAATTTCCTGCCTCATGGAAAACATTTCTGCGGGAGAAAACCTGGTCACTTTCATCGCAGTACGACAGATCTATATTATTTCTCGTGCTTGTATAGAAAACATGAAGCGACACATCATCTATTGTGCTACTGCCTACCAGCAGGAGGAAAAGCCTAGTCAAGCAGTCTTTCAGAACCACACCTTTATCAATTCTACTTTGAGGGATTGCGTCGTCAATAACATCTTTCATCTTCGTCATGAAGAACTCCTTTAGCAAACTGAATTTCTTATTCTCATCTCTCAACTTTGAAATGTTTACGATCTCCAGAAACCAATTCTCTATTTCGATGTCCAGATCAAGGACCACCGGTGTATTAGGACCCACAATAAGCTGTTGACATGATAATCTCGAAGTTGGAGAAGGAATAAACCCAATAGGCGTGTTCGTGCTTCTTCGATTTATTTCTGAGCCATATGAATCAGGCGCATCTTCCTTGCTTACGCCGTCTAATTGATCCAAAATGCCTAAAGTTGCGTCGTTTAGTTTGGACACTTCGCTACTTGTAAAAATTGGTTGCACCACAACCACAGTAGCCAAATAAAACTCCTTCTGATGAGAATGAGATCTTTTGTCCCACTTTTTCAGTACTTTGGCAAAGCCGGTTCTATTCAGCTCAATGAATTGCTCTAAATTACCTAAATCTCTTTGAAACTTTTTGAACCCTGACAGAATATTACCATAGGACACTGATTTTTTAGATGACAATTGTCCACGCTCCCTGTAAGAGTTGAATTTGGTTTGCAATATGTCAAAAATGATCTTGAGGTCAGATTCCTTCTCCAAATAATAAGAATTGACTTTCTCCAATTCCCTCTCCAGCTTAAAGAAAAAAGACGCCTTGTTTTCCTGCAATCTCTGATAAATGGTCGATTCATCAATGTCATCCAAGGTCAAATGATCAGTGGAAGATGCCTGAGTTAGCGGCACTGCTAGTTGCTTTATGAGTTTTTTCAAAGCCTTGTAATCGATGAAATGACTATTGTATTCAGGCAGTTCCAGTTGCCTGGCTTCTAAGTATTTCCCAAACTTCATGATATATCATAAACCGTAGAACTGCTGCTCTTTCTTTGTCAATCAATCAAATCGGTTAGCTCTGTTAAACACCACCCTTTGAAAGGGCCGCTAGTTAGGTTATGGTTGAGTGAAGCACAGCTTAAAAGTCCTTCAAGACACACTGAAAAGTTGGCGAAACTTTTTGCCTGCGTCCAGACGCTGTAAATCAGCTTCGCGGTCCTCTCGTGGTCCCAAAGAACACTGGCCTTGAAGAGGTATTGCTGCCCATCGTGCCGCTTGTTATATTGAACAGCCGTTACCACGTGGGAAATCGCTGGCTGGTTCGCATTCAGCCTTTGTATCACGTGGTCTGTGGAAGGACCGACTATGAGTCTTACAGTAATGAATCAGCTCTTCTAAGTTGTGAGTTTCCGCCAGTGAGAGTCCCATTGCTTGCTCATCGAATCCACATTGTCTTGTGATTAGCATTATGGTTCGTTTCAAAAGATTCTCACAATCACCGCCGAAATCGATGTTCTCGATACCGGCTCCACCTTTGCAAGGTGGGATGAAAACCTCCGTGAAGGACCCTTCTGCTACATGTATTGCAGGCGATCTGCAGTTCCCTGCTCTGTAATGTAATCCGCGTAGGGGAATTTCACCTCTTGAGCTGCCACGAATAGGCGTTCCTCCCATAAATGTATGGGAAAAGTTCAAATCGACGACAATGTTCCTACGCTTGGATAGTCTAGTCTTGAGGATCGTGGGCGCTTTTGGTAGACACGATTTCATTGTTTGGCGGACGGCGGCTAAACTTGGACAATGCTTTAAACTATGAAGCAGCAGGCAGTTATTGATACTGATCATTCTGTAGAGGGAGAGCCTTCTAGTGACGTCGCCTGAAGTGTTGTTTCTCCTGTAATTTCCATTGCTAGATTTCTTTGTTTGGTGCCACTGAAAGTTGTACTGAGTAGTTTAGGAGGTCTCGGCGGCTAACAATGACGCGGTTCCCAAAGAGACCTGATATAAAGTGGTGGCTAGGAGCTATGAGAGAGGGGCATTGAGGGGCTCATTCCCACCTCAGCAGGCGTTTTCGACAGCGGTGAGCTTTATTATCGTCTCAGATGGACTGAAGGCTTTAAAGATGAACAAGGTTCTTTGATGACCATGGTCAAATGTGAGTCGAATGAAACTCAGTCGTACCCCAAAATTTTTGAAAGATAGAGTTTCTAGTCTCCATGGTGTCTCAACCGAACAGCTCCGTGTAAGGGACCCTTTAATTGCATTATCTTTAGTCTCGAAATTGTTGGCTCAGTATTACGAAGTAAGGCAAGCAAAGAGGTACGCAAAACGAGGACTATCAGCGAAATTATCAAATCCATCTGAGTTAAGTGATTCACCAGAATTTAACCCGTCAACCCTTCGATGAGAGCTCGATTTAAGGCTCTATTGCAGAGAAAATGGTCTGGACATGGGCGACGAAGTTCATCAATAACATGTATCAAGATGCCGGCTTGTTTGCCAACGTCGTCCTTTACGCGTCCCTTTGTTTCTTAACCGCGAGAAGTATCGACAAAGATTGAAAACGGCTTGAAAAGAAATATAAAGCTCAGTGATGGCCGCCAATTCCGAGTTATTCCAGCACCTGAACTTCCTGCTAGTTGTCACAAATGCTGAAGGACTAGAAGCGGCGAACATTACAGCGCAGCTCCTGCGATCTAACGGTTGTAATCGATGCGAACTCCATGAGCAATACCTAGAGCACGACCTTCCGAACGGCGAAGCCCTGCGAAACTGGTTTGTAAGAAAATTTGGTCAGGATCAGATGATAAACTTTATCATCAGTGAAGACAGCAACTTTCCATTTTACGAAATCGCAGCATTCGATTTTCTGATTCCCGTGGTCACGTCAGAATGGGTCTCTACCTGTCTTTCCACTAATAGACATCATCGGACTTCAGGATTCTCCCCAGACGAGCGCCACATCTTCAAAGACTTGCAGATTTACGTTTCAAGGCATGCGTTTAACCACTCGGAGTATCTCTTCTACACCGAAATGGTCCATGCGATGGGCGGGACATGCATGGATTTCCTATCCAGCAAAACAACTCATCTTGTGACTCAGGATGCTGATGATCCCGCTGTGAAAGCAGTTTTGGGTTTTGGTAAAGCGAACTGTGTCAACTTCGTGTTTCCTACGTGGATAGTAAAAAGCTTCAAAGCACTTGATGTTGCCAAACTGGAAGACCATTTACTTGATCCGGAGGCCTCATCTGAAATATCTGCTGAAAAGCTACAAGACCTCTGGGACGGCTTGGATGACATGGGATTCAGGAAGACGTCAACAATATTGGAGGGTCATGGCTTTGTCATTGGTTTGGATGTTTCGCTCAACAGAAATCTCTATGCTACATTAGTTGAATTTTTGCAAGCCAATGGCGGCACAGTGATACGTCATATTGACGAAGATGATATTAAGCAGTCGAATGCCGATTGCTACATCGGTAATTCAGTCATGTCAAAGGAATACGAGGTTGCAAGAGATTCCGGACTGGAACTTGGTAATCTAATATGGATTTTTTTCCTGTGGTCATATAACCAGTTCATCTCTTCGAAAACAAAACTCATTTTTGCACCGTTTAAGAAGAAACTGTTCGATGTAAATGAACTGATCCTATCGTATTCCAACTATTACGGACAGCAGAGGTTTTATATCCAGCGCCTGGCAGAATTACTTGGCGGCTATAGCACTGGGGAACTGTCACGGAAAAATACGCATCTTGTGTCGCAGTTTCCGTGGGGCAAGAAGTTCGAAACCGCTAAGAAATGGCAGACCTGCACAGTCGTGAACCACCTGTGGTTGGAGACTATATACAAAAGCGGGAAGGTACTAGACCCACTTGAGTCTCAATTTCAACAGTTCCCTGTTGCGGGTGGGTTACAGCATGTAATAGGCCAGATTGGCCCGAATGAAATGCTTCCTCAACATAGAGATGTAACGCGACCTGAAGAGATCACCATAATGCCAGCAGATTCGCCGCAAAAGGAGGACGTAAAACAGCCTAGTAATGGCTCAAAAAAGGCAGGAACAGAACCTCCGCATATTGCAGCTGAGGATAGAACGTCATCTCAACTGGCCACTGCAGTAACTATCGATAGATGTGAAGCAACTGCTATAGGGGAAGTGAAAGTAGTTCATAAAAACGTCGTTGCCGCTGAAACTGCAAATGTCATTTTAGGGCCGGCGATCGTTGAGAATGAAGCTGAAGCCTTGCTACAGAATGACGCAGGCCGGTCAGTAGACCACTTGGAAGATCAAGCAACTCAGGATCCATGCGCTCCAGAAATTGAAAACGATGTACTTACAGAAGGTTTGAGTGCTCCTAAGCCGCCATATGAAGAGCTTAAAGAACCGACCGCTGAGTCACAGCTTTGGGGAGCTGAGAGCAATGAGGTACCATCAGATGCAATGACAGAAAAGACTGCTACGCCTCAGCCTTCTGAGATTTTGAGCCAACCGGATAGAGGACGCCTCGGTACTCCAACGTCTCATGAAAATATCTCACGGTCGGGAACACCATTTGAGTCCTCGATGCCGAGCCAAACGCTACACTCAAGTGGTGGGAGGCGTGCGGCCAAAGCGAAAGCTGCACGAAAGCTACATAGTGACATCGAATTACTGAACGAGTTCCAGCGAAATTCCAAGAGAAAAAGAACAGGAGATCTGCTGCCGGAGGAGATTGCCCAGCTAGAAAGGCGCAAATTATTAGAACAAAAGGCAAGCGAGATTTTGCGAACGATTTACGCTGCAGACGAGTCCAAAAGTAGCGAAGAAGTGAACCGCCGCCGGAGGTCGGTCTACAACATGGACGCCATATGCACAGGTTGTCACGACGATATTGGAGAATTGGATAAAATACTGCTGGAAAGGGTGGGAATTAGAGTTCATGAAGAAATCACAAAAGAAAACCTCTCACTCCTTAATACGATCATAGCGCCGAAAAGGATGCGAACCGCTAAATTTCTGAAAAGCTTTAGTTTTCATCCATTGAGATACGCATTGAAGCCAGAATTTTTAACCGATCTCCTGCAACTTATCCACCGCACGCAACCCTTGGACTGCCTCTCCTTAAATTTGACAACTTACGCGATTCCTGAAGTGGACACGCAACTTCTACTCCAGATGACAAGTCTTCCTACCAAGGTCTTCGAAAGAGCTGGATTATCGAGCGTTAATTTGGTGAATGACATTCCAGGAGGCGTGGAAGTGATAACGTCGATTCTCAAAGCACATGGGATAAAAGAAGTAAGAGTTGTACCGACATCGCGGATGAATCAGCTTACGATTAACGATTTAGTGATAAACGATACCCCAGACGCAGAAGTATGTGCTGAGCAGATAGTTCCCGATTGCGTTATGATAGCGATAAAGTCATCGCAGGTGAAGCATTTCAAGAGGGTTGTTAAAAATCACTGCACATCAGCCATGGCAGTGGAGTGGAACTGGTGTATTTCCAGCATATTCAAGCTCGATGCGGAATATTCTGATAGAAGCAACATAATCTTCCAGCAGGGACAAAGTAACGGTAAACGTTCATCCAAATGACAAAAACCTCACCACAATATCTCGGGGGCCCCGCAGAACTATAATCACAATTAATCATTCAACAGGTACTCGGTCCTCTCACTGAGCCCCAGGCCCAACGCATTGGTGTGCAAGCCACGGCGCACATGTTTCAGCTGCAATGTTCTTTGGATAGTGATCAACCAGATCGTTTTTGGTTAGTAAGTTTCTACTCTTTCTGGTTCGATATTCCAGGTTTTAACGGCTCATGGCGAGATTCTCAGACAATAAACCGATACTCTCTGATTTACGTTGAAAAGTCAGATGTTATGGAATGATAGTAATGTTAAAGCATGTGGAGTTCTAGATTTAGCTGCAGCTTTTGAATTATAAGCAGATGGAAATGAGAGATTTGAAAGATGACCATTGAGGAGTACCAACCCTGACTAACAAGAAAGGATGCTATCTGTCCAAACTCGTGCGATCGTAAAGGCCACCGTGCCGGTCTTAGAGAAGCAGGGTACCGCAATTACGAAAGTTTTCTACAAGAATATGTTGAATGAGCACAAACAGCTGCTGAATATCTTCAACAGAGTTAATCAGGCCAAGGGTGCTCAACCCACTGCATTGGCAACAACTGTCCATGCAGCTGCAAAACACCTAAGTGTTCTGCTGCCTCATGTTGAACAAATCGGACATAAACATAGAGCTTTACAGATCAAACCCGAGCATTACCCCATAGCTGGCGAATACTTGCTGACGGCTATTAAGGAAATGCTTGGTGCGACCGCCCCTCCTGATATTCTCGGTGCTTGGAGAGAAGCGTACGGTGCTATCGCGGACATTTTCATCTCTGTTGAGAATCGCATGTATAAGGAGGCAGCCTGGGCTGGTTGGAAACCATTCGAAGCTGTTGCTCGCGAGCGAGTTGCTTCCGACACTGAGGAATTTACTGTCAAGGCAAAGCCTGAGTCCGGGATCGATCTATCGAAATGTCTGTCGTCGCTGGTCAGTACCTGACTGTCAACACTCACCCAACTGGACGGGGCAACACATACGACGCCTTGCGTCATTACTCCATCTGCTCGGTATCCACAGACGGCGGCTTGCGTTTCTCGGTGAAGCTGGAAGCTACAGATGACAAACCCGTCGGTTTAGTTTCAGAATATCTGCACAATCACGTATCTGTTGGTGACCAGATCTTGCTGAGCGCGCCAGCTGGAGATTTTGCTTTAAACAAGGACCTGATTCGTCAAAATGACATCCCGTTAGTTTGCTGGGTTCTGGCGTTGGTATCACGCCGCTATTGGCCATGTTGGAGGAGCAGATCATCACAAACCCTGAGAGACCAGTATACTGGATTCAATCCGCCTACGATGAAGAACGCTTAGCTTTTAAAGAGCATGAAGATGAGCTGCTCGCCAGAATTCCCAATGCTAAAAAGATCGTTGTTCTTTCCTCCAGCCAGCCACGTATTGATGGCGAATTTCTGGCGAAAGAGAACCCAGCGGGCTCTGACGCTTACCTCTGTGGCAGTCTCGATTTCATGACAAGCATGATCGGTCACTTTGATGTCCTGGAGCACCAAAACGATCTTATTCAGTATGAACCTTTCGGCCCAAAAATGTCTACCACTAAAGTATAGTTTAATTTATGTACCTTTGCTTATAGAGATGATGAGATGAATATTCAGAGCAGCTTACTCGATGTTAAGGTTGGTCCATTCCTTGACAGAGTGACGGAACTTGGCAGCTATGTTGAAGACAGATTCGGCGAGATAGTCAATGTGGCTAGCCGTAGTACGACCTATCTGCACAGTCTTGTTAATTATAGCGTCCTGCTTCGCGACCGCCCTTGGGAAATGGGCAGACTCGATCGAGTGTAATAAAGCAGCGGTGTTTTGAAACGTTGTTGGTAACACATAGGAGAAGCATGCCGAACCCAACACTAGTGGAGCAGTAAATCTATACAAGAATCGTTTGTTTCTTGTCAGAACTGAGCCGGACATAGCTGCGACAATGATATATGTAAAACCTGGCAGCAATCTTTCCCTAGGATCGGAATGCAAACTTGCAATCGTACTTGTCAGTCTTCTTTCATGCCTATAGTACGCTGATGTCTTTTTATCTATCTTCTGAGTGGCCTTTTCGATGGTTCTCGAAACACGCAACCGTAGTCGATGAAATACCGACAATAAGTAGGTGGGCGACCGCACTGAAATACCATCAATCAATTCGTTGTTGCCTATGATCGACATAGCTCTTGCTGTCGCTGTTTTTGAACTCTTCAATGGCTCGAGGACTGCCTGCTTAGCATCTGAAGATAAGACCATGCCATTCTGCCGTGGGATAACGGCTTCTTTCACCAAATCCTGCTCCCGATAAAACCTTGATCCTGCAGTCATTAGTGAACACCTGGAAAAGAGCTGAAGCGATGCCTAGCTTGCTTCAATTAACCTTGCTCATGAACTTCGTTCTTCGTAGCCGTTACCTAGCAAACGGTCCAATCAGTGGTGCTAAATTCCGTCACGTGGACTTTGAGTATAATACCGATCTAAGCTGGAAAGATCCAACTTCTTCATAAAGAGAGCTAGCTAACGTTAGATGGTTCATAGATTTAAAAGCTTACTGTCTACATAAGGAGTTCCTATGGCAGCACTAAGCGAAGGACAAGCCTGCAGGGCTGTGCCAAACTGGATTGCTCGAAACAACTAATGGATGCAGGTATGCTGGGCCCAAAATCGGAAATATGCTAGCGGGTTGAAGAGGTTCGCGGTCCAGTTACATGATGGACGAGAACATCAAGAGGTTACCCTCGTCATCAAGGTCTTCAGCGTCGATCCGTCTCACAGGAGCCTGAGCCAGCATGACGTCCTTCTTCTGTTGGGCATTCAACATTGGCCACAGCTTCATGACTGGTCTTGCGATGGAATTGCCGGCTGAGACCGGCTCAGTTATCTCTTGCAAATCCTCCTTCCTGAAACGAGGCAGTAGGTATTTCCTCATGTACATTGTGGGCACCATGGCACCGCAGATGACTCCCAGCATGAGCAGAGGCAATCGGGGGAGTCTCGCGACTCGCTGGACTTCTGAGTATGTTTTGGAATTCAATTTCATAATTCTTGGAGTTGGTTTATTATTGGTTCCTGTCGATATACCAAAAACTGACGGCTGATGCTATTGAGTGGTCTAAAGTGAAGTTCCTCCATGAAATGATCTTGGCCGTTTTATAAGATCCCGTTACCGGGTACCCTTAGGGGTCTTGTTTGGAAACTCCAAACAAAAGTCACACCGTCTTCAAGTACGAACCGATTGATACTCGTAGCTCAAGGGTGCAGCGATCTGCCTTATCATTTGAACACTTTCCTGAAGAATGACCCGAAGGTTTTCTTCTTCTCCCTTCCCTTGTTATCCTTCTTATTCTTGCTCTCGCTGGCCGGAGAAGCATGCTCTGGCGACTTGGAGCTTGTTGGATGCATCACGTTATTAAAATGCGGTTTTCTGTCAGAAGTCGTTGGCGATAATCCTGGCGATACGTGACCTGACCTGGCGGGCGGACCCATGGACCTTGTTTTCCTGATTGAAGAACCGTGACGCTTTTGGTCGCTCTCGTCATCGGATGACTCCGATGAATCGATGATCAGCGATTTGACTTTGTACATTCCGTCATCATACTGAATTCTTGAGCTTCTTCTCGAGTTGCTAGCGGTACTGAAAGGGGTTGACCTCCGGTCATCCTCATTGATCGTTGGATTACTATTCTTAATGTAAACAGCTTGGCGAGTAGGTAAACATCTAACGTAGCCCATTCTTTCGAATAGCTCATATTTTCTTTTCTGTTCTGGTGGCATTGGAAAGTACTCATTCACCGATTCAACCAGTGAATCATTATCTTCTTCGTACTTCTTGGTCGTAGTAACATCAGCCGCAAATGGATTGCGCAAAGACTTGAGTATGATACTGTCTATAGCGACTAATCTGTCATTGCGTCGAGGGATTTGTTCTTTCCTTTCTTTCAAAGTATCAGTCATGTCTCTGGGCGATTCCCCCAGCAGTCTTGGATCGATGAATTCGTACGGTACCACGGCAGTCGACATTGGGTAGTGCTGCATCACAAAAAATGGCAACTTCACTCTGCCGTTCCTGAACTTTATTTGTAGATTTGTGCTCACGGTACTGACTATCTGTATTTCTGGTCTGTACAGCGCTGCCGCTTTGGTAATCGCATATTCCGGTGAATCGCATTTTATCATCTCAATAGTAATTTTCATTACTATCCCTTGAAGCCTCGAAGCGTAGTAATTCAGGATATTTAGGCACTTTTGCCGGGCTTCATCATGAACAGCTTTTATTCGAAACCCCTTTGAAACTTGACCAAGCGTGGTGGCCTTGCAAGTTTCCGAGGACGACGTTGAAACTCGTCTAAGTCCTCTATCGATCTCGTCGAAACTCCCGTATTCCGGTCCATGACTTTCAGCAAAATATCTTCTATTCAAGGCATAATCAGAAGACTCTATTTCTCGTTCGAAGAATGGTATAGACGTGACAATGATCAAGTGGTCGCCGTCTCGAGCACAGTTTTCCACATACCAATCCACGGAAGACCATGTGTATCGTCTGCCTGAGATGTAGCACGAGACACTTCGGATAGCGGCTAGTGATTCTTCTGGCTTTCGTGATTTGGTTTCTGTATTAAGACCGTGCACATACTGGTCGTATGTAGGATGCTGTATTGTGACACATATCGCTCGGTGATCTACGACAGGCCTTGAGGGATAGATGGCAGCCAGGGGATCAGCGACCTGTGAACCGCCTTTCTTATCGAACTTGCCGATAAAGAAAGGGTCCTGTTCCTTGAAATCGTAGCAGTCTATAGTGGGCGATGCGGTGGATCGGCTTTGAGACTCATAAAACTTTTCTAGCTCGGCCAGCTCTTTGTCGGTCATTCCTGCAAAGCTTTTTTTTCGCCCACCACTGCCTTCCTTAGCGGCTGGCTTCGATTTTGAGCCCAGTCGATCTTCCAGTTCGTTCAAATTGGCAAATGCAGCCTGAGTGTAACCATCCCTTGACCCAGAATTTGACTGGGTATTTTTCTCGGTCTCTTTCGTCAGCTTCCTCTCAGTTGCAAAGTCCATGTCATAGATATCCCAATCAATGATTCTCTCCTGTTCGTCCGCTCTTTTCGCAGACCACTTGAGCGAAGGAGTCTTTGGAGGTGGAGGCAGTCTTGGATTTGTTCTACAGTGCGCCAGGGGAGAGCTGCTTCTACTCCGATCCACCACATCCGGACTACTCAGCGAAGGTCTGATGGTTTGATGTGGGGACATGAACTGAAGCACCTTCTCCAACTTGTCGTGCTCGTCTGATCTGCGTCTCTCGCCGCTTCGATTTTGCGTAAACAACTCTTGCTTCTTCTTTGGCTGCTCAGAGTCCGATTGGTACAACGGATTGTACTGTGGCGGTACGTGAAGGAACTTGTTATTGAATCCGGCATGTTTCTGGCTGTGCTTCAGGATCTCAACTTGGTCATCTATCAGTGTTGGCACCAGGTCATCGAACGACACATGCTTCACATACCTGGTAGCTGTCATTGGAACTACACAAGCCTCCGAAACCCTGTTTTTCCCCAGATCTATGCTCGTGTACCTAGTTTATCTGAACTTAACCAGCCTAAACGCAACGAACCTGCGAGTGAAAATGCCTAATGTCAGTAAGAGAACAATTAGCGACTTCTCGCCCAGTTTAAAACATCCGATCGGGGTTCGAAGGCGCTACAGCCCCCAACAGGCCACCAGCAACTGCTATACTTCCTCTCCAGCTCGCTTGGTCGTCATTTCACACGTGCCGCTACTCACTGTCCCTAACTTGGTATTTCCCTCAGATTATCAGCCAGGGTCCTCCCAAGCAACCGCGGGATGCGCAAGTTGTGCTTCAGAGGGAAAGTCTAAGCAACTAAGGCTTTTTGAGATGTGGTATCCAACAACGAACCAGTCGCTAGAATTTGGTGAAAGAAGGCGCTATAGAGCTCTGAGATGCTCTGATTCCCGTATGTCAACGAACGTAGCAGCACTGGCGGCTCTTCTTGGTATTTTTACCTTTTCCCGGTGATTTGCTGGTCCTCAACGATTTGTTTATGCTAAGGCGGGCTAAAGAACTCTGGCAACAGGTCAGGCTTATCCAGGACGTGCTCGGAACTTTGGTTCTTCCCTGTTCTGTCTAGCTTGTTTTGTAAAAGTGGTAAGGACCAGTGTATGTTTGCGTTGTGCGGGTGGTTCCAATTAGCCGCCGACGTGCGCCTTGAGAAAACAGCATAAGGTGTAGGCAGAAGAAGCTCAATGGCGGAAAGAAAGGGAGGAAACTCGAGTGGCTGGATGGATGAGTCTGGAGAAAAGTCGAACGGTTACGCCGTGGTTCCTGTGTCTCTGTTCTGCGAGCAATATGCGGTCTCAAAAGAGGTTAGAAAGACGTTTGGGCTGTATAATAACGGCGTGAGAGCAATCAGCAGGACTGAGTTCGAACAGTTGAAGGTTGGTTTGAAATCTTGTATGGCGAAAAGGCAGCGAGAGGCGGACGCACTGTGGCAGTCGAAGAAGAGATACTCGCTGGCGGAGTCGCTGGAAGGCAATACACTGGGATCGGGCTATTCCCTCAACGGTTCACATACGCTTATATTGTCCTCAGATATGCTGCACAGCGACCTGGAACCGCACTATTCTGCGAGTCGACAAGGCGGCAACGAAATGCTGGTCTCTGAAGACAACGAGGAAACCGGGGGGAGGCGGCTCGAGACTCAGATGCAAATGCTGGCCTCCTCAGCTGGTTCAATAGTGTCTGTCCCAGAAGGTTCTGCCTGTACTCGTATCGATAGCAAGCGCTGCTTTATTCTCCTTTCGGAGACTTCCTATGATAGGAACAGCAGTCCTCCACTGCATGATTAGTGAAAGCACGCGTCTGTACGTATAAATATGCTAAGCATGTATCATTTACTCATGTCATATACAGGCATTGGAAGGAGAATCATTCATCGTTCATTACAAGCTGTTTTTTCTTGAGTTCAAGTACTTCGTCCTTCAAATTGTCCCTTTCCTGCTTGATGATGTATAATTCGGCCTTGAGGTCATTAATTTTCATATTATAGCGAGCAAATTTCATGCTGGAGTCCTGGCTTAGTGCACTATTGTTTCCAGCTGCGTCCTTGCTGTCCATGGAGCTGGATACATCTCCCAGTGAGGATTCTCGTGCATATATCATCTCCTCTAATTCTTCCTTCAGTTTTTTATTCGCTTGTTTATACCTTTGTAGCTCCTCCTGTGTCATTTCCAAAGCCCTGCTTGTATTTGTTGCAGAGCTCAAAGTGTCCTTATAGTCACCTTCGAATTTTTCAAGCTCACTTTTCTTGGTAAGTAATTCTTCGCTCAAAGTGCTGTGTTTCAGCTTTAAATCCTGATAGTTGGCATCCAGCTTTTCGTGAGACCTCTTCAGATCATCACTGCTTGTCAGTAATTCGTCTAGCCTTTGCTGTAACCTGTTAATTACAGCGTCATGATGAGGACTTTTTCCCGCATACTTCAGTTCTCCGGCTGAGTTATCGCCACCATGCTCGGAGCTTTTAGCCGCAGTTTTGGAACCCCATCTTGAAAGCAATTCTTCTATCTGAGAGGACAGACGTTTGATTTCTTGCCTGCTGTTGGAGTTTGCTTCTTTCAATTTTTGTTTCAGTAGCTGGTTTTCTTTGCTTTGGGACTCAAATTTCTGTGTTAAAGTTTCGAGCTCCTCTTTTAATAAGGCTTCATTTGCGAGCCCATCAATCTTATCGTTCTGCTGTTTGATAATGTCATTTAAAGTCCCCAATTCCAAGAATTTTGCGTCCAGAAGTTGCTCCATTTCATTAACATGGTCTTGTAAACCGTCACGATCCGCTTCAACAATGTCGAGCCGAGTTTGCAAATTGATAGTTCCTGCATTGTTGGCAGACCCACTAGTTAGCTTTCGAACTTGTTCTTCAAGCTGCCTGATATATGTGCTAGCCTCTGTTGCCTTCTCCTCGGTTAGAAGCTTCAAATGCTCTAGCTCCGAACGTAAATGACTGATGACATTTTTGTCCAGCGTTTGTTCTCTATTGTCCGTAGTTGGCTGTTCGGTAAAATTGTGCGTGGCTGCATCTGTGAGTCTTTCGTCCTTGCCAGGCGGCAAATCATTAAGCTTTTTTATGCTTACTGCTTCTTTGAGGTCACTTTGGTTGGCCGCCCTATCCTCTGTAGAAATAGGACGCTGAAGTCCCGCGTCATACTTTACATCACCTTTCAAAGGTGAACTCGCAACAGTGGCAATGCCGATCTCCTCATCTGTGCCCTCCTGATCATCTTTGTACTCGGAGCTCAAGGAAACTACACGGGGAACTTGCACACCCTCAGAAGCTGCAAGTGCCGGTACTGGAGACACGGGTTTCTTGATCTCTTTCGCATTGCGATTGCTGTTACGTGGCGGGATCTCTAATTCACTGTTCTTAGAAGCAGAAGGTTCATTACCAGAATTGTGATCTACTACTTTGGATAGTGGTGTCTCGATATCTTGTTGCTGTGGGGATCTATTCGCAGTAGGAGTTCGATCTACGCCAGGGACATACGGTGTCAAAATGTTTGTCTGAGGCTGAGAAGTTTTTGTCGAAGCAAACGAGCTGCTGTCTATTGGTGGGGTTGTCGGATTAAAAGGCTCTGACACATCAAAAATTCCGGGACAAAGGTCACCTAAACGTGAAAGGTCTAACGTGTACAGTATCGTTCCCTTCCCCATGTCTGTGTCACTGGTACTCAGATCGTATTGGCCTTGGCGGGCATAGTCGAATTTATCACCGCCCATGATGAGTATTTTATCGTTGTTGAGCAATGTTACAGAATGTCCTGAACGACCTTGAGGTATTCCTGCTTTGAAAATCGGGAACTTGAACCACCGGTAAGACTTCAAGTTCAAAAAATAGACGCTGTTAGAGTAAACATCTTGCTCGTCCTTGCCACCCATGACGCACATAAGGTCTCCATAAATAATTGCCGCATGCTCCTGTAGAGGCGGAGGTTTTGCACCTGTTGTTTCCACGATAGTCCAGTCATTGGTCATGATATCATACATGAACACTCTATTTATCAGTCCCTGCAATGTGTCGCCTCCGAAAACCCATAATTTATGGTCGTATGACACCATTGTATGGTTTGCCAAGGGAGGGGGAATAAACGTCTTTGGCTTCAGGAATTCCCAGTGCGAATCTGATCTTCTGAACGAAGAGAGGTCGTAAACTGCCAAGTCGTTAAAATAGGTGTCATCGAACTGACCACCGAATAGGTAAAGCTTAGTTTTCATCTGATTAGTAGCAATGATGGAGATCTTGTGACCATATCTGCCTAGGGGCCTTGGACCGACAGGATTTGGAATCGTCCATTTGTAAGAGTTTATATTGAACAGGTAGAGATCATCGTCCATCAGTCCCTCGCTATTCAACTTGTGAGTATCACCGCCGAATACGACGAAGGCATTTCCGCAGAGGGTGGCAGCGTGTCCAACTCGGGGAGGAGGTGTAGAATCACTTATATCAACGGTCTTTGAAGAGAAATGAGTGGCAGTCTCATCCGCTTGAATAACCCAAGTATCCCCGTACACAGATTCATCATGAAGACCGCCGATAACATAAATGCGATTATCATTAGACACATATGAAGATGCCACATGCCTGTAGCGTGGGAACGGTGAGTTTTGAAGCTTGATTCTGTTCCATGGCGTGTAATCCCTCTGCGGCTGTGTTAACGCCGTTGAAGCCCCAGACACATTCCGCTGTTGGCTTGGAGGCGGAGTCGGATATACCCGGTGCTGCTGAGGGTATCCTTGCTTTTCTGCTGCTCCATGCTTGCTCACAGGTTGTTGTTGTTGTTGTTGTTGTTGTTGTTGTTGTTGCTGGCGCTGCTGCTGGAAGTAGGTTTGGAAAGCAGCCGTTGGAGTAGCACTTTTGGCAGGTGTAGACACTAAAGTGGGAGATGCAGAGCTCGAAGATTTCGTCTCTTTCTTCTTCTTGAAATTGAAGGGAGCCATTATTTGATTCTCGTTCTTCCAAATTGGATCACGTTAGGCTGGCGTCCAGTTCGGAATATATAATACAATGCTAGTAATGATACAAAGCTGCTAACTGATCTGACAGGCTTCCCAGTCCTCACGACCCCTTCTTCAGGAGTTTCTGATAGTATCGGTAGTTGAACTTAGCTTTCTTGATGAACCTTACTAGCGGAATACGTATAGAGCGACACAGAAGCCTAGCACATATTCAAGGTCGATGGGGTCTAGCCGTGGACAACCTCTAATACTTTATCAAGGACTCTAGGAGGCGTTCCGTTGTGTGTATCTGCTATTTGGATCTAGGATTGTTCATACAAGTTTATTATTCAGCTCGTTTTGGGCAGCCAGAGAGAACAATGAACAAGTTCGACGAGTTTATCGCAGCTACCGACAAAGATCTGGAGGTGGATACGAGCACACGAGTATCTTCGGGATCCATCACCCTGCCAGCCATATCATCTCCCGGTAGACGTGTTTCTGGAGGTTCTATATCTCGCAAAAGAGATTTGCATACGCATGAGGGCACAAAGACATATGGACAGTCGAGACAGACGACGCCGCAAAGGCTGAGCCACCAAGACCATCCACTAAAGTATTCCGAAGAGCAATCTTTCAATGTTGCTATTGCAACAAGGCCCGGCAACGGGTTGAGCAAAAGGCGATCGTTAATCCAACCAATAGTTGCGCCAAAGACACCAGAGGGCCATAAGAAGTTCAATACTAGTGCTCCTACGACGCTCATGGCTGATCGATCTTATCGCCCCGAAAGAAACAGGTCAGGAAGCAACGCAAGTTTTCGCTCTTCGACGGCGGATACCGATGTGATGATGAGCACTTTGCTGCAGAATCTGGCTAACAAGGAGCTAGAGATTCTTGATGCGAAACAGAGAATTGAAGAACTAAAGAAGCAACTAGCCTCAGAAGACATATTGTACCAGGAGCGGCTAAAGGACCTTCAAGAGTTGAAGGAGAAAGTAACCAATCACTTTCATAAAGCAACAAACAACAACACCTCGCCTACAGTGGATAGAGTGAAAAAGGACCTCAAAGGGGATGAGCAAGCAAAGAAGCGTCAAGGACATGGCTCAAATCACCCTGTGAAGGATACAGTCGCATCAAACGACGTTCCCGCTAGAGAGAACAGGCCATCTGTTTGGAGCAAATCCTTAGCAATTTTCAACCAGTTTGATCAAATAATTCAAAATGAGCTAGAGCGCAGTTTGCATTGGGAGGAGCAGTCAGGTACGGCTGCTCAGCAAAAAGGAGGGCAAGAGAGCGATGACGAGGTACGAAGCGGAAAGCAGAATGAAGAAACGATCAGTGTCACGAAATCGCTGTGGAGTTTCGTAAGCGATATGAAATATGGATTGCTGGGAATAGAAGAAGAATCAGATAGCCGGCAGCAAAACGAGACATTTAATGATGATGAGTTAATCAGGTCTGAACTTGAAGGACCCAATGAGCCTGCGGTAAACGATAACAAACTCAAGTTTGTTGGAGGCGAAATGAGCGCCGAGGAGGAAGAAGCGAGCAAGAACGTTGAAATGAAGGATATGCCGACCTGACGCATTTGGTCATGACACGGAACTTTTACAATTAGTACTGCAACCGGGACATTCAAGTTCACTCCATAACGGGAATTTAGGCTTCAAAAAATTTATCATTAAAAAGTATTAAATTATACATGCAACATCAATTCATTATTCTTTTGGCATCTGATCACGATAATTCATGAACATGGTCCGCAACGGGAGAAAATTCATTACCGATGACCTCTCCATCGCTGGAATGGAACTCCGCACTGTGAGTACTATTTCCGCGGCTTAGCGTAACCGATCCTTCGCTTACGTTGCGCATTAGAGTCATAAACTTTGAACTGTACAGTTTCGAGCTCACAGGTGATGGCGAATGCGATGTACTGGAGCAAGACTCAACGATCTCACTGGCTATTCTTTGAAATTCCACCTGCTCGTCATCGAATCCCACATTCTCATCTTGAGAGCCCGGATTTTCCTTCTGCAACTCCGCTTCCAGAGATTGAAACTCCTCGTCAAGCCTAGAATCCGATGCATCTGTCATAGGTTGACCCTCAGCAGGAGGAGGCCGGAAGTATGAGTTCACAGGCTGGTAGTACATGGTTCTGTTTAAAGTAGGCGACATGTTTGACAGTCGCTGGCGTGTCTGCAGCAGTTGCTGCGACTCGTAATTGGCATAATGCTTCCTATAATCGCTGTCAAACGACAGCGGATCTTCCAGCTTCATTGATGAAAACTGGTTAAGCCAGGACCTCGAAGCAGGCCCCGGAGAAGCCTGCAAATGCGATAGCGATGATGGCTGCTGCACCGCTAAAAACATGTTACTGCCTTGTAAAGCTCCTTCTTGTTCATGCAAGAAAGAATACTCGACAGGCAGAGGCTGTTGCTCCGAGGGCCGCTGCTGAGCTGAAAACCCAAATCCCCGTCCTTGGGCTGAATCTCCTTTGCTGACAAACTGTTGCAGAGGGTTGACTTGACACGATGCCGACATTTTATTAAACGGTAGGGCTCCTTAACAGCGTTGCTTGCTTGTAGTGATGTAACCAAGAGGTCAGCGACTCTATCGTCCCCGTAATGGTCTTTTTGAGCTATCGATAGTCTTCAGTCCTGCTCGTCAACTACTTATATAGTGCTTAAGGCTCAACACTCATCGGAGGTATAGAAAAATTTCACCAACTACCTGCCATCGAAGGTTTAAGCCCGAGCCCCGAAGAGTCCGTTCATCCGTGCTTTTGCCGGCTAAATGCATAGTCCACGTGACCTCCCCGGATATGCGTTTAGAGGGATAGCGTCCGCGCCGAGGACGCTGACATCGCTGCGTCAGCAAATATACAGGAATGGAAGCGTAATTCAGGCTATCTCGTATACGTTGTCAAGTGCGTCAAAGTATATTTCTATGTAGGTTGTTGTTACTTAGTGGTAACACTGTATCGTACAAAATTGCAGGCCTGCCGTTAAGAGGAGACAAGACACAAAGTAGCGTAAGAGAAACAATAGGATTGTCCTCGTTAGGGCAGTGCTTGTGGGGTTAAAATAATCATCATCATCTCAAAATGTGGTAGTGCTTCAACGGCTGTTTGAAGCTTCCACTTCGGCTCTCAACTTGAGTCTGCCGGATAGAATGTCACCGATTCTGCTGAACTCGGTCCAGTGAACTTCGTGTCCCTTTCTCAGCGCGACGTTTGTCTCGCACTCCCACAAGCGGGCGATTGGCTTGAAGGAGACCTTGGATCCGTTGACACAGATGACGGCAGCAGAGTTGTCCTCGTTGTCAACGGTCGAGACCTTAGCTCCATGCAAGTCGTATTTGAATCTTAGCACTTTCTCGTCGCCGGCGTTTTGGTCGAGAGCAATGTCCTTCTTGTTCCATTGTTCAATGAATTTGATACATTTGACGGCAAATCTCGATGCGGTCACACGGTCTTTGGAGCTTGGGAAACCACCTTGTTGAACATGACCGGGGACAGCGGTTCTAACGCCGAATCTGCCGTCACTGGATTCTGAAATTATGTTGGCTAACAGTTCTGTGCTGTAAACACTGGAAGCTTGTTCATTTCTAATTACCAACTTACCGTTACGGTTTTCACCCTTGTCGTGACGGAAGTTCTCCTTCAGCAATGCCAGGTCCTCCCTGATTGTGGATAAAGTAATCTTGTCCTCAGGTGTGTACACAGAGACAGCACCAGTAATCAAACCGGTGAAAGAGGCAATGAAACCGGAGTGGCCACCTTGCACCTCACACACGAAGACTCTCCTCCTCGTAGCGGAGGCACTTTGTTTGATTTCATCGGTGTATTTGACCAATGAGTTCAAACATGTGTCAACACCCAGCGAATATTCAGTGCCGGGGACATTATTAGAGATAGTAGAAGGAATTAAAACCATTGGGATGTTGAAGATCGGATATTCCTTTCTGCTGTCACGGAGCTGATTCAAGGAGTTGAAACCTTCAAAACCACCGATGATGATCAAACCGTCTAATTTGGCCTTTTGGAAATAATAAGCAACGGTACCCATGTCATCAGCAGCAACGGATCTGTTAGTACCAATTTCAGAACCACCAAGGTTGTGCCAGTTCTCGACATCGATCCATGACAATTCCTTGATTTGACCAGTTTGGATCAAACCGCTGAAGCCGTTTAGAATAGCCAATGGCTTGTGACCTCGAGAAACACAGTACAAAGTGGCAGCACGGGTGGCGGCATTCAAAGCAGCGGAAGGAGCACCGACGTGAACAATACCAATGTTCAATCTTTCATCCACAGGCAGCATCTCAGCACCATCGTCCTTAACAGTGGTGGATATGAAGTTTTCATACAGTTCGATGAATTCCGTGTCCCTTAGAGAAATGGCCTTGTCGAAGTCTTTGTTCCCAATAGCGGTAGCCACAGATTTAGTCATCTTGACGGATTCAACCAATGGCATTCTGATGATCTTGTTCTCCAGAATACCAATCAATGGGGATGGTGTCTGTGGGGTCATCTCCAAAACTGCCTTCACAGAGTCAACACCTTGCAAGGTAGCCAACCATCTGTCATGGGCAACAGCAGTACCACCTCTTTGAACGTGACCTAGAATAGTAACTTTAGTGTCCAAACCGAGGTCGAGCAAAGCGTTTTTGACGTCATCTGCCGTCACAGGGTTCAATTGATCATCAAGAGCACCTTCAGCAACAATAACTGTGTTGTTTCTTCTACCCTTGTTTCTGTGTCTTTGACAAACTTCCTTCAATTCTTCCTGCCATTTGCCATGTGGAACGGCTCTCTCAGGAATGAAGATGTAGTCCGCACCGGTTGCGATACCTGCCATCAGAGCCAACCAACCACAGTGTCTGCCCATGACCTCCACAACGAAGGCACGAGAGTGCGACTTGGCGGTTTCATCGATGTAGTCCACCATTTCGACGATTCTCTCCAACGCAGAGTAAGCGCCTATAGTCGAATCAGTACCAGCCATATCGTTATCGATGGATCCCACAAGACCGACAATAGTCAAACTCTTGTATGGCTCGACCTGCTCTTGGGTGAACTTGCCGTCCTTGACAAGCTCCTCGACTAAGGAGGGCCATTCCGATCTGAAAAGATCCGCACCTGTCAGCGAACCGTCACCACCGCACACAATCAACGCATCGATGCCTTGAGAGATCAGGTTACCGGCAGCTTGCTTACGACCCCAGCGTTCTCTAAACTCCATGGAACGAGCAGTACCAATCAAAGTACCGCCCTCGCTCAGCCAACCTCTAACGTCTTCCCATTTCATCTGTCTCAAATACTCGCCGCCCTTCAGCAAACCTTCGTAACCCTCGTAAACGGCAAAAACGTCGCAACCGTAGTGGATACCCGTACGAACCACAGCACGGACGGCAGCGTTCATGCCGGGCGAGTCACCACCAGAGGTCATCACGGCGATTTTCTTCCTTCTCTCGCCGGCAGCCAAAGTCTGTCTTAGAGCGTCCACTGGCTGGCTCCCATTAGCCGCCTGGGCGTCCACGACACCGTCGTTTAAAAAGAACTCCCTGCTGGTTGGTCGCTCATCCAGCGGAGACGCCAAGCTACTGAATCCAATCCGGTTCCCAAGAGGGTCTCTGATGAACACCACACTGTCAGACACCTTCTCGGCCTCCGGAAACTTCTCCAACACTTGGTCCAGCTCAGTCGTGAAATACGTCACCACACAGTCATCTCTGTTCTTCTCCTTGCTGGGCTCATGCATAACAAGACGAATCTTAACCAGAGCCCCACCGCTCTGCTGCTTGTTCTTTGCCTCTTGCTGTGGGACGCGGAACCCACACTCATCGATTTCGCTCAATTTGAACGCTTCCAACCAAGCTTCCTTCAAAGAGTCCTGTGAAGTGCCTGACGACAGAATTAGATTCTCTCCATGCTTGAACTTGTTGAAATCCTTCACCGTAGAGAAACCCAGCGAGTGATAAAACTGGATGCTCTCTTTAAACTTATCCTCATCAGCAGTAACCACCGACGCAAATGCTACACCGTAGCACGCTTCTTGAAGGGCCACCATTTCTTCAGCACCTTTACTAACGACCTATCCTTGGAAACAAACTTTCTGTCCGACAATCCAATACCACTATATCCTTTTATTTGGACAAACTACGCTATATTAGAAGATCGAAAAAATGTGGTGATTATTGGCCTTTACGATCTGCACTGAATAGCGATCCGGAAGGACGATGCCAATGAGCTTCATTATCCGGTTTATTGAGAGAGATGCTGCGTTGCGTTATGTTCAGGCTGTTAGTTAGGTGATTTCTGCTCTTCGAGAACGACTGGCGTGCGGCATCCACTAAATTCGCGCCGATTAGTGGAACCCGCCAGGTCAGAATTTAGAGGAATCCGGATCACGTGCGACGTTCTCTTTCGAATTTCATTGACGAGCGGCGCTACCATACGTAGGTTCGTTACCGCCTAGCATGGTGGACAGGCTGTGCTGGTAGCGAAAGGTTTGATGTGAGATCTATTAGAATAGTTTATATGTCGATGAGATTAGGATTTTGGTTGTACATTTGTTGCTGCTGCTGCTGCTGGTGGTGTTGCTGCTGTATCTGCATCTGCTGCTGCGCTTGCAGCTGTTGCTGCTGGATCTGCTGCAGCTGGAACGGGTTGTACCCGGTGCCCTGCTGTACCATGCCCAGTTGGTTGTAGGCCGTTGTGTCGAAGTTCGAGGCGGGCACGAGACTGGGTGCCGTCTGCGAGGGCATGAGTGGCTGCGGCTGCTGGAAGGGATTTTGTATCTGTGGCTGCGGCTGCGGCTGCTGCGGAAGATTGGGTTGTGTGAACGGGTTCAGCAGATCGTGCGGCGTCTCTGCGGTGAACGGGTTGTTGGAGCCGGTTCGCGAGGGGTGCAGGTTCTGGGTGTTCGAGTAGCCTCCGAACCCGGCGCCCGTGAAGGCGGGGGTCACCTGGTTTGTGGAGTAGAAACCGGTCGCCTGCTGCGGCACGCCGTTCGCGTTCAGGAACGGGTTGCCCGTGGGCTGCTGCTCGAACGTGAAGGTGTCCGCCTGCTGCGCGCCAAACGGGTTGTACGGCTGCTGTTGCACCGTTGGCGACACGAGCAACTGCTGGTTCTGCAACTGCTGTTCCAGCAGTTTCTTCTGTTTCCTTATCTGCTCGAGCTTCTTCTGCGCGATCGACGTGCCGGACTCGGGCGCGTCCTTGCTGAAAGTGATGTGCGTCTTCTCGTCCTCGCGCAGGTGCTCCTCCAGCGACCGGATAAGCTTTGTGGTGATGTGTTTGATCACGGGGATCTTCATGCCGACCGCCTTGCCCGACTTGAGGTACTTGACCACGTCGTCCGTGAGCCCGACAAACGCCTTGTACAGCTCGAGCGTTCGCTGCGCGTCCGCCCGCGTAAGCTCGAAGAACGCCTCGAGCAGCGTGATGATCCCCTCGTTCAGACACTTGTACAGCGACAGCAGATCCTGCACCAGCAGCCGGAACCCGCACAGCAGCAGCTCGTTCGACAGGTCCGCCTGCGAGTACCGGTTCCTGATCAGGGCCTGAATCTGCGTTTCCAGCGACCCCACGTGATCGAGCGCGCGCCGCACGCCGCCCGACCCGGCCACCGACTTCAGGCCCGAGTATCCCTCCCGCACGTAGTCGACCCCGGTCGCCTCGAACTCCTCGCATCGCGTCAGCAGGTACCTGTCGTACCGCTCCAGCGCTCGCAAGTCCGCGGACGCCCATCGGCCCGCCCGCTCGATCTCGCTCAGCTCAAAGAACGAAAGATGTGTTGAAAAATACCGGATCGCCACGTTCCGGTCGCCCTCCCGTATCATCAGGTGCACCACGATCAGCGTCTTGTACACCACCGTCCAGGCGGTGTCCGAGATCCTCGTCTCGAGTGCCCGCACCACCTCGCGGAACTCCCCAGGGTCTGCCGTGCCCAATATGATCGGCTCGATGTACTTCTGCTTGGGCGGCGCCATCTTGATCTTGGTCGCGCCCTTCACCAGCTTCATATACGTCGTCATAGCTGCTCTCTGCGCTGCTCATCCGCCGTTGATGTCCCCGTAAAGCACCACCAGTACTCCTATTAATGTAGACACACCCCAGAGCTCGCAAGATCGCATCGCTTCGCACGGCCAAAATTCCCAACACCCACGCACCGTCTACCCGCCGGACATTCAGCGGTCCTCTCGGACACGAGAGAAACCACGTCACCTTGCACGGCCCGGAAGGCCGGTCGCGCTCTCGCGCTCGTTTCTTCTTCCCCGATCGCATGACTGATTTCCTCCAGCAACAAATGACCCACCAGGCGGCGGCCAAGCAAGAGGCAGTGTATATAAGGCTTCGAGCACAAAGAAGGGTCGCGGTCACCTAGGGAGAGCGGCGGGAGTAAGATCAGTCGGTTGTGTCTCGATAGTAAGGATATAAGGATCAACGGAACGCCAAGATTGTGGAACGAAGCGGAAAGTGAACAGGGTATATACGATGTCAGCTCTTAATATTGCTTTTAGGAGGTTTTGGAATAGTGAAACGGGTCCGAGAACGGTACATTTCTGGGCTCCGACGTTGAAATGGGGGCTTGTGATCGCTGGATTGAGCGATATCCATCGTCCCGTGGAGAAAGTGTCTGGACCGCAGAATTTGTCGCTTCTCGCCACGGCGTTGATATGGACGCGGTGGTCGTTTGTGATCAAGCCCAAGAACTACCTGCTAGCGTCGGTGAACTTCTTTCTCGGATGTACGGCCGGGTACCACATCTCGCGGATCGTCAACTACAGGATACGCAGCGGGGACTCTGCGGGACAGGTGGTCAGGTATATCTTCAACGGGGAGCAGGGCGCCGGGCAGCCGCAGCAGTGTGAGAACAAGAAGCTGGTTTTGCATTCTGGTAATGCAAACGAATATAAGCATTAAGACAGGGATATGTACTTTTAGACACGTAATCAATGATCATTTCTTTGCGGAAGAGTGGTGTTCGTTGGCAAGCTGGACGGCCTTCTGCGCGGCCGGGTCGAGCTCGTCGAACGAGAAGATCTTGAGACCGCTGTCGCGGATGATCTGCTGGCCCTCCTCGAGCTTGGTGCCCTGCAGACGGGCGACGATGGGCACGGTGACGCCGAGCTCCTTGGCCGCGTTGACGAGACCCTCGGCAACGTAGTCGCAGCGGACGATGCCGCCAAAGATGTTCACGAATATGGCGTCGACCTTCTTGTTCGAGAGGATCAGCTCGAACGCCTTCTTGATCGTCTCAGGCGTGGCGCCGCCGCCGCAGTCGAGGAAGTTGGCTGGGTCTCCGCCGTACAGCTTGATCACGTCCATCGTCGCCATGGCGAGCCCGGCGCCGTTGACCAGACATCCGATGTTACCTTGCAACTTGACAAAGTTCAGGTCGTACTGCTTGGCGACCACTTCGTCGGGGTCCTCCTGCGAGAGATCTCTCCAAGCCCAAACGTCCTTCTGCTTGAACGACGCGTTGTCGTCAAAGCCGAACTTGGCGTCCATGCACATCACTTTGCGCTCGCTGTTGGCGACTTCGCTGAACGGGTTGATCTCGATCTGCGTCGCGTCGCGCTCGGTGAAGATCTGGTACAGTTTCCTGACCGCTTGCGCGGCCTCCGGCTGCGCTTCCTTGCTGAATCCGAGGTTCTCGCTGACGGCTTGGCAGGTCTCGTCCGTGATCCCCTCGGAAGGCGTGATGTAGAACTTTTTGATCGCGTCCGGGTTCTTCTCAGCAACCTCCTCGATGTTCATACCACCTTCGCTCGAGCAGATAATCAGCGGCTTCTTGGTTTTCCGGTCCAACAGGATCGACAGGTACGCCTCGTGCTTCGCGTCGACTCGCTCCACCAGATACACGGCGCTCACTAGCTTACCACGGGGTCCGCTCTGCTTGGTGATCAGCTTGTGCTGCAACATCTGGCCAGCAAGCTCGCGCGCTTCCTCCGGGCTGCCACACATATGCACTCCGCTCTTGAATCCAGTGTCGAAGTGCCCCTTGCCTCTACCACCGGTAAGTGCCTGCGCCTTCACCACCAATCTATCCGTGTTCAGCTTCTTAGCAACTTCGAACGCCTCATCTGCGGATGTAGCCGCTTGGCCTCGAGGCGTGCCAACGCCGTACTGCCTCAACAACTCAGCTGACCGAAACTCATGAATTGACAATTGTCTCACCTGTTGGGCGACTCTCACACCGGCACGTTGACGAAAAGCGGCTCCTAACATCTCAAAAACGACTCAGGAAAGCTCAATGGCTTCTGTTCTGCTTCGTGTTGTCGACGACACCAGAACCGAACTCTCTTTTCGCTCGTATTTATACTGCTTCTGGTTGCTTCCCCGGGAAATCCGCTTGTCCGAAAAAGCACCGGACACTTTCGGACAGTGCGGATAACCGCGACACCGACTTCGGCGGCTAAATATCGCCATAGTCGTACCGATTCTAAGAACTAATGTACATGGGTTTGTCTAATTGTAACTTCTACTAGAATCCCTTCTTCTTTTGCTTTGTGATGTGAGCACGGAGAACCTTCTGCTTATCTCGCAGCGACATCTTCTGCTTGCCCTGTACTGAGCGCTTGTGGATCATCATGACAAAATTCTTCTTTCTGGCCTTTTCTCTGTTGGTGGTCGAGTGAGCCTTGTCCCGCTTGCCGCGTCGACTGCCAAACTTGTCACGGCCTTCGCGGCCCTCCATGATCTTCTGGATCCTCTCTTCACGGGTCTGCTTGTACTTGACGGGGCCGACCAGGGTCTCGGAGTCGACGAGCTCTTCGTTCTTCTTGTTTGGGAAGCCCATTAGCTTGGAGACACCTTCTTCAGCGCGCAGTTCATTCAGCTTTGCGAAATCAGCTGGGGTGAGCACTCTGGTAGATGCAAGGTCGCGAAATGCCTCCTCTGGCTCGATCTTTGCAGGCTTCTTGCCGGCGTCGCCGTCTTCGTCTTCGCTGAGTTCCAGATCAGAGTCCTTGTCGTCGCTGTCGCTCATCTCGACATCGTACTCTTTATCGCTTTCAATGGTGACCCACTCACCGTCCACATCGTCCTCACTGGCGGCTTCCTCGTCGACTTCCCAATTGGCTTCCTCGTCCTCGTCGCCGTCCCCGTTCTCTTGTTTCCATTTGGCAAGCAGTTCAATACCAGCAATGCCCTCGACTTGGTCAGTTTCGACACCAAATTGCGGTCTCTTCTGCTTGATGTCCTGGCCTTCACGTCTGGCTTCCTGCAATTCCATAGAGGCAACCTTACCACGGTCCTTCTTCTTCAACATCTCTGGCGCAACCTCACGGTACAGGGTCACCAGCGATTTGGCCGCCATGTTGACACCCTTCGCCTTGGAGCTCCTGTACTCCACTAGATCCTGCAGCAAGGTTTCGTCGATCGCCAGAGGTGCACGAGAACATATTTCTTTGATGGTGTTCAAACCAGCCGCCGCCACCTCGGAGGCGACACCGTCTGACACGAATTCGTCTGCGATCTTGCGGACAAGTACTTGTAAGTTCTCTGGTGGCACCAATTCGTGACATGCTTGGGCACACGCCGACATTATCTTTGTCACATCTCTTTGCTTCGGAGTTAGATACTTCAGGAAGAAAGTGTATAGCCCCAGAATCATCAATTTGTGCGTACCAACCATTCTGGAGATCAGCTGCATCAGCGAGATCTTCTGATCAAGGTCAAACTTCGTATTACTCTTCCCAGATAAATGCTGGTTGAAAAGCTTCTCAGCGAATCCCTGTGGATCTCGCAAAAGATGGATTGCACTGAAATTCAGATAGCCGCTGGGCTGTCCGGAACCGCTTTTTTTCTTCTTGTAAGTCTTGATAGCATTCTCTAATTTTTTATTACGTCTACCGGTTTTCTTATTAACCTGCATCTTATGTTTAACTGCATCCAGATCGAATCCTCCTTCGTCGTCAGAATCTTCCTCGAAATTGGCCTCACGTTCTCTATCTGCGTCTAGAAAGAACATGACTCCTGAGATGGCGATCTTCACGTCACTGTGTAGTGTCGCCTGGGTCATGATCTCAACAGTTCTGGAATCATCCCAAATGCCTCGCCTCCACAGCTCTCTCGTCAGCTTGGAAGCCCAAATACCTTGAGAGTCGGGCTGGTCGAGCAAGTTAAAGCAGACAGCCTGGGTAGATCTGTTCAGCTTCTGGTTTTTCGATCCTGTGTTACAGCTCTTCAGCAAGGAAATCAGATTCTTGTATATCAGTTGTCTCAGTTCACGCGCATGGGAATTTACTGTTAAGGCATTGCCTTGAGACGAGTAAGCAATCAGCAGAGGGAACAATGTCTGAATAAATTGTTCAGCTGTGATCACACCTTTGTTTCTCAGCATCGTCAGTGATGCGATGATCTTTTCCTTTAATGCAAACGGCAGTGATTTGTGATGCTCAAGAACCAATTGCTTCAGCTCGTCAGGAAAGTTTGCGGTCTCCTTGGGAAAACATGAACAGACTTGCGAAACAAAGCCGATTAGCTCAAGAAGCTGCTCGGTTGTACTTGTGGTACCTGAAGAACCAGAAGAACCTGTTTCACCAGAGACTCCGATATTCTCCGAACCTGTCAAACCTTGCAGCATAAAGATATCTCTCAATGACTCGTAATGGGCATATTGCTGTAGGAACTCTTCATGGTATGATTCCGGATCACGCTTCACCAAATTTTGCAGCAGAATAATATTAGTCGGCAAAATAGCAGCCCTCCCACGTTTTGCCATTTGTCAGACGTGCCACCAGGAAGCTATTGATGAAGCAACTCGATCAAGATAACCTTTACAGAACCTTATCTAGCATAGTAGTGCGATGAGATGCGATGAGATGAGATGAGATGAGCTGTGAGATGAAAATTTATCAATCTGCTCGTCAATCGTGATAATACCAAGCTTCAGTATATAAGAATAATACAAGAACTCCCCGTTGCGATGCTCTTATGAGCGGTATCCCAGTGTGTCTCTTGCCAGTTACTTGAACAGACCATCGACAGCGTCGTAGTTGATTTTCTTCGAGAAACTAGCTTTTTGTAGCATGTTTTTGACGCTGTCCGCTGCAGTGAAATCACCGCTCTCCTCGGCAGCTTTCAAGGCAGCTTTCAAACCGGATTCGTCCTTTAAGTCTGACATCATGCCAGCCGCTGCGGCAGCATCGATCTCCGCAGACGTTTTCTTGCGTCTTTTGGTGCGTCTTCTCTTACCAGAGGTGTTTCCAGCGGCCACATCCGCTTCCTGCTTTAAACGCTTGCTTTCCTGCTCGAGCAGATACTCACCGTTTATCCCAATCCATATCCTTTCCTTCAACTTCGACGCCTCGTCGTCCAGGAGTTGTGCATCCAGCTCCTCGTCGTCCACATCTTCCAAGTTGTCTGGATCGTCCGGCACCTTTGACAGCAGTGATTTGGTGGTGGGAAGCAGATGCAAGTTACGTGGTCTATACGGATCTGTTTCCAGGGTGTAGCCGTCTATGCTATCTTGAAATTTGCCATCCCCGTTAGTGTCTTTCTGATCATCGGCAGGCTCGTCGTCCTGTGATTCAGTCCGGTAAACGTGTAAATCATCGATCCCATGTGTCGCTTTCATATTCTTGATTTCCTGCTCTCGTCTTTGCGAAAACTGCTTTAGGTAATACAAGATTTCACGCGAGGAGAGTTCTTGCTCACCAAGAATCTGCGTTAAGATGGGATTTCGGTTTAGAGCTTCTTCGCTTGTCTCATTCATCTCCATCCGGTCCAGCTTCCTCTTCAACTTTGTCTCTTTGATCCTATTTTTTGCAAACGAGGGGGGATGAGCTCCAGGCTCCGTTGACTCATCATTCCTGAATTCTTTGATGGAAAGCTTCCCAGCTTTAGTGTTCTTGAACTCGTTCAAACGTTGTTGGAGCGTCTCTTCAGCCACATGGGACACGGCCACGATCTCCGAATGTGTTCTTCTCAAGTTGTTCATCCTGCAAGCCAATAAAATACAGGCTCCGGCAATCCCTGCTGGTCTACGACCTTCGTACATCCAGTCGCGCGACATCCTCTGGGCAAGCTTGACTGCATCCTTCACAACCTTGATTTTCTTATCTCCAAGGTCTAGTTTCTCGGCAAAGTGCTGAATAAACAGTGAAGGATCCGCTAGAGGCAGTTTAGTGATATGCAGCGCCTTCACCATTTTCAGGAATGTAGCACCAATAGAATAAACACCAACTTGCAATCTGGAGGAGAAGTCGATCAACATGTGATGGGTCTTTTCTTTACGGCATGCCACGTACAGGCAAGATGCGATCACATTCTGAGAACGTCGTCCCTGGACAAAATTGTTCGCCAGGGCAAGCTTGTACCACTGGTATGCGGCCTCCATGATATACTCCGGAATGTTCAACGCATGGGAGACAGCACGAAGCTTCCTTCGAGCATTGTTCAGCGTAGCTTCGCGGGACTCCAGCGCACTCGAGCCACCATGCGACCCAAAAGACGCATGACTTTGACCGGCACCGATGAAAGACCCCTGGACGACCGCAGCACCGGCACTCGTTTCGCCAAACGTCACTTCCGACACGATCGGATTATCCTCCGAGACAACACCACAGTTCTTACACACAAGGTCATTATTCGCGTTCGAAAGGTCTCTCTCAAACTCTGTCCCCCTACAGGACCGACAAACAGGCATCTAGCGATATCTCAAGCGCCCCTGGCTGCTTATTCTTGTTCGATGAGCTAGCTAATCATCGCCTGTCGATCAACTGCCAGCTAAAAGCGTGGTAACCTTGAAGGAGCATCGCTATTGGTGTGGTGTCTGGGCGTGGACATCAAATAATGCCACTAGCAGCAATTGGTAGCACTCTGGCCTGCTTCTGGCCGACTGCTACCCAGATCAGGGCTCGCCGGCCGAGTGTTGGTTGCTTTCTGTGTACTTGCGCGGCGCCTTCCGCTTAGACTAAGAGCTGCCGTCTAGCCATTCTAAGGCGTAAAGACTTGGGACAAGAACCTCGACAGCGGAAGCACAGGTAAACCATTTGGCTGTCCGAATAGCTTCTAATTGGTTGTCTAATGACGATTGCACTCTGGTACTGCCCGCAGCAGGGTTCTGCTGCGTATGAGATTCTCGAGCTGTTGATCGAGTCCCTCCAAAGCATATTCCCCAGCTCGCCAAGGTTCGAGCCACACATCACGATCACGAATAACCTGGTGTGCAACGACCCGGATGACGTGAACAAGATTCTGACCTCCTGCGTCGCTGCGGTGCAGTCGATCAAGCCGCTACTCGGGTCTGCAAGCAGCGGCGGACAGCTGGTCTCATTCAAGCGCTGCAGCGTGGGAAAGAAGTTCTTCGACAAGGTGGTCCTTGAGTGTCACGAAAACAGATACCTGATCAGCATTGCCCAGATCATGAGAGAACTTTACGTCGAGATAGACGACACATCCCGGAGCCAGAGGGCGGCGACGTGGGCTCGAGACGAGTTTCGCCCGCATCTCTCGCTGCTGTACTCCGAGACCTACCCCATCAGCCAGGCGTTCCTGCGGATTATACAGCAGAGGATAGAAGACGCCCTGGATGTCCAATTGCGCAGCCTGCCCGCGACGGGCGGCGACCGCCAGCTCGCCTGGCAGCTTTCCACCACGCCGACTTGCTCGTGGAGTCTGCCGGGCACTTTCAAGGTGGTCAAGTGCGAGGGCCCCGTCGACGAATGGCAAGTGCTCGGGAGAACAGATGTCTGAGCCCGCGGCAGCTCGCTTTCTGAAGAGCCCGCGCTACAGAGACAGCCAGAGGTCCCAGCGACATGGTTAAGGTCTCGCCAGAATCCCAGGCTCTCGGCACAGTATCAGGCAGCAGCAGCCACCATTCAGAGGCCCTCCTGATGGATTTGACGGCGTTAGAGCAGTGTCTCGTTACCCGGTCGTCCACTAGGGCCGTGCTTATCGGGCGTGGCAACTGGGATATAAAGAGCACTGCTCCAGCAGGACGGCCAGGCGCAGTGTTCAGCAGCTATATTGATCGATTGCAGGTGTTACTGATGGTGGAGGTCTACAAGTACTCGGAGAAACAAGTGTTGGCTCGCAAAGTAGGCGAGTTTATCGTGGAATGCCAGGAGCGCGCCCTTGCGGCCGACGGCAACAGCACCTTCACCGTTGCGATCAGCGGAGGCTCGCTCGTGAACGTTCTGAGAGCGAGCCTGGTCGACGACGACGAGCTGTCCGCCAAGGTGAAGTGGTCCAAGTGGCAGATCTACTTCTGCGACGAGAGACTGGTGCCGCTCGACGACCCCCAGAGCAACTACGGAGCGTTCAAGACAGCGGTGCTGGACCCGCTCTCGCACCACGGCGACCATCTGAACCTCGGGCCCACCGTCTACGCCATCAACGAGGCGCTGGTCCAGCAGGGCTCGCACCAGAACGAGAAGATCGCGGAGGAGTACGCGTCGCTGCTGCCGGCCGCGGGCTTCGACCTGCTGCTGCTCGGCTGCGGCCCCGACGGCCACACCTGCTCGCTGTTCCCGGGCGACGCCCACAGGTACCTGCTCGAAGAGACCTCCAAGACCGTCGCGTGGTGCCGCGACTCGCCCAAGCCACCCAGCGACAGGATCACCTTCACGCTGCCCGTGATCGCACGCTCCCGCAACATCGCCTTCGTCGCAGAGGGCAGCTCCAAGCAGCAGATCATGCACAAGATTTTCGACGACCGCAACGTCTCGCTCCCCACCGCGCTCATCAACGCCTCCTACGGCGAGAAGGTGCGCTGGTACGTCGACGACGACGCCTTCGCCCGTGTCGCCGACAGCTCAGTGCTCGCCAATCGCTAGAACCCTCAGCTCCGTACAAGCCTTGCCATCTCATCGGATTTATTCTAAGTATTTGAATTAAAGGTCACGATTCACGACCTCGATAAACCTTGCCTGCCAGAAGGTGTCAAAGCTTAATTTTCCAGTTGGAAAGTAATAATGGACAGGAAGCCCACTACTGGTGTATTGGATCGTTTGGTGGTGTGGTATCTTGTTGAATAGGATCAGAAAGGTTTGCTCTAGTTACAGGAAGTTCAAGAAGTTTTTTTCGTTACCGTTTGCCCCACATTGATTGGAAGTGTTGAAATCAGATTTGAAGCGAACTGAAGTTTTGCAAAGATACATGAGTTTGTGGTAAGGTTGGGTCTTGCAGCTTTTTTCACCTTTTCCTTTGGTTGCGATGCATTCAAAGACGTTTATTCACCAACTACATGCGATTCTTTCAGAATCGCATCTGCGGGAATGGATAAAGTGGTCGGAAGAGGACGACGCCACGTTCGTGCTGAAACCGTACGACAGTGGGTTCAGCAGGATGGTTCTGAAGCGATATTTCAAACATGGGAATGTTAGCAGTTTTGTTCGCCAGCTTCACATGTACGGGTTCCACAAGATCACTACGGCGCCGGAAAGCGCGGCAGCTGGTAGGAGTGGCGGCTCGAAGGACCGCAGCGAAGTGTTGTGGTCTTTCAGCCATCCCCAGGGCCACTTCAGGAAGGACGCTGATGTTGCGACGCTCAAGAAGATCCAGCGTAAGAGCACTGGAGTCGGCAGGGATGGCAAGAGGAAAAACGTGCTATCCACGGTTTGTATAAACTACGTCGGGTCTGCAAACGGCTCTGGTTATGGTGGTCAAGATGCGTCGGCGCCGCTGGCGGAGCAGCAGCAGCAGTATGATCGTCGACACTATGCTTCTTTGCCCTTGCTGCCGCCGGCGGCGCTCGGCTTGCAAAAACAGGAACCTCAGCAGCAACAGCAGCCGCTGCTGCCACACTTGCACCGCAAGGAGCATCTGATAGCGAGATCCCGAACTATCTCGCTACCGGAGGTAATCCAGCAATCAGCGGCGCCGACCGCTCCGTCATCTACAGCTTCGTCCACGCCCGCACCGGCGCCGGTGCAATACAGATCATCAAGCCCTCTATATTCTCTGAATGCTTTCCAGTACCAATCACCTTTCCCTCACGCGCCCGGTCCTCTGGGGTCTTATACAACGCCCAGCTCCTCAGTGGTATCCTCCAATGCCGCAGACGTTTGTCCAATTAGCGATTATCATCAACGTCTAGAGAATAATCTGCAGATTTTAAGGAAATCGCTCGCTACAGTCGCTGATGTTCTGCCATCACTATGTGGTGATCTTTCCAGAGATTCTGCGCAAGAAAAGGACCACAAGACCAACTATGACCGTTACATAAAGAGCCTTCAAGTTTTGAAGGAAGAATTGGTTGCCTCATCGACAGGCGAGCTCCCAATGGCAGGCTTTTCGAATAGCAATTCGACGGATAACTAAATTAAATGATGCTAAACTCCATCTTGGGTCAAAGCCCTATCGATAGGTAATGGCGAGAAGAACGCTACAGAGCATTGAGATTCAAGTCAACACTTGCACGCCATGCCCATCTCCAGAACTGTGATAGAATGGGACCCACATCTACGATACCCAAACCATGAAATGATGTGGCTCGCTTAACAATTGATTTGTATAATAGCAATTTTGTAATTCTAACGACCGACTATGTCAGGTTTTGCTTTAAATAAAATGCATTAATATGTACAAACGGTTATCTTGAAGTGCCGATCAGACTGAAATCCCGTCATCGGCCTCATCATCATCAGATCTCGAGTTCGGATGATGCATCACATAGGGCTCCCTCATCATCAGAGAGGTGTTAGCGCTTGACGGCACAAAAGGAGCTGAAGGCAACGCATGGGATACCGAAGGCGGAGCTATGGGTACACCTGCCCAAGCGCCGCCGCGAGGCAAGAAGTTGCTGGGCATAGGTCCGCCAGTACTTGGTCTTTGTTGCCTCATGGCATTCAGGAACTTGACATTAATCTGACCTCTAGAATGTTCGTTGAAAGACGCTCTGTTTGATGCTAATTTTGGATTGAATGGATGACTATCGGGGTTTGCGCGTTGGCCATGACCTGAACCTACACCGCTTTGGCCGAATCTTGCTCGTTTTTGCGCAAAAGATACATGAAGGATGTGAGCGTGTGACAATGGAAAGTTGTTCGTCGCCAGAATAGCGCGCGATGCATCCAGCGGATTCTTGAAGCAAACAAAACCATATCCTCTAGAAGTTCCTGGATGGTTCGGATCACGATTAACTGCATTAGAAATTGGCGAACTTTGGCCCTCGCAATTCCGGCCTTTACCGCCTCCTATTGTTATAATCTTGGCGCTGATTATGTCTCCAAATACTTGATAGAAGTCGTAGAGGTCCTCATCCTTCCAAGATAATGGAATATGCTTGACATATAGATTCGACTCCTGCTGGTCCCGAGTCGGTAGCGGCAATGCAAACGGTGGGCTTTGAGAAATAATCCCGTATGCATTCATTGGGAATACAGTACCACCGGTAGCAGAAGGATCGAAAGCTTGGGCAGGACTGGGCATCTGCTCAAAAGTCTGAAAAGCGGGGCTGTACGGGCCAGCACTTCGAGATCGGTTCAAAGGATATGCAGCTTCGCTATCTGACAGATCTGTATCGTCCGAGGATGACGCTGAAAGTGAACCCATAGAATTGACATAAGGGAAGAACAAGTTCCCAAGCCCGCCATATAACCCATACAAGTTCGGAGCAGGATAATAGTTATTATCACCTCTATTCCCAAAGCCAGTCGAAATTAGCGGTTTCTTATGATGATAGGCCTGTGCTTTGTTTTGAGCGGCCTTGTTAACCACAAGCTTACGGCCTAGCCATTCGAAATCGTTGAATACCTCTATGGCTTTCACGGCTTGTGCATGGTTTGCAAACTTGATGAATCCGTAATTTTTAAAGGGATTGTCATCATGTTGAGGACAGTACCGTTTAGTGTCGTCGATGGCCTCACACCCCTCCTCAGCCGATTTCTCGTACTTCGCAGCTTCATTTTCCACTTCTGTGTCGATCTCCGAAAGAAACTGAGAACCGCCCGGTCTGATTTTCCTAGGAAAATACACGGACTCGATGACAAGATCCGTCATTAATGGTGCTAATCGCTCGCGGAAAAGCTTGATGACATCTTCCGGGGTTAGAACTTCATTGTTAGAATTAAGAACGGGCAGGTTCCCGACAAAAACGCCCCTGAACTTCTCGTCATCGCTATTTTCCTTGATGTTGTCTCGATAGATTCGCTCCCTCTCTTTCCTCTCAATGTGGAAATTGATGAACAATGTACTGGAACCCAGTTTCTTACCATTCAATTCGCTTATGCATCTGGATGCCTGAGAACCCAACGGATATGAAACAAAACCATAGCCGAGTGACTCACCAGTTACATTATCGCATATAATTTTGAGACATGAAACTGGACCAAACTTGGAAAAGATGGGAATAACCTGGTCCAGCAGCATATCTTTCGGCACTCCTTTCACGTAAAGGTTGCCTGGTTGTGCCAGTGCATGCCCGTTGTAACTAATAGACCATTTCTCAATTAACTCATTTTTACTTTTTAAGATATTTTGAACCACATTGCAAACCGACTTGAGTACGTTAAATCTTTTGAACTGAACCTGAATAACTTTATCGTAATTATACGGTGTCTCCTTGCTATCACTTGAGCTGGCGCTTGCAAACTCAACGTTCCCACTCTCGAAGATATAAATATCTTTATGCTCTTCAATGACGTTCAACCTCCTACTATCGGCTAGGTATTCATATGGCTCAATGTTAGCAGCATTCACAAACGTCCCCTTGTGGTGATGGCACACAGCCTCCAGCTCGGACACAATGCCCTGCATCTCATCAGATGCATCGTCACCTCGATCAGCAAGCTTTATTCTCACAGTTAGTAAATTTGTATTCGCGAGTGCCTCCAGCTGCGAGTTCATAGACGACCCCGAAAGAGAGATCTTCGAAAAGTCGGCGTCTAGGGAGGTGCTTGCCGAATTAGTACATGATCTCGGGGTTGAGCAATTGCTCGACGAGGCTGATACCTGGTTCTCGTCGGACCCAGGCTCACCGTATCGCTTCAAACTTTTTCTATTTCCTTTCTCCATGGGCTTAACGGTCATTGAAAGCAAAAAGAAAACATGCAGGAATGGTTGACCTAAACTTGATGAACGTCCCTTATTAAGTGGCAGTGTAGGATGTAGGTCCTTGTAACTTCACCACTATAGTTAGCCCTTAATAACTCCGAGGCCCAAGGCAGATCACGAGCCACAGATGAGTAAAAAGATATGCGGATATCCGTTGAAGTATCAAAAGTCGCGGATTAGATTCACCCAGAACGTTCGAGACGAAACGCGTCCTCACGAGGCACCTGGGTCCTCAATGGCCTAGCTACTCTTTGTACACCACTCAACTACCATTTATCCTGCTTCTTGCCCACCGTTGTTATTTATTCCAACAACTCAGCTCTGCAGGAGCGGTCGGCATCCGAGACATTCCTCACATCCCGATCACGGCAATTTTACGGGGATAGAAATGGGTCCGTCGTTACGGCCTCTCGATGAGTAATTTCCATGCGAAAAATCATGCGCGAGATTCAATTGCACCTAGCTATTGGCCGAACTCCGGTCATTGCTCCGAGCTGCCGTTCGAAAAATGGTTAGCTTCCACGGCCCTCGCGAAAGGCAATCGTGCGACGAATGCCTATAACCTATAACGACCGACGATACTGGCTCAGTATGCTCCTTAGAGGGTTGAGGTCCCGGCATTTACTATTTCAGGCGCTTTTGCGGTTTTTCCGATGCGCGCACTTGATTAGCGTCCATATCCTGAAAATGTGCGGGAAGCACAGAGTTCGAAATGACAACAAAAGCACCTGCGGATATTATGAAGTAGCCAAGCCGAGGCGCAGGAAAGCACGGCTTTTGATATGCTGGGGGGCGCCTTGTATTATTCTTACTCTGAGCTGAAAAAGAGTCAAGCATAGCTTGAGGTTTCGTGGATACAGATCCACAAACAGATCGCCCGCGCATAAATGGATCTGTGTGCATAAACTTGAATCAGTCAGATCTCAGAAATGGCCTGGCGAACAATAGGTGTGTCTTTGAATATCCTTGACTGGCTGCTTAGGTTCCTAGCGCCCGTAGTTCTTGTTTGGGAGTTTTTCGGTGAGTATTCTTCATCAGTCCTCGATTCGCCATCGTCGCCAAAGTTGTAGGCCTGTAGAAAATTCGATGCAAGATCATAAATCCAATCGCGCTCTTTAAGCAGATTAATAAAGTCTCTGATTTGAGGAAGTGAGCCAATTGTCTCTTTGGAACCTGCTATGATAAGTTTTGACTTTGCTCTGGTCATCGCGACATTAACCCGTCGTAATTCCTTCAATAATGAGCCTGCATTATTCCTTGTATTACTTCTTACCATAGATACGATGATACAATCCTTGTCACGACCCTGAAACTGGTCAGCGGTTAGTATTTCCAGGTTAGCCCATTTCGGACCCTGAAACGTCCTCTTCAGAAGATGCAGTTGGGCCCGGTACAAAGTCAAAATACCTATATCTGCGGGATTCACTCCGCATTTCGCCATCCCTTTTAAGCACTGCTGGATTATCCTGACTTCACCCTCATTAGTTATGTTGTCAGACTCGGAAGTCTCTTCAAAGTCAGTACAATTATCGTAATTTAAAAAAATCACCCTTCTCTGCGGGTCCAGTATGTCCTCAAGCCAGGGCTGATGATTGCTATTCGTTCGAAAACGTGTCAGTTTTCCGATGGACGAAATGTTAAAAGTTTGGTCACGAACCTGGTCGCTTCCGCATTTCAACTTCTTTTGGTATATCAGAAAGTTGGACAAAGCCATGATATCCTCGCACATCCGGTATTGAATTGTTAGCTCACTGACGCTTTGAGGATGATCGTCGCAGAGTATTTTGAACAACGATTGCTCCAGTCCACCGACGCGGGCGGCTTCATTCTTAACTAGAGGCGGCAACTGGTGGTGATCACCGACCATGATAAATTTCTCGCCTAATCTTAATGGCGCGAGAGCTATCGGCATTGATATCTGACTGGCTTCATCCAGAATCACGTAGTCGAAATCCTTTTCTCGCAATGAAAACAGAACATCGCTGATTCCGAGGCATGTGGTGGCCACCACAGAAAGGCTGTTGATCTCTTCAATGTATTCCTCGTATGTTTCGAAAGCCTCGAAATTAGGCTGATATTGTTGGACTTCAGGGAGTATCTTATGCTTCCTCCCGAGTCGGGCAATTTTGATATTTGTCGCTCGCAATTTCAATAAGACGTTATCGACAGCCGAATGGGTATAAGAGGTTAATAATATGCTCTTTCCAGCATCGACCAAAATCTTGATTATCTCAGCAATAACAGTTGTTTTACCAGTGCCCGGCATGCCCAAAATCAAGGCATAATCTTGGGCCCTCAGGACATTCTCTATCGCTTTGATTTGGTCGCTATTGAATTGTGTTAGAGTTTGTCTTGCCTTTGCGATAAGTGGGGACTCGTTATCAGTTAAAAAGCGAGGTGCCACTTTGTCCACGAGAAAAGCACGCATTCGTGCATCTCCACCGTCAGATCTTTTCACGGATCGCAGTTCATTCGTGCCTTCATCAATTATTACTTGTCCAGATTGCACTGGGGGCAGAAAAAGGTTCAACAGACTGAACCGCGCTAACGCCAAACCTTGTTGAGCTTCATTCTTGTCGATGCGATAAGAAACCATGTTTTGAATCCTCAGTAAGGATTCTATGCTTGTTCTGTCATCAACTGCGCTGACTATGTTGGTCAATCCACTGGACTTTTGGGCGGGAATTCTGTTGTTAAGAACCTTCCTCCTCGCCGAAATTGTTACTGAATCGGCCTTGATATCCACTATGACTCCCTGTGTGATGCAGAAATGCCCTGACTCATCACTAATGGTAACTCTATCATTTTTGGACAGCTGAGCGTAAAGCATCGACTGCAAACCTTCTTTAGTCCTAGCAAAAACATGAAGGAAAGAACTATTATCCAGTGGATTATTTGTAGAGCTTACAACTTTCAGATTTGCGAGGCAATGACCACCTTGCGATTCGTGAGCTTCGCTGCTTAGAAGGAAAAGGCTTTTGTTGATGAATTGTATTGAGGACTCTTCCTGAGTTATTAGTTCGTTGTATTTTTTTAAGAAGCGACTATTTTCAGAATGGTTAGCCACCAGGTGGTTGGTCAGATATTCGTAGTCTTCTGTCTTAAGACCGCTTGATTCTGCGGTACCATCTTCGAGTAAATTGTTTATCACCATGCAGGGAGCTTTCAAGTGGCAGGAATCACAAAAAGAGCTCTGCAAAAGTGGAGGCCAAATATCGCCGATTGGTCCACCTTTTTTGAATTCCTTTAACCTGTATTTCAGTTTAGTTGCCATTTGGTTTCTAAACATGAGGACATGCTTGATTGAATGAAGCATATAAGGATGTTTTATCATTTCATTGTGTCTAGTGTACAGTAAGAGAAAAAAATCAAAAGGAACCTCATACTTGTCATTGAGCAGAAGGGTGTAGATGAGTCCCTGGGCTTCATGTGAGATGCTTTTGCTTTTGCCCGTTTTCACCTCGAGAGGTACTATTGACCGTGTCTTCTTACAAAGAACGTCTAATGTCACATCTAGAAAACCTTTAAGGCCATATATCGGCGACCAGACACTTTCCTCTGTGTCAATGACGTTCGCTATCGACAGTGGATCGGTTTTCCTTGTACCAGACACAGACACATAGCAACCATAATTCCCTTGTTTCACATATCTAGTAAGAAGGTTGTGAATGTTCTTCAAGTGCATTTCAGTTATTTCCTTCCTGACGGTTTTTATACTTGCATTGCATAACAAGATAGCAAATGAGAATGTTTGTAACAGTGAATCAAGTTTTTTCTCTAAGAAGTCCATCGTAAGCGTCTTATTGTTCACCATGTTAATCAAGGCACTTTGTAATAGCTCATGAACAATATTACCAACTATCATGGCAATACTTGGTTCACCTCTCGAATCTTCTAATACTGACTGGAGGACCGCTCTTCTTAAACATTCGACGGACCCTCCTACTTCGGTTGCGGAAAGAAGCAAATCAGGGTTTAGTATCAATAGATTATCATTCACAAGCTGCGTCGTGGGGTCTTTATCATCCGATAGCAGTTTTTTATTCTCAAAGTTCTGACCCTCAACAATGTGTATGACGTCTCCTTCCTCAAACTCCAAGTATATCCATGGGTGTCGTACAATGACAGAGGTATTCTTCCCATGTTCATCAATACAAGATAATATTTTCTGACGCCCGATCTTCGGAAGACTCACTTCAGCAGTCTTTGTAACCACGAACCTCTCTACACCTTTCCGTCGGCTAGGGAAGCCGGCCAGCTTTATGTACCCGTCCATTTTTGCCTCGGGCTCCTGCCGTGAGTCAGTCTCAGGAATTCTTAAGCTCTGTGACAGCCGCGCCTCGACATTACCTATGTCGTCCTCGCAGCACTCCCCAGCCTTTCTGTTATTTATCTCATTGAAGTAATCTACCAGGGAATCGTCTAGTAGATCTGAATCAGTAAGTGGTCTTGCACTATTTTGCCTTTCAGACTTTTTTTCCGTCAAAATATTGATCAACGAATCATCTCCATCGCTCGACGCGTAAGCGCAATCCCCTTCAGATTTTTTATCTGCTGTGTCCCCCTTCTCCTGCTCCCGCATTCGGCTCGGAGAAGACGGTATTTGACTCATCTTGGGCACATTCGGCTTTAGTGTCAGTTCTCCCTCCATATCATCCAAAATATCATCGATGTCCCTTAAGGACTCCCTCAAGCTTTCTGTAGTACCCCTAGATCTTGTCGAGATCCGAGCTGGAACAGACATAGGACATGCATTATCTGTTTGCTCGCGTTCACTAATATTTGCAAAACTCAGAACGCTCTTCAGCCTTCTAGGCATCGGAGTGGAAGATGGTTCCTCGAATCTATCGGGTTCCATCCAATCTTCAGAATTTTCATATGAACTGCCAACTTTATCCGAATGCTCCTCTCGCACAGGCGAATATTGCCAGATCACCTTTTCGCTTGGCATGCCGTCCTCTCCACCAGTCGCTACCCTAGATTCTCTTGCATCATGTTTAGCCTTGGCTATTGGGGCAGAACCGCGCAGTTTAGACTCGCTGGCTTTCTTTTCTTGCCGCGATGACTTAGTTACCGTGCTGTTTCTTACCTGAGACACCGAAATTGCTCGGAGAACATTCGATTCATCGTTACTTCGGTTTCCGAGCGTGTCAACAGGGGCAAATTGATATTTCCTCTTCCGTTTCGAGCCGCCAGTACTTGGTTTTTTGGTTGCCGCCGAGATTCCGCCTTCAGGCGACGCTACCAGATGTCCGGATCTCTTCTTTTCTGGTGTTGTCGGCATCTTAACACTCAGGAGACCACTTGAGCAGACGATAGGACTGCCAGCCGGTACAAAGAGTGCTTCTCGTCCTCAAAACTGAGTCTCCTAATGGTGATCATTGTGTAAGATCTGATCTTCCTTCACTTCCGCACCTCTAAATAGTAATACCATGTCATGTGACCTCAGCTATAAGAATACTGCCAAACTATATAAGCAAGAGAGTGCTTGATGGAACGGCCATACCGTGCTCCAATGGCTGGCAATTTCATCTTTCAAGTGTTCTAGTCAGATCTTTGCTCATTGCTAGAAAAAACTGGCCACGGTAGGAAGCAATGTGTCGATCACCGGCTTCTCGCTACGCGGCTGGCAATTACGGGTCGATACGGTACGAATGGCCGCGTGTTTGACTGTACAGCTCCTGAAGGCCCGCTTCGGCAAGTTCGCAGCTTAGCAAGCCGAAAGTAAGCGTTTGCGAGGTGGAGAGGATAAAGTTAGTAATTTGCTTAAGCCCGGTGGTGCATTGAGTCACATACCATTGACGGGTCCGTCTTTTGACTGACTTCGACGTTTTCTTTAGCATTAGGGTCTCCTTTCATGTCGCGGAGATTCTGGGTCTTGGCTCTCTTCCGTGATCGTTCCAATGTTAAGTTTATATCACCGTGAGCTCTTTTGGGAGTCTCGTCGTTTCGAGTTGAAGTTCTAACAGGATCAGCTACCTCAATCTCATTGAAGAAGTCCTGGAGGTTTGAGAAGATCGCATTTTTTAGTTTTCCAATTGCTGATTGAGCGTCATCTTGTTTGAGTTGCTCGGCAAGTTCAGGCTGTTTCGCGAGAGATCGCAGCCTATTGATCTCTAGTCGCGTTTTTAGCATGAACAGCCGCAGCTCCGGCTCAATCATCCTCCTTGTTTGTTTCTCAGTGTCTTGATTCGATCCCTCCGGTAGGGAGTTGGGATTGTTGTCTTCCTTCGGCACGGTGAATCTCGGTTTAAGATAGCCAGTGGAATTGCGATCATCCCGGGGCTCCTCCAGCTGCTTCGCATTCGGCAGATCTAAAGAGAGCTCTCTAAATGCTTGCCTCAGGAAAGCGTCGCTAACTCCTGATCCTTCGACAATTTGTGAAAAGGTGAAGCCTAACTTAATAAGGTTTCTAACTGAACGGTGGACCGCAACTGTAAGATTATTGTGGCCGGAATCTCGCTCCACTGAAAGTTGCTGTCTTACTTCTTGTCCATCGTCTCGACGCTTATCGGACTTCGAAATGCTTCGCAGTAATGCGTCTCTTTTGCGTAACAGTCGATTGCTAAATGTTTCCATCACCTGTAGATGTAACTTATTGCTCATCTAATTCTCTCTATGTTGCGCTCCCGCTGCGTTCTTCATGTTTTATGTCTTCATCGAGTTCTTTTGTTCCATTTTCCACTCGATGAGATAAGGTTACAGCTAAAGACTACGATGAAGATATAAGCATACTTCGCAAAAATATCTACATAGTTTTACAATTGCGTGGAACATAATTGGCGTTTTCTCAGGCGAATGGATCTTCTTGTTCAGCGTCGACGGCTTCATCCTCATTGGTAGCGCTGAATTGCAGAAAATGGGTGATACGATGTGTCTCGTTGTAGAACTCCAACGGGATGCCGATCTTCATGTCATACCGCAGCTCTTCGGTGAAGCTTGCTCCCATGAAAGTATAGTTCCAGAAATCACTGGATGGAACCAAGAAGTTTCCCATGAACCTCTCGGAAAGTAGAAGCTGAGCGTGCTCGCTAAAGCCTGGATCAAAGCCTTCTGATATGATGTCGGCCACACCTTGGTTTTGAGTGCCCCAGTTGTAACCCTCATCAGTCAAGTTGTACGCTGCAAGGGACACACAACCTGGTAACAGGCAGACAGTTAAATCTATTTTTTCCTTGAAGTGGGACGCAAATACCCTTGTATGTGTTGTTACTTCAGGTGCTGTCATGAATTTCAGGTCCTGAGTCTGAGTGTGAACCCAGCCCAGCAGTTGCAGATCTTCGAGCTCTGGTTGATCTTCAGTGATAGGAGGCTTGCAGATTCGAACTGAGTTGCCATTTCCCAATTGCGGACACAGAGCTATAGTACGTATTTCTTTGACATTCGGGTGCTCTGGTGAAGAGCAGCCATACATGTAGGCGGCAACTTGAATTTTCACATCCGATATCTCGATAAACTTCTTTAGCAAATTTCTCGGCAGGACGAAAACGTCCTTCTCCTCAATGAAGTCGTCCGACGCAACGTATATGTTGTTAAGCTTCAAGTATAACAAACTGTTCGCAATGGCGTTTTTCCTCCATTCGTTTTTCGATGAGAACGCTTCGTTTTCGTAATTTGCTGAGGTAACGACGACTATTTCCTCACCCTGGGCATTGACAGTCTTAGTTTTCATAACGCTAGATGCTCCGGCATCGAGACTATCAGCATGATCCTCAATCCTCGCCGCCTCAAGCTCAGCCATTTTCTGCCTCTTGACCGAAGGCGCCTTGATATTCTGCCCCAGTATCAAGTCCTTGATTTCAGTTTGGGTCAAAGCAGAAATGTTGACGTTGTACTTCTTTCCATAGGCACCTAAAATCAAATCACGCATCTTAGCTTCAATTTCGATCCATTTCTCGTCAGAAAATGAAGGCCACAGGTGGTGAGGCTTTATAGGAATTGTCGGATCACCAAGTAGGATCATTTTCGCTTGTTCTTCATCCGTTTTCAGGCCCCTCAAAAGAAGAATCAGCCTTGAAAATGCAGTGTATGAGGAAACCCTCTCCAGCCAATCGTCATAAATGTTGAAAAGTACCATTTGCGGTTCTGTCGCTTTCAGAACCACATCTGACAGTTTGTCGATAGCCATAGAAGCAGAAAAGGGCAATCTCAGCTCAGTAGGTCTAATTGCAATGTTGGGAAAGTCTAACATGTGTACCTCTAATGGATCAAGCATAGCTTTACGAGTAACAATTATTTGCTTGGGCTGCTCTTCCTTAGGTAAGGACCTGATCAGTGCACTCACCTCTTCCGCGGTCTTCCATTTGGCTAGCTGACTCAAACGCTTCTGACCTGCCCAAACTGAGGTATGGATGATTTTTAAAAAGAGATGGCCAGTTTTGGGATTCAAGGTAAAAACACAGCCATTTATAGCTTTCGTCGCGACATTGCCCTCCAGCGTTCTGTGAACTGCTACCCTGTATACGTTCGTATCATCAACAAAGAGCTTAACGTCGTTACTGAATAGCTCTGCGTAGTTCGATGAGTTGAGGAACGGCTCTTGGATATTTGACTGGTATATCTGAAGACCTTTCCTGATGCGCTCACGTAAAACATACAGGGCAGGATTGGCTTTCATGATGGTTCGCATACCATTCTGAACCAGAGGTTTCAGACCGCTAAACCAATTTCCGTAAGCATCATACATGTTATAAGCGAGATCGATCCCAATCATGACACCTGTTGCCGATGGGTACATACTGACATTATCAGTGGTGTAGTCAAGAAACTTAGCACGAACATACCTTGATATGTCGTGAGAATCATAGTCACCATACCGCAGCTGGACATCGAACCACATTTTCTTTGAATAAGTAGCATCGAAAGAATCCTTCGAATCGTGTAGTAACGAAGGTTTAGATACAGCCCACTGATACATGCTGGTCATGGTAACATCCGCAGCTGAAGAATTCATTTTGTAAGATTTACGCGGATGAACTGCCTCCTTAGTCACTGTTTCAATCTGAAGCACATCCAACTCACCGTCCAATATCTGACAGACATCAAAGACGATGCTTTCATGGATTTTTTGCCACAGATGCGCACGGAAAATCTGTATCAGAGAAATCTTCAAGGTCGGAATCTTTCCATGCAGAAATATCCCAGTAAGATCTAGCTGGACCAGAAATCCAACGTAAACATTGGCCCTATTGATTGTAGGTGACCACCACAAAGTAAATCGACGGTTGGGGATCTGACTCAGGCCAGTCCTTTGAGCGTGCGTAAGTTTCTTGAATTGCATAGAGTCCTCGAATCCTGAAGCTTTTTCCCAGAAAAGCCCCTCCCAAGAACTGAATCCGGTACCCTTGAATAAAGTATGTTCCAAGATTGTTTCTATGCCTCCAAGCGCCTGTATCACATCAGTTCGATATGCATTTAAATTCCATAGTTTACCATCATGGTGAGCATTCGTCCACCAAAAAGGACTGTTTCGTTCTAATGAGAAACTCTTGAATTCTCTGCGTACACGATGCCCCCTGTCATAGGCTAAGACATGACGATCCTTTTGAAACAAGGTGCTGATCCTTGGTATACCTCTATCCCAAGAACCTTCCAATTCCTCAAATGCGAGTCTGCGATTTTGCTGCAGGGCCTCATGTCTTTTGGCAGCGTATTCGGCCCACACTCTTCGAGAGTCTAAAAACTCGTTTTCCCACGTTGTTATGTATCGAAATATAGTAGGTATCAATTTTTCATCCTCATGGCTCATCCCTGACCTAAAGTGTGTAACTCCGGTTTCCGTTTGCCTTGACCATGTCAAATCAGAAGCCGGAATTAGAATGTGAGATGCGCTTATCATCCCTAAACCTCCAAGCTCCTTGGGAGTGTAGAAAACAGCTGGCGGAAAACGTGTCGGCATTTTGGAATTCAAGCCAAGCTTGACTCTATTCTGGATACGTGTTTCTGACTTTACCAGGACGTCTAGCAGAGGCTCTGTTGCTACAATTGCTTCCCTAAAGTATGCAAAAAGTGAGAGTAAAGCAGTATTCCACTTTGCTGCAATCTTAGTAAACGTTGTAGATCCCGATGCCATCAGTATGCCACGAATCTTGCTATCGAAATCTTCTATGGCCTCCTGTGACACTTTGAGGAATGCCTTAGCAGTTCTTTCCTTCGTATTATCATCCAAAAGATCCCAGACACCTTCACTAGTATAGATCACCTCGTCTATCCTGTGCTTTGGCAAAATGCGTACTTCGAAGCCACACATTGTGAATAATAGATTAGGATTATCCTTGCTGTAGACGGAAACGAAACTAGTCTCCCACTTGAGCACAGCCAATGATGAGGGTATCCGACTTTCCATCTCCCAAAAAATTGCTCGGCCCAAGTTTACATCTTGGCGCATCAATCTCATGCGCGCATCTCTTGGCCAACATTTTTTGTTATTGTAGCCCACAGCATTTGCAAAATTGGGATCAGGATTCTCCGAAAGATAGTCCTCAGTGAGTTCGTCAGCCTCCTTCTCCTCAAACTGGAATAAAATGTACACTTTATCCAGGTAGCGAACGTATAACCTAATTGGGTTTCTTTTCTCTGTTTCAATATCTTTAAATTGCATGAAATCGTTGGGACTTTCAGGCCCGCCAGCCAAGTCATTTGCTCTTTCCGGCCCAAGTAGGAGGAGATCCATAACCAAACCGTAATACTGGTATATAAAGGAAGCAAACTGTAGGCCTCTGATCAACCCATATTTATTCACATGGGCCATATCTTTGTAGTTAAGAACCACATTATTTTTGGCAGTCATATAGTCCGCAATGTTGGGATCGACAATGAGTCTCAGTAATCTATTTAGCAGAGTGAAGTCCACTTTTTCTGCCATTTCTCCCAGCCTGGTTTCTAAAATTGCGGTTGACTGACCATTTGAGACATCCCAGACGTCAGTAAGATTGTTCAAACCCTGACACCATTTGTATACCAGCAGAGGGGGTATTTCAGCATCGCTCGGTTTTATCCAATTAGGAAAGAGGTTCCTCTCGTCAGCTTCATACCATAGGTACTGATCCAAATATGCGTCTGTAATCTTTTCCAAAGGATCCACAGCGAACACCGGCGATATTGTTCGATAGTGGTCAACCATTGTCAGATCAATCGACTTAAAAACTCTTTGAGTCAAGAGATATTTTTTTATCCTGTTCAAAGTTTCGTGCGGATTATCAAATGCCTCTTCGATTAAAGCCAGTTCTTCACGTTCGGTTGAGTTTAGTCTTACTTTCGAACTGTAAACATCCTTTAGATTCTCTAGTGCTAGAACAAGAATCTTGGTGTCATTTTTGTACGCCAATGGAGGAAACGGTATGGGTGAGAAGTTGCGCGATTCGAGCCAGTTGACCATTGTCGCGAAGATTGCTGTTGCTTCGTCTGGCTGGATTTCGGGGCCATTTTTTTCGATTAACTGTTGTCTTTCTTGCTCATTTTTTACCCAGAGCCTCGTCAACCGCCCCAAGTTCTTTTTGACTACGGTCTTTTCGACGTGCGCACCCCGCCTCATTCGCTCTCGGTTGTGATGAGCCGCAGAGATCCAGCCATTAGCTTTGGCCTTTATATATCTCTCGATTATGTTCTTGATTGGCTCGGGCATTCCTGGAACATCCCATGGTATATTTGCCTTCCAGCACCTCCAGGCTTCGCTCAGATGCTGTAGAACCGTTCTCGCCTTTTTTTGCCTAATTCCTTCAGGGATCATTTCTAGAATGTCTTTCATTACCGAAGCTCGAAGTTCTAGGTCATAATAGGCCTCCGCTCTTTGTTTTGTTGTCGTTTTAATAATCTCATTGGACCTACCCTCGAATTGCCGAGTGAGAAGGTTACCAAGCCATCTTTCCAGAAGCGGAATGATACCTCTCATAAAGAATATCCACACCCTCCATGCCGGCTGCCAAAAGCCGCATCCAGGACCTTTCCCTATTATCTTGTTAAATCTGAAATATACCAAATGCTTGAGATCCTTACATGCACGAATTTGATGCATTACCTTGTACTTGTATCTGTAAATCCCCGTAAGCTGACCAAGATGATTCAAAATGTAATATATTGCGTCTGCCAATTGAAAAGAGTCGACATTACCAAGCCGATATTGCACATGAGAGTCGACAAGTAATTTGATGACCTTCAGTAACTCCCTTATCAGATGAAAAGCATTACCGAACCTTGACTTCTTACGTTCTTTGGTTGTCAAAGTCTTGGTTGGCTTCAAATTAAAATTGTAATCTAGATGGAGATATGTTAGGCCTCTGCGATGAATAAGTAAGTTGAGCATATTGTGTCCTTGGCGACACAATTGAAGACCTGCTTCTACCCAATCTATCGTCGTCTGCTGAAAATACTTGGTATTCCTGAAATCTTTAAGAAGCTTGACTTTTCTGGTGCTAATGCCATTCTTCGGTTTGAGTTCATTCAAGACATACGTTTTTAAAAGTTTTTGATGAGAAACTCTAGTCTTGATTGGATATTCTTCATCGGGATGTTGTAAATACCAACTTTTGATTAACGGAACATCCTGAGCTCTAACCATTTTTCCAGAATTTTTGTTAAATGGGAATGGAGAAAAAAACAATTCGAAGGCATCTTTACTATCAGGAAAAACGAGCTCCTCATCAGCCATTGCGGGGGTCAGCTCTTGCGGGAGTGAAATTTTGTAATCTGAAAGTCTGTGAATATTGGTATTGTCATTTTCGGCTATTATGGGATTTAAAGAGGAATGGAAAAAAAAAGTGGGGTTTTCTGTGTCGTTTTGGTTCTTTATCAGGCAAGAAATGGGATCGCCATACCAGGATATTTCAACTGACCGAGGGCGCGAGTTATAGAGGTGGGGGAACGCTATTCTGTACTCGCTTCGTATTGGAACTCGAAAAATAATTCTATCAATAGAGTTAAATTCATTGAAATCTTCCTCCTCCTCGTGAGGATATAACGGTTCAAATTTTGGTCCTCCCGGAATTGCTGTATTGAGGGCTTTTGATGTTAGAAAAGCTTTCTTATCGAAAAGATAATAATAGTTGTGATCTTGGATTTCGTTTCTCAAAGGAGTGGCCAATCTTTGCAGGTTTGCCATAACTGGTGGCGGCAAAAACCACCTCCTATATGAAGAACCATTGACCTTGTCTTCATCATTGGCCAAAGGTCGGCTGTCGTAAAACCAATCCTTGACAAATGTATCTTCAAGCTTGTCGAGGTCCAAATGCATAGGGTCTAAGGGTTCGCACGCCAGTATGTTTTGTGCATATGACAAAGGCGGCTCATCGTCATCAAAAGCTGGAAACCTCATTCGCTTGAAATGAGATCTATCTCGTTTTTCTCGTCTCATTGCTAACCACATAGAGGCCCACTGGGCGGTGTATATAGGTTCTATGACACGCGGAATCTCATTCACGAATGTGATAGCACCCGTCACATGGTAAAGAACTTTGACCTCCTTTACCGCTTCCCAAGGTTGTGGCATGTTTTCCACAAGTTTAAGCATAGCATGAGGCATGTACTTTAGAGCTCCCAAGAAAGCCCTTTTATCGTAGTTAAATCGTTTAGATGCCATATCCGAATGAGTATCGATAATCTTCCGCAAGTGTTCGGGAGGCATTTCTGGTTTTTGAGTTGCAACCCTCACTTTCTTAGAGCTTCTTTTTCCCTTCTTTAAACGTTTCCTCTGACTATTGCTGGCATAGCGGCTTTCTAAATTTCTCTTATGGTCTGATGATATTCTAATCGAATCATTGTCAAGCTCGGCTCTTTCATAACCACTTACATGACTGGTAGAATCATGTGTTCGCATAATTCGACTCTCTGTGATATCTGAATCGAAGTCCGGAGGCGGAGGTGGTGGCTGTAAAATATCATCCTCGAAACCAGGAGGAGGAGGGGGAGGAGGTAGAGCTCCATCATCAAATCCTGGTGGCGGAGGAGGCGGCTCATCCCCATCGAATTGAGTAGGCGGAGGAGGCGGCAGAGATCCTATAGATATTGAGCCGCGTCCATCTGTTTGTTTTGTAGAAACTGGAGGAATTTGATCGACCATAGTCTGAGTATTCCAAGCGTGTCAAACCTGATCTGGGGTAAGTTAAGACCAAAGTGGTTCAATATCGTTCGTCAAGACGGTTGATCCTTCACCTTGCTATAGTGCGATGAGACTTGTCTTCTAGTACTTTTACCAGGTTAGGCGCTAACAACGTCGCTAGATACGAGATAAAGCTAAAGCCTTTATAAAGGCTATTGAATCCTCTGTCTACACTCTCTAGCTATCGATCTTGCCTCTTCAATCTCCTGAGAGGTACCGTGGGACACTCCTACAGCGTAGTTATATGCTTGCTCATAGTTCTTTCGCTTGGCTTCGAACTTTGCCAGCCAGAGTCTCGCCTTGGCAGTCTCGTCAGTTATCAGTCCTTCAGTAGCCTCCTCTACATCTACGCAGCGTACCATGAATTTTTTGCAGTTCGCAACGTCATGAATCTGTTCGTAGAGCTCTGCCAAACGATAGAAAAGGACACTATCTTGATCCACGTTGAGGGAAAGTTGTAGTGCTCTTTCGTAGCACTTTATTGCTTCCTGCCTGTTTCCGACTTTCGAGTAACACGATGCTAGAGCTTGCCACATACGTCTATCTAGTGGCTTGAGTGTGCATGCTTTTTGAAAGTAGTACAACGAATAAAGGTACATGTCAAGAACCTCGTATGCCTGGCCCAAACCATACCATGCTTTGAAATCCTTCGGATTAATGTCCACGGCTCTGCGGTAACATTCAATCGCTGCGTGAGAGTTCCTCAGCTCAACGAACTCATGACCCATCAGAGTCCATGCGCTCGTGCAATTTCTGTTCAAAGTCAGAGCCCTCCTAAAGTACATGATCGATTTTTCGTGCTCCTGCCTAGCGCTATAGTAATTTGCGATAGCGCAACACGTCTCCGGTCGAAATTTATCGACGTGAGATGTGAATTGTGCCAGATATGCGAGCTTCGAGTGCTTTTGCATGACGTACAGTATATTGGAGTAGGTATCAAGGTCATCTAGTCGGTATGGGTCAGACTTAACAATTTGATCAAACAGGCTCTCCGCGTTCCCATAGTCCATATAGTTATAGTTGATCAAAGCATTTTGTGCCTTGAGATATGTGAAATTAGGGAATATTGAATGCAGATAGTGTAGCTCCTCGAGGAAAACATCAACATTTCCACTAAACTCCTGGAAGAGGGCAACCCTGAAGAATTTCATCATAGCATTATCCTGGATTGAACTTTGTGACCTTATGTTATCATTTGATTGCAGTTTCAGTTTACTTTCTATGTGCTTCAGCAGCAAAAGTGATTCATCTGATCTTGAAAGACAGTCTAACAATTCAACCCAACAAGTCCAGTTATAAGAATACAAAGATAACGATCGAAGAAAGCACGAGCTTGCTTCACTTTTGTTGTCATCGTGCTTGAGTAATATGCCTTTAAGGTAGTATAATAATGCAATACCGATGTTGGAGCCCGTCTCCTGCGTTTCAGTCTTTTCGAGGAAGGACGTTAATTCCTTCATGATAACAGGCGAGTCTGCTTGTTGCCCATCGCCTGACAGCGGGGATTTGGAGGCCCCTCGCGATCCAAGTTCTCTATTGGAATCATTCGCGTGATTTGCATTGCGGATCATATGCCTCGGTGTCTTGCCAGACGTTAGAATATCTTCCGTACTGTTTCGAACTTTGCTGTCCCAGCTGAGATATTCAGCATACAGTTTGAGGAACTTCAGACAAGGATTTGAAACATCTTTAAGGAAGAATGCACACCGATCAAATTCTTTACAATCGAACAGCGTCGATGCCAATAAATACAGGTCGTACTCCTGCTCTGAAAGTTCCGAGAAATCCTGATAACCTTGGTTGTCCTCTCTCGTATCGTTCCCATCCCTACTAGCAGAACCAGCTGCATCTGATACGGTGAGACTCGAAAGCTCTATCATGCCACACAATGCTTCGGCAGCCCATTTCGAAGATTTGTACAGCTTCAATTTAGACAGCTTGGTTGCTGATCTTCTCAGACTCAGTCTAATATCTTGTACAACTTGGATCTGATCTTCAAGATTCATTGGAAAGTACTTGATTGCCTTGGTATTGCTCAGGATTGACTATTGTTGTCAAGCCGCATCACAAAATATATGAGTATCGTTTACTAATAACTTACTATAACTGCAACGAAAAAGGCTAGCTAGCGAGAGCGTTGCCTATAAAGAACCTGAACCTGTATCAATTGATGGACAATAGTTGTTTTGAAAGGCTATGTGAGCAGGAGCAAGCACTGCATGAAAACTATAGGCATTTGAATTCTGTGTTCAGGGTTTTACACGAACTAACCGATACCAGCAAGGATGAATCGGCTCAAATGGACACTCTGGAGTCATTGTCAGACGAATACAGCTCCCTGGTGGCGAGTTCAGTTGATCTAAGATTTTCAAAATACCAAGCGAGGGAATCTCAGGTCGCCGCTTTGCAGAGAACTCGACGTAATAGCAATTACGCAAGACTACAAAGCGTCGAGAATCTGGCGGAATTTATCACATTACTAGAAAACATCAGCAGAAATTACTTGACTTATGTCAACCTGCTGAAGCGGTTATCGATCGATCTGGTGAAAGAAATTGAAATAGCAGATCCCAGTGTGACGGAATTCGTGGTGGACAAGTGGAATCCTCCTAAGAGCCTACAGCCGATATTGGAGGACCTAGGAGACTGTAACACAGACCCCCAAGCCGCGGTAGCTCGCTTGGATGGATATTTAGACCAGATCAAGATGGAACGCGCTAAGTACACTATTGAGAATAGACACTCCCTGCAAGGCATTTTACGTGACCTAAACAAAGAAGTAAGTGACTGGAGGAAAGAATGGGACTCGATAGAGAATTGGATGTTTGGTGACAGTGCTCATTCCATGAAGAAAATGCTGCAGAATATAGATTCTCTGAAGTCAAAACTGCAGCGTCAAGAGCGACTCGAAAATGGCACAGATAGCCAAGTGGCTAATGCCAGTTAGCGAAACGTTATCCATCGTCAAATAACTTTCCAGCAGCATATTCAGTTATATCGAACTTCAAGTGTATAGTATTTCGCCAACTCACTCATAAGCAACGAGACGATGACCGAGATGCCATACCGTCTCCAGATGGAAGTATAGCGACAGGAATCCTCCGGAGAAAGATGCGAGCAGCTTTTAGGAGCTCCGTGGTCCGGTTAGACCTCAGATTCTTCAGCCAAGAGTCCCTCAAAGCTCCAGATAATGCACCAAGGGCAGCTGCCAATGAGCAATGGCTTGATCATTTGAAGAAATCGAAAAGGGACCCCAGGATAGCGTCTAATTTGTCTGAAAGCCGTGAAGAGCTGACAGACGACACTCACCAATCAAATGAATTCCCGATCAACATTCTCTCCATCCCTCCTGAGACGCATTACATCAATGTAGAGAGCTCGCTGGCAAACTTTACGTCCATGAAGTACCTGGGGACCTTTAACAAGCATAAACATAGACAAGGTAACTTTGCAGATGTGAGGATCATCAAGTGTCGAAGTGGTGGTGGAGGCGACGGCGCAGTCTCCTTCTTCAGAGATGCCGGCAGGTCGATAGGCCCGCCTGATGGCGGTGATGGAGGTGACGGTGGTAGCATCTACGTGCAGGCTGTGGAAGGTTTAAACTCGTTGTCAAAGCTTAGAACGACTTATATCGCGGAGGATGGCTCGAATGGCGGGGCAGATCAACTGGATGGTGCTCGCGGTAAAGATATGCTGATCACTGTACCGGTGGGTACGGTGATCCGATGGTGCATGGATCCCAAGTCTACTCGGGATTTCATACAGAAGCAGAGACCGAGCTCTGGAAATGGGTCATCTGTGAGGTCAGTATTGCATAAAAGCATGGTGAAATTGCAATGCAGGGGAAGATTCGAGCTGGATCCCATTCCGCGATGTATTCAGCTATTCAGAAATAGCTATAGACCGGGAGAAGGATGGATCTTTAAGGGGAAGGATGAAGTCTATCATAACGATAAGGAGTGGTTTATAGATCTAAACAAGAAAGTCGAGTCATATGATATGAGCTTGTATGACACAGAACTCGAGGAAGACACATTCCCTCTATTTGGCCTTGATCTAGGCAAACCTACCAAGAAGCCTATTTGCCTGCTCAAGGGCGGAAAAGGTGGTCTTGGGAACATGCACTTTTTGACCAATCTAATCAGAAACCCAAGGTTTGCAAAATCCGGGAGGGCAGGTCTGGAGCAGTATTTTATGCTGGAACTCAAAAGCATTGCTGATTTGGGCCTAGTTGGCCTGCCAAATGCCGGAAAATCCACCATCCTGAACAGAATCTCCAATGCGCGCCCAAGGATCGGACACTGGGAATTTACAACTTTGACACCTACCATAGGAACAATTGATTTGGGCTTGGGAGAGGCGTGTTTCACGGTTGCTGATATTCCCGGTATTGTGAAGGATGCTTCCAACGACAAAGGTTTGGGTTTGGAATTCCTGAGGCACATTGAACGTTCTAGAGGCTGGGTATTCGTAATTAGCATTGCTAATGATGACCCTATGGCTGACTTACAGACTCTCATCAATGAGTTGGGTGGAATAGAGAAAGCAAAGAGTAAGAATGTGCTCGTTGTTTGCAACAAGGCTGACATCGATTTCGACAAGGAGCATCCTATAAACAAATTTAACGAAATCGCAGAATTCTGTAAAGAACACAGCTGGGACATCTTACCGATGAGTGCGCTAAAAGGAGAAAATGTTGACATTCTGGTGAAGAAAATGGCCAAGTGCGCCCAAGCCACCGGGCATTTCTAGACCAAGAGATCAGTTTGAACCTCACCTGTACATATTTATATTCTCTATTTCAGTATTAATGCAAATCACGGTACTGGCTGCAACAAATGCCTTTAAATATTATCAACTTTTAACTACCTGTTGCTTCTATTTAATTTCTGACGTAAATCATTTTTTCGAGGTGCCAAGACCTTGAGTTGAAAAATTTCAGTATCAAATCTCAGCTCATCGCATCTCATCGCAAACCAGTAGAAAAGGCTTGAAGATATTTGAGGATGTCGGAATTGTCCAAGAACAATTTTAAGTCGTTGGGTCTTCCCAGATGGTTGGTAGATTCCCTAATGGCGATGAAAATTACACAACCTACTCAGATTCAAAAGGCATGTATTCCGCCAATTCTGAAGGGAGGTGACTGTATCGGTGGTGCAAAGACTGGTTCTGGTAAAACGATTGCTTTTGCGGCACCGATGCTGACCAAATGGTCTGAAGACCCTAGCGGCATGTTTGGTGTAGTGCTGACACCGACCAGAGAACTAGCGATGCAAATCGCCGAGCAATTCACCGCATTGGGAAGCAGTATGAATATTCGAGTATCCATCGTCGTAGGTGGTGAAAGTATTGTGAGCCAGGCGCTTGAGTTGCAGAGGAGACCGCATTTTATCATCGCAACCCCCGGGCGACTGGCCCATCATATACTCAACAGCGGAGAGGACACGGTAAGCGGATTAAAACGAGCTAAGTTTCTTGTTCTCGATGAGGCTGATAGTCTGCTAACAAAGACTTTTGCGAATGACCTCAACGTATGCGTGGGTGCCCTTCCGCCAAAGAACAGAAGACAGACATTACTGTTTACAGCCACGATTACCGACCAGGTTAGGGCCTTACAGGACGCCCCAGACCAGGAGAATAAACCCCCTTTATACTGTTACGAGGTTGAAAGCGTGGATAAAGTAGCCGTGCCATCCACGTTGAGGACAGAGTACATTCTGGTACCGGAACATGTGAAGGAAGCCTACCTCTATCAGCTGTTGACGTGCGAGGAGTACAAGGACTCCAGCGCTATCGTCTTTGTGAACAGAACCATGGCAGCAGAGATCATGAGAAGAACATTAAGAGCTCTGGACATCAGGGTGGCCTCTCTGCATTCCCAAATGCCCCAACAGGAGAGGACCAATTCGCTCCAACGGTTCCGTGCCAATGCAGCTAGGGTTCTCATAGCCACAGACGTCGCTTCAAGAGGTCTTGATATTCCGGTGGTTGAACTGGTTGTCAACTACGACATTCCTTCCGACCCAGACGTATACATTCACAGGTCTGGTCGTACTGCGCGTGCCGGTAGGCGTGGCGATGCCATATCCTTCATAACGCAACGAGACATCTCGAGAATCGAGGCCATCGAATCGCGGATCAATAAAAAGATGCAAGAGTGTACCAAGGTGCACGACACCGCAGTCATACGAAAATCGTTAAACAAAGTTACAAAGGCCAAGAGGGAAGCTCTCATGGCTATGGAGAAGGAAAATTTTGGTGAGAGAAGGAAAATTCAGAGGAAGAAGAACAACACGGATCAGAAGAGTCTGAGGGCTTAGGATAGAGTATGCTTGTTTTATAGAAAATTCGTTAAACAGGGCTGCGATGAGCATAAGTGCGCGCTTGAAAAACTGTTAAATAAAACATAAACAACACACACTAACAGCTTGTCAGAGAGTCAGCGAGTTGCCGATGTCGAGATCCAAGGAGATTCAGGAGAAGCTAGATCTGCAGGCAAAACTGCAGCGATCGTTTGGTCGCAATACAAAGAGAGTCCTCAGCTGGCTCGCCATTAAGGATACCGAAGAGCCCGTCGACACTACTGAGCTAAATAACAGCAAGGCTACATTTTTCACTCTGCCAGTGATGCAAACTGGCTCAGGCCTCAATCTGAACCCAGTGGCGAGCACGTCCGAGAATCGGGATGACATACACACAGTCGGTGAGTTCATACAAAGCGAAAAGAAGGTCAGCTCGTTGTCGAAAAAAAGACGACCACACCACAGCACCCAAAGCAGCGGGATCCATAGGATATCCAAGGATGACACAAGGGCAATGGTAGCTCTCAAAAGAAAGATGAGGCAGAATCAGAGAGAGGCTGCTCGACGCAAGACACAACCGGCCGCCGCGTCAGCAAACGAGCGGAACGGACACGATGGTGAATCTGAGGACGAGGATGATGATAGACCGGTTCAGAAGGCCTCTAAGAAGTCCTTTGGTCTGCTATTCAGTGGTGGAAAGAAGGCGAAGAGATGAGTTATCATGTCCACGTGATCAAATGGGCAAATTTTTCGAAGCTCATCGCTTAGAAAGCAAGAGGTATCACTATGAGATGAGCTTTGATTATAGAGAGTATCATTGATCTATTGTTGAATTGAGTTCCCAGGAGTACCGTTAATGATGGATTATACTCATATGAACCATGAGCAGGTGCAGCAGCAGCAGCAGCTGCAGGCTGCAACGGTTCTATGTTGCAATTGTGGTGTTCCCATCGATGGGTCCGGAGGCCTGGTGATGTGTTATGACTGTATTAAAATGACAGTAGATATCACAGAGGGTATTCCAAGAGAAGCGAACATTTCTTTTTGTAGAAATTGTGAGAGGTTCTTGCAGCCACCTGGACAGTGGGTGAGAGCAGAGCTGGAGTCCAGAGAGTTGTTGGCTATCTGTTTGCGTCGTTTGAAAGGTCTGACCAAGGTTAGATTGGTAGATGCGTCTTTCATATGGACGGAACCACACTCGAGACGTATCAGGGTGAAGCTCACTGTTCAAGGTGAGGCCATTGCAAACACTATTATTCAGCAAACTTTCGAAGTTGAGTACGTGGTGGTTGCCATGCAATGTCCAGACTGTGCGCGGTCGTATACCACCAACACATGGAGGGCGACAGTACAAATCAGACAGAAGGTCCCTCATAAGAGAACATTTTTGTATCTGGAGCAGTTGATCTTGAAACACAATGCTCATGTCGACACCATCTCTATCAGTGAAACAAAGGACGGCTTAGACTTTTTCTACGGACAGAAGAACCACGCGGTGAAGATGATCGATTTCCTGAATTCGGCTGTTCCTATCAAGCATAAGAAATCTGAGGAACTGATCTCGCAGGATGTTCACACGGGCAGCTCAACCTATAAGTTCTCCTACTCTGTGGAGATCGTGCCAATCTGTAGGGATGATCTTGTGGTTCTGCCCAGCAAGTTGGCTAAATCGCTGGGAAATATTTCACAGTTTGTTGTCTGTTCTAGAGTCACGAATACAGTGCAGTTTCTGGACCCTAACACATTGCAGACCGCTGATTTGTCTGCTCAGGTATACTGGAGGACCCCGTTCAGCTCATTGGCTGACGTCTCGCAACTGGTTGAGTTCATTGTGCTCGATGTCGAACCCACGGGCGTGAGCAGAGGGAAGAACGTTCTTGCTGACATCACAGTAGCAAGAGCCGCGGACCTCGGTGTCAATGACCAGGAGTACTACGTTAGATCCCACTTGGGTGCCCTATGCCATGCCGGTGATAGCGTCATGGGCTATTTCATCGCCAACTCTAACTACAATTCCGACCTATTTGATGGACTGAATATCGATCAGGTTCCTGACGTGGTTCTGGTCAAGAAACTTTACCGTAGAAAGACCAAGAAAAACAGAAACTGGAAGTTGAAGAGAATGGCAAGAGAGCATAAAGATATTGATGCTTCTCAGGACTACAGTTCTAGGACACAGAAGCAAGAGATGGAGCGTGCCGAAAGAGATTATGAAGTTTTCTTGCAAGAATTGGAAGAGGACTCTGAGTTAAGACAAAGCATCAACCTTTACAAGAACGTCCAGCAGACGTACCCATCGCAAGAGCATGAGATGGATGAGGACGATGATGAGGATGCTCCACAGATCGATATCGATGAGTTGTTGGACGAGCTTGATGACATGACTCTAGAGGACGGGAAGCACGATGAGGCAGTAGCTTAGCTCGAGAACACAAATCTGGTCTGGGATATGTAAACTTCATCTATTTCAACTGTATATTACTTTCGATCGGTATAGATCACGTGAACCTTCTCCGATATATCTTATATGAGATGGTTAAGAGGAAGGGTTCAGTTGTAGGACAGACCTCTAGCTTGCCATAACTGTGCTCAGCAGAGCGCTATGTCAGATGCTACGCTAAAATATGGATCTCCTTTGCAATCTTTCCTGGATGCTTCGTTTTTCCAGGAGTTGTGTCGATTAAAACTCGATGTTCTGAAGCTGGACTCAAGGGGGCAGCCTTTATTTGCATGTTTGGATACCTCGTACACTTTCAAATCGAGAAATAGTGTGCCTTTATCTTTAAATGAACGGACCTTCCAGAGAGAGTCTTTGAGGACGAGTTCTGGCGTGCGGATTTATGGGGTTTTGCACAATTTTAACCGATTCGAAGAGTTCAAGTCACTCGATAAGCAGGAATTCGTGAAGAGGAGGGCTACTGAAGTGTATCATGCTGGACTGATCAATATAAACGACTCTGTTTCATTCCATGTTATCAGCTTTGCTGATTTGAAGGAGTACCGGTTCTACTACTGGGTTTGCGTGCCTTGCTTCCAAAAGAAGACGCTTTCTATCAAAGTATTGGAAACCAGGCCTCTAAAGGTCGCGGAGAGGTATCAAAAATGGTTCGAAGAGCGAGTAGGCGATTGGGTAGCGCTTTTGAGTGACCAAAATGAACTGATTCCCTATAATCGACAGGACGCAGGAACATGCAAGGCGCTGATAGTAAGAGATACTTGCCGATTGGATAATATACCTAGCGCACTGACCAAAAATTTTTTGACAATATTTAATCATGACAGTCCCGATAGGGACACTCTCGAAGTGCTTTTCATAAGACCAGCAGACTCCAGTTTCGTCCTTACTCTTTCCTTACACGATCTGCAAACTGGTGGTAACGAGCATTTACAGTTTAGCGGATGGGAAAGAAATACGCAGAACAAGCTTGGACCCAGAGGAGTAGATCTCAGTTCTTTAATCGATCCTTTGAAGATAGCTGACCAGACTGTTGATCTCAACCTCAAGCTGATGAAATGGAGACTAGTTCCCGAGCTAGATCTTGAGAAGGTTAAGGGAGCAAAGGCTTTACTTCTTGGGTCCGGTACTCTAGGTTGTTATGTAGCCCGAGCTCTGATGGCATGGGGCGTACGGAAGATAACGTTCGTCGATAACGGAAATGTCTCTTCATCGAATCCGGTGAGACAGCCACTATTCGAATTTCACGACATCGGCAAGAACAAAGCCCTGGCGGCAGCTGAAGCTGTGAAAAAAGTGTTTCCTCTACTGGACGCAGAAGGTGTAGAACTGAGCGTTCCCATGATCGGCCACCCGGTCACGAACGAGGAGGTCGAACATGCCTCATATGAACGCTTGTGCGACCTATTCGACGAACATGATGTCGTGTTCCTGTTGATGGACTCAAGAGAGACGCGTTGGTTGCCAACTGTGATGGGCAACGCCAAGGGTAAGATAGTAATCAATGCCGCATTAGGCTTCGACAGCTACCTTGTAATGAGACACGGAAATTACTCTGGTGTACAAGGGCCACGCCTTGGATGCTACTTCTGCCATGATGTATTTGCGCCCAAGGATAGCATGAAGGACAGAACATTGGATGAGATGTGTACCGTTACTCGGCCGGGAGTGGCGCTGATGGCCGCTTCCCAGGCTGTTGAACTCTTCGTCTCCCTCCTGCAGCCAAGAACCGGAGGAGACAATGAAGAGACCATTTTAGGCGAACTGCCGCACCAGATTCGCGGCTTTTTAAACAATTTTTCCACGCTGAAATTGAGAACGCCCGCATATGATCATTGCTCGGCATGCTGTCCCTCTGTGGTCGATTCCTACAAGTCACTGGACTGGGATTTTGTGCGTTCAGCGCTCAACGATCACACATATATCGAGGAGCTCAGTGGCCTTGCCAAAGTGCAATTAGAGGCGGAAAGGGCCAGCGAACAGTGGAAAATCGACGATGTCGAGATCGATGATGAGATGTATGCTTTAAATTAGTCGCCTTTGACGAAGTCGTTGATTTTTCAATTTGCCAAATCACTTGGTCAATTTAAGGTTCTCCATCTAAAAAGTCGAGAATCAAAGACCGTATCACTGGAAACTGGGGCTTTCTTACCCATTGACTTCCTTCGAGTATTGTCAGATGGTAGCCAAACGCAGAAAAGTCAGGAATCGCAATGAGGAAAAAGCTGAAGAGCCGGATCTTAAAAAGCAAAAGCCAACTAACGATGATAGTAAAAAAGAGCTAGAGAAGGCTGAACAACAGATTAAAGATGAAGTAAAATTGACTGACGTAGAAGAGCAAAGCAAGGAAAGACGAGAGGCGGAGAAAAATGCGGAGTTAGCCTCCGAGGCTGGTGCCAAGGATATTCTAGAAGAGGACCGCGAAGTAGGAGGGCAAAGTGAAGGGCTTGAGGGTTCTAACGAGTCTGAGGGGCCTAAGTTGCCCGATCTTGATGAGAAAGCCGAACAAAAAGGGAATACTAAGACCGGACCAGACAATGAAGCCAACCAGGCACCAGAGCCCACGGCTGTTACGCATCAAGTCATTGAGGATGAAGAGAACGGAATAGCCAAGTTTGAGTTTGACGGCGTTGAGTATAAATTCAAGGAGAGGGCAAGCGTGATCGAAGAAAGGGAGGGGAGGATTGAGTTCAGAGTGGTGAACAATGACAATACAAAGGAAAACCTAATGGTTTTGACAGGCCTCAAGAATATCTTTCAGAAACAATTGCCCAAGATGCCAAAGGAATATATAGCTCGATTAGTCTATGATCGAAGTCATCTTTCAATGGCAGTTGTGAGGAAACCGCTTACCGTGGTGGGTGGAATTACATACAGGCCTTTCGAGAAAAGGCAGTTTGCAGAGATAGTGTTTTGTGCTATAAGCTCTACGGAACAGGTTCGAGGATATGGTGCGCATCTGATGAACCATCTGAAAGACTACGTACGAAACACGATGAACATAAAGCATTTCCTGACTTACGCGGATAACTATGCCATTGGCTATTTCAAAAAGCAAGGGTTCACGAAAGAAATAACGTTGGAAAAGAGCATATGGATGGGGTACATTAAGGACTATGAGGGTGGTACATTAATGCAGTGCACAATGCTACCGCGAATACGATACCTAGACGCAGCCAAAATACTGCTTCTGCAGGAAGCAGCACTAAGACGAAAGATCAGAACAATCTCAAAGTCCCATGTCATAAGGCCAGGCCTAAAGGTGTTTAGAGACCTAAAAAATATTAAACCAATAGATCCTATGAGTATACCCGGGCTTAAGGAAGCCGGCTGGACTCCTGAGATGGATGAACTGGCTCAAAGACCAAAGAGGGGACCCCACTATGCGGCAATGCAGAATATACTAACTGAGCTGCAGAACCACGCAGCTGCATGGCCATTTTTGCAACCTGTCAATAAGGAAGAAGTGCCGGATTACTACGAATTTATTAAGGAACCTATGGATTTGAGCACAATGGAAGTGAAGCTGGAGAATAACAGATACGAAAAAATGGAGAATTTTATCTACGACGCACGATTGATTTTCAATAATTGTCGACTGTACAATGGTGAGAACACTTCATATTTTAAGTACGCCAACAGGTTGGAAAAGTTCTTCAACAGCAAGGTCAAGGAAATTCCCGAATACTCACATCTAGTTGACTGAGATACCAGCCCAAATTTGCAGTGCATGTAGCTCTCGTATGTTGGTATATATCTATTTTAGACGATGCCGATGAACTTTCAACTCATTTCTACATCCTGATCATCCGTCGCGTGCTGTGCTTCTTGCTCTTTGAGTTTTGCAATGATCTCTGCTGTCTTAGAGTCGTCGTATATTTTGAACCCGTCCTCTTTCGTGATGCTACTCAGTTGAGCGTTGTTTTCGTCAAGTTTTTCTTCCATAACTTGTTTCAAGATCTTAAGCACAAGGAGTTCCGCTTCTTTCAGCGTTAGAGAAGAGTGCCACTCGTTCTGCAGTTCGCTCTGTGCGCCCTCTGAACCAGAGCCGATCGCCTTGGCATTGTAACGGTAAAAGGTTCCCGATGGCTCCGCGTGGAACAGCTGATATCCAGTGTCTTTATTATAGCCGGCAATCAGTAGTGCCACACCAAACGGTCTCGACATCAGCCTCTCTTCGCCGGATGCGCCCTCACCAAACCTCAGTGCCAAGTCACATACTGACTGGGTCAAAGACTCGACACTGATATCCTCGTCGTAGTACAGGTTATGCGTCACTGCTGCCGTCCTGGCATGCTCGATCATTGAACGTGCGTCTGCAGTCAAACCACTCATCGCGCAGCCTATATGGCGGTCCACCTCGACAATCTTTTCAATCGAATCCGCCTCTAGCAGAGGCGAAGTTGCACGTTTTTCCACACCTAGCACAACACCTTCGCTCGTCGCAATACCAATTGCCGTAGAACCAAGTTTGATGGCCTCTAGAGAGTACTCCACTTGAAAAAGCCTACCTTCGGGCGAAAAAGTGCTCACACCACGGTCATATTCACTTCTGGTCAAGAACATCTTGTTCAATGGCGCTCTCGTCCTCCAGTCTCAGTAGAATGGCCCCCTTAACCCATACTAATTACTCTTCAATACTGGTTTGCCACTCAAGCACTAAGGGAGCTTGTTACTCGCTTCTTCGTGAGAAATGATCAATATCCGGCGACAGAGCCATTCCAGCTTTTGAGCGCCCGCAAGCAATGTCGTTGGCTCGGACCGCTTGCCGGTTGTGCTGCGGGACTGGGCGATATCTGTTAACTGGTTTATTGTTTTCTGTTGTGTCGCCGGTTGCGTAGATCAACGTCTTTTCTCTTCTACAAAACATAAATTGAGTTGAAAAACATACAAAAACGGCTATTAATATTCGGATATCTTACGGCCGCAAACTAGTCAGGGAAGCATTTTTATTGCCCTGGCTACCTCAAGAGCCTTCGAGGACGGCTTTTCAAGCGCTTTTGACCAAGTGTCAGAGATCGATTTTGTGACGCTATAAACATCATTAGTTACGGCTAAAGCTAGGCGCCAAGCGATATTTGAAGTCCCAAAGGTAAACAAACAGTCATCTTGGCTACTGCCAGATATCAGCAGGGAAAGGAGACCTTTCGAGCATATTTACGGTCTCTAATGGAGACCAGAGTTGTGGAGGATCATGTACAGCTCGCAAATGCCACTGGGAACGTTCCTTTGTTAGCGAGGCTGGTAAACTATCAGCCGTTGTTCAGTACGCAGCCAAAATTGAAGTCCTATCCACTTAGCGAACTGTCGTCGCCGGAACAGAGAGGTATACAGGAAGCTCTAGTTGTCAGGGACCTTTTGAATGTTTTAGTGGGCCTGGAGGGCGTTTATATCCGATACAACAACAGCTACGATCCGCACAGCGGGGCGGTTCCCGATTTCAAAATTGCCAAAATGATGGATCCGTCATTCAAATCGTTCAGCAAGAGGATCGCGAGACTGGGAAAATACTATGTTGTCCTCACAAAGACGGCAGAGAAGTGGTCTGAACCTTCATTTGGCAGCATTTTACACCGCTTAGGGTTCGAAATCAAGCAATTTCTCAGATTCACGTACTTGAGCTTCATTTCTGGCAGACTGGAGAGGGATTTTAGGGAAAGCACCACCTTTTCCATCAGTGAACTTGAGCAGTCGTTAAATGATGCCGAGATTACGAAACAAATGGAGATCTTGTTCACGATGGTCGAACGGATAGACAGAGAGGACAGGGCAAGGAGACACATGGATCACGTAAAAGAGGACTTTGATAATTTTATCAACGATTTGAAAGACCAGTCTGATAGGGGATACATATTAGCGACGGACACTAGAATGTTACCGATAGCCAAAGGCGCGGTGATACTTAGAATAATTCAGACTATGGTGCATGAGAATTTGGGCGATCGTTATAGTGTGAGCTTTCTGCAGAAAATCCTCAACAGCGTCGCAGGGAATTATTGTGACATGCTATTTCTTTGGCTCACTGAAGGCAGGCTGAACGATCCATACGACGAATTCATGGTGGTAGACACTATGAACAGCGTCAATGACGTCACTTCGTATCTCCAATACGGTGACCGACTCTGGGATACTCAATATGTCATCCGGAAGGACGGCATTCTTGAACAGTTTGAACCGAATGATGACAATGAGCTCCTGTTTATGGTTTTAACCACTGGAAAGCTGGTAAATCTCATAAAAACCAGCTTAGGAAAGGTGGACTTTACCTTAGCTACAAGTGCCACCGATGAGATAACGAATTTTTCAGATCTCATGGAAGGTTCAAATCTAGAACTCTACGTTGACAAATGGTATAAGGAGGCTAACAGGCTTTGCCTCAAGATGTATTTCGAAGGATATGATTTGATGGCATTTTTCAAGATGCTGGAGAAGCATTATTTGGGATATCACAATATTGCCGGAATCACTAAATTTCTACAAAAAAACATGGTAGAATTGACTAGACGATTTAAAAAAAATGGGTACGATCAGGAAAAACTTCAGCGAACCTTTCAAAATGAACTCAAGTCCAACCTGTCGAGCAATGAGGACCTGGTGAAACAGCTGCTCAATTTACAGCTAGACGATCAATCTTTCGAAGAAGTTATCATGGAGTATGTTGGCCAAGATTATAGTACCAACGGGGGAAGAACAATGTCCAATCAAGATGATGGTGATCGACTGTTGAGCGCGAACAATTTTCAGAATCTGAAGGATATACTACTACAAGAACTGAAGCCATTATCGTCTGGAGCAGATGGCCTAAAAGCTGCCAAGAGTACTATTTACCATCTCAACTTCGAGATCATAGTTCCATTTCCTCTGAGCATTATAGTAACCAGAACTTGCATCGTCCAATATCAAATTATATCAAGATATTCATTCCTGCTTCAATACAACAGCAAATTGTTGGATGACACATGGATCGAGATCAACAAGAACGCCTCATGGAGATACACCGGCTTCTCTAAACAAGTACGCCTCCTGATTATAAGAAAAAGCCGAGTGGTGCACAACAGAATGAACCAGTTCATCAAGCTGATCCTAGAATACTTCACCCAGGTTGTTGTGGAGAGGGAGATAAAGATCACATCCAAGACGAGCCAGAAGCGAGCTACAATCACAGACTGGCAGTTGTCGTTGCAAGAAAGCTTAACCAACATAATGACTAACTGTTGCCTGTCCCAACTTATCGAAATCCAACTGCAAATTTTCGAAATCATTCACAAGTTTTGCAAATTTATTACTTCGATGAGGCGTGAATTTTGCCAACTAGATCCTCATCTCTTCCAGCTATATCTGGAAAGCCACAGTAGGCGACAGAACAAGCCTTCAAGACTTTACAGTTCGGAAGAATCGACAAAGATAATATCGGAGTACACCAGATTCGTCGACTTAGCGGCAAACGGATTTAATCAGCACATCGCGGCATTCAAGGAGGGACTGATGCATCATTACTCTGCCAACGGCTCCAAGGACACCAGCAGCGACGATAACCATAATACAGCGAGACTGCTAGCCTGTTTACCCGGCTAGCGCCGACCGTATGTCACGTGACAACTCCGTGGCATCCACAATTTCCAGCATCCATAGTTTCCTACGGGAAAGACGCTGCTGGCCAGCATCCACTAAATTTTTCATGAAAATCAAAATGATGTTTATGCCACTACCACTAATAATGCATACAGGACACTGTGGTGAGAATACAGCAGTCGCACTGATCGTGGAACTTTTCCCATAGCGGTAGTGGTAGAATGCCGGTGTGCTTGTACGCACGCCATGATGGCCGGCATGCGCCTAATGGAGCTGGCAGCGTGTTAATGAGACCGCAATTTGGCAAAAGATGGCTCAATCAAAGTGGTTGTGTTATGATCTTTGACAGAACGTACCGTGGCCATTCTTTCCATGTCTAGTGATGTCTTGAATTTGTCGTGCGACCCATTTTTTCTGATGCAGAGTTGGTGGTTCGTTTGGACCACTACGGATTTGCCGCATCACCATCATCACTACGACCATGCGATACTGAGCAACGTGAAAAGAAACCAGTAGAAAGGCGACGAAGCGAGATGGCAGTATGAGCTTGGGAAAGATATATAAGGGAAGATGATTTTACATGGAGGTGAAATGAAGAAGGTTGTAATTCGTGGTTGTTTTGTTTTGGAAGAAACCAAGCAATTATTTGCACACCCCAAACACAACACATTCAACAACAATGGCTGTCTCCAAGATTTACGCTAGATCCATCTACGACTCCCGTGGTAACCCAACTGTTGAAGTTGAAATCACCACCCAAGACGGTACTTTCAGATCCATCGTTCCATCTGGTGCTTCCACTGGTGTCCACGAAGCTTTGGAATTGAGAGATGGTGACAAAGCCAAGTGGATGGGTAAGGGTGTTACCCAGGCTGTTGCCAACGTCAACAACGTGATTGCTCCAGCTTTCGTCAAGGCTAACATCGACGTTAAGAACCAAGAAGCTGTCGATGAGTTCTTGAACTCTTTGGACGGTACTCCAAACAAGGGTAAGTTGGGTGCTAACGCTATCTTGGGTGTCTCCATGGCTGCTGCCAGAGCTGCTGCCGCCGAGAAGAAGGTGCCATTGTACAAGCACTTGGCTGACTTGGCTCAAGCTAAGCCATCTCCATACGTTTTGCCAGTTCCATTCTTGAACGTCTTGAACGGTGGTTCCCACGCCGGTGGTGCTTTGGCTTTGCAAGAATTCATGATTGCTCCAACTGGTGCTTCTTCCTTCGCTGAAGCCATGAGAATCGGTTCTGAAGTCTACCACAACTTGAAGTCTTTGACCAAGAAGAGATACGGTGCTTCTGCCGGTAACGTTGGTGACGAAGGTGGTGTTGCTCCAAACATCCAAACTGCTGAAGAAGCTTTGGACTTGATCGTTGACGCTATCAAGGCTGCTGGTCACGAAGGTAAGGTCAAGATCGGTTTGGACTGTGCTTCTTCCGAATTCTACAGGGACGGTAAGTACGACTTGGACTTCAAGAACCCACAATCTGACTCTTCCAAGTGGTTGACTGGTCCACAATTGGCTGACTTGTACCACTCCTTGACCAAGAAGTACCCAATCATCTCCATCGAAGACCCATTCGCTGAGGATGACTGGGAAGCTTGGTCCCACTTCTTCAAGACCGCTGGTGTCCAAATTGTTGCTGACGACTTGACTGTCACCAACCCATTGAGAATCAAGACCGCCATCGAGAAGAAGGCTGCTGACGCTTTGTTGTTGAAGGTCAACCAAATCGGTACTCTATCCGAATCCATCAAGGCCGCCAGAGACTCTTTCGCTGCTAACTGGGGTGTCATGGTCTCCCACAGATCCGGTGAGACTGAAGACACTTTCATTGCTGACTTGGTTGTCGGTTTGAGAACCGGTCAAATCAAGACTGGTGCCCCAGCTAGATCCGAGAGATTGGCTAAGTTGAACCAATTGTTGAGAATCGAAGAGGAATTGGGTGACAAGGCTGTCTACGCCGGTGAAAAGTTCCACCACGGTTTCCAATTGTAAGCTGACTGAAACGTTTTAACGACTATCTAGTTTACTTTCACGCTATTTCACGAGTCTTTTATAGGTTTTAAAATTTGATACAAATTTCTACCATCTTACCTCGCAAAGTAAGTGCGAATCTAACATAAAGTACTATAACCCGAAGAACCCAATAAGGGTCCTAACAAACTCATCGAACCAAAATGCAGCACCACGACCTTACCAGCACGGCAGGTATGAGCCACGGCCACGGAGACATGGACATGGGAGACAGCGACTCCTGTTCGATGAACATGCTCTTCACCTGGTCCTACAAGAACACATGCGTCATCTTCCGGTGGTGGCACATAAAGACGATCTACGATCTATTTCTAAGTTTCCTAGCTATCCTGTTCCTAAGTTACCTGTACGAATATCTGAGGTACTACATCTATAAATCGCAGCAGAACCATGGAGTCCTCCCCGGCAACTCCAGCTCGCCCGAGCGCAGAAGGAACAAGCTCTATCAAAGCTGCTGGTACGGCCTCCAAGTTGGCTTCTCCTTCATGCTCATGCTAGTATTCATGACCTACAACGGCTGGCTGATGATCGCCGTGGTTCTGGGGGCCACATGGGGCCATTACTCCTGGGGTGCCCGGGTCAAGTCTGCCACGGATGAAATACCCTCCATGGCGTGCCATTGACGGCACTGCTGTTTCATGACCGCTAGCTCGCTACGTAATACTTACTAACCCTAACTGTATGAGCAGATGCCACACTTTTACCGAACAAGAAGGCTACAGTTAGCGTCCTATATAACACCAGGGTTGCTAGGCAACTACGGAACTGATCGATCTTCAAGCGATCATTACAGGTCGAATTGCAAGGCTGAAGGCCCTCCTAAGAGTCCATTAGCGTGCGACATCGGTGGTTTGTCTCTTGGCGTGACAGAAATATGTGGCGTCGACCTCGAGGCTCGAACCTTATCTTATACATGAATTAGTATAAGATAAAGTGGAATTCATTTACGGAATCAATCACATATATTGAGATCTCTGACAACTGATCACAGTGCGTGGGAATGACTGTACAGATAATGAAGAGATTGGCGATCATTGGTGGAGGCCCTGGAGGTCTTGCCACAGCTAGAGTATTCTTGAAAAATTCGACCGACTACCAGATCGACCTGTTCGAAGCAGATGCAACTGTAGGCGGATTGTGGCACTACCCAGACACCGGTCGCGATGGCAGACCGATGTATGAGCACCTGGAGACCAATATAACGAAACATATCATGCAGTTTAGTGGGTTCCCATTTCCAAGTGAAGTGCCAACGTATCCCTGGAGAAAGAATGTGTTTGAGTACTTGAAGAGCTACTACGCTGCTTTCATTGAGAATGAGGAAAGAGTCAAGGTTCATTTGAATACTCGGGTTTTGCAGCTTTCGAAGAAGGCTTCAATGTGGAACCTGACAGCGAGAAACGCCGAGGATGACAGCCTGTTGGAAGCGAATTTTGACTATGTGGTGGTGGCCAACGGCCACCACCTGGAGCCAAGGATGCCGGACGATGTGGCTGGTTTGGATGAGTGGGTAAAGAACGGGGCTGCTATCCCAGCTAGAGATTTCGAAAATTGTCTCTTTGCCAGAGGCAAAAATGTCGTTGTGGTCGGGAACGGTAGTTCAGGGTCTGACATCTTGAACCAGGTGTCGACCGTGGCTGACAAGGTGTACCACAGTGTCAGAAATGTTGAGTCTGTGGTCAGCACTACGGGGTATCCGAAATTCGAGGGGTTGAAAACCGTGCCAACCATTGCACGGGTGAACTGGCCGACTCGTACCGTGGAGTTCTCCGACGGCACCCAAATTGGGGACATTGACTATCTGATTTATGCAACCGGATATCTGTACTCTCTGCCCTTCGCAGACAGCTCTTTGAGGGCCCAATTGCTTGGCGATCCCGACAGGACTTCAGCATGCAGAATTTTCAACCTTTGGAAACAGATATTCTATGTGCGGGACCCGACATTAGCTTTCTCGTTGCTACCTCAATTGATCGTCCCATTCCCGTTAGCAGAGCTGCAAGCGGCCCTGATGGTTAAGGCGTTCAACGGCGACCTGACTGTCCCACCACAACCCGATGATGTCCTGGATCCAGAATTACTGCAGAAACAACCAGCCTACCATCCAATCCCAGATTTCAAGGATGTGGACTACTACAGAGAGCTACAAGCGATCTTGGATGGTGCGGGAGGCTCTAATGATCCGTTGCAGCCTGTCAAATGGAATGAAGAGTACAAGCAAATGAGGATCGCGTCTACAGGCGATAAGCAAAAGCGTAATATCATTCTCACCCAGCACGCAAGTAACTTGAGAGCTCAAAACAAGCCCTACGAGCTGATCAACTTCTCATTATAGACATTACATATATTCAATCGTTATTATAGCCTACGTTATTAGTGACGCGGTCAGAAAGTGCACTAAATATCATCCAGCTCGATAAGCTTGATGAACCGCTCTCTCAACTAATTGCGTAGCCTGTAGCATGTTGCTGGTACTCATATGTGATGTACAATGGAGAATTGGGAGGCAGCATCTCCTGTGGGACCAAAAGTTACTCCTGTTCTCGATGCCGCAGACTGAAGAAGCGATGCTCAAAACAGGTACCATCGTGCAACAACTGTTTAAAAGCTGGGGAGACCTGTTTGTACCTTGGTAGGGCTCCCAGAAGGACCAAGAAGGAGCTGGAAGAGGCAAAGCTTCGAGGAGAATTCGCACCTGCGAAAAGGCGCCGTTGCAACTCGGCCACGCAGGGCAGCAATAGTGAAAATGGATCCTATAATTCCGAAAATCATCCCAATGTTAATGCCTTAACTCATAAATTGCAGCCCGAGACTGAAACCAAAGCTTTGGATCGAACAGCTTTGGATCGAACCTCTTCGTTGGCCTCCGTTTTGGGATTAATTGCAGAAAGCTCTCAGACAGCTGCATCTCCGGATTTGAGCTTTAACTCGAGAAATGCTTCCTTCCGTATAACCCAAAGTGAGGAAGCTAAGGCATTTTCCGCTGGCGGTCTGTCTCGAGGTGGGTTTCGGACAGCTGACCGCGATGCCGGAGAGGCACAGATGCTCCCTGCTTCACGTCACGAGCAATCGAAAGGTCAATTGGAAAATAGGGAACTGGAATCGACTCCAGTGGACGCACCGTCCATACAATTTGAAGCTATTACGGGTATATTCAAAGGCGGCAGAGTCACGCCATGGAAAACCGAAAATGGTCAGTTTAAGCCGATCGAGAGATCGCTATATGATCGGTTCTTGGCCGCATATTTCCAGCATAATCATAAATCTTTCTACATGATGGACAAAGTGGCTTTTCTGAATAAGGTTTCGACTATCAGAGACTTTAACACAATGGACGGCGTTGTCGAAGGTCATTTCATCTTTCAGCTGTATATGACGATGGCGATTGGTTGTACCACCCTGCAGAGAGCTGGAATGCTGACCGGCGACGGGGAAGGCCTAAGTGAACATTTTGCTTTTCTGGCAATGAAGCGCTTCCGAGCGGTAATACGTTGTCAAGACATCGAAACTATCAAATGCTTATTGCTTTTGGGTATATTTGCACTTTTTGAACCCAAAGGAGTCTCCTCATGGACTATTAGTGGTATCATCATGAGAATAGCCATCGGACTTGGGTTTAATAGGGCGTTACCCAACGCGAGGTTGAAGAAGATGTCTCCCGTGGACGTAGAGCTGAGATACCGGGTGTTCTGGAGCGCCTATTGCTTTGAGCGGCTCGTATGCACATCTCTAGGTAGGATGTCGGCGATCGATGACGATGAAATAACCATGCCTCTGCCAAGACCGCTGCACCCAGAAGAGGAGGAAGACCTAGAGGTTACGAATATGATGATCTCAGTGAGAAAAATGAGCGGCCGAATTTACAAGAAAGTCCACCTTGTCAGTGTCGGGCGAAAAAACTACACAGACGAGCAAAAAGAAGAGATCGTCACATCTTTGGCGCAGGAGATCGACCATATATACAACCGTGAGCGTGCCAAAATTCAAGAGAAAAGCGCATTGAAAAACTGCAATGATCCAATATCGTTTCACTGCTCAGACGTCTGGCTCTCCATGCGATACGCGCAATTGAATATAATGCTTTACAGGCCATCGGCGTTAATACCGAAGCCTTCCATGGAATCACTATCGAAGCTGGGCGATTTTTGCCTGAAAGCGCTGAAGCATACCTACACGCTCTACAAGAGAAAGATGCTGCCGTTGAACTGGATTACATTGTTCCGAACCCTTACCATCTGCAACACCATTCTCTACTGTCTATGCCACTGGAGCATCGATTTTGTCGAAAGCAAAATCGAAATGCAACAATGCGCCGAAATCCTACAACATTTTGGAGAGAAGTGGGTCTTCGCCAAGAAATGCGCCGTTGTGTTCCAAAACATCAGCACCACTATTCTCGACATCTGTCTCAGCTCCGGACAGGTCCCCAATATGGAGAAGCTCACGAGAGAACTATTCGGAGCTAGCGACGAGTACCAAGAGATCCTAGACGAGAACAATGTGGATGTCTCCTGGATGGATAAACGAGCATGAACAAGATAATAAAACTCGACTCTTGAAGGCATAGCCAGGGTGTTCGTTAGTTTCAAGCTCCAGCATTTACCAAGGGTGCGTATTGATTAGCCCGTCGCCTGATTGCTCGATAGCAGGACCTCTAGATGCATACCCCATTTGCAAACCATTGTACGCAGCTGAAAGATGGTGTCTGCTGCACTGTTCCCTGTCACCACAATGTCCGAATAAAGATTGCTAATAGAGATATCTCGATCTGCTTACTAAACGACGGGAAATCGACGGAAAAACATTGTTCCGAGCTGCGTGCCTAGAAAAAAACCTGGAAGATTCGGAAGGACATTACCAATATGCTGTACCGGAAGTCACTCCATATGGCTACCGCCACCGCTAAAGCTTATTCGTAAGCCTCGCTTAGTAACCATAAGCTCCGCATCAGTGAGGAAGGAGACGGTTGCGTTGATTTTCTCACAGCCATAGCTTTGGTGAAATTCTAGCTTCAATTCAGATATAATGGTACGACGAGATTAGTCCTGAGCGAAGGAATCCTGTAATATAAACTCTCTTTAACCATTCGAGCAACAAATCGAGAGATTTCTATCAGCTATGTCATTTGTTAAGGATTTCCAGCCAATTGCTTTGGGTGACACCAATCTATTCAAGCCAATCAAAATTGGGAACAATGAGTTGAAGCACCGTGTTGTCATGCCACCTTTGACCAGAATGAGAGCTCATTACCCTGGTAATGTGCCAAACGATTGGGCCATTGAGTACTACGACCAGCGGTCGAAGAGACCAGGTACTCTCATTATAACCGAGGGAACTTTTCCGTCTGCTCAAAGTGGAGGTTACGACAATGCGCCAGGTATCTGGTCTGAAAGTCAACTTGAGCAATGGAAGAAAATCTTTGCAAAGATTCATGAGAACAAATCCTTTGTATGGGTGCAATTGTGTTTTTTGGGTAGGCAAGCGTTCCCTGATACTTTGGCTAGAGACGGTTTCCCTTACGTGTCCGCTTCCGACGAAGTTTACATGGATGAGACACAGCGTGAGAAGGCGGTCAAGAGCAATAACCCACAGCATGGCTTGACCAAGGACGAGATCAAACAATATATCAAGGAGTACGTGCAATCTGCCAAGAATTCCATAGAAGCTGGTGCCGATGGTGTTGAAATACACAGCGCTAACGGTTACCTATTGAACCAATTTTTAGATCCTATCTCTAACAAGAGGACAGACGAATACGGTGGATCCATTGAAAACAGAGCTCGTTTCACGCTGGAAGTGGTTGATGCTGTTACAGAGGCCATTGGTTGCGACAAAGTCGGTATCAGATTTTCGCCATACGGTACTTTCGGTACTATGTCCGGTGGGCAAGAACCATTGATCGTTGCTCAGTATGCCTACGTCTTGGGTGAACTGGAGAAGAGAGCTAAAGCTGGTAAGCGCCTAGCCTTTGTGCATCTTGTCGAACCTCGTGTCACGGATCCACTTTATACCGAAGATGAAGGGGAATACAAAGACGGTACTAACGACTTCGCTTACTCGATCTGGAAAGGTCCGATCATTAGAGCAGGTAATCTAGCTTTGCATCCAGAAGATGTGAAGAAAATGGTAGCCGATGACAGAACTTTGATCGGATACGGTAGGTTCTTTATCTCAAACCCTGATATCGTTGACCGTGTCGAGAAGGGCTTGCCACTAACCAAATATGTCAGAGAGACTTTTTACACAATGACCAAGGAAGGTTACACAGACTATCCGACTTATGACGAGGCTGTTAAATTGGGTTATAAATAGAGTGAAACGTAAGAATAAGCTTATTTACCTATAATTCGATATCGTTTCATCCTTACGGCACGCTTTGGCGAGCGGACCGCTCTTTCACCTCTTAGCACACGCAAGAGTTATTAGATCATTCTACCGAACTTTTGCTCAGTCGTTTGCATGGCTTGGTAAGATTGCAACCTTGACAGATGAACATTCCTAATGATCTTTTTACATTTCCCCATCCCTTGGGTGCTGTCAATGCAGCTTTAAGACAGCCAGCGGATCTGAGTGTCGTCCTTATGAGTTGAATGAACTGATTACGTTAGAAGACGGATGGAGTCATCAAACCAAGATATTTGTCGTAAGAGCAAACTCAAGCAACTGGTCTCCAGATCTGGCGTGACGCTGAAGGATCTCAGACTTCATAGCTTTCAGTCAGCAAAATCTTCAACGATTTGAAAGCTTTCGAGGAAAGATCCAGGATGAGTTGGGAGCTTTAAATTGGCTGCTGGAGCGAGTAAAACTTCTGCTAGGCACTGGGCGGTGCCGAATAGGCTGCAGCTTCTCAAATGGCAATGCTGGCCAATTTTTGAGCTCCGGTCTGCCACAATAATACTATGGTCGACACTCATCCTGACTGTAATTGGCCCCTTTGAGCAGCAGGTAAGTCAGCAAATTATCTCAACGTGCACTACATCCAAGTATCTCTTCCTGCTTGAAATTCCCACCAGATCATGCGATAGGACGTTGCAACACGATCAGTATTATCAGGATAGCTTAGCAGAAACGGAATAATGGCAAAGTATCTGCAACGAGCTATCACTTCAAATGGTACCCAGTATTCTCAACAGTAAGGCTAAAAACAGAGCCCAAGCATAACTTGTCAGAATGCAGCGCTAAGCAATAGTGGTTGATTTATAAAATCAGGACTCGTATCATATTCGGATCTACCCTGGTCAATCCTATTATGGATTTGGGTCAATCAACCCATTCTAGCAGCATCAGGCCGTTAGAACATAGCAGCTAAAACGAGAATGACTAGCCCTCTCAAAACTTTTTCTCCCATCACTTCCATGCCTCCTTAGCTTAGTGGTAGAGCGTTGCACTTGTAATGCAAAGGTCGCTAGTTCAATTCTGGCAGGTGGCATCTATTTTTTCAAATCCTGAACCCTCAGAGTCGCAACACTTTATACTTTCTTGCTAGCAAAAGGCACTATGCTTTGACGGGAAACCCCGAGAACCCGTCTTCAACCAGCACAAGATTGCCAAGAGTTGCTCTAGACGCCCGGAAAGTTTGAGGTCAATTGCAATCCATCCTCGCGTCTTTCAAAGGTTGCGCAAAAGAAGGTTTAGAAGTCGGCCTTGACGCAATGTTTCTCCAATTGATCTCGTACGTTGGTGCAGTTCTGGGGTTCCTATTTTTGACGCTTTCAATTGCTTCAGGATTATACTATATCAGCGAAATTGTCGAGGAACACACTGAAGCAACAAGACGTTTCATAACGAGAGCCATCTACACTATCATAGCCACTTTCGTGTTGTTGCTGTTGTTTGATTCGTTTCCTTTCAAGCTCTCAATATTTTCTATCATATCAAATGCAATCTACCTGCAGAATCTCAAAACATTTCCATTCATTTCTTTGACCAGCCCTGTGTTCCTTCTAAGCAGTTGCTGCGTTGTTTTAAACCATTATTTCTGGTTTAAATACTTCAATGACAACGAAATACCTCCGCAGTTCAGATTCGATCCAAACTATATCCCCAGGAGACGTGCCAGTTTCTCTGAAGTAGCGTCATTTTTCGGTATCTGCGTTTGGTTCATCCCATTTGCGCTATTCGTCTCTTTAAGTGCAGGAGATTACGTGCTTCCCACTACTACGACAGGAAGTAGCAAGAAGACTGACGAGCAAACAGGAGAGGCTCCTCGTCTGCGCAAGAGGGCGGTTGGTTTGGCTAGGGTTGTAATCAATTCACTGCGCCAGTATGTTTACTCTATTGCCAGAGTATTCGGCTATGAGATAGATCCTAATCGTGGCAGTTTAATCATGTAAGAGTCAATTACAGTACGGATATATAACACTTCTCCTAATCAACTAAGGCCATTGAGTCCTCATCGCGCTAACTGCTGAAAATTCTCAAGTATCAACGAATAAACAAAGTCTAGAGATCTTCTAATTGGTCCATGTTGGGCGCTGGTCGGTGGGACATTAGCAAATTCTGGTCTGAAGACTATATCACTGGAATCACGGCGTTCATAGCTCAGGTAAATGATGACATAGTTTGCATAGAGAGAGAAGAACGGTTTTACCGATGGTTCATTGATGATTGGGCCAGCGTTCTAATTCAAGGATTGGGGAGAAAAGCCCATGATACAGATTTGCTCGAGCATGAAGCGCTATGCCATCTGCTGGCTAATTTTAAGAGGTCGCTCGATGTTGAGCAGCTGGACATTGCTTGCTTAAGACCTTTGCAGTCTATGTTGAAGCAAGCAAAACGACGGCGTGATGAAATGGAGAAGTTGCTGAGAAGACTATATTCAGACTACTCTAGGTATTTTAAAGCAATGAGGGAAGCCTTGGACATGTATAATCGGAAGGCGGCCCTGTCGGTCATGGAAGAAGCAAAAGAGTGCAACGTTGACAAGTTCCCGATCGAGCTCGATGAGTGCTTAAAATTTAACAGTGAGATTGCATTAGGTCAGTTCCTGGAAAAGGTGAAACAGTCGATGCCGAGACAGAAGAAGGGCTTCATGAATTATCTGGGCATGGAGGGAAACAGCTCGTTCCAGGGCAAACAATTAATGGATGCAATCAAAAAGAACAGCGAGAAACTTGACACTTCACCGTATAATCTAGATAGATTGGGACAAAAGCTGCTGGATCTAAATCTGCTTCGTGAAGACGCTCTTGCGGTTACGAGCAGGCGGCTCTTCGATCAAGAAGCATATTACCGCTGGATAGAGACTGCTAACGATCCGAGCGGCAGAAACTCTATAAGCGGTTGGGTCAAAGGGTTCTCCGCGACCGCTGTGGGCGATTTACCTCTAGAGCCTTTGAAGACCAGATACTTTGAAACATGCTGCAAGCTAGAGTTGTCAAGGTTTGAGCTGGAGAAGGCCATCTACGAAAACTTCGAAAATTACTCCCATTTCGCGACCCTTGAGATCGATCGAACGCTCAGGAAGAACCGGCAGATCTTCAACAAGCTCTACGGACATGATAAGGGAGAGGCCGCGGTGCCGCACTCACCGTTTCTGTGCTACCTGCGAAGCAGCCGAGCACCCATAATCAAGTGGGAGCCGGCTCAAGACTCTCTAACGCAACGGACGCTGATGCTCGGGCGCGATGAGATCGATGACGACGCTCTGCGAGCGATCAGCCTGATCTTGACCCATGTGCAAGGGTTTGCCGATGAAGCTGATCTCAGGAAAAGGGTCTCGAAGGCATGGCGAGCGGGCAGCGCTGTCGAAATGCAGCGAGCGATCAATCTCAAGATAGAGCTGATCAAGACTTTCAGAGACACGCCGGACGCCACCAATCTGAAAAGCGTCGAAGCGCTGATCCGCGCCAACCGGCACGCTGTGGCTAACGACTGGACAGGTCTGATCAAACTATGGCTATTAGAGTTGCCAAACAGCCTGATCCCGCCAAGATGCATCGAAACGATCTCGAAACACCACGACGACTCGTGGTTGGCCGGCATGCCGGCCAACAACCTGCTCGTGCTGGCCGAAATGTGCCAGCACTTCCGCTGGCTGGGGCAAGAGTTCGCGGCCTTCCAAGGCCCGATATCCCACTACTTCATGAGAAGAGTAGATTGCATTCACGATTTCCCTGGCGACTGCAGGAAGCTCGAACCCTGGCTGGCTGCCTTCCTGACGGCGTCGGATTCTCCGGAAAGGCTCCAGCAGGCATCCAAAGACAACAACTCTCGTGCTACAACGCCCGCCTCTCCGTCGCCGCCCGCTATCCAAGTGCTCGAACCCGAACCTACCATGACACCGCCGCCCGCGGACCCGGACCACTCGTTCAAGCCAAGACCATTCAGGACAGCCTCTGCTGCAAGCTCCGCGCCCGGCTCGCCACTACCGAGCCGCGACTCGAGGAGAATCAGCGGTCTCGTCATCGAGGCTCCAGAGTCCAATTGAGCGGCCAATGTTCCGCGGTTCGAATCCCGCCGTCAGCCCTTTCAAAATGAATTTCCAACAGTTTTTCCGATCCTCCGACGGTTTTTCCGAGCGTCCACTTTTTACTGGAAGCCAGCAGAACACTCGCCTGGCCGTTAAACGAGCGGATTTAGAGCCAATCTCCTTGTTGAACCAGCTCCCGTTGATCGATCAAGCAAGCCAGGCCAACCTAAACGCTGCAACGGCCCCCGACTGTGGCACGTCTGGCGTATCTTATTAATCACAGCAGAATTGACTAAGCTTGCAGGCATTTATTACTGTGCCGGTATGGGGTTCTCGCTGGCAGGCATTTCTCACGTTTTGCAGCAGCCCGCCCTAATAGTGGCAGTTTTTCAGGCTTGCTTATATAAACGTCTCGGCTGGGAGACCCGTATTGAAGAAATTGGCACGATAGGTTGCAGTTCGCAGTGCGAAAGACAAGAGATAAAGACGATATAGCCGGCAGATTGCAAGAATGTCTGAAGTTGCTGATTTTGGTTTGATTGGTTTGGCCGTGATGGGTCAGAACCTGATCCTGAACGTTGCAGACCACGGTTTCACCGTGGTGGCTTACAACAGAACCACTTCAAAAGTGGACCACTTCTTGGAGCACGAAGCAAAGGGGAAGTCGATTGTCGGTGCGCACTCGTTGCAGGAATTTGTGTCGAAGTTGAAGAAACCAAGAAAAATTATGCTGCTGGTCAAGGCAGGCGCTGCGGTGGACTACTTGATCAACGACTTGGTGCCACTGTTGGATCAAGGCGATATCATCATCGACGGCGGGAACTCGCATTTCCCAGACTCTAACAGACGGTTCGAGGAATTGAGCAAGAAGGGCATTCTGTTTGTCGGGTCTGGTGTGTCTGGTGGCGAGGACGGCGCGCGTTTCGGGCCATCTTTGATGCCCGGCGGTGCCGAGGAGGCTTGGCCACACATCAAGCCGATTTTCCAGGCGATCGCGGCCAAGTCCGAGGGCGAGCCCTGCTGTGACTGGGTCGGACCGGCCGGTGCGGGCCACTACGTCAAGATGGTGCACAACGGTATCGAGTACGGTGACATGCAGTTGATCTGCGAGGTGTACGACATCTTGAAGCGTGTCGGTGGGTTCGCGGACAGCGAAATCAGCGAGGTGTTCGGCAAGTGGAACACCGGCGTGTTGGACTCGTTCTTGATCGAGATCACCAGAGACATCTTGAAGAAGAACGATACCGACGGCGTGCCAATCGTCGAAAAGATCCTGGATACCGCGGGCCAAAAGGGTACCGGTAAGTGGACCGCTATCAACGCTCTGGACTTGGGACAGCCGGTCACGTTGATCGGGGAAGCCGTCTTCAGCCGTTGTTTGTCCGCTTTGAAGGCTGAGAGAACCAGAGCTTCGAAGATCCTGCCTGGTCCAGAGATTCCAAAGGGCGCCATCACCGACAAGAAGCAGTTCGTCGACGACTTGGAGCAAGCGCTTTACGCCGCCAAGATCATCTCCTACGCCCAGGGCTTCATGTTGATCCGTGAAGCCGGTAAGACTTACGGCTGGAAGTTGAACAACCCAGCTATCGCTCTAATGTGGAGAGGTGGTTGTATCATCAGATCTGCGTTCTTGGGTGAAATCACCAAGGCTTACAGGGAGAACCCAGAGTTGGAAAACTTGTTGTTCCACAAGTTCTTTGCCGACGCCGTCACCAAGGCCCAAGCCGGTTGGAGAAAGACCGCAGCTCTAGCCACTCAATACGGTATTCCAGCCCCAGCTATCTCCACCGCTTTGGCTTTCTACGATGGTTACAGATGCAAAAGACTGCCAGCTAACTTGTTGCAAGCTCAGAGAGATTACTTTGGTGCCCACACCTTCAAGGTTTTGCCAGAATTCGTTTCTGAAACTTACCCAGAAGGCAAGGACATTCATGTCAACTGGACTGGTCACGGTGGTAACATCTCAGCTTCCACTTACGACGCTTAGTTGAAGCAAACCGGAATCCCTGTTTAAACATAATGTAGCTTCTGAGTAGTGATGACTTAATTATTCATTTTTCTAAGTCTGTCTTACTGTCGCCGCAGCGACACAAATTCAAATGACAGAAATAAAAATTAAAATAATAGACAGAGGATATCAATACCTTTGACAACTGCTTTTGGGATATTGGGGCTTTGGTGGTCGTGCTGTTATATCAAGTATAGGATATGGATCGTTGGAGTAACATGCAAGTACATGGGTACGGGCAAATCATAGACCCACCGCCAGATCTACCATTGCATCCGCTGGCAGCCTTCCCTCAATCTAGAGAGCTACACCGTAAAAAACTGGTAAACAAGCTGAAGGGATGGTTTTCTGGTCAGCGCAACGACGAGTTGAGCTTTTTCCCTGAGCATTATCCCCATGGGTGGCATGGTTTGAAAGGCGACAATGCGGACAGACATGCAGAAGTCAGCTCCGAGGAGGGGAGTGATTATACTGAGCCTTCTACATCTTCCGCTCAGTCACAGCATGATAATCCATATCCCGCTCATGATAGTGCCAAGACATTTCTTACCGGCAACAACATTAATGCGAATAACATACCGCAGTTCCCGACAAAAGAGGGCGAGAAGCAGTTGACGAGAAAAGGCTCCATGCCTGAACTTAGACCCCAATTAAGTCTTGCAACAACTTTGAAAAGACGACCCATGTCCCTAGTGGTAAGCGAGCCACCAAAATTAAGCAGCTTCACTGGTGCAGCATTACAGTCAGGTAATATCACTGTTCGTAAAATTATCAAGAGGTTGAATTCTATCGGAAACAAGAAGCAGGAATGTTCAAAACTTATTCACAAGTTTCTAAAAGACTTAGCAATTTGGGGGCAGAAGACATCGGTAGAGAACATAGAGTCACAAGCATTGGTAGAGGAGCTGGAAGAGCTTTTCCAACAAGATATGCTACTAGAGCAGAAAATAGCTGAGAAAATCAAGGTTCTAACAAGAGAGCTTGAGTTCGTTGGAAGAAGAGAGAGACAGTTGTCAGACGAAAAGAAGACTCTGCTGGCCGCACTCAAGAAATATGAGAACTCTAAGGAAATTAAAGGCGAATTCGACGAAGAAACAAATTTATTTAAGGAGCGGGTCATGGCCCACCAAAAATCCTTCGAGACTTACCACTCAAATTACCAGTATGCCGTGTCTGTAGGTGCAAGACAACTTTTTAAAGAGGTTGCCATAGAGTACTATGAAAGAGCCTCGGATTTGAAAGAACATAGCGGTAATTATCTGCAGACTGCACTCAAGACCTTGGAAACCACACACCAAAATGAAATTTTCCTCAAAGATTTGGAGAGATTGAGGATGTTGAGGGCTGAGAGGAACTGGGTTAAATTAAAACCAGAGCAAAAAAGTGATCCTCAAAGTTGGATAAATTTGGTCAGTGGCAAGCAGGATTTTGATGACACTCTGATGAAAAAGGTTTACGAAGGTTTGCCTGTCGCTTATACACCGATGCCAAAGGCCTCACCCAAGAAAGCACCACAGTTGGATTTTAAAACGGGTTTGGAGGAAAGCTTCTCGGATATCCAAAGCGATAGATTCAATCCCATAACGAGTAATGAGTTTTTCTCTGGCAAGTTAACAGTCAAAAATAATGGAGCTGAAAACGAATCACTTTACGAGACTGTCAAGGTTGATAGAGCCGAAGAGAATAATGAAGACACCGTACCAAGAAGTTTGAACCCTAATGTCCTAAATCGAGCTAGTAATATAAATGTTACTGCGGGACCAACACTCAAACGTAACTCTAGACATAGCACTTTGGGGAACTTGGAGGCTGCAGATAAAGAGCCAAAAAAAAATGAAGTGGAGAGGCCCGATGATGGTTTCATTTTGAACTTTGGGCAGTTCTCGAGACAGTTTCTCGATGCTGAGCGGCATCTGGAGGAGAATCGATGGACCGAGGCATCTGGATAGACTGGAATAAGTACATTATATATTCTGCCCGCACCATTTTAGTAGTAGATGTGTGAGCACTTTTATTTACAAAGACAATGACCGTCTCCTTTTATGAGCTGAAAATTCTCTTGGATATTTCGTAACTGGAAATCATGATAGCACAACTAGGCGCAATTTTGGCCACTCTAACGGAGAGACCTGTGTACAAAGAACGAATTCCTTCTCGTCGCCTTATTCCATCAATGAATCTGAACATATTTTTATTCACGGCAGTTCCTGGGGCAGGAGACGTTACTGATGTAGCCTGGGGATTAACGTAAGAAATTTGCCATCTGGTTTTCCCCACATCAAATGGATGAGTGAAAACAGCAGCAATTGCACCACTCAGACAACCACTGATAAAGCTCTTGGTAAAAAAATTCCAGTTCGACAGGCTATCGGCTGATGATGACGAAGGGCTTGATGGCTGCCATAGATGTTTCTTACTGAACTCGTACGAGCCCCAATAAATTGCACTAAACGGCACGTCTCTCCAAAGAGTTATTTGCAAACCTTTAAAAAGTACTTTGTATCCGCTCGAGGCTACCTCCTTTTTAGTTTCAAGTAGAAGATCCCTCATTATGGCTCTGGTTGATGTAGACTTTGAAGACTTCGGTATACTTTGCAACCTGGTTCGAATTAGCTCGAAAGGAGCCACGGTGGTTGCCGCCAATATCCTGGCCAAGGCGCCGCAGACTAGAGGGTTAAATGCTGGAAAGTAATGTTCAATGGGAGAAATATCTCGCATATATTCATATCCTGTGAAATATACAACATTGGCTGGGATGGCCATGAGCAGTGTGACGGAAATTCCCCGCCATAGGGTGAATATACCCTCGTTCTGAGCTATCTTGCCGAACGCTTCTATTGTGCCCTTGAATCTGTGCGGCGAGCTCTTGCAATTAAGTTCTTTAAAACAAGAATCTTGCCAAAAAACAGCTTCTGAAGCTGGCACCATTGAGACCTTGCCCTTCGGTACAGGCACATCGCAAGAGCAATCGGGCAACATTTCCTGCTGCTGAAGTCTGATCCTCACGACATCCATCGGAGTAAGGATAAGGGATGTCAATAACGATCCAACCCCAGCGCTCAGCATTCGCTCCTTAACGGTAAGGCTCTCTGATGAACCTCTATCCATGATTTGCTCGCCGATAACCGAAGTTGGGACACTGAAGCTCAATCCTCTTATAGCTATCGCAGTTCTTAATATTCTTATCGCTTATACAGTTCTTGTATAGCCCGATCACTGTATACGCTGACAAAAAAATGACAGAAACTGAAATTGTGACGCGAGAAAATCGTAGTGTCAGGTACTCATCATTGTCTGATTTCGCTAGCTATATATAGTCTGTTAGCGTTGGGTTGTCCAACAAAATATCTCTCTGGGAGCTCTTTGGTTCACTCTCTGAGCCGTAAGACTTGCGCACGAGCGAGTCGAATTTTTTGGCTTGTAAGTACAAAAGTTCATCATGAGTCACAAAAGAGATCGTGTCGGCTTTGGCAGCATCATCGAATTCGCTTTCCTCCCAATTCACGGAATAGTTGGTGTCGTAGCAGTCAGATCTCCAGATTCCGTTCTCGACTTCGAAAATGGGTATATTTTCGATCCAGTTGTTGACTTTTTCTTTGTGTGGCATGTTGCTTGCGGTTCTTGGATTGAAGAAGCTCGGGAAGCTCTGTGCTTGATAAGCAGTGGAGTGCGCTTTCTTGTCCTGAGCTTGAAGCTGCCCTGCAGAGGGACCCACGCTGCTCTGCAGAGAATAGGTAGAGTATCGAGGTTGGACGTAGGGTACGCTCACGTTGTAGTTGGGGTATAAGGAACTTGCCATGGCTCCGCTCGAGTAAGTCATCAGAGTGTATTGCCGAAAAACACTGTCATTTGGTTGGCAATAACTCTTCATCCTCTCTGAAGAGCTTTGTGGGGCCGCCTTTAATTTCAGATAGAATTCGGGCGTATTGGAGGAGGCCTGTATTTTAGGGCCATTGAGCGCCGCGGCGCTCGTCGATTTCTCAGCCTGCTGAGTTTCGCCGATGGGGGAGCTCTCAAATCGCCGATTCCTCCTATTCCTCAAGACATCTCGTTCTTCAGCATCGTTACTGACCAGAAAACTGTTCGGGCAGCTCTCCGTATTCATTCGTGGGGATGAAGCTGTTGGCAGTTTTGTATTCGCGTTTGGACGACGCTGAGGCATATCTCTCAAAAAAGGGACCGTGAACGTTTCGAGCGCTACCAGCAAATATCCACACGATACCGGCGGTGTTTGATTTATTTGTCTTCTTAAATAGTTTAAGTTTATATTTGTGACGCTTCTTTCCAGCACAAAGGCTGCGCGCGCTCCAACAAACAACCGATAGAAAGAAAACGACAAGCGACGACTCAAATGGAATATGCTTCCTCATCATTTGATCTTCCTTTGCTTTAATTTTGCCGTCGCAGATGTTATCCTCTTTCCGAGGTGGAGCTTCTTGTCCTCCATGTAGGTCGAAGGGAAAAATTCGTTCAATTTCATCTGCCTTGCCTGCTTCTTACGCTTGTTGATATCCCTGATCAAAGGAACGAGTATCTCATCCGCTTTTTCCTGCGGCCAGCCTATACGAACTTTCATAAAGTCGCGAAGCATATCGAGATCTGGTGTACCCCAGGAAAATGCGGTCGTATCGTGATCCACCTCCGGCCGAAGATAGGCCTCACGCACAAGGTCGCTGGGAAATTCTGCCGTCAGAACGACTTCATTTTTAATAAGTTTCTTTCTAAGGTTCTTTTCAAAGCTATTCTCTGTTTTTTGCTTCTCTTTATCGAATTGCCCTTGATTGTACCAATCTCGGAACTTTATGAGGGTTCCGAATTCTGCCAGAACTTCCATACTGGATACGGGTCCCATGCCTTTGATTCCATTTGTGTAGTCGCTACCTAGTAATTGAGCCAGCTCAATCATTCTTTCGCGGTCGAGACCAAGGTTTTGCATAATGCTTTGTTCATCATAGAACTCCACGTAATTTTTCTCTTGGAACATATTCTTATAGATCTTTGTGCCCCCAAAGAGAAAAACATCACTATCATCTGTTATTATGCCGTCAACCAGCTTTAGCTTCAGAAGCTCCGCACATTGTGCTTCTGCTTCCATAGGTGCTGTGAGAAAAGGTATGCCAAATCTAGAAAGTAAATCCTGTATTTCCAAGATCATGTCGCCGGTAACCTCGTCGGAATCCCTTTTGTCCTTCATCTGCTGCTCAAAAAGTTCGTCTTCTATAAAGGCTTTGTCAACCACCTTGTTGCTCAGAGAACTTTGGAACATAGCGAATTCTTCTGCTTCTTTCTTCATGTTCTCCGTTAGGCTATCCTCTTCCTCTTCGGAAAAATCATAATCGAAGGCTAGAGCCTGTCTCTCTTCTTTTCTGGCATTCTTTGGTTGCCCCGGTTCAACCGCGGCCAGATTATGGTCTTCTTCAACATCTACATTTGCTCCCACATCGATCAGCTCCTCTACATCGTCATCGTGATTCTCTGCCCCTTGTACTAGGTCCAAAACGTCTGCTCCCGACACTAGCTTGAAGGGTCCATTCGTCTGGGGATCATGAGACGTCGAATAGGCTCTATCTTGTACAAAATGAGAGGCGGAAAAGGGGTTTGATGGCGCTTGGTTGTTTTCAAACCACGCAGGAGGTTTTTGGATGGGCTTCTTTTCTTTAGCCTGCTCATCCTCTTTAGCATTTCTTATATCATTCTTTGAAGTGCCCTGAAACAAAAATGAGTCCTCCGAGCCAAAATTAAAGTCAGGAATCTTACTGATGATGTGATTCAGGTTCTGTTGGTTCTCTGACAGAGGAAAACCAGTGGCCGCAGAGCTCACAATATCTTTAGAAGAGTCATTGCTGTCTGTAGATGCCGCCTGGTCATTCAACGTCTGCTCAGAGGTGAATGCAAATGTAGGTGTTCTGTCTCCAGATCCATTCTCATCTCTTTTTTCCTGATCTGGCGTCTTGAGTTTAGGCTGTTTGAAGCCGCTCAATGAGCTATCTATATCAGCTCGTTGTCTTTTGGATCCTTGTTGTTGCTGCTCTGTTAACTGTTTCAGCGCATTTTTCGATCGCTGGGTAGCTTCTATGAGCTCAATCTCGTCAAGTTGTCTTTTATATTCATCCTCCTGCTCGTCTTCTCCTTCTTCTATGTCATCCTCAACATGTCGTACTACCTTAGTGTAAGGTCTTTTCATAGGTGAAACGTAATCGTACCGTTTATCTAGAAAAGATTGGCTCCCAGCTGAACTCGGTTCTCTTTCCAGGTTCGGCAATCTTGCCGCTTTTATGGAATAATCTTCTCGCTCCTGGACATTTTGCGGTTGGACATCGACATCCTCCCACTCAAGATCTTCGCCATCTTCCTCATCCGTCTCACCTTCGCCTTTCTTGTTATCCGTCTTCGGTGACTGTGCAGTATTATCAACATTACCATGGCTTCGAATGTAGTTGAAGGCTTCAACTTCTTTGTCATCCAAAACAATAGCTTTCTGCGTTTCCGATCCATCGAAGTCTCCTAATCCGAGTGTCCAGCCGCTATCGCTTTTCGTCAGCTTATATTCCTTGTTAAGCTGACCGGACACTCTTTTGGCCACTTCTTCGGTTAATTTCGAGGATCCCCCATCATGCATGCCAGTAACTCCCATGAGTTTCTGTGTGAAGAAATTTCTTCTTTTTACCATGTCGATTTGAAATTTCGAGAAGTCCATACTGTTGGGAAATAGTTTTTCCAATTGTTCCTTGGTGTAGCCCATTCTTAGCCTTGATTTGAGCCTTAACGTAGAAAGAATGAGATACTGAGTGGACTTCGGCAGTTCATCGAACTCTGCCGAAGCAGGATTTATAGAGTCTAGATCAATGTTATCCAATTCTTCATCCATAGAATGCACCATTTTCTCAAAAGTCTCAGCAGAAACCACTCTTTGATCGTCTTCGTCATACTGAAATCCCGGTATCACAGGTAAGTGCCACTCATCCTGAGGTTTGAACAGCTCTTGACTGGTAGTTTCCCTATTCGCTTCAGCAGTACCCGATTTCTCAGCTACAAGGCCTTCTTTCTTTTGCAGCTGTATGGCCAATAACTTCCTTGCCGTAATTTCAGCATTGTCTCGTTTTCCTTGTCTTCTTTCCTTTCTTTGTTGAATAGTTCTTCTCTTTAAGGTTGGGACCCCTCCATCGAATATGAACACCGGCTTAATCCCAAAGTACAATAATTTACATATACGCCTGAAGAAACCGACAATGTGTGAGTGTTTCAAAGCATTACCCTCTTGGTCTCTGACAGCTTTAAGAAATTGGTAAATCCATATTGAAGCATCCACTGCCATACGCCTATCCTGGAGGGACTCAAGCCGGACTGGCTTTGCTGTTGGTCCAACAATATCCCACAGAGAGTGAACACCCATGCTTAAGCTCTTGCTCTGCACTTGACCGTGACTTGCTGGTGTCCTTGAGTCTTAAACGGCTGAACCTTTATGTATTCATAGGATTCTAATGAAGAAAAAAAAAATAATTGTTCTAACTGAGGTTCGAACTCAGGACCTTTGCCGTGTGAAGGCAACGTGATAGCCACTACACTATTAGAACTGTTCTTTGTTGAAAGTTAACAAAAAAATAATAGCTAATGGTCCATAATTTTTCACGTGCCAAACTAAGTTTAATCCTGGGTTATTTGATAATATGCGCTCGTATATTCAAGCACTAAGAGAGCAGGTGTATGGCGGAAGCGATTCTTAAGGAACTCTCTGGTGTAGTGGAACATGTTTTGAGTGTCATCTCATTTTTTTTTTACTGTCAGCATCCTGTCTCATATATAAAAAAGGAAAACCAAACGTAAAAAAAACAGTGGTTGAAAGATACGAGAGCTCCGTCATTATCGCTATGCTGATTAGTGGTATTTCGAATATCTTCAACGAAGTACTACGTGTGTCCTCCTTGCGGCTTAAAGGGGTATCGAGGTTGTTTGCAACCTCCACTCTTACAGTACAGATCCAGAGGCAAGTGGGAAGCGCTCTAAAGATCTGATTTTTGCTCGAATATTATTATTTATTTTTTTTTTTTTTTTTTTGACGCCGACTTGGGTTCTTGTACTTACACCACTAAACCTTGTGCAGCTTTTCTTGAAAACCGAGGTAAAAGCCCTGCTGGGCTTCGATTGAATCAGCCTTGGATGGCATTTATCTCCTAGTAAGCCCGAAAGACCCAGGACAAGACATAGTCTCATCTTGCAATTTAATTTGGCGGTGTCACGTGATTGGTGTCGCAGTTCCATTTGCTGACACCTTGCCCTGGAGAGATAGAGAACCAGAAATCGGAGCCAAACAACGCAAAGCTGTCTCAGACGCAAGCCCACTCTGGTGATCTTGCCTTACGATATTTCTAGATATTGCCCGCAATTTACGAGTCTGCTGATTGCTGCAGACAACTACAGAGGGAAACAAAAGACGTTCGAGCTTCCACAAATCCAATTTGAAAGTCAGCGTACGCTGTCGAGACTCGCGCACGTAATATTTTTAACAGAAGCTCAGTCGTACCTTAAAGCGAACCAGCCAAAGAAAAATAGCACTTCGACAGTTCTTCTGGGAAGGCCACTGGCTGGCAATAAATGAGGAAAAAGAGCTCGAATTTTGCTATCCCTGCCTTCTAGAAGAACTAAATAAATAAAAGATAGTAACTGCTAGTGTAAAACTGTATTTTTACCCAATGACCTCTTTCAGCAGATTATGATGTACAATACGACCACTGCCAGGCAGTACTTTGACTTAGGAAGTAGGCTCGACTTCTTTTTGCGTCGTCCATCTGTCGTATGTCCGTAATTCCACTAATTTTTTTCGTTTCCGAACTTCTGGTTATACGGCGTCAGCTGTCGCCATTGACTAGTTACCAACAAAGTTCGCACAGGACAACAATCTTAGACCTTATTCAAGATTAAAAGTTCACCGCCGAAGAGATATATAAGCGACCAAGAATGGCAATTCTCATCTATCGACCCTAAAGTTGATTTTTCATGATTTTTTCATTTTTTCTCTTCGAGCATTAAATTAATCAACAAGCGATCGAAATTTTTCATTGATAACTAATAGATAGATGACAGAGCTATCAAACAAGCAGATAGAGCTCGTTGATCGGGTTATCTTCGATGACACTATACAAGAAAATTCTGGTCAAACAGATGATAATTCTTTGAAGGAGAAAACTGGCGGGACTTTTGAATATGATCAAGATGTCACGGCGACTACGACGGATGATGATGGGATGCCAGCATCTTCGCATCCTATGGAGGCAAAGATCTTACGCAAAATGGACATGTTCTTGATCCCGTTAATGGGACTGCTTTATTTTTTATCCAACTTGGATAAGTCCAATATTGGTAATGCTGCAGTCGCAGGAATGAGAGAAGATCTTAAGCTTGTTGGTAACCAGTACAACACCTGCGTTACCGTATTTTTTGCGACATATGTTCTTTTTGATCCAATAGGCACAAACTTGCTGAAGATTATGGGTCCTCCAACCATGATGAGCTGCTGCTTGTTGGCCTTTGGTGTGATTTCTTTGTGCACAGCCTGGGTGAAGAACTACAGGCATTTGATCGCTGTGAGATTATTACTGGGTGCCTTTGAAGGTATGATCTACCCATCTATCAACATGTACCTCTCAATGTGCTACAGAAGAGAACAGTATGCGAAGAGATTTGCCTACGTGTTTGCAGCTGCGTGTCTTTCGTCCTCGTTCGGAGGATTGATTGGTTACGCATGTTCTAAAATCAATGGTTCTCTGGCAGCTTGGCAGTACATTTACATAGTAGAAGGTGCCATATCAATTGGATTTGTACCACTTTACTACTTTGGCTTGAGCAAAAACCTGGAGGACTCTTGGTACTTCAATGGCGAGGAGAAAGAATATATCATACAAAGATTCAAAACCATGAGTACTTCAAATCCCAACGAAAAATTTGAATGGTTCCAGGCTTGGTTAGCCATCAAGGATATCAAGACATGGGTCAGCGCGGTTGCCCTGTTCGGTATTGACCTCACTACTTTCGGCTTGACAGTGTTTCTTCCCATAATTATCGAAAGCATGGGATTCACTAGCGTGAGGGTGAATTTAATGACGGTGCCAGTCTACTTCTTGACAGCTATCGTATTTTTCATATGTGCCAGATGGTCGGACCATATCAGACTAAGAAGCCCTTTCATCATTGGTGCCTGCGTTACGACAAGCATTGGCATATCGATTGTTCTGGGATCACAGGTCCACGGAGTGAGGTACTTCGGAGTTTACATTTTGTGCATGGGGATCTATGTCAATGCTGCCGTCAATTGCTTGTGGTTGAGTGGTAACAACGGTAACTACTTCAAGAGAGCCACTGCGCTGGGTATAAATCTCTTCTTTGGGTCTGGATCTGGTCTGGTATCGGGCCAAATTTTCTTAGCATCCGATAAGCCCAGATATACGAAGGGTTTATCAATCAGTCTCGCCTTTCAAATTTTGTCGATTATCATGACGTTTGTTCAATTCCTATTGTACAGACGAGAAAACAAGAAGAAAGAGGCTATCATTGAGCGCTGCCACGAGCTAAACGAACCCATTCCATTCGATCCAAGGCTAAGCGACCTAAACCCGGAATTCAGATACATGTATTAATTATTAAATGACGTTTATAGACATCCGCAAGGACAACTTTCATGTGACAGAAAATCTGGTTAGTAAAATTCCGTTCTTCTATCTTCGCATTGGAAAATGTTGATGTTAGAATCGTGAGAGCTTGTGGCTGCAAGCATCATCTTATGAGGGTGAAATTTCATCGCAGACAAAAAGCTACTCGAAGGAACCGTCGAACGTATTCCAGTGGCCGCCAAGGTGCCTGCTACTCCACCGCTGCTGTGATGGTTTTTGAAACTGTTCAGCAAATCCCCCGATGTAGTCCATATTTTAATTTGTTTGGTACCTGTTACGATAATAGGCGCGTGTTCATGAACCTCCATAGTTGTCATAGTCGTTTGTCTTTTTTCAGTGCCGTGTTGCTGGAAGCTTTCATCTTTGAAAGATTCTACCGGATTCTGAGATCTGATATCCCACAATTCCACTAAGCCGTTGGTAGCGCCACTGACGAGCTCTCTGTAGCCGCCTCGTTGCATGTGCACGTTATTAATACAAGAGCGGTGCCTACCATTTCCCGACCTCCACAAACGAAACATGGCATCTCTAGGATCCATGCGTCGGTCGTAAACACGCAGAGAACCGTCAGCGAAACCAGCTACAAAAATATTACCGGCCAACTGGTCTGAAGTTATCGATGTCACAAGGGAAGACGTTTTAGCTGGAATGTCGACTTGCACAGTTTCAGTATGCGCATCCCATATCCGAATAATCTTTACATCACCAGTGGTAAGCAACGAGCCTCGGATCTGCTGCCATTCTGTCAAGAGACCACTAGATCTGGGAGTGAGTAGCATATCTGTTAGACCTCTCCACGATGATATCATTTCAAGATCGTCAGGGCAGCCAATGTTCTTGTAGATTTTAATGATTCCTTCAGATGAAGCAGCTAATAGAAGGGCAGCATCGTCTTCATTAACAAACTTCAGATCTGTCACTTTCGTACCAAAAGGATTACCGTTTGAGAATTTGGTCAACGAAACTTTTTGTTCCCAATCAAACACAGTGATAGTGTCTCTTTCATCTGCTGCTACGAGGTAATTTTCAAACTGAGCAAACTCGATTACTTTCGGATGTGTCTTATTGTCCAAAGTGACTAGACGACTTGACCAATCACCATAAAGGGCCAAGCTTTTCTGAGCTTGTGTCTCTTGGATGACTGCCTCGTTGCGGTTCCTGCGCCATAGTCTAGTACTATATTCAACACTTCCGAGCTCATCTGCCTCATGCTTTCTCATCTGAGGCTCTTGAAAGTATTCACGACAATAGTCCAGGAAAGTACTTTCTAGTGGTAGTTTGAACGAGGGTTTGCTTCTACTGGCTCCCGCCGTTTTAGCAGTGGGTGCTGCACCATGGTGATGACTCAAAAGTGATATTCCTGAGCTTTTCGGCTCTTGACCATGAGCCGTGCCATCCGGAGCGCTATTGTGATTATTGCGATCATTCAGTCCGAAAGCACGAAATATTTTGCCCAGATTATTGGTGATGTAGCTCCCACCATTTTGCTGTTTCAGTTCTTCTCTCCGTGATGGATCACTCTCCATCGAAAAAGGAACAGTGGGTTTCAATACGCGAACTTTAGATGTAGTGAAACCAGTTTTTCCACTGTGAGCTCCACTAGAACTTTTCTTTATCAAATACTGTTCAATTTTGGAGAAAGGCTCGCCTAGATCCTTATGAGAGCTCAGTTCCAGTATAATATACTCAACAACATGCCCAGCCAATGCCCTGTTCTCAGGAAAGGGATCCTCGGCTAGAATAAGTAAAGCCTCCCAAACTGTGGCAAACACGGATCCATGACTAACGGAGAACTTATCGGTGTAATGTTGGGTGTCCGCATCCGATCCCTCCATCTGAATTATCTCCTCCGTCAAACCATTGAAGGCCACAACGATAAAGAAATTAATGTACCGGTAAACCACCTGCGAAAAGAATATAATGGCCTCCTTTCTGACTAATGGAGAGCCATCGTTGATTAGCCCCAACACAGAGACGAGATTGGATATTTCTTGCATTTTGAGCTTCCTTGAATCGATATTCTGCACCTGCAACTGCATAGCTTGACAATGCTGTATTTGCTGTTCAATTTTTAGCAGCGGATGATCTGGAGGCTGCGATTGCTGTTGATGACCTGAACCCCGTAATTGTTGGAGCTGTGTTTGCAGCTGCTGATATTGCTGCTCCAAGCCCTGCTGAAGCTTGAGAATGTGGTCTGCATCGTCTATGTCAGAGATGAAATGTTTCAGAGCTAATAATGTTGCCGCCCTTACTTCTGGAACTGGATCCTTCAAAGAGCGAATTAAAGCATCGATTATCCCTGCAGTCATGCATATAAAACGGTTAAGGGGATTTTGAGAGCAGCACTGCCCGATGAAGATAATACACCATTGTCGCAATAGAGGGACCTCGGAGTTGTCAATGTAGAAGCACAGTTTATTAATCAGCTCCAGGCTGAAACAGTTTTTCTGTCCTAGTGGAAAATCTCTTACAAATGAAGATAGCACAAAGACTGACATGGCCTTTTGCTCGTCGGTGGTGTCACTAGAGTGATAGAGTCCTGTCAAAGCGGCGTTGGCCTGCTGCTGCTGATGATATGCGTCACCCCTAGGAGCATTAACATTAGGTGAAGCGGTCATGGTTAGTGGCGAACCGCTGTTCAACGAGGCACCACTTGTAGGCGACATATGTAAACCGAAATCTGGTACCAGCACGGAAACGAAATACATGTATCCTTTCTCCTTCATCAATTCTGCCTGTGTGTTCTTATAGTCAATTGACATTATTCTAGCCCAGATAAACACTAGAATTGGCTTCAGCTCTGGTGCAGGGCTTTGAAGCAGCTTCAGAACGTAGGGGAATATGCCGATAGAAAGGGACAAATACACAGCCCAAGGCCCTAAATCAAGAAATCTCGATAGTAAAACTAACGCACGTATTCTATGCACTTGAGAGAGGAGCACCTGCAATACTATCGGCAGCTGTTCGGGTGGATGTCTTGTGTTTGATGCATATTTCAGCCAAAGTTCAAAAGCGGTTAGATTCTGTTCAAAGAATCCAGTAAATTGCTGTTGTGGAGCTGGCTGCGGTTGAGTCAACTGCAGATTGGCTGATGATTTTTTTGGCGTGGATGCAATTGCTGGATGGCTAGCTAGAGACATGGTGCTCAAATTGGCGACGGCAAATCTCGAGTGGCCCTGTATACTCCCCGATTTCAGCTCCTGTTGTTGATTAGGCTGTTGATTTTGCAAACTTTCCTGTTGCTGTAAAATCATCTTACTTTCCAAATCTGATGTCGCAGGTGCATTTTTCAGGTCATCAACTAGTTTATTGAGAACTTCATCGAGCGCCAAATCCCATGATTTCCACATCGGATGATCTGCAATGCTATCGGGAAGTTCAGGGTCTGAAACCGGATGGCAATTATACCATGGCATTATTCTCTTAGCCAGAAGAAAATTTCGAAACAGGGCTGCCACCATGAGATCATGCCTGAATAGTTTTTTGAATAGAGGTCTAGGCAACGACGTCCACGCTATTGTGTCAGTGATAGCTGTAAAGATCCAATTTAGCTCCCCTAAAGGCGTTCGCCTGTCCGAGAGAACTCCTGGTATATTAACGCTAGGGGTATTGCAGACATAAGGCTGCTGGGAGTCGTCAGGGCTGTCACCAGTGGAACTCTCGAAGAAGATTCTGTACTTTGAATCCTTCAAGGGAGACTGCATCAGGAATACCCGCACACTTATCTCGATGGGACAAGTCAGACAACATGTGAAAAGATCTGCAGGCAATTCCGGACTCAACAGCAGTAGCTCATTCGATCTACATGATGCCAATTGAAAGCATTCGGCATATGCAGAAGCGCGAGATGGAGCAGCTGCGTTCGGTATCCCCTCCTCCTCATCTCTTATTCGCTTTTGAACAAACTTCTGAAAATTCGTAACGATGTTTCCCGCACTATTGCAATCGTAGACGTAGATACACGGAGCTCCGAGCCACGTCTGCAAATCATACAGAGATACAGGAATATACTGAGTGTAACCTCGATTGAAGACCCAAATCTCGCCCGAGGGTGTGGGCTGCGGCACGCCGTGCCCATTATAGTGGAACAATATCCTATCATCTTTGGAAGTACGTCTCAAAGAGTTGCAAAACCTTTTCACATCCTCCACACAGGGATCCAGACTTTGCTTGTATCGTGTTCTAAGTGACAAGGTCTCGTATTGCGACTGCAGGTTCTTGCCTATCTGCTCGATGGCTTTCTTGGAGTCCTGAAAGTTCAAAGGATCAACCCAGGCCTCCGTTCTAGCGCAAGGATGCGTCTTGATAACATCTGGAGGATCAACCCCCAGGTTTAGGCACAGCAATAACGCTGCACTGACCGTTTTTTGCCGATCTTTCATAATTTTCCAGTCCTGAATCGGCTGATAGTAATGATTCGCGTCTTCCTGCTTCTCTTCCTCGGGTGTAGGGTTCCCATTCGTTCTATGTCTCTTGTCATCGAAGTAGAATATGAAGTCATTTGCCAAAGATTGTAGGAATTGTTCACTATTATATTGCTCCTCAAATCCGTGTCTGGTCTCTGAGTTCAACGGCTTCAGCGGCTGAGGACCGTATACAACTGGCATCCTGAAATATCGTGTTGAATCGTGCTGAACTGATCTTTCCTTTCCTCAGCTCGGAGTCATGCAGCTGAACCGCCGGTTTCTCAAACGGTTAAATATCCACAGTCGATGAGTCCCAACTTGATGGTGTCAACACTGTTGAAGCAAGGAGAACACTATATGGCAACCGAGAAGATCTTGAGCTCTGAATAGTCTAATCGAACTCTGCTAATGTTGTTAGCTGCTGAGCTAGTGCTTCGTTGATTATGATGCTTAATCTATAAGCTGTCAATATAAGCTCGATGAGATGTGCAATATGTTGAGAAGCTGGCCAAGATCAGCTATCTGGCCTATTTAGAGCTCTGATCGATCCAGAATGATTACTTCGGGACACAATCCAATTACACTGCTAAAAAGAATTTTAAGTTTAGCCGAAATATCACCTTTTGTGCTCATCGCCGACAGCTTAGCGCAGAGTTCAAGGAAATTGCTTGAGGAGGTGCACTACAACGTCAAGGAGGACTCGAAAATTAGCATAATATATGTGTCGTTCGAAACCGTCGATAAACCTAGCTATGCGGACGTTTTCATTGCCGCAGGTTCCCTGTCGCTGGACAAGCTGACGCAGACTGTAAGAACATTCCTTCCTTCAACAAACGTGCCAGACGGGAGCAAGACTATGGTTCTGATAGATTCCATGAATTATATTTCCTCGAACCATGTTGGTCAGTTTGTGAGCGGCATTAGCTCTCGAAATTCCACGCTACTGGGAGTGTACCATACAGACGTTCCGGAATATCGAGAAAGCGTTTCACATTACCCTAAATCTATAGAGCTGCTGCATTTCATGGCGACTACTGTGATGGAAGTGCAACCTGTTCTTCCGCAGAATGCAACGGAGGAGCAAATGAAGGACGATCTGTCGCGGTTTTTGATTCCTCGTGGGCTAAATAACCACACTTTCCAGTTGGTTTTGACTACACGCCGGAAATCAGGAAGATCGTTGTCATATAAGTTTCTTATTAACTCGGAAACACACTCTTATGATAATATTGTGACTTCAGACTTAATCGAAGACCGTGATAATGAAACGCCGGAAATGCTACAAGATCTAACAACTTTCAACCTTACAACCTCCGCTAAGCAGAAACTGGCGAAGGAACAGGTTGAGCTACCCTTCTTGGAGGCTCAATCGTTCAATACAGGTGGCGCAATCGTTTATCAATTCGAGAAGGATGACGATTACGACGAGGAAGATCCTTTTGAGGACCCCTTCTAAGAAATATGGATAGGTACATAGGCACTTACAGTAAGCCGACATCGTCAGCTGGTGGGTCTTTTGAGCTTTGCCAATAATATTGCTCTGAGATTCCTGACTTTGTGTTTCAATCCCGAAGTAGCCTCGATCTTATCCGCCACTTCAACAGGTACTAATCTCTTGACTAGCAAATTGAATAGTGTACCAAAAATGAGCCCAATGACGGTCGATGTAAGAATGATGACATTGTAGGGCATGCTGAAATCCGGCGTCGAGAGGAGTAATAGGAGCGGAGCTGTCCTCATTTGGTACCGACTGGGTTCTATCACAGTGATCACAGCCGCTTCAATCTCGAAGCCATGGTTGGCGTCTGGCGGATATTCAGCATACTGCAGCAGCGACTTGTCGAACTGATACGAAATAGCAAACGAGGTGTTTGCAGGCACCGTTATAGTGTATTCCAGATGCGTTGGTCGCGCACGATCGACCGCTGGCAGATAATAAGTTGAATTCATGACATTTTCTAACGTCAAATTCTCATGAAAATTAGCTCCTGGCTCTAGCTTCAAAGTGGAAAGGTAGACTCTCATAAACCATGGCAATGACTCGAAGTATATGGCCCGCACGGCATGTGAGCTAGGATTCTTGAAGACGGTACGCAATCCTCCACGATCTTGGCCATAACCAGTCAGGGACCTACTGATATAAAGTGGAGGTTCTCCAGATTTCACCACGTTCAGAGAATTTGCAGACTCTATGTAAACATTCTGCTTGACCAAATCCTTGAGATCAAAACAGTTGTCGTCGGTTGAATAGAAGACGCCATCAACTTCTATGTAGGCGTTCCAGTCGTTTGCGATATCGACGCAGACGCGGGACGGTCTACTGGATATCAGGTTGGAGCCCATTATGGGTTTACCGAATATTTTGGACAGGTTGAAAGAAACTTCAGTCTCGTCTGAAAGAGGGAAGCATTGGAAAGCATCGAAAGGTTTTGAAGTATCACAGCGAAGACTGTCACTAGCGGCTGGTCTTGGAATTGGCCTTTCATATCGAGCTAAAACGTCTAGGACATTGATAACCACATCAACATGGGCCTCTAAAGCGTATCTGCAGTGGTCGCTTGCATCATCGCACTCCGTCGTGACATCAATTGAAAGACTATGCCACGATGAGTCGAACACTTTATGTCCGTCTAACAAACTAGAGAGCCCTGATTTACCCTTTGTCGGGAACAACTTGACAAACGGGGTCAAATTCTCCGTACACACTGGCTCGTTAGCTAAGGCAGCCCGTACCAGATGCAGCCGTTTTGTGCTGTTGAATAAAGGTAATGAACCATCTGGTTGGAAAGACTTGACAGGGAAAGTGGTCTTTGAGCGGTCTATGAAATTGATCGAGGCACAAAACAACCCGCTTAACGAATTAGCCAACGTTTTCCATTGACGGTAGGCTTCATCCTTCGTGTCTGCTTCTATAGCTGCCCACAGCTCGACTCCCGAACCGCCGGATCTAAAACCATCGTGAGGCAGACGGCCCCAGGATTCAGCATCCCAGAATCCCCTCGTAAACCTCAGATGAAGCTGTCTTGTGCTTGTAAGATCCATAATGGGTTTGAAGGCCTTGGGAAAAACCGTGTAATGTCCATACTCGTCGTAGTCCAACGCAGACTTTCCCGGGCTAAAGTCTTCAGACTGCATGTTAAAGGTGAAAGAGCTCAACAGATAATTGTTTGCCAAGGGCGTAATGACGAGATCTTCTTCGTATGGGTACGATACTCTACCTTCCACAACAATCGAAGTAGGCTTCATTTCCTCCGTCTGAGCAACTCTGTCTTCTCTAGGCAGAACATCGTCGACTAAAGAGCTTTCTGTCGCCGAGCTGTATGGCCCACTCACGACGCAGCTCTCCTCATACGTTCCAGCCGACCTGCCTTTATCCTTTGGGAGCTCGATATCTTGATCAATCTCTAACGTCGCTGAGCTTTCCACCACCTCTGCCTCGCAAACCACCCAGGAAAGAAGGCAAGACAGAACCACTAGAATGTTCCTGCCCTTCATGAAGTATCAGCCAGTATGGAACCCTTCTACCAGATCTTCTGTCGCAGCGACGCTCGGGTCAAGTAGCTAGCAGTAACGAGCCTTTTTACATAGTGAAATTATACAGTGATTATGACATATACTCTTGAAATACCACAGAGACCGCAAAGTAAAGGCTGGAAATCAAGCAGTGAGACTACGTTGGCATTAATGAGTGTTGGAAACGATGGCAGCAGGCAGCTGGGAGGCCAATATTCCATTTCTCGAGAGTTGCAGCAAAGCTTTAGACTTGAAGCGTCGACAGCGGAGCCGGAGGACGTATTGGTCCGCAAGATGAACTCCAAGAACGTCTCCTGGAGGGAGGATGAGTACCATAGACAGCGATTTGACAGAAAACTGGATTCTGAGGTACAGAAGGGCGGGAAGAGGCCGCTAGAAGTGCAACAAACGGATACTGGCGATCAACAATTGATTAAGAAAGCTAGATGGGATGTGGAAGCATATCAGATGCCAGACCAATCAAGGCAAGCTGAAGTTGAACTGAGAGATAAGCTTCTAACGGCAGATAGCGCAGGGATAAGTGGCCTGCGATTCTTGAAGCCATCGGACCATCGATACTTTGGTGAGGCTTTGCAAGTTCAGCCGTTGAATGAGCTTAGTAGCGACCAGCAGAAGGAGCGACTGGTGGTTTCACTTTTGCTCAAGATAAAAAATGGCACCGCCAGCGTGAGGAAGCAGGCGATGAGGAGCTTGCAGGACAAGTGCAATTATTTTGGGCCTAAAGTTATATTCGACAGGCTGCTACCGGTCCTTCTTGACAGCGAATTGGAAGACCAGGAAAGGAATCTCATGATCAAAGTGGTCGGAAGGGTTCTGTATGCCCTGGGAGGCAATGTTGGTCCCTATACCCAAAGAATACTCCTCGTTGTGTCGCCACTTTTGATTGACGAAGATCCCATCGCTCGAGAAACCGGAAGAGAAGTGATTGGGACATTAGCGCACTCAGCTGGTCTAGCTAACATTCTTACTGCAATGCGCCCGGATGTAGATAACGAAGATGAATATGTGCGAAACATTACATCCCGAGCAATGGCGGTAGTGGCAAAAGCGTTGTCTGTTGCTAGTCTGATCCCATTTCTGGATGCACTGTGCCACTCGAAGAAATCATGGAGAGCACGCCACACAGGAATTAAGATCATTCAGCAAACCGCCATCCTGCTAAGACGAGGCGTACTCCCGCACTTACAAGGACTTATCGAATGCATCAAGGATGGTCTCACAGACGAGTACACACCAATTCGCAATCTAACTGCCAACACAGTAGCAACTCTGGCCCAAGTGTCTTATCCATACGGTATTGAGTCCTTCAACGTCATTTTGGAGCCACTTTGGAGAGGAATTAGGACGCAGAGGGGCAAAGTTCTGGCCTGTTTCCTCAGGGCGTTAGGGTCTCTCATACCGCTGATGGATACTGAGTATGCGGCTTACTACACACGGGAAGCGATGAGAGTGGTTAAAAGGGAATTCAGTTCTCCCGATGACGAAATGAAGAAAGCTGTGCTTACAGTTCTGCAACAGTGCTGCAAAACTGAGGGCATTACTCCCAAATATCTACGACAGCAAGTGATGCCGGACTTTTTCAAATGTTTCTGGGTAAGACGGACTGCTTTAGATCGCCAGTTAAATAAACTGGTTACGCATACAACGACGGTAATGTCTGAGAAGGTTGGAACCTCTTGCATAATCGAAAATCTCCTTAAACCTTTGAGAGACGAAGCTGAACCGTTCAGAACCATGGCAGTGCATGCTGCTAGTAAAGTTGTGACTTTACTTGGAACAGTCGATCTGGATGAGCGATTGGAAACTAGGCTCATAGATGCTCTATTAATCGCTTTTCAGGAGCAAACTAACAACGATAGCGGAATATTCAAGGGATTTGCAGCTGTGGCGGCGTCATTTGATAGACGGATGAAACCCTATCTGTCACCCATCATAAGCACCATATTAAGCCATTTGAAACACAAGTCCCCGCTAGTACGGCAGCATGCTGCTGATTTATGCGCACTACTTGCTCCTGTGATTAAAAACTGTGATGAGCTGGATACCCTCAACAAACTGTCGATCATCCTGTATGAATCATTAGGTGAGGTTTATCCCGAGGTTTTAGGTTCAATCTTAAGTGCAATGTCTAACGTGATTTTGTGCTCTGACCTCTCAAAGCTTCAACCGCCTGTCAATCAAATAGTTCCAACTTTGACGCCCATCCTGAGAAACAAAGATAGGAAGGTGCAATTTAGCATAGTAGAGCTCATAGGTCGCATTGCTAATTCTGCCGCTGAATTCGTCGCGCCCAAAGAATGGATGCGTATTTGCTTTGAACTGCTAGAACTGCTTAAGAGTCCCAACAAGGCAACTAGAAAAATCGCCAATGAAACGTTCGGGTTCATAGCTCAGGCGATAGGACCACAAGACGTTTTAGTTGCTCTGCTCAACAACTTGAAAGTTCAAGAGCGTCAACTTCGCGTCTGCTCTGCTATCGCAATAGGCATTGTAGCGAAATCATGCGGACCTTACACCACCCTACCGGCTCTAATGAATGAATATAAGACTCCGGAAACCAACGTTCAGAATGGTGTGTTAAAAGCCATGGCATTCATGTTCGAGTATATCGGCGAGATGGCACAAGACTATATCTATCTTATCGCACCTCTGATAGAAGATGCTCTAACCGATCGAGATCTCGTTCATAGGCAAACAGCAGCAAATGTAATAAAGCACATAGCTTTGAATTGCGCTGGGTCTGGCTGCGAAGACGCTTTCATTCACTTTCTCAACCTACTGATTCCAAATATTTTTGAAACATCTCCCCACGTCATTTCACGCATATTAGAAGGCCTCGAGGCGCTCAGCCATGCGGTTGGGCCTGGGATTATTATGAATTACGTATGGGCAGGAATATTTCACCCAGCTAAGAATGTTCGCACAGCATTTTGGAAACTTCATAATAACGTCTACATTCAGCATCAAGATTCTTTGGTTCCCTATTACCCATCACTAGGAGAGGCGTATATTGATATACCTGAGATGGATTTGGTTTTATAGAAAATTGCTTTACTTAGTCATTGTTATGTACTGGTACTGATGAAGAAGAGGAGCTTGATTGATCAGTGCTATCCTCCTCACTATCGTCCGCACTATCGGTCTCGCCACTCTCATCACTCGAGCTTTCTTCCTGTATAACGATCTTCTTCTTTGTAGTTCGAGTCGAAGGAATATCTGAAAAGAATTCATCTAGCGTTTGTAAACGATATTTTTTACCTTGATGAGAGGCCAATGATGTATGTGAGATACTGGCAGAAGAGTCTTGCGTGAGATTGGTGCCAGATGACTTTGAGGCACTTATGAAGCTGCCCGATAGGGAACTTGTATACCGCGAGTAATCTTTCAGTGTTGCAGGATTTCTGAGATCATCAGCAGCATTGGGTTCTTCATCATTCCAAGGAATCATTTTATAGTACGCCGTCACACACTTGTCCAATCCGGAACCACCGAAATGCTGTATACTGTGGTCCCCCAGCTCCACGTCGTCGCTTATCAACGTCATCTTGGGAGAAGGCTTTGGGGCTTGGAACAAAAGTGCAGCTATCTCGTACTTGCCTGTGTCGTAAAGGGAGGAAATAGCTCGTGCTCTATCTCTAATGTCGAACTCTTCGTCAAAGCCCGCCAAATGCACCACGTACTGGCATATTTGCGCAACCCTTGATTGACTGAAGTTATAAGTCTCTTCTGGTTGCTCTGCTTTGAACCTCTCAATCTCATATGATAAAAGTTTGGCAGATAGAAGAAGTATCTGACACCTAGTCTCCGGCCCTTCATATGCAAAAGTACCGACTAACTTCCTCAAAATATCAGGACAAATTTTGTACTCAAAAGCAGCAATTTCACCAACGATTGAAACTATACTCGCTCTTGCGTTATCTGAGAGTGCTTTTCTGGCATCAAGAACTTTGACAAGTTTCATTATGCTGGATATGTGCCGCTTTGGATTCCTCTGGACTAAAATTCTGATCACATCAACATAAGAGCCTAAAACTGCTGCAGGAAGTTTTTCAATCTCCATATTAGATATCAAGCCTTTTATTATAAAGGCTTCCCAGCCGGGCGAGAGCATAGCACACACGGCCAAAGAATTTGTAGCTGCAATTACCAATGCTGGCGATTTAGAGTTCGAAATGATGTATTTCAGTTCTTTCACTATAACTTTCACATTGGATTCATTGGTGAGAATGGAAAGTATCCTTACCTTCAAGGAGCCTACCATAGCGTCATCCGAGGGCAAAACGAAGAATTTCTTGACATATGGGAGGAACAACGTAGGGTCTATCATGGAAAGCAGGCAGCATGATTGGAGAAGAGTGATTTGTACGCCGAGGTTCGATGAAGACGAAACCGCTCTGACCAAGGCTTGTGGGAGACGCGACTTCTTGAATTGCATGGGAGTAGCCAACTGAAGAAAAGCATTTGAGCTCGCCAGCAAGACAGTGGCATTAGAGGAGAATACCAGTCTCTCTAATGATTTCAGAAAGAGGCCGAGGTCTGGATGAATCTCAGCGTCGTACACTGGGAACGAAATCTCGTTATACTTATTAGGCAATGGAATCGATTCACCAGCCTCAGATGAAGTATCAACAACCTTGGGACGAGGCAGGAAAGTCTTGCAGTAACGTATGAGTAAAGTGATAAGGACTGCCTGAGAGAAAGGATCCATCCTGTGCAGTACACTGCAGAAGTAGCGGAAGTGACTATGTAGCAAATCCAATCTTTCGGGGAAGCATTCGTGGAGCACAACAACTGCTGAAGAAAGTACTAACGGGTCAGCATCTGAAAGAAGCTGCTCTAGGAGCTGCAAAAGCTCGTCCGCAAATTCATCGCTTCTTGCAATAAACAATTTGAGGATAGCGAAGGATACTTCGCTTCTCACACTTGCAGAGGAATCAGAAACAGCTTTTTTCAACGAGTGTACTACAATCGGGTGCAATGAAGGAACTTTTATATCTGCAAGGGCCTTAATCGACAGCGCCCTGATTTCCGGATCCCCATCTGTAAGGGTCTTCTGCAGCGAATTAATTGACAACAGTGCCAGGTTAGAGTCACCCTCAGCGAATCTCTGCAGATAAATACAGACAAGTGTCTTTATCTTGGCGTCGCCAAACGTAATATTCTTCACTACATCACTGAAGTACGTCTCCACGTCAATTGAGCCGTCGCCAGAGGCCATAATCGCTATAATCCTCCGTAAGCCATCTTTCACCTCTCTCGAGTTCCGTGAGTTGAGCAACTCTCGAAGCTGCTCTGGTGCAATGCCTTCCGAGTAATGCGTGTACGAAGACTCGCCAAGCTTGGACGAAGCAACAGCTGCTGCCTCCCGAGTAATTACCTTAGCTGATTCTAAAGCGGATGCAATGCGACTGATCGAATCCACCATTGCCAGTGGCCGCTAGGTGTCTCTCTCTATGTGTTTGTTCAGCTCTAAGTTCTTTAATAAGGTCAAGTACTTAACACTACATACAAGATTCTTTATGATAAACACCAAACCATGAGAACAGGCTAGCAAGCTGCTGAAATCGGTAAGAATGGGCGTAAAGAGGAAGAAGAGCACAAGACAGTTGACCGCTACACAGCAGAAAGTTTACGACATACTGCAGAGGGAGATAATCGAACGCTACTTTGAACCAGCCGTTAGCGATGAGCAGTTTGAGCTGCTGTCGACCTTACGGTATGATCCATCCTTTACAAACGTGTTTGGTGGGCTTAGGAGTGGTGCTGAGGGCTTTCAGCTGAGCGAGATTGACTCTAGGCTGCGGTTGCTGGATTACGACCAATATGACATGTTTTTGAATGGTCAGGAATCGACCGATGGCAGCAATGAGGGGCTGCACAATCTTTTCGACAGCATTGTAGAGCCTACATCATCAGCGGAAGATTATAATGATTCTCTTATGTCTCTTTTAGATGGAAGCGAGGTCACTGTGGGATCTTCACCGCCAAATATCAGCCCGAATGCTGCTGATCTGTATCCGGTCTTCTACAACAGGTTTTTGCTGCTAGGTGAGCATTACAAGAGGTTGAACTTCACTCTGCAGTTTTTTAAATGGGGAACCCACGTCCCGCTACAATTGCTCCTTGACAAGCTGATAGAGGCCCTGCCGGAGCATAGCGAAGTGTCGGATACAGAACAGAAGATGTCACTGTTGTTGAACGAGAGTGCATGTTACAAGATGAGGGTTTTGGTGTCGAAAAGCGGACGTATGAGAGTGGAAGCGCATCCTTTGACCAGAAGTACGGATGTTGGAACTTTTCCAAATCCTTCCTCGTATTTCATTAATACAATCCTCAGTGCCTTTTTGCCAGAATCCTCGACGGTTTGGAACGTTTTCATTGACACCGAAACACTCACCGTGTCTCCATTCACTACTTTCAAGACCACTTACCGAGACCACTACAACGCAGCTAGAAAGAGGCTCGCGGAGATGGCTTCCCGCTATGGCCAAAGTACTCAAAACGAGATTCTTGTCTTTAATGATGCGTACCAGTTGATGGAAGGCTCAATTACCAATGTCGCAGTGATCAGACACAAGGATGACGATCCCAGTCAAATTAGGTTTGTTACGCCCCCACTCTCATCCGGCTGCTTGTGTGGAACCATGCGATACTACCTGTTGAAGAAGAGACTGCTGGACGAATACCCAATCGATGTAAGGGATCTACGAGAAGGCGATAAAGTAATATTATTCAACGGTGTCATGGGGTGTGTCAAGGGCGTTATTAGACAGAGCTACAAACAGAACTAGCTAACGAACACATATAATATATTATCCGATCATGCTTCTCTTTCTGCCACGAAGCCTCACTTCGTTGAACCTGCTCAGAACTTCTTTCAGCTTTGCTTGACCTATCTTTCCATGTCCCTTGTAGATGTCAGAGAATCCCTTTAATAACCAGGCATTGTACTGGTCTGCATAAGATGAATGTGTACTAAGGATGGCCCTTTCAAGCACATACAAATCGACTCCTTTATCCTCTACAGAGTCCGATATGGACCCGAGCCCAAAATCTATCAGATAAGGCTGCCAGCTACCTTCTACGTTCTCTAGAACGATGTTCGAGCTCGTCAAGTCGCCATGACAGTAGCCATTCCAATGTAATAAGCCTATTTGTTGGCCAACACGAATCAAAGTCCTCTTCACCACATCGTCATGAGGATTACGATCTTTCGCCGAGTACATCCAGAGGAAGTTCTTAAGATTACTGAAGCCGTATCCTTCTGGTAACTCTTCTCCCAGAAACTCCTCCCAGATGAAACCATTGTATGCATCACAGGCTATTATCTTTGGGACGTTCAATCCCTCCAGCAGATAAAGCTTCGCCAGCAGACGTGACTCCCCCAAGGTCCTACGTTTTGTCAGAGCTTGGTCGATGGAGGGGTGCCTATATCTCTTAGGAGGTCTGTACTTGACGATGTACTTTTTATCTTCATGACCACTTGGTAAGTATGGATGAACTCTAGTTGAAAAGACCACAGCTTCTGCACCTTGAGCGATCGTTTTGAGCTCGATTCTGGGACCTAACACAGCCGACGCCTTGTCGACGATCTCTTTGGACATTTCGAGCTTCCGTCTGTTACTTACACTCTCTCTTTCTATAGTGGCTTCACCTCATCTATCGATTCAAGTTTATATGCTGTACTGCAAAATCTCGAAAATCGCATAGGTCCTGAAGACGGTGTGTTACTCTACTGGTTTAGATTCTTTGAAGTGCAGAATGCATCAATTGAAGAAGATACCATCGATCTCAGTTGCGCAACGTTAATTATCGAACATTGCAGTCAAAATCATATAATCTACTGTAAAAAATATCTATCTCATGTGTATCGGAGACACTGTAATCGTTATGCTTGCTTTCCGCCGTATTTCTCCCTCCATTGTTGAATTTGCTTCTCGTCAATACGCTGGAAGAGATACTCTGCCTTATTAATGTTGTGTCCATTCAAAATTGCCAGATGGAATTCGTTGTCGATCTTGAGGGCTGGTGCATTCAGCATACGGAAGATCGTTTCTGCAGTCTCTGGAATGAAAGGCAGTATGACGGATGCAACGGCATATATGATATTGAGACCCACGCCGACGACGGCATCTGCCTTGTCGGGTTGCTCGGAGAACAAAGTATTGTCCAGCTTATTCTCTTGCAAAAATTGGTTACCGCGAGCGCTCAGTGACATGGCGATCTCTAGACCACGTCTTTCATGGGCTTGTTCCATCTCATTGATGTAGTTGCTCAAAATCTCATTAATGTCTTGCTTCACAGTCTCGAAGCTAGGAAGGTTCTTGATGTAATAATTTGGCACCACACCGTTGTATTTGGCGTTGACGAATTTAATCAATCTGTTCACAAAATTGCCCAGATTGGCCAGCAACTCACTGTTGTTTCTAGCGACAAAATCATCCCACGAGAAATGAGAGTCACTGGATTCTGGCCTTACAGAAGCCAGATAATATCTCCATACGCTAGCGGAAACACCAGAATCCTGTGCGTTGTTGCCAAACACACCGACACCTCTACTCTTAGAAAATTTACCGCCCTCATATTGAAGATATTCAGTGGTATTTAGATGGTGAAGCATGGTCCAAACATCGCCTGTGCCGAGCTGCGAGCCCGGGAAGATGACTGTGTGGAAAGGAACATTGTCTTTACCCATGAACTGGTACAACTTGACATTTTCTGGATTCTTCCACCATTTTTCCCAGCCCTTAGTATAGTTGGCTGTTATCGAAACGTAGCCGATTGTGGCGTCGAACCAAACATACAAAACCTTGTCGTTGTACTTCTCAAGAGGAACTGGCGTACCCCAAACAAGATCTCTTGTAATGCAACGCGGCTTCAGACCATCTTTCAACCAGGAATTGGTGATGGTTTTTGAGTTCTTAGACCAGTTACCTTCGTTTGACGACCGGTCGACCCATTCCTTAATCCTACCTTCCAATTTGTCCAGAGACAAGAAGATGTGATCTGAAAATCTAACCTCTGGAGTAGCGTTATCCAGTTTACAACGTGGATTGATGAGTTCAAACGGATCCAATAAGGCACCACATTTGTCGCACTGGTCACCTCTAGCATCGTCGTAGTGACACTTTGGACACTCACCCTCAACGTACCTATCGGCCAAAAACGACTTGTGGACTGGACAGTAAAGCTGCTTCATGGTCTGCTCCTCTAGGTAGTCATTGTTATTCAGTTTTGTGAAGATGTCTTGAGCAATTTCGGTTTGCTGCTGAGTAGTAGTTCTTCCAAAATAATCAAAGCCAATCTGGAACCATTTGTACACATTGCTATGGATCTCGTGGTATTTGTCGCACAGTTCGCGAGGTGTAACACCTTCCTCCAACGCCTTTGTTTCAGTCGCAGTACCGTATTCGTCTGTGCCACAGATGAACACGGTGTTGTAGTTTCTTGCCTTACAGTAACGTGCAAAAATGTCTGCAGATAACACACTACCAACAATATTTCCCAAGTGAGGCACGTTGTTCACATATGGAAGAGCCGAGGTGATCAAGATGTTCCTTTCGTTTTCCTTTGGTAAGATCTCTTTCCCTAGTTCCTTGACTTTCAACCCATCGACGATGTTGATCGCACCTGTCCTCTCTGCGGCAATATTACGGGGAGCGAGTCTCTCAGCACTCTTAATGGCATTAGCTATTTGTCGCGGTAGTGTTGGAAACTTCTCAGTGACCAAAGACTGGCTCAAAGCGTAGCTGTTGGCAAAAGTTATCAATTTCGTGGCAGAAACCGGCTCGCTCAAAGAAGTTAGGTAATTGCCAAGTGCCTTGGACACACATTCTTCGACGTGCTGCTTTGGGATCTCTTTTTTCTCGAGCAAAGCCTCCAATGATGACAAAGCATAGTGATATTCTTCACTTTCCTGCCCTTCAAAATCGTCCATAGCATATCTTAAGATAGCGTCAGCGGTGAAAAGACGGAAACTGTCTCCTTGGATCAGCTGAGGCCCTTGAGTCAGCTCATTGATGTCGATTTTTAAATCCTTGCTAGCGTATTCCAAAGCCAGCGCAATCTTCAGGTTGTTGCATAGAGAAAGAGCACGAGGATTCCCTTTAGATTTATCGAAAGAAATTTGCAATGCCATAACCGCAGCAATATCGACTCTAGGAATCTTCTGAATCTAGCTTGCTTATTCTGTCGCTCGATGACTTATCAGAACTTCATAGTAAAAGCGAATAAGCTACGAAAATTTTTCCGTCATCGAGATATAAGAGAACGACAGTAAATAGTTTTAAAACAGAGGTGCTTCAATCCATATGCCTACGATATCGAATGAGTAGTTATTGCTTGCTAGATAGAAAGCACATAATTCAGGGATTTTTTTGAAACCATACGGTCATAATAATTTACAGTTTTATACTCTTTATCTTAATCATTCGTCAGTTCTTATGTATCCTGCGCTTCTTAGCTGGCGGCGTCTTGCCACTGGCTCCTATTGTGATGTTGACCTTTGGGGGTACGGGGAAACCGTAGGACTTGGCAACCTTTGCCAAGTCCAACTTGTCAATTTGATATACCGTCTTCAACGAGTGTGACGCATAAGCTTGTAGATACGATCTGTAACCGTCCTTGGCTGTTTGGTGTAGGTAGTAGTTGGATTTGATCAGCTTTTCAAGCTGCGATTGAACGTTTGCGATTTTGTTCGTGGGGAATTCATACTCGTTGAGTGGAACCTTGGCAGCCTTCAAATATCTCAAAAATCCGAGTTCGTTGGGGGTTAGGAACATCAAAGATTTACCTTTGCCTTTGGTTCCTCTGGCCGTTCTACCGACTCTGTGGATGTAATCCCTTGGGTCATCAGGCGGGTCGAACTGAATAATCCAATCGACAGCTGGGATGTCGAGGCCTCTTGCGGCGACGTCGGTACAGATCAGAATCCCCCTCTCTGCGTTACAGAATTCAAAGAACGTGTTAGTTCTCTTCTGTTGCTTCTGCTTGCCGTGCAGATCCAAGACCGGTAGATCGATGTAATTGAGTAGTTCAGCGTAGTATTTCACCGAATTGCACGACGACAGGAAGACAATCGTCTTCTTTTTCTGATTCCTCTTCAGGAACGAAAATAACAGCAGAAACCTCTTATCACTCTCACAAACCACATACCCTTGTTCCAGACCATCCGCGGTAGAATGGTCCTTTTCCGAGACCACGTTGATGAATAGCGGGCCGGGTCTCAGAGAGATCCTGGCGAGATCCTCCACCTTAGTAGTCTGCGTAGCGGAGAACAGCATGGACTGCCTGTCCTCATTGGGTAGTATCTTGATAATCTGCCTCATTTCGTCTTCGAAACCGATTTCTAAGATACGATCCGCCTCATCGATGACCAACGCCTTCAGATTCTTGAACACAAAGCCCTTTGTGTTTTGCAAATGATCCAACAAACGGCCGGGTGTGGCAATCAGTAAATTCACACCCTTGACCAATTTGTCGGCCTCCTGCCTACGATTTGCACCGCCGATAACGATTCCGTACGTCTGCGAATGGAACTCCATCAGCTCGCGCGCCACTCCGAAGATCTGCAACGCCAGTTCTCTCGTTGGAGTGATCACGATCACACCAGTACCGTTTCTAGGCTTAAATTTCAGCGAATGTAACCTCTCAATCGCGGGAATCAAGAACGCCAGCGTCTTTCCAGACCCGGTTTTCGCAGCCCCAAGCACATCGCGTCCCGCCAGCAAAGGTGGAATCGTCCTTCCCTGCACCGGTGTCATCTTAGTGAACCCCATCTTTTCGACAGCCTTCAATGTGGCTCCCGAGAGATTCAATCCCGCGAACTCTTCAACAGTTCCATCTTGAGTCTCCGAACCGGCTTCTACCTCGCTTTCAGCAGCCGTACGCTTCTTGCTTTCGCTCATACTGCCGAATAAAACCTAAAGAACACCTCTAAAGTATCTAACAGCTCTAATTCCGCCTCTTCCACCTACCCATATGACACCATTTCTTCGCTATCTCTTCATCTCATCGCAGCTCATCGCATAATTTGAAAAATTTTCTGGTTTTTCCGGCGGCCGGGTAACTATAAACACAAAACCGATAGCGCCTTCTTCACGTATCGAGATTTAAGCCTCTCAGGGACTGTAAGATACATGGGAGAGGGCGAGTGATAGTCTGGCAAGTAGCCCAAGATAGTCGTGAGTTCGTGAGACCAGTAGAGAACGTTTGAAATGTCTGATGCTGCAAAACTGGGGGACAATTGGTTCGATGAGTGGAAAACAGAGTCGCTTTACCGCGGGGCAGTGGAAAATTGTAACGATTGCATCGATGGTTCACCGATTGCTGGGAGTGGAATCATCGTTGGGCCAATCCTGAGACTGAGAAATGTGGATTACGAGTCCTTTGCGTACAAGGGGTCGATTCTAGTTGTGACTCGAAGCGCGGGCCAGGGGGCAGCCCCACGGATCACGTACCAGACAGGTTACTCGTATGCCTCGGACTGCGGGTCTAAAGACCCGCAGATTTCTGAGGGAGAGTTCAAGTCAGAGTTGTTCCACGAAGAAGAAAGCGGCGGTTCCGTGTTCCATTTCTTTAGGTACGACGTTGAAATTCCGCTCGCAGATGCGGAGCAGATGGTGAAGTACAAGTTAGATGGAGAGTGGAGACCGCACTTTCGATTCTTCATTCCGTCAAAGACCGCGAATTTCAACATGATCTCGTACTCCTGTAACGGGTTCTCGTTGAGCGTCGATACGACACACTTCGAAGGGTCTCTCTGGTTCGATATCCTGAACAAGCACGCGAAAATCCATTACAATGTCATGCTCGGTGGAGGGGACCAGATCTACTCCGACAGCATCAAGATTTACTGCGAGAAAGTCAAGCAATGGACGCAAACGACCAACCCTGTCAAGAAATTCTCGACTGTGGTTGACGATGAATTTCGGAGACAGCTGAACGAGTTTTACCTCACCGAGTACCTTGAATGGTACGGATATGGCCATTGGAAGGGTTCTACACCAAAGTCGAAGTGCACCCAAAAGTGTTTTCCCATAGCGATGGCCTCGATTCCCTCGATCAACATTTGGGACGACCATGACATCATCGATGGGTTCGGTTCGTACTCACACACATTCATGAAGACAGATGCGTTTAGCTCTATCGGTAAAGCCGCTTATAAGTACTACATGCTGTTTCAACACCACGTGAGCGTAACCGAGCGCAAGGCGTACTTGGAAGATCCCATGTGGATTATTGGTCCCAATTCAAGTCCATACATCAGGGAACCCAGTCATTCGATTTTCACCAGAGTGGGTCCTAACATTGGACTGTTGGGACTGGACTGCAGAACGGAAAGGAAGCTCAAAGAGATCGTTAGCGAGGCCACGTACGATGTTGTTTTCGAAAAGTTGGTTGCGGAGGCAAATAATGCCAAAATGGACCATCTTTTCGTGATGTTAGGGGTTCCAATCGCGTACCCAAGGTTAGTTCTCTTAGAATGGCTGTTTTCCTCTAGTTTGCTGGCTCCCGTTCGTGCTCTAGCCAAAAGGGGAATCCTTGGAAGTGGGTTGATCAACGAGTTCAATGGAGATATCGAGTTGCTTGATGATCTGAATGATCACTGGTGTGCCAGACACCACAAAAAGGAAAGGAACGGCTTAGTGGCACGGTTGCAAGACTATGGTGCCAAATATGGTATCCGGATCACTATACTTTCTGGTGACGTGCATTTAGCGTCAATTGGTAGGTTCATGACCAAGAGACACAGACGACATATCTTCTCTAATTCCGAACAAGCCGAAAGAGAGAGTGCCAAGGTGGCAAACGAGCCGGAAAATGACATGAGATTGATGTTCAATGTCATCTCCAGTGCAGTGGTTAACACCCCACCACCAAACGGTATGGTTTCTTTATTGCAATCAAAGGCCGAGATTCACCATTTCGATTATGAAACTGACGAAGATGCGGTCCCTATCTTCAACGTCGAGGTCTCCGGATCGGGCCACCGTAAGGAAAAATGCTTTCTAAACAAAAGAAACTGGTCCGATATCATACCAGTTGAAAACGCCATGAAGAACGAATATTTATCCAAACTCCTCAAGGCCAAAGTAGGCGACCTCATCCTTCCCGGCGTAGTCTCGGACAGTGCTGGTCTAAACAAGATAAACGGCCACGATGAACACACCAAAGAGATAATCAAAAACGGCCCAGACAAGGGGTTCTTCACCTATCCCATCACAGAAAAGGGTGTTATCGTTTCTCTCAACATGGAGACCGACATGAAGAACCCCGACTCGAAGACCACCAAATATTGTTTACCAATACCGGAACTGCGCATGACGTGCGACTCACTCTCCCACTCCGGCCTCAAACACTGGAACTTCCATTAATAAGAAAGCGCGACATTCGCCATGCATGCATTAATCTCTTCGACCACTTCTACGGCTCAAGAAGTACTAAAGTTTTATTACGTGCTCTTTTCACCAAATGTCGCCGTCGCGCCCCGCCGCCACGGCAAGTAATTTTCCGCTGGGGGCTCAAAAGTGGGGTCATTCCTGAGAAATTTCCGTACAGTTGGCGGAGAAAAACGGAGAAATCGACGGAAAAACCTAGGTTCTGATTACCACTGTTCGGAAAATGTTTCTCCGTCGCGCAGGACGAAGAAACCAGGCAAAGAGCAACAGCAAGTCTCACGGACGAAAAAAGCGCACATGTCGGGCTAGGGAAATCTCGTTGTTGTCTATCTGAACTCCTGATGCCCCAGCATTCTTTGTTTTTGTCCATGATTCGTTTAAGAGATCATCCCACTCGATTCGACTGAGCCTTTTCTTTCTCGGGGTTTAGATTAATACTTAAGCTGGAAGTACATTCCACAACTTTCCATAACCTTTGGAGGTGTCGCTGTTAGTCGGATAAGGATAAGAATACACTAGTATGACCACTATTCATTTGCCTTCTGTTCCGGCAGCGAAACTCGTCCTCACGCCGCCTCAGTCGGCTCTCAGCAGCTCTGAGGATCCTAGTATTGAGTCGTATGCTCCCTGGCCCGTGTTGGATAGAGCTGCAGGTACTGCAAAATGCAAATACGTAACGCGGGGATCGATGTTGGGAGATGGACATTTCAGTGTTGTGAAGGAATGCATGAACGTTTATACGAAGGACATGTATGCGTTGAAGATGGTACATAAGAGTATGATAAAAGGGAAGCTTCAGTTGATTCAACGGGAAGTCAAGCTTTTGAGGCTAGTCAGCGACAAGATCAGGCAGCTGGAAAAGAAGAATTTCCGCACTCTCGACGTCTTTGAGGGACATCATCATGTCCTGCAACTGTTCGATTACTTCGAGACATCCGAGAGCATTGCTTTGGTCACGCAGCTATGTGATAAGGGAGATCTATACGAGAGAATCATTGAAAACAGTTCATTAGATCTTAATCTGCAAGTCAAGCCCTATTGTGCCTGTCTCTTGAGTGTCCTTGATTTTCTTCATAGCAATGGAGTAGCTCATAGGGATCTAAAGGCAGAGAACGTCTTGTTTAGGTTGCGAGTGAACAAAAATGAACCGGAGGAGCATCACGGTAATTTCAAGTACGACTTGAAAGCTCATGATGTGATTTTGGCAGATTTTGGTCTGGCTACTCAAATTGACACACCAGATGCATCTACCAATTTGAAAGAGTTTGTCGGCACGACCTCATATATTGCGCCGGAGATTGTGCGTTGCAAGGGTGTCGGATCTATGTCACTACAGGAGATACAGAAACTGGAAAAATATGGTTGCCCAGTGGATATTTGGGCACTTGGCGTTTTGACGTATTTCATGGCTCTCGGTTACACACCGTTCGACTGTGATACTGATGAAGAGACATTAGAGTGTATCAAAAAAGTGGACTATTACGTCGATGAAGAGATGCGAGCAGATCCTAAAATGAAGGAGTTCTGGAGTTTCTTAGAGTGCTGTTTCATAGAAAACCCTGCAGAAAGACCCACAGCGACGAGTCTAAAACATCATCCTTTTGTGAAAGATTTCTTTGTTACGTCTGCGTCGGATGATAGCTCATTCATTTTACCGCAGGTAATGAAAAAGAGCGGTTCTACCTCGTCATTACATTCTTTGAGGCAGCCTTCAAGGTCCGCTTCATCTAGCACGTTAGCCTTCCTCTCATTGAACTTTAATAATACCTCGCCATCACCCACAGCTCAGGCCAGCAAACCCACAACTCCACCATACAGGGAGGCTAGAATCAGCTCCCGCGAAAGGAGCTTGAAGCAAGTTAGAGACACATTGAAAAAGACTCTATCGATGACCTCGCTCAATAGCGCCAATCATTCAATTTCAACCGTACAGTCAAAATTAAACTCTACTTTTGTTCTGGAACCCAAGCCTCCAGTTAACTCTCTGATGAACGGTTGCTTCAGTACCACGCCAGAATCAAGATCGAATTTTAGCACTCCGAGATCTCTTTCGAGACAAAGCTCAGCTAGCAGCATCTACGTTGTTAGCCAACCTCCTGCTGCGTCTAACTTTATCAGTTCGCCAGAGAACGAAGATTTAGATGATGATGAGGATATGGGAATTGTTATTTAAGATTAATGAAATTTGGTTGTTTTCGTAGGGATAAGTGATATAAATTATAAAACTCAAAAGTGAAAAGCTCTGGCCTTTCGGGTATCACCCATTATTGACAAGCTGCGGAGCAGCGTATATAGAGAAAGAATATTGTACGTTAGTGGAATAATGCATCAAAAGCGAGTCACAGGCTTCTCTTACCCAACAGACTCAAAAACTCCTCTCTGGTTCTATGTGCCCTGAAGCAACCCAACATACAAGACGTCACGGTGGCAGAGCCTGTCTTTTGAATGCCTCTAGACACCATGCACATATGGGTGGCCTCTATGACCACCGCGACACCGAGTGGTTTCAAAATTTCACTCAATGCCATCGCTATTTGTTTCGTCAATCGTTCCTGCACCTGCAATCTTCTCGCATACATCTCCGCAAGCCGTGCCAGCTTACTAAGACCCAGCACATTCTTGTTTGGAATATAGCCTATGTGCACCTTGCCGAAAAACGGAACCAAGTGGTGCTCACACAGAGAGTAGATCTCGATGTCGCGGACGATGACCATCTCGTCGTGGTCCTCCTGGAAAACCGCGTTCTTGATCACATCATCCATGATATTCGTCTGGTAGCCCTTTGTGAAATAAAGCATTGCCTTAGCGTACCGCTCTGGCGTGTCAAGCAGGCCTTCCCGGGTTACGTCTTCGCCCAACTCTTCCAAAATCGTCCTAATCGCCCCTGAAATCCGCTCCACACGCCCCTTCTCCTGCTCCTCACTCTCCTTAGCCCTGGCTCTCGTGCCAACGCTGGGCCACGAGAATCCATCCTCGTCGACGGGCAACCTAAGAGTGTATGGCGAAACTGGTCTCGTATTCAACGGCGTTCCCTGTCTTGCCTGCAAGGCCTCCACTTGAGGATGATGATACATGCTGCCTCGACCCGCCCTCACTCAACAATCAAAATCCGGTACCCTCGACGCTCAATTCCACTTCAACTGGCGTCGAGATGCTCAACTTCACACTCATATCTGCTCTGCTCGTAAAAATTGGTAAAAAGCGGTGCGTCATCGCACGTGACCCAATCTTCAAGCGATGATCCTGCCAATGCCTCGGCATAGAGGGCATATATCTTCGTCGAGCAGGAAGCTGATGCGGCCGGTGCCTCTGCATTCGCCGCACACGACGCCGCCGAGCCTGGGGTCGCCCGGTTGCACGACGAGCGGGCGTCCGCCGGGGCTCACGGGCGCGGCGGGCGAGGGCGCGCCCATGTACATGGGTCTTGCGGCGAATGGGCTCATCCACATGTTGCTGCCGTAGGTGAGCGAGGGCGTTGCTGCTGCGCTGTTGGGCGGCGCGAAGCGCCGCCAGCACGACTTGCACGAGCGGCCGTTCTTGATCTTGTAGCCCGTGTTGTTGCACTTGTGGCAGTAGAACCCCGACGGATACCGCCACGGCAAGCCGGGGCGTGCGGGTGCCGACGACTGGGGTCGCGGCCGGTACTGGGGTCCCGGCGGGGGCTGCGGACGCGAGCTTGGGCTGGGTCTTGGCGGTCTCGGGGGCGGCGCCGACTGCGAGCCCTGCATCCGCTGGGCGTCCTCCTTCAACACGTCTTCGTAGCTTGGTAGTTCGGGCATAGCGTCTTCGTCACCCGCCAGCGCCACGGGAGCCTCTGGTGCCATCAGCCCTGTTCGATTTATAGCTTTGTTTCCGTGCAGAGTGACACGCTTACTGGCAGACGCGCCAGATTGGCTGCTTACCGGGGCAACACGGCAAGCCTCCGAGGGCGCCAGGAGGGCTCAGCAGCAGCAGGTCGGAACGACGACTGCGACCCCAGAAGCAGATCACTGCCTCGAAATGCCTATCACGTCGCACGAAACCGCAACTCGACGCTTGAACCTTCGGCAGCGAGCCGTCAGCGCAGCTCCGGCGCTGCTGGCCGCCTGCCACACCAGCCAGCGTTCCAGGACGCCTTGCGGCGGCGCTGTTGCCCGCAAACTAGCTGGAAGTGGCTGATGGAAAGTGCATCACTCCGTACGGCACCGTCAAATGCACATCAAAACTGGTCTTCAACACACCAGGAGAGCAGTCGGCGAAGCGATTGAAGAAACCAGAACGACGATGTGGCTATCTGAGTCGCAAAGTATGTGCCGGCAAGACCCCCGCAGCACAACCCCAGTTTACTAACCGCTTCCCTGCAGAGTTTGGCGTCGCCTTCACGTTCGGCGGGTTCCTGTTCTTTACCTTTGGCGTGTTCACCTTCTTCGACCGTGCGCTGCTGGCGCTGGGCAACATCCTGTTTCTCGCGGGCGTTCTGCTGATCATCGGCCCGCAAAAGACGTATGTTTTCTTCACCAGGCCCACCAAGAGACGCGGCTCCGTCTTCCTCGTGTTCGGGGTGGTGCTGATTCTGATGAAGTGGACCTTTGTCGGGTTCCTGGTCGAGTCGCTCGGCATCGTCGGGCTGTTCGGCGACTTTTTCGGCGTAATCGTCCAGTTCCTCAGGTCCCTGCCGCTCGTGGGTCCGGTGCTGTCGCACCCGGCAGTGGCACCGATTGTAGATAGACTGGCGGGCATCCGGGTGCTTCCCGTGTAGCACCGCATCTCATATGTATCAATATTAACTACGCTCGAGGCCGGTCACAGGGTACGGCGCTCTGCATTCGCTCACCGCATCAAGCAACTTCGTCGCTCAGGGCGAGAAAGCTGTTTTTGAGAACCCTTTCTGGGCTCTTTTGTGTCAGTCCGAGACCCGCTTCGGGACAGAACGCAAAGTAGAGCCATTTCTGCGGCCGGAAAGACGCGATGTCTGTTGCTGGAGGGCCAAGAGACGTTTGGGAGGTGGGTACGACGGTATGACGGAGCTTATCCTGTGAGTTCAGCGGCTTTTGGCGCGCCAGAGGGCGTTTTTGGCTGGGTGACTTTTTTGATGATTTGGGTCATGGTCGTCGGTAGTGATCTGAAATTTAGACGTTGTAGCCATCAAGGCCCTTAGTTGAAGCAGGACCATGGAGAGGGCAGTGGATTGGTGTAGAGTGAACCAGAAGCGGGGTTTTAACGGTGGGATGTCTCGCCATCTAAGAGGACACCGCGATGCTTCTGCTGGCAGGTCGAATGGGGATGATTTGGGCGAAATCAAAGACGGTAACGGGATAATACACACGACAAGCAGATCACTGCGGAAAATCAACTACGCGGAGGTCGAATCGGGACTTGACTATCTGGAGAGTGAGGGCGGAGCCGGCGAGGACGTGCCGGGCGAAGATGCGGCAGCTGGCTACGAGGTAGAGGACGAGTCGCCAGATCAGGAGATACAGCGGTCCGGTAGAGCGAGCCGGCGGAGACCTCACGACGCCGAGGAGGAAGATGAGAGCTTCCACGAGGACGAGGACGAGGACGAGGATGTAGAGGATGACGACGATGACTCTGGCGGCGCAGAGGACCAGTACTATGCAAGGAATGATAGCAAGCGGCGGCGACGAATGGCCGATAGGAGCTTTGTGGTACCAGATCCTGACGAAGGGGAGGACGAGGACGAGGAGGACGGCTTCGAACAGTTCTCGAGGCGGAGAAGGCGTAGTGCTCGGCGGCGTCAAAGGTCGGCTACGCCGCCACCAAGGGTGTCAAGACGATTGAGAAGTAGAACCCGGCACTCTCTGCATTTCAACGATGAGGAAGACCGCCGCAGACACAGTGAGAATGACGAAGAAGCGCTCTCGCTGGAAGAAGAAATCAGAGAACTGCAGGAGGATAGTCCGATACGCGAGAAGCGCTCGCTACGAGAGCGTACGAAACCTGTCAACTATGCACTGCCGCCTCCTTTGTCAGAGGCGAATGTTGGTGAAGCTTTCAGTAGACAGGCCGCTTCGTCGTTCAGTAACGCTTCTCCTCGTCGCGGACGCGGCTGGAATGCGGGCCAGAATACGGGCCCAACTCGTAGACTGTTTCCGACAGGTGGTCCCTTCGGAGGGAATGACGTTACTGCAATCTTTGGCAAAAACACAAACTTCTACAATCAACACCCATCGGCTGAAAACAACAAACTGTTGCTCGACTCAGATTCTTCTGAGGATGAAATTCTACCCATCGGAGCTTCTGCGAAACCAAAGACTTCGAAGAAAAAAAAGAAGAAGATGGAAATCGCCGATCTTGATCCTCTCGGTGTCGATATGGATATCAAATTTAGCGATATTGGTGGTCTCGACAATTTTATCGATCAACTAAAGGAAATGGTTGCGCTTCCGCTTCTTTACCCTGAATTGTATCAAAACTTTAGCATCACCCCTCCAAGAGGTGTTCTTTTTCATGGTCCGCCCGGTACTGGTAAGACATTAATGGCCCGTGCTTTAGCCGCCAGTTGCTCGTCGGAAGGCCGCAAGATAACGTTTTTCATGCGCAAAGGTGCAGATATTCTGTCCAAATGGGTGGGAGAAGCGGAAAGACAGCTTCGACTTCTCTTCGAGGAGGCTAAGAAGCAACAACCAGCGATAATCTTTTTCGATGAAATAGATGGCTTAGCTCCAGTGAGAAGCTCCAAGCAGGAACAAATTCATGCAAGCATTGTGTCCACTTTGCTAGCTTTGATGGATGGAATGGATAATAGAGGGCAAGTGATCGTCATTGGAGCGACGAATAGGCCAGATGCTGTGGATCCAGCGTTGCGGAGGCCAGGGAGATTCGATAGAGAATTTTACTTTCCGTTACCAGATCTAAAAGCCCGTGCCCAAATTCTGCGAATTCACACTAAAAAGTGGAAAATACCTTTGTCGAAGGACTTCATCGAACAGCTGGCATTATTGACAAAAGGGTATGGCGGTGCCGATCTAAGAGCTCTGTGTACCGAAGCAGCCCTCTTGAGCATTCAAAGAAAGTACCCTCAAATTTACCGGAGTGATGAAAAGTTGCTTGTCGATCCAAATGAGGTGAAGGTTAGTACCGGTGACTTTATGCTAGCTCTAAAAAAAATAGTTCCCTCCTCAGCCAGATCTACGGGAAATACATCCCAGCCTTTGCCTGATACTGTGAAACCTCTTTTGCTAGAGCAGTTCGAAGAAATCAAAAGCATGGTAACCACTATTCTTCCTGAAGAAGAGAACCCCATTACAAGCAGTACATCACTGATTCAACATTACATTGACTATGAGGACAGTAATCAACTTAATGACCGAAGCGGAACTGATTCGTCAAAGTTTATGGTTCATGCAATTATCGAGCAGATTTCTAACTCTCGTGTCTGCAATCCCAAGCTGCTATTGACCGGTCCTCCCGGGAATGGTCAGCAGTATATCGGTGCCGCTATACTGAATTTCTTTGAGCGCTATAATGTTCAGAAACTTGATCTTGCGTCACTCGTTTCAGATAGCGGGCGAACAATAGAATCGGCTATTGTACAGAGCTTTTTGGAGGCACGGAAAAGGCAGCCATCTGTTATTTACATACCAAATCTCGAGATTTGGAGCATGGCGATTCCTGAATCTGTTATTCTTACGCTCTCTAGTTTACTCAGATCCTTGCAGGGTGAAGAACGCATTCTCTTGCTTGCCGTTTCCGAATCATCAAAAGCTACAACCGCAGATAGCCCAATAAAATTTCTCGAGTTTGGAAATAATGTGATCCATATCCGAAAGCCATCTGCATCCCAAAGGACTAACTACTTTAATTCCCTTCCTGAACTTCTCAAAATGAAACCTACTTTTTTCATAACCACAAGAAAAAGAAGAAAGCCTCTTCCCAAACTGCCTCTGGCAAAAGATTATGATGCGTCAGGAGGTCCGATTGATAGTGAAAGAAAACTCGGCTCCGATGAGATCTTGAGGAAGAAATTAAAGTCTTTCCAACATCAAGATATGAGATTGAAAAATCTCCTTAAAATCAAACTTTCAGGGCTGATGGACTTGTTCAAGAGCAGGTATAAAAGGTTTAGAAAGCCTCCTATTGAAGATTCGATGTTGATACATCTCTTTGAGCCACCAACGGACCCTAATTGGCAACCCGCGTATGTGAAAGACGATAACATGATCTTGGAAGTTGCGACCGGACGGAAGTTTTACAATATGGATCTTGACCTGGTCGAGGAGCGCTTATGGAACGGCTATTATTCGGAACCTAAACAATATCTAAAAGATATTGAGCTGATTTACCGCGATGCTGCTACCACTGGTGACAGGGAGCGGATCATTAAAGCTTCTGAGATGTTCGCGAATGCCCAAATGGGGGTTGAAGAGATGTCGACCTCCGATTTTATTCAGGAATGCAAGGCCACTCGACAGAGGGATCTTGAAAGACAGGAACTATACTTACGTGATGAAGAGGCGAAGATTGAAAGAGAAAAGCGTAAGATGCAGGAAAGCGAAGTTGCAAAAGAAGATGGACAACCCGAAAAAACTACGCAGGTTGGCGTTGCATCAGGAAATCAATTACAGGCTCAGCTGCAAGCGGTAGCGCCTGCTGCTGATGCTTCGTCATATCATCAATATGAGGACCAAAATCAGGACCAAGATGAGGACCAAGATGAGGACCAATATGAGGACCAAGATCAGGACAAAGAGGATAAAATCAAAGAGTTAGCTGAAGACTCAACATCAGCTGGAGCAGAAGACGAAGAAACGCCCGAACGCTTCTCTGTCTCGGATCAAGACACGGAAGAAAAGGGTGTTATAGATGAAGATATTCAAAACAATCCTCAACTCGAAGATCAAAAGTTTACTCATTCGAATAATTCCCCGACGAAAGGAAAAGATAGCGAAGACATGGGGGATGAAAAGCCAGAAGATCGTCACGATGAGCAGCAGGGCGTTCAAGAAAGTGAAGAAGAAAGCGATGATGAACAGCAACGGGAGCTGCTTATTGACGAGGAGAAGCTGACGAAGATAGTGACAATCTTAGTGAAGAAAACCAATGGTTTTACGGTAAGGCAACTCGAACAACTCTACTCAGAAATCGTGCGAATTGTATGGCCAGATCGCTTTCTTTGGGAGAAAAGTAAGACTATGGAAAAAATCATGAGTTGTATCACAGACGTATGAGAGCTATGTACATAGTAATCAATTCAATGAAGTATCCCATCTACAAATTCTAAAACGGTGTCATCATTTGCATACTGGGCCGTGATCTGAATACCTACCGGTATTCCCTTTGCTATAGGCATCGATAAAGTCGGTAGACCCACCAATGACATGGGCATAGTGAACACATCATTTAGATATTCATTGGTCGGAGATGAGCTTTCTCCCCTTAGGAAAGAATCGATTGTCGGAGGAGCGCTTGTAGCTGTTAAACCGATGATCAAGTCAACCCCTGCTTCATTTTCTTTTGAATTGGAAAGAATATTAGAATCTCTAAATATTCCGTCAAATTGATTCATCATCTGAAGTCTAAGCTTTTGCGCTTTGACGTAATTATTCTTGAATGCCTCAGAGCAGAGATTGTAATTGCCGAGTATTATCCTGTCTTGCACTTCTCTACCAAAGTTATTCCTAGTTGGTGCAAACAAAACACCGTTCTCAATGTCAGAGGTATCGTCTCTCGTTCCATACCTTATGCCATCGAAGCGCGAGAGATTCGAAACAGCCTCTGCTGGAGACAGAGTGTAGTAGATTGGCAGCGAATCCTTTATTGAGGGTATTGAAACAGGATATATTTCATGACCAACGCGCATAAGCGTCTCAATAAACTGTCGCAAAAGGTTCTTATATTTATCGCACACTGACTGTTGAAGAAATTCTTGAGGAACACCTATCCGCAGTTTATTTCTCTTACGAAATATGGTGGAAGCCTTCTTTCTGAATCCAACACTCAAGGATGTGGGATCTTTAGGATCGTATTTATCAAGTACCTTGAAAACTCTGCGTATTACCGAGATGTCTTTGGCGATAATCCCCACAGTATCCAGCGATTGCGCATATGCAACAACTCCAAACCTTGAAATCCGTCCGTAAGATGGCTTGAAGCCCAAAACAGCACAGTAGGATGCAGGCAAACGCACTGATCCACCAGTATCCGTTCCCAGGGCAAAATCTACTGCACCTGCAGCAACCGCTGCTGCTGAACCAGAAGATGAGCCACCGGCAGAAACCTTTAAATCCGGATACATTGGATTGAAAACAGGGCCGAAATACGAGTGTACGCCTCCAGACCCCATCCCAAATTCGTCGAGATTCGTCTTGCCCGCAATCACAGCACCAGCATCTCGTAGTGCCTGAACACACGACGCATCATACGGGGATTCATAGTCAGCCAGCATCCTTGAGCCACACGTAGTTGGGAGGCCTTTCGTGACAATGTTATCTTTCACACCAGCAACTAGATTCGATAACGGCAGTTCTGGCGAACTCTCTTGCAACTGCCTTTCTGCAGCTTGATTGACATTGATGAAGATATTGAAACGCTTCTGGATCTCAGGAATGGATTTGATACGAGACAAAGCAGTTTTCAAGCTCATTTCCTCTGGCACTCCCAGCTTTACAGCTTCTTTAATCTTCCTATGTATAAGCTATACAGTGAAATATCACCGAGTATCGTCAGCCATCTCTTACGCGAATAAGAGAACAGCTTTGAAACGACTCTTGCCTCGAGATTTGGAGTATACGAGGTGCTGGGATTGAATGATCATGATGAGTTGCACGGACGAGGCCTCCCTGTGAAGTTAGATCGTGATAGCTGCTCAAAAAGGATGGGAACCTGTTCTCTGGCTGCAATTCGCGTAAAATACTGAACCTTGTTACCAAACTTCCTGAGGCTACAGATAGTTCCTCCTTTTGATGCGCTATTAGACTCTGCTGCGTTAGGCACTGTCGACGCTATAGCCTCCAGGCTTTGGAGCTCGAAGAAAAGTACAACAAGACAGTGGTTTGCGTGTATAGGGCTCTAGGGATCGTTGGGATACGTGATGGATATCATTGATCTAAGTATCACGAATGAGAGCGCGATTGTTGATGAGCTGGCAGCGCTCGACGTTTCTGGCCAGGAGATCTTTGAATGTACTGGAATCCAAGAAGTGGATGATGCTGTGGCGCCACAAGAGGTGATTACGAGGCAGTTTTCAGGGCTAAACGATGTCACTAATGATCGCACGCCTCCTGTTGGTCATACCAAGAAGCAGGTCGAGGGATCAGGCCATAGCGGACTGGCGAGACACATGGTGATCTCCAACATGCCCCAGGTTAGGGCAGCAGCTCCAGAGAGTGTAGAAGAGAGGCTGGAGCGCATCGGTAGAGAGCTGCAGGAGCTCTCAGACCTGGAATGCCGGAAACTGGGGCCCAGAAATAGCGAAGAGTTGGAAAGGACAAGAAACCTGCATCTCAAACTGACCAAGATGTCAACCGAACGGCTCAAGGAAATGAAGCGAAGCCTTTTTGAGGAGCAGGAAGCTGTCAATGAGCCGCTCGACGTTACTCTACCTCGCGTCAGGTTCGACGCTGGTGACATGCAGAAATTACTGGAATTAGAGGGGAAACTGACCCAGTTGGAAAGGGTTGTCGGGCCTGTGGCATCGCTGAGGAAGCCTCTTGTGACCCAATTAGAGGACCTTAGATCGCGGTCCGCGCTTCTTGGCCGTGACAGCGAACTGCTCAACAAGTTCCACGAGCGGCTCCATGAGATCGAAGAGGATTACGAGAACTCTCTGCTGGGACGGAAGTCAAGGAATGCCCCGTCGCTCTATCAAGATACAAAGAGCAAGATGTTTTCTTACGAGTCCAGAATCAATGATCTGCATCGCTTCAACGATACACTGCAGGTTTATGGCCCTATACTCCCGCAGCTGGCGGACAGGGTGAGGCAGTTATCTGGCATTGAAGGCAAGTTATCCGAGTGCGTCGGTGTCGCTAAGGCGATTGACACCTGTATCGCAGAACTGCAAGAACTGGCAATGAAATGGGAGCGGACCAACAACAGGTTGGAGCAAAAGCTCAGCGCGCAGGAAATCGAGCTGGCGCACAACAGACAACGTTTTGACGAGCTTGTGGCGAATTTGGAGGCCAAATTGAAGCCTTCCAGAGACCTTTAGCCCATTGTGCTTTCCATCACGTGAGAACCTTGGAACCTAGTAACTAGGCCTGGGAAGATGCTTATAAGACTAGCCAGTGAGATCGGTATTGAACGACCTCTAGCTACACAAGAAACGACCCTAAGCCATCAAATATGAGTACAACATACTCTGCTGAGTCTGCCAGCTCATATATGAAGGCCATGCAGGTCATGGCCAACGCCGCAGACTCTTTTTCTTCTGAAATAGATGGTTCAGTAGTCGCTCGATCTTTGAATACTGGCAATAGGACAACCGACAGGGCTAGTGGTTATAAAGCTCCGCTGACAGTGTTGGCTCAGGACAAGAACGAATGGGATGCAATTTTTGAGCAGTTCGATGACGTGTCTTTCGAGAAACTAAAAAATGTTCTAAAATCATACAAGAAGACCAACACAATGGCTACTTATAAAAAGCTACTTCGCCTTATCAAGAGCTCCTCGAGCCCCTTGCCTCAGGATGAACTGTTGAAGTGGATTCTGGAACTGATAAATACCTATGACAAGACTCAATTGGAAAAAGAGTTATTGAATTTCTTAGGAGCAGAAAATGTTGATCTCATATCCTTTCTATTGCAGGCGAGAAAGCAGCTTACTGCCCACCCCAGAGAGTACATTGAGCAGATGGTCAAGGAGTCAGAGAATACACCACATCTCATGACTGAGAAGGAGATAAAAGAACAGGTTGCTGAAAATGCTTTTCTGGCAAAGAACCAGCGGTTGGATGCAGCGCGAAAGGCGATCAAGTATCCCCATGTGTTTAGAAAATATGAGCAAGGAGGCTCGTCTATATTGTCAGTCTCTGGTCAGAAGTTTACGTTGCCGATTGGTACCACCCGGTCGTCATATCAAACTCATGAGGAAATTATTATTCCTGCAGCAGATCAAACTGTTCATAGCAAATCGCTTTATACAAAGCTGCTGAAAGTAGAGGAGCTTGATTATTACTGTCGAGCGGTTTTCAATTACGAGACTTTGAATCAAATTCAATCGCTTGTGTACCCTGTTGCTTACCAGACAAATGAAAACATGTTAATCTGCGCTCCAACAGGGGCAGGTAAGACTGATGTAGCTCTTCTGACGGTTTTGAATTTGATAAAGCAGTTTTCGATCATTGATGAGGAAGAAGACTTTGATATTCAGTACGACGACTTTAAGATTGTTTATGTTGCCCCATTGAAAGCTCTTGCTGCTGAGATTGTAGAGAAATTTCAGAGGAAACTCTCGTTTTTCGATATTAAGGTCAGGGAATTGACAGGCGATATGCAACTAACCAAGAGTGAAATCGTTGAAACTCAGGTTATTGTTACAACGCCAGAAAAATGGGACGTTGTGACCCGAAAAGCGAATGGTGATAACAGCCTTGTTTCAAAGGTAAAACTTCTTATTGTTGACGAAGTACATCTGTTGCATGAAGATCGAGGCTCAGTGATTGAAACTCTGGTCGCAAGGACATTGAGACAGGTTGAAAGCTCACAGTCAATGATTCGTATCGTGGGTCTATCAGCAACTCTACCGAATTTTATGGACGTAGCTGATTTTCTGGGCGTCAACAGGCAGGTGGGAATGTTTTACTTCGACCAATCCTTTCGACCAAAGCCACTGGAGCAACAGCTTTTAGGTTGCAGAGGCAAGGAAGGTAGTAAACAATGCAAGGAAAACATTGATAAGACAGCGTATGAGAAACTCGCAGAAATGATAGAAAAAGGTTTTCAAGTGATGGTCTTCGTTCACTCAAGAAAGGAAACGGTCAAAACTGCAAGGACCTTTATCAGCATGGCTCAATCTAACGGGACACTGGATATGTTTGCACCTGATTCGGTAGACTCAGCAAAGTACTCAAAAGAACTTGCTAAAAATAGAGATAAGGATATCAAGGAGATCTTTCAATTTGGATTTGGTGTTCATCACGCTGGGCTCGCTCGTACTGATCGTAATTTGACTGAGCGAATGTTCAAAGATCGTGCCATTAAAGTTTTATGCTGTACGGCAACTTTAGCATGGGGGGTCAATCTGCCTGCTGATTGCGTCATCATAAAGGGAACTCAGGTTTATGACTCCAAGAAAGGTGGCTTCACAAACTTGGGAATTTCTGATGTGATTCAGATTTTCGGTCGTGCCGGTAGGCCCGGATTTGGTTCAGCTAACGGTACTGGTATTTTGTGCACCTCGAGCGACGCACTAGACGACTATGTTTCACTGCTGACACAGCAGCATCCCATCGAATCCAAATTTGGTTCGAAGCTTGTGGATAACTTGAATGCTGAAATCTCTCTTGGTAGTGTTACTAATGTTGAAGAAGCTGTGCAATGGCTAGGTTACACCTATATGTTTGTCAGAATGAGAAAAAATCCCTTTACATACGGGATAGATTGGGAAGAGGTGGCCAACGATCCTCAGCTTTACGATAGAAGAAAAAGCATGATAATAAACGCAGCAAGGAGACTTCACTCACTCCAGATGATTGTCTTTGACGATGAATCTTTCAATTTCATACCGAAAGATTTGGGTCGGGTCTCCTCCGATTTCTACCTGTTGAATGAATCCGTTGAGATTTTTAACCAGATGTGTGACCCAAGAGCAACCGAGGCAGACGTCTTGTCAATGATTAGTTATAGTAGCGAGTTTGATGGAATTAAGTTTAGAGAGGAAGAGGCAACTGAGCTCGCGCGATTGTCGGAGATTGCTGCCGAATGTCAAATTGCTGGGAATCTCGATACACCACAAGGTAAGACTAACCTGCTTCTACAAGCATATATTTCCCAAAGCCGAATAATGGACTCAGCATTAGCCTCAGATTCTAACTATGTTGCACAGAACTCGGCCAGAATATGCAGGGCACTCTTCTTAATAGGGATGAATAGAAGATGGGGACAGTTCTCCAGAGTTATGTTAGATATCTGCAAGTCAATTGAGAAAAGAATATGGGCGTTTGATCATCCTCTTTGTCAATTTGAGCTCCCTGACACAATAGTTCGACAAATTAGAAGTAAAAATCCTTCTATGGAACAACTTTTGCAACTTGAACCGGAAGAGCTGGGTGAACTAGTTCATAATAGAAAAATGGGAAGCAAGCTATTCAGTGTATTGAAGAAATTTCCTAAAATTGAAATTCATGCCGACATTTTTCCAATCACTAGCAATGTTATGCGTATACATGTCACACTAGAACCAGACTTCCTATGGGATTATAGAATTCATGGTGATGCTCAATTTTTTTGGATAACTATTGAAGAATCTGATAAATCCCAAATACTGCATTTTGAAAAGTTCATCCTGAAGAAAAGGCTACTAAAAAGCTCTCATGAGATGGATTTTATGATTCCGCTATCTGATCCACTTCCTCCACAAATTGTTGTGAAGGCCATTTCTGACTCATGGATTGGCTGCGAGTCTGTTCACATCATATCATTTCAGCATTTGATTAGACCGCATAATGAGACATTGCAGACAAAATTGCAAAGACTAAGACCTCTGCGGATTAAAGCCCTGCATAATCCACTCGTTGAGTCAATTTACCCTTTCAAATACTTTAATCCTATGCAAACAATGGTGTTTCACACTCTGTACAACACTAACGAGAACGTTTTTGTTGGTTCACCGACTGGATCCGGTAAAACAGTGGTTGCGGAGCTAGCCATTTGGCATGCATTTAGAGATTATCCTGGTAAGAAAATTGTTTACATTGCGCCCATGAAGGCTCTAGTGCGTGAAAGGGTAGATGATTGGAGGAAGAGAATCACTCCGGTTACGGGAGATAAAGTTGTTGAACTCACCGGTGATTCTATACCTGATTCTCGCGATATCAAGGACTCAACAATTGTGATTACGACGCCTGAAAAGTTTGACGGTATCTCACGTAACTGGCAAACCCGCCAATTTGTTCAGGATGTGTCACTTGTTATTATGGATGAAATTCATCTGCTGGCAAGTGATCGTGGTCCAATTCTGGAGATGATTGTGAGTCGTATGAATTATATCGCATCTCACACGGGGCAGCAAATCAGACTTTTAGGTATGTCGACAGCAGTATCCAATGCATATGACATGGCCGGCTGGCTAGGAGTCAAATCGAATGGTCTATACAATTTCCCGTCAAGTGTACGTCCTGTGCCTTTGAAAATGTACATCGATGGTTTTCCTGATAATTTGTCATTCTGTCCACTTATGAAAACCATGAATAAACCAGCTTTTATGGCTATAAAACAGCATTCACCTCAGAAACCAGCTCTCATTTTTGTTGCTTCTCGTAGGCAGACAAGGCTTACTGCGTTGGATCTAATTCATTTTTGTGGCATGGAGGATAATCCAAGAAGGTTTCTGAATATTAGCGACGATGAGGAGCTACGCTACTACCTGTCGGAAGTAACTGATGATACATTGCGTCTTTCTCTGCAATTTGGTATAGGGTTGCATCATGCAGGTTTGGTAGAGAAAGACAGAACGATATCGCACCAATTATTTCAAAAGAATAAGATTCAAATTCTTATTGCTACATCAACGCTTGCCTGGGGTGTCAACCTTCCTGCTCACCTCGTCATCATCAAAGGAACACAATTCTTCGATTCGAAGATAGAAGGCTACAGGGACATGGATTTAACAGATATACTTCAAATGATGGGAAGAGCTGGTCGACCAGCATATGATACTACTGGTACCGCCATTGTTTATACCAGAGAAGCGAAGAAAATGTTCTATAAATACTTTCTTAATGTTGGATTTCCAGTTGAATCGTCTCTTCATAAGGTTCTTGATGACCATATTGGAGCTGAAATTGCTTCTGGGGCTATAGCGAACAGACAAGAGGCTATGGATTTTTTGAAATGGACCTTCCTCTTTAGAAGAGCTCATCACAACCCGACTTACTATGGAATTGAAGATGACACCACAACCGCAGGGGTTAACAAAGCTCTGAGTGCTCAAATTGATGCAACTATTAACTCTTTGGTAGAATCTCAATGTGTCATCACTTCTGGAAAAGAAATTGAAGCGACACCTTTCTTGAGCATCGCGTCTTACTATTACATTTCGCATAAGACGGTCCGAACTTTACTGAGACAAATTCATGACAAAGCAAGCTTTCAAGAAGTCTTAAAGTGGCTATCTCTTGCTGAGGAATTTAATGAGCTGCCGGTGAGAGGTGGCGAAATGATAATGAACGTTGAAATGTCTGCTCAATCACGTTATTCCGTAGAAAGCACATTTGGAGACGAAGAATTGAATATGTTTGATCCTCACATCAAAGCATTTTTACTGCTCCAGGCTCACTTGAGCCGTGTTGATTTACCGATTGCTGATTACATACAGGACACCATATCGGTGCTTGATCAGTCACTTCGTATTTTACAGGCTTACGTGGATGTGGCCAGTGAACTGGGCTTTTTCAGCACAGTCTTAACGCTAATCAAATGCATGCAATGCATCAAACAGGGCTACTGGTATGAAGATGATCCTGTAGGAATTTTACCAGGTTGCGTTCTCAAGAGAAGGAATATTGAAAATTTCAGCGCACAAGGATTGCTGGAGAAACATTTTGATGATAAATCAACTCTCAGCTTACAAAAAATTGGTGAAATGCCGCACGGGAAGTTGGTCAGCACTATGCGGAGATTGGATGTGCCCGAAGATGAGCAGAAGCGCTTTTTGAGCGTATCGTCTAGACTACCGGCTTTGGTCAATATTCAGACTGAAGAACAAAAATCTGCTGACGGATTAACTATATCTGCGAAGCACGCTAAATCGAAGTGGAACAAAGGTTTCGAGGTTTATTGTGAAAAATTCCCGAAGGTTCAAAAGGAACTGTGGTTTTTTATTGCGTATAAGGGCGATGAGCTTATGATGATAAAAAGATGTCAACCCAGGGAACACGGTAGGGAGGTTAGAGTGACATGCGACTTTATCGTGCCAGAAGAATTGATGGGCCAGAAATTAGCGTTCAAGGTCATCAGCGACGCTCTAGATCTAGAGTATGATTTCGACTATCAGCTCAGATCTTAGAGACCATCAGATTTAAACGCTCTATGACTCGTTTTACTTATACATTGTACATAGCTTCAACTGAACAGGTCACTCGAAAAATTCATCCTCCTCAGGCGCAGTCTCAACGATATCGGTCTTCTTGTCCGCATCGGCGGCCTCTAGCGTCATACCCGCACCCTCCTTATCCAGCTTCTTCCCACTTAGGATATCATCCAAAGAAACCGGTAGGGTACCTTCCTTCAGCTGTTTAGAGACCAGATCGCGGAATGCGGCTCTCTTTGCCTCGGTCTTCATACTACTGGTATCGTCCTTGTTCCCATTGGCACCGTCATCGGATGGATACAGGGCGATGTACTTTTCGGCCTTGGGGAAGTTCACAACATAGCAGAGATCGATGGACTTCTGAATAAGATCTTGTTTGCATTTTTCGTCTCCATCTGATTCTTCCACTGCTTTCAAAGCCTTTTTATATCTTCTCAGAGCCTTCTTCCGTTCGAAGAACCTAACCATATGGTATTTCTTGGCATTCCGTTTTATCGTAGTCCTTAACTGAGCATTCTGCAGCTCCAATTTCAACGCTTCTAATGTCCTTTCCTTCTCAACGATTATCGTGTCCGGCAGAGAGTCTCGTTTCCTCGTCAACAGTCTCTCTAGATCTCTTATTCTTTTCTTGATCTTATTTGAGCCAGCGTCAATGAATTGAGCCATTTCAAGTGAGTTTGCAGTGTTTCGTGCTCTCTTTCGTTTCTGTTGCGTCTGAGCCATCTTGCCAAATCCAATTGAGCCTAAACCTGACCTCGAATGCTCGTTGAACTACTCTTGGCGACTTCTCAATGTTCTGTGAAGTTCACCATTTTTTTCTATCTCATCTCATCTCATCTCACCTCTGAAATAGAACGCTCTAGCAGACAGAACTGCACCAATTGGCTACAAATCGAGTAAAATCGAGCAAGCTCCTGAGTTAACTGCTACTACTATATGTTCAAACCTAATCATAACTATAAAACGAAAGGAGGAAGGAAAACTGGTATCCATATCCTGAGAAAACGAAACGACTCGACGAAGGCGACGTTACCTGCGCGCACTTCAGCAATGCGTTTGTGAACACGACCTTGGCCGCTGTCTAGTCCTTGCTCTTCTTCTTTCTACCGAAAAGCCCTCTCTTCTTCTTCTTCTGGCCGGATACAGCCTCGCCGACCGGGGCCTGGTAAACTGCCTGCTCAGCATACGTCGGCTGCTGTGGAGCCATCCCCTGGGCGCCGTACGGGTTCGACGCAAACAGTGGGAAGTCAGGCCTCACTCTGAACCCATACTGGGGAGTCTCTAGCTGCTGGCCCCAACTAGGGTCACCTGACACAGCATACTCGAAGCCTCTGATCGTGTCCAGAGGCCTCTCATCTCTAGCCCTGGTCGGGTTCGACACGTCTGGCTGATGGATCGGCTGTCCAAACACATCCCGCAGCACTCCGGACCCATCTGTCGAGAAGTACGATTTCCGGTTCATGTTGTCCTGGAACGTCTCAGCAGCCTGCTCAAAAGGTTGAGCCTCTTGAACAGCCTCCAGTATCGGATCTGCCACCGAAGCAGTACGAATCTTGAACTTCTCCTGGTCCTCTTTCGACAATTTCACCGATGGCGTACGTCCGTGTCCCCCATTACTGCCGTCGGATCCGGCGGAACTACTCGATTTCTTTCTAAAATGCATCATCCTGGAGGAATTGACTAGCGAATGACAAACTCTGACCACTTCCTGTCGTTCTAGATCTAGCACTTGTTGTTTATACTTCGAGTTTTTACAAGGAAAGAATGAATTTTCGCATGCTGCGACAACGCCAAGCCGAGAATATAACGTGATGCGGTTTCTCCACAACGTCATCGAGCTCAGACGGGCCACGACAGCCGTGAGCGCGGTCTGTGGGCCATGCCCGTCTTATCTTACATATATATGTGCATCTATCGATGGCCGTGCATGCTTGTTCAGTCCGAGCAGTTGTTCGAGCAGCTGCCGATGATCACGGCCTTGATCGCCGCGCAGGCTGCGAGCAGATCTTGGTCGCTGATGTGGGCGTTGACGCAGATCTTGAGGCTGGGTACCACGGGTAGCGTCTCCTGTCTCAGTACGATCGTGTTTCGGGTGATCAGGATGCCGTGCTGCGACAGCAGTTGGTCGGCTATCGCTTGCAAGAACTTTTCTTCTTGCTCGTATTCTTCGACGAACTTGGTCGTCGCGCAACGCTTCTGCAGACGTGTTATGGTCTCGAACAATTGTTCGCCCGTGTAGTTGAATCTTTGGAATCTTGCCTCGGGGGTCAGTTGCAGATGGAGGACGGGGGACATCTGATGTGAAGTGACAAGAACCCATCGTTTCAGCGCAGCGTCGTTTGTGAAGAAACCGTGCAACAGTTTCGAAAGACGCTGAAGCGCAGTCACTGCAGAGTTGTCCTTCTCCATTATTTGAAGCACTTTGGTCACAGTGGCCGTCGTATACGCAGGTAGAGACGCAGAGAAACAGTATGCATTGGAGCCAATATGTTGGTGATGGCTCATAACACGGTCTCCTAAAACGAAGGCTCCTGATGATCCAAAGGCGGTAGCCATCGATCCAATGGTCACATCGATCGAGCTTGCACGTTCCATGTTGAAATGTTCAGCAAGACCACGTCCCGTACGTCCCAATACTCCAAGAGAAAATGTTTCATCGATGAAAAGCCTGAATTTGTACTTGTTCTTCAGCGAGAGTAGAACTGGCAAAGGTGCAATATCACCAGAATTGTGGAATAGGCCCTCTGTAACAATAAATTTTCTTGAGATCGCAGGTAATCGTTCTTTTTTCTCCGCCTCAGTCAATTCTTTCAAAAGGGACTCCAAGGACTCCATATTGTTATGCTCAAAGTAATAAACAGTGGATCTACTCAATTGCAACGCATTTTGCAAGGAAAGCGAGACCTGGTTGTCTGCAACTATCAGATCACCACGCTTGGTGAAAGCTGGCAGGACAGATGGTGCAACACAGAAATCTTGACCATACAACACAGCGTCCTCCGTGCCGAAAAAATTGGCAAGTGCATACTCCAGAATGTAGTGAACATCCTGGTTCCCATAGAAGCCAGCGGGTCCGCAAGCACCAACTCCATAGTTCTTTATAGTCTTCTTAGCCACTTCGACAACATCCGGTCTTGAGGCCAATTGCAAAAAGTTGTTTGACGCCAAATTAAGCACGTTATCGAAGCATTCTCGACCATCATTACGCTTCACGCGCACTCGATCCCCCTTTTTCAACACTTCAATTACGGGAATCTTCTCTAGCCGCCATCTCTGAGCCTCCATGACAGATTCATCAACAATTGGCTCCGGTTGCCACTCTTCAATCAATGCCTCCACTTCCTGAGCAGTCAGATTTGGTTTGCTTCCTTGTAGCCCTTTCTTCTGCTGCGGTTTCGATAAATAGTAAACGATTCCATACAAAATAAGCACAACCTCCACCGCCGTTCTGTACGGGTCATCCTGATGTGATTTCTTTACATACGATATGATATACCGGCCACCAGGCACTTTCAGCAGTGACGCATAAAGATAGTACCACACGTATGAGAACGAGTCCACGATAAAGCTTGGAATCGGTATCGAATTGGGCAAAACCTGAGGGATATGAGCCATCTATCACACAACACAAAATACAATCCCACCTACCTGCCCTGGATGATCGCCAACTTGGTCGAAGAGCAGCCTTCTCAAGTACTTAAAATAGGCTGCGCCCAGTTACTGGCTTTGCCTCTTATATATAACCGATCTTCTCGCGACCCGGCCACAAAAACGGATCTCGAGACACAAAAACAGGGTAAACAAATATTCACCACTTTAAATAGCCGCCGAGACACCGAAAAGCTATAAAAGAGGTCTAAGATGGACTTAAAGAGCACTTTAACGAGAACTAGTGGGAAGTTCTGGTAGAATCGCTCTTGTAGCCCGCTAAAGCGGGCCTTGGGGCAGCCGCTGAGGCCCCAAGCGAGGGAAAGCCTCCTGAGATGACTAGAGCTCTTCAGATGATGCTGGAGGTTGCTGGAGGTTGCTGGTAAGTGAGTTGTGGGATGGATCGATCAGTTTAATGGGGTGGCTCTATTCTGTGGCCGAACTGGGTTACCCGCTTCGGACTCTAGATCGGACGGGTAATCTCTCGTGAAAGGAGCTTCCTCATTTCTGTCATGTGACTCGGGGCATCTGTGTAGTCAGGTTCGGATAAGAGATCTGTAAGCTACTCCAGGGGTTATTAGTGTTTCTAAAGGAATATTTGAAGTGGGACATCTCTGGTCAACTCTTAGCTTTGAAAGAGTTGAAGGAGAGTTGCGCAATTGAACTAAGATAACAAGAATGAAAGGTGCCGGAACGTTGGCGCTCGCTTTATCAGCAGCGGTGGTTAATGGTATGTCCTTCCAACAGCCATTTGCGTTTAATCAGAATCATGAAGGCAGCAGTCTGTTGGAAAAGGCTATTGAAGCGTTAAAAATGGACCACAAGGAAGTTTTGGGCTCCCTATCTGCCGACATTAAACAGAGCTGGGAAGAAATGCCCTTTAAATTTCCTGTGGAAGTCTCCCAAATGCAGTTTGTCACAAAGCCAAAAGATCCATCGGCTATCTTCTCTAGAAAAAACTGGGATATCACAGTGCAAAGTGAAGACGTTCAGAACTATCAATTGAGAATCAACAAGTTGAAGGACCCTCAGGTGCTGGGGATCGACCCAGATGTCAAGCAATATACAGGTTACTTGGACGTAGAGGATGAGGACAAGCATTTCTTCTTCTGGAGTTTTGAGAGTAGAAACGACCCTAAGAAAGATCCTGTGGTTCTATGGCTGAACGGTGGTCCCGGCTGCTCATCGTTGACTGGGCTTTTCTTCGAGTTGGGCCCCTCCTCTATCGGTTCAGATATTAAACCCATCTATAACCCCCAGTCGTGGAACTCCAACGCCACGGTGATCTTTCTGGATCAACCCGTGAATGTAGGTTTCTCTTACTCTGGATCTGCAGGTGTGTCTGATACTGTCGCAGCCGGTAAAGACGTGTATGCATTTTTGCAGTTGTTTTTCAAGCAATTCCCAGAGTACGTCAAACACGGTCAGGATTTCCACATCGCTGGTGAATCGTACGCTGGTCATTACATCCCGGTGTTTGCCACCGAGATTCTGTCCCATCCTGTCTCCAAAAGAAACTTCAATTTGACGTCTGTGTTGATCGGTAATGGCTTAACCGATCCATTGAATCAATATCCTCTGTACGAACCCATGGCATGCGGGGAAGGTGGTGAACCAGCAGTCTTGTCACCGGACGAGTGTCAGGCCATGGAAGACTCATTGGGCCGTTGTTTGAGTTTGATTGAGGCATGCTATGAATCTGAATCGATCTGGTCATGTGTTCCAGCCTCCATCTACTGTAACAATGCCCAAATCAACCCATATGCTCGCACTGGTAGGAACGTCTACGATATCAGAAAAGAATGTAAAGGGACCCTATGCTACGAGGATCTCCAGTACATTGATGACTATTTGAACTTAGACTACGTCAAGGAAGCTGTCGGTGCTGAAGTTGACAAGTACGAGTCCTGTAACTTCGACATCAACAGAAACTTCTTGTTCGCGGGCGACTGGATGAAACCATACCACAAGGCTGTTACCGAACTCTTGAATCAGAATATTCCTGTATTGATTTACGCCGGTGACAAGGACTTCATCTGTAACTGGTTGGGTAACAGAGCTTGGACTGATGTCCTGCCCTGGAAGTCAGCCGACGGTTTTGCTAAGCAACCTGTCCGTAATTGGGTTGCAAAGCTAACCAAGGAGAAAGCCGGGGAGGTCAAGAGCTTCGAAAACTTGACCTTCTTGAGGATCTTTGGCGGAGGACACATGGTTCCTTACGACGTTCCCGAGAATGCCCTAAGCATGCTCAATGAGTGGATCCATGGTAACTTCTCCTTATAAACCTTTTCATTAGTTCATCATAGCCATTTTGTAGGTTATATCTAGACTTATTTTTCGCTTGTTCTCGTATAACGCACTAACTACTATTCAAAATGGTATGCTAGTAGGGAAGATCTCAAGAACTATAGGCAGTCTAATTGACCAGCATCCTCGATCACACTAATCTAAAATGGCCAGAAGAAAAGCCCAGGTTAACAGCTTGTTTCAATGCACCGCGGTCTGTCTTATGCTGATTGCAGCTGTTGAATACTTCAAATACGCAACCAGAATTCACTATGAGTGGTTCCACTGCACACCAACGGTCGAGAAAATTGGTACATCCGATAGCTCAGTAATTATGCTGTCTTCTCGGGGAGGACCCAGCTGCGATAAACGGGGGGAATTTAAAACCATTGTTAAGAGGATCTCTAGGGATTTCGAGCCAAACTCGGAGCATCTATCCTTCTGTATCAAGGAAAACGCAGACGTTCCTGCTGTGCATTATCCAATTGATGAGAACAAGGGAGCGCCAGGCTATATTGCTTATGCTGGGTACGATAGTGATCTCCAGCTGGTAAAGGAGATGTGCGCAGACTCTCCAATATACCATTTCTGAAATAATAATAGAATAGTTGGAATCGTATACCAATTTACGTACTGTTTTAAAGATCATGGCGGGTTTAATACACGAATCGGCATTCACTAATTTGTAATTGGCGAAGCGGCTGGTGCTTCAGCTGCAGACAGGTTAGCCGCACCGCTCTCACCCACGCCGCTTCCTTGGGAAGTGCCAAGGCTACCGTCGTACATAGGACACGATTTCTTTGTCCTGATGTGACCGACCTGCCCGCATCTTGCGCAACGCCTGGTGGTATTCTTAGTTTTGGTCACTTTATTGTCCTGAGATTTCGTTTTGGAGACCTGGCGAGCGGCTCTTCTTTGCTGTGACTTCTCCAAACTGGCTAACTCACTCTGCAGCAGTTTCTTCTGCATTTCGATGTCTTCTACGTTTTGAACAGTCGTTTCCTCCTCGAGCAACTTCTCAACGTTCAAGTTAGCCTCACGCCTCTTTTCTTTGCTCTTCAGATATCCTTTTATAACCCGAGGGTCGCGCACAACAAGCGTCTGTCTCTGGATTATACCGTTTTCATCTCTCTTCTTGCGCACTATCCTTAAGACCTTTCCGTCAGTCCTACTGGTTAACACATGGCGGTTCGTCGAATTAACTTCGTCAGGGTCATCCATTTCCTCGAATGGGTTGATAATGCTCAAGCTTTTAGCGTGAGTATACCAAGTCTTGCTTATTTCCTCCTCATAAGCCTTTTGCTGCTCTGCAACATTATAACTGTGTCCACTCGAACTTTGAGATTTACCATTATCCATCCCGGATTTCAGAAACCCCCCTTTCATTGAAGTCTTCAGGAAAGAGAAGCCTTCGCCACAACCAGTAGGATCGCCGGCACCATGTATTTGTATCATCGCACGCATTTGTGTTGCGTTAACAAAATTCTTGGCAGCGTTCCAAGGGAGCAAATTCTCCTCCAACTTCAAGAGCTTCTCGTCAAAATTAAAGAACTCATTATCTTCCTGAAATTGTAAACCTTGATTCATTGACTCCACCTCGGACACCTGTTCAGGAGTAATGAGTTTCTTGGCGCTCTCATTATCTAATAGTGGTTCCCCTTCTTTCAATTTCCATAATCCCTTGTCTGCCCCTTCACGCTGATACTTCATGAATTCCTTGATCTTCTGTCTGTTCTGCCCATAATCCTGATCTGGAAAATGTCTGGCAATCGGTTCTATTGAGATAGCCTGCGATGGAGTTCGATTCAATATGCGATAAACCACCATGCGTAACCTTGTTGTTCTCATCGATGTAACCCTTCTTGAGTTAGGACCTGGAATTTCTTCAACGGGGAAAGTTTGACCTACTACAAATAGATGGTTGATAGATCGGAGGTAGAAGCGATTGCTCACTCCATTACCAGAGCTTCTTACCAGTAAAAAATCTGTCCCCGATACATCATGTTTGAAAACTGGAGCTCGAATCATGTTGTTGTATAGAGTAGGGACAATATGGCCGGGTTCGACAAAGCCGAAGTTCCAAAATGGCGACTTATCTTGGATACCTAACACATAAGTCTCCCCAACTGGTAGCTTGGGGCGTGATGCATCCTGTTCATTCATTTTTCTATAGTAGTTAATTAGTTTGTTAGCCATTCCAAACTTCGAAAGTGCGATAGGATTCTGTTCCGAATACTCCATAAGAAAAACAGGAGCTGTATCACCAATAGTCAGATCCTGAGTAGATGCAAATGACTCCTTAACTTCCTTGCCTTTGTCCCGTTTTCTTTTCCGAACTTTTAATTTGCTGAACACAATATTGGTACCTGGTCTGATGCTCTTACCAAAGTTCGGCCGGTGGAAATATCGCAGCTCCTTCTTCGGCATGTTGACCTTATAGTAAGGTGATTGGAGCCGTATGGCAGGTTGAGAATGGTCGATATTAAGGTTGGAAATGGTGGCACGAACTTTCGTCTGATGATTACGTCCCAACACATTATATTCATCATCGTTAGAATTGTTGAACTTCTGCATAATGCCTTTCTCGTTTAGCGGGAGCAAGTCTGCTACATGCTCCTCACTCTTTCTGTATCCAGATCCCTTGATAAGCAATAATTGTTCATCATTCATGTCTAGCCTGGCTTGATTATTATCGAGCTTCGCATCGACCAAATCATCCTCATTCCAGTCCCAGTCTTTCTCATCCTCCTTGAGGGAATTCCTAGCAAAATCGGACTGATTCTTTGACGACACAGCCCCCTCATTAATTATTCGTTCCTGGTCCCAGTCATCAGTTGCAATCAGCAGTTCTTCTGAAATTTTGCGTGTATGACGGTTCTCTTCGTGTTCATGCACTTCTTCCGGATCTAGCTCATCCAGGGTGACAACAATGATGCCATGTGAGTGACGCTTGTTTTGCATACTAGCAAGGCTCGGCAGCGATGAGGATGTCCATGTGCTTTCCTTGGTATTGAATAATTTTTTTCCATCCGGCTGAACCTGCAGCCTCAGATTTAGCGGCATCAGAGGTTCCAAATTCTTTCTAGCTGGACTGTACTCAGCCGCCCAGTGATATTTTCCAGGCCTCTTATAGAGCAGACTATTCCATTTCAGTACTTTACCCTTCTTGAAATTAGGAAAATAACTTTTCAGCAGAAGCTTATCTTCTCTGGTTTTCCTCTCCGCTTCTTTCAAGAGTTGCTGCTGCTGGTATGCCTTCCGTTGCTCCTCCTGGTTGGGCGGTACCCGGTAAACCGCGAATGAGTGATTCCTCTCCATCAAAACTCCGTTGTTACCGTCCATTCCCATGAACAACGCATTGTTTCCGCCATCATAATCGCCTCCAGACCCCTCATGGCCCATGAAATCGCCAACGTGACCTCCCATGTGTCCAGCTCCACCCTCGAGCCGCCTTGCTGCCTCGCTTTCATCCTCTCTCATTTCTTCGTCTGGTAGTTCTTCATCCGCCAACTCGTCCTCGTCCTCAAAATCGATCGCATCCGATAAATGCTTCGTCTCTGATTCATCATCGCGTCCAATGTATCCTCCAATCTCCAAGGAGCCAAACTCGCCTCCAAAGATAGCCTCGTAGGCATCGTCCTCGTTAGAAAGATCTGCCGGCCGGTTTTTCCTCCCTTTTTCGCCTGCTGGCATGCTGCCTTCTGTTATCCTGTGCAAACTGGCGCCCAATCAACCACACAGCCTGTTCCAACTGCCTTCCCAACAGCTTGCCGTTGATGATATATACTTGAAGGTATTAAAGGCTAACTTTGACGAACTTCAATACCCTTCGTACAACACGATCGCCTTGGCTAGCTTTAACATCTTCAAGCCTTAATTGGCACCAGCCGGTATAAGCCAATGATAGAAGCATAAGGAGGCTGCTTCAAGCTCAATTGACACTCGGAATGGAGTCACTGATACAAAGAGCGAACAACACGAATTATCTGAGCGCGTCCGAGAAAAAGAGCCACTGGAGATACGATTGGTATGCAGCATCTCGTCCTGAGACCGTCAGCGGGGGTCATGGAAACAGTAGTGGTGAGGGTGGAAGATCGGAGACGGACAGTCATAAGAACTCTTTTAAATATAAGACCTGGTTAAAGTCCGAGATGCCCGCTTCGAACGCTTCCGCTGAAATTGAGGAGGGAGATCTTTTCGACCTGGCGAATTACTCCCTGGACCGTGTCAACGGTACCAGCAGCGGTGCTCCTCGTGCCACCGGGGAGGGCGCCAGAAATAATAGCTTGACCGTGGAAGATATCAGAGGAGCGGTGGGAGGCGCCGAGTCAATGATAGCCTTGTCCAGCGCAGGAACGTCAGCACCAAAAGCAGGTGAGAAGGATAAGGCCAGCAGTGTGCAGGAGAAACCAGAGGCGGCAGAACCCGCAAACGCATCTGAAGAGACGGAATTGCAGGACCAAATTGCAGATAAAGACGCCGAAGGTGATGTTACCATGCAGTGATGTCGGACGTTCTCCGCAGGCAGCTATTTAAAAAGTTAGCAAAGAATTTGTACATAGACCTGTCTATTCGCTTTGCTTGAGCAACATCATGCCTACGCCGTCTCGCGCAACAGCCAGCGCCTCCTCGATGTCTTTCTCACGTCTCTGTCTTTCTTCAGTTCTTTCGGCTTTGTCTAGTTTATTGATAGCTGTCATTATTTCACTCCATTTCTTTGTATTACCGGAACCCGACATAACCATTATCAGAGTGCCGGATGGAGCATCGTTGTAAGTTTTCTGCAAGGAATCAGAGAAGAAAGCTAACGCATCCTCTGCATTAGGTACCTCGCATGAACGGATAATTGGCGGAGTCGCATAGCCTCTCGCAAATTCAAGCCCTCTCAGGCGACAAACCAGGAGATCATTTTTGTTTAAATTCTCATGCAATCCAGAGATTATCTCGGCATCAGATCGACATCGTATGGCAGATTCGCAGCCTACGGCTGTGCTTACTGATAATTTAGGCCCAGAATCGCTCAAACGTATAGACTTTACGCCTACCTTTCCCAGCAGACGAAACAAATCCTCAGTATTAGCAGTAATTCCAAACCCCATCCCATTTGCGATCTTCATTTTCACAAGCTTCATACATGCAATGGAATCTTCAATCGAATCGTGACCAACAGCGTCATTATTCTGAATGTCATCTTCCAAATAAGTTGATGCTAAGTAACGTAAAGCTGGTCGGAATGGCGGGCCGGCTTTATGGTCAAATATAACTGCAGTATCAACTATCTTTGGATGCTTCATTTGCAAAGCATCCAGGTCACTCTGCAGAGAATGCCCAATCAAAATGTCATCCGCGCTAACTATCTTCAGGATGTCTTGCTGAACATCTTGCAGCTTTGTATCCACGTTCAGAAGTTTCTCCTCTGTGATACCGCTATACTTCGTAAGATAATCGATGATCGGAACATCTGGCTTGACAAGCTTGTCGTAAATCACTGTGAGATTGAAATCAACCATGCTAACTCTGGTTAAGACCAATCCGTCCTTTGCCAAACACATTTCGCAATCGAGAGCAAAAATATGAGAACCCTCATGGTCAAACTTAGCGGTGGAAACATATTCGATGGGATCTTGTTCGTAATGCTGAATCAACTGTTGCCTCATAGTATCCGTGATACCGGGGGTATCACGGTGAATGGGATAGTTATTTTCAATCAAGTCATCTAAGCTCAAAATCAAATCGCTTATCGTAATTTTCTTGCTATCAAGCTCCTCACGACGAATCTTCTTTTCCTTCTTGGAAAGCCCCACATTGATGAATGAATTGTAGGCTGAGAAAAGTGAAGTATTAGAGCCTGGTGCCGAGACAGGGAAGACTTGAAGATCTTTCTTCGCGCCTGAATCTGATAAATCTTTCAAGCAGGATTCGCCCAAAGCTTGCTGAGAATTGCTGAACCTCCAATCGCTTGAAAATCCGAAATCTTCGACTTGTAGCCCAGGGACAAGAAACACAACTACTTTTCTGATCGCCTGTCTATTCTCAATGTTAATCCATTTAGGACAATTATTGGTACCACCCAAAATGAAAACAACCAAATCTCTCAAGTCCTTAATGTTTATCTTTCGCCCAGCAGGAATTTCTCTAACTTCTAATAGTGCTTTCAGTACCTTTTTTTTCTTCTTCGTTACGGGCGCCTGAGTAGAAGCTGCCTGTTTAACGCTTTGTCTCACCTTGGCCGAGCCAGGACCGGATACTGCGCTGGATCTTCTTCTTTTTGATCTTTTGCCTCGCTTGCCGTTCTGTTGATCTGAGTTCCCATTGTTCGAATCCTGCACCATTTCAACTTTTTCTGAATCCTTAAGACCAGCCATAATTTCACTCGCAGTGGTACTGTCTTCGCATATACTCAACCTCGCTACTCTGGAATTTACAAAGCTGTTATCCTCCTGGCCACTGGGCTCAGCATCTCGTTTATTCTTGTTTTCCGGGGTAAGGCGTTGCGATGAAGGGTGTTCCTCGGAAGGAGATACATTCAGCAACTCAGAAGGAGTAGCATGACCCATAGTCAGCTTCTAAGCGGCTTAGAAGGAAGCGAATGCCTGCAGTTATCCTCTATAATAGCTGAAAATGCCAGTTCTCATCGCTTATAATCAAAATTTTCAAAGCGATGCGATGAGCTTTGAAAAATATCAGCGAAACAACCTAAGTCCTTTGAACCTTTGAGCAAGCGCAGGGACACCTAAGTACTCTTGCAGCTGTTTAGTACATCAATGAGCTAATGAATTTCGAACACGGAAGTTCTAGACGCTCTATCAAAAGAATCTTGCTTGAACGCTCGTAGCCTCCCGCAGATGAGGAATCTAGCGCGTTACCGTTCGGTCAATCACACTGTTAACATCTCATTATGTCTCGTCTGTCAGCTTCACCACCGGATGGGAGCCCGCTTCTTCTTTCCCGCATGATAAAGAGTTCCAATTGCTGTTTGCATGGTCAAACATGCGACTGCGGCGCTACTACTGTTGGTAAGTCCCAAGCGTGAATGTGAGTTTCAACAATAGTTTCAGATCATGGCAAATCAGCTTCGGATAGACATAGTCGGCTTATTTGTGCTTTTGAACTTGGTCGTAGATCTTTTGCAGTTCCTGCTGCACGTCAATCTTTAAAGGAGCTATCGATTCCTGTTCCATTGGCATCTCATCGCTGCGGGCCGATGGAGCCACGACTCTAGGAATGAAGGCCTCGAAGTTCTCCTTAAATTCATTTGTGAAGACCTGGGAAGGTTCAAAAGACTTCGGCGCCCTCTTTATCAGATCAATCGAGTCCGAGCCCCACGGCACTCGCAGGTCTGAAGTGCTCACTAGATCTGCAGATATCAAGTCAAGCTTGCCAAGCAGTACGTTGAGAGCAGCCTCCTTATCGGAATCAGACAATGCTGACGATGGCAACAGGGTTGGATAGTAAAGCAGTGAACACTTTTTCAACAGGCAGAAGGATCTCAAAGCTTGCTGGATGTGCTCTACATGCTCTGGAAGCCATTGAGTGGTATTCTTCTGCCAGGTGTATATGTGGTCGGTGTTTACACAGCAGATAGTCATGGAACCCGCTGGAATACAAGCGCCACTGCTGCTCAGCACATCGACTGATGAGATCAGCTCTTGTAACCAAAATCTCTGGTTCGGCATTGCCCAGTCCAACACGAAGAACCAAGAGATGCTGTAATCATCGGCATTCTTCAAATCTACAAATGCCGTTAAATAGTCCAAAGCGAATGCTGTTATAGGAAAGGATATCGCATAGGCATCCAGCTCGAGAATCTCCCGCCTCCTTTTGTTCGTAGTGCCAATGTCTACCTCTGCTGAGCTAAATCCCAGAACACTCATGGTAGTATTGGCGAAGTTGCACCCATTTGGAAGACATCGAGCTTCGAACTGCTTTAATGATTCAACGGTTGGAGCACATACTATAGCAGTCTTCCTGGAGCGTGTTTCCGCCTTGGAACCCAATGTCTTGGCGAGCAGCTTCCAGGAGCCGGACATTGAGAGAGTGAGGACATTTTTGTGTTTGACTGTTGGATTGCAACTTGTAGAGATCGCCTCATTCTCAATGAAGCAATAGTCCTCTTGTCCTCACAACAAAGAAGTGTCAGAGCACCTACCAAAATTCAACTCGAAGTATCATATCTCTTGGTTTATAAATCTCTAAATTACAAATGGCCGGACTTGTTTAGTAGTCGGCTGCATTATATAAACCGATGTCAACTTCAGATTTGACATCGGTCTTGTTGGACTGGTTCAAGGCACGAACCCTCTCTAATTCATGTAAATAGCCGTCCTCGACACCTGTGACGTAGTTACCCGTAAAGACACCAACTTCAAATTTATCGATACTTTCTGTTTTACAACAATCTATCAAGTCTTCCAGCGATTGGTAAATGACCTTGTCACAGCCTATTGCCTCCGCCACTTCCTCTTCCGTTTTATTGTATGCGATTAAGTTTTTGTTATCCGTTAAATCAATACCATAGATGTGGTTGTAACGAATTGCGGGAGCTGCAGAAGCAAAATACACCTTGGTGGCACCGGATTCTTTTGCCATGTTAACGATCTCTTTCGACGTGGTACCTCTAACAATAGAGTCGTCGACGATTAATACTTTCTTGCCATGGAACTCAGATTCCATAGGGTTCAACTTACGTCTCACCGATGACACACGTTCTTTCTGATTTGGCATGATGAAAGTTCTCCCGACGTACCTGTTCTTCACAAAACCTTCACGATATGGCTTTCCTAGAACATTGGCACATTGCAACGCACAGGTCCTTGCTGTATCAGGCACCGGAACGACAACGTCCACCTCGTCAGGTCCCAAGCTCTTCAGAATATTCTCGGCCAATTTGGTACCCATCCGTAGTCTTGTATGATAAACAGAAATCCCATCAAGGACACTGTCCGGCCTTGCGAAATACACGTACTCGAAAAGATCAGGTCTATGGCTGTTCATTGGAACGACTTGTTTGAATTCAGGCTCTCCCTTCTCGCAGTTCTTAGGGATTATGACAGCCTCACCTGGCTTCAGATCGCGATAGGTAGTGAAATTGTGCGCCTTGAGAACGACACTCTCTGATGCTAGCATATAATCTTTAGTACCATTTTCGTTTACCCTCTCACCAAAGAGCAAGGGTCTGATACCATTTGGATCTCTGAAACCGAATAGCGCAAATCCAGCCAGCATACCGACACAGGCATAACCACCACGGACTAGACGGTAAACTCCCTCAAGAGCGCGGAAAACGTCCTCGTTGTTGACTCTGTACTTGTTGTGTTTCTCCAATTCGGCAGCAAAGATGTTCAACAACAGTTCGGAATCACTGTCCGTGTTGATATGGCGATGAACCTCCTCATCCATGTACCTCTGGAGGGATACAGTGTTCACCAAGTTACCATTATGTGCCAGCATAACACCATACGGACTGTTAACATAGAAAGGCTGCGCTTCAGAGTTAGCTGACGATCCCGCGGTAGGATAACGCAGATGAGCAATACCCATGGACCCAGCTAGACCAGAAACACGCTGCTGGGTAAACACATCGCGGGCCATCCCGTTACCTTTGCACTGGTAGATTCTGCCACGGGCACCGCAGGTGGCAATACCGGCTGCATCCTGCCCTCTATGCTGTAAGAAAATGCTACCATCGCAAAGCTCCGGAGCTACGGGACAAGTTTCGTCAGCCAATGCAATACCAAGTATACCACACATCTCTTGCGAATCTCTCTTTCAGTAAACCGAAGCACCAATAACGCCTAAATGAATCACTTAGGAGTTCCGACAAACGTATCAGATACTGAGTAACCAATCGTAAATATATATAAGACTTCTGAAAGAGCTCAAGGTCGCCAGTAACTAACTGTCCAATTTTTCAATGTTTCTCATCTGATTAATGTAGATGTTCGCTTCCAAGAAGTCAACCAATTTTTTTTCAACAAAAGAAACGACCTCATCGACTATATTTGAGAAAATAAGATGAGATGATCAACGCCTGTTGATGGTCTATCGGATCTCTAGATTCTGCTCACTGTTGATCTCGCTCTCGATCACGTCGAGATTCTCTTGTATGTTCCACAGCTGCTTGTAGAGCGAGTCCTTCCTGCTAAGGAGCTCGCTGTGTGTGCCTTCTTCTCTGACGGAACCGTCTTCCAGCACCATGATTTTGTCGGCATCGGCGATGGTTCTCAGTCTGTGTGCAATGTAGACGCTGGTCTTGGAACCGCGGTCGAAGTTCTCGCGGATGGTCTTGAGCAGCGATTGCTCGGTGTGGGTGTCCAGAGCACTGGTGGCCTCATCGAAAAACATGATGGGAGGGCTCTTGAGCAGCACTCTCGCGATAGCGAGTCGCTGCTTTTCGCCGCCACTAATCATGAGACCTCTTTCACCAACAATGGTGGCTGAACCCGCGGGCAGCTTGTGGATAAGTGGTGCCAGATGGGCTTTTTCGATGGCCTGCGTTATTTCGTTCTCGGAGGCGTCGATACGACCGAACTTGACGTTCTCCCAGATGGTGTCGTTGAACAGCGGAGTATCCTGCGGCACGACTCCGATCGCGCGTCTGAGCGAGTCCAAGTCATAGTCCCTTACGTCGTGCCCGTTCACCAGAACCCTTCCGCTTTCAGGATCGTAAAACCGGAACACCAGCTTCAGAATAGTTGATTTACCGCTGCCAGAAGGTCCCACGACAGCTGTCTTCAGGCCTGCGGGTACCGTGAACGAGGCGTTCCTTAAGATTTTACGTCTTGGGTCATAACCGAAAGTGACGTTTTCAAACTTGATTTCGAACGGGCCGCTGTTTTCAGGCAGCATTAGCGGCCTTTCAACGTTCTGTATCTTGACTTCATTGGTTCTTAACTTGAATAGAGCTTCCATATCAATCAACGACTGTTTGAGCTCTCGGTAAACGCTGCCAAGAAAGTTGAGCGGAACAGATAATTGGAAAACCAATTGGTTGATCAGAACTAAATCGCCAACTGTCAAATCTCCTCCGATTATTCCAGTACAACCCATGTACATCATAGAGGCCAGAGCAGACGTAAATATGAAATTCTGGCCCGCATTCAAGAAGGCTAGCGACTGGGCTATTTTGACTTGAGAATCGCGATATTTCATTAGTGACTCGTGATACTTGCCTGCCAGATAGTTTTCGTTGTTGAAATGTTTGACAGCTTCGAAATTGATTAGCGAGTCCAACGCAACACTGGCCGCCTTGTTATCCGCCCTGTTGGCCTCTCTTCTGAACTCTGTACGCCATGCCGTTACCTTGATAGTAAAAATGGAGTAGAGTAACATAGTAGCAAAAGTGATTCCAGCGAATGAAGCACCAAATTGATAGGTTAAGATACCGCAAACTACTGAAATCTCAAACGTTATCGGCAATATGTGGAAAACCATCGCACTTAACACATAGGAAATACCTTTTGTGCCCCGGTCCATGGCCCTAGTCAGGCCTCCGGTTTGCCGGCTCAAATGCCATCCCAGATCTAGTCTCATCAAATGCTTGAAAGTTTCCAGAGATACAGTCCTAATGGCATTTTGAGCTACGCGGGAGAAGACAGCGTTTCTCAACTCGCCAAACAATACAGATCCAAACCTTGCAGCTCCATAGCATACTACGGTCAGCGCTATAGATGCTGGCAACGCTACAGTGGTATCTGACCAATCCACGTTCATTTTATCCACCGTTTCTTTGAAGAAAAAAGGCACCTGCACATTCAGAAGCTTCGCTCCAATGAGTAGCGCTAGTGCAATCATCACACGTATTTTAACCTTAGTGTTGCCTTTGGGCCATATGTATTGAACGAGAGTCTTCAATATCTTCAGTTCCGACATGCTCGGAGTGCCGGATTTAGCAACCTCGCCGGCTTTCGGAGGCTCAACCTTGCGCTGAGTAGCAGCGTTTTTGTTGGTATTACCAATAGCTCTTTTCCATATCTGAGAGCCGCTATTACCTATTTGTAGAGATGTGTATGGCAGGCGCTTTGATCCTAAGGCAAAAGATTTACCAATTGCTATTCTACCTGGCAGAAGGCCAGAACGCCCAGCATTACCTACAGCTATACGTAGCATGATCTCGGTAAGTCTGGAAATAGATTCCTCTCAAGAGCTCATCGGTTCGCCAATATACGTCCTAACTCATTAAGCGGCAAAGTATGAATATTGGATACCTGGAAAACTGTGGATCAAATCGGTCATAAGTCACGTGGTCTGCTTTATCTACAAGCTGAAGCTTCTGAACCAGGCTCAGCCAGCTGGCTGTTCAGCTATATATCTGCTGGTATTTTCTCTGTCCTCCTATTTACAGTATTGATTCATGCCATAAAAGCTTACCCTGTTAGCTCCTTTTCTGTGATAGTTCCTTGATTTGTTCCTCGCATTCGTCTATGGCAGCGCTGCTCGCCTCGATCTTCTTCGAAAGATACGCCAGCCGACTCTTGAACAACTTGGGGTCGCCGGATTTACCAAGGGGACGAAGTTCCTCTTCCCATTTCTTTATCCTTCCGGTTTCGAATCCAACCACTTTTAGTAGATAGCGGGTTTTCAAGATTGTCGAGAGGTCAGAGTCGTGGACCAAGTATTGGAAGGCTGCCCTGAAAAGGGGTTTGGCCGGTTGTATTTCTTTCAAAACACCGCGTTCTCTTGATACGGTGATCAGGCCATTGTTTTCCAATTCGGTTATGGCAATCTCGGGCGCAGCCTTAAAGAGCGGCCTAAAGACTATCTGTTCAAACAACACGTTGGAATGCTCGCTTAATAACTCTATCAGCTCCCAGGCCTGCGCACTCTTGACAGAATCTACTTTGTCACTTAAAAAAATCTGAGTGATCTGCTCTGATGATTGCTCAACCATCTTATCCAGGGCTTCTTTGGGTTGTTCTCCAGATTTCACTCTTCTTACAAACGCTTGAAGGTCAAGCATTCTGCCACCCAGCGGATCAAGAACGTCGTCTATCTCTTGAGTTACCTTTTCGTCCACGAGAGGTTTCCTCGGGTCATTTTCGTCCTCAGGGTCGGCCACTATCATAGTCGATGGCGAATGCAGGTCATGCAGTTGAGCTAGGACGTACTTCTTGGCATTTTCTTTCGAAGCATCCGATAAAATAAGAGTTTTGAAAACCTGCGTAGGCAAAGACTCAGAAAGCAGCTGGTTGGGGGCAACAGTTTCCGTTAAGAATATAACATGAGCGATATTCATCTGAATAAGCATTGCAGCCCAATCTGACAGTTCCTTGTATATAAAGCCATTTATTTCTGATTTCCCACTAAATCTGTCAATGACGATAACAGGCTTCTCCTCGGGGTGCTGTTGTAGATAGTCTTCCTCCTTAACAGTTATAGTCTCGTCACCACTCTTCAGCGTAGTTCTATAGCCTCTCAAGGCAATGTGCCTAATAGACATCATGGCTGTCGTCAGCATATTTCTAAACTGTGCCTCCTTTGTCTCAGACAAACCACTTTTCTGGCCTGTCAAACCTTGTACCATTAAGTCTATGACGTTTGTCACGGAGTTGAACCAAGGGAAGATGGGGAAATAACCTAGTTGGCTGGCTGCATTCCTCAAAAATTTCGCATCAGTTCTCGACTTAATAAATTTGTCACAGTCGAGATATAACACATTGTCTCGATTATGCAAAGTATGCTGCATGACAAGTTCATGTTTACCCGATCCTCTGGGGCCTCTTATCACAACAAAAGTGTTGTTATTCTCTTCCAGCCACATCTTCAGGTCATTGACCTTTTCGATGCGCTCTTCCCATAAGTGTTTTTGAGATTGGGAAGTATCTTCTGATCCCCAGTAGTTTCTAAATTGAGATACAGTGGATGATGTTAGTTTTCTGATCTGTTTAAGCCAGTGATTGTCCCAAGAAATGGAATATCTATGAGTGATCTTCTGTTCAATCGAAAATTCTCTGATAGGCTCGAAGATAAGAACGGCAATGATGGAAAGTAAAGCGATCATCACAGGAATAGCAATTCTGGTATGATTGACAAAAAAATTGCTAATCAAATGTCCCTGTGCAATTCTCTCATACTGTATGTGCAAAACTGTGTTGTGAATTTCGATACCGGAAACACAGTTTTTTGCACATATTGCTCCCCTGAAAGATCTGTATTTCACTCTCGCCGTGTTATCTGACCCAGTAGGTGGATAGATGTCAGAAATGGTGCCGTACCTTCTGAACAACGAGTAAATCTCCTCTTCTGTCAAGGCTGGACCTTGAAACTTCACCAAGATCGTAGTATTCGGCAATCTCCGCAGGTCCTCGATCCAAGGAGAACCCTTAACCGGAAACACTGCAGCTCTGGTAAAATAAGATAGAAAAGATTTCGAGGATTCCTTTAAGGTATTCTGTTGAATCAGGGTGTTGACCTGCGCCTTGCTGTACTGGGGAGGCACCAGAAAAGTCGCAAAAACACCACCGTCTCTTTTCACTGGAATACTTGACCTTAGCTCAAGACCATGGATCGGGTTATCTGGCGGACTGGCAAAGTTCCTAATCTTCTCTCTCACTGCCTCCCTGGATTGATTTGTCAACAACAGATTATACCATTGAGCAGGACTCCACAACGAAGTTGCCCTTGGGTACACGTTATCGAAATAAAGTAATGTTTCCTGTTCCGTCTTATGAATGATACCGGTATCCGTAGCGGTTGTTGACTCACCGGCCTGCTCATCCTTCTGTTGAATCTCGCTCGACACATGCCTCCTTCCCAAAGCAGCCCATCCCAACGCTAAACGAGATCTTCCGCGACAGACACTTCTGGCGGCCACCTTTTCGAGAAATCCAATTTTGGTCCCCAGCATGGCCCTCCAAGCAGTTCTCTGATCGACAAACGGCATACAAGGCTCGCCCAGGCAATTAAACTTGCTCCAGTTGACTGTTAGATAAGATGGCTAGTAGTGCCATGTTAACTTAATATCAAGGATCGAGACCGGGTAACCCAGATCGACTAAGTCCTTGCGGTGGGCCCCCTTTATACTGATTAACACAGTAAGAAGGGCTCAAGGTTATGCCTAGAGGGCTCATTTACATAGTTGTGTCATTATTTCAATACTGCTGAAAGCAATTTACAGCATCAGAGGTTCATTGGAACAATGTCAGAGGCTGGCGGCGTAACGGGGAGCGTTGGCAAACCGGTTGATCTGGGCAAATCGATTGAACAAATACTGCCCCTGTTGGGCGATGAGGTGGAGGCTGGAACGGTGGCAGAGGGTGGATTTACGTGGCATATTGAAGACTGGTCTCAGTTGACTAATGATAAGTACATTTCACCGAGATTTAAGGTCGGTGACTACGAATGGGATGTCTTACTATTCCCGCAGGGAAATCAGAACAAAAGTTTAGCGGTTTATTTGGAGCCCCATGCTGAAGAGCGGAAGAATGCTGAAACTGGAGAGCTGGAGTATGTTGATCCTGATTGGTACTGTTGTGCCCAGTTCGCCATTGTTCTTTCGAGACCGGAAGAAGATAATAAAGTGCAGTTAGCAAATACCTCGCATCACAGGTTCAACAGGATTGACACTGACTGGGGGTTTGCTAACTTTATTGACCTGACATACCTGAAATACCCAGCCAAGGGAAGGGTATCTGGTTTGCTTAACAAGGGTATGCTTAACATCACGGTGTACGTTCGAATCGTGGAGGATACTACTGGGGTATTATGGCACAATTTCATCAATTATGACTCCAAGAAGGCCACTGGATATGTTGGGTTTCGAAACCAGGGCGCAACATGCTATTTAAACTCACTATTGCAATCCTACTTTTTTACCAAGTACTTCAGGAAACTGGTTTACCAAATACCTACTGAGGGCAAAAACGACAATGTGACATTGGCTCTGCAGAGAGCGTTTTATCAGCTGCAAGTGTCGAACCTTCCACTGGATACCACGGAGCTGACAAAGTCCTTTGGCTGGGATAATGCAGAGGCTTTCACACAGCACGATGTCCAGGAACTCAATAGAATATTGATGGACAGGTTGGAGACGAGGATGAAAGGAACTGCCGTAGAGGGAGAACTGAACCACTTATTCGTTGGTAAGATGAAGAGCTATATCAGATGTATCAATGTGGATTATCAATCTGTCAGGACAGAGGATTTCTGGGATATTCAACTGAACGTCAAAGACATGAAGGATCTTCAAACTTCTTTCCAGAACTATATTGAGGTAGAACTCATGGATGGGGAAAATCAGTATGCAGCTCAAGATTATGGGCTTCAGGATGCTAGGAAAGGTGTAGTTTTTGAATCATTTCCACCTGTTTTGCACCTTCAATTAAAAAGATTTGAATATGACTTCAATTATGATCAGCTAGTAAAAGTTAACGATCGCTATGAATTCCCTGATAAAATTGATTTAGCTCCCTATATGGATTCCGATGTTATTAAGAATAAACCGGGGCCTAGAATATACAAGTTGCACGGTGTTTTGGTGCATACAGGGGACATATCTACGGGTCATTACTATGCTCTTATAAAACCTGGTGTAGAAGATGAATGGTATAGGTTTGATGATGAGAGAGTATGGAAAGCAACCAGAAGGCAAGTGTTCGACGAGAACTTCGGTTTTGATAGACTACCGGATGATAAGATTCGCTGTATGACGAGGGAACAGTATCAAGACTACCTCATTCAACGTCATACTAATGCGTATATGCTCGTTTACATCGCAGAAGATAAGGAAGAAGAAATTTTGCAACCAGTGACCGAAGCTGATGTTCCTGAATCAATTGTTGCCAGCGTCCAAGAATTAAATAGGGAGCGGGAACTCAGAGAGAAAGAGATTCGTGAGGCGCACTTGTATACAAGCATTAGAATCACCTCACTGAAGAACTTCATTCATTACCAAGGCTTTGACACGGCCCCGAACGTCAGGTCTACGCTCTACTCCCCCGAGCTAAACTCAGATGATACGCTGCCTATTACATTGAAAGTGTCTTGTAAGTCCTACATGAAAGATGTGTACAAGAACGTGATTGAACAGCTCAACATACCGCGGGGCAGAAATGTCAGGCTATGGAAAATGGGTTACCGTAGAAACGGTACTCTACGATTAGAAGAGCCTCTTCCCTCAGATATCGAAGAAATGACCCTTGAAGAAACGTTTGGAGATGAACAAACTGGTAAAGTACCTTCTTTGGATATATTTGTCGAAGAGCCTTATTTGGAACTAAGGTTCTTACAAACATTGAAAAAGGCTGGTAAGCTTCCATCTTCGGAAGTTGATGATAAGCTGATTGACGCCCTAAGGAGCGATGTGTCTTCTTTCATTACCTCTGATAATGTCCCTACAATATTGGATGACGAAAATTACCAGGTGATTTTTCTCAAGAAATTCGACATTAGTGAGCAGCGCTTGAACGGTTTTGGTTACTGTGTTGTAAATCAGTTAGATGAGATCTCAACGTTGTCAAAATTGGTGAGCGACTTTATCGACTCTTCCGAGCCCGTGCAACTGTATGAAGAGTTACAGCCTGGTTCTATAGATCTACTCTCCTTAAAGGACAAATTTTTCACTGCTGAACTCTCATCAGGAGATATACTTACTTTTCAAGATCCTAAATCAAAAGCGCCAGACACGTTCCCAGTTTACCACGACTTAAAATCATTCTACGATTATCTGAGACACAGGATAAAGCTTAAGTTCAACAAAGCCGAAGAATCTAGCGAGGAGTATGTTCTTAAAAGCTCCACACCTGATCAATTTGAGTTCTGGATTTCTGCTCACGCTACCTATTCCGACGTTGCGAGAGTCGTATCGCAATTGACCGGTGTCCAACCTGAATACTTGAAAATATTTGCATTATACTCAAATGGAAAATTTCCACTTAAATCGGATTCTTTGCTAAGTGACTACATCATCAGGGATTATAACTCAGATTTGAAACCGGTCTTCGAGTACGAAGTCCTCTCGATGCCTCTGAGAGAATTGGAGCACTTGAGGTCGCTCAAGTTTTACTGGCTGAAGAACAGTTATATACACTATCAGAGCTTTGAATTCAAGGTGACCAACAACTGTACGGTGAAAGAGTTCCTGGATAAAATTCAAGCGAAGATTGGCTTCTCCGATGATGACAAGGGGAAAATACTTTTGTGGACTAACTATAATTTTCAATTTCAGGGCATTCTTTCCGAGAATAGCACATTGAAAAGCATTGGCAAATCAGTTTTATTGTTCGGCAGAATTCTTCCTGAGGAGCTGGCATTGGTAAAACAGCTTGATAGTTTGTCCAACACTGAGGATGAGTCAATGGATGACGATGAGGAAGACCTGGGTCTAACTGAAAGTAACCCCAAAGCCGTTTTACAGGGGTGTTTGATAATTGTGTCGCAATATTTCAAGGACATTGAAAATAGGCACGGAATCTCTTTTCTATTCAAGTTGATACCCAACGAACCTTTTCCTCAGACAAGAGCTCGGTTACATGAGAAGTTTGGGTTGGGCCAAAGAGAATTCTCCAAGATTAACTTAGCCATATCTTTCTCTACTCCTAGCGGAACATCCTTCAGATCTTTGCAAGGTTATACAGAAGAGGAGCTCGACAGCCTTGTTTTGTTCAATGTTATGAGTAACCTGGATTGTCTATATATGGATCATCCCGATAGATTGAGATCACAGAGCTCACATGATAGACCAATGGTGATAAAAAACTAGAGTCATTATGCTTGGCGGCTGATTAAGCCAATGCGCAGTGGCTAACGATTACATAGGCTCTTCGATTTCCTGATTGACTGCTCTCACAACAGTGGGTATCTCATTCGTCCGTAACTAAACATTATTATTACATAAACACCAAAAGAGCATTGCATGTGAAAACACCAATTCAATTTCTGGCACTATTTTTGATTTGCATCAACATCTTTCTTAACTCGGTGCTACTCAATTTCTCCTTCCAACCATCTTGTTCATTACCGCCCAAAACATTCACAACAGAGATATCTAGCTTCGAGAGTCCCTTTGCCAGTCTGGTCTTATTCACAAACTCGCCACCGGCTACGGTTTCTCTGCTGACCACCAGGCATTCAATTTCCGGCACAGTACCGGTTGGACCGCAAACGTCCTTTATCGGAACAATTTGGGTATCTAGGTTGGGTTTCAATAGATGCAAAAATTGCTGGACATTTTTAGCCCTTTTATCAAAAGATTCCAAATATTCCCGGTACTTCTTTTTCACTAGTAATTCTTCATCAGTGACACCGACTATGAGCCTCTCCGACGTAAGGAAAGCAGCTACGGTTAGGAGGATTTTATGGCCGTCATGAATGTGATCAAAAGTTCCACCTAAGGCACTAACTTTGTATCTATCCGTATCCTCAACGTAACTCCCTCCAAAAACGTTGGAGCCTTGTATCCTGGGTTGCTCAAATAGTCCCGCATTCTTATGCTGGTAGCGTTTGAGCAATTCTTCGTCTGGGACGTAAAGCCAGTCGAAGTCAAGGGATTGCGTTGAACTGTAATCAAAAAGAACGTTTATTGCAGTCACAAACAACTTCCTTGATAGAAATATTTCCCTGGCAGAGCTGTAGATCCTCCCCAGCACATTATCTAGGTAAACCGAAGATTCAAACTGGCCTAGTAGTATTATGTCCAGCACACTCATGTCATCAAATGTAATGTCCCTTAAACAGTCGCCAAATAAAGACTCCAACTTTGAGAAATCCAATGCCTCAATGTTGTGGAAAACAATAGCAGCCCTCATAGCGACGATACTCTCCCAGCAGGTAGTGATTTCGGCACCTTTAGTCACTTTCTTCAATTTCCTTTAACTAGTGGAAATTAGCAGTTTCTGATATCGCTTTGAAGCATTACTTCATCTACAGACAGAACAAATGCTACGCACACTTCGAAGAAACGTATCCATATCGCCCCCCTGGAGTCTGTCCTCTTTCACAAGGAGACAAGATGGTGCCTGATGAGGAGCAACAAAGAAGTAACTGGACGGTTATGGAAAGCTACCTTCGTTGCAAAATTGAAGAACTGAACGAATCCAGCCTTGAGAAAACCTTCAAGGACATTTTAGGAGTTAATATTCTGTTAGGCCATAGGAATCTGGTTCGGCTTATCCTTGAGAGGCCAGATTTGAGCAAGCAGCCGGATTTGTACGCCGCCCTGGCTGCCAAATTGAACTCTGTGGCTCCAGAGATTGGGGCAACTCTCTCAAGAGAAGCAGCGGCCATATTCATAGAGGCATACAACAATTTTGATGACGCTAAAGCGTATTCTATGGTTTCTTTATTGGCGGAATTGTTTAACTACGAAGTTTTACATGAGATTGTCATTCTCCAAGTCATTCATTTGCTTTCAAAAGATCTGACCGAGCCTTCTGTTCGAATTATTGTACAGTTACTGTGGCAATGTGGGAAGCATCTTTCAGAGGTTAGCCTTACAGCACACAACATGATCTTCGAAAAGCTTCGACAGGTTTTGCAAGCGGGAAAATTGTCTAACAATGCAAAGAGCTTTCTGCAGGAACTATTCGATCTCAGAAGCAGGGATTATATTCCATGTTCGGCGGGTCAGCTGCTCAAAATCGAAGATTTGGAGCATAACACGCACACGTTCATGATCGACAGCGACGAGTTCAAGCCTCTTAAAAACCTCGGAGAATTCGAGTACCACGAAGATTTCATAGCTTTGGAAAGGAGATATGAGATTCTTAGGGCTGAGGCACTGGCTGCTTACGAAACGGAGGAGGTCCAGAAGCCGACGGTTGCTACGGATATGACTGGTGAGCAAGAAGTGGAGTTCAAGAAAAGGTTCTATTTGATACTTAAGAGCTCACTATCAAGTGATGAAGCTGCCCATAAGATATTAAAACTTCGTGTTCCTGACGCCGACAAGCACAGAGTCGTGGATGTTATTATTAAGTCCAGCATCCAGGAAGCGACTTATTCGAAGTTTTATGGCACACTCGCTGAAAGGCTTTGCTCCAGCCACAAATCATGGAAGCCCGCTTTTGAACTAGTGTTCAAATCTAACTATCAGAACTCCGAAGAATTCGAGCCGGCTCAACTTCGAACTTTGGGGAAATTGTGGGGTCACATCTTGGCTTCGGATTACGTTGGGCTCGAAGTGTTTGAGAACGTTCATATGAGTGAGGATGGAACTACCGCGCCTGGTAGGATCTTTCTAAAGTTTATCTTCCAAGAAATGGTTGCAAGTTTAGGCATCGATGAGCTGGCGAATAGATTCAAAGAGGAATACATCCAACCATTCCTTGTTAATCTATTTCCGAAAGAAGACACTGATAACATAAGGTACTCAATCAACTATTTTACCGCGATTGGTTTGGGTGTTCTGACCGAGGATATGCGACAGCGCTTAGATATCTTACAGGCGGAAGTACAAAAGATTCGAAAAGACCGTGATGGCGAACAAACACAAGTGTCACAGCAAGTAGACTCCCGCTATCGCTCCAGTGAACGCCGCAGTCGTCGAGATAGATCGGTCACACCTCCAAGAAGACAGCGGAGAGCTTCTGTGACACCGCCTAAAAGAAGATATCGCTCTAGAAGTCCCATATCCAGGCACCGTTGAATTTGAAAAGTTGATAAACGGGTATCCTTAAATATTACAAACAGTAGTAGCCTATATTGATAGATGTGTAAAAAGCGAGAACATTCTCTTGGCAGAGGCAAGCGCGAAAAATGCATATTCCTGAAGCAACTCAACGGAAGTTTGCTCTCAAGGGCTGCACTACCACTTGAACCAAGATAGTTTCAATAGTCTTTAAAAAACGGTCATAATGAAGAGTCTCTTATAAGAGACGACTGAAAACTGGCACCAAAATGCTATTCGGAAAACAAAAAGTACTATAACCTCGGTAGAAAAGAAAGTAAAACAATGATCAGTAATTTTCTACCACCCAATCACTGAAGTGTACGTGAAAAGAAGGACAAAGAACGCCCTATCCAAGCTAATCAGTTGGACAAAACACCGAAGTACTTCTCGACTCCGTAAGGACCATCTGCCTTCCAGAGGTCGTTGAAGGCAGTGAACAAGTAGGTATCGGAACCGCAACTTTTGATGATAGATTCCACAGCAGCTTTTTGGTTCTGCTTGGATGGCACAGCAACACCGTAAGTTTGACCTTGAGATGGCCAGCCGGATTCAGTCACAACGACAGTCTTTTCACCGCCACAGGCAGTGTAGACTCTTTGAATTTGCTGCAACAGCCAGGTGCCAGCATCAGAGGCAACAGTGTTCTTGTCGAAGTAAGCATGAGCATTGACGGCCATGTAGTCGGAATACTTGCACAGTTCAGGATTGTTGATGACGGCGATGAAGGTGTCAACAGAAACGACACTACCAGTGTAACCAGCAGCACTCAAGGCGGACTTGGCAGTGGAAATGTATTGACCAACTTGAGAAGGAGTGGCTTGGCCACCATTAACTAGCTCGTTACCGACAGAAACAGTGACGATGTCATTCCAAGAACCGTATTTCTCAACAGCGCTGGCAATGGTTTGGACACCATCCTGGATCTGACCCACGTTGAAAATACCCAAGAACAATTTTTGAGAAGGAGACTTAGCCTGTAGAACATTGGCAACCTGATCACAGTCGACACCGTAAAGTCTGAGGACTGGGTAGTCAGTCAGAGAGGCCAAATCGGCCTTGACTTCGCTCGCAGACTTACAGCTACCGCTGCTTGTGTAAGGAGAGTAGGTAATACCCTTGACGCCTGCGGCACCGATCGAGACGCTGGAGTCCGAGGAAGAGCCAGAAGAGCTGGCGCTGTTGGAGCTGCTCACGCTGCTGGCACTTTCGCTACGGCTAGCACTGGTGCTGGACGAGGAGACTTCCGAAGAAGCAACAGCGGCCTGAGCTGGTGCGGAGGAGGTGGCCTCAACTGCAGGCGCGGTGCTAATAGTGGTGACAGCACCGGCAGGAGCGTCTGCCGCAGGGGGCTGGTTAATAGCCGATCCATCGCTACCGACAACAACGGTGACTTTAGCCTGGACAGTCGTGGTAACAACATCACGCTTGTGCTGGTGGACAGCCGGTGCCGCAATGGCAGCCTCTAGCAAGGTGGCTCCGACAATAATATTGGTCAAACGCATCTTCACTTAGTAAATAAGAACGAATGAGTTGCAATCGAAAGGAAAGGAATGAATTAGTTGGTACTGTGCAACTGGTTAGTTCGAATCTAGGTCCGAACAAAACCTCAACGGAACACTTTAAGATCTACGTCAAACCACCAAGATCTTTTCTTATAAAGAATTCCACATTGGTAAGGAGTAACAAGATACCTGAGACTTACGTCGAGCAACCACCATGCAGGTCACCAAAAAATTTGCGACACTTCACCCGGGCGTAACCACCCACGCTCTCGTTACATAGTTGATGCATCTAGAAAGGCTCATCTACTACCAGATTGCGTAAAGCTGCTTCACTGCGGGTGAAATTTTTTAGTTTGCAGCGTGTTTCAGGATCGCCTCAGATTAGCGGCGACTGAAACGAGATAATTGCCGTGGCCGGAACGCGAACGAGTTGATCGACAGATTTCCCGATGCGGTAACACTTCCCGATCAGGTAAAACATATTTTGAAAGACGGGTAAGAAGGATGGTGTTTGGGTTTTAACTTTTGTGTCAGATGCCGGGTAACAGTGCTGGCGCTCCCCTTTTTTTTATGTGTTCGCCTTAGCCGCCGATGATGGCGGCTTCCCGCTTCTCACTCTTATAAAGGCTGCGGTAATATCATATTTCTCTTTTCGTTTCCAATCTTCGATGTCGGTGAAAGAGCTACGTACTGCGGGAGGAGAAAGATGAGCGGATCGCCCGGGTCTTTGACAGACGTGGAATACCCTGCCTGGTGTCAGGATGATGAGGTACCGGTGACGAGGCAGGAGCTTAGCGAGATATTCGATGGATTGGCAGCCAAGTTTGGATTTCAGCAGTCGTCGAAGGAGAACATGTTGCATCATCTACTGGCGCAGCTAGATTCGCGGGCCAGTCGGTCAGGCGCTCGCAATGCGTTGCTGTCGCTTCATGTGTCGTACATCGGCGGCGAGCAGGCGAACTTCAGGAAGTGGTTTTTCGCGTCACAGATGGATCTCGATGAAGAGGTTGGCTTCCAGAACATGAAACTGCGTGGAAAGTCGCGCCAGAGAAATCTTAAACTGGCAAAGAAACGAGGAATTTCGATTAAAGAACAGATGGAACAATGGAACCAGAAAGAACAGGAATTCATCAACAGCCACCGCAAGATTACCTTAACTCACGAGCAGTTACGTGACCGAGAATGTTACGAGACGGCTGATTACAAGTGGAAGTTGAAGATGAGGCAACTCAGTTACCATGAAATGGCAAGACAGTTGGCATTGTATTTGCTCTGCTGGGGGGAAGCGAATCAGATACGATTTGCACCTGAATGTTTGTGTTTCATATTCAAATGTGCGCTTGATTTCGATACTGCGACCGAATGTGCGTCCACCAGAATCGCGGCAAACGAAGATGATGAAGCTGCAGCTCCGAAGTCAATCCCGATTGTAGCGCCAGAATTTACCTTCATGAACAATACTATTAATCCATTGTACGATTTTTTGAGAGATCAAGTCTACACTAAGGATTCCACCGGTCGGTGGGTTAGAAAAGACAAAGATCATAAGGATGTTATCGGTTACGATGATGTCAACCAACTTTTTTGGTATCCGGAGGGCATCGAAAGAATTGTGTTGCGAAATGGGGAGAGACTGGTAGATAAACAATTGCAAGAAAGATATGTTCATTTTAAGGATATCGAATGGTCCCGAGTATTCTATAAGACGTATCGAGAGACAAGAGGATGGATGCATTGTGTCACAAATTTTAATCGCTTTTGGATCATCCATTTAGCTCCGTTCTGGTTCTTCACATCGTTCAATGCCCCAACTTTCTACACAAAGGACTATATTCAGTTACTTAATAACCCTCCAACACCTCAATCCAGACTCTCAGCCATGGCTCTAGCAGGAACTGTCTCTTGCCTGATCCAAATATTTGCTACAGTTTTCGAATGGCGATTCGTTCCCCGCGACTGGCCTGGAGCCCAGCATTTGAAAAGAAGACTATGTGGTTTGATTGTTTGCCTACTGATCAATTTTGGCCCTTCTGTTTACGTTTTTGGGTTTTTCGATTTAGACGTCCACTCGCGATCGGCCTATATCACTTCAATCATTCAATTAATTATAGCGATCATAACTACGTTATTCTTTGCGATAAGACCCTTGGGTGGCCTATTCGGATCCTATCTGAATATCGGTAAACGAAAGAGAAAATATGTTGCTTCACAAATCTTTACAGCCTCCTTTCCCTCACTGAGCGGTAGAAGTAGATGGTTCTCATATGGGCTATGGTTTTTTGTGTTCCTGGGAAAATTTATCGAGTCATATTTCTTCTTGACTTTATCGCTTAGAGATCCCATCAGAGTTCTTTCTATTCTAGACATGTCGAGATGCGCAGGCGACAGTCTACTCGGCAAATGGTTTTGCACATGGCAGTCGAAGATCACATTAGGGTTAATGATTTTGACTGATCTTGGACTCTTCTTTCTGGACACTTATCTTTGGTACATTATCTGCAATTGCGCTTTTTCCATAATGTTGTCGTTTTCCCTGGGTACATCAATATTGACTCCATGGAAGAACATTTATGCAAGACTACCCAAGAGAATATACTCAAAAATTTTGGCAACTTCTGAGATGGATATCAAGTATAAACCTAAAGTCTTAATTTCGCAAGTGTGGAACGCTATTATTATTTCGATGTATCGGGAACATCTATTATCTATCGAGCATGTTCAGAAGCTCTTATTTCAACAGGTTGATGCGATGGACCAAGAAAAGAAAACATTAAAGTCACCCACTTTCTTCATCGCTCAGGATGATTCTACATTTAAGTCCGTCGAGTTTTTCCCCTCTAACTCTGAAGCCAGAAGAAGAATCTCATTTTTTGCACAATCATTGTCAACGCCAATAACAGAACCTATGCCCGTGGAATGTATGCCAACATTCACTGTCCTCATTCCACATTATTCGGAAAAAATCTTGCTTACCTTAAGGGAAGTCATCAAGGAAGAATCTAACAAGAGCAAGATAACAGTTCTTGAGTATTTGAAGCAGCTACATGAAGCTGAATGGGATTCTTTTGTTAGAGATACAAAGCTATTATCTATGGAAAAAGGCGCCACAAAGGCTCTCTGCGATGATAGCATGAATTGTTCAGAGATGTCGCTTAATCAACTAAGCGATCGCGGTAATGCTCTCAATGGGGACGATAATGAAGGTAATGACGAAGTGCAGAAGAAAATTAATGATCTTCCTTATCAAGTCTTTGGTTTTAGCACTTCAGAAACATCCTACACTTCAAGAACAAGAATATGGGCGTCTCTGAGGTGCCAAACTTTGTATCGAACAGTGTCAGGTTTCATGAACTACTCTAAAGCAATTAAGCTTTTGTACAGAATTGAAAATCCATCTCTTCTACAATATTATGGGTATCAAACTGACGCCTTGGAAAGCGGATTGGAGATTATGGCAAACAGAAAGTTTAGAATGCTAGTCGCGATGCAGCGATACACAAAATTTAATCGAGACGAAAGAGAAGCAACAGAATTACTTTTGAGATTGTATCCAACCATGTATATATCGTTTTTGTTGGAAGAGAGATGCTCAGACCAAGAAGAGCCATGGTACTACTCATGTCTTACTAATGGGCAGGCGGAAATTGATCAAGGTACTGGGTTAAGGAAACCGATCTTTAAGGTTCGCCTTTCAGGAAATCCTATTCTGGGCGATGGGAAGGCAGATAATCAAAATCATTCCTTGATTTTTTATCGTGGTGAATATATTCAGGTGATAGATGCGAATCAAGACAACTATTTAGAAGAATGCTTGAAGATTCGCTCTGTCCTTAGCGAATTCGAAGAGATGAGCATCAATCAGACTGTGCCTTACATACCTGGAATCGAATACGAAGATGAACCATCACCAGTGGCAATCCTAGGTGCAAGAGAATACATATTCTCCGAGAACATTGGAGTGCTTGGCGATATAGCCGCCGGAAAGGAACAGACTTTCGGCACTCTTTTTGCAAGAACAATGGCTGAAATTGGTGGTAAACTTCATTATGGACACCCTGATTTTCTGAATGCAATTTTCATGACTACAAGAGGCGGACTATCGAAGGCTCAAAAGAGTCTTCATCTGAACGAGGATATCTATGCTGGTATGAATGCAATGTGCCGCGGTGGAAGGATAAAGCATAGTGATTATTATCAATGTGGAAAAGGTAGAGATTTGGGGTTTGGGTCGATCCTGAACTTTACGACTAAGATTGGCGCTGGAATGGGTGAACAACTTCTGTCGAGGGAATACTATTATCTGGGAACTCAGCTGCCAATTGATAGATTTTTATCTTTCTTCTACGCCCATCCAGGCTTTCATTTGAATAATGTCTTCATCTCACTTTCCGTGCAGCTCTTCTTTCTCCTCCTTCTAAATCTGGGCTCTTTAAAACATGAGACGATTTTATGTTATTACGACAGGAATATGCCTATCACTGCCCTTGAAGAACCAGTTGGATGTTACAACATTCAACCAGCCCTTCATTGGGTATCGATCTTTGTGCTTTCTATCTTTATTGTGTTTTTCATAGCATTTGCGCCACTGCTCATACAAGAGCTGCTGGAGAAGGGGGTATGGAAGGCTGCGTCACGATTCCTCCATCATTTATTTTCGATGGCACCTTTATTTGAGGTTTTTGTTTGTCAGGTTTATTCAAACTCATTACTGAGTGATCTCACATTTGGAGGAGCCAAGTATATCTCAACCGGCAGAGGATTTGCTATAACTAGAATCGAGTTCGCCATTCTGTACTCGAGATTTGTTAATGTTGCCATCTACTCAGGCCTACAAGTTTTCTTGATGCTAATTTTTGGGATGGTTTCAATGTGGCAGCCAGCACTATTATGGTTTTGGATTACAGTGATTTCAATGTGTTTCGCTCCTTTCATATTCAATCCCCATCAATTTGCCTTTACCGACTTCTTCATCGATTACAGGAGCTTTATTCACTGGTTATCAGCTGGTAACACTAAGTCCAAGAAAGAATCGTGGAGCAGTTTTGTCAAAACTTCGAGGGCGAGATACACCGGGTATAAAAAGAAAACCATCAACGACTCATCAACTAATGCAATCATCGATAGCAGGGGTGCTAAACTTGGGAATGCATTATTCGCCGAGCTATTCCTGCCATTTTTCGTTTTCCTGTTCAATTTCACAAGTTACACATTCATTAACGCACAAACCGGAGTGAAACAGACTAGTCCAAGCCAGTCGGTTGTACGTCTACTTCTCGTCACTATGCTTCCGATTTTAATGAACGTTATTATGTTGCTGTCCCTGTTTGGCACATCTTTCGTGATTGCACCACTACTAGCGACTTTTTGCAAGAGAGGAGGTGGGGCAATGGCCTTCATTGCCCATGCTACCTCTGTGGTGATCTACCTGATCGATTTTGAATTGATGTGGCTCTTAGAAGGATGGAATTTTGCAAGAACGCTGTTGCTGCTGATTGCAACCATCAACTTACATATACTACTATTCAAGGTATTCACGATATTGGTCTTGACCAAAGAACTCAAAAACGATTCTTCTCATTTGGCCTGGTGGTCCGGCAATTGGTATAACACAGGATGGGGTTGGACAATACTGCTACAGCCGCTACGAGAGTTCTCCGTTAAGATTATGGAATCGAGCTATTTCGCTGGAGACTTCTTCTTGGCGCATCTCCTTCTCTATGTTCAAACCCCGTTTATTTTCATCCCATTCATTGACCATTGGCACTCCATGATACTCTTCTGGTTGAAGCCATCGAGAATAGCCATGACAAAGAAGCTTTACAGTAAGAAACAGAAGAAGCGGAGAAACGCGATCGTGCGCAAGTATTTTATGTTATATTTCGGCCTCCTGGGCACCTTACTAGCCTTACTGATAGCGCCCTTCTTCGCTGACATGCTGGTTTCAGATCCGTCTCAAATGGTGGCAAACTCACCGCTCGATGGCGTAATCCAGCCCAATCACCAAAACAACAACGACACAGGACCAAATGCGCCATCTACGATACTGACCACTACGCCTCCTTTTCCGCATTTCAGAACAGTGCCCTAGCGCTCAGCAGAATCAACGCATTGTGCCTTTCTCAAGACCTCTGTGCGTCAGCGAGGCCTTTCGACGTTTCTTGGCTGGAGCCTTTTTTCTTTTTCTTCTGGGCTCGAGCCCCGACGTTTTAAGAAACTGGGGAGACCTTCTCTTCAGACGCGAATTTGAACGCTTGAACGCTTACGGTAAGCAAATTAGATTTCCAAGCTGTGCATATGTCAACGGACGCTTTTTTTGGAAAGCACAACATGATAAGACTGGGAGTAAGATTTTTCGCGGGCCGAATATCCGTCGCGGTCGCAGGCATCGACACGATTCGACAACGATCTTGAGGTGATTTTTTCTCTGTTGGGATATCAAGCAAATATAAGAGGGCTTAAGTTTCAAAAAAAATTTCCCTGCCCTAAAACCGAGGTTTTCGGTGATATTTTTTTGTTTGGAGTACTTTAACAGGTCGTCATTTGCCGAAGTTCAAAGACTGACTAACCTAGTGGAAACTTTCGCTTTTACTACCAGGTCCTTCGTTTTCGTCTCGATTAGTGCGCTCCCTTATAGTTAACTAAAAGTGTCCAGATAGCCCTCATTGACTTCGCTAAGTGATTAATATCATGTTGTTCAAGAGTCTAGCTGCTGCTACAGTGGCGTCGCTATTTTCCAGCTTCGTAACAGCTGCTGATTTGCCTGCCATTGAGGTTGTCGGTAACAAATTTTTCTTCTCCAACAACGGTTCTCAATTTTATGTCAGAGGTGTCGCTTATCAAGCGGACACTGCCAATGGAACGCAGGATGAAACTATCAACGATCCTTTAGCAGATTTCAGTAAATGTTCCAGAGACATTCCATACTTACAAAAATTGAACACCAATGTTGTGCGTGTCTACGCTATCAACACTACTCTCAACCACGACCAATGTATGAATGCTTTGAACGATGCAGGTATCTACGTTATTGCTGATTTGTCCGCTCCAAAAGAGTCGATTGACAGAATGAGCCCAAGCTGGGATCTGGGTCTATATGAACGTTACACGTCTGTGGTGGATGAATTTTCCAAGTACCCAAATGTCTTGGGTTTCTTCGCTGGTAACGAAGTGACCAACAACAGCACTAACACCGACGCATCTCCTTTTGTTAAAGCTGCTATCAGAGACATGAAGGCATACATGAAGCAGAAAAACTACAGATCTATTCCGGTCGGTTACTCTTCTAATGATGACAGTGACACCAGAGTTCCTATGGCCGATTTCTTTGCCTGTGGTAGCAGTGACGAGAAGGCGGACTTTTACGGTATTAACATGTATGAATGGTGTGGTGATTCCACCTTTGAGGCTTCTGGGTACGCTGATAGAACTAAAGACTTCGCTAACTTGAGTATCCCAATTTTCTTCTCTGAGTACGGTTGTAACGCAATTCCGCCCAGAAAGTTCACTGAAGTTCAAGCACTGTACGGTCCAAATATGACTAATGTCTGGTCAGGCGGTATTGTGTATATGTATTTCGAGGAGGCAAACAACTATGGTTTGGTCAGCATCGATGGTAGCGGTGATGTGAAGACTTTAGATGATTTCGGCTACTACTCTTCAGAGATCAATAACATTTCACCATCTTCTGCTAACACCGCTTCTTATTCTGCCTCTGCTACTTCTTTGGACTGTCCTGCAACCAACACTTACTGGATGGCTGCCACCGAACTGCCACCAACTCCAAGCCAAGACTTATGTGACTGTATGTCCGCTGCTTTGTCTTGTGTTGTCAATGACAGTGTCAATGAAACTGATTACCAGGACTTGTTCGATTATGTTTGCGCCCAAATTTCCTGTGACGGTATCGTTGCAAATGGTACTTCCGGTGACTACGGTTCTTACTCGTTCTGTAACGCTAAGGACAAGCTCTCCTTCGTTTTGAACTTGTATTACACCAAGAATGGTGGCAGCAAATCCAACTGTGATTTCAGCGGTTCTGCTACTCTACAATCTGCTTCCACTCAGAGCGCTTGCGCCACCGTTCTAAGTCAAATTGGTAGCAGTGGTACCAATAAACCAAGTTCCTCTGTCTCCTTCAGTGGGTCAAAGTCAGTATCGAGCTCTGGCTCCGGTTCCAGCAGCAAGTCTGGCTCTTCAACCTCAAGTGGATCCTCTGGTAGCTCCACTAGTACTGGCAAGAAAAACGCTGCCATTTCTAATGCTCACATTAACTTGTCTCAAGTCATTCTGTCTTCTATCGCCACGATCTCCTTGGTTGCTGGTATCGGTTTTGCTTTGGCTTAGATGCGTCACATCCAAATCAAAAATGAAGCTATCTCTTTAAGGTAGTATGTATTTCTATAACCATGGTTCATGCGAACATACATGCACTTATTTTGAACCTTAACTAACAAAAATCCCAGTATTCCATAGCGATATGCATGAATTTCACTCAGTTGTTCCGTCAATTATCGGTAACCATGAAGATCTCATTGAGAGCCTTTGAATCCATAGTGGCAGCTCTTTTCTGCCGGATATGCTTGGCGCGAATAGATAATCTTGTGGAGACATTAGCAGGAATATTAGACGCAGTTGGGCTGGACTCAAGATAAGCGATCCTCCTAGATAACTCTTTGTTTTCCTCCCTGTGCTTCTTCTTCTCTTTCTTCTTTGCTTTCTTAACCATCTTCTTCTGCTCCTTTCTTTGCTTCTTAGATTCCTTACTACACCTTGCCTTGGATTTATCCTCGAGCTTCGATCCTTTCGTTCTCTTCGCTTTTTTTATCACCTCCTTGACTTCTTCGCTGCCGTCTGAATCACTTGCTGATTCTTCAGAAACTGTGCTCTTTTCGTTAGAATAACTCTTCAGCTTCTTTGTCTCTGGATCCCACGTACTGGCCAATACCTCACCTTTGATAAAATGCACTCCCCATTTTCCATTCAGTACTTTGTCAATCCGCTGCTTCTCTAACTCATCTGTTACAGCCTTTTCCTTTCCATTAAGCCTACCTAGAATCCTCTGAAAGACGTCGAGTCCTGCACATTCTCCATTGTCGAATTCATCTTTTCTTTCCTTCCGCTTTATCTTGGCACCTAAGCCTACAGTATCATCCTTTATAGTGACCTTGATATGTGATTTGTGTGATTCTGCCGGGACCATACCAAGGCCCATGCCAGGCTTCCATCCGAATTTCTCAAGCATTGTATGCCCGAATCTTGACGTGTCATTGCTCCATGCCGTGTTTCTTGGATCTAGACCAAACCGCTGCTTCGTCCTGGTAGCTGCCAACCCCATTGAGAACCTGATACAAGCACAATGCTGCTTGACCGTATTCCAGTTGATAACTAGTAATCTATCTCATCGCATCTCATTTTTTTTCACTTTCGTATGGCATGCTTTCTCCAAGACTCCAGGCTAGCACTGGGGACGAATACGAATACATAGCCCAAATACAACGTATTGAGTGATGAATACAAGCTCGAATAACACCAACATTGGCCGAATACAAACGCGAATACATCTCTACACGTTAAGTGAGAAGCGAACGTAAAACGTTGACTTCAATCAACAACTTCATCACTTCCATGCTACCATGTCTGGTCCCTGAATAGGATAGCTTAGGTGGCTTCGATTAGTTTCAATGTATAATCTCAGAACTAGAAAAAAGCACAATTACAAACAACTGAATAGCGGTGCTACAAGCAAGGGCGACAAGACGAGAAGAAACTCCCTTGACGAGCCTAGTTGCTCTGATACCCTCGTTTCTGACAGCCCTGGGAATGCCTTAGAAGATCCGTTAGATGGACAGAATTTCTTCGACAGCAATCAAATTGATAAGATTTCAGGAAATGATCAGCAGGATGGAAACCAGTTCTCAGATAGATCTATTGACCATATCCATTCATTACCAAGTGGCATGCAAACTGAACATAGCTCCGAAACGGAAAAAGGCCAGATTGAAATGAGACAACGTTTGACTAGTGCTGCTGATAAAGAAGAACCGACGGAATTTAATCAGAGAGTGTCCCTCCCTCAAGAGTCGCAGGAAAATTCCATCATTGTGACGCAAGATCTGTCTGGGAGGCCACTGCAACGATTGGGTACGTCAACAATCCGACAGATAATAAATTTTCCGACTAACAACTTGGCTTACGGTCCAGGACATCATGATATGTCTCTTCAGCCTGAGCAATTTTACAGTCACAACTCTACAGATTCAACAGAGAGCAGCGAGGAACATGGCAATCAAACATCAGCCAGCGAGAGTGACGAAGCGGGAACTTTAAGCTTGGAGGAAGCATTCAAAAGCAAATATAAGTTCGGGTTTGACGAATTTTCCATGAATCCTTTCGATAAACCAGATATTGAACATACTACTGAGCGAAACGTGCCAGAAAGTGATCTGGCAAAGCTAGAGTCGTGGCTTAAGACATCTCCTTATCGTATTTGGGTTACCAAATACGCTGCACCTGAACCGCACGCCATCTGTAAGTATGGCGATTGCAGACATGTTTTTACACTCAAAGGCAATCCGACCTCGTTCAACATCATCGTACACCTCAGAAGAAACCATAGACAGGATTTTGAGCTGTTTAGCACGAAGCTGAAAAAGAGCCAACCGCAGCTTAGTGATATCAAAGGGGTGCTTTCAATAAATAAGAAGCCATTTGGGCTCAGACGCGAGCTGCTAAATTTCATGTACGCGAACGAGCTCAGGATAAACCAACTGAATCTGTTCATTGAGACTATTATTCCTTTTAGTACGGCCGAAGCTCCCGCTTTCAAGAAACTTTTGGAGTGTTCCGGTGCCAGAAGTCATAATTACATTTCCTCGAGGAAGGGATTAGTATCTACGATGGAGAAATATGAGGAGCAATTTAACCTTCAAATGAGAGATACGCTGAGAAAGTCTTTAAATTACAATATTATTCTAGACATGTGGACTTCCTCGAATCAAAAGAGCTATCTGGCTATTCTTGTCTCGTTCTGCCCTAATTTGCGCAGAGGCAGAGACAGATTAACTATCCGAGATGTGACAACCAATGGAACTCCAAATGTTCACATTATAGATTTTGTGGATTTAAGCGAAGAAAGACATACAGGCAGTAATTTGAAGGAGGCTTTATTGAGATCGTTAAGAAGCTTCTCAATTGGAAGCAAAATCAGCAGTGTTACTGTTGACAGTGGTTCCAACAACATCTCCATGCTTAGCGAGCTGGATCATGACATTAAAGGCGCACCAGGAGTTAATAAGGAGGGAGGATTAGTAAAAGTAAGATGCATGAATCATCTACTAAACCGAGTTTTCCAAGATGTAATGGCTGGATTTGAGAAATCTGAGAGCTCTTTATTATCCAGAATAGATCGATTAACTGTAATTTTGAAGAGAAATGTCTTCATCAGAAATAAGTTGAGGGAGTTTACTCCGAAAACGATCCCAAGGTATAATTGTACTCGGTTTGTATCCCGTTATAGGCAGCTTTCCGTGTTTTTAAAGCTGACAGGACCTCTGAAGGATTTTTACTTCGAGAATCGATTGGACAAGCGATTCCAGCTCACATCGGATGATCTGTCCTTATTCTGTTACGAGCCGTCTGAAATAGAGGTTCTGAAGATATTTCTTCGTCTAACTCGAATATTCGATGAGTACACAATGCTGCTACAGGATGACATGCTCGATAATCTACCAAATGGCATTGAATACTATCTTCAAATTGACGATTTTTTCAAATCATGCAGGGAAGTAAGGAATGGCTCAACTAAAGTCGATCATTTGCGAATTTTAGGTCTTAAAAAGAGGCATTTATCTTCCGTGGAACCAAGCGTACTAACCCATCTACTTGCAATCATCGAAGACGCATATCCCAAGTTTAAGAAATACATGAGCCTTGCTCTTGCCGAACCAGGATATTGGGTAGCGCATCTTTTGCAACCATTTTGCAAAACTGCGATCCTCAAGAGTGCTTTCGAAGAGGACTTTCAGCAACAGATTTTGGATCTTTCTGAAAGATATGTGGATTACTATCTGTTCAATTTCAGGAATAGAGTAAAAGAAAACAGGAGCCGTCAGGTACAAAAAGATTTAACCCGTGCTGCCTTGGATCCACGCAGCAGAAGCTATAAGGTTTTCAAGCAACTGCGTAGACATAGACGCAAGTATGTTAATGCTATAAACTCCAAAAATGAATGGGAGTGTTACCTGGAAGAACCGATTCAAACTGACATTAGTTACCTCGATTATTGGATCGCAAATCAAGATAGATATCCAGGTTTGTTTGAATTGGCTCTATCTTTCTATTATACAAAGCTATCATCGGCTCATGTAGAAAGATTTTTTTCGATCAGCAAGACAGCACTGGAGAATAGGTTCTCATTGTCAAGTACGAATCTGAAACGCACAATGGTTCTGCGTAACCGACTCAAGTGTTTTGGAATGGGTCATGGTTTACAGAAAATTGATGATATTCCGGTAGAGCAGTGGATTCAGGATGAGGAAACTGAGCCAGAAATCACTGATGTATGTCCAGCAGGAACTGAAGATTCACCGTTATACATTCCAATTTACTCAGACAGCGATTCTAGTGAGGAAGAGGAATGATTTCCTGTGGTCGCTCTTGAAAATAAAACTATGCTACTATAGCTCCTATATACCCACGACCTTTCTAATAGATCCCAATCATGGACTAGCTATAGCTTATACCTTTGGCCTTTGGACCATTGTATATCAGCGGCTACGTGTGTTTTCCGTCGAACGTGATTGTATTCACGTAGAGAATGATTTTATTCGCGTGCAAAGTGATGTTATTCACGAAATTCCAAGAATATTGTATTCGCAGGCCATTTTTCTGTATTCGTCGTATTCGTCCCCAGTGCTGCTCCACGTAAATCTCTTGCACGGGTGCCTCCAGGTCCCTTTGGCGCTCCCCGCGGTGCCCGTAGAAAAGACAAAATACAAACCCGACGTCTTCTATACATCAAGCCACGAAGACAATATGATCGTTTTAAATTCCCGCGGAGATTCACTTAACGCAACCAAGGCAACATGAAGGTTTCACTTGGCGCATTTGTTGTCCGTCTCGGGTATAAAAACATTGACCCCTATAACTCAGTAAACGTCACACGAAAATGGTTGGGGCTCAATTTATGAGGAGAGCAGTTCAAATGGATACGGCAAGAGGCCCAGCAGGCGTCTCTCTAGAAATGGCAGGAATATGGGGGGTTATGGCTGTCGCGTTGTGCAGCTTGTCTACTGGCCCGTTGTGCATAGTTACCTATGTGTTTGCTGCTTTGATGGCTGCAGCCAATATTGCAGGTTATAGGGGGGGAAATGGAGGGGGAAATGGAGGACCAGTCACTGAAAGGGCGTTGCTGACTCTTGCTGCGAGTCCTATTGGCAATCTCATTAGTAGTTCTTCTCAAAGCAATGTTGTTAGTCAAATCTTTGACAACCATCCCAACGGGATACAGCTTCGGTAATACACTTTAGCTCGAGGTTGGGCGAACATGTCACATGCAAAGAGAGGGTCATTTGACGCATCTTGGGTATCATATAATTATGATAATGTCAACGCGACTTATCACTCAACTGGGTCAATAATATACACGATGACCAGTTAGAACAGGAGATGTACGGTTTCATGCAGGCAAATGATGGTTATAAGTATTGTGTCTCCAACAATAGGGAATGATCTGGGTGATATATCATCAAATGGCTTTAATAACGGTGACGTTCAAACAGCCATGCACGGAGAGATATATTTCAACACTTATGGCGGTGTGGATGGTCAATGCAATGATTATTATGACTGTTTTACAGGTGATTGCGGAATGTGAAGCCGGCTGACGTTTGCAAGGATTTTCTTTTAGTGTAGCGAACTTCACAATCGATGCGGTGCTGAAAGATGTCACATACAGTCCTGCGCTGTAATTTAATACTTGCAATTTAATACCGAAAACATGGCTAACGCCTCTACCGTATCTAAGATTAATTAATCCAATATAGGACAAAAAATCAATGGCACCACCAAGTATGCCTATTCGCCAACGCATGGTGCCGTAGGCGGCGAGGCTTGTCGTGCCGTAGAAGTTTCAATATGGTCTGCTACAGGCAATCTGCTGCAGCTGCGGAAACCGGTAAGAATGTCGGCCAAGGACCCCTTTCATCTGTACACATAAGAGCCCTAGTATCAGTAGCAAGGCGGTTGATGGCTCATTGGAATTGAATGCTTTTGCTGCAAAAGTCCGAATAACTCGAGGGGTGCCTGGTTCGCTTCCTTTTATGGCCACCTTGACAGTTCCATACATAAGCAATCCCGCCTGGTTTAAAAAGGGACTCAAAACAGCCTTTCACCTTATTTATTTCATGCTAAATGTTGCATACCTGCAGTGTTCCACTGCATAATGTGATAATCTTGCGCGCTCCACATAACGGGTGGACAAGTTTGCGGGATGTGCCACTGTCAGCGCCAGGCCAATTCTACAGTAATTGAACTTTTGCCACGTTTTTGAAGCTTTTGACGACTTCAATATGTCAAGACCTCTGATTTACACCAAAAAAAGAAGCTTCATTTGTCGCCAAGGGAGACGCGAAGCGAGCTGACGAACACGACTCATGTTTGCCCCTGACTCAAGGACATGACTCAAATACAGCCATTGGCGACTCGCCCGGTCACTCATGGTTACATGACCTAATTTCGTGGTTTCTTACGCACTTCGATACTCCCTCAGATCTCAACAAATGTATCCAACAACGTGACCCCTGCAAAGTACACAACTACATCGGTCTGGCGCCAGCAAATAGGATCGACAACCAGCAGGAGGTTCTTAATTCTAATAATTCTGGCACAATACATCGTAACGCTCAAAATATTCGCTGCCCGTGCTTCCAGCTCTCTTTTCGGTTCTTGCAGGTTTGGCAAGAAAGCTGTTCACTAGATCGGAAAGTGACCTCAAATAGTTTATCTTGATGAGCTATTCAAATATTCATTACGATGACTTGGCGATTTATCATGAAGGTTAATAGGGCGTTTAATTTCAGAAGCATTCAGATAATATTGTCGTGAGAAAAAACTGAAAATGATCTTGGCCCACGAAATCATAAAAAGCTGAACCGACAAATGAGATGTATGAGGAAATTACACAATATATGCAGAAAATGTTATAATGACATTAAGAGAACCAAGCCTGAACAGTTTGCATCAGATCGGGAGGATAGTTCTGGAAGATACCCATTGCCTCTTCTTGAGGTAAAGTTCCTAGTAATCTTTTTGTTGACTCGACAACAGCCGCAGCATTTTTTCCCGAGATGGATTTATGCTGCAATGCTTGTACGACACTGCCAACCAGTTTGGGGATGTTTGGAGAGCCTGTTACCGCAGGCGACTGGATATCAATCAGGTGGTTCAAAAACTTGTAAGCGAAAGCTGCAGCTTCGTCATCGACAACTATAGGAAGACTTTGCAGCCAGTTTTCAACGTATCTATTCACATCAGGAATGTTGCTGCCAAAAGAGTGCAATATTTTCGCTATGGCAGCACTTGCATTTTCAGTGGCTGTTTGGTTTTCGTCAGACTTGGCGTCTGGAATGCCGATCACCTGGAATAGAACCTCTAGAGAGGATACACAAAAGTCACCATACGTGGAGGGAGCATACTGGGCGCAAACACCAATTGTATAGGCTGCGGCTTGGCGAATACTTGGTTCTGGAGAAATCAAGTAGGTTGATAGTTTGGTTACAATTTCATCTTTATAAACAGCGGCATTTTCGCCACTGTATTGAATCATATCGCCAATGGCAACTAAAGCGAAAAGAGTTAGTACAATCTCAGTGTCTTGGAGATAGGTGGAAACTATGGGCCACAAACTTCGGAAATGAGACAAATACTGGCCCTTGGTGGATTTGAAAAAGGCTCCAATAGACTTATTAATCTCATCCAAGAGGTCCTCGTCAGTAAAGTCTTCATATTCTTGATCCACTTCCTCGTTATATTCATCATCTTCTGTGTGGCGCTGTCTAACACGTTCGAACACGTCTGTTAAATTAGCAGAAACTCCCTTAGTGAACCTCTCCTGTGCTTCCTCCGTCAAACATCCTTCACCCATCGTATTGATTGCATCTACCAATGCTGAATGATATATCTGTGTGATTTCTGCCATTGGCTCCGACATAATCCCAGATATTAGTTTCGAGGAAGCTGATAACCAGAGTTGTTGTACCTCATCATTCTGTAACCCAACCGCTGAGATCAAGCAAGACAATAAAACTGGTATTAAGCCCGCACCTGTTGCTCGCACACCGTCGTGAAGGTAAAAATCGATGGAAGGAATTGCTATGTCATTCATAATTTCACTGACAAATCCAGCAAATTGGCTCTTGAGTACAGTGCTATAAACTTGCAGCAGTTCCATAGCTGAAACCTTGTCGTCAAGTATGGATGTGTGTATAGCAATATGCTTACCTTGGATCTGCACTACATCCCAATCAACATACTGTTGGAAATTAGCGGCTTCTTCCTCCTCGATTAAGCTTACATCCTGTGTTGCTTTGGCCGTTTCGATTAATGGGGGGAGCACAATTGGAAGTAGAGGAACGAAATCTTCTCTTAAAATTCTGCATATCCTACTCCAGCCATGCTCCAGGTATGTTTTGATAGGATCATCATCTTGGATACCATTATTTTGGTATAGTATGAGCAAGTTGACTAATTCTTGCGAATGCTCAGAAAATTTCTCTTTTCCCACAGCTAGTGCAATGAGAGTTGCGCATTCAATGCACTTTCCCTTTAAAACCCGGTTGGCTCCATCGACATCCATTTTCAAAACGTTTATTAGCTGTGGCATCAGTGTATCGTAATATTTGATGAATTTCTTCTCCGCAGCTTCGGCAATGAAAGCAATAGTGGTTAGCGCCTGCTCTTGCACATATAGCTTGCTGCTCTGTAGTAAAGTCAGTAAGTTCGTTAAAAGACTGTCCAAGTATGGCTCTAAAATCGCTTGATTTGCATGCTCTGAAAAATTGACCAAAGCTGCTGCGGCATGCGTTTGGACCCTATCGATCGATTCATTCGTTAATTTGGAGATCAATGCAGGTAGGATTGTGTCATGGGAGGTCCTCTGAATCAGTGGGGCGAAATCTGTCGAAATCTGTCCCAGGACGTTGCAGCATCCATATTGGACCCTTGGATGAGGATCGTTAATCAAAGGTAAAACCATATCCAAAATTTTTGGGATCTCGCCTATCAAAACATCGCGGCATCCTTCGGCTGCTGATGAGAGGGCCATCAGAGCACCAAAGCGTTCTCTCCATTGAGAAGAAGAGATCATTTCTTGCAAGTATTGGAAAAGTGGAGCTGCCAAGTACTTTCCTCCTAATTTCAGAGAGATACGATCAAGAGCTTGACGTGCGTGATCATATGCAACCTCTTCTTCCTCATCTTCAGCGTCGTCCGATTCTCTCCAATCGGTCGCGTCATCATCGTCGATTGATACCTCCGTCATCATGAGGAGAGTGGCCACGATCATGGACTGTGCATAGTTTGGATTTGATTTGCACATTTGAGGGGAGTTTTCACTGAAGACAGTGAGTAGCTCTAAGGCTGTCGTTCTGGCTGGTGTTTCAAGATCTGTCAACTTGATGACTATGCTGGCAAATTGAATTAATTGGTCAAACATGTCTTTAAAGAGTTTTGGAGCGAGTTCGACCAATTCGATCAGTGATTCAAAAACAGATGCCAAAGCATCGTCTTTCCCGTCGTCGAGAAATTTAGGTAAACTGTTGAGCAGACTGGGCAGAAGAACGCCTATCTTAGACCAATGCGCCTTCGGTAGCTGCTTGAAGTAACCAACAAATGCAGTAACGGCAGCAATTTTGACGTCATCGTTAGAATCAGTAAACCCGGCTTCGAATATAGGTAAAATGTTCATCACATCAACGCTGTTGATCAGATGTGGCACGATCGAGAGGATTCTGAAGCTTGATTCCCTGAAGTTTGGGTCCTCGTTTTTGAGCGCCTCGATGAGGGTTTGCAACAATTCAGGCCATTCTGGGAGATCCTCCTGTGCACACTCCGCTATTGCATCGGAGAGCTTGTGTCTTATATTTCCAGGCCTTTCCGACACGAAGCCCTTCAGTAAAGTGGCTCTTATTTGGTTGAGACCATTTGAACTAATCTGTGTGATATTCTTAGCGATGATGACAGTCTTGGACGATGGAGGGGCTCTTAGCGCCAATTTCCTGAACAGAACGGCTGAAAGGGCAGCAGAAGTCAGATCCTGAGAAAAAGAGGCTTGCTCGGAGAAAAAAATCAAAAGCACTTCAATATTAGTTGCAGTGATCCAATCTTGGTTCAAAGTCTTCTCAGCTGCAGCACGCGTCTCATTGTCGGCAGATGCAAAGCCATGAAGAACCTTGATTAAAGTGTTATTGACCTCTTCTGGCAGCGCAGACATGTTGCAGCTTTGGTATTATCCTAACGGAGGGCTCAAAATTAGCTGCTTTGATGACCGAAACGTCACAAACTGGCTAATCAGGTTTCAACTGTGCTTTCTGGTCACCGAAATGAAGAAAACTGCACCAATATGACGCCAGTCAAGTACTCTCGTGACAAAATGTAAGTCCCCAAAACCCAAGCTCTGTCACACCCTCTTGAGGAAACTTCTAGCCATGGTTAAATCATTATTTTGTCTGCAATTGTGTTTTGTTGAAAATATTTTCACAAAAGCGAGGCCGAAACAGTACCGGTCGTCTCTTGTGACGCCGAACTGGAACTCATAAATCCGATCTGCTGCCTCTGTAGAGACGCTAAGCGGCCGACAACGACTCTGTGTATACCACTCTTCTGAGATATCACGCTGGATGACGTCCGAGAAATTCCAAGTTTGATTTGTCTCAAGGCGCAGATTTGACGGCGAGAAGCAGACACAGCAACCGAGACCTATTCCGTGCAAGAGCAGACCAATGTTTTGCCCATTCGCGTCTCCACCGGCTGTGTCAAATCTCTCTTTCCAGCCATCTTCTCATCACTGGTCGCCACAAATTGAACAACATCGATATCGTTCCCGGTTCGCGCAGGAGCGAACTTAACATACGATATACCTTGCAATAGCTTCATGTCAAGTCTCAAATATTCGACTCCCCTCTATTGCGCCGACCGCGGAAATTTGGCTCTTCTCGAATCGCGTCTGTCTCAAACCGAGCCTCTGGACCATAAAACTTTTGGTTACATTTCCAGCTCCCCGGTTTCCAGCAACTTTCCTGTCTTGTTATAGCAACTTCAGAGCTGCTCTAGTCTGGTGAAGAGAACGAGGGTCTTTATATTCGCCACGCTGGGAATTAGCCGCCAAGATCACGTGCATCATTGCGCCCTTTTTTCAGTCTGTTTTTGTGGCATATATAGTAGAAACCTCTTGGCATGAGCGTTTTACCTCGGTTGCCAATCGACGCATCTCTGCATTACCCAGCACCCTGCGGGCAGCTAATTTGTGAGTGAGTCTAGAGCTTGAGAATTCGGGAGTAGAGTATACAAGATGATGCTATATTACTCTCGAGGCCAAGTATCTCTAACATCGACTCCGGAGTTGTGAAGCCATTATGAAGGTCACAGTACCAGAGCTTGGCTGGTCTACGATGCCTTAGAACCATATATCTCAGCCGAGACAAATGAATTGCATCATTCGAAACACCATCAAACATATGTCAATGGCTGTAATGCGGCGATCGATCAGATGGAAGTTGAAGGTTCAGCTAGCCGCCGCTTTGATTATCGGGCGACCATCGCGTGATATCATCTCACACGACGGCTAGCAAACTCGAGCAATGAGTTCCGCGGACCGAAGTCCCACGGAAGCCGGATTTAAGCCACTGCTATTGTCATATCGCGTAATCAGGGCTCCAACAGCAACAAAGTGATATGCCAAGGCTTTCAGAACTTTAAGCGGAGATGAGCCGCATTTTGATCTCACTTTGGATGGAAGTAGGCATCGCTCGTTTTTCCCTGTCGCATCTCGCGTTTGATTTGTCATACTTAAGAGCTGATTAAAGCGGTTACCGTTGCATTAAGAAAACTTTTAACTGAACGGCAGGATTAGTATTAGACACCCGTAGTGAAGCGAAGTGAACTGGAATTGACTGAAGCAGACCGGTGATGGGGAAAAACGCTTTGAAGGGTGCTTCCACCGACTCCACGGGATCAAGCTACAGGTCTACTCCTGAGGACAAATCTGGTTCGAGGAGAAGTTCCGTGGAAGCCAAGCTATCGTACAACGATGCTTCTCAGGAGAACCAGGAACTCTCTGGAACGGGGGAGTACATCGTCAATCGCAACAGGCCAGAAACGTTTCTGAACAGTGATGACCTGGAAAAGGTTACTCAATCAGACGTTTACGCACAGAAACGGTTGTTTTCTTTTCTGCATAGAAAGAAGTTGCCACTTGTGCCCGAAAAAGATGATGAGAGAAGGACGTTCCCTATGCATCGTGCTAATTATTTATCGAGGGTTTTCCTGTGGTGGGTGATCCCGATAATACGAGTCGGCTACAAGAGAACGGTGCAGCCGAATGATCTTTTTAAGATGGACGAGAGGATGTCCATTGAGAAATTATTTGACTCTTTTGACAGAAACATGAGATATTATTTTGATAAATCTCGAAGACAATACCTAGAGAAGAATCCCGGCGCTACCGAAGAAGAAGTACTCGCTAATGCGAGACTCCCCAGATTAACAACGCTAAGAGCTTTATATTTCACATTTCAACGCCAATATCTGTGGGCTGTTTTGTGTGCCATCCTTGCGAACTGTACTTCTGGTTTTAATCCCATGATCACCAAGCGCTTAATTGAGTTTGTTGAGAAAAAGGCTTTGATGCCTCATTTACCTGTCAACAGCGGCGTAGGTTATGCTATTGGTGCATGTCTAATGCTGTTGTTGAACGGTATTTTCTTCAATCATTTCTTTTTGGCTTCTCAAACCATCGGCGTGCAGGCCAAATCCGTTTTAACTAAAGCCGCACTGAACAAAATGTTTCATGCATCAGCTTATGCTAGGCATAAGTATCCTAACGGTAAGGTTACTTCATTCGTTACTACTGATTTATCGAGAATTGAGTTTGCCCTTTCGTTTCAACCATTCCTGGCCGGCTTTCCAGCTATCTTTGCCATTTGCATCGTATTATTGATTGTCAATGTTGGCCCAATAGCCTTGGTGGGTATTGGTGTTTTCATTTTGATGTTTTTCCTAACTCTTTTTGCCTTTAAAATCGTCATTGAGTTGAGGATGAAATCCAACAAACTGACTGACTCTAGGGTGACTATTATGAGAGAGCTTCTCAACAATATGAAAATGGTCAAGTATTATGCGTGGGAGGATGCTTACGAAAAAAATGTCAGAGATATAAGATCGAAAGAGATCAGTAAAGTGCGGAACATGTTGTATACAAGGAACTTCATGATTGGTTTAGCACTTTCATTACCTAATATCGCATCGCTCGTGACCTTCTTGGCCATGTATAAGGTTAACCGTGGTGGCAGATCTCCAGGAAATATCTTCGCTTCTCTTTCATTGTTTCAAGTGCTGAGTCTGCAGATGTTCTTTTTACCCATATCTATTGCAACTGGTATTGACATGATCCTTGGACTTGGTAGGTTACAAGATTTGCTTGAGGCTCCCGAAGAACGGACTGACAATGTTGAGAGCATTCGTCCCACGTCTGATATGCCCAAAAATGTAGTACTGAGAATGACTGATGCATCTTTTGAATGGGAAGACTTTGAGGTTAATGACTTAGCAGAGGAGAAAAAGAAGCTACAGAATAGCTCAGCCAAGAAATCACGTAAGAAAAATTCAAAAAGCGACGAAGAACCACAGTCATCTAAAATCGACAACAGTCATCAAAGCGAGGCTAAGGAGAAGAAATCATTTCATGGTTTTAACTGCTTGAATTTCGAAATAGAGAAAGGAGAATTTATCATGGTGACAGGTCCCATCGGGACTGGTAAGACATCTTTATTGAATGCGATGGCTGGCTTTATGCGTAGGATATCTGGGAATGTAGAGGTCAATGGTGATTTGCTTATGTGCGGTTATCCCTGGATTCAGAACGCGACTGTGCGTGATAATATACTGTTTGGCTCACCATTTGACGAAAAACGCTTTAAAGAGGTCATTCGTGTTTGTTCCTTGCAAGCAGATATTGATATGTTACCAGCAGGAGATATGACTGAAATCGGTGAACGCGGTATAACCTTGTCTGGAGGTCAGAAGGCGCGGATAAACTTGGCTAGAAGTGTTTACAAACAGAAGGATATTTTCTTATTCGATGATGTTTTGAGCGCTGTGGATTCCCGGGTCGGAAAGCACATTATGGATGAATGCATGCTAGGTCTACTTCAAAACAAAACCAGAATTTTGGCCACTCACCAATTATCATTAATTGAGAAGGCTTCTCGTATTATTGTGCTGGGAGCCGACGGATCATTTGAGATCGGAAAGTTGGAAGATCTCAAACAAACAAATCTCACTTTAAAGAACCTGCTCCAGTTTGCCGCCCAAAAGTCGGAAGCTGAGGAGACTGATGAGGCGGAGCAAGAAGGTTTAGGCGATGCAGAGACTGAGTTGAACAAAGAAAGAACGAAAGATTGGTCCGAACTACAAAAGCAGCTCAGTAAGAGATCTAAAGAAGTGGAAGTTAGTGGTCGTTTAACTTCTAAGGAGGAGCGGGCTGTCAATAGCTTAAAATTGAACGTCTACAAGAAATACATTGAGGCAGCTGTCGGGAAATGGGGTTTCTTGGCCATTCCAGGTTACTTGTTTTTAGTCGTCGCTACAACTTTCTGCTCCCTTTTCTCATCTGTGTGGTTGTCTTACTGGACAGAACAGAAGTTCGCCAATAGATCAGCAAGTTTCTACATGGGTTTATACTCATTTTTCGTCTTTGGCGGGTTTCTTTTCATGACTGGCCAATTCACAATGCTTTGTTATATGGGGGTTCGAGCTTCTAAAAGATTGAACTTGCAAGCAGTTGGCAGAATTTTGCATACATCTATGGCCTATCTTGATACTACACCGATCGGTAGAATTCTCAATCGTTTCACCAAGGACACGGACAGCTTAGATAACGAGTTGATGGAATCACTGCGTTTGTTCATGACCCAATTCGCGAATATTGTAGGGGTATGTGTTCTGTGCATTGTTTACCTGCCTTGGTTCGCTATTGCGGTACCCTTTCTAGTGCTATTCTTTGTTCTTATTGCAAATCACTATCAGGCCACTGGTAGAGAGGTTAAGAGACTGGAAGCTGTGCAACGCTCTTTTGTTTACAATAATTTCAATGAGGTGCTTGGGGGCATGGATACAATAAAAGCTTACCGGAACCAAGAAAGGTTCCTTGTTAAAACTGACTTTTTGATCAACAAAACGAATGAAGCGGGATACTTGGTGGTTGCCCTCCAGAGGTGGGTCGCTATCTTTTTGGATATGGTCGCTATAGCGTTTGCCCTGATAATTACTCTACTTTGTGTTACGCGACAATTTCATATTTCAGCTGCATCGACTGGTGTCTTGTTGACCTATGTTTTACAGCTCCCAGGTCTTTTGAACACCATCCTAAGAGCTTTTACTCAAACAGAGAATGACATGAACAGTGCGGAGAGGTTGGTCGCCTATGCAACGGATTTGCCGTTGGAGGCCGACTACAAGATCCCTGAAAGTTCTCCTCCGGAAAATTGGCCTTCTGAGGGCGAGATTATCTTCGAAGAAGTATCTTTTGCGTACAGGCCTGGATTGCCAGTTGTTTTGCATAATCTAAACTTGCAGATCAAAAGAGGAGAAAAGATAGGAATATGTGGACGCACAGGTGCTGGTAAATCAACGATCATGAGTGCACTTTATAGGATCAATGAGTTGGCAGATGGTAGAATCTTAATTGACGGAATCGATATTAGCAAGATAGGTCTTTATGATCTACGACGCAAGCTTTCGATCATTCCCCAAGATCCTGTGCTTTTCAGGGGCACGATCAGAAAGAATTTAGATCCTTTCCAAGAAAGTTCTGATGATAAGCTTTGGGAGGCCTTGGTCAACGGAGGCATAATCACTGCGGCGGAACTGGATGTCGTGCAGAAACAAAAACCCGACGAAAGCGGGTCGCTGTCAAATTTGCACAAATTCCATTTGGATCAGAAGGTGGAAGAAGAGGGAAGCAATTTCTCGCTAGGGGAGAGACAATTGCTTGCTTTGGCTAGAGCACTTGTTCGTCAATCTAAGATTTTAATTTTGGATGAAGCGACCTCATCAGTTGATTATGAAACTGATAACAAAATTCAATCGCGAATCTCGGCATCCTTCGGAAACTGTACCATTCTTTGTATCGCTCACCGTCTAAAGACCATTTTGTCCTATGACCGAATCCTTGTACTTGACAAAGGTGAGATTGCAGAGCTTGATACGCCTAAAGCTCTTTATGAAAGAACCGACGGCATCTTCAGGGAAATGTGTAACAGATCTGGTTTAACCGAGGCCGATTTTAATTGAATCGTAATTAATTTGTCTTAGCATCTTAGATTACATTTAATATTTATTGAGCCGAAAAACACTTCGGCTTCAATCAGAAGGAATTTGAATTTGCAGTATGCTAAGCAATGACGCATGTCAAAATTGTGGGTTGCTGTTACGAATAGTCAGAACATGCATTCCTCTGTCTAACTAGGCATCAAATAACGAACTCTTTCGTCGTACATATTCAGATATATATTTGCGCAACTCATTTGAGAGATATAATGTACAGGTATGCAACCATGAGAGCCTCTGAGAAGCAGTAGAATCTGGACAGAGAATCATCACTAAAATTAACGACGACCAGCGGTTGGGTTCAAGCGTTCTTTTGCAATTTTTACTTCCTTGTTCAATTTCAAGGCGACCTCTTCCAATTTAGTTATTTCGTCGCCTTCAACAATAACGGTGCTCTTGTTTCCGTCCAATCTAGCGTCAATGTCATATTCTGCAATGACAAACTCCATAATCTCCACGACCTTTTCCTGTGGAACGTTAAAGAGTTCTGATAGTTTGCTCAAAGAAATTTTGTCGTAGAACCTCTTATAAGTGAAAAAGAATGTTTTCAATGATCCGATTTGAACCCTCTCGGCAAGGCTCTCCAACACAGTGTCTGCATTGGATAACAACTTCCATGTAGGGATGGACCTCAAGTAAAAGTTACACTTTTTCCAATCACCCTTCTGCATCGACTTAGCAGCATGCAAAACATAGTCTCTCAGTGTCTCCGGTGGCCCCTGGAATGCCGATTTATCATAGTGCTCTAAGGCGCGGCGAATGGATTTCTGGGAGTAGGGAATTCTTTTCACTTTGATGCCCGAATAGAATGCCGTCATCTGGGGTACTTCTATCAAAAGCGAGCATGTCATGAAAACAAGATCGATTAGATCTAGGTTGATATGTTGATGGTAAGGCAAGCACAGTTGTTCACGTTCATCTGCACTAGTTGACGATCCCACATTAGCCGAGATCCTTTGCAATGTTTGTTGACCGAGGATCTCGCGCAAATGCGAGCTTGCTAGCAATTCGTTTAGAACCTGATGACAGTCTTCAATCAAGCATAGTTTAAATGCTGCCAAACCAAGTTGCACAACCACTCTGTTGAATAGAATTTGCAGGGAAGGATCAGAATTGTTGATATAGGTCTGAACTTTCGATTCAATCAACATATCTTTGGCGGTGCTGAAATCAATATTCAAGGCAGTGAAGTACACTTGATAAAGCACGGCACGCTTCCGTAACCCACCATTCTTATGTTTGCGTAAACTGTCAGCTAATGTTCCAACTAGGTTCGTGACATACTTGTCATCGGCGATACCATTGAAAGGAACATAACTGGAAGTGAAATTAGATGGCAGACTTTTCCAAGCGTTGCTCTCGATTATGCTAATCAGCGAGGTTGATTTGTAGTAGATGTGATCCAACCTTTTAACCAAAGGACGTGCCAAAAGTCTTTCCCTTTCTTCTTCGGGAAGAGTAGCCTCGAGGTAAATTTGTGTCCTCAAAATCAAATTGTAAATTAATTGCTCATCTCTTAGGCGGACCAAATAATCACTTGAGTGGGGATCAGTGTTCAACAAAGATTTGTTAAATTCATCATCAAGCCTCTCAACAAATGAGAAAACAGAGCCCAAAATCTTCTTAACTCCGTTAGCGTCGGCTTGGGGCTCATCCTCGATGAACTCGTTCCGCTCAGCCAACTCTGAAACCTGATAAGTATCGATGTGCTCATTCAGTATCTCTAAAAGTCTGAGTGTTTCGCTGTAAGCTGCCTTCCATTGCTCAATTGGCTGATACGAAAGATTTGCAGAAGCGTCGAACCTGATTGGAATTAGAGTTAGATAAGCCATTATCGTCTCGTAAGGTGTTTTGGCGATCTCGAGCAATTCCTGCATAGTCTTGATTAAACCATATTGGTCAACACTTTTCTTACCTCTAGTATCCAACACGATTCGTAGAGCGGAGAAAAATCCAACTTCCGAGGAAGCTGTGGCCAAAGATGACAGGTTAATACCTTTCTTACCGAAAATTGGAGTTGCCTCACGGTCTTCGGCGCCAAGATCGGCAGTATTTTCCTTATCGAAGGATTCTGGGTTCTCTCTAAATTTAGCAAGCAAACCCTCGTTTTCCCTTGCCACCTTTCTAACTCTTTGCTTTGTCGTGTTGTAGGCCCTGGCAACAGCCTTGTTTTTGATATCGGCTTGCTCTGCGTCTGTCACCGCATCCTCGATCTGCGCCAAGACCTTGATGAAAATGTTTGGGGTACCGTAGTTCTGTTGTTGGGCTCTGATCAGGAGACGTGAGATATTGTCCAGCTCTGCCAAGATCGTCACCCAGTCCTGCGTCATTTCAGCATTCTCGATACTTGAGTAGACGGCTTGCATCTCATCCAACAACTTCTCCTTGGCCGACTTGACCACTTTCTTGCCTTCATCCTCCGATTCCGAATCTGAATAGTTGGCACCTTTCAAGAATTTGTTAGTCCCACCCTTTCTGAACTCTGCTTTCTTGAACCAATCGGGTCCGTAAGGTCTGCCCTCCGAATCATCCGAGTCGATGTCAGACTCAGACTCAGAATCGTTGAAAAAGGAATCATCGGATTCCTCCTCCCCTTCGCTCAAAGAAGAATTTAGTGATTCCTCATCAGATGAGGACAGTAAGTCCTCTTCTGATGATGAACTTGCACTATCATAGTCATAATTGGCTGCAAAAAAACGAGACATGGTTCCACAATAGTGTATGACTTCGATTCTAGCTCCCGTGAACGATCTCTAGACCTGCCTTTGTGCTATAGTGATGGTACTTTCTTTCCCTCATCTCTAACCGTTCACTGCCCTGGTAAAATTTTTCCGTACCGCATCGACAGGCTTGTTCAATGAGTAACCGGGTAATAGCTCTGCTCCAACTCGGTAGCGCCATTTCGAGTAATGGGTATGCGCGAAACCCACTCATCGTAGAGAGTGTGAGTAATTATGAGTTTATCACTATTCACAAATTGGGTAGTTTCTGAGTATTATTCGTGGGTCACGATTTAGGATGTATTACTTTACACGAAATTTAGCGAAGCATCTAGGATTCACACTTAAGGTGTGTCTGTCAGCCCACAGGTGTAGGACTATCTGTAGCCTGTCGAAGAGAATCCTCGGGTGTCCGGGGAGCAGTGGGAGTTTCTGGAGACCAGGATTCTTGTGGCCATTCTTCAAAAATGGCATCGTCGCTGTCTTCTCGCTCGTGGTCTGGAACGTCCGGAAGAGAGTCAACGTAAGTAGTATCGTCAAGGTTAATATCGAAATCATCATCATCCAAGATAGCATCGGATACTAGGCCGCCATTATAAAAACCAAAATTTGAAAATCGATCCCTTAAAATCATCAACGTTCCTATGTTATTGTGACTTAAACGTGCTCGATCTTTCCTAACAACCCTGCCAGCGAGCGAGAAACACCTTTCCACATCACAGGAGGTAAACTTGGTGTAGAACAAAGACATTGCCAATTTAAAAAGCATCGGATAAGTATGGCGGTAGTCATACCACCATTTTATCGCTTCCTGTCTAGAGTTTCCTGCGATTACAGGCTCTCTCTGATATTTTACCCATTCTTCAAGACTTCCATCATTGCACTCAGCTTCCATGGCAGCCGATCCGGTATGCCTCGACGGATCAGGTGCGACACGTATATTAAACGACAGCAGGTTTTTATGGCTAGGAGCTTTAGGAATCTTTTTCCGCTCCTGTTCCGTAACACAGCTAAACCTCTGTACTTTCAGGTAGTTGCGCATGAATGAGTTAACTTCGCTTATTCTAACCGTGAACTCCTCGTCTTCCATTATTTCATAAAGCTTGTCTTGTTTTGCCGTTGGATCTAGGATCACTGCAACGTAGAACAAAGGATTCACCTGGATATGAGATAAGTAGTCTTGGTAGCAGCCGTAGGAATCTTTGATTGCTTGAAGAACAATTCTTTTATCATCCAAAGATAGATACTCTGGGCCATTGAAATAAGAGAAATCCATACCTGGAGTTTTAGGAATATGGTTTCCGGCAAACGCACTCAAGCACAGTTTGTAGTAGTGACCTAGTAGGTAGTAAAGAGGAACGCCTTGAGGGAGATTGTTAATCTCATCATTCTGAAATGTGAAATTCAGTTCACCGAATATATCACAGCACTCAACGAAGTATGTCAGCATTTGAATTGTCTTTTCCTCAAATGCTATGATACTCTGGACTCGATTGATGATGTGAGTATGGGATTCTGTGTCGAGTGCTTCGAACCATTTCGAATAGGCTGCATAATTTTGTAAAAAAACAGTAACTTGTCTCCAGGTATAAATCCATCTGGTTTGTGATTCATATGGTATAAGTGGTATACCATGTTCTTTCAAACTTGCATTGACCGCAGTTGAGCGCCTCATGATTTTCGCCAGCTTGGTCACTTTACTGAAGGCGTCGGCAAATAAGAGGTCTTCACACAAACTCTTTATGATTCTCCCGAAGATCAAATTTAACACATGGTTAGCGCAACGGATAAAGCGAACTTTGCCCAACATTTGATGTCCAGAAGGCTTTATTGTGTTCAAGTAGTCATAGACAAGACTCTTGTGAAAAGACTCATTATTTGTAGCGTTGTCCATGGTTATAGTTCCAAGCTTGTCAACAAGGTCATGTCTATGTAAAATCTCCTTGAAAACCTTGTATATGTTTAAACCAGTGTGTCGCTTATGCCCCAGACTAACAAACTCTAGTAAATGACAGTTGCGGGATTCCCCTCGGTTGTTCAGTAGAATTTTCGCATCATTGGCCAGTTCCAGTGATTCCATATTGAGGATATTCGGAGCAAAAGAAACCATTACCGCGAGAAATGAAATATTGCTAGGAGAGGTCCATATATCCAACTGAATATTAACCATGGTGGTGTCTTTTAAGTTGTAATGCAGCGTCTCATTCAGGTATCTTTTAAAAAGGTTAATTTTGGTCGATAGCGTTGTTCTTGATTGGATGAAGGCATTGGCTGCGTGCCTTCGGTTTATCATCCCCCAACTTAGAAGCCTTACAAAGTTGAAGGGTAAAAAGCCCTCCGATATCAAAAGTAGCGTTTCTAGAATCTCAGGGTTTTTCTGGCATTCCTGCACCAGAGAGTCGCTCAGTCTGAGCGACTTCGATCTCCTGGGAAGCATATCCAGAGTTTGCTCTTTGCTTACTTTCGGTTTCTTGCTCTTTATAGCACTGGGATGGACAGCAGTAATATGCTTTGACAAGTTTCCGGTCGATTCTCCCTCTTTAAACATCTTCCCACAGTAAATACATTTGGCTCTCTTTTTGTTGTTCAAATTCAGGAGGGTAAAATGTATCTTGAAAGATGATCGCTCCATCCAACGTGAGGGGCTTTTCTTTGGACTTTTCTTGACCTTCAACGTTGTGTTCGGGGTAGATCTGACCATTTCAGCTGGTGTTGCCGGGCATGAACGCGAAGGAATAGGAGCGCTTAGGCTTGAAGTATTTGTAAACGGCATATCTTGCTGGATAACAATCGGGGTTGCATGAGTGCTAGCACCTGACATATTTTCACACTGATGATTTATATGATGATCTCTTGTAAGTAACGACCAAAGTTGTGAAGTTTTCTGATGTTGACGCGTTTTCGCCAAAATTTATACTTCACGCGTTGATTTAGGGTTTCTGACCCTATGAGGTGCCCTGAGACTCGGGATTGATCTGAAACTATACTAGACAGTACTCTATGGATCGAATTACCTATCATCCTTTGAATACAGTGAGTCTGAATTGTTTTCTTATAAAAGTGTTAAATGTTTTATAAAAGTGTGTTAAGCGGCTAAACATGAATTGATTGATGTTGTTGCAGCCTCTTGAAAAACGTATAAATTGCAAACGGGTAGGCAATCAGGTAAATATATTTCTCAAAAATGAGTACTCAAACAAAATCACGTCAATAACGAGGTCCGGTTTCAAGTACTCGATGATCGTAAATAAAGAGAAATAGCAGGTAACCCGTTAATTCCGTACATTATGATACTCATTGAACAAGCCTGCGCATCGATGAAAAATCATCTTACACGTAACTGAGAATAATACCGATTTCGAGCCATCGAACCAAGGTGGGTCGTAAGGTAGACCTTAGCTGGGGCTACATCGGTTGGTGGATCCCGGACCGCCAACACAGGTGCCGGCTAATGTCTTGTTCAAAAAGGGCTTTAAAAGAGCTATATACGGTCCATTCGCGGGCCAGAAGAATCAAGAAAAAACGTAGTGGGATATCATAAGTAGTAGCAGCGGGGGGCCGGCGAGACCGCTTAATCGAAGCTGCAGGTTATGTTGTACTTCAAACTCTTGTCCGAGGTCCAGATACCCCAGTGCTTCTCGACGTCGGAGATACCAGAGGTGTCTGGCTTCCAGTCCTCGTCGAAGGCCTCGAAGGCGATCACGTTGACGCCCCAGCCTCTCATGGCGCAAACGCCCTCCTGCCAGAACTGCTGCGCATTCTGGACGGATGGGTAGGCAGCTCCGAAGTTGGTTCCGCCGGTTGGCCAGCCAGTCTCACCGACCCAGAAGCTGATGTCGGTGGTGCCCTTGACGGTCTGGATGGTCTGCAACGCCTGCATGATGTCGTCGAAGAAGGAGTACGAGGCGTTGTTCATCGCCTGGCCTTGCCAGTACGAGAAGGCGTTGGCCATCACGATGTCACTGGCCTCGATGGCTGGCGCATTGTAACCTGCGACCAGCACGTTCCAGGAGTCGACGGTACCGACCTGCACACCGGAGTACGACTTGCCGTCGGAGCCCTGGATGCCGGCGACAGTGCTCTTGACGTCGTTGATCTTGTCGGCCAGCTCAGGCGCGGTGAGATCCCCACGGTACAGCGCCTCGGAGCCGACAAGAATACCGGCAACCGTGGAGGTCTTTAACTCCGGCAAGTATGTCTTCAACGCGTTCTTCTCGGCCTCGAAGTGCGCGTCGTCGTTGGGCCACACCCCCAAGAACACACGGAAGCCCTTGTTTTCCACAGCAGGGCCCAGGTTCTGCAACGTGTTGCAGTCGGACACCGCATAGATCTTCACAACGTCGCCGTATGGCTTCAACACATCCAAGTCTGCCTCGAAGTCAGACGTGCTCTTACAGGTGCCGTCGTTGTTTTTCACACCCAGGTTGAAACCCAGGTCGCCGACGGCGGCGACCTGCGTGGCAGCTAGCAGCAATCCAGTAGCGAGAGTAGAGAAACGCATCGTAGGCTTGATCTATGTTTGCAGCGATCTTGTTTCTTTGATCGACTCTTTAAAAGTGAGATCTTTTCTCGATCAACTTCCAACCTGCCTTTGTTTATGACGTCTTCTAAGGAGCGTCGTGAAAAATTTATACGAGGGCCCACTAAAAATAGATCTACATAGTGAAGAGCTCGATTGGCCCGCGATCTGAGTGTCTGAAGGCTGCATGCCTAGAGGGTGGCGACGAGGGCCAGGGAGATCATGCAGCAGTCCTGGATGGGGACGAGACCCTGGGGGGCGGAGCCCGGCAGCCGCAATTGGCCGTCGAAGAACTGGTGGGCGCCGTCACAGCCGTCGAATTGGTGCTTTGATTGCTGGAAACTAGCGTTGATGTGGTCCCATCTGCCGCAAACGAGGAGCACGTTGGCGGGGGGCGCGGAGGCGCGATCGTCGTCGGGTCTCACGATGCGCGCGACATACGGAAGCTTGGTTTCGACCTTGCGGTGCTTGGTCAGCTGGTCGCTGTAGTAGTAGTCGCCGCTGTTGGCCCAGATGGCCTGGGAGTAGCCGTTGGGCAGCGCGCACTCGGTGAAGACGGAGCCGAAGCTCTTGGCAACGCGCACGTGGTAGCCGTACGAGGCCTGAGCACCTACAAAGTCGCCGTAGGCCTCCTGCGGCGACACCACGCGGTGCTCGACGGTGTCGACGGTGACACGCACGTTGACCGGGACAAGCTGCGCCTTGAGCTCCAGCGGCTCTGCTTTGCCGATGCTGATGTACTTGGTCTGCTTGAACTCCTTGCCCTTCTTGGCCGTGCTGCCGGAGCCCGGCTTGCTCATTCTGATGGCAAGACCCTCCCGGTAGCGGCCCCTGTCCTGCCCGAGGTGTCGCATGAAGGGCAGCGACGAGAGTCGGGGCAGTTTACTGGCTTCTTTGAAGTATCTTCTGTATTGTTTCTTGAACACCGTGTTCACCAGGTACGGAGGGGTGACGAAGTACTGTAGAAGAGAGGCAATCAGCATCGCATCGGAGAGCGAGTTCTGGTGTTTAGTTTCTCTGTTGCCCTTCTGACCAAGATCTAGTATCACTATCTCGCCAACGTTGAATATCGTCGCCGCCTTGGCAACCTGGTAAACAGCAGACGTTATCTGCTCCAAATTTCGGCAGTTGGCCAGTATTGTCGTCGGTATGCATAAACTGTAATTGACCGTCTTCGACAGTACCTTAATTGTTTTCTTCAGTTTCGAGATCTGGCTAGCGGCGTTGCGCGCTTTCTTCGACGTGCGATCTGCATCTGGCTTGCTCACACGCTTGGGAGGCATGACTGGCTGCTATAACAAACACAGTACCGACTTGAAGCCTTGCAATCTGAGCGACTGTTCAGCTCATCGCTGATTCAAAATTTCTTCACTGCGATTCAAACTCCGTAAGTAATGATCCTTCGATAGATAGATGTACATAACTGGGATTATGGGCCATCCGAGTTGAGTGGTTTCTCCCGCTTGTCGTCTTCTTCATCGTCTTCATCGTCTTCATCGTCTTCGTCGTCTTCATCTTCATCGTCTTCATCATCGTCGTCGTCCCGCAATCGCCTGCTCTGAAGAGCCTCCTTCAGGTTATAGTGCTTTTTCCTCATTTCTTCAAAACGTCTTGCGTGCTCATCTCTATCTGGTTGAGGATCGGTTACCGACTCGCTACTCGCAGCCTCGGTTTTAGTCTCGAGCACAGGTCCCGAACTTGGATCCAAAGAGAAGTTTTGCAACTCTGCCTCGTCTTCATCGTCATCCTTGTAATACTCACCGTTCGGGTCAATCGCTCCCTGATATGGTGTCTTTGGTTCATCAATATGGATATCTTGGTACTGCTGCTTAGTGAGTTCATTTGCAGCCAGGTTCTTTTGGTTCCACTGCAAACGCTCTTCAGCATCCTGCTGGTGCTTCAGCGACAGCGTATCCTTGGGAAGAACGTGGGAGCCCCCGGCTCTTGCTAGCCCTTCGCGTTTCTTTGATGTTAGCTTGGCATTCAGCTGGGTATTCATCAAAACCTGTTTTCTGAACTCCGAAATAGATTCCTCGTTATCGGAAACTGCTTGGTTCGCAGGAAGTGGGTTTTTCAGTATCCCTCCCATCACTTAGACAATGATTCGAGACTCTAGACCTTGGTCTGGGTTCCTTGTAGGTAGCCAGAGTCTCAGTCATAGCGATGTATACGTAGGACCCCCTTCTTACTGTACTTCCCTATGCACCGGGTAATGCCTATTGCTGGCGCTCCAGAGATACTATACAGGATAATATGCCTTAGTTCTACATAATGGTTGGCTGGCCTCCTGCTCAGCTTTTGCGTGGGTCATCAGTAAATCTTCTTCTTCTCATCTACCGATAATTCTCCAGCACCAGTGTTGGTGACCAGCAGTAGACCTCCAATGATGCTTAGGTTCTGGTAGAATTCGTACTTGAGGAAATCCCTCTTAGTCTGGTCGTAGAACCAGTAGTTGTTGAGGGTGACATTGTAGAAAGTCAGAATGAGACCCAGCATTATTGATGCAAGCTTGGTCTTGTACCCGATAGCGAAGCAGATGGTAAACACGATGGTCAGGAAGACTGTGAGCCATGATTTGCTGAATGTGAATGCGATAAACATGAGAACAATGAGCAACCTTCCGGCAAACAAAAGATAGCCCTTAGTCCTGCCATCCTTTGGGTTTAGTTCCGGCAGCATACCGAAGGTAGTTTTGTTTTGAACAATGGAATCACTGAATGCGATCAACAGCCCACCAATGACACTGATGTTTCTCAGAACAAATGAAGAGCCAGTGAACAAACCGTAGATCAACGCCTGAAGTATAATGCATCCGCACAAAATCCCGGTGGCATACACCGTTTGCTTGCGCAACACAAGCAAAGTCGCACCGATTAGCATAGAGACAGTCACGAGGATCAAGAACAGCACGACAAAGAAGTAAGGGTAGTGCTTCCACTTGTGCAAATAAAAGATCTGATCCGACCACTGCGACACGATACGAAACGAATCCTCATAGAATGTTGCAGTAATGAAAAATCTGGCAATCCCCGGAATGTACGGTCTCAGTTTCTGCGCCAAAGCATGGTCCGTCAAGTTCTCGATCTGCTTGCTGTATGCCTCCACGCTTTTCATCACATTCTGCAAACTGAATCCACCAGATGATCCATCTCTGCGGACAGCAAACGCGCCGTACCCGTTTCCTTGACGACTGGGAGCCGCAGCACCATTCAAGTTGCTCAAAGACCCTCTATACGACATTATCACACCAAAATCAACGCTCAATGGCTCGTTCTGCCCCCTCTTCAGACCTCAGACTATGTGCAAACTACACTTCCTTTGAGCTATCCAGCTTGTCCTTTAGACTGAAAACCTCAAAGCTAAAAGTGTCCGGCGCTCTCTTAAGAAAAAGAGCCCGGACAGTGATTGTCTATAGAATTAGATACGACTACAAGTAGTAAGATAGAACGCTAGCAGGCAGCTTGCCAGCGTCGCTGAGAGACTTGGAAATCTCTTGCAAGATCTGCCTTGTGGAGGCTGGGTCGCTTTTGATCTTTTCCGCGACGGAGACCAGTTGCTCGTCGTCCAAAGAGTCGACGATGAAGCCGGTCTGTTCATCAATGGTGGCAGCATTTGCCGCATCACCAAAGTAGTCTGCGTCCTTTGGTGCCCCACGAATGGTTCTCTTGTTCTTCTTTTTAGCGGCCTTAGCTGCTTCCTTAGCCTTCTTCTTGTCGACCTTGGCAGCAGCGGAGGCGGCGGCCTCGGCTTCGGCCTTGAGTTTGGCCTCAGCAGCAGCCTTGGCTGCAGCTTCAGCCTCAGCTCTGGCTCCGGCCTCACGTTCCCACTTTCTTCTCTCCTTCTCCTTCTTCTCCTCCTCCTTGAATTTCTTGATACGTGGGTCCTCGTTTGCGGCTCTCTCAACCAGCTTGACTAATCTTGCGTTGTCCGCAGTCTTCTTCTTGTCTCTGGCAGCCTTGTTCTTTCTCTCGGTGTAACGCTTCTGGTCTCTGTTGGAGGAGTCGTCTGGGACATCTTCGTCCAAGAACTCAAAGGTCCTCCATGAGTCGAATCTGTGCCAGAAGGAGTAGAATTGCTCAACCTCTTTCTTTGGAGTGTCCATGTCACCTAGCGGTGGGACGGGGGTCTTCTTAGAGAAACGAGCCTCTGCGGCAAAGACGGGACCCCAGGCCTCGAAAAAATCGTATTCGGTACCCTTCTTTGGCGGCTCGACGTCTGCGTTGAAGTCACAGGAGTCATACTGAGCTCTCTTAGTGGGGTCAGTCAACGTTTCATACGCCTTTTGAATAATCTTGAAGAATCCGTCTTGCTCCAAGCCGGCACCAGAGGCTGACTTCTTGTCGGGATGGTGCTTCAACACCTGCTTTCTGTGGGCCTTGATGATCTGTGTGTTGGTGGCTCTGTAACGCAACTTCGACAACCCCATAGCAGCATACAAGTCGGCAGTCTTCCAGTCTCTTGGATCATGCTCCAATAGGGACTCGTCGGTCAATTCGTCATCGAAAAGCAACTCGTCAGGGTCATTGTTGGACTCATCGACCCTCTTGACATTTTGTTCAGCTTGGATTTTCTCAAACTCCGACCAGGTGTGGTTTCTCAAGGTTCTCTGAGCATGGTGCAAGAAGTGTTTCCCAACAGGTTCAACTGGGCGACGAATAGCTTCGGACTTCTTTGCATCGGCAATAACATTGACAGTAATGTCAGACTTTAGTTCAGGAAGAGTGAGCATGATCAGACCTGCTTAACTTGTCTATTTTGCAAATGCTTTAAAGTGGTGGAAAATTTTATACAGGATTTTTTCACTCCTACTAAAGGGCAGATAGACGTTCGATGAGATTGAAAAATGCCAGTAATTGGACCGCAGACGATGTAAATTGTCACCTAGGAAAAGATCTTATCAATTATGGGTAGCGTCCAGACTCAGGAGCTTGTCATTTTTAGCGACAATTCGGTTCTTTCGAAGGAATTATGCTCAGGAGGAAGCCACAACCTTATCACGATAACTTCGAGTCCCTCTAATTCGCCGTTCTGGCTGATAAACGCGCTGGTAGAATCGAAAATAACAGGGTCTCCACACTCTTTGAGTGGTGCTTCTCAGCCTGCTCCCCATGGAACATCGTCAGATCTGCCTGTTACGATCGGATCCTTCATACATAATGGAAGGCAGTTCACTGATGTACTGAAAAAGCTGAAGATTGACGCAAACTCATACCGTGTAGTCGATCTGCTTACGGACTTCGTAGCCAAAAACATTGGTAAGCCAAGGGCGAAAGTGCTGTCGGAACTTTTGGATGCCTTCACAGAAGCACCTTCGTCAATGATAGTCCTGGAGCAGCCGGAGATACTTTTGACGCTGCTAGACGGCCTGACAAGCGATGAATTGCACCGAAAGTTCATTTTGCCTCTCATGACGAAATGTGGGATACTGTTGATATCAACAAACATATGTTACAGTCTCGATGGAGATAATAGAGATTCAGTACAGTTCGCCAGATTTGCGTCGGGTTGCCTTTACAAGTCAATAGCAGTTCTTTCGTTGAGACCACTAGAAACTGGCCGGGCTACGGATGTGACTGGTTCACTACGAATAACCAGAGGAGGCACTTCTTCGACTCAGATCTCTTGCCATGTTGTTGAGAACGAATACCTGTATCTAAACCAACGAGACAGTACGAAATTGTTCTATAGATGACCGGCTAATTTACGTATCGGGTCAGTCGGCTCCTCCTAGCTCTTATTATTCTATCTAATTTGAACTCAACTGATGATCTTGTCCTTATCAGTGACAATACAGGCCAAGTACTTTGCTCTCCACACGTTATCCCATATGGGATATTATCTAGTTGACCCTCGATAATCCTGGTCAAAGATAAACTTTTCATTCTCGGAACAATGGTGATTTCGGTGGCTGACCTTGGGGTCTTCTCATCGATAGTTAGTCTCTTGATCCACGAGCTGAGCAGACCCAAGTTATCTAACATCTCCATCCTATGGCGAAATTCCATGGTTGCGATATTCTTAAGCTTTCTCTCCAGATGGTACTTGAATTTGAAGGCTAGAGGTTCCATTTCGGTGAAATTCAGCTGAGGAAATCCAAGTTCTGATAGGTCCACTGTAGCTTGCGTATCGGGATAGTGCTTATAAAAATAGTACCTCGACGTTTTGATTTCGTGCTTGAGGTCATTGACCACAAGTGGCGCAAGGTAGGGTCGTGCCAAAGACACAATAAAGTTGTTAACATTGAATAACTCGGTTAATCTCGTGTATGGACTTTCGCTGTTCGCAAGAACAGTAGCATTCTCAGGGGCCAAAAATTTTGTTATCTTAGTCTTCTCCTCTGAAAGAAACGACACAATTTCGTTGTCGAGATTCCTACAAAGCAACTTAGTATCATTCGATATTACACCAGAACCCAAACTACAGTTGATCGCAGAACTAATCAGGACATTGGGGGCCGTAACGTAGTTTAATAGATTTGGACATGACCTATCTGTCGGATGAATGACTATGCTTAGAATTTTACCCGTGTTTTGAAAGGCTTCCTCGAAAGTCAAATCTTTCACAATATACTTCAGCACAAACTGAATGAACAGATAGATGTCCTGAGAATAACCATGATGGATTAGGTTTTGGATCAAAGTGCCCAGGTTTAAATGCTGATCGACGTTGCCGTACCCGCAGCTTCGAAGTAGTTCGACATCTAGTTTTATCATATTCAATATGTTTTCTCCGTGCAAAAGCCTCCTCAACTCTTGGTTAGACATACATGCATAAAGGCTAGCCATGCATGATCCCATCGAGCTACCGCTGATCACGTTGGGGATAAGATTCTGGAAGAACAGCCTTTTTATCACGCCTAGATGAAACATTCCAAACAAGGACCCGCCCTGCAGGATGAGGGCAGTGGTTCCCAGCGAAAGTTTGCATCTTTGAAAAAAGTAGGTCGACGTACCCGCTCTGTCCAAAACATCCAACCCCTCGATTATCCTATCCAGGTACTGTTCGATGAGCAACTTGGTGCCGATGAGAGATTTTGTGAAAAGCCTTCTGTCTACGATCCCACCGAAATTCCGCAACATACAAGGCCCATTCGCCAAAAGTTTATCCTTGATAGCTTCTATGTCGCCTGCTTCAAGCGCTCTACGGAGGTGCGAATGCTGCTCCAACACAGCGTTGAAATCATAACGTACAGAGAAGAAGTTCCTTCTCCACAAGTTCGCCCCTGTTATCTCATCCACAATAGTCGCCTTCGCATACCAATCCTCATATGTTGTGCACTGCTCCAACTCTTTGCTAGCCTCATAATACAGCACTCGAGAATTCGGGCGCAAATAGCTCAGCAGCTTGTGGATCCAAAAGAAGTAGATATCCGATATTACATGGATTACCTGCCACACCACCGGCGGGATCCGGTCTAAAGTGGCATACACAATGCTGAGTATCCAGTTCGTTAGCATTTCAGCTACCAGCCGTATATCCTGCTTAAGTATCACCGAGTTCCAGCCTACCGCCATGCTCCCGTCAGCAAACAGCTATTGTGTCGCTGAGTTATTATATAGCTTAGTGATGGACTTCGAAGGTCCCCTTTGGAAACATCATCTGGGACGAAGAACGCTAATGAAATTTCAGTAGCTAGGAAAGGTTGGTGGCAAAAGAAGCATCAAGAGGCAGTTCAGCGGCGGTTGAGCTGGATCGATTGCGAGGTTAGAGATGTTCAGAAACAATTACGATGGTGATACGGTCACCTTTTCCCCCACAGGCAGGCTGTTCCAGGTAGAATACGCTTTGGAGGCGATCAAACAGGGGAGCGTCACGGTGGGTCTGAGATCCAAGAGACACGCAGTGCTGGTCGCGCTCAAGCGGAACGCAGACGAGCTTTCGTCGTATCAGAAGAAGATCATCAAGTGCGATGAACATATGGGGTTGTCGCTGGCGGGTTTGGCACCCGATGCGCGTGTACTGAGCAACTATCTGAGACAGCAGTGCAATTATTCTAGCCTGGTGTTCAACAGAAAGCTTTCCGTCGAGAGAGCAGGACATCTTCTCTGTGACAAGGCGCAGAAAAACACGCAATCTTACGGGGGCAGGCCTTACGGGGTGGGCCTGTTGATCATAGGGTATGACAGGAGTGGCGCCCATCTTTTGGAGTTCCAGCCTTCAGGTAATACGTTGGAACTGTATGGTTCTGCGATTGGAGCCCGTTCTCAAGGCGCTAAGACGTATTTGGAGAGAACACTAGACGAGTTTTTGGAGATAGAAGATCCACAGGAGCTGATCAAGCAGGGCGTCGAAGCTTTGAGACAGTCCTTGAAGGACGAGACTCTAACCATCAATAACCTGTCTATCGCCATTGTGGGGGAGAACATGCCTTTCACGCAGTACGATGGTGATGCTGTGTCACCTTACCTATAGTCATGCATCGGATATAGAATGTACGTAACACAGCTACTATACTATTCAAGGTCTAGGATTAAACATGAGAACCGACTACTAGCTTGAATAGATTTGAGGTAGTAACGATTTTACGTTATGATGAACTTAACGGAATGTCTCATGTCGTAGGCCAAAAAAAACTAGGTAGCCGCGCATCTAATTTGTGTGTACCATGGGCTTATTCTCCTTCAGCGGGTCCAGGATGGGCTTCACCATAAGATTTGCATTGATCGAATGCCGAGTGGACCAGACAATGTAAAGTATGTCCAACAATGCTATCCGATTGATCATCTATTTCAAATTTCTCTTTAATGTCTTTCTCCTGATAGACGCCAAGAACGAAATTCAATACGCCCTTCAAAGTGATAACTTTGGTGTTAGAATCTGCCTCTGAGACAGTCAAAGTTAGATAGTCCTCGTACTTTTTAGTTTGAGGATCTTGTCTCACCACCTCCCAGTAACCAATGGAATTAGGGCTTAGAATATTAGTATCCTTGCATTCAGTCGTTTGCAAGTCCCAGGAAAGCACATCCATATTAAAACCCAACGCAGGAACCATTAGTTCTTGACTGTACACTCCATGCCGCTCGACCAAGACACCCAACATTGGTCTATAATAGAAATCTCCACATCCGCAGTTTTCGATATGTTGCTTGGGAAATCCGATCCAAATTTGATCCTCACTGACTCTAGGTAGGATTGCCGGCAAAGGAATGTACTGTGTCCCGCCTCTTATGCCATCAAATTTATTGGCATCGCTCACTTTTAAGGTGTCTGCATCAAAAACTAAGCTACAGATACCGTCGTTTAGAGAGCATTTCAATATTTCAAGTGGACTAAAGCTGTAAATGAAATGGATGAAGCCACGAGACATGACTGATTCACCAGTCTCGTGGTGGAAAAAAGGAGTCCAGTTCTTTTCCATTCCTCTTTGTTCACGCCCGTTCACGCTCAGTTTCACCATTGGTTCAATCTTTCTATGTGGCATATAAGCCACCATTATTCTTCTATCAAGGTCATCGTCATGTATGTTATACAAGACAACAGGTTCTTCTGATTGATCGGTTTTTCTCAAAACAACCTTAGGATCTTCTGGACCTTTCCAATCACCGTCAGTTTTAAATGGAATGTTTAGAATGGTTGGATATTTCATATAATATCTGGAAAGTATACTTTCTCTTCTCCTTTTTGCTTCAAGACTGTTTTTTGTATTTTCAACCATACAGGCGTCATATGCTGCATGGTTCGACTTAAGCGCGCTGCAGTCAGTTATCCCCAATGCATCATCTATCTCCTTTATAACTCTGTCCATATCCTTTCCGAGCGGCACATCTACATAAGGGATCCATTTGTCCTTTAGCTCATTCCAATCTTTATCGAAGGCCTGTGCCCTAACTAAAGAGACGTGCGGCCTGTTTCTAACATGGACCGAAGAATATATTACTCTGGAGTACACCACGTAGCACTGCTCGCTTTCAAGCCAAACAGCCGAACTACCAAACTGGAACCACTTTTTGTGGATGATGTCGGGCACACTCATTTCCTGCTCATCCTCTCCAGTCACTTCCTTTGAAAGGAAACTCGGGTTCGTAATAAGCTCATACCTGAGTGCGGCTAGATCATCTTTTAGAAGCTTCTTGTTAGCCGAATGCTGGATTTTGGAACGATAGGCAAGGTCGGGGCATGTGATTAAATCTTGATATTCCTTAGCGGAAAGCGTGCCCTTAAGGACGCCATCATAATCATGGTTTTTTGCAGTTCTAGCTTTTTTCTCAAGAACTTTTTTCACATCCAGATTAGAAACAAATCCCACGATTTCCTCATCCTCATATTTCTGCTTTATAGTACGTAGATTAACTGGTGAGAGGTCCCAATCTCTTTGGTTCAGCTCCTGTGAAATGTCAACATGCAGAAGATCTGATTTCCGTGGAACAACCTGAGGATTTCGCTGCCATCGCCTCTTGGAAGACCGACCGGACGACAGCCATTCGCTAGGACTTTTCATAAACAGCACAACAGCCACTAGCACAAGCACCAGAAAAAAATTAAAGCGCCTTCTTAACATTGTATCTCAATGACCTCTGGTTGCCCCATAAAAATAACGTACTATATCGACGCGGTAGAACAAGCTACTACTGTCCAATCCCTAGCAGAGGTGTAAAGAAAGATTCAATTTGGTGGTTATTATTTCTTCAGTTTGCCGAGGACAAGCTCATCGCAACTGTGAAAAGTTCATCGGACGCGCTTGGTTTCTCTCAGAGCAAGTGATTTACGCTGATCTGAAAAAAAAAAGAGGGCAAACATTTTGCCCAAATAGCGGTAGATCGTAAGGCAATTGGACCGTCGTAAGAGCAGTAACTTGGTCGTTACACTTGGAAACTCTTCTCTAAGCTGGGCTGGACTACTGACAAGGAAAGAGCTTCTACCGCACTCACCTCCCGGTCCCTATTGCTACGCTTCAATTAATGAACCTTGCGCAGGCTATTAGAAGACATAAGGATATTTTAAGCGACTCGGAGAACCCGTAGCGCTACCTCGGCAATGGATCATCATGCTACGCAGACCTTTTCGTCGGGTCCTGAAAGACATCGAAGCCACGCTGCTAGGATAACAACATACGGCATGCCAGCGCAGATCTCAAGATATGCAGCCTCGAACTGACAGTAAGAGATTGTACGACCGAGTGGCTGTATTCAGATTAAGCTTTAAAGGGATAAGCTGGTGATCCCTACACACTGGGGTTCAAAATTGGGTGCTACAGTGGCCACATTTGACTTCATAATCCAATCATCTCATTTCCGTACACCGTTGATATTCCTGCCTGATAAACTCAAAGTGTGTTTTTTTTTTTTCGAGACAGCAAAAAGCCACAGCTTACCTAGGTAGGCCCACAGAAGACAGCGTAACTTATCAGAAAGACAGCATAACTTATCAAAAGACAGAGCTCCCGTTCTGAGATGCAATTACATTCTCGATGACTAAAAATGCTTGTGTGGATAGGTGCGATCGACATACTCAATGACAGGATAAAGATTTCATATCTCGAATATAAAGTAAGGCTGGAAATTCAGGCCGATAGCTTTTCCTTATGTGGAAATGCATTAATAGCTCAAACCAACAATGGCTTCAACAAGTCCGTCCTCTTCGGAGGTTGATGTAATTCCCATTACTGCGAAGGAGAAAAACTCAGTTAGCACAAGTCGTATCAAAGATGAATACAAGGTTGTTAATTCTAGAGATGCAGACGTTACATTGGAATTTTTGGAAGAGCACGATTCCCAGGTTGCCCCGATCACTGAGGAGCAGGAACGTAGGTTGAGACGGAAAGTGGCATTTATCGTCGTGGGGCTAACTTTTCTAGTTAACATTACCATGTATTCTGATAAGGCAACGTTATCCTATGCCTCTATATTTGGTCTATGGGAAGACACTGGTCTTACACAGAGCAGCTACAGCAACGCTAACACACTCTTCTATGTCGGTTATATCATTGGACAGGCAAACCTGATTTTTGTGCAAAAGTTCCCGATAGGAAGAGTTGTTCTGGCTATGTGTGCAATCTGGACAATCATCATTTTTCTGCACTGTGTTGCATATAATGAACAGGGCGTAATTGCGCTAAGATTTTTCCTAGGTTTCGTAGAATCTGTTGCTTTGCCATCTTTGAATATGACGATGAACCAGTTCTTAACTCCAGATGAGAAAAACTCGTACGGCCCCATCTGGTATATCTCGTCTATTGGCGTTACCATTCCTGTAGGTTTCATCGCCTACGGGATTTTGCACGCCAAGTCCAGCGTGCCCATTTGGAAACTTTTCTTCATCATCATAGGTGGTTGCACGTTCCTGCTAACAATATTGGTGGCACTCATTTATCCGAACAATCCAACGGATGCCAAGTTCTTGACCACGGAAGAGAAAGTTTGGGTCATCAGAAGGGTACAGCAAAGCAGCAAATCTTCGATTGAGCAGAAGGTGATCAAAAAATATCAAGTCATCGAAGCTTTCAGAGATCCTATAACATGGCTTTTCGGCCTTTTCTTCCTTTTCCAACAATTGGCAAATAATCTGGCTTATCAGCAGAACTTGCTATTCGAGGGTATTGGCAACATTTCTAATCTGTCCTCGACTTTAGTCTCAGTTGCAGCAGGCGGATTTGCATCTGTTTGTGCGGTTATTGCGACGGTTTTCCTGCTATACAAAAGAAACTACACAGCATTTTCGGTAGTCTTTTGGAGTGTTCCATCATTCGCCGCTTCGATTGCGCTGGTGACCATAGATTGGGATAAGAAAATCGCACTGCTAGCAATGCTATGTCTAGCTTGTCCACTCTTTGGCATCCCCTGGATTCTGATGTTTAGCTGGAACACAACAAGCTGTGGTGGTTATACGAAGAGATTGACCAGAAACGCCGTCGTTATGTTCTGGTACAGTGTGGCTAATATTATTTCGCCTCAAATCTGGAGAAGTAAGGACGCCCCTCGTTATGTTCCTGCCTGGATTGTGCAAATTGTATTATCATTTTTCCTTGCTCCGTTGATTGCCCTAGTAATCTGGTATTTACTTCGCAGAAGAAATGACGAAAGGCTGGCGCACGCTAGCGAAGCACAGGGAATGGTGGAAATAGATGGCCAAGCCATAGAGACCAACATTGCTATGTTGGACCTCACTGACCTGGAAAACAAGGCGTTTATCTATCCGCTATAAGGATAGTGTAATCCCCTCAAAGGGACTTTATATACATTCTTGAATAATTATATTCTTGAATAACTGTTAATAATAATATATAATTTCAGAAAAACTGAAAGACTAGCGAGAATGCCCTGCGTACTCTCGTGGGGAACGGTTGTTGATTGCTAAACTGACCAGATACACACTTTCAAATCTGAGATACAACACTCCTGTAAAGTAAAAAACTTGATTATAACGTAGCTGAAGCTTATTATTATATGATCTGGCGCATCGTTATAAACTCTTTGAGACGAAAGCCTTTTGTGGCTAAAAAAATACCAAAGGCACCAGTTTCAGATAATTAACCTGTAATCGCTGGGTATACTAAACACCAAATGAGCGGGGTTTTCAACATCTTGTTAACAGAACTGAACTTATGGCAAGCCTCATAAAAGAGTACAGAGAAGCGCCTTGCTGTCGAAGTTCACGTTTCTTACCTAGGACGGCTAGCAATATGTTCTGGTATCTGCGAAGACGCCCTGACGCTCCGTGTCTTATGTGGACTAAAAAGGTCTATCATAACATCAATGCGTATGTTAGGCAGAACCATGATGCACGACAAACTTGGCAACTGCAAACGGACGGCCTCAGTGAAAACGGCTCGGCTCCAAAGTTTATATGAATTCCAGCTATCGAACCATTTTTCAAGGCTGATTTCAAGGTTCTAACATTCACATGCCGAATAATCGATGAATGTAATCCAGGGAGTATCTCATCGTGTTGATATTCATATTTCCGTGGTTCCTTTCTGGCGACGGTAGTGCTAGGTACTTTGATGATAACCAGTAGTATGGTCCTTTCTTTAGTATTCTAGCAACCGGTGTTCCGTTCTTATTCTCAATGTATTGCTTACGAAAGTTGGGAAAGTATCCCTTTTGAGCTAACTCATCAATGCTGAGATCATTCAATTCCGCATCTGGCGACGATAGGGCGTTCACAGTACAAGGTCGGCTGTTGAGGAAGTGTAGTAAAATCTTCCCTTTAGAATCTACTTTCATATAGTTTCCTTGAGCATCCTGTAATATGCACTTCGGATTATAAGATTTGTTGTGCAGCTATTCCTCCTGCTTCGATACCGAAGTAGATGCGCCGGAGTCTATCAACAGATATATTGCATATGCCATGGCTCTTTTAGACTCACTCGTCCGTCAGTTGTGGAAGCCTAAGATGGTGGTTGGAATCGTGATCCTCACAATCTTCATCTGCTTCCTCGTCACTTATTGAGTTTGATGTGTCCATGTAATTTACAGTTTTCTTCTGCCAAGTTTTTTAGCTCGTGTCTTCTTGAAACCAGTTTCTGTCTTTTTTCTTGGGTATCCTGTAGATTTCTCGACCGTGACACTCTTGTCTATGATCCTCTTGTCACAATACTTTTGCGACATGGTCTGTTTTATGACATGTGGAGCATTTCATTGAGCGTGGAGTTGGATTTTCCCTCGAACCCTTTCCAGACGTTTCCTGAGCGATATAAATAGATTGGATCGCGGCAATAATTGTTGTGTCAATCTTGCCCGCTTTCACGAGAGAACGGATTTTGGCATATTCGCCTTTTAATCCGCCAGTCAAGAAGCGATTCTTGGATTCAGGAAAGTTCACGTCGGTGACGGATTCAAAACGGCTAAGCGCTCCTTCAATTTTCGCAAGATACACTGAAGGATCGATTCGCCCTCATATGAGTACTTTGTGAACCAAGATGTCGCAGCATCTTCTTGCTCGTTCCTGCGCTTGAAAGCCACCATGATCATGTCAATGACGGAAATTCCTTCGTCTAGCCCTTGCTTAAACCATACAGGATAATTATCCTTGGGTACCTTCCTCGTGAAGAAGCTTTCTATCCATCTAGTCTCGTAGTTGGAGGGTTTTCTTAATGAGCAATCATATGCTTAATAGGCCTTAAAGTTCAAGCTACTGCTAGTTATCTCGTACGAAATGAAGCTGATAATTGCGGCATAACCAAGAGCAGCTCAAGATTCTCTCACTCATCTCTTGCAAGCTGCGGCATGGTACTTGTTCTTGCGGTGAGCTCTCACATATAGCAGAGCGTCATCTTACGCATCTGCGTGTATCGGTGTATCGGTAACAGCACGCTAGTGAAAAAGAACCCTTTTGATAACTTGATGTGCAAAAGAAAAAAATGATGGCATTTAGCAGGCAGTACGGGTAGTTGTGGCTGAGCCCATGAGCGCAATTATATATAAAGAAAACTCGTACATCTTCAAGAAAATGATGTCAGAAAGGCTCTAGGTGGGTCATGTGGGGAGAGGAAATTCTGTACGTAACGTAGTTACCGTCTCGGTGGTTTAAAACTAATCTTTACCCATAAATTACTGAAAAACAAATCCAATGATTTACTGGGTTTCGCTCTTTTTCACGTTGTCGCAACGCCGTTTCGGGACTTAATAATTATTTCACCTTTCATATTTGAGAGGCACTCTAACCGCTTTGCGAATTCACATTTTATCAGGTAAAAGAAGGGTATTGTGAAGGTTTGAATCAGCAATTCGCCAAATTCAGAAGAGCGTCAGAAATGATCTCTAGTCGCAGATACCCAACGATCACAGTGTTAGAGGGCCGTTTTACCATTATTGACGGCTTTCTGGTGAGCCTTTCTTCTCCGAGGGTTGACCAGCTCGCCATAGGCCAGGCCCTTTCTCATGAAACAAAGGAGAAGGTCCGACGTTTGGTGAGCTTGTACAAACCCGACATGCTCCTGAAGATGGAGCGCATGAGTTCGAATTTCTACATCACGGGACACAGCTTACTTTTTGAGCTTGCTAAGGACAAGGTGTACGTCAATTTTGTGAGAACTAAAGGGAAATATTACTGCCGGAAAACCGATCCTAAAAGCGCAACTCACGTTGCCCTGGAGATAAGAGTGGCAAGGAGGAGAGGTCCACGACGCCCAAGATATGTTGTATACGAGATGCCATTGGAGCAGAGCCCTGCTTTTGCGGCGGTAATCCAGCAGCAGTCCAAGGACTTGGCTAGAATAGATAGCCCGAAAATGAAGGGTGCTTTTGGGCTAAGCGCTACAGGAAATGATACGGCGAAACCAGACATCAAGCTTCTCAGTGAGAAAGAGCTTTTGCAATGCGTAAGGAACCCTGTCAGCCCCAGAATAATCGAGCAGGTGCCTGGCATGTCGCAAGAAACAAGAAGGCAGACATCTGATCGCTTTCGGAACATCTTATTGAAATTCTGCGAGCGTCAAAGCATGCATAAGCTCGAGAAAATGAAAAAAGTGCTCCTTGAGTTTCCCGACCGATCCGATGAAATAAGTGAATTGTATAGGGATGGCGCGAGGCAGATTGTCAAAAATCTTACACTGGCAAGCGAAAGGATATTTCCGGCATTCCTGGATCGAATTGTTGATGGCGACGCTGGGAGCGAGAAAATATCGGACCGCTTCGTGATCGTCGATCGACTTCTTATTGACTTACGATCCAGAATGGTAATAAACCCAGAAGGTGCCAATTTTTTAAACACCGCCACAGTCGAAGAGAAGGCACGTCTATCGAAGCACAGACTGATGAGTTGGGCAGCAGTGGAATCTGCGAAGGAGCCCATGGTAATCCGCACTCAACGATTGTTCGATGTCATCGATCATACGCTGAAGGAATTTCGCGCAGGCGCAAAAAATTCTTCAAAGGAGACATCCGCTGACGGGCTACCAAATCCCTTTGTTTGGCGGCAGATCATGTTGCATTTCGAGAACTTGGGCAGTAAGTGTGTCATTATGGAAAGTGTGAGAGAAACGGCGGGGAGCACTCCGGAAGGTAAGTTTTTGGAGTCTTCGAAGCTGCCGCCTGGAACGGATGGCTCTATATCGTTTGTTGATCTGGCGGAGCGTTTCAAACGCTTTTGTAGCTACGAAGAACAGCTAGCCCTTTATGTGGAAACTGTTGGATTATTAGTGGGAAGAAAGTTCATGTAGCTCAAACTAAGGATCAACAAAATGGTTTCTTTCAGTAAACCGAGAGAGCTGCAGTAGACTGACATACCTGGTACCCGGTCCACCATCATGCAGTGAGGACGAAGATGATCATTGAAACGAGAAAACCCAAGGAAAAAAAAAAAAAGAAACCGGCGACAGTAACATGGAAATAAAAACCCATGGATAATAATGGTAGGTTGTGGAATAATAATAAGCCTAATTCAAAATTTGTTATTAGATCTGTGATCCAGAAGGGAGGACGGAAAACAGGCGCAGTTAGAAAGCTATCCTGATGATTTTCCTCTCTTGAACCGAATGTGTCTCGCGTCTTTCCACTCATTTTAATAGCCCGAGTGCTCAATACTCCACTATTTCTCTTGACACAAGTAAATTAGTAGCAGATCTGATTCAACAGGCAATTGATCTCCCCTCGTTGTAATATGGTCTGAACCGCTGAGAGATGTATCATTCTCTACCACGCAACCCTTTTGAAGCTTTCCTCTTCTGACGGCGAAAAGGCTCCAAAAGAAGGATAGGAGGGGCGAGCGAGTGGATCTGCGCGCAGGTTAAACATAAAGATCTTGTACTTCCAGATGCTGCTTGGTGCCAACCATACACCGCAGCTTCGAGTGCAATGAGCTGGAATCGAAGCCGAGGGAACTCATGTTCTTGGCGCTGGCATGCACAGACGCCAAAGCGGTGGATGAGACGTCGCAACGACTCGGGTCGCCTCGAAGAGGCGAACCGGTTGCTTGGTTATGCTGGGAAATGAATGAGCCGTACTTCTCAACCGATAAAGAAGGATCCAATGCCATCTCACAAGGATCTTCTTTCTGTCCAATGGTTATAGGACATAGAGATTTTGTATCCCTCTTCGGTGATCTGCAACCACCGGTTCTGGTAACTCCGGATACTTTCAGTCTCTTCGAAGGGTGCGCGGTAGCACGGCGTTCCTTCTTTTCCGAGCCAAGCTTGATCCGATCACACATGTTACCCTGCATCTTTACCGTACACCTCTGCTTGCGGACTCTCTTAGTATCACTCTTCATGCTCTTGGGCCTGAAGCATCTGTCGTGATGTGTCTTGAAGGGATTGCGGTCTGGGACGTTTGCTGGATCTTGTTGTTGCCCGAGCTGTCGATTTGTAGCTGGCTCGACACTACTTGTCACCGGGCGGTTTTGTTGGCGAGAAGGAAGTTGATGGTTTACGCCATCTTGATAAGAGGACAACGAAGAGTAGGCATAGGTGGAACCGACCGGATCGGCGGCAAGGGGAACACCTGGAGCAGCAGGGGCATCAGCGGCAGTATCCGCAGCAGAAGCACGTGCGGAGCTTAGAATACCTTCCAATTTCGATGACAGCGAAGATGCTGTAAAAAAGCGCATCCGATTTAACATATTCTGATACACGAGCTTATTCTCCAGTTGCCGACTTATTTTATTGACTTTATGGTAACGATACTCAGGATAAATGTTTAGATGCCAGTGCTCTTCTAATTGTGAAAGAAGCTCAAAGTATAGCTGAAATATTCCATCATTCTTCCCCCATAGTTGTGAAGTGATTGCAGATACGTGAGTCAGTGAAGAAATATCGCATCTCTTGAGACACCTCAGCACTACACTATGGACTAGTGTACGCATGATGATGAAACAGTTGCGTGGCCTTCCTATAGCGTGTGTCGAAGAACCCGCCTTGGTGCTTGCTTCATCTGAGAGGCTAAACTCAGCCAGTTTGCTGGTTTCGCATACTCTTTGGCCCACAAACTTATATTTAATCGAGTTCGCTTGTTTCTTATCTTCCGTCCTGAGAAATAAAAAGTCCTTCGAACCGTTATCGACGTCGCTGGTCTTTGGCAATGTGCATTCAACTGCCGAAACCATCTTGCAATTTCACGCTCATCATTGCCTTGACCGAACGGCGTATTTTCGTTTACCTCTGCGTATTTAAATGAATGATGGCGTTGTATTTTGAGGCATCACAGGATACCGCGTCTCTGCTTCTCAGACCGACTAGACCGCCCTGTTTCAAGCGCGTGGGGAAAAAAGGGACCTGTTATCAAGATTAGTAGAGGCGCGCGAAGAATATCTGAGGATGCTATACAGAGAGGATGTTTTTTGTACGTGTATGGTGGCTGTATCATAGCTGTATTGCGTACCGAGACAGACGCACTTGTATGTGTTTGGTTTTTCTTGATCAAGTGAACATAACTATGTGAGTGCTTTTGTTCGGGACCCCCATATTTCTGGGGTGTGAGCGGACTTTTGGAAGCATCTTGGGAACGTTTTTGTGTATGGTGTGTGCTTGCGTTACCCTCCCATGTTTTTTCTGCCTCTGCATACCATACCAGTTCCACTGCCAAAGGTGTATAGTTGGCAAACAGCGTATTGCGATGTTGTGTAAATATACGTATATAGTGACATTTATTTCTTGCTTGTTCCTGAGCTCACAGACCTCAGTTTCGCCATGCCCCAGCTGTCCAACTGGACTCTTTCTCGCAGCAGTTTAATTTTGTCAAGCCGAAGTGTGGGTTTGTGGAGTGGGTGGATCAAAGATATGAGCGGGAGAGTTAATTAAAAGATTTTGTAGATTTGTATTTGCATTGATGATGTCTTGTTGGGAGGGGGAAAGTAATGCTTGGAAGTAGAGTTGAGAAGCTTGGGCGAGGAGTGGGGACGGGTTGCGCTGTAGCAATGTTGTGACTTGATGTGTCAGCCGGATGACGGCGGCGGTCGGCGGCTTTGAGCAAGTGGTGGTATTTTTGGCCAGGTGGTAGACAAATCAATTTATGAAAAGTGAGCACTGTGTATTACGTCGGCGGCTAAATTTGATCAGTCTAACTTTGGCTGCTTTTCATGTCAGAGTTTGGATTCGAGTATTTCAGTCCGTCAGTCTCCGTTGCCGACATGGGAGGTTGTATGTGGTTCTTACGACAAGGTGACAATGGTGGCTGGCACTTTGTGTAGTGTCATGTAAATAGTGGACACCAACCGACGGCCGTGGTGTACTGTAAACAAAGAAGCAAGCTTGTCGGGGTGTACGGGCAAACGTAAACAAAAAATATAAAAATGATTTCGCCCAGGATCGAACTGGGGACGTTCTGCGTGTTAAGCAGATGCCATAACCAACTAGACCACGAAACCATAGAGATGTTGGAATTTTTAAGCATTTTAAGTAGATACTACCCGGGGGGAGCTATCATGCGAATCGACCACAGGAGAATATTGCTTTTCTATCACTATTTTTTGAATCCGCATTACAGGACCAGATTGATTAGAGCTGTATAAAACATTCATCTAATTTTTGGTAATTTGCTTTTTGATGTTTAGGATGATTGCCATCACTTTTGAAGCATTGCAAAGTTGATCGTGCGTGTAACGCCTGTTTTCGAAACTAGCCTTAAAATGGATCGCATGCTGAGAAGCTTTGCCGCTAGTTACCAGCGGTTTATTGGTTATAAATATCTTTCGGAACGATTGTTGACGGTTTGTAAAGATGTGTTTACACCAGATGGAACGGCTGTTTATTATATTTTTCAAAAACAACGCGAAGATTGACGCGCCGCAAAGCTTCAACTGTAAACAAAACAAAGAAAAATACCAACATTCGTCGCGCACGACCATAAATCTCCTGATCTAGAAAAGATCGAAAATAAGGGGGTCAAATTACAAGACCAAAACATCAACAAACAGCAAACAACATAGGCTACAGGAGAGGAAAGCCTACCGTGCATGGGAGAGGGACTGTCTAATTTGCAAAGGCTCCTCTGCATAGGAATGAAATACTCAAAACTATGAACGTATTCAATAGTGTTTGAAGTCAACTTGGAAGATAATGACGAAAGGCAGAGTAAGATATTTGTGGAAGCAGAAAGGACCATTTGTATTGATACAGAACAACCGGCGAGTGATAGATATAGAGGTTCATCTTATGAGTACTGTTACGCTCGAACTGGTGAACCTCTCCTTCAAAGAAAACGCTACGATCAGCCAAGGAAAATACTAGCTGCTCGCTTTACATGCCTATATTGTGAGAGTGGACATCCGTGCCATCGATGACCAATGGGGATCTCAATAGAGCACATGCAGCTTGAGGTTCATTGCACTAGAAGACTGGAAACAGCAATGATTCAGCAGCCTAGATGGAGCCGTAATCTATATCTGCTGGCCGCGAGACTTACCAGTCAGAAACAGTCAGCGGTTTGCTTTATTCGATGCTATTGAATATATGCGAGAAGCAGCATACTTCAGAAACTCATAGTATGACTCAATCATTGTGGCTAATGTTTCGTTTCTTTCCGTCGAGTTGGGCGTCAAATTTCAGCGTGCACCGCATCTTTAGACCAATGTCATGGCGTATCCCGTCTTCTCAAGACTGGTAGTGGCGGCGCGCTAACTGCCTGTGGATGGGTTCTTTGCAGTACACTGTGCATTGGATAACAGTCACGGAGTCGCTGTCTCTTCGCCACTAGTTGCTCGATACTTGGACGACCATTGAGGTGTTTAGTGAACATTCCGTTACTGATTTGCAAAGTGTCAAGGTCTGCTTGGCCTTCACTTTGTGTAGTCTAATAGCCTACCGCCGCAACGACGCTGCAACAGGGTCATGATTGCGGCGTGTTCCCATTGCGCGCACGATTTAAGCATTGTGCTTCTATGGTGATAATTACTTGTGCGACCGGCACGCCTTCAGTATTAATGTGCAGATGCGTCATCTCCACGTCCATCGTCAGGCCATATTAACAGTGCTTTGCCAGTTATTAGACTCGCTACTCTTTCGGATCCCTAGCACTTGAATTTGCTAATGCTCGCCGTTTCCGTTCTTTTGGCGGGGAGCGGGTGAGTCACATTAATTTACAATAGGTTTCCGATTTCTAAAGAGGATTGGCTTGATTGCAAAATTTGACCATATTCTTGTCTGCCTGTTATGCCTGGCTTTTCGGTTACAGGTACTCTTTGCCGGTACTTAACTTCTTATTTGGATGGTGGCTGCATCATATCTAGATCCGCAGATATCGTATGTTTATCAGGACCGAAAGAAAGCGCTACTGAGATCGGTCGTTATCAGCGAACCGCCAAAGAAAGATCAATAGCAGTTATTTGCGCTATTGCACCGAATGCGGTTCACTTTCCGCATTTGTTAGCGTCTTTAAGGCATAGCGGTGAGACATGCAGTTTATCACACGGCTTGTAGTTCCCATATGCAAAGACAGCGAACCGTTCAGCGTAGGAACATTGTCTCTGAAGTGGTGTGTCTGTTTACCCAGGCGGAGTAAGTGACTCACATTGACGAGGAGCGGACGCTTCTTGAAGTCGATTCCTGACTGAGCAGATTGCTAATACTGATAATAGATTATCGGCGCGATTGTTCAACACTGATGATAAGCGTGGCTGTCAAACTAAACGGAAAGCCGTCCGAATAGGAAACGAGATTGAGTACCAGCCGATTACAAATCAACCTCGACCAAACGTAACATAATTTGGGTACTTATGTCCACTTATGCGAAGGATGGGGGGGAGATCCACAACGGAATTATCCAACTTAACGTAGTTAGCTTTACACATGATCTTGACGTGTGTGCTCAAAGGTAATATTGTACCATCAGATAACCATTAAGCATTACTTTCATACAAGCCTGTGCTTTCCATATCGAACCGGCGGCCAATGTTGCGATCGGAGGTACGCTAAATGCGCCCTCACTTGTCATTACAGAATACATTCTATGAAACGTTAAACGAAAGACCCGAATCACACTCAAGTTTGGAAGCGGTATTGGGTCTTGGATGTGTATAATTCACCTTTTTTCAAAAGAACGCAATCTCTCCACTCATCTCTATTGATTGCGTTAACGTACCTGCCCTGTTCAACGCAAAAACCAGCTCGGGGCTGGAAATTGTCGAACAGATTATCGCCTGTATAGAAAACAAAAGTAGGTTCCGTAGTTGACACCTCCAAAGATATCTTTGATTCCGGATGATATGCCTTCAAGATGGGTACCAATTTGTTCACGCTGACCGAATCGGTCGACTTCAAGTCCTGGTTTGCATTGACGATAAAACTGGTATCAAATTTTGGTCCACCATCTCCAAGAACGGTGGGGCTGGGGGACACAAACGTAGCAACTTCCTTTTCTATAATTTTTCCGGTCGGAATCAGAGCTCCTTCACTAACTTCCAACGCCCTGTTGGAGCAAAGCCGAATTGCTGTACCGCTGATGGAAGCCTCGCTTTTTGCCTTGTTCAGATTGAAATACGTATGGTTGGTCATATTGATAGGAGTGGCTTCTCCACTAACCAAATGTGCTTGATACTCAAAGTCCAAGGTCATCACCGCAGCGTCCAAAATGTATTTCACGGTAACCTGTAAATCCCCTGGAAACTCGTTGCACCTCGTGTGATCATCCAGCAATGATAGTTCGAGAGTGTAGACATTGGTAGACAAGCGCTTCGGTTGGCCCTCGAATGTCTTGAGATGAAAAGAGCTTATACTGCTATGGTTTGCATTACCGCAGTTGTTGACAGCCAGTTTGTGTGGGCCATCTGGCAGAGTGTAAACGCCTTTGTAAATACGGTTCGCGTAGCGCCCGACGGTAGCCCCGATATAGTTACCTCTATCAGAGACGTAGTCATTAGCGGTGGGGTAGCCTAAAACTACAGACTGGTCATTGACCTTTAGGTCGACTAACGTGGCACCGAGTCTGGCGATCGTAGCTTCGAACTTACCGGGCTCACCGATCGAGATGAATCCGTTTTCGTCGCTGTGGTTTGTTTCGGCAGATGACATTGTCTATGTTCTTGTCGTCGTTTCTCTCTATGTTTGACTACTTTGTGATATTTTATACTTTTGCAAGGAGTAAGGCAACCAAGTCTCCTGACGCTTCGTTGCTAGCTTAAGCATTCGATTCGGAATAGTTAACCCGCGATAGAGCAAACGTGGGGCTTGCAGATAGAAACGGAGTAGACCCACTTTTTTCGAAAAAGTCCTGCTTACTAACAAGTTGTCCGGCTGCTTCTGAAGAGCCAAGGCAGGGGGAAAGACGGGATGGACATGAATGAAAGGGGCGGCTGCAACATAGCCAGTGGCGTTACACCCAGCTAGTCGAGAATGGCATAACGAGATGTTCCACTGCCCCGCGCCCGGCTGCCCCGCGTCTGGCTGCCCCGCGTCTGGCTGCCCCGCGTCCAACTGGAAAAATTTCTGCGGGGCATCTCGAGGGGGACGGAAAAATTTCTGCTGGGCATGTCGAGCGACGGAATAATTCTTGCCCCGCACTTCCTGCGAGTTTTCTCAGCATTTGCCCCCCCTCGTCGTCGGAAAATTTTCAGGAGCAGTGCAGATGTTCGTCGTGGAAAAATGTACATTTGAGTCCGTCTTCGATTCGATGCCAAGACATCTGGTTGATGCAAAGCGTCAGCTATATAAAGCGGCTGTTTTGATCATGGTTCCACTCCAGTGTTGTTGAATCGGAGGCAATTGTCTATACAACATAAAAAGACAGCATTCAGTATGCCACCTAGTCCCCAATATCCGTTCCTAAGAAGTGAGGATAAATCTTCGAGCACTTCTCACATTGAGCTTGGAGAAGTGCCTGCTAAAGAGGTGTATGAGGATCCATCAAATAAAAAACTGGACCTCGAGGAAGATGCAGGCGGTAAGGTGTCCGAATTTCTGGACACGAATTTGAACTTGGGCCAAGAGATTAGAGCCCTGGACGACTTGGGCAATTCCCACAAGCGTGAACGTTCGTTTTGGGGAAAACTGGCGGCTTTGGAGTTTGAAGTTCATTTTGAAAACAAAAACCACATGGTGATAATGCTGGGTGCTTTTGCAGCATTTGCTGGTATTCTCTCTGGTATCGATCAGTCCATCATTTCTGGTGCCTCTATTGGCATGAACAAGATGCTGCATTTGTCAACTCACCAAGCTTCATTAGTGTCTTCGCTGATGCCTTTGGGTGCCGTCGCCGGATCTATTCTCCTGACTCCACTGAGCGAGTATTTTGGTCGTAAGAAGGCTTTGGTTATATCGTGTGTGTTTTACACCATTGGGGCTATCATTTGTGCTGCTGCAACGAATCATCACGAAATGTACGCGGGCAGATTCCTGGTTGGAGTTGGAGTTGGTATTGAAGGTGGTGGTATTGGTGTCTACATCTCCGAGTCTGTTCCATCGTCTGTGAGAGGTAGCCTGGTTTCTTTGTATCAGTTTAATATTGCATTGGGAGAACTGTTCGGCTACATAATCGGTGTGATCTTTTTCGACGTGAAGGGTGGTTGGAGATACATGGTGGGCTCCTCTCTGGTCTTTTCTACAATTTTGTTTGTTGGTCTTTTGTTTCTACCGGAATCTCCCCGTTGGTTGATGCACAAGGACCGTGTCGGTGAGTCCTGGAATGTCTGGAAGAGATTGAGAGACGTGAACGTTGAGGCCAATAAAGTTGAATTTTTAGAGTTGAGACAGGCGGCCGACCAAGACAGACAGCTGCGTAGCAGCGAAACCCATTTCCAATCGTTGTTCAACCTGGTATGCGTTCCTCGTAACCGTCGTGCTCTGGTTCATTCGAGTATCATGATTGCTTTGGGTCAGTTGACGGGTATCAATGCCATCATGTATTACATGTCGACACTAATGCGTCAGATAGGTTTCTCTGAGAAGAGAGCGGTAGCAATGTCTATGGTGGGCGGTGCTGCTCTGCTGATTGGTACGATTCCTGCCATCTTGTGGATGGATAAATTCGGAAGACGTACATGGTCAATGACAATTGTCTTGTTTTCGATCGGTTTGGTGTTGGTGGGTGTCGGATATCTGTATCAGGATTCAAACTTGATCGCAGCAGAGGGTGTATATCTGACGGGTCAGATTATTTACAACATGGCATTCGGTTCCTATGCGGCATTGACATGGGTGCTGCCTTCCGAGTCTTTTTCGTTGGGTACTAGGTCTGTGGGTATGACTGTTTGTTCAGCTCTGCTGTATCTGTTCGCCTTTACTGTGACATACAATTTCGAAAGAATGCAAAGTGCGTTCACGTACACAGGTTTGACTTTGGGCTTTTACGGTGGCATTGCGATCGCCATTGGTATTCCATACCAGTTGTTGTTCATGCCAGAAACAAAGAACAGAACGCTGGAAGAGATTGATGATATTTTCGAGAAGCCTGTCAGGCAAATAGTCAGAGAGAACATTGCTTACCTAAGAAAGGGTAAGCTAACTTATTAGAGAAGATGTAATGATTTTTAGATAAACGGATACAGGACTATCTTTTACTCAAACACTGGGTATATAACTTCAGTGTAATTGCCCTTACCAGCTTGCGACGCCTCTTTGAGTTTTGGATTGAGCACAAAGGCTGGGCTTCTGTAGCCAATGTGACCACAGAAAGGTAGGCTGGTGTGCAAGCCAAGTATCTTGAGAGCCTTGAATGACATGTTCTCAAAGAAAGCGGGCTCCATGTCCGCATGGTAATTTTCCTCTTGTCTCAAGTAGGTCTTGCTCATGAAAAAGAACGCTCCGATTCTATCTGCGTCACTGTGATTAGAACTTGCTGCATGGTATGTGCTGCCAAGCATAAACGTCCCGTCGCCTTCTTCCAGCTCCAGGTAGAGTTCGCGCTGAGGGTCGAATTCGTATGGTCCATCAAGAGGGCCCCACAAGTGAGATCCAATGATAGCCCTGGTGGCTCCGTTTGTCTTGTTCATAGGTGTCAAAGCAACAGCAAGGCCAACCTGGACGTCATCGCCGTAGTGGTACTTTTCGCGGCGAGGATGTGCATTGTGCAGCGCCATGTCTTCACGATGATACATCTGGTCGCCGGCACCGGCGCCAACCCTGTAAATGATGCTCGAGTACAGTTGCACATCCGTCTCTGAACGTCTCAACTTGCCGTCGCCGATCCAGAAGACATTCGACTCTGACATGAAATGGTAAGAGACCTTGTAGAATGTGTCATCGAGGGCTATCTTGTCCATGCAAGTTGGGGACGCCAAAGCCGCTCTGGTGACGACAGTAGTTTCTTTTGGGAACGGAGAACCATTCCATTCTTGGTGGCGGAAATAATGTGGCTCCAGCTCTTTCTTGATGTGCTCACAAGTTTCTGGCTCTAGGTAATGCTTCACAACACAAAGTCCGTAAAGTTCCAGCTTTTCAACAATTGCTTTGAAGTCGGACTTGTCTTTGACGACAAGGTCTGAGTACTTGGGGGAGGTACCAGCATTGATGGTATGCTTTGGGATCCGGGCAAATTTCTTGCCGTCCTTTTCAAAGGTGTCAAATAAATGTAGGTTCTTGGTGGACATTCTGCCTGGTGAGTGAGAGAAATTATCATGGCATGCTATGGTTTCAAACAAGGCCTTTTATACCAATTGGAAACGGTCCAAGCATCGTTGTGGGCTATTTAAATTGTTGGGCGATGACTCTGAGTCATTAGCGGGACGACTCAGGCCACATAACTCAACGGTTGCGATGAGCGCGTTTATCTCTTGGTTACGAGATTCAACTATGTAGGTTTATCCAAAGTGAGTCTGAACGCAGGCCCGAGCGCGTCGCAGAGTGAATACAAAGAATCAAGCTTGATACTTTTTTTCCAAGCAAACGTTGAGTACCTCTTTTATGGCCTTTGTCACTACCTTCAACTCCTCTCTTGATATTGTGAATGGGGGTATGACATAGCAGATGTTTTTGAAAGGCCGGAGATAAACGTTGCGCAGAATACATTGCTCTTGAAACCAAGGAACATTGATCGGGTCTTGGAGTTGCACGACTCCGACGGCCCCTGCAACTCTTACATGGTCGACGACGCTCTTCATGAGACGCTCATCGCGTGTGATATCCAGATACAACTCTTGAAACAATTGCTTCTCGATCGCCATGACTTGGATCTTCCATTCTCCCCTCAGCAAGATATCGAGGGATTTGCTTGCTACGCTGCACGCTAATGGATTCGCCATGAACGTCGGCCCATGCATAAAATAGCCCCGAGTCGGACCGTCAGACATAGAAACGCCGGCGGCAATCTCGGCGGTGGTCACGACCGCGCTGAAGCTCAAGGATCCTCCAGTCAGACCCTTTCCGACGCAGAGTATGTCTGGGAAGACGTCAACTTGGTCCTCCGGTGGAACATTTGAGAGCCTTTGGTACTCGCGGCAGTGTTTGAACGCAAAAATCTCTCCGGTACGACCAAACCCGGTGGCGACCTCGTCCATGATGAAAGGGATCCCATATTTGTTGCAGGCCTTTCTCGCCTCAATCAAGAATTGAGGATGATAGAGTCTGACGCCGCCGGCTCCTTGAAGAAGCGGCTCCAAGATGACAGCGCATATACTGTCATGATGTTCATCAATTGCCTTTTGGAACTCGGCAAAGTCTTGGGGGTGCCATTTGGCGGACTCTTTGAAAAGTTCTGGATTCTCGAGACATATGTTGGACGTTGGCAGCGTGTGTAGGAGGGTAGGTGCCTTGACGAAAATGTTTTGTGGCAGGTGCTCTTTGAAGAACGTGCGCATCGGGTTGCTTGGGTCTCCGACGCTCATCGCGCCAAAAGTGTCACCGTGATAGCCATTCCTTATGGTGAGGAACTTGGACTTTTTCGAGCCTTTGCAGTAGTTGTACTGAATGGCCAGCTTCATTGCCACTTCGACAGCGACGGAGCCTGTGTCGGCGAAGAATATCGAGTGGAGTCGAGGATGGTCAATAACGCGCAAGAGCTTCTTACCCAGCTCGACCGCTGGTTTGTGCGTCAATCCGCCAAACATGACGTGGGACATTTGGTCAATCTGTTGCTTCATGGCATCCTTGAGTTCTTGGTTATCGTAACCGTGGATCACGCACCACCAGGAGGACATTGCCTCTACGACTTTTTGGTGGTCTCTGGTATCCAGAGTAATCTGGCAGCCCTCTGCGGAGCGCACGGGGTACACAGGGAACGGGTTACTGAGGGTGGAAAACGGATGCCATAGGTGTTCTTTATCCCACTCAAGGAGCTCTTGTACTTGTGGAGAATAGGGGGACATGTTGGAGAGTTGGTCTCGAGAATTGGAAGGCCCTGCGGGACGTACGCTTTATGTAGCAACATCACCCCTGCCCCAGTGCAGTTGTTGGATCCACTTGTTGGGTGCTTCTTTGAGCATCGATTGGATATTACCACGAAGGTCATGAAACCATGAGTAACCGGACGAGTCACCAATGACTGTGTCTGAGTCATGAGTCATGCTCGTAATGACTCTCAAACGATTCTTCTGCGCTGTCCCGCGGCGAGCTTCGCGTTCCCTTGGCGACAAATGAAAGGCTTCTTTTTTTGGTGAAAATCAAAGGATTTGGCGGTGACATATCCTGCCCATCCTTTATGTATAGAACTTACCGCATTATACGGCGAAACACGGGAGATAAAACAGATGGTATTGGGCACGATTACTTATGTATGGAAAGTGGTCAGGAACCCATATTCAGGTAAGTTTATCCATAAAGTCATCAATTTGCAAGCCATTTCAAAACTATGCAAGACTGATTTAAAGTCCTACCTACTAGGCACATCAGTCAGCCCCCAAAAAGATTCGGTTGGTAAAGAACCAGAAACCCGACTTCTTCAAAATGTGATGGGTCCTCGAACGACGAAATCAAAGATGTTCCCAATCACCTTTCCACATAATGTGAAAAAATACGTACGGTTCATGCCACCAGAGGACATGTAATCCCCGAGAGGATTAACATTGTAACTTACACTTTACTTAAGCTGACTTTGCTATTCTCAGGGAGTTTGACGGCAAAAGAGGCTTTTTCACAAAGATTGCTCAGGAAGTCATGACTCGCTGTTATGATCTTGCTTCCTTGACTCCTAAACGTTGTGCCATGAGGAGTTGCTTCAACAGCTTTGTTTATAAGGAATCTTTGATAAAGAAATTCCGGCGCGACACAATCAAGCAGTACAGTGTCAGAATAGCGCCAATTTTGTTTTTACTGCTACGTGTTAACCGTTTATCTATTTTTGCTGCCTATAAGAAACCTAGGGGCTCGGCGGGCTACACTGAGATCGATACTGGCAAGCTTCAGACGGCATTTGCCGATAAGGAGAGTAGGGACATTGATGTGACTTACTTGTCTCAAGTGTGCGTTGATATGATGAAAGGAAAAGACACGCTTGGCCATGTCCTTGAAACCTTGGTTATGTGCTGTGCGATAAAGTTTGGTTCGTCTGTGCCTAGCAGGTTTATTCCCGATGATTCAGACAACGAAGAAGACGAAGATGAGGATGACGAAACACATAAGGTCGGAACTCCTGCTGCGGGCAACGACGACATGAAGGGAATCAGGAATCCCAAATCAGCAAGGGGTATCAGAAAAACCTTGGACAGTTTGAAAGCGTTCCTGACATTCGCCTGCATGTGCTCTGCTGCAGATGATGATCTTTTCGATGACGAATCTGGTACTCCAATGTGGAAATGGATCACGACAGTTTACCATAAAACAGTTGAGGAGGAGGAGAACCTTAATCGCTACCAGATATCCCTGGTGCCCTCAGCGCAAGGAATTATGATTCTGGGTAAGCTGTTTGATCGCAGTTACATTCGTGATTTTTACTTTGAGTGCCATTCTGTCTTTAGGGAGAATTTCGAAAAATTGGACAAACTGTTCTTCATGCCCACTGTGGATCAAATTGCAGGAGCCATCTTGAGGAATCGCGATGTCTCCTTCAGAGAAGCAAAAAGGGGCACAGACAAGTTTTGGGATGGAGGATCACTGTTGCATCTGATTCCCGTAGAATATCGTCAAGTCTTGATGCCTAAATTCAGGAGGGAGAAACATGGAAGACTATCAGAAGCAGTCAACAAACAGGTTGCCCATGCTGTCGATGAAATCGCATGTACCTTGATGTGGATGGTGTACTTTGCAGCTGGATTCCCGTACCGTTTCCCAGAGTTGCAGCTCCTTGCCTTCAGCGGCCCTCAAAGAAATGTCTACGTTGAGGACGTTTCCAGACGCGTGCAGCTCTTTTGCGATTACAACAAAACCGGCGCAACAGCTCCGATCCTAAAGACTACTTCCCCCCCACTTGTTCTATTTCATTGTCGTTCTTAGACAGATGCAAATAAACGCTCTGGGTAAAGATTATGGTGCTTTCCGTGTCGATAACTGGATGGATATACAGGATGTAGTCCTTCGAAAGGACGTCACCCGACAAGCTGTTTCGCGCACTGCCCTTCAAACGTATCTGTTTCTCGATACAACATCGGGCGATTTTGTAAAATATTCTGCCTTTCGCAGATACCTGTTTAAGTTTCCTCAAGGTGACAGAGAAAAGCTCACCTTTAGGGAGCTGCGCCAGGCAATGTCGGCTGTCTCGAAAAATTATGTTGGTGGCGAGATACCCACCGATCTCATGGAGTCCATGGTGAACGAACTCATGGCCAATCACTCGGCCAGGACGGGACTGACGGTCTACGGGGTGGATGATTTTTCTCTCTCTCATGTAAGCGGCACGACTGCCACCGTCTTGCAGGAACGTGCCTCAGAGAGATGGATAGCTTGGCTCGGACTCGAAAAGGTCTTACCTTGGGAAAGCTCTGGAGGCGCAGATGGGAAGAGTAAGGGTGATGTTAACGACGATCCAGTTGAAAATGTTGAGGGGGATGCCGGCAAAACAGTTGAAAATGTCGAGGGCGATGCCGACGAAACAGTGGTTGAAAATGTTGAAAACGACAGGGTGTTAAATTATTCCTGGCCTGTCAAAGAGAGACCTAGGGAGATCCGCGATTCGGACGACCTGTTTGTTGCGGGCCGGAGTCTATTTGGCCCCGACTTTCAGTTCCGTGATTCGAAGCAACAGTCGCTCTGCATGGACATCTACATGTCCCAAAGAGCCTCTCTGATTGTCCAGGCGGCTCCTGGGTACGGAAAAACCGAACTGTTTCAACTGCCGCTAGCAGCGCTAGCTTCTAAGACCACTTGCAAATACGTCTCGTTCGTGTTTGTGCCCTACACTGTTCTTTTGACTGCTTGCATAGCTCGGTTGCAGAAAAGCAACTGTCTGCAGGTGTCAAACATTAGAAAATTCATAGAGCTGGGGCACGACGGTGTGATTATGTGGTGATCTGGATTCCTACCGGTTTGGGGAAAGGATTTGTGGATGGGGCAACACGGTGGGGAGTAGTTTGAGGAGAAAAGATATGAAGCTCGGATATATCATTATTGATGAGTTTCACAACTTGCTGAGCGAAACGTACCGCTCCAGCCGCTTCAAGAGAATGCGGAATCTGAACTTTGACGCCTTTGAAAAGACCCTGTTTTTCAGTGCCACTGCTCCTCCAGACATTGCGGAGGGGGCGTTACATCAGATCGGCTTCAAAGGGCTGGAAAGAGCTCCGACAAGTGTGGAGCAGGTTACCGACCAAGTAAAGATTACTCCAAAGCAACCTTGTGCTAACCTTGTCGCTGAGATGCCCCTGGGACATATTCACAAAGAGTTCAAAAGCTCTGACGACCCCAAACTGGAGGCTGTAAAGATGCTGCGAGGGCTGTTTAAACGTCGGCCAAACTCGAAGGCCATCGTCGTTGTCAATGAGATCAGCCTCGTGGAGGCGTTGGCAAGCGAATGGGCGCCTCTATTCAACCTTGTGTGGGTACATGGAAACTTGTCCTCTGAGCAGAAGGCTGCGCGGGCGCGGTCCTTCATGAACGACGGCAGCAAAGAACTGCTGATCGGGACGAAGCTGGTAACGGAGGGCATCAGTATTGCGAGCCTAAAGATGGTGATCATCATCAATTTCAGTCCCAATATATTGGAATTCATCCAGATGATTGGGCGGCTGAGAGAGTCAGGACTGTGTTTTCTTCTGAGAGGCGAAGGCAGATATCCAAGTTATAATGATCCTTTGCTGCCGGCAGTGAAAGAAGCCTGTCTAGCTGCTCAGATACGAAAGTTCTATAACCTTGAATTGGTCCCTGGTTCAAATCCGCACAGTGGGTGCTGTGAAGCATTTGAAACTTTGCCTGTAGCTACCCAACATCTGCAGGGAGATGTAGATATAATGGCGGACGTGGTAGGGACAGACGGGTACGTGAGCCGCACCTCTGGCGGTTTGACTTCAGCCAACAACAACCTCCCATTCCGCACTGCTGATGCGAAGAGATTCAAAAGTAATTATCACGGATGGGAGGGCTTTAGCGAAATCTTTTATTTTCTGGGATTCAGGGGATACGCTCTGAGCAACCTATTTCTCTACGGTATTGACATCCATTTTTGCCCTTGGGGAGTTTTCACGGCCTATGGAAAATGCAAAGATTGCGGTGCCTGTCTGTGTCCTCGACCAGACGGAACAGCAGAGACACAAGGAAAGTCATATCGCCGCATTGCTATAGAGGTTCTCGCTGTCCGGAGAATGCTGCTGGATGATGAACAATTTGAAGAACATCTGAAGGAGATAGAGCCCTACTACAAGGACCCATTCCCATATCTCACTGAGTTCCATAAAGAGGTGACATTGGAAATGCCAATAGTGTGGTATCTGAATCTGCTGAGCTCGAAGAAACCAATAAGAGCTCTTGAATCAGAGAGGGGCGTCCGTCTCAGTGGTGTCTTTTCGAAAACCGCCAGAGAAATTTACGAGACATACCGTTGCTTATGGCACAGATTGAGCGAACAACAAATAAATGTAGCGCAGTTGTTTTTCAACTTTGAATGGACTGCTCTACGGCAGATCTGGGAACATAAAGATCACACAGAAGAATTGGTCGAATGTCCTGAAATTGAACAGATATTTGGCCGCATCCGTTCGCAAAGCAGCGGTAGGTTTCAAGGCGCAGGTTACCTGAAAGAACAGTTTGGAGAACAGCATTTAAAGCGCAAACGGGGCTACAGATGTAGCACGTCGTCGTTTCCAGATTGGAAATTGTACCTCCTCATGCAAATAGGTCTGTTCTACAACGCTTCTCTTATGAAGCAAGTGAAGCTGCTTGTGGAACAGACCTATTTGCATGAGGAGGTACAATTTCCAATCTGGAAAAAGTGAAGCTGCTTGTGGAACAGCTTGATGAAATACGGCTGTTTCCACACTGGTTGGCACTCCAAAGGTGCGTTGAGTTTTCCCTTGTACATGTTGCAATCTCTAGAAATGGCGGATATTCCAGAGCTGGCACCGTTCCGGGGCGCTTTTACCTAGGCAGTGTACATAGTCCAACTCACCTGAACGGCCGAATGAGGGTCCCTATTGCTTGATGAATGCCATGGCCCAATGCTTATCGAGGCAGGTTAGATTCTAACCCAAGGGCCGAGAAGACCCAAGAGATAGCGCCAAGAGGGCCTAGGGGACTGTCTGGGCTTTGCGCTGTTACTCTGGGTGGGAGAAAAACACCTGTGCTTTTATATGGAGGCGAGGAGACGAAAAATTTTATGGCGAAAAATTTTATGCGCGACGCGACGACGAGGATGCGAAAACAAATGGCGCAGTTGTAAACGACAGTCAATCAGATTTCGCAAGAGAGGGGCACTTTGCAGTACTGCGCTTGGCACTTGAGCAGGTCGGTACGCTTAAGAATCATACAAAGGAAACCACTAGGGGCGCTTGGCACTTTAAGAGTCAGGACACTTGGCACTTTGAGAGTTTAAGAACTACTACTGCAGGGCCATTCGCAAGGTACCATGCAAGAACATGCGAAATCACCACTTCCCTTGGGCTGAGCCATTCGCAAGGTACCATGCAAGAGTAGGGAAATCACCACTCCAGGGCGTATATCCAAGGCACGAGGTTAGGCAGCATTGTAATCCGCAAACTTCAAGACTCATAAGGCGCACTGATAAGACTACTTCACTTGGGCTGTCTACAATTCGCACACTTGAGGAAAAAAAGCCACCACACTGTGATAAGACCACTTCACTTGACCTGAACCATCTAATCCTCAAGATATCCATATCCAAGAATCAAAGAGCATCATACAAGAGCGTGGGAAACCACCACTGCAGGGAGTACTGCACTTGGGCTAAGCTGTCTACAACCGCAAACTTCAAGAATCATAATAGCATAGGAAATCACCACACAATGATGAGACCACTGCACTTGGGCTCAGCTGTTTACCATCCTCAAGATACCATGCAAGAGACATATCCACGGCACAATGATAAGGCCTCTTCACGTTGGACATAGCGGTCTACCATTCGCAACATACCCAATCCAAGAATCATACAGAGCATACACGAGAATAACCATGGCACAATGTTAAGAGAACTGCTCCTGGGCTGAGCTGTCTACCATCCGCAAGATAACCAAGTCCAAGAATAATATCAGACCACTATCCACACCCAACGACTCTACTACCCCAACCTTACACTACAACAACCTTACTCCCAAACACTTAAACTACCCCGACCTTACACTACAACAACCTTACTCCCCAACAGCCTTACTCCCAAACACTTAAACAACCCCGACCTTACACTACAACAACCTTACTCCCAAACAATTAAACCACCATCCACACTCCAACTACCCTATTCCCAAACACTTGAGCCTATCACAGCTACATTACGCCCCGTACCAGCAGCCCACTCCTAGTACATCATCCGCTATCCACTGTCTTGGACGTCTATGAGTAACGTCCTCGACGGTTGAAAATTTTCAGGCGTGCCTAGAGTCCGGGTAACACCTAGATAGCATCTCTCACGACAGATTATTGCAAAATCTTGTCCTAGGTTTCTCAGCATTTTGCAGATACAAGTTTAGTCGAGCAAATAGAAAATCCAGCAAAAACAAAGATTGACTTGTGCAGTTGCGGAGCAGATAGACAAGAGGAGGTGAGCCGGGGGTGGTCCAGAGGAGCAATCATAGCGCATGGAACCTGTCAGTGGGAGGCAAAGGGCATATAGTGGCCCCCCGGGGAGGTACAGCGATCAAAGAGCGTCAAGAGGAGCCGGTCATAGCACGCAGAGGGTCAAGAGGGGCCTATCATAGCACATGGAACCTGTCAGGGGTCAAGTGGAGCCGATCATAGCACGCAGAATCCATGGGTGGTAGTAGATCGACCAAAGTCCAGCTGTGTGACTGTTCTTGAAACCCATACATCCAGATTCTCGAAACCCATACCTCCTAAAATGTGGAATAAGTTTTTCTTGAGCGCGTCGTCGCGCGTCGTCGCAATCGGGTGAAAAATGTTTTTTGCGTGGGTCGCAGAAAGTTTTAGAGCCGTAGCACACAGAGCCGATCACGTAGAATCCATCGGTGGTAGTAGATCCCGGCTGTGTGACTGTTCTTGAAACCCATACATCCAGATTCTCGTAACCCATACATCCGAAAAAGTCGAATAAGTTTTTCTTGCCCGCGTCGTCGCGCGTCGTCGCAATTTTTTTTTTTGCGTGGGTCGCAGAAAGTCTTTTGGGTCTTTTTTTTTCAAGGAGCCGACGCAGCGAGGCGCGGGCGACACAAAGGTTTTTTATTCTCACTCTTAAGACGAGACAACTCACCAACAGTAAGTATAATTAAACCAGGAAACGTCGAGCAACGGTTGACAAGATCTTTTGTGGTGTGATAAGCGTGTGATATGATGAGGTAGACATCCCGGTGTGATTAAATACTTTACCCAAGCAATGTTGAATGCAGAAAGCGGATTGCGCAAGACCTTTTGTGTTGTGGTCATGTAACACTGGTCTGTGTCCAAAGCGCGTCAAAATTTTAGCGTAAGACCCGAATCGGGGTAACAGGGACAGTATTCCGTGGGGAGCGATATCCGAGGTGGATTCCGATATCGCCGAAGTGCGAAAACTCCGAGAGCGATAACGGCCGATAACGACCGGTAAGGCAAAGTCCGACAGGACCCTGCATGATAAGGAAAGTCCGGGGTAACATGCCAAACTTCTGCATGATATGACGTCGCGAGGAATGTTCGGGGTAGGTTGCCATGGTTGTGCATGATAAGACGTCATGAGGAATGTCAGGGGTAATGTGGCAATGACCTGCATGATATGACGTCACGAGGAATGTCCGGGGTAATGTGGCAATGACCTGCATGCGATGGCGTCAGGAGGAATGTCCGGGTTAATGTTGCCGTGGACTCTGCATGATAAGACGTCACGAGGAATGTCAGGGGTAATGTGGCAATGACCTGCATGATATGACGTCACGAGGAATGTCCGGGGTAATGTGGCAATGACCTGCATGCGATGGCGTCAGGAGGAATGTCCGGGTTAATGTTGCCGTGGACTCTGCATGATAAGACGTCACGAGGAATGTCAGGGGTAATGTGGCAATGACCTGCATGATATGACGTCACGAGGAATGTCCGGGGTAATGTGGCAATGACCTGCATGCGATGGCGTCAGGAGGAATGTCCGGGTTAATGTTGCCGTGGACTCTGCATGATAAGACGTCACGAGGAATGTCCGGGGGTAATGTGGCAATGACCTGCATGCGATGGCGTCAGGAGGAATGTCCGGGGTAATGTGGCAATGACCTGCATGATATGACGTCACGAGGAATGTCCGGGGTAATGTGGCAATGACCTGCATGCGATGGCGTCAGGAGGAATGTCCGGGGTAATGTGGCAATGACCTGCATGATATGACGTCACGAGGAATGTCCGGGTTAATGTTACTGTGGACTCTGCATGATAAGACGTCTTGAGGAATGTTGTCATGCAGGACAAGGAGTTCCGGGGTAAATGTGTTGGAATGATTGATTGATGATGATGATTGATGATTAGTGTTTGTGATGATGATTGATTCAAGATGACTAGTGTTTGTGGATGATTGATTGATTTAAGATGTGGATGATGATTGATTCATGAAGATGGGTGAGATGATTGATTTATTTTTTGTGGATGTGAGAAATGATTGTTTGTTTTTTAAGATGAAGATGTGAAGAATGATTGTTAGATTTAAGATGTGGATGTGGTGGGATATTTGATTGATTGATAAAGGTTGTGGTGAATTATTGATTGATTTTAGGTTTAAGATGAAGATGTGAGGAATGATT